>NC_143401.1:72626123-73876123 GCF_052110815.1 Crocodylus siamensis | reverse complement strand
TGACAGTAATTAGAACCGCATACCTACTATGGCAAGTCTCATCTGCAGTCAGTCACACTTCCAACACAAATGTGCTAAATTTGTGTGCTTGGCTAAGATGCCTGTAGCCATTAGTCCACAACACCTTGCAGAGTTTGGAAAGGGACCCTGACTCCAGTTTTTGCTCAACTTTAAAACCTGAGTGTATCATTTAAAATTTAAAAAAAAAAATAAATTAAAATAAAATAAAATTGTTTGTTTAATGTTATTTGTCACTATAGGACTACTCTCCTGTATGAAATTGGCAACAGTTTCAAAATGCTATTAGAAACTGTAGTTCTAAAAGCACTGTATGCAGAGAACTGCCAATGATTTAAAGAGGACTCCCACAGAGGGAGGTTGGGTGTGCCTACATTACATTTACCTTCAACTAAAATAAGCTTAGGGGAAGACCTTTGGAGCTCAATCATGGCTAAGTATGTTAAATAAACAAGAAAATGAGTAGTAAAAATCTTAAAAAGAAAACCTAATTTGACAAACACCAGCTGTTATGATCTCTACACTGAGCGATACATTAAAAAATTAAGCAATCATTAGCTTATTATGTCGTTTAGCAAATGTTTTCAGTTCATGTGGAAATCCTTCAGGCAATAAGAGCCAACTGCTAATTCTGCAAAAAATCACTATTTGATCAGAGCCGTCACTTTAGGCAATTCATAGGTTCGCAACATTTCTTCTTACAAATGTACTTTGTTCCTACTTTAGTAGAGAAACACTTGGCGTGAGATCATTGTCCCTGGTATGGTCATTTCACTATCAAAAAGAACTTATAAACCTGAAAAATATAATTATTAGAAGATTTTTCTGACACAGGGCCTGTCTAAAAGCGAAATTATTGAGCAACTTGGTGTTCTGGTAACCTCCCTTTAGGTGGGAGTGGTCAGGTTTGGGGGAGATTTGAATCCTCTGAGGCAATGCTTTACATACTGGAAAACTGTGTAAAAAACTGGGGAGACAGCAATACCCATGCTTTAAAAGTGACCCCCTACAACCATTCAATTATTAAAAGAAAGGCTGCAAGTGTCTATTTTCAGAAAATGAATTCAGATTGCAGATCGTGGGTGGAAGGAAGCACCCCCTTGCCTCCCTGAATGTATCATCTAGTCCTTGGAGAGGGCTGAACGTGAAAATACACCCTGATCCACGGCATTTCTGTATGAGCCAGGTTAAGGCGGTTCTGTATAGAATATGTTGACCTTAAGTAGATCTCTGTTAAGTCTATTGGCTGTTTTAGATCTCCTCCTCTCTCCTAAAGTATATATGGTGTTCAGATGCTTTGTCAGACTTTTAGATTTCACTCTGAGGTTCTGCTTCTGAAAAGTTATACAAAGCAATGCTCAGCTATGTAGCAATGCTCAATGGTGCAGCACCTGACCTTTTTTGTGGGGGTGTGGGGGGGAACGAGGGGTGTCTAGCTCTGGGTACTTTGTGTTCTAGATTAGATTACTAAAGATAGAGTAATTTATGAGCCAGAGGTATAAGAGGAAGCAATTCCAATCAAGTCAACAAAAATGTTCTCATTTACACCTGGGGTGAATCTGTTTCATATCTTTTGAATGAGAGTTATATACGTGATTTTTTTAAAGTGTATCCAGTCAAGTTGTTGAAAATTTTCCACTATTATATGCATCTCCTAAGATTATGCTTTCATTTCTGCTATCTGTGTTTGTAACGTAAATGTACACTTAAATATCATTCTTTCCCAACCAGACAGGATCAATCACACAGAAATCAAATACACATAATAGTTATCTGAAATAATTTAAATTATTCCTAATTTCATTATGAATATTAAGAACAACTTTCTTTTTAAAAAGCCGGATTGGAGAGGTACCTGTCCTTGCTAGTACAAAGGTGCAGGCCAGAAAAAAATGCAGTAATCAATATTAATACTATGTCTTTGATCATTCAATCTGAATTAAGTAAAAGGAGAGTAGCTTAAATATACCAGAGTCAAAATGGAATTATTCAAAAACGTCAAGTCAAACTAATCCATCTGATTACAGCAATGTTCCTGTTATTTCTAATATTTCCTTCTGGAATCATATGAATCAGGAGGTTAAATTAATCAAATCCTCATCACATTTTCATTTCCTCTCAGAGACTATATGCATGTTTCTCATGCCAGGAACTTTCTATTGTTACCAAATGCAGAAAAAAAATCCCCTGTAACCGTTCATGAAATCTAAGAGTATAAAAGAATGACTGTATTACCAGTTTCCCAGAGGGCTGTGCTGAAGCAGGAAGAATGTTGTCTTCTAGCTTTACTTCTCTGTTCTCAAGAGAAAAAAGCATTTTTGTATGATGCATTTCCCAAAATGTGTAAAGGAAAGTAATGAAACAATATAATAGACACCATTAGTGGATAAACTAACTCATACTATAAATACATGTGTAAGTGGGTAAAGCACTAGATAGTGCCAGGAGCCCCTTATTTCATCAACTTGAAACGTTTTGGTTGTTTCCCCACTTTTGATGGGGTCATTTCCGTACCTTCCATCCCTGTCTGTCTTCCTGTCTTTGTCTGGATACCACAAAATCATTCTAATAAAAAAGGATGGATCTAGTTTTCCTAATATGCGTAAAGCAAAAAAGGACCTTCTAGGTCATCAGGTCCTATCTGTGCTATTTCAGATAACCAAGCTACATAGTCTCAGCTATCACAAGTTGTATATGAAAACTATTTAGGTGTCAGTTTGCATCTATTACTCTTCTTGGCAGCTGTTCTAGAATGTCATTCATTTGGTGGACAGAAACCACCTTCTAATTTGCAGCCTGAATTAGGAAAAAACAATCTTCTCAAGAACATGTCAGATTTTGCCAACCAGCAGACCTTTTCAAAAATATTTCTTAAAGGAGTTTCTTAGAACTGCTGCTACAAGGTTACCATTTATACAAATTTCTGAAGTTGAGTACTGTGTAAAACTATGATCAATGTGTACAAAGTCTAATCCTTTCCAGTGTTATTCACTTTTTATAAGGTTTTTTGGCCTAGAGATGGTGCCTCTTTGGCGATCATAACACATTTCTGTTTATTTGGGAAGACAGATTGTTATGCCACACAGTTTGCACCAAAGTCAGCTACTCCTCGGCACAGTGTCTACACATGCACACAAGACCGCAGCACTTTGAGCCAGGGTGGAAAAGCCCCACGTAGGCAGGGAGCCTGGGTGGTTGGTCAACTTCAAGCTCCAGGTGGTGGTGGTGTTGGGTGGTAGAGGGGCTGGCTGGGGCATGAGGAAGCTAAAATGCAAGGCTAGGTAGCAGGTAGCCCCTGTACTTTAGTACCTTTGTGCCCCAGCCAGCTGCTGTCACTATCTATGTGTGCATTTCAGCACATATAATTACTCTGCCATAGGGCAGTACTGTCCTCAACAATACTATCCTACAGAGGAGTTAATTAAGTTACTGTGCCCTAATACCAGCACATGCGTACACTTGTGACACTTTACCAGCACATGTGTGTACGTAACACTTTAATGCAGAGTTAATTAGTCAACTCAGCAGTAAATGTGTAGATGCACCCTCTGAACAGAAAACTCACTGTTTCTTTTCTATGTCCTTTTCTATTTAGCTACAGGGTCATAGGCGTAAGGTCCCTGAACTATATAGGAAATAGATATCCTACCCCTGATCCATGTGATTCATAACAATCTGACCCAGTTCTGTTCTATACTAGCCTCTTGAAGTTCTTGTTACCTGGTATGGTATAAAGTGTGAACCACTCTTCTAATGAAATATAAGACTTATCAGCTTTCTATAGACCGGACTATGAATTATGCCCCATTTTCAAACTCTGATTCCTCTGATCCACATGACCATACTCTTTCCACTAATATTGGCTTTTCTCATGACAAACAGTCAAGAAAATGAGATAAATTTAGGGCATAGACAGACACAGCAATAGTATTAATATCAAAGGATGCTAATACAAGCTGTTATCAGCATTCAACTGTTGAGTCTACATAATTCTGTAGTGATGCAAGTGTTGCAAAAACACTCCGGCTAGAGCCTGACTAGGATGACATTGTTCACTTGTGTTGCTACAGGATCATGCAGATGTAAGTTAGATGCTAAAAGTTGATGCATGTCCCTGAGCACGGGTTCCTCTTCCTGTTTTAAAGTCGCTGAAATGTATATTTGTCTGTCCACAACCACACATGCTACTCTTGCCTCCAAAATATCTTCCACAAACTCTAAGTTCCTTTGTCTTTGGAGATGTTAATTAAATTAAATTAAATTTGGCTTTTAATTATTAATATTTTTAATGACCATGTAACAGTCAAAGTCAATATTTTCTTCCATAATGAACGAAAGTGGGTTTCAGATATCAATGAAATGTGCATGGTCATATACCCATGGAGACTATTCCTATTCTTCTCTTGGGTGGGGTGGGAGAGCAGGAGTATTCCTTGTGCTATAATATTCCCATGTGCAAAATAATTCATTTAAAAATGTGCTGCACTGTTGTACAAAATGTTACAGTGTTTTAGTCATTTTTTAAAATACTTCCTACTGTAGACTTTTAAAAATATCTTTCCCACAAGCTCTATAGAAAAAGAAATTAAAAGGCAAAATTAAGTAATTTGCAGAGGAGAGTAAACTCTGCAACTGAATTAGAAAGTTAAAACTCCTTTTACATATTTACCTTTCTTAGAAAGTGAAATTATATAAATGTATAAGTATAGTGCTATTTATAATTTCCTGTAATTCTGTTCATTAGCATTGGTGAAATATATAGACTTTTCTTTTAATTTTGATTTCATTTGGGCTGTAGAGTCCAGTGAATAATCTATTTAAATGACTAACAGGGACTTTCTTAATGTATTAAAAAGATGCCTTCACTTAGATGAGAAAATAATTACTTAGTCTTTAACTTTGCAGTCTTTTGTTTTCACTTGAAATATACAGAAGACACCATTCTAATACAAATAGATTTGGTGCAATGTCCATCTCTATGGGCATGAGGGCTGTGTGAAATTCTGCTGGTTGTTTCATTTTCACGCTGTTTTGACTCGTTCTGAGCTTGAAACAGCTAAATCAAAACAAAACAAATGGCTTTGAAACAGCCTTGAAATGAAATGTAGGCACTCAAAACATTTTGAAAGTTTTGAAACGTTTCAAGTTTTGAAGCTCAAGCCGGGCTTGCCTACAGGGAAACAGAAAGTAAGGAGAGGGAGGGGAAGAGGGGGGAAGTGGGAGCAAGGACTTCTTTCATATTGACTATGTAGCTGGCCAGTGACTGTGATCCTTCCCTGAGGTCCCTTCCAATCCCAGTGCTCTGGGGGAGGAATGGAAAAACATAATAAAAGGCAGCATTGTTTGAACTCGCCTGCTTTCTGTCTTTGGGTCTGACAGTTACTGAGCTGTGTCTTCCAGCAGCTTAGAAGCATTAGACAATGAAGGCTACTACTAGCATTGATTTGAATGATTTTCCACTTGCTAGCCTAGCAAGTGGGATTCCACAATACCTTTTGCTTTCTTCTAGACCCTTTTATTTTATTATTATATTTATTGATTTATTCTTTTCAATTTTATAATTATATTGGATATTACACTACAGAATGTAATTTATATAGGAAGGGAGACACATTTCTATTTTATTCCTATACATTTATACCTTGCGGCATAGACTACACACCTTAGAGAACTTATATAAGAATGCAGGTACATTTATACCATGCAGCATCAACTACACACCTTACAGAATTTATATAGGAATGCAGATACATTTTTATATTTGTATAAAAGCAAAACACTATGAAACACACCATGAAGTGTGGTGGAAAGGCAGCTGGCAAGCCTTCAGGCAGGGGCAGAAGAGGGGGTAGGAGGAGAGGTGTAAGTTCCCCACCACCCCCAAACTGAGATGCAGCCTCTTTCCCACAACTAGTAGGGACAAGGTTTCCACAAGCAGCAAGGAGGGGAGCAGTGCCAGTGCTACTGCCTGTGCCTGAGACTGCATCCTCTCCAAGAGCACTAGACATAGCCACCCGCACGCCTCACCACCATGACAACAGCAGCAGCACCAGCATGACAGTGTCCTTCACAGGTACCTCTCCACTTTTACCTGTGCTGCTACATTGCCCTTCTCCCCGCCCCCACCCCAGCCTGTCCCTCAACCCCTGATGCCTCCGTTTCCATTTTCACTGACTGGCTTTCTTGTCTGCATTGCATGCCAGCCTCTGGCTTCTTTACTATTCATTCCATCCAGGAAGAGCACACACACCAACTGCAGGTGCCTCCTCAGCCTGACAAAGGGTTTTTCAATCTGAAAGCTTGCTAAGATATATTTCTGTAACTAACTATTCAGTTGGTCTGCTAAAACATACCAGATTAGACTGAACCCAAAGTAAGGACCTTGTCTGCCTGTGCCCTGTCCTTAGACCAACACCCCTAGCACCTAACTGGAAGGACGCAGGGCCCTGGGCACATCTAAGCCCCAGGGCTGGGGTTGGCAGGAAGACTTCTCTGGCAGCTGCTGGAGAGACACTCCTGCAGGAGATGAAAGAAAGGCTCTGTGACAGTTTGGCTGCCTGAGATGCTGCTGATGCTACTGTGCTGCTTACTAAGATATTACCTGTTGTCATTTAAAGTGGTGAACCAGGCTGAAGCTGTAGGGGAGGAGGAGGCCTCATTAGGGCACACTACCATGCCATGTAGAGGCCCCAGCACCAGTTAGGGCATGCCTTAACACACACACGGTGTCACCCATGTCACAAGTTTTGCTTGTCAGCAGCCTGAGGTGCAGTATCCCAGAAAACCCTGCACCTATCTTCTTAAAAGCTGGTGGGCTTCATGGCCTCAGCATGGCCTACCATGCCTGCAGTTTTCACCCTGCTGTGCCTTAACTCACACACGTGACATGAGTTTTGCTTGTCAGTAGCTTGAGGTGCAGTTTCCCAGAAACTCCTGTGCTTATCTCCTTGAAATATGCCAGTCTTTGTGGTCTGAGCAGGGACTACCATCCCTCCACTTTTCCCCCTGCTTTACCTTAACACACACGTGTGACATGAGTTTTCTTTTCAAAACTTTGAGGTGCAGTTTCCCAGAAACCTCTGCACCTACCTACTTGAAATCTGGTAACCTTCATGGCTTCACAAGGGGATACCATCTCTATGTTCCATCTGAATCAGACAAGAAATGACAAAGTTATAGGCAGTTTCATGCTTCTCCATTATAGCCTATGGGCAAAACGGCAAAACAGCTTTGACAAAACAAAATGGAACAGCGGTTTTGAAACAAAACGAAACACTTTCCTGTCAAAATGTTGAAATGGAAGTCAAAACAGAATGGTGCTGTTTCGCGCAGCCCTAATGGACTGTTTGTACTGCACAGTAATTTAGTACTTGCTTCAGCAAGTACTAAATGACTGCACAATGCCCACCGGTACTGTGCAGTACCAGTGGCCACATGGGTCATTTTCGACCCAACTGCGCAGTAGCAATGAGCTGCCTCACAGTTAATGTCTGCCATAGGACATTGCTGTAGCATCAAGCTAAATCGCTGTAGCATCTTGTGTAGAGATGCCCTATTTTGATCTAAATACATCCAGATAAGTACATGTAAGGTTTATATCTATATACTATAAAACAAGTGCCATATTTTCAAGCTCTCTAAAGCATTTATAATAGCGTTCTTGTCACATGAATGCCAGATACACAGTCCTTGATAGTGAGAAGAATCAAGCACAAACTAATAGGAAAGTAAAATAAACTAAATATTATGTACAATTTATACATCAAATAAATACTCACAAGCCATGAAAAATATTTAAAATTGAAGTTATAAAAAAATTAATACCCGAAGTCCCTGTAATTTTATAGTACTAGCAGCTCTTAATTTATTTATTGAATTTTAAAGCTAATGTTTTATACACAAAGGGGTGAATACTTTTCTTAAAGAAAATATGGGTTCATTACTATAAATCACAGAACAAATTAGCACTACCTTTCTGATTGCATATTTCCTTATTTGTGTGGTAGTTCAAATTAATAGATAGATAGATAGATAGATAAATAGATAGATAGAACAAACACAGAGCGAGATATCACACAATGATAACAGCCATGCTGTGATTATGCAGCCATGCATATTGCCATGTAACGCCTCTCTTTTTTGATTCATCTGGTGACTATGCTGCAGAATTCAGGCTTTGATTAAAACATGAATTAAGCCTCTATCACTTAGGGTTGTAATGAAACCTTAAAAATATGAACAGAATTTCATATGAGGCAGTGATGTCTGCCTGAATCAACAGACAGCCTGACTTAGGAGGTTTTAACAGATGTGAGCTCCCCTGTTTGTTTCAGTTGAAGTCTTTGGCCATTTGTAGACAAAAAAGGGACATGCGTGCACGACACTTTAAAAGGAGCTAATGCTTTTGAACCACTTTAATGGTGTCAGTCTTTCCATGCTTTAGCAGCATATTGTGCATTAATTCCAGCCACTGTAGGAAATTCAGCAGCGTAATGCATCTTATATGGCTTGGGGCGCAGCAAACTAAAACTCCTTTGAGGAGTTTTAATTTGCTGTACCTACAGCCGCAAAGTAAAGCACTGGGCTCCGTGCAGCTCCACGCCTCTGCAGGAAGCCCTGCAAGCAGCCTGGCAGTAACCTGGGAAAGCAGCTCCACCCAAGAAAAGCAGTGAGCCTGATTCCCTCCCTGGACTGCCTGCTTGCCTGAGTTGCATGGGGGCTCAGTGCTTCCCTCTGCAGCTGTGGTGCCCCCTGGGACCTCCTGACCCAGGGGCTTGTGGGCGGATGCCACCTGGGCAGGGCCCACTGCTGCTGTGGAGGGAAGCACTAGGTCCCCAGCAGAACCAGGGACTGCTCCACCTGCTGGCAGCTTGCCCTCCCCTCCCCACTGCTGGAGAGGCAGGTAAGTCAGCAGGGTGTGTGCGCGACACAGGGGTTTAATTGGTCCTAAATTAAAGCGGTGTTTTTAAAAACCCACCACTTCAATTTAGGGCCCCCATTTCATCTAGACACGCCCTTTGAGACTGAATGCTTGATTGTCAACTGGCAATCTCTATCCCACATTATAGAGCACACCCTGGGAAGGCATAAGGTGTGACATGTTATACACATTGCCCATATGCTCCCTGATGGGGTACATTGTCCTCAACCTATGAAGGCTGAGGACAAAGAGTCAAAGTACATTCATTTGAGCCTGCATATATGAAGTAAAGATGTTGCAGCCTGCTTCTCTCTGCTGTGTTAATGTTAATGGAATAAACCAGCTCAGAGAGTCAAAGTGTTAACATGACCCTGTCACTGTGCATCACTAATTGGTTAAAAAAATGAGGGTTTTAAGTCCAGAGACCTCAGCAAACTTAGTACAAAGACAAAAGCCACCATTAAACATCTTTTAACCTTCTATTAAAGATACCAAAAAAAAAAAAAAAGAACCCAAAGGAGGGAAAACATTTACAAGCAATGTTTGCTGGCAATCCTCCTGGTCTCTCCTTCTCTTTTCCTGTAGCATACTGCATTTTTTAAGACTTTGAGGGTTTTTTCTATTTGATATCTGATATTTTGTTTTAAGATATCAAGAACTGCCATACAACTTATGGCATTTGTTCATGTATTGAAGGGTATGGACTAAATGTTCCCGGGGACACTTCTGAACTTAATTTCTCTTATCAGTTAGTGTAACTGAGGGTGCAGTTGCATGTTACCCTTACACCATATTAAAGGCACTTAAAATGCAAACATTTGCACCCTGAAGTGGAAAAAAACTTGTGCTAACTGCCCTCTGAGCATCTCAGGGATATGCCTCTTTGGGCAAAGAGTATCTCTAACAGCTGTTACGCAGCTCGTGCTGCAATAACATCAGGCTACTTTAGAGGGCCAGTACTAGCAATTCGCGGATCTCTGGTATTCCAGTACATTCCTTTCCCACCCCCCATTCCCATGCAGACAGTCCATCTCCCCAAAGTCTTTTGTCCCAGAGTGACAAAGCTCGGTAGCTGCAGATAAGTGGGGAGCAGGAGAGCAGGGAGGGGCACAGAGTGAGGGATAGGGGAGCCTGAAGCTAGGTTCATCAGGTGGTAAAGGACCAATCTGAGTATGCAGGTGGCTATACATACCTGATGCCAGTGGGTGGGGGAGTAGGGCAGTGACACAGGGGTGATCTAGGTGGGCAGTGACCAGTGGAGCCTGAATGGAGCATGTCAGGGAGCAGCGCAGACTTGATTTGGGCATGCAGCAGCAGCACAGTCCTAGTCCTGGAACAGAAGAGCCAATACTGCCACTAGATAGCTGGAAAGCAAGGCAAGCATGAACCAGACTTGACAGCAGCAGTGGTGGCCAGACCAAGAGCTCAGCTACTGCTATTTTTGTGCCCCCTCCTTCATTACACTACTGCGGTCTTAAAACATTTAAAATACAAAGTATTAAAAGCCAGCTTTCATTTTACAATATCCTTTATTCCCTTTCCTTTTAGTTGTCAAGTCTTTATAACTTGGTGTATGAAAATCTTTTAGATAGCATTAAAATGAGAATTAATGTCTTTCTCTTTTTTAGAAAGGAGAAATTAGGCAAAATTTATTGGAGCTGCTGTGCTGTTGCTTTTGTTGGAATCTGACCCTACTCCTTTAATGACAAATAGGACAAAGTGCACTTACCTAAAAAGGGAGAGAAAAATAAGCAGCCAGACAGAAATTGCAGCTTCTGGCTTTGGTGCTTACCTTTACTTACAACCTCACTGTTGGAGAAAGAGACATAGCACACAATATCATCAGCCATGCAGAGATCTGGAAATCTTGTATTAGCATCTGGATGCTTAAGATATTGCTTTTAGGTGCCTTAAGTGGCTGATGGAAGTGTCACAAGAGACAGTCCTGGCTAGCTAGGTTAGACAGAAGGCAGAGGGAGAGGGAGAAAAAGGGAGGGAGAGAGAGGCCAAAAACTTGCAAATTAATCGTGTGTCAGGAAACTTTTGGTGCCTGCATGAAGAATCTGAAGAATGGTATGAGAAGCTCCTGAAGCTTTCAAACGGTAGGCAAAATTCTGCTCCCCACTGCCCCTGAGACTTCCTTCCTACTGAGATGTAGGCAAAGAAGAAAAGTTTCAGGACAGCAGGGAAGAATAATTAAAGGTTTAAATATATATATATAACTTTAATTATTTGACAGTTTAAGTATTATTTTGGTTATCAGACAATTTTTACATTTACATTGTTTTTATTAGAATGTATATTTATGTGGTTGCTGAAGATTCACAGCAAAAAGAGAACGATTTTAACTTGTTTTGAAATATGTTAATATGTGAGAATTGATTTTTTTTAAAATAGTAATATCACATGAGTGCAAATATAATTACAGTGCTAAGTATTGCTCAGGTTACAGTTTTTCTACCAAGTTTTCTGATGCTCTAGAGGCATTTTTAAATGGAAAGATTTTGCAGCTCACATAAATCTTTACTGAAACATAATTTGAAAAACTAATATAAAAGGAGAATGCCTTGTATTTTAGATGGATATTGTTCATTTTCAGGCTGCATTTTATTTCCCTGGTTCAGGAAAGGTGTATGGGCTCAGGTGGGAAGAAAGAAGAGAGGAAAGAATTAAGGACATGTATGACAGTTTACTTCCATCGGGGCAAATGCGGCAAGCATGTGAGCAGCAAGGGAGAGGTAGGCATCTGTTTGCCTAAGGCCCCCTCTACACATGCAGGTAAAGGCATGATGAAATCTAATACATGCTTCACACAATTGCACCTACTGCCATGCTACATGTGCATGATAGGAGGCACAATGGTGTGACTGAGCATTAGATCCCATCACATCTTTTTGTCAGTATGAGGGGAGCCCAATGCTGGGCTCCCTCTGCACTGGCAAGCAGGCTCTCACAGCTGGGAGCCCCATACCCACCGGTTGAGAGACTCCTAGCTGTGGGGGCACTCCACTCACCTCCAGGGCAGGGAGATCACTGCATACATCCCCAGGACTGGGAGATTGCCTCTGCAGTCATTCTCCCACCTCAGAGCTTTCATGCTCCCCTAGGGTGGAAGGATTTCCCCTGCAGTGATCCTCCCACCCTGGGGGTTTCATACACCACCGGGGTGAAAGGATCACCAGGAGGCACACTGCAGGGACCTAGCAATAGCATCTGCTACTATGCAACTCTGGGTCCCAGCATCAAGGGAGTGCTTCCACAATGCAAAGTCCACAGCTGCTAGGCTGAGATTCCTGAGCAGCTGTGGGATTCGCAGCCTTGGCTGGACAAGGTTCACCCCTATGTAGCTGACAAGGCTTCCAGCCACAGGGGCGACCCTGTTAAATGTGAAAATTAAAGCTTAGTAGCAACCAGCTATGCAGTTAGCACACATATTTTAGGTCTAACTTTATAGCTGGTTGGAGCCTTAAATTGTGTAATAAGTACATTGCACATGTAGCTGGTCTTAAGATAATTGTGCAATTAATTGAAAGCTTTCTTTTTCTGATTGAGAAGGACTTCGATCTCGGTGTTGTTTTTGTCAAACTAGTCCTGATGGCATTGGGTAATAAAGCCAATTGATTCACCGCAAGTCCATGGATGGGCTCTTTTAGAGGTTGTTAATCTTCCTCAACACAAGTGTTATCATCTTCAATCCTAAAATTGAAGGGCTTCATATGTTTGGAGGGCTTCATGGTGTCCAGGGGTCTGAAGGCATTTGATGTTGCACTGTGTTCAGACTGATTTGGCTTGTTTTTGATGTTTCAGTACAAGCATGATAGACATGGTTGATCTCACTAAGCAATGATTAGTCCAGCAGTTATCGGCTCCTTTCTTTTAGATCATGCAGTCTTATGATGATGTAGTCGCAAGGAGGTGCCATTGTTTTGAGAAAGGGTTGTTTTGTACCCATCACATTGTCTAAAGATAATGTTAGTAATGACACGGTCGTTGCCCACTCCTTCCTTCCCAATAGTGCCCCTCCATATGTTAAAGTCCCAGCCAACTCTTGCATTGAAGTCTCCAAGAGGATGATCAAATCTTCTTATGGAAGGACAGAGAAGATTTCATCAAGGTCAGCATAAAACTGTTTTTTCAGTTCTTCCTCAGCATAAATTGTTGGGACATATGCACTGATTATGGTAGCAAACAAATTGCTGATCAGCTGGCGGTGGAGAATCATGAAGGACTACTTAATGCAAAGAGGGAATTCAGTCATTCAGCCGACAATCTGGTTCTTAATGGTGAAACAAACACTATATTCTCCTGTCATTTCCAGGTTTTCCTTTCCAGAAGAATGTATAGCCACCCCCTCCCCCCACCCCCACTCTGCCCTCAGATGACCTTTGTCTGCAAGTCTGATCTCAATGAGAGTAGTAATATCAATGTTATATCACAAGAGTTCTCGGGCGACAGTAGCCAATGTACATTCAGGTCTGCCAGCATTCAAGTCATTTAGAAAGGCTCAGACATTCCAAGATGCAAAGGGCATTTTTGTGCTTTGACCATAATTTGAGTGATCCACCTGGAAGTGGCTATCCAGGCAGGTGCGGTAAAGTGGGACGCCTATGTTCAGGGCAACTTTTCTAGCTCCCTCCCCATATGGGATGAGAAGAAGGGATCCATGACCCTGCAGTCATGACTGCAGCTGCAAAATCACCCTCCTGTCCCATTCCAAGGGTTATTAAGCAATACCTGTAATGTTCAAAAAGGGCCTTAGACATTGACTTTTCAATCTGAAATTATTACTCACAGTGGTAGAAGAGCAGAAGGGAGATAAAACCTTAGACTGAAAAACATGATTAAAAACATCTTATGATATTAGGGGACAAATCTAGAGATTTTTGAAGCCTCACTCATGCTTTTTGATGTCTTAAAGAAGGCAATACTTCTTATACTCCCTCTGAAGTTCACAAGTTGGACAGGCCATAACTAGCCCCAAATTAGGTTACATATAATGGCAACTTTTTCATTACTGAGATTCAGTATAGATTTCTTCAGCAAAAGGGCATAGTTAATTAACTATTTCATTACTGCTTATTTTATCAGCAAGATAAAGCTTCTAATTCTGCTCTATCATTGTTCAATGAACTGACTGAACTTGCTGCAATGCATAATGGGGCAGGTTATTCACTACCAATGACTGCAGAGATGAAAACTGAAAATTTAAATCCCAGTCCCAAATAAAGTCAACTAGAGTCTTAGCAAAAGAGAAGGAAGACAGAAGCTTGTCCCACTCAGTATCAAATGCATCCCACAGCTAATGGCTACCTCCGTCTCCCTCATCTTCCAGAATGTTACAGGCCCATCTTAGAATGATAGGAAATTAGGCTTGGAAAGGCCCTCAGGAGGCCAGTCATCTAGTCCAACTGCCTACTTAAAGCAGGTCCATCCCCATCTATATCATCTCAGCCAAGGCTTTGTCTATCCAGGTTTTAAAAACCTTTTAAAAACCCGTTAAAAAAAATCTTGTCTACTCTTCAGTGCAGTTTCTCTTGACACATCAATAATGTGATTTTATATTTTCCACTACAAAGGTCTATGGCACAATGAGGCATGTTTGGTTCACTTCATGTAATCGATTTTCATGCTAAGATAATAGTGTTAGTTTGAATCATTTGTGCAAACAATGCTTACTGGCGTGGAAGTCTGTGAGATTGCACGGAAGAAAGCAATCAAACTATCTGTCCCAACAGAGCAACCTTGCACAAATTTACAAGATAAAAAAGTAGTCTTTTTCATTCTTTTTGTAAAATTGATGTTCAAGTTAAAGCTACCAAAGTTAACCACACATTGTACTGTCTAAAGCAGATGTGTCAATGAAATGTCCCACGGGCTGGATCTGGTCCATAGGGCTCCCAGAAATTTGGGGGCAGAGCTCACCAGTGAAATCTGGGGTACAAACCCCTGTTGCAAACATTTTGGTGGAAAGAGGAGAGGTTGTGGGGGATGAACAATGGCTCTGTTAACTGTTCTGCCAATGCTAACACCACTTGCTTTGCCACTGGAGATGGGTTTGGATCCAGACTGGGAAAAGCCTTGTGGTCCGAATCTGCCTATGAGTTATAGTTAGTATCTCACTAATGCTTGGAATTTTGGAAAGGACTATTTATAAAACAATAAACTGCCTGGGATGATTTCCCAAATGAATATTCAAGCATGCCTTTGTTTGAAAATATCATGCTTTTGTGTCTTAGTTGTTTTGGTCTTTTAAAATCAATTTTTATTATGTGCAAGAGAAATTATATAGTAGTCTTGTCCCTTTCCACCTTTTCTTAAAACATTTACAATACATAGATTAAAAATCAGAGGGGACCAGCAGGCATTGGGGGAGTCCCTGTTCCCCCCAAGCACTACAAGGATTGACTAGAAATAATGGTCACAAGCTGGCAGAGGGTAGATTCAGACTAGACGCTACTTCACTGTCAGGGCGGCTAGGATCTGGAACCAACTTCCAAGAGAAGTGGTGCTGGCTTCTACCCTGGGGGTCTTTAAGGGAGGCTAGACGAACACCTTGCTGGGGTTGTTTGACCCCAGTACTCTTTCCTGCCATGGCAGGGGGTTGGACTAGATGATCTGCTCAGGTCCCTTCCTACCCTACCAACTATGAAACTATGAAACATCGCTCTGTGAGATTCTGAAATTTGTCTTGCAGAAAATAAACAAACAGAACTAACTTCTCTGTGGTACTGTAACAAAGCTAGGGCAGTTGGTATGAAGATCATAAATATAACTCTCATATTACATAAATATATAAGGGAAAAACAGCATAAAATGAAAATGATATTTCTATTGCATTAGACACATTCAATGTTGGATAACAACTGTTAGGAAAATAGAACAAACTACCTCAGGAAGTTGCACAATAAGCCTCACTGGAAGTTTTCAAGACAAGGCTGAATAGACTTCTGTCTGAGACGTGTTAGGTATAGTACATCCTGCATATGTGGAAGCAGGTAAACTAGATAACTCTGAATATTCCTTCTAATGATTATATGGAGGGTGCATCTTCATATTCATTAGCTTTTGCTAATGCATATTAAATTTAGTACCTCCATCATGAGGTACCAGAAAAAGATGCATTAGCCTATTTTAATGCACATTAGCAGAACCACGTGGTTTTTCTGTGATGCTTTAATGCACATTAAAGTAGACTAATGCACACTAAAGTACACATATAGATGTGCCCAGTGTTATATAACCCACTATATTTTCAAAACATAGGTCCTGTGGTCTTCAGTTGCATCTGTGAGTGCTCAGTAGTTCTGCAGATTAGACCCCATGGCTCAAATCATGCTCCAGAAAAGCATGCATAGACCACTAGAGCTATGCAAAATTTCAATGGATCTTTCATTTCAAAGGTGTTTTGACGAGTTTTGAGCTGGAAACACTGAAACCAAAATGAAACACAAGGCTTCGAAATGAAATGAGGGCACTCAAAACGTTTTTAAAATTTTGAAGAGTTTTGAGTTTCGAAGTCGGGCTTGCAGGGAAATACAAACTAAGGAGAGGGAAGGAAGAAGGGGAAAGGACTGCTTTGCTATTGACATGTGTAGCTGGCCAGTGATTGTGATCCTTCCCTGAGGTCCCTTCCAATCCAAATGCTCTGGGGGAGGGATGTACAAAGAACATAAAAGCATTGTTTGAAATGAGCTTTGTCAACTATGCCTTTGTCAGCTTTCTGAGCTGTGTCCTCCAACAGCATCAGGAGCATCAGGACGGCTCCACTTCCTACTTGTTAATCTGTTCCTAGCAAGCGGGATTCAATCCTTTCCAAAATACCTATACCCTTTCCTAATCCATTCCTTTCGATTTATTCCTCCCCCCAAATCCTCTTTTTGTTTTTATTATTCTCTGTAATTCTTTCTCCACATAAAAGAAATCTGTGTTTTCCCTGACATTCTGCATTGACTGTGCAGGAAAGCACAACATATATTTATGTATTACATAAATACATACATTACATTACAAAAACACACAGATTTTCCAGCACACAAAACATGAAGCATGCTGGGAAGGTAGGTGGCTGCTCTTCAGGCCAGGGTGGAAGAGGGGGCAGAGAGAGAGCTCTAAGTCCCACTCCCCACCCCCGCCACTCCACATACCCCAAAACTTAGACGCAGCCTCTTTCCAACAACTAGAAGCCATACCGCTTCTGCTGCTAGTGGCACCAAGGAGATGGGAGCAGTGTCTGCTTAAATGGAACCAAAATACTTTGCTTTAATTGCTCTTCCACTATGCTCCTACAGCATAAGACATATTGCGGGTCAGGTGTGGGCAACTTGTAGCACATGTGCCACAAGTGGCAAGAGCAGCTTCTGCATGTGGCACACAGCAGACTGGGGTGGGGACAGGCAGCACAGCTGCAAATAAGGCAGGAAGCAGAAGGCATAGCAGCAAATCAGCCAAGGAAAGGGAATCAGAATGGTACTCAGAAAGTATGCAGGGTTAATTTGTGGCATGCCTGCCAAAAAGGCTGGCCCTCACTGCTGTAGCTTATTTGTACATTTGCTTGTATTGCTTATAATCAACAATCAAGAATTTGGAAATATCTTATAAAATCTTTTTCATGACTTCAGTTTATGCAGCGAAATCTCTATTTTTTAAGAGATGAGAACACATTTCTATGGCTCAATCTCTCATATACAGTATGCTGAATGAAATAATTGTTCTTTGAAATTTCTACAGAAAAATCTTGAGCATGCTAACAAAAAATGAACACCTGTAAGAGACAGCATTGCCTGTAAATAGCTTTTGAGAACAAGAAATGCCAAATTGTCGCAAAACATTAAAATAATTGTAATTCTAACAGGGGTGATATTCTAAAACATCAGAAATAGTTGCTTTTCAAAGGAAACTAAACTCTCACAGACTTGCAAGGCAGCCCTAATAATTCCACTAGACTAGAGAGCCAGTTATGAAGACAATGATCACCCAAGATAGCTAATTCTTTCAGGAAAGGCTTTCAGTTTTCATTAACCTTTGTGTGAACAAGGAAGGGAACAAGAGTAAGAATAGAAGCAGGTATATTCAACTTACAACCAAACTCAAAAAGACTACACTCTATATGGCAGACTTTACAATACATTAGGAAAAAACATAACTTGTTTCCCTTACCAAAGGATCTAGGCCCTGTATACAGAAGATAAAATAGAAGTATTGTTGCACCTGGAGGAAATAAGAAAACCCCCATCATTTGCTGAGTGGGTGGGTTTTATTTTTCTGTCATTGTTTGCATGTCATCAGTCTGAAATCTCATAAAATGCTCAGTATGCTATTCACAGTAAATGACTGCAGGGGGTGCCACATAACAAGCCACCCCACTGATAGCTTCATACAAAATTATAGCAGGGGGAGCCTCACACCACTATTTCCTGCTATAGGTCAGTGATGTCTATAGCTCACAGCTCACTAATATGTACAGATGATCAAAAGTGGTGTGATTTAATTAATTTAATTAAGTGTCATTTGATTAATTTCATTAATTTTAAATGTATTTTACACATATTCTTAATTTTTTTTAAAAATTACAAAAATAGTTTTTAAAGTTTTATTCGTATTTTGTTCTTATTCTTTTCATTCCTACCTTAATTTTTATTCTTATTTTTTATTTTCCTATTTCTATGTTATCAAGTAAACTTTATTTTGTGCATAAATCCATATTTTTTATGTCATTCAAACAATCAGCCCTACAAACAGGGTGCTGAAATTCTCCGAGCGCTTATAATATGGGCACAAGTCTGCACCCTGTAAATTTCTTATATATATATTTATCATTGCACACATATTGGAGTGTTGTGGTGCACTAACTGGAACTCCGACAATGCACTCCATGCACTATCTCACAAGAGGTCCCAATCCCGGAAGCTGCCTGGAACACCCCCTTCTGCATTCACAATCCTGCATTCACATTCCTGCACTGTTGGGGGTTATTGTTTCCCTTCCATCCCCAGACATTGCTCACCACCCCTCTGTTTGGGTCCCACATCCACCCTCACCACAGCCTCCCCCCACACCCCCCAACTAGAGGTAATGTACTCATGAGACAAACAGAAGTGTTGAATGAATGTTTAAATGTTATTTATAGAAACACTCAACAGTAACTGCGTTTATCATTGTTCAATCACACCATTTCCATCTGTACCAGCCAGAACGGGTGCAGCCAGGCAATTTTGTACATTGCCTCCCTGATCAACATTTGCATGCTGATCATAGGAGACACCATGACCTGTCTGCCCATGCCTCTGACCACTGCCTCCTGTACTTCTTCAGACAAGGACTCACTGAATACCTCCCATCCCAGGTCTCGCAAATACTGTGGAGCATGCAGACTGCCAAAATGAACATAATGTTTTCTGGCTCCACATTGAGCCTGTGGTTCAGTGACCTCCACCATACTTTCAGATGGCCAGTGGTGCATTCAACAGTCATCCAGAATTTGCTGAGGAAGTAGTTGAATACTGCCTTTTGCCAATCAGTAACTTGTCCTCCATATGGCTTCATAAGCCAGGGCAGGAGGGTGTAAGCTGCCTCTGCTATGATAAGCAGGGGCACAGCAAGACTCTGGATCACTGCATCAGGGGCCCCAGGCATATATTGTCCTTTCTCCATCATGCCAGGCAGCAATGAATTTTGAAGGACACACACATTATGTGTGCTGCCTGCCCAGCCTGTATAAATGTTAGTGAACCATCTTCAGTGATCAAGTATGGCCTGGAGGATCACAGAGGCAAATCCCTTCCTGGTGGTGAATGACTGGCTCCCCTGGTATGGGGATAGGACTGGGATGTGTGTGCTGTCCAATGTACCCATGCAGTTAGGGAATCCCATGGCTCTGAAGTCTTCACAGCTTCCCTAGGGTTATTGAGGCAGATGAAGCTGTTTGCTATGATGTCCCGAAGCAGCTGGCATACCTCACATATCGCCACCCAAGCTGTGTAGGGAGCCACGCTGATTTGGTTCCCAACAAAGTGGAGGCTGGTAGGGGTAGCCAGTGTCATGATGAGCATGGCCACCCACTTTTCTGGTGTGATGGGTTGACACATGACAGTGTCCTGGCGCTCAATGTGCAGTGATGGCAGTGAAACTGTGCACAAATGTCTCCCTGTTCATGTGGAAGCTCTCAAGTCACTGTTGATCATCCCAAGTCAACAGTATGATGTGCTCCCACCAGTCATAGCTGTCTGTGTGACTCAGACCCTGTGTTCATTGCTCTGTAGGTTGATCCACAGAATCCTATCAGCCTCAAGATCCATAGCTTCCTCTCAGTTCTCCAACTCCAGCTCACAGATTGTTGACTGGTATAGCAAGGCCTGAGAAGCTGATACCCTGTGTTGCCACTTTTGTAAGAGGTCCATCAGAGCTTGCATTGCACTCAATAGCAGTATCTGTGAATTATTGTGCATCTCCATTCTCTGGTTGGACACCTCCAGGGCATCCAACAGCATCTGGTTCTCCTTGCAGATTCCATCAGGATTCTTCAAAATCATGTTGTTATGCAGGAAACAACAGTTACTGTTTCTCTCAGAGCACCACCTGCTTGTGCTAAGGGGGTTGAATAGGTAGGGCTTTTTAATAGGGCATTATAAAAACCCTGTTCCTTACATTTCAATTCCAACACATGAATCATGGAGCTTGAAGTGGCAAGGAGATCCCTTCACAGCTCCATTGTTCCCTGCAGTGCTAGGTCACAGTGGCTGGGCTCCAGATGCCCCGGGGGAGGGCAATGGGACAGGATCCCAAGGCTGCAGCAGGCAGCCTACCCTGCCTCAGGGAGAAGGCAGAGCAGAGCTCCATGCTCTGCTCCACTGCAGCAGCCTCAGCCTCCTGCCAGGGGTAGGGGGCTGACCCGGGTCCCTGTCCCCATAGCCCTGGCAGCTGGGGGCCCCTTCTGGCAGGGCTGGGCTGGGGGACAGGGGGCACCATCAGGGCCAGGGAGCTGTGGGGGCGGGGGGAGTGAGGGGCACCAGCAGGGCTGGTGGACCTTTTATTTAAATCACAGATTATGGGGGCTTTATCAGAGAATTTGCAATTTTTTATCAGGGAAAACCAAGATCCCTGGTGATGTCTCAGCAGGTGAGGATGCCTTGGAGACCTCTGTCCCTGTGCATTCATGGCAATCCAATATCTCCATTAGCAGCTGGACGTATCTGTAATAGGCCATGTCACACATTCAGATGCCCTGCCACTGTGCTTTGGTGATATCCCTGTGGAAAGCAGCCCACAGCATCTTTGCCTTGACGCTAGACTGCCATCTTATTGTGCTCCTGCTCACTCATTCTCCTGGCAACATCAAGGTAGATGTGCCATTTGGTCTGCAGGCCACAGAGGCATTAGGCACACGACCCCAGGGTCACCCAGAACCCATACCAGGCACTTTGTTTTGGTGAAGGTCCAATTGGACCTAGACCTATTCACCCCTGTCGGCTCCATTCTCCCCTGAATTTCGAACCTCTTGGGTCAATACAGGGTACCCTGGGGAGCTATGAATTCAACTGGTATGTCTTGAGGTGACAGGGCCAAGGGAGGTTTGCCTCCCTCCCACCCTGCCATTGCAGAGCAAAATTTGGACATCAGATATTCTGGTGCCAGGCAAGGTAAAGGCAGGGAGGGGGGCTCTGTACCACTGGCAACTTTGTATTTTATGGGCATGCTTGTTCTAGATGTCTTTTAGCTCTACTAGGTCTTTTAGCCCTGTGTATGCCATGGCACAGCAACAGGCTACCCAATGTCCACGTACTGAGAATTAGGCCCTTGATGGGTGCCAACATGCTCCCTATCAGGGCATGGCACAACAACCCAGTGACCCAGGTGCCAAGACACCACTTCCAGAGGGACATATTCTGAACTGCTGAGCCGTTCAGACATAGCTGGTGAGGGAATGAACGCTGACAGAACTCACTTGCTATTCATAAAGTTAGCATGCTTAACGCTCACACAGACTCACAGAACTCAGTTTGTTAGGTTTATGTAAAGCCAGTGACTGAATTAATGGCATTAGGGGGACAATTATGCTGCAGCCAGCTGAAAAAGGATGCTTTAGAGGTGCAGGGTTGAGGGGAGCAGGGATTCCTCATAGCTATTGTTGGGCAAAGTCTGGGGATTTTTTCTGGGCACAGAAGAGCTATGCTCTGGGATTGTTGCAAGTTTTGGTGTCAGTCACTGGCGTTCACCAGGGCTCCCACCTGGCCTGCCAAGGGTCTCCTAAAACACTCATTACACTCAAACACCTGCAAATTGTAGTGATATTTGGTGCACAAGGGGGCTCACCACACAAAAATTGTAGCGATACCTAATGGACAAAGGAGCTCACCACATGTCATTCAGTGAATTACTATGTACACATGACAGATTAATGGCTGCACTGTTCCAAGTTGCATCATCCTAAACTAAACTACATTGGGATGGGGATTAGTTTATGATGACGCAAAGTCATTTAAATTGCTCAAAACTCACGTATGTGTAAAGTGGGATGCCATTAAGCCACACAAAATGGCAATTTTCGTCACATGTACAAGAACCCTTATGTTTTCATTCCAATACTTTGGATAAATTCCTTCTAAAATAATTATATTAAAATTATGGTCAGAATGGGGCATGGCTAGTTAAGGAATTGAAGATTTCTGGGGGGGAGAAAATCAAGGCCAGGGGCCTTTCCATTTCTGAGTTAGGATACATATGATCTTGCTTGAGATTCAGATGTGAGGTAATGATCTCTTTGTCGCTTAACAGGTAGCATTTCCTTCAACAAAACACTACCATTTCCTTCCCTATCAGCAGTTAAGTTATTAAACTTGTTTTTGAAAAACAAGACCCATGTATCTTTAGGGATATACACATCAGGAATTACACTAAAATATTGTGTCCCTTTGGCTATAATTTGCCAAAAACTTTGATTAGCATTATTTTTCCCTGCACCTACACGTTCCTCCCATACCCTCATTTGATATTGTGGTTTTTTTTCCTTATATTTCAATTTGGTAGACTGCTTTAATTTTCTTGATCTATTGGAAATTAACACAGTCATTTTTAGACTTGTTTTGCTCCAAGGCATCTCTTAAATCATCTTTAGCTTGAGAGCAGTCCTCATCAAACCAGGGTTTGTGCCCCTGCTAGTGCTTATTCCCAGCAAAAGTACTCTCTTTTGTGAGGGCATTTTCCAACTATTGGACAACTACTTCATATTGTGTTATTGCTTCTTAGGGTTCTTGTACTTTGAGAATATAAGTGGCCTAAGACTACTGCTAATAACTTTAGAAGTGAAGTAGTCTTGGAGTGTTTTTGTAGTCACAGTTGTCCAGGAAGCAAGGAGTTTTTGTGAAATGCTTCTCATATAAGAAGCAAGGAGTATTTGTGATATCTTTTAAAGGACCAAATATATAGATAGAAGAGCTGTTGGACAAGCTGAATCAAGTGCTCTTTCTTAGCTATAAAGGGATTTGATGCCCAAAAGCTTCTTCAACAACTCTCCCAACTATACAGCTAGTCCATCAGAAATATCACAAAAGCTTCTTGCCTTCAGAAGTGAAAACTTTTGAGAAGCAGTCAGCAAAGGTGGTTAGGGCATGTAACCTACAGTTGAATCAGTCAGATAAATTAATTGCCCTTAATATTTATATTGTTTCTTATGCTAATGATAAAGATTATATAAGAAATACTGAAAATACTGAACTGGCACCTTAAGTGCAGGCAGTCACTCAAAAGACATCTTTGCAACTGTCTCAATAGTACAGGATTGTTATAGAGCAGGGCAGGGAAATTATTCCTGCCCGTGGCAGGGGGTCAGACTTGATGATCTGTCTAGGTCCCTTCTGACTCACTGATTCTATGATTCTATTTTGGGTGGAGCACCACTTACTGAGCTGTAGCAAGCCATCAGGGGCTGCATGACAGGCAGCTGGGGACAGATGCATATTAATTTTCTAAATTTTTTAAGGGCCCCGTGGGCTGGATAGAATGGCCTGGGAGGCCACATCTGGCCCGTGGGCCACATTTTGCCCACCTCTATTATAGAGGGTCTCATCCAAAATCTATTGCATGGAGGTTTTGGATCAGACTCAGTCAGCATAGCCTTGCCAACTGCATTTATATGATCACGATGAGAATAGATGCTCATAGCAAAAAGCATGAGAAAACCTGACAAATACCTTTGTATGCAACAAAAACCAGAGAAACACCATGTGTATTTTTACTCCAAAGCCCAAAACAAACTGCATGGCTGCAGAAATTCATTAATTCTATGGTATCTACTGATCTTGAACTTTTACACTCAAAGGTCTCAACAAATAAATTTCAGTGGTTTCCATTGTATAATAAATACTTATACACAATATAATACTTAACTCAGGGCTGGATTTTCAAAGGTATGTAGGCATCCTAAGATGCAAAGAGGTGCTTAGTAAGATTTATTAAATACTCTGAGTTGAGATAGGCACCTAACTCCCATTGAAAGCAATGCAAACCATTATTCTTTACATTTGTCTTTTTAATACAAACTTTAGAAACCTCAACTAAATTGAAGAACTTGGCATAACATTCTTCATATCTGTTTAGCCAATTATCATGCTGTTGAAAAATATATAGATCTTTTAAAAAGTCCACATGGAACTGCTTTTCTGCTAAGTATATATCCAATGCATGTCTTAAACGGACAAAATTCCCCCTTGCCCTTTTAAATCAGGAAAACAATTGTGATCTAACTAGAGCTTCCATTTTCTATGGTTTCAAACTTGTACACCTGATCACCACCTCCATATGCTTTCTTTGTTTCCTTCTTTCTTATTTTTATTTTTTTGCATCTACAGCAGGGCTGGTATCCTACAGCTTATGAGCCAGATCTGGCCTGTACAGAGGTATGATTTGGCCCAAGAAGGTCTGATCTGGCACACTGGATTGGTCTGACAGAGATAGAATGTGCCACCTATCGCCTCCACAGCACTCTCCCTCCACTGCTATTCTTCCATGTCTGCCCTTACTGTCACTGCAGAGGGATTTGGGATCAGCGGGGAGGGTAAGAACAGGCAGCTGGCTGTTACAAGACGTGTGGCCTACAGCAGGAGGCCAAGTTGCAAAAGACATCCCAGACCAGCAAAAGATTGCCTATCCGGATATAAAGTAATCTTAAAAAGAGAACAGTTGCAATGGCAGGCAAAACATTATAGATGAAAAGGGTTTCAGCAATACACTTCTAGCCATGTACCCAGCCTTTCTGTAACAGTAGTTGGCAGCTTGAAGATGTAGCAGCTATTGTAATTGGAGAGGGGGCCCTTGAAAGGGTGAGAAAACAAATACTAATTTTTTGCTGAAAAACAATTTTTGCATCTTTTTAGTTGGAGAGAAATCTCTGCTGAGAGCCACAGTTAAAGAAAACACTGAAAACACACTTTTTGAAAACAAAATTGACAACCTTTAGCCTCTCAAGCCTATTTGTGCTATGTTTAGAGAGATCAGACAATCTGTGAACTTGTCATTTTCCCCCACTCTTTTTATGGTTCTTTCTTGTGTGCATACATGCTCCAGCACTTCAGTGAATGAAAGTTTAGGAAACACTTGTGATCTCAGTTGTATGTTATCAATTTTTGAAGTTGCTTGTACCAATGGTTTCTATTGTTATAGTGTGCAAGTGTCCTAATCAAAATTAGAGTGCCATTGTGTACAACCACAGATGAGAGAGAACTTATTCTAACAGAGCTAACAGTTTAAAAGATACACAATAGGTAGAAGGCAAAGGGCAAGGATAATATAGAAGAAAATGAATATGTTGAAAAACTGGCAGAGCTTCATTTTTTTCTTTATTTTTTTCTTTTTTCTTTTTCATAGAAAGAAGAGAAACAATGAGGAATAATAGGAATATAGCATCATAGAAAAGTAGGACTGGGAGGGAACTCAAGAGGTCGTCTAGTTCAACTCCCTGCTCAAGGCAGGATCATCTCTATCTAAACCATATACTACAGAATGTCCCAAAACAACAAGAAACCTAACTTTCCACAGGTAAAGCAGAGGAACAAGAGCACTGTCAATGTCCTGACACTGCAAAGTCAACTACTGTGTTAAAATGCACTTGAGAAATTCAAGGAAGAAGACCAATTCCCTCTCTCCTCCTCCCATTTCTTTCCCCCCTTTCCTCCTCCTTCCAAAAAAACCTCACTCACTGCAGAGGAAAGTCAAAAAGAACAAAACAAAACCCCACAGTCCATGCTGATCTGAACATTGGGTCTGTAATGTGGCAAGCAACTGGTCTGACCCTGGGAAGGGATGGCATCTACCTCTGTTCTCAACCAGGATGGCAAATTTTCTAGATAGGGCTTTAAACAAAGATCACCAGGGATGGGGAAACGATGACTGGAGCATGCCCAGGGACCAGCGCACAAGAAAGCTCCAAAGTTGGGGACAATAGGAGAGCCACTTTTTCAAAAACTGAGGGAATGGTTCTCCCTCAGTGTGACAGGAGATTGAAGGTCTCAATTGGAGGACTTAGGTGCTTGGAGCATGGGGAACAAGCAGGAGGAGCTAACCCTCCTACTCTCCAGTGGGTATTATGATCTAATAGGGATTATGGAGACCTGGTTAGATTCCTCATATGATTGGAACATAGCCATAGAGGGCTACACCCTGCATAGAAGGGACTGGGTAGGGAAGAAAGGTGAAGGTGTAGCTGTCTCTGTGAGGGAGCAGTACACCTCTTTGGAGTCCGACACTGGCTCCAAAGAAGAGTGGCTCGAAACACTCTGGGTCAAACTACAGTGGGGAGGGGGTTGGAGGGGCAGTGAGAGAGACCTAACTGTAGGTGTATACTACGGACCACCAAACAAGGGGGAGGAGCTTGATCTGGAGTTCTCTTCAGAACTGGCAGAGGCCGTGCCTGCATAGGACATGGGCATGATGGGCGACTTCAATTACCCAGACATCTCTTGGGAGGAACATTCGGCTAAGTCAGACTGATCGTATTGCTTCCTGACCTGTATCCAAGAGTTCTACCTAACTCAGGAAGGGGGCCAACCAGAGGTAATGGTCTCCTAGACTTGGTCTTTGCCAAAGGAGGTGATCTGGTGAGTGACTTGAATATAAAAGGTAGCCTGGACAACAGCAGCCATGAAACCATCACATTCACTGTCCGTCACAAGGCAGGCAAATCAGCTAGCAGTGTTGAAGTTCTGAACTTTAGAAAAGTGAATTTCAACAGGCTCAAAGCAATAGTAGGGGAAGCCCTGCGGGACCAGGGACCAAAGGTGAAAGGAGTACATGAAGAGTGGTCGTTCCTCAAGGACACAATCCTCGAAGCACAAAAGAAGTTCATTCCCATGCAGAGGAAAGGTAGCAGAAGGGCTGGTTAGCCCTCTTGGCTTAATAGGGATGTCATGGTCCTCTTGAAAAAGAAGAAAGAGGCATACAAACAATGGAAGCTTGGGACAGTCCCCAAGGAGGACTATACAACAACAGCCCACACTTGTAGGGAGCAAATTAGAAAGGCTAAGGCAACTGAATTTAAACTACCAACAGGAATCAAGGACAATAACAAGTCCTTCTTTAGGTATATAGGGAACAGGAGGAAAACAAATAGAAGCTGTGAGGTAAAGTGAATACACCAGCAGGCAGGGACCGTATCCAGGTAGACCTGGATAGGTTGGAGAAGTGGCCAGATCTGAACAAGATGCGGTTCAACAAGGACAAGTGCAGGGTGCTGCACCTGGGAAGAGGGAACCAGCCTTATGGTTATAGGTTAGGGGCTGACCCTCTCAGCAGCACAGAGGCAGAGAGGGATCTTGGAGTCAGGATTGACTCCAGGATGAATGAGTCGCCAATGCGACAAAGCAATAGGCAGAGCCAACCGCACCCTGTCATGCAACAACAGGGGCATCATTAACAGGTCCAGAGAGGTCTTGCTCCCTCTCTCTGCAGCGCTGGTCAGGCCGCAGCTGGAGTACTGTGTCCAGTTCTGGGTGCCGCAGTTCAAGAAGAACGTGGAGAACCTGGAGAGGGTCCAGAGGAGGGTCACCCGTATGGTTGAGGGCCTCCGTGGCCAGCCCTATGAGGAGAGGCTGAGGGACCTGAATCTCTTCAGTCTCCGCAAGAGGAGACTGAGGGGGGATCTTGTGGCTGCCTACAACTTTATCAGGGGCCACCAGCAGGGACTCAGGGAAAGTCTGTTCACCAGGGCCCCCCTTGGAGTGACCAGGAACAATGGCCACAAGCTGACAGAGGACAGGTTTAGGATAGATATTAGGAAGAACTACTTCACTGTAATGATGGCCAGAGCCTGGAATAGGCTTCCCAGAGACGTGGTGCTCTCACCTTCCCTGGAAATCTTCAAGAGGAGACTGGATAGGCACCTGGCTGGGGTCTTATGACCCCTGCCACCCCCAGTGCTCCTTCCTGCCCATGGCAAGGGGTCGAACTAAATGATCTGTCTAGGTCCCTTCCGACTCATTGATTCTATGATCCTATAAGCATGGGACCATTGCTTAACAGCTCAGGAAAGCTGGTTAACAACACTCAGGAGAAAACTGAACTCCTGAATGACTACTTTGCTTTGGTATTTCACTGGACTAAGGGGGAAATCATACCAGATAAGGTTCAAAACGGGCATGGTGGGAATGACTGCCTTCCTACTGTTGATGTTGAGCTGGTGCATAATTGATTAGAAAAGTTAGACATTTATAAGTCAGGAGGGCTGAATGAACCTCATCCGAGAGCGCTGAAGCAGCTGGTTGAAGTTATCGTGGGACCTCTGGTGAAACTCTTCCAAAACTTGTGGCACTTGGGGAAGGTCCCTAAAGACTGGCAGAAGGCCAATGTTGTGCCCATCTTCAAGAAGGGGAGGAGAGAGGACCTGGGCAACTATAGGCCAATTAGCCTAATTTTAATACCAGGGAAAATCCTGGAAAAATTCTTCAAGGAGCCTATGCACAATACGCTTGCAGGAGGTAGGATTCTGAAGGACGGCCAGCATGGCTTCATTGCAGGCCGGTCTTGTCTTACTGACCTCATCTCCTTCTATGACCAGGTAACTCACCACCTGGATAAGAGAGAGAAGGTCGACATTGTATACTTAGACTTCCAAAAGGCCTTTGATCTGGTATGCCATGATGTTCTCAAGGGAAAACTGGAGGATTGCAGGCTTAACTGCTTGACAGTTAAGTGGGGTAGAACCCAGAGAGGTCTAATGAATGGATCTGTGTCATCTTGGTGAGAAGTGGCCAGTGGTGCCCCACAGGGGTCCATGCTTGGTCCAGTGCTTTTCAACATCTTTATCAATTATTTGGATATGGGGGTGAAGAGATCACTGGCCAAGTTCATGGATGACACCAAGTTATGAGAGAGCATAGCCAAGCTTGAAAACAGGCTGCAGATATAGGTGGACCCAGACAGGCTGGCAAATTGGGTGGATCGGAACCAGATGAAGTTCAAAACTAAGAAGTGTAAAGTGCTCCATCTAGGGATGAACAATCCCCAATGTACTTACAGGCTCATCGGTGCCAAACTGATTAGCACCATGACTGAAAGGGATCTAGGGGTAATAATAGACCATAGTATGAACACGAGCTATTGGTGTGAAGCTGTAGCCAGCAAGGCAAACAATACTCAAGCATGCATCAACTGATGCATCTCAAGTAAAACCAAGGGAATGATTCTTCTGCTTTACTCAGGACTGGGGAGACCACAGTTGAAGTACTGTATCTAGTTCTGGGTGCTGCACTTCAGGCAAGGACATAGGAATGCTTGAGAGAGTCCAGAGAAGAACCACCCATATGATCAAAGACTTGCGAGGCAAGCCATATGAGGAAAGGCTGAGGGACTTGGGCTTCTTCAGCCTAAAAAAGAGAAGGCTTAGAAGAGACTTGGTACCAGCTTACCTCTACATCAGGGGAATACATCAAGGGCTTGGTGAACAACTGTTCACCAGGGCATCCTTGGGGGAAAACAGGAGCAATAGCCACAAACTCCTGGAAGACTGTTTCAGGCTTAACTCTAGGAAAAAATTCTTCACAGTCAGGGTGTCCAGACTGTGGAATAAACTCCCTCCAGAGGTGGTATAATCACCTACCCTGGGAATCTTCAAGATGAGACTGGACAGTCACCTTGCTGGGGTCATCTGACTCCCAGTTGTCTTTCCTGCCTAGTGCAGGGGAGCTGGCTCACCCCAGTCAAAATCGTCAGACTTGGCTGCTTCCTACAACCAATGTTTTTTGAGAAAGGCAGAGAGGAAAAAGAAAAGTCTGACATCTGTAGCAACAGTACGAGACAGAAGGGGAAAAGATTCCTTCTTGGCATCATGTTGCAACCGGAAAAGCCCAGAAACATGTGAAAAACAAACCATCTCCACTGAAATACTGGAGGCTGCAAACACTACACTATACATCATGGCTCCTATCTGAAAACCCCAAACTCCCCTTTCTGTCATCCTATCTCCTTCATGAATTTATCCCAACTCCTTTAATCTTCTTTCATAACCATAAACTCTGCTTCATTCTCTTCTCCTGGGCAAGGTCCTCTCCAATTTTCACTTGCTCTGGGTTGCAGAGTTCTTTGTGAGGTCTCCTTGTAATGCATGTATGCGGGTGTCCTGGGCTTCCCATCGTTTCTCTTCACAAGTAATTATCAACATAGAGTCAGTAGGAAAAAAAAAGGAGGTGAAGGGCTCTTCCTTACCAAATCAACATGGTTAGGAAGCAAAATTTTATTAGGATTACAATATTGAGTTATAGGTAGAAAATTGGAAGAAAATATAAAATCTGCCTGGACATGTCAGGGTGTCTTTACCCTGCATGAGCAACAGCATATGGGAATGTATAAAGGTATTTAGAGAAAAGTTCACTGGTGGATTGTAAAAGCTGAGACAACTGCTAAAGCAAGGCCAAAGGTCAATAGAATCCTAACGTGCTTCAAAACTGTGGTAGAATGGAATTAAATAATGCGAGGATTTAAAATGTAAAAGTCACAAAGGGTCAAATTGTCACCCCACTGGTGTCAATGGAAAAATTCCCACTGACTTCAAGCCCTGAGGCTGCACCCCGCTATTGGTACAGAAATCTGAGGGGGCATGTGCTGTCTCTCCCAACCCTCCCTCATTCTTGCCAATGGAAATAAGCTACAGAAGGATACAATGAGGGTACTTTTGAAAATCCCACCCATTGCTCCTGGAAGAAGGAACACATGCTGACCCTCTTATTTTTTATTATACAATATGAATGCATTGCAAGTTTTTTCTGCATGTGAACTATGGAATTAGGTCACCTTTATATATTACTACCTGATGGTGCATACAGACAAGAGTCAGAAAAATCAGGTAATAGTACAAAGCTATTAAACAACAAACGGATGTAGGAACCAATGAGTTAATTCCAACTGGCCTTCATCAGGCTTTTAGAAAGTATTCATCACCATGACCATCCAGCCATTAGCTAGATACTTTGAAGAATGCATACTTTTGGCGGATACAACTCAAATATTCCCTATGCTATCCACTTGGAGAAGCATAAATAGCATAATTATTTTGCCTATGAGCATCCTTATTTATGGTCACTATAATTCATACCAGAAAGCTGAACAAAACACTAGACTTGATAAATAATTAACAATAGCAAGAATAAAGGCATCTTATTGTAAATTATAATAGAACTATAGAAATCACTTGAATTGTTCTATGTGTTGAATAATATTAAATGCCAGTTAGGAGAATAAGCCTGACAAACAGAGACCTACCTCCCACCTCCAACCCTACATTAACCAAAATAGTAATGCCTGGTTAAATTTGATAGAAAATAGATGATAAAAACACAAGAAAATTACATGCACACAATGCTATTTATAAATAAAAAATATACCAAAACAAAGAAATCTGTGACAGCTATTGCTTTCCATTATTTGAAAAAATATTAACTTTGATTTGAGTAGGAAAGCCCTTAGAAGTTTTCACTTTTGGAAAATATATTTGTACTTTAAATGTAATTAGTTGTCTATTTACTAGTGTTTTCATGTGGTAAACATTATTTCAGGTCAGTTCAGCAAGTACCAATCAAAGGAAAGATGCGTCTTCAGACCAGTATATATTCTGGCCTTTCCCAGTTGTAAAAGAGAATTACCACATGCAACATTATACTGCTAGCAGCTGCAACATACCTGGGTTATGCAGATTAATGACATTTATTTCATGCATATTGTCTTGCATAACTTATTTTTAATGAGCTGATGGATCAATTACTCTTCATGTTAAAAACTGCCTACATGGACCCATCAAAAATCTAAAATTAGGCAACTAATGTTAAAATTATACATCAACTATCTCAGGAATCTCATTAGATTGCATACAGATAAACCAAGTCTTCTTGAATGATAGCTGTGCCCCCTCATAGTGGAGTGAGTTGGCCTGTTTCTGAAGAATTTGAACTCTGATTTTCAATAATTAATTTTTTTTTCTTTGTAAATTAAAAGTGGAAGTTAAAAAGTTAAGTAACAGTTAATTTTTCTTATTCTGGCCTACGTTTTCAAGTTTGTGATCCAAGAGCAAGTTTTACTTGAGAAAAGTAGTTCTGATGCTATCATCTAAAGCAAAACATCAATAGGAAAAATAAATAGTACAAAACATGTACATAATTATTTATTTATTACTAACCTGGTATAGGCTGAGGTGTTAACACCACTGTGGGAAGAGGCCTTGAGGCAGTAGCTGGCCTAGATATAGCCATAGCTACTTGATTTGTCATCAAAAGAGGTTTCTCATGTCCCTGGAAGATTCTTGATTCCTCAGGATGTATCCATGCTGAATCCAGAGCAAATGCATTATTTAAATATATCTGCCCAGGATAAATGAGAAAAAAGTTCAAGTTGAAGATAATATTATTGAATTTATTAGGACTCAAGATCTTGAACACTAAGATGAGGGATACATAGTTTGAATAATGAACTGGCATATGTGGTAAGATTGTAAATTTTGTGTGCTGGCTGTTACCTGATCCCTAAAATAACAGATGTAATACATATCCTAATATAAAATATGAGACTTATTAAACATCCCAAACTAAAAGATCAAGTCAATCGGGCTCCAGATAGTACCAGAACAAAGTTATCCTACTACACTTGGTTATTTAATTTTTTTTCAAAAGGGGTGTTGGAAAAAAGAGAAAAGATCTAATTTATTCTTACTTGCAGGCCCAAGTTTACAGAGGTGTCATTGTAGGACTAAAGTTAAAAATAGTTAGTATGAAATATTGGCCCAACTGAAGCTGTGGGCAAACTTCCACTGAGCCCATTGAACAAAAGTATTTTACTCCAGGTAATAGAGAAGTGGCATGAGCTCAATATGAAAACCAATGAAAGCCATGGTTTTGTGGTAAGAATAAACTATTTTATTTGATTTAATACAAGTAAATGTTAAGGATAGTTTAGTCCTTTTCGGTCTTTCAGAGAAGTGCTGATTTATGCCTGTAAAAATATCCTGCTTATTGATTATTCTTTATAGCATTTTTTTTTCTTCAGGATATTTGCTTAACAGATTGCTGACCTTGCTCATCCCTTCATAACCTATTGAAACCATAATTTTTCCTGGGTTTACAGTAACATCTTAATATTCAAGTAAATCTCAAACTAAGGGCAAACTTACCTTGCAATTTGGTAGCCTCTTATCTATCCAACTTTTCCCAGCATGAGGTGGAACAGTTGATGTGTACACATGTGGGAAAATAGGAACAAATTCCACACTAGAAGAAGGGGAAAATCCTATGACTGGAGAATGGGATCCAAACATCCACTTAAAAAAACAGAAAGTTAAAAATAAATCAATTAATAATATTCTACAATAAATCAACTGTTATAGCCATATATTTAGAAATGTTTAAGAGGCAGATACTGAATTTCAAACAAATGCTACCTATTTAATCCATCAAGCAATTTTTGTTTTGGTCTATTTAGGCATTATTATAATCAGCCCCCTCTGTACTGTGTGCCACTGGGAAACTAAACTGTTTTAGATATCTATAAATAGGAAATTCAGACTTTCAGAGTGCCTACTTAATACTATTACTAATTGGCAATGAATTAAGATTTTTGTGCACTCCAAAATAAAATTTACATAGAAGGAGAAAAACAACCTACAAGAGTTATTTCCTCAAGAGCCAAAGAAAAACAGAGTATGCCATTTTTCTGACTCTTGAATTATTTGGACCATTATATGGATTTATATTGTAGCAAATGTGCTCACATTTCAAAATAGTTGATGGCATTCTTTCTTTAAACACAAAACAACATGCCTTCCCTTCTTGCTCATTTTCCTTCCAAACTAGCAAGTGCAAAGAGACACTCATAGCTAGACATCTCAAATGAACTAAGAATGATCAAGCTCAAAGTTTTTTTTTTCAAGAAACTGTATTAAAATATAATCAAAATGGTTAACACTAAGCTAAACTACTACAGAATTAGCACAACTTCTAGGACATAGGCCTTCTAGTCAACATTTCCAACTAGGTAAAGTGGCCTTACAATATGGATCAGTAATGGAAACATTTAGAAAAGCATCCATGAGATACAATGCATGAACTCATATAATTTGAACCTTTTAATGTTGGTTCTAGTGTTTTGGAATGAGACATTTACTACAACTGCTTTCTGCATAGTTAGAACATCCCTTGTGCTCCTAACCTGCTTTCCCCACAAGTGTACAGTGATTTGGGTGACTTAAAGGATGAAAAGCAAAGCCTTAAAGAACAGAGTCTGAAGCAGGCGCCCCCCCCCCAATCCCTTCTCCTATGGGAAAAAGATTCTTGCAGGTTCTAAACATTAAGGAAAAATCGAGTTTGCAGACATTAAATACCTCTAGTGGCAGCATCCTGACACAACATAAAAAATGTTGCGACTGCATCCAGATGTATTTTAAGAAATCATACTCTACATATTCAAGAAGCTTCGGGGAATATTGAAAAGGATGAGAAATAGAGGTGCTTGGTGGGTGATAAATGTGATATTTGCTTCAATAGACTGGCATGAAAAGGGAAAGACAACTTTGTTTTAAAGCATGAAGAGAGATATTGGAGCCAGGCTTTGTGCTGAATGAACCAAACACCCTTACATCGTTATCTGGCCCTTAGGTAAACCAAATGCTATTCCCAGTCTGCTCTTTCAGAACAAATGCTTAATAATAATAATAATAATAATAATAATAATAATAAGTATTTGCTCCGGAAAAGAAATGCTTCTTTGTGGATCAAATACGCCTGGACGGAGCGGTGCAAGCCTTCAGCAAAGCCCAGCGCTAGGCTCTTTGCAGAGGATTCATTCCAGACAGACACCGCTCCGCATCCTCTGCGCCTCACAGTCCCGCTCTGCCCAAGGGCAGCGGCTGCTTCCCGAGGAGCAGGGCCAGGGCCGAGCCCCGCGGCGCGCGGGGACCTGCGCACGTCCCGGCCTCATTTCAGGGAGCCGCAGCTGGAGGCGGAGGCGGAGGCGCACACACGCACGTCCCCCGCCGCCCGCCCGCTCGGAATCAGCAATGGCTCCGGCTGGAGAGCCCTCGGGGCCCTGCGAAGTGCGGCCGGGGGGAAGCGCAGGAAGTTCAGCACCGCGCCGCGCCGGACAGCGCCCGCCGCGCGGGAGGCAAAAGTTGTGGCCGAGCGCCGGCGGGGCCGCGGGGGGCGGGGCCGGCCTTACCTGCCCGCCGAGGAGCGGGTGCTGCTGCTCCGGCGCCGAGGGCACGGCCAGCAAGGGCAGCAGAGGCTCGCAGGGGAGCTGCCAGGCGGGCACGCCCTGGAGCACGGGCGCGGGCTGGGGAGGGTGAGGCGCGGCGAGCAGCAGCGGCGGGGGCCCCGCGCCGACACCACCTACGCGGAGCAGCCCGGCGGCGCTCGGGACCATCCAAATCCAGGGGGGAGCGGGGGGCTCCGCATTGCCGGGCCAGAGCAGAGGCGGCTGCCGCTTCCCTCTCGGCCCCGGGAGCATTCTACATGGTCCGGCTGCCTCGCACCGCGCACGGGGGGCGCCCGCGGCCAGGGCAGGGCCGGCGGCGGCGGCGGCGGCGGGACGGCTCCGCCGTGGGGGCGCTGCCCATCCGTGCCCCCGCTCGGGCTGCTGGAGCGGCGGCGGCCCCGGAGCCGAGTGAAACTCCACTTGGCGCGGGGGGCGGCTGCCGCCAGGCTCCTCCTCCGGGCCCGCCCCGCCCGCCTGGCGCCGCCCCGCCCCGCCCCGCCGGGGGGGGCTCGGGCCGGGCCGCGGGAGGCAGCCCCCGCGCGGGGCAGCCGCGGGGGCGCCTCACGTCCAGCCCCCCGGGGGCCCGGCGGGGGTGGGGGCGCGCTGCTGCCCCCAGCGCGGGCTGACACCCTGCGCGCATCGCCGCCCTGGCCCTGCGACCCCCACCTGGCCCCCGCCCCGCCCCTGAGTGGGGCACCCCCTGCCCCCCTGCCCGCGCCGTGCCCCCAGCAGGCGCCATTCATGCCTGCAGGCGCGGGGACAGGGGCAAGCTTCCACAAGACCAGCCGTCAGCTTGGTGCGCTTGAGCCGCGAGCCGGGGCGTGTGGCCACATGCAGGAGTCACTCCAGGGGAGGGGACCCTGCTCGCAGGCGAGCTTCCTGAAACAGCGCTGGGGCTGCCCAAGGGCAAGGCTTAATTTTGCAATGGCAGGTGGCTCTAAGCAGTTTTGCCTATGCCTCTGAATACAGAGCTAAAGCTTCACTAAATATCACTGACCCTATCTGGCCTAGATCAGTGTTTCCCAACCTTTTCTAGCCCAAGGCACACTTACACTTAGAAAAATGGTCCCTGGCACACCGGTTAAGGCATTCCCTCTCCTCGTACCTATTGTTGCTCATTGCCATGGCAAAATTCCACAGCACACCTGTTCATTTCTAATAGGCTTCATAGACATTAGGGCTGGAAGGGACCTCAAGAGATCATCGAGTCCAGCCCCCTGCCCAAAGGGCAGGAAGTCAGCTGGGGTCATAGGATCCAAGCAAGATAAGCATCCAGTTTGCTCTTGAAGGTGTTCAATGTAGGTGCTTGAACCACCTCCACTGGGAGGCTGTGCCAGACCTTGGGGGCTCGGACAGTAAAGAAATTCTTCCTTATGTCCAGCCTGAAACGGTCTTGTAGGAGTTTGTGACCGTTCGACCTCGTCATCCCTTGGGGCGCTCTGGTGAACAAATGTTCCCCCAAATCCTGGTGGTCACCCCTGGTAAACTTATAGGTGGCCATCAGATCACCCCTGAGCCTGCGCTTTTCCAGGTTAAAGAGCCCCATGGCTCTCAGCCTGTCATCGTAAGGTCTGTTTCCCTGCCCTCTGATCATGCGTGTGGCTCTCTTCTGCACCCTCTCAAGCTTCTCTACATCCTTTTTGAATTGTGGAGCCCAAAACTGGATGAAGTACTCCAGCTGCGGCTTCACCAAGGCTGAGTACAAGGAGAGAATGACTTCCTGGGATTTGCTTGAGAAGCACCTATGGATGCAAGCCAGTATTTTCATCACTGTAGTAGCCGCAGCATTGCATTGCAGGCTCATGTTCATCTTGTGGTCAATGATGACCCCCAAGTCTCTTTCTTCTGTAGTGCTAGCCAGCGTAGCACTGCTGAGCCTATAAGGATGCTGCAGGTTTTTCCTCCCAAGGTGGAGAACCTTGCATTTATCGGTGTTAAACACCATCAGGTTCTCGTCCACCCATTTGCTGAGCCTGTCTAGGTCAGCCTGGATCATTCACCTGTCTTCTGGCGTGGATGCTTTGCCCCAAAGTTTGGTGTCATCGACAAACTTGGCCAGTCGGCTTCTGACTCCAATATCCACATCATTAATGAACATGTTGAACAATATGGGTCCAAGGACAGAGCCTTGGGGAACCCCACTGGTCACAGGACACCATGATGAGTGACTTCCATCAATTACTACTCTCTGGGTCCAACCACAGAGCCAATTTTCCAGGCAGCAGATCCTGGTGGACCCAAAGCCACAATTGACCAGGTTTGCCAAGAGGTGATCATAGGATACCAGATCGAAGGCCTTTTTCAAGTCAAGATATATGACATCAATCTCTTCTCCCTTGTCCAGGTGATAGGTCACCTGGTCGTAGAAGGAAATGAGATTGGTCAAGCAAGATCTACCTGCGACAAACCCATGCTGGCTATCCCTTAGGATGTTGGCATTGGCCAGTCCATTAAGGATGGCCTCTTTAATAAACTTTTCTAAGATCTTCCCCAGGATAGATGTCAGGCTGATGGGCCTATAGTTTGCCGGATCCACTTTCCTCCCTTTCTTGAAGATAGGCACCACATTGGCCTTCTTCCAGTCCTCGGGCACTACACCAGAGCGCCAGGAGTTTTCAAAGATCCGTGCCAGAGGCTGGGCTATGATGCTCGCCAGCTCCTTGAGTACCCTGGGGTGCAGATTGTCAGGGCTGGCTGGCTTGAAGGTATCCAGCCTCTCAAGGTGTTCCTTCACGAGGTCGGCATTCTGACGAGGTCCTTTCTGATGGCACACCTTTATGCTGCAGTGCACTGGTTGGGAAACACTGGCTTAGATTATTCCAAGTATCACAACAAAGCAAGTCAGAGTTTTGCCTAGACTGTCTAGGGCAGAGCACTTCACTTTTCAGAAACATATGGCAAAAACTTCCCTTAATGCTCATACCATTCAACTAGAGACATGGCTCTTCAGTAAGGAACTACTTGTGAGCTTCTGTGAACCCATTAGCCATTTCTGGCTGTATTGCTGGCAGGACCACCTGTGCCAGACAAGTTGTAAGGCAGAGGCCAGACAGAAGCAAACCTCCCAGTCCTTCAGGTTTAGGTTTGGCCATGGGATTAGCAGCCTCATTCCATTAAAAATATTTGTCATGGAAAGAGAGGAAAGATCACACAAATCACCAACTCTGATCCTCTTATCACTTCCAAATAAATGAGGAGACATAGCTACCAAATTTGACAAGAAGCCGGTATTTTAAAGAGCCACTTTTCCAAGTCTGCTAAAAAAATATATATATTATCGTGGCAGAAGCTTATTTTCCCCCCCACAAAATGATCCCAAACACCTTGGGAATCTCCAGATGACACAACAAAGCCTCAAATAGATCATTTTTTGCATTTATAGAAGGTTTTTCTCATCCCTTTGGGACATTGGGGAGTACAGTGCAGCAGACATGTGACATTCATTATCTGTCCATTGCTAGTATGAACAAGCGTGTAAAACTCATCTGGCCCCATGGGCTAAATGAATGGTGCCAGGTTGGTCTAGAGGTGAGACTGAGCCCATGGACCCCCTTGCTTCTTGCCCCATGCCTCAAGCCAGATCCAGCACAGGCATATCCTCTCTCCGATCAAGGACTGTACCACATGCAGCATGAGTCCCAGACCAGCCAGAACAAATGTTGCATGCAGTGCAAGTCCCAGGAAACATACCACACATGGCACCCACTCCAGCTGGTCTAGCATCCAAGTTACACACGATGCCCATTCTTGCTTGTCCTGGATGCTCCACACTACACACAGGTCCCAGAGTGGGCACAACACGTACTACAGATCCCACAGCAGGCGTTGTGTGAGTGTGCATCCCAGACCCTGTGTGCAGGGCCAGTCTGGCAGTTTTTGAGAAGCTGGAAAGGGCTCGGTGGGCTGAATGCAGCCCACATGCCATATCTTTGACAACTCTGATGTAGATCAAGTGACAAAATACCCACACATGGAGTGGTCCAGAAAATGTAGTTTTTTTCATAGTTACAGACCCCTGAACAAGAATAGAATTTGAACTCCAAACATTTTTTTCATCATTACAGAGTTGGAGTCCTTCTTTGATCATTTAGACTATATGGACACCCGTAAGAAATGCAAACGTCAATATGGTTAAGAATATGTCAGGATTTTGCAGGGCTAAGGGAAAAAAAGAACACAAGAGATGTCATTGCCAGAGGAAAACAGGCAAAGATAAACTTTCTCATTGTTAACAGACAGGGGAAAATTAAAAACAGAGAGAAAAACAGAAAAAGATTCGCTAGTAAAATGTTCAGCAAGGAAAGAAAAATGTGACAAAATTACCTTTCAAGAACTTAGAGCAGCTGTCAACAAACTCAAGAAATATAAAAAAAAGCAGCAGATTGCGGTAAAGCAACTGCAGACGTGCTCATAGTAAGCAGTGAAGAGAACTTGACGATTCTACTGTGACACTATACTATACTTCAACAGTCTATAGTAGAAATAACATACAAGAGAAAAGAATAAAGAAACCATCATAAAATTTCATAAGGATATTTAAGTTACTGCAGCTATGTGAAACCATGTTGTCAATCCCAGGGAAACATTTTGGACCACTTATTTTGAACAGGATCTTCTATGCAGCAGATTTTGAGAACAAGAAACTGGTTTCCATACCATTCATTCTTATGTTGATCAAATCTTCATGCTATGTAGTACCACCAGATTAAGCAATGAAAGGAAATTTTAAATACATTTTAGAAAGCCTTTCATGGTGTAGGCAGACCCTGTGGCAAACACTGGAAATCAATGAATTTCCACATAAAGCCATTCAGACTTTCCAGAGTCAGATTAGCAAAATGCCAAATTAAAAACTGGTCTGTTGTTAGCAGTGAAGTTAAATGAGAACATGCCCTATCCTTGTTATTTAATATTGTCACTGAGTTCCTTATTCAACAAACCTATCATGAAAACCATGATTCCTTGAAAAACTAGACTGTGCTAACTGGAACAAATAGTTTTGATGGTTTTGTTGTCTCCTTAACAAGCTGATAGAAAGATGTATCAAAAGACCAATAGCCTTCCTAGAACTATAGAATAATCAGATCAAAATTCAAAGAACAAGCTTACGAAAGTCGGTATGGCTTCTAGCAATGCCATCGTTCTAGATGGAAGAGTTCTGAGAACCGCTGCTCGGTTTGCTTAGCTAAGCATCAGCTTTCATAATTCTGGTGACTGCTTTTATGCAATAACCACTCGAGTAGGTAAGTCTAGCATTGCTTTTTAAAAATTCACCTCAGTATAAAATTCTAACGTAAGTATTGATACTAAGATGTGACTCCTTAGTAATGCTGTCCTGAGCCTAATCCTGTGTGTATGAGTCATGGGAGAGGAGTGAGTCTATCCAAAATAAATTAAGCTGCTTTCAGCATAGAAGCCTGTGCTGGATATTCAATGAAGTGGACAGATAAAGGATGTTGAGATCTTGTAGAGGACAATTCCCACCACCTGCATAAATAAGACAAATGAGAAGGTGGATTTACCTTGGCCACATTTTGAGAATGCTATATTACAGACTCCCTAAACCAGCATTATGTTAGCAGTCCAAAGGAAAAAGGAAGAGAGGTCTACCCAGAGGGATCCTTCACAGCACTTTAAGGTCTGAAGCAGCAACCTTCCAGGTTAAGAATTAAAGGAACAGGTCTAGGACAGGGCTGTTTGTCTACATATGACCTCTGCCCTATAAACTGACGGTATAAATGGATTAGGTTATATCAAAAGACCAATCCTAGTCTTTTCAAATTTATTCACTGACTTTTCAGAGAATGAAATCTTTTTTCCACAGGAAAACCCTTCATTTTGCCATTTAACCTGAGGGAAGTGCTACTGTTTAAAGCACTGCTGCCATTATTGATTAGCTCAATAGAGCTAATCAAAGTTATTTGCATAAACGGTACAGTCTATTGCAACAAGTTACTTACAATTACAGGTATAAACAAGTTGGAATAACACAACATTGACAACCATCTTTTTTCCCCCCACAAATCTGGTGAAACTGGAAGCAAGTGTTTCTGGGACATTATTTTTTAAGTAACTAAATAAATTAAATAAAGGCTATGGTAGTTTGTCAGCCACAAAAAAAAGAGTTCTCTGAGATTCTTCCAAATAATTTAATTATATGAATATGGAGCCAGCATCTCCTTTGAATAAGGAACTGGAATAGAGAACCAACTTCAGGATAGATCCTGCTTGGCAGAGTCCCAGAGATCTCAGCATATAGACTTTCCCTGCGTGCATTAGCTTCATCTTCAGCTTTAGTGCCTCGCTTGTATCCCAGGTCAACCAGGGTAATGTAAGAATAGAGACAGACAAACAGACAGGACAAATAAGGTACTTGAATGCCAGCTTAGAGGAATCAGCACAGTCGCATAGAATTTTTCAGGTTGAACAAAATAGCGAATTCTGACACACACAGAAAACCACCCTCTCCCCCAAACGTCTCTCTCAATTGACAGCAGAGAGAAATATTGACCAATGTTTTAAAATAGTGTGACCTTCCTAAATGAAACCAACTTCACGGCAAATCATGTCTAGTTAGATTCTTAAGTTTTAGCCATTCTGAAAGCAGGCCACTGTATTTTCTCACATGACATATAGCTCCAAATAAAATATGCACCATGTTTTTGGAAGATAGTATGTAGGGGGTGTCACAGGCCAGCTGGGTACTGTGAGTATATCAATTTAGCCACTAGGCTGTTTGGTTCGGGATTGAGGAAGCAGAGTTGGGAGTAAAGCAATGGCAAGTTTATTATAGCTTACACACACACAACAGTTAATAAAAAGATAAATGCGATAAGCAGATAATGTAGCATTAAAGAGCTAATAGTAAATAATAGCAACAGATAATAACAACAGATAAATAAATCAATCAGTCACAGGCCAGCTGAGCACTGCGAGGGTATCAGCCACTGTCTGTTTAAAACAACAAATAGACAGACATGGGTTGGCAACTTATTGATAGTCCCTCAATGCCAGGTGCACTCCAGGTGATTCCAGCGAAGTCAGGCATCCCCTGGCAGAGGGATTACTGGGGAACGCCCCTTGATCAGGATCTGATCCTCACTCACACTGGGAGTCCAGGGTCTGGACCTGGGACAGAAATGTCCGTTCTGTTCCCTCCTTCCTGCTGGTTACTTGATGCACGCAATTTTTATACCTAGCTTTATGCTAATCGGTTTGCTTTAGAGCCATTCAAAATCTTGTTCTATAGCGGTTACCCTATGGGATTAAAAGGTGTTAAAATTATTATAAACAGTTACTATCCAAACTTAGGTTTATCCATTAAGTAAATTACAATGCAGCATCTTCAGGTTTGAAATTAATATTACTCCGCCTAAATCCAACCCCTTTAGAACTCTCTTTTTTGAGATGTGCTTTTCTGGAACGTGCTGGGTAGGCCAGGTGGTGGAATCCAGTTTTTATCATTATCAAGGCTAAATTCTGAGCAAGAAAATACCATTAGGTCACCTACTTTTACAACTGTAGCTTTGTCTGTGAGGCTTAGTCAGTTTTACAAACAGTTACAAGTTACATTTGTGGGTTACAAAAATACAAGCTTTATATTAGACAAAAATTCCAAATGCCCCCAAGAAGCACATATTTATTACTTATTCATTTCTTTGGTTCTGGCCTTCACAAGGGGGAAACCCCCTCCCCCTTCCCCCAATATCTTTCCAGTCATAACCAACTATGCAACATAGAGGAAGTTCTCCTGGAAACATGATGTGTCCAGGAAATGTGGCATCCCAGAAGACAGTCTGGGTAAGACAGCAGGAATTTTCTGGTGCAGCAGAACAGCAACACAGCTAGGCTCCAGACATTTGCAAGAACTGTAGCAAGATGATTAATTTACTGTGAATAGTTCCTTACATAAGTTCCTGCAAATAATAAAGTGTTATTTACATATTGCAAACTGCATCAAGGTACTGCAGACTGTAGTACTTTGCAATTCACTAGCTCTCAGCCAGAGCAGTGTTTCTTCAGCCAAAAGCTTCTGCCTCACTAGTGAGAGTTCAATCCCTAATCCTAATGAGGGAAAGGATTTAACAAGGCAAGTGACAAAAGAATTCCCATTCAAATTAGAATGGGAAATGTAGATAAAATAAAATGTAACTTAATAAATAAGTTTTCTTACAATTTTATCCTGAGACTGTCTGGGAAATATAGACCTGCTATCCTACAGAAACTAGATAAAGAGAAGGTTACTTCTCAATGCATTAGTGTAAGACTTTTTAAACACAGAAAAAAAATATTTCAAATTATTCCTATTAAAACACCCATAAACCCACAAATTCAGAACCAGAGAAAGACAAGAAATCCTACTGTGAACCTCTGCTGCCTTTGCTGGCAGCGCGTCCTTTCTTTTTGTTGTAAAGCACTATCATCACTTTACCATTATATATCAGCTTTTTAAAAACATATACATTACCGTTATATGCCATTATATGCCAGTTTTTATAAATAGTCTTACCAGTTTCTTGGAAGTCCTTTATTATCTTATATACCTAATGCATCAGTTTAACTGATGGTCCCCATTCAGGCATGGACAGAAGGAACCTGTATTCAATGCATTTACTGGCACGTTTGATTTATACTAGCAAGAGTACCTGTGACTTGGTCACATATCTGAATGATAGAGACATTGATGACACAATGTTTCCTCCTTGGACAGTATTTCTGTACATAAGGTGCAGAAGCAAAATTGCCTGCATCTAATTTGTATTATTACAGAACAATTCTTAGGCGTATTAATAGGGCAGAAAGCAAAACAACAGTGATTAAGACTTAACTATGAATTGTGTTCTGCGTGGTGGCCCATTACACACCTGGTTTTCCTTAACAGAAATACATTCAATCAGCTTCACTGTTTGCCACCAAATACCATTATAACAACTGAGGAATTACCCCTTATTTAGGAACTCCCATGATAAATAATGATTATGATTGAGTAATTAATAATACAAGTCCCACGAAGGTGACCTATTGGGTATTTTATTCTATATGAATTTACAATTATTTGCTTTATTTATTTTATATAATTTCCAGTATAGACTTAATAAATTATTACCACAGATTATTGTGAGAGTATAATATCAACTTTAGCTCATAGTAATTATTTCTAAAGAAAATAATCTTTGTATAAGAATATGTGAATTGACAATAGGGAACTAACTTCAGCCTCACTTCCATTTTGGCTACTTCTAGTTCAATGCATGCAATTAAAAGTAGAACTGGTCAAAACTTGAAATATGTATTATCTAAGAAACTCCACAATTTGTTATTATACACAATGTATAAACAAATAATTTAGGATAAATTTAAATGCATAATTCCACCAAGAGTTAAATATTTTTTACTTTGTTAAAAATGAGGTATCTTTTAAAAATATGTATCCACAAAATATGTTAATCAAGACACTGGTGTTTTCCAACAAGAAACCTGATGTCAGAACATTTCTGACAAGTTCTACTTATAAGCAGCCCTCATTCCAGCTCCTGAACACTTTAGCCTGTCACTCATCCCATGCTTCATCTCCTCCACACAACAAACCTAATAGTGCTTCAGTTCTACTGGAACTGTCACCATTTTTCTCTACCCATAAGTGTCCTGGAGATACCCTACTTCTCACCCTCAAGAAGTATGGTAACAGGGAACCCTAGCCCAGTTATCAAGAAACAGGGCAGTCCTTTTAAATCCAGAACCTTCCGGGCATGGCTGGCCGGTCGAGTAGGGGGTAAAGATTGAGCCCTGCCAGCTGGTTAGGTGACAGGAAGAGGAAGGCCAGAACCATATATACTACAAGTAGAGAAGGTCACAGAGGCAACAGAGAGGGGGACTCCCAATGACTATGGTGCAGCTGCATTAGCCTTTTGGGAAGAATATGCCATGCTGTGAGACAAAAGCATGATCACATAAAGTAAGCAGGCACCTTGCCTCTCTTATTTCTTTATTATTATTTTCATTATATGACCATAGGAGCCTATGGTTTACATTTGACATTAAAAATGCCGATGGTTTGTGGAGGAGGCTGTAGGGGTGGAGGAGGCCTCATTAGCACCAAGGGGAACTGTGATAGAGGGCTCAAGAAGCCCTGCTGCACTAGGGGTGCTGCACTAGGGCCATGAGCCCGAAGTCACTTGAAGGGGAGATAGGAGTCTTGAAGCCAGGTCCTAGTGGGTGAACTTAGGTGAAAGGCCCCAACTACAGAAAGAGGGGAAAAAGCTGAACGGGGCTGAGGCCCCAACAGTCTGGCATCACAGGGGCGCACAGCGTAGAAGGGCCAGTAGGCCTGGTGTCACAGACGGCATGGAATGGAGGGCCTTGAGCCCGAGTGAGTTAGAGAGCTAGAGCCTTGGAGTCAAGCCCCATGTGCCCATCCTGTTTCAAGTATCCGCTCCCATGCTGCCTTGGCATGTGCGCCTGATGTAGGATGCAGTGAGGCTTCGTGTGCCTTCAGGAGGGGCCACTGATAACCCCAAAACTCACCTGCCACAACTTCAGATGGATCTTCAGTGGTGGGGTCTCCTGTTGAGGGTCCCTGAGGAATGGTCACGCCTCCTGGCGGATATACACAGGGCTCCACCTCCCCTACAACCCATCCATATGGCAGCCCTTGAGAAGAGCCTCTTGATCCTATGTGGCTTGCCTTCTTGTTACAATAATTCCTGATCTTCGTGCCCCTTCATGTTGTTGGTCTTACTTTCCTGGGATTGGGCTTTGGGCCACTGGATACCCAACTGTCTGGTATACCTCTCTCTGGCAGCTTGATGGCTCTGTATGCCACTGTCATCTGGAATGCTGCCTGTATCCCACTTCTGAAGGATTATGGGCAACCAACAACAAAAGAAAAAGGAACACTATATAGAAACCAGTGCCAAAAGGAAACAGAGAAGGAAGAAATAGAGAGGAAAAGAAAACAAAAGGCACCATTCAAATAAAAGTAAAAGACTGGAAAAAAAAGGAGAGGGATCATTTGGCTAACCAGCCCTTCTGCCCTCCAGCCCTAGCCTGTGCCTTAGCCTTAGCATGCCCCGCCGCATGGCTCTGGGCTCTCGCCCCTGCCGAGGTCCTCTTCCTTGAGCTGGCTCTGCTTTCACACACTGGTGCCACCTGTAGCTGGTGCGGGGAGCCTTCGCAGCCTCCACTGGCTCCAGCATCTGCTCCTGCACCAGACCTCCGCTATCCTGCCATCACTGGCTGCAACCGGCATGGGGAATTTCTGCAGTCTGTGCTGCTTCTCCCATTTCCTCTGGGTCCTTTGTGGTGCTGGATTTTATTCCTGCTGGGAAGCGTTCTTCTCTGACATCACCCACTTGTGCCAGTTCTAGTTGCAGATAAGCACAGTTGATGAACCACGTGGGTGTTTCCTTCTGGCGTGGCTTGTCTTACGTTCGGCGTCCTAAAACAGGTAAGTGGTTCTTTCTTCCAGGGTTTTCTCTCTGGGGTTGGGTTGCCACTGTCCTGGGTTCCCCTATGGGCAGGGCTCCTTGTCCTCCCATGCTTGTACCCCTGGGACACCCCGATTAGTGGATTTTGACTGACAGGCCTAGCTAGAGAGAGGGGAGGTAATCCCACAGCAGGTGAGACCCCAACATAAAGATAAATTTATAAAACCATCTGTGAGGCATGGGGCACATCAAGGGGAGGAAGGACCATACACTTTTGCCCTTTAAGGCAACACCTCATTATCCTATGGGTGGTGAGCCCAGAGTCTATGGGTCAGCCTCCCTCTTTCTTTAGAACCTAGTAACATCAAGTCATGGCAGATGAGAGAAGTGGGGAGGGGAGTGGGAAGCTGATCCCCAAAGAAAAATCCAGCAAGGCTTGATGGGGGCACACTTACTGATATATTTTTTAAAAGATGCAGCTGAAGCTGGCTCCCTGTCACAAGTACCTTCAAAGGAAAGCTGCTTCTGGTGAACTAATGTTTTTTATACTTTAGTTACCTTCCTAACGGGAGGATGATCCATCATGCACTGCCTTTAGCTGGCCTCCTGCCTCTTCACCTGGCCTTTTAGAGAGTCATGGTAGTTTCCAAGCTGGTAGAGAATGAGGCTGCAAAATGCCTCCAGCATTTCATATCTATGTTCATATACATACACATGCCAGGAGGGCTAGATCTCAACACAGACCCTCTTTTTAACAACCATCCAGAAAAAATATACAGTCCCATAAGAAAAAGGAAACATTTTTAAAGAAAGTTGTGCTGTGTAAAACTCTTCTTCCCATAAATGTTATTTTGAATAAGTCTTTTCTTCTGTCAATGCACATTAATGACAGTTGTTCACAGATATGAAAAAGAGACTAAAGAAAAGTGTATCAAGACTACTACTGCCAGAGGAAGACACCTTTATCAGCAGCATTTTGTACAAAGCTGACTTCTATTTGTATTATCATTTAACAGCATGTGAATAACCACCATTCTGGTTAGAAGACATACAATATCAGTTATCACTAGTTAGTCAAATTCATCTTATTTTTCAGGTCCCACAGGTTAAAGTCAGCATAATGCTGATAGTAAAATTATCTTTAGTACATTTTTAAATTACAGCTTCAAGGTAAACATATTTTCTAGTCAAGTGTCAAGGTTTAACCATCATTTAAAATGAGTGCAACTATGTGAGAGTGACTGTGTACAAGTTCCTTCTTAAATCATGGTGGGGCAAAAATCAGGGGAACCCACAATCCCATTTCCTCTGCTATTAGTAGTGACTTTTCCCCTTAGGTTGGGAAAGCAGCTGTCCTTGACAACTCTCCTACCTTCATGGCTGGTACAGTAAGAATTCACTCTCCTGTTTCAGTATACCTTACCCAGTGGATTTCATGCATCTTGGTTAGTCACAGTCATATGTTAGAAAGTGGCTTTTTTGTTTTCCTGCAATCATTTAACACAAGTCAGAGAGAAAACTCCTCCTCACATTTTTACCATTGTGTTAGCTATATAGCTTTTTGACTTCCTCTGAGGTCTATGCACTGTTCACTACTGAAAATAGGATGGTAGATAAGCAAATGACCTGATTCAGCAGAGTTGTCATACCTTCCAACGTTTCTAACAAAAGTAAAATAAATATATTAAATAAAATATGCCTGAATTTATACAAAGCCATGAAATCTATAGAAATGTTAAAGTTGCATTTTAAAAATCACTGTTTACATTTCCCTGACAATTCCAAAGTATAAGCCCTGTGTTCTTCTTCAGAGTGACATGCCATAAGGCAGGGTACAGAGTGGGAGAAGCAAAGGCCCACCAACAGTACTCCTAATTTTATAAGTTACATCGTTCCCACATTGCCAAACAGTAACGGGGAAAATGCATCTATTCAGGTGCATTTAACCAAATCTGGAATTAGTTTTAAACCTGTAAACAGGAAAGTCAAACACCCAGTGTTGTTCCTTGTGCAAGAATGGAATCCTTAATCCCAATGGGGGGAGTGACTTAACAGAGGCAATCAAAAAATAATTCCCATTCAAATTCGAATGGAAAATCTACATAAAATAAAAGTTAATGCAATAAATACATTTTCTTACAATTTTATCCCAAGAGCACGTCTGGGAATTATAGACCTGCTATACAACAGAAACTAGATAAAAAGAAGCTTACTTCTAAATATATTAGTGCAATGCTGTTTTTAAACATAGAAAAATGATTTCAAATTATTCCTATTAAAACACTCATAAACTTGTGAACCCCGAACCAGGGAAAGACAAGAAAACCTACTAATCTATTTGTATTTTCTTGGTTTAAAAAGCTCAAGAATTGATAATTTTCAACAAAAAATGCAGTAGATCAAAGAGTTCTGAATATGACATATGAGTCTCTTACCCTCAAGGACTACAGTGAAATAGCTGATGAAGTACTTCCTAGAAGTACAGGTTGCTGGAAAGAGTACCAGTGTTTAGGTTTTTTGGGGTGGGTGCAAGCATTGTTCACATTTTGTTTCAGAGACATTTTTTCTCTCTCCCTCTCTATTTGTATTTTCATAGGTCAGAATAAGATGATTACAAGGTCCTGAAGGTTTTAAGTTAGTATGTTTTTTATTAATGATGAAAACAAATCTTAATAGTAAAAGTTATTTTTATACAAGTGATAAAAAATAAAAGAACCACAATTATCTTTGAACATATTTATTAATGCTTAAGGAAGAGGTTGTTTCTTCTGAGGATTTTTTCTTCTTCTTGAGAATGGATAGTGTTTCAGTCCTAACTACGTGTTTGTTTTCTCTTATAGATCCACATTTTTCCTTAAAAATAATCACTAGGGGTCCATGCATAGTAGCTGATTTTGCAAAAAAAATTATGAAAATGGTTTTATTATTCAAACAACCAGTGGATACCTACAAATAAATCAAAAAGTTATATTCTGAGATGTAGCCAATATATGTCTGCACAGCTCGGGGAGAAGGGCAAAGATGATTTTGCCATGTATAGGCTTTCTTGATTCTACTGCCAGCTAGATGCCAGTCCAAGCACTGTTTTATCCTTAAAGTAACATTTAAAGTTGGTCTAGGATATGTCAGATGCCTACCCTCCAGGAGTGTTCTATTACTCAAGGAATGCTGTTAGATGGGATGGTTCAACAATTCCCTTTTTCTTTTGGGGATGTTCTTTACACCATGAATCAATATGCTGGAGGGTGATTTAGATTTTCACATCTCTACCACCACATCAGAGAGGGAATCCTCAGATAGGTCAGGAGAGGCACAAAGCATCAAGAACAAGTTAAGGCATTTAATCTGTAGTCCTAATCTCCCTTCACCATTAGGATTTATGGGAGATATAATTTAGCAACATGCCATAAAATGGGAACATGCATTCATATGTATTGTTACTTCCTCCTTCCTATCCTCTATTCTCTGTCTATTGTTCCTTTTTCCATCTGGCTATGTTCAACATCTACAAATGGGAAACTTTCAAGATGTCAAGACCCATTCAAATAAACAGGGAGGCAGAAGCAGATAGTGTGTTGAGTCAGACAAGCTATGAAGAAATAAGAGAGCTATAGAGTATTTTTTATTACAAAGCAGTTGTTTGTACCAGTCTTCATTCCCTTTCTCCTTGAACCATCCCTCCAATCCTTCAAAAAAACCTGATACTTGCCAAATGTTAATTCAGGAAAACCCCTGCCAGATTCTAGGTGCTATTAGATGCATCATGGTTGGCAGTTCCTCACAGCTGAAGATTACTGTGTTCCATGATTGCTTTGTCTGTTGGTCTGAAGATGGCTGATGGGCCTGAACCAGGATCGGCAGGTTCTGTTGCGACTCAGGCACATGTTTCTGCATGGCGTGGGGGGCTCTGGATTCATGACTCAGGTCTGCAACATGCTGATTCTCCCACTTCTGCTGCTCTGTCTCCTGTTGTTGTCATATGGTTTCAGAATCCTTGCAGCAGATTCTTCTCCATTTGGGGTAGTCCTGGGTGCCAGTTTCCCACAAGTTGATGTTGATGTTACATTTTTTTCAAGTTGGCCTTGAAGGCATTGTTGAAACACTTTCTCTGCCTTCCTCTTGAGCATATGGCTCAACCAAGCTGGGAAAATAAACCTAGCTTTGGGAATCTGGAGTTGCACATCTGGATGATGTTGTCAGTCCTACAAAGTTGATATTGGATGAAAAATCACCTTAATGCTTGTGGGAGAACACTAGCATTGGTGTGTCTGTCCTCCCACAGGATTTGAAGGATCTTTTGCAGGCACTGTTGATGGTTCTTCTCCACTGATTTAAGGCGTCTCATGTACATTATCCATGTCTCAGCTCCATACAATAAGTTGGGGGTCATGGCTGCTTAATAAACCATGAGCTTGGTTTCAGATCTGATGTCATAATCTTTGAACATCTGTTTCCTCAGGTGTCTAAAGGCTGCACTTGCACATTTGATGTGATGTTGGATTTCTTCTCCAGTGCCAGCCTTCTGTGAAAGAGAGAGCTTCTGAGATATAGGAAATACTTAACATTTTGCAGAGTCTCACTGAACATCTGAATTATTGAAGCTGGGAATTGCTCATTTGATGGTAGACCTTAGTCTTCAGAATGTTAAGTGTCAGTCCCATTATCTTGCTCACTAAGAAACAGACCTTTAGACAATCACTGATGTCTTTACCAAGGCTACTAGATGCAACACATTGCTTTATTTTCTCTTAGTTCAAAGTATTGTACTTACACAGATATGAAAGAAAATAACTTGGACTTTATTCTCATAAGTTGAAAGCATAGGACAGTGCTTCACTGGGTAGAAGAAGCATTCTGTATCCTACACGTGCACACGCATAAATCAAAAAACACAACAAAAATGCCTTTCTTCTCTGAACCTAGGCAAATCTTTGGTTATTATGAAGTCTAATTGTGAGACAGATTTACAACATGCCAATAGTATTTACACTACTCTCATTCTGTTTTTTCTGACCAACCCATAGAGGAGTAGTAGTAGTGTTGAGTGTGGCTGAAGCAACTAGAATGAAAACAGGAGCACAGTGAAAGAGGTTTCTAGGGAACACTAAATGAGCAATGGAAAAGAAATGTAATATTTAGAATAGAAGATGGAGAAAAATGTTTTAGCTGAGATCAAAAATTGGGATTGAAGATCAGTGAAATCAAGAGGCTCTCACATTAACCAAAGTTTTAAAAAAGATGGAAAGGAGAGTAGAATTACTTACCTAGAAGAAAATAGAAAAGGAAAAGACAATTTTTTACAGTAATTTCTTTTCCAAGCTACTATAGCAGAATTCAACAGAGTCCTGTTTTTCAAAAAGCAGATTACTTAAACCCCATATTTGGTACTCACAACAGCTCTTAGGTGTACAAATCCCTATTATACGCAACTAAATGATCATTTTAGGAATGTCATGAAGAGTTTAGGCAGTTATCTTTGTTTTTGAATGTAGAAATCAAATCTATAAAGCTTAAGAAGGAAATTTCCTTCTTGATTTTAAATTATCAATAGCTTCTAATGAGGAGATCAGTGTCATGTTTCCTTCATACTATGGACAGGGCGATTTTCCTGTAAATTCAAACCTGCACATGATAATATATTTTACTAGTACTCTTATACTCCTTTCCCGATCTTTTGTATTCAGATTACCAGATTGCTTTCTACTTAATACCCCAGTTCTCTGGAAGTCCATTAATTGCATCTGATAAAATAGGATGTGCCCATGGAAGCTCATGCCTTTCTGAATGAGCTAGTTTTTAAGGTGGTACCCTTCTGTGCCTTCTGCCCAACTTCAGACTAGCATGGCTAAGTACTTCTCTCTACTATTATAGAGCTTTTTGTCATCAGACCTCTTTCCAAGGCGAATATTATGATTATCTATAAATAGTAAGACATAAATAATAAGGTTTAGATTTGAATAAACTATAACTAAATAAGCAGAGTTAGATTCTCTGCTGTGTCTCTAAGGCTACGTACAGGCAAACAAAAAGCCCAAGGCTGAATTAATCCAGTTTTGAAGGTTAGTCTAAACTGAGTAGATTGAACCAATAAATAAGTGAACAAGCTTTCACTTTTGATTGCAGAAATGCAGCCATGTGCCTGTCATGGACCAGGCCAGAAGCTAGGGAGCACTGGAGCGCACCTCCCTGCTTGGCCGGAGGCAGACAGCTTGGGCCAAGGTTAGCCCACCCACCCTGAGGAGGGCGGGGGTTTGCAGGGGAAGTGAAAAGCATCCTAGGATGCTGGGGGACTATAAGTTAACTTGAATCTGGAGGGTATCTGGGGCAGAAATTCAATAAACTGATTTAACCTAACTCAGTCAAGTCTGATACTACATCCATCCAGGCTTATCTTAAACCAGTTTCAGCCATTTTGAAAGCAGTTTAACTGCACCTAACCACTGTTGTGTTACAGATTTGAATTGGTTTCCAATCACTTATATCGGTTTATGTATAATTTCTGTGCCTAGCCCTAAAAAGCCTGCCTAGGTTATAATCACCACAGACTTGAGTGTTATAGATATATCCCTAATACCATGCCCCTCTAGTTCCTAAGCTATGTCTCCTATGCAAACAAAGAAGGGAGTCCTAAAGATGTAACTTCACAGTTCTGAAACACACAGCCTATCCCTTTATCCCTATTTTTCATTTTGAAAAATGCAAAGGGACTGGAATGGAAATAGGAATTTCACCTGACCTTTTTAATACCTTACACTGTATGTAAATAAAAGAGAGTGCAAGTAGGAGCAGGTTTTCTTCTTAATATGCAGAATCATTCTCTCTCCTGTCCACAACAGTAAAGGAATAATGAATCCCTTTTTATGAGCTGTTATTTTCCTCCAAAAAAAGAGTTGTCAGACTGTCCAGCCAAACAAACAACCCAAAAGGCTGAATATTCTGTTGTGTTTTCTAACAGCAACACAGGGATTGACGCACAGAGACAGACTATTAGTCTTTCTGCTGTTTTAGTCATTTGTTTCCAGCAGTGGTAAATATCAGATACTTCAGAAATGTATCAAATAAAACATTATGCACCTAATTGTGCAGTATTATACCATGAAGGAAAATTTGTTTCTGATTCCAGCTAGGAATCATCTTATGGCCTGTAGCATAAGGATTGTCTTTACACATTTTATTCCAGATAGCAAAATCACAGATGCTATTTTTATTCCCATATACATCTTTTCTAAAGATCTAACTAATCCTCTTTCTTAGAAATACCAGCGACTTCAAAGCACCAAAAATATTGTTTTCATATTATTTATCAATTGCTTATACCTCTATAATCCCTCTTCCTGAAAAGAAGTTATTCATAAACAGGAATACTAAGCGTGAGAAACAGACAAGTTTCAAGTTCCTTTTAGAATGTAAGAAATTAAAGCTTTGCTGAACAAATCCTGGGAGCAAAATAAGTGTAATGGACAAATTATAATGCCTATTTCCAAATGCTAAAACCCAGGCTTTACATGTTATGGACCTGATTCAATCCCAATTAACTTCAGTGAGTGCCTTTCTCTGATTTGAATGGACACTGAATTAGGGTTTATGGGCCAAATCCAACTCCTGTTATAAGCAGTAGAAGTGCTTCAGTGGGAATTATCTCAGGTTTCGTGTCAGTATAGTGCATGGTTGCTTTTCTCTGAAAAAAAAATCAAAGAAACTGAGCTCAAATCCTCATAGTGCCAAACGGCAGAGTTTCTAGAAGCCATCCTTTCATCCATCACGTCAACATGAAAGGAAACAGGGGTAGCAACAAAAACCTATTGACTACACTAACGAAGCTGATGCCAGGGAGATGGTGAAAGGAGGTTCTAAAAATTACAGCCACACTTGACATGGCAACATGTTCACACTGCATAACAGTTGCTGATCTTGAAAATAAGGCTTCCTTCCATTCTGTTAACAAACAGCAAAAGGGATGAATTAGACTGGAATGCCCCGTTGAGGCTTTTAACTAAAGCTGCACATATTTATACATAGGAATGATTGCAGCTGGGTGCAGTGTTCATGCAGGTCCAGAGGTTTGGGGGAGTGGGAAAGAGAGGCAGGGAGTGTATAAAACACACACCCATCGACACAATTAGCTAAATTTTAAGTGTGAATTTTTTCTTCCTTCAAGAATAATATATTCCTGTTACCTGCGGGTAAATACTGTTTTTACCTGCTTGGGTTGTGTAATGCACAAAGGTTGAAAATGACATAGTCATGGCTACCCAGTATTTCCCAAAGGCATTCTGCTGATACAGAGAGGGATGTTTTTAAAGGTTAAGTAGATGCCAAATACCATTTGTGCATGTACTGTAGAGGGAGACCCAGCTAATCATGTCTTCTAGCTCCTTGGCACTAAGGAACACTGTCAGTTATTCCAACAACAAAAAAAGTCCTTAAAAATGTCAAATGCTATACAAAACTAAGTAGAGGAAAACACAGTGAATTATATAAATGTTTTGATATATATTTGTAGTTTTTTCTTGATAAAGGTGAAGTGCAAGCTACTTATCTCCTCTAAAACAATTATTAACTGGTTGTTTGCTCATATTTATTATGGCAGAGAGAGCCGCAGAAGAGATTCAAAGATGAGTGTAGTAGCTGAATAGGTATAGTGTAAAGACAGGAGTAATGCAAGTAACAGAGGTGTTTGGGAAGCTGACAAAAAAGCAGATTAATCTAGCATTGTTCGTTATCCAGCGAATTATGGGACAACATGACTGTTTTTTGTGGGTTCAGCTGAGAAGCTGTGGTCAGCTTTCAGGAACAGGTTAGATTTTACTAATACAATAAGCTAAAGGAGAGGGATGTAACTGAGGGACAACAGTACAGTGCAAGTGCTGGAAGCCCTTCCTCCTAACCCACTGCTTCCAGCCAATTCTATGCAAGCAAGTTGACTACATTTGTATAAGTCTCTTAAGGGTCCAATATCCTGACAATGACAACAGGTGACAGGTAAGAAGGAGCTGAAGCAGGAGGAACATTGAAGGAACATATAAAAAAACTTGAGGAGTTTCTCTTCAGTGAAGGAATTATGGAGTTAGTGGCAAAGAAGATAATTTCAGCACCTGCAGCTTGACTCAACCATATCAGGGTAAACAGAGAGAAAGTGATTATAGTAATTAAAATAAGAAATGATGAACACTGGATATTCCAATGGATAGTCTGGACAGCTGTCAGAGACACCCACTAGTGCATGAGCAAGGAAGATTAATTGTCGGTTGTTTGTACATATTTAAAAGATTTTTTTAAATATGCACTTGCTTGTCATTTAGTTTAAATCAATTTGTTTATCAATATTAACACAAGACAGATATCTATAGGGATGTGGAGTATAGATGTGCAATATTTCCAAGATCATTTAGGCATGGAAAACATAGTTTAGCTATCACTGCATTTCAATTTCATTGTAAATGAAATTCAGGAACATGGAAATTAGGAGACAAACCTCTATTAATCATGGTTGTTAGGGTGATTACCAAGACTAGAAAAAGCCAAAATTCACATTAACTTTTTTGGAAGGAGAAGTCAAACAAAGTTGGTCTGCTTCAAAAAAAAATATTTGCAAAATATGCAAATTTTAATGTTTTAATATGCAATGAAGAGTAAGGCTTTATGCTGTTTCATGTATAAAATGTCTTGTTCAAATGAGCTTTTCACATGTAGGCAGGTGAGAAAAGAAATAGCAATGGGCACAAAACACAAGAAAAAAAAATTACAGTATTAAAATAAAAGCAAGTATGTGCATTAATATAATGTTTTACATATGAAAATACAGGACAGGGGAAATCCAATGTTAACTGGACACTAATAGGAATCAGCATAATTTTCCATTTCAAAATTAAAAAAGGAATCATTTTGTTTAAGTGTGCAAGATAAATTAAATCTAATTTAACTCCTTCAATCTGTCACTCCTAGTCCTTTCTACAAGATTAAAAGATTGGGCAGGCGGACTGATTTAACTCCTTTGAGTTTCTCTAGCCCTGTGGTGTTAATTAGAGCACATCTGATGCTGTTCAATTTATACCTTCTTGTAGCAATCCCCCCATGAAGTTGTTACACCACTTTAGCACTCCTTGAGTTCAAAATATTTAGGCAACATTTTATCCTTCCTCATTTTATCTTACACTGATGGGAAGCATAGGGCAAAAATGACTAAACCCACTTGGAATTTCCATATAAAAGGGGAAAATACATTTATACCCCAGAGTACAACACATTAAAACAGTGGCCCTTTGAGCTTCCATGTATCACTTTATAAAACCAGAAAGGACAGATTATCTTCTAATCCAAACATTTTATCTTCCCATAGAGGCTGTAAAAGATGTCTTGTAAAAAGTTTTGGAAAATATTACAAATATTTTGAAATATTTCTTAGCCCAGACCAGAGGTTCCCAAACTTTTTCTTATTGCATATTCCCATCCTGATTTACCAGTTGCCCACGTACCCCTACCAGCACGTTTTATCTTTTAACACATTTAAATGCCAATTATTATTATAATAATTAAAATTAAATTCACCATTACACAATTACTCTTGTATACCCCCCCAGAGTTGTCTTGTGTTTCCCTAATGGTACACACATCACAGTTTGGGAACCCCTCGCACAGACATTGTGCTTTTACCCAAATGTCCTCTAAATAGAGATTTAGCATCAAAATGAGGGAAAATATAAATTCTGACAAATTTGATAATCTTTCCCCATGACACAGTTGGTCCAACAAAAGGTACAATAAAACAAATTCTGCTTCTTCCATATTTCCTGAACCACCTGACTACAACAAAACTACATAATCTCACATAATCTCCATGGGAACAGAGATGGATAAAGGTCCTATTTTTCACTCAAAAATGTTTGTATTTAAATGAAAAGAAGAAATAAATATTCCATAAAATATCACTGCTTCTAATAGGATAATAATTAATAAACTGATGAATAAATAAGAAAATTGGAACAAACTCACAAAAACAAAACAAAGTGTGAAAACTGTTGATTCTGGGTTACATTTCTTATGGGCCATTTGCACAGCCTTCCACTGGTTTAATTTTACCATTGAAGTTGCCAAGCCTTCTCTCTAATGTGACTGGGTTGTTTTTTTTTGTTTTTTTGGTTTTTTTTATAGGTATTGTTGGTAATCCCACTCATTAACTAGTATGCCCAGATGGAAGGTGGTATATAAATGCAATGACTTGAGAACCAAGTTTAAAATTTCCTAATCCTCCAAGACAAAACAAAACAAAACAAAACAAAACTGTAGCAGCAGACAGCACATAAGCACATGTTAAGGTTTTGTAAAACTTTTGGAAAATACTGGACTGGCTTAAACTCTCAGTGGGACTCAGAACATAAGTTTTCTTCCATACATATGTTGAAATGCATTTCATTCTCAAGTCATCACATAAAGGCCAGTTGTCTGTTCATTTACTGCAAAACACCTCAGATCCTACTCATTCATTAACTACAAGGTAGCATGCGACGCAACTTGGCCTGTACCCAGCTCTCAAAAGGTCTGTTCAGTTGACTACTGCCTTCACTCAGCCATTTGTGTACGTATTTACTGTATTTCTCTTAAAACTGCCTTTATGGAAAAGCTTTTCTCTGGACTGACAGAAGCAAAAAATGTCTATTTTCAAAGCCAGCCAAAAAAACTGGTAGATTACAAGATGATACAAACAACAGATGGTGCAACCTCATATCTACCCCTTGAAACTCAGCTCTTACAACACTAAAGTGTTGATTTATGGATAGTCAGAGAAATGCTGCTGCAAAAAGCGAAGCACCCTCCTTACAACATAAGGTATATGTGATGCAGACATTTTTTTGGTGTCAACTAATAGCATGACTTATGAATAAGAGATGAAGAACAGTAGTCAAAGATTGCATAGCAGTGGTGGAAGTGTGGAGTGTGAAGGGGAGAGTTCTGTCTAAATATAAAGTGTACTGGCAAGTTCCTGTCACAATTCCTATTGTTGCAGGTTCCTATTTACTTTTGGAGACAAGTACCATTATACCCTAAAGGAGCAAGTAATTGTCATACTCTTGCAGCTGTAAACCGCTGACAATTTTAACAGTTCGTGATTAACAAGTTTGTTGTTTGCAAAGCAGTTAAAAAAATGCTTGTTCTTCATATGACGCCTTACAATCTTATCTGCATGTATTTGTACATAAATACACACATATAAACTGGGAAAAAGAAATCAGGCACCATATAATATATGATGAAAAATGTGTCCTGAAAATTCTACCCACACTAGGTGAGGGGCACTTGCAAAAAGAATATATTTACATGAACCAGAATATTCAACAGAATATTTTTCAACACAAAAGAGGCTAAAATATTCGATTAGTTCCTCCCCCTCTCCCCCCCCCCCCAAAAAAAAAGAGGAAGAAAAAGAAGTCAAGCTGAATGATTGCTGGAGAAAGATTACACAAGTCATTCACTACTTAGGATTTTATTTGTTATTTTTGGAAAGTGGTGCTTTGAATGACACCTTTCCTTACATTTAGATCAAACAATCCCTAGTACTTATTTTATCATTTCTCTCCAAGCTCTAGTTTCCAGTATGTACACTAGTTATTTATGGTCAAAAAATGATTATTTACTCCATTAAACCTTGAAGATTCCAGGTAAAAATGATATCTTTCAGTCATGTGCTGAATACAAGTAGAAATATCTGAAAGGTACTGTACCCACCCACAACACCACTGCTGCATATAATGTACACCAGATCAGTTGATGAGTAGATAGTAATATTTCATGCCAAGGACAGACTTTTCCTAAGACACCTAATTACCATCAGCCCACACACTATCATATTATTTTCACAAATCACTTATAAGAGCTTCTGCGTAGATAGATAGCTTTATGAGACAGTTGGTATGCTGAACTCAGGTTATTTCAAATACAGTAGGGGGTGGATGGTGGGCACTTTGGTCTCTTTGCTACCTATCCTTTTAGCACATTCTTCCAAGTTATGATTATTATTTTTTTCCTACAAATCCTTTAATTGGGTACTTTATGCCACTTGTGTTAACCTGGGGTATGTAAAGTACATTAAAACTTCTTCAGTAAAACCTCTTCATTAAAACTTCACTTTATTAGCCAAGCAATTTCATTTTATGAGCTTTATCTACTTATTTTGTAATATTTTAATTAATTGCTTATTACCCAATTATAAAATTATTTTTTGCTCCAACATGCTTCCCTGTAAACTGTGCACATTTATTTTTGATGTAGTAATGGAATTCTAGGTGTGAATATGCACATAATATATCTAAAATATGAAAATATCTAATCCATGCAAACTATAGTTAGAATCAATGAAATAGTTTCTAAAATCTCCTGACTTGATTTATCTAAAATTGAATTTCCCTGGACTGTTTTCTTAGCCACCTAGCCATAGTAGCCCCAGAGTCACACACTACCTTCAAAAAACAAATCATCACATGTCACATCTTAATTCAGTTGCTCTGGGTCCCACCTCAGTGTCCTCTATAAAATGGCTCTAGTTTGTAAATATATTAAAATCTGTGCTCTTTCTTTTTTGTTCTTTTTCCTCCACTTTTGGATAGTGGTTGAGGAGTCAAAAGAGAAGTCTGGATGGTTTCTTCACCTGTCCTTCAGCGTGTACCTTCACCCATTCCAAATATATAGAATTAGAGAATCCTTTGAGAGGGGCTCCCACACAAAAAATAAATCACTTTCTAAAGCCTGAACTATCCCTTTCTGTAGGTACTTGGGATCAAATCAAAAAAGGATGCATGCCTCTAAACTTTAGGCATAGCAGGAGAAACAGGAATCTCTTGCATAGGAGTTAGGGTGCCTATGTGAGGAAGGACAGTAAGGTACAGAAATAGCCCAGAAAGCAAGGGCTGAAATTGGTCAGTAAGAAAGCAAGGGCTGAAATTGGTCAGTAAGCTACTAAGTCTTGCTTCATCTGGTATTCTTTCTGTAGCCCAAGCTATCTTGAATACTTTGTGCATTCTTTGTATTGTTGAATTCTTCTTGGAACTCCAGCAGAAGGGGTAGAAAGTATGCCTGCTCTTGAGGCTGTTCTGGAATAACTTACTCCAGTGGTGCTCAACCTTTTGACTCATGAGTGCCACGGTGCCCATCTGTGGACTGAATCAAGACCTGTAGTATGGCACTGCCCTACTGTCCCCTGCACACTAGGATTGGGGGCCTGAGACCCAATGCTGCCACCTCTCAACCGTGCACCCTGGGATTGGGCACTGAACGCTTTGCACAGGGCCTGAGACTCCCCAGGGGTCTAGAGTAAGGGAGCAGTGTCATTACTACCCCACTGCCAAATTTCCAGACCTGGGGGGAGGCCTGCAGACCTGATGACATGGCACTGTGGGCTGGACATTGAGCACCCCTGGTTTAGTCTGCCTGCTGGTCTTTTGCATGTACTCCATGTACAGTGACTCTTACAATAGCCAGTTTTTAGATTTCTGTTATTTCTAGATTTCTAGATCTGTTATTTAATATTCATTTCCCTCATCTTTCATAGCAATACCTAAAGAAAAATATGCCCATTAAGTAACCTAGACATCTCTCCATAGATTCTCTTCTCAGTAATCAGTACTTAGCAAATGATGCATTTTGGTTAGAATGCCAATATTACTACTTAACTTACTTGTACAATTAGATAGGACGTTTGTTAATCTTTAGAGAGATTGTCCTTTTTGGTTTTTTTCTTGGCTGCATACTAATATTCAATGGGTTATCAAGTGAATGTTTCTCAAAAGTTGAGCTGAGTTTCCTATTACTTTTTCTACTTATAATTCAATTTTTGATGAGAAATATAAGAAGAAACTGTTGCTGAAATCCTGATAGCAATATCATAGTAACCTATTTTTTGGTTTAATTATCTACTGGAGATTTTTAAATACATATCGTTTATGTGCAGCATAATATCTACCATTTTGCACTGAGTTAAAGGTCAGATATCCTGAAACAGATATTAGAACTAGTTTTGCCATTCTTATGGCAGTTTGATGGGTCTGTATGTATGGATAAAGTACTATTCAATAGGAGTAAAAGTGGCAGAACTGGGTCTTGCAAGTCAGAAAAACAATGTTCAGTCTCCAAAGAATAGTCTTATATTATAAATGTATATCAACTTTATTTGAGAAATGTTAAAAGACCAAGGTATATCTGCTAATTTATCATTTGATTAAATATTGGTACATACCAATCAAGTCCCTTTTATTCAAGTAACAATATTCTTTTGGTCAACCAATTTAGGAACACTTTCCAAATCTATTTTATATATTTAGTTCTTAAAACAACAAAATACTATTAAAGAAATACAAGCCGAGAAACCACGGGAACAAAATCCTGAAATACTGATCTTTATTCTAATATTATAAAAGCCTTTGTCTGTCTGTCTGTCCATAATGCTTTACTTGCACTCTGATTGGCTGACCGAAACAACCAATAAGAGTGTAAATACAGCATTGGGACAGAAGGTGGTGGCATGGTGGAGCACTGGCATGATGGCTGGGATACATCTGTGTTGGCTTCACACCCCCCACACTCCCTGGAGGCAGTGGCAATGGAGCAGAATCATAGTTCATAGATGCTAGGGTTGGAAGGATCCTCAACAGATGAGGTCAGACCCCTTGCCTAGGCAGGAAAGAGTGCTGGGGTTAGATGACCCCAGCCAGATGCCTATCCAGCCTTCTCTTAAAGACCTCCCAAGGATGGAACAGGGCTGGTCTCACCACCCCACCCCACCCTGCACTCTGCAAGCATGATGATGGAGTGGAGGGAGAGGGCCAGGCCACTAGAGATAGACTTCCCCACCTCCCCTTGCTCCTTGGAGGTGGCAGCAGTGGTGGTGGCACAGTGGGGAGTTGGGGTTGGGATACTGTGGGGGCAAACCTACAGGTATAAGACTGCCCCTCTCCCCTTCTATCGTTGCTACCTGCAGGGCTATTGTGGGCTGACATGGTGGCAGTGGGGGGAGGAGTGGGCCCAATGCAGGGCAGAGTCACAGGTGCACCATGGCAGGATTTGAGAGAAAGAGTAGGCCTGGAACAACGTGACAGTGGTGGGAGAGGGGAAGATTCATAGATTCATAGATGCTAGGGTCGGAAGGGACCTCAATAGATCATCGAGTCCGACCCCCTGCATAAGCAGGAAAGAGTGCTGGGCCTACATTACCCCAGCTAGATACACATCTAGCCTTCGCTTGAAGACCCCCAGGGTAGGGGAGAGCACCACTTCCCTTGGGAGCCCGTTCCAGACCTTGGCCACTCGAACTGTGAAGAAGTTCCTCCTAATATCCAATCTAAATCTGCTCTCTTCTAGCTTGTGGCCATTATTTCTTGTAACCCCCGGGGGGGCCTTGGTGAATAAATACTCACCAATTCCTTTCTGTGCCCCCCTGATGAACTTATAGGCAGCCACCAGGTCGCCTCTCAACCTTCTCTTGTGGAGGCTGAAAAGGTCCAGTTTCTCTAGTCTCTCCTCGTAGGGCTTGGCCTGCAGGCCCTTAACCATATGAGTGGCCCTTCTCTGGACCCTCTCCAAATTATCCGCATCCTTCGTGAAGTGCGGCGCCCAGAATTGCATGCAGTACTCCAGCTGCGGTCTGACCAGCGCCCGATAGAGGGGAAGTATCACCTCCTTGGACCTATTTGTCATGCATCTGCTGATGCACGATAAAGTGCCATTGGCTTTTCTGATGGTTTCGTCACACTGCCGACTCATGTTCATCTTGGAGTCCACTAGGACTCCAAGATCCCTTTCCACTTCCGTGCCACCCAGCAGGTCATTTCCTAGGCTGTAGGTGTGCTGGACATTTTTCCTCCCTAGATGCAGCACTTTGCATTTCTCCTTGTTGAACTGCATTCTGTTGTTTTCTGCCCACTTGTCTAACCTGTCCAGGTCTGCTTGCAGCTGCTCCCTGCCCTCCGGCGTGTCCACTTCGCCCCATAGCTTAGTGTCATCTGCAAACTTGGACAGAGTACATTTCACTCCCTCATCCAAGTCGCTGATGAAGACATTAAAGAGTATCGGTCCAAGCACCGAGCCCTGCGGGACCCCACTGCCCACACCCCTCCAGGTCGAAACCGACCCATCCACCACGACTCTCTGGGTGCGACCCTCCAGCCAATTCTCCACCCACCGGACTGTGCAGTCATCCAAGTCACAGCCCCTTAACTTGTTCACCAGTATGGGGTGGGATACCGTATCAAAGGCCTTCCTGAAGTCCAAGTATACGACATCCACCCCTCCTCCTGCGTTGAGGCGTTTTGTAACCTGGTCATAAAAAGAGACTAGATTGGTCAGGCACGATCTGCCTGCCACGAACCCATGCTGGTTTCCCCTCAGCATAACTTGCCCTGCCGGGCTCTCACACATGTGAGCCTTGATAATTTTTTCAAAGACTTTGCCAAGGATGGAGGTGAGACTAACTGGCCTATAGTTGCCCGGGTCCTCCTTCCTCCCCTTCTTGAAAATGGGAACCACATTGGCCCTTTTCCAGTCCTCCGGGACTTGACCCGTGCGCCACGAGCGTTCAAATATTCCCGCCAGTGGCTCTGCAATGATGTCGGCCAGTGCCTTCAGTACCCTCAGATGGAGCTCATCCGGGCCTGCCGACTTAAAGGCATCCAGTTCCTCCAAGTGACCCTGCACCACCTCAGGGTCCACGCATGGAAGTCTGGTGCCTTGCTGCTGCCTCCCTACACTCCCAGTGAGAGACTTGTCATGCCTCTTGCTTAGGAACACTGAGGCGAAGAACTCGTTGAGGAGTTCAGCCTTGTTCCCTCTGTCTGTCACCAATTGTTTCTGCCCATTTAGCAGAGGTCCTATTCCTCCCTGGGCCTTCCTTTTACTCCCTATATATCTAAAAAACAATTTCTTATTGTCTTTTACTTGGGTTGCCATCCTCAGCTCCATGGTAGCTTTGGCCTGTCTAACTGCCTCCCTACAAGCATGAGCTTGTAGACCAAGAGTGGGACCAAGCCCAGCATGGAAGGGGAAGGAGTGGGCTTGAGGGTAGGGAGAAGTGCACCCATCTCAGTGGTTGTGGGGGAGCAGTGGGCCTGACCAGACAAGGCAGCAATGTGGGGAGGGGAGGAGTGGGCCTCCTCCCTCCCTTGGGCCTGGGTACAGGCCCACTCCTCCTCCCCTTCTCCCCCATGTCACCACTGAGTCCTCTCCTCCCATCCCCCCACTGCCATGCCATCAGTCCAGGCCCACTGCTCTTCCCACTGCTTCTGCAAGATGGCTTTTTCCCTCCCTCAGTCCCAGTCCTCCCACACACATCCACGCATTGGGCCCAGACCCAATCCTCCCATCCCCTTGTCACAGTAGTGGGGAAGGGGGGAGCAGGCCCGGACCCCAAGCAGCAGGACAGAAGGGGGGAGCAGGCCCAGACAGGGGGATAGGGGTACATGGGGCTGTGTCCCACCTGCTCCCTCCTGCCCCCCATTATTCTTAACGGGCAATTGGCTAGTATATGTAGAAAAAAGGCATGATTATTCCTATATAGAGATGGTCTAGTTTTTCTTAACACAAACAGGAAGATGAAAAAAAATAAAAGAATAGATGTATTTCTGAAGTAGCAAAAAAATCAATTACTGCAGTTGTTCAGTAGAGGTACGCATCTGTTCATCTTAATTATGTTCATTACTCCACATTAATGGTGAATATTTTGCTAAGGCTCGTATTTGACCACACAACATAATTAAATGCACTACAATTCTTGAAGACTACTTCCCATAGCTAAGTTTGCAATGAGAGTCTTGTGGTGGAGAAAGGGGGCTCAGTATTTCCACTGAATAGGAACAAGACCAATTAAGGGTGTAGTATTGCACAAAAATAACTGTGTAACCCCCATTAACATCTCTGCCAATTAATTATGCAGTTAGTCCAATAAAAGACATCATCCACAATAATCTTTGCCTCTCACATATCTCCTAGACTGTCATGGCTACAACATAATTACAATACTTTGTTAATAATGTTCCTGTACACATTGCATTTGAAAGTGAGGCTCCATTGCTGCTAGTCAACTGTGATGTTTAGAAAATGGTAAGATGGTTTTCTCTGAACTTCTGTTTTGTTTAATCTGCAATCCTGTGCTCAGTGAATATGCTTTGGATATAGGATGTAACCACTATAACAATCCTAAAGTTAGTAGATTTTAAAAGGAAAAGAAATCTTGAAGATATGATGGGCATTTGAATGCCATCCTACACAAAGAAAAATCAGGACGCAAGGACTGAAAAGGCAGTGATAGCTCAGCTGTGGAGTTGCCAGAGAAAAGCAGCAAATTAGAGAGAACTTGTGACTTTTTAAGTAGTGTAAATGATTTGTAACCTAAGTTTGCTGATTTGGGAGAGCATGGCCTGAGGTTAAGGATAATAAATATTCAGTAAACTCATAGCAAAATCTGAAATATGATGCAAATACTCTGTTCAGCTCTCCTTGCTTTCAGATTCCCTTGATATCAAAATTCACAAACTGTTCAGTGCTCATATTTAATGAATTTAAATTCTCATTAATCACTAAAAATGTCCACTTTGGAGTCATTAGATGGCATCTTTACTGCTTCCATAGGGTAACATTCCCAAATAAATAAGGCTTTATCTTGCAGACCTTCTGTTGGCAAATTTACATTACTCATATTTCCTTTGAAGGCAAACCATACCTTCAAGGGATGTACAATCAGTCTGTTAATGTTAGATGGTCTACTTGCATATACCAACTTAGTAATTTACTCCCCTATAAATCAAGTGTTAACAACTTAGCATTAATCAATAGCACAACTAGTGTGGGGGATCAGCTCTGGGTGCTAGCAGTATCCTACTGTGTTCTGCACCCCTGGTCTCCTGCACTCAGCATTTCCTCCCCCCTACCATACTGCCATGGCTCTCCAGTGCTTCCTCCTCTCCCTCCCACCTCAACCCCTCTCCCAACAGACGCATACACATGCACATTCTGCCATTCTACAGTATCTCTTCAGAGGGCACCAAAATTGCTAGTTACTTCTCAGGTGTTAACAATACAGAAGAAACACCATACTAGGTCACATAACAGTGAAATATTCACATTTACCTCTATTCTTTAGGTAGCCCCATAAATATTTCTGTCAGCTACTTAGGATGAAATCCATAAAGGATATTAGGTGCCATAATACTGTTTGTTGTGGCACTTAAAATTTAGGTGCCTGGCTTAAGTAGAAGAGTCCACTATCCTATTAGTCACCCTGAGGCCCCCTATACAGCACCTAGGGACAGCTAGGTAACTCAGATGAGGTCTCAAGTGAAATCCACAGTGGGCACATCTACACAAGATGCTACATCATTGTAGTGACTAGCTACAGTAACGTAGCTCGTCAGTACAGTGATGTAGCATTGGCAGGCATTAACTATGACACCACTGCTACTGCCCAGTAAGGCTGAAAATGATCCATGTGCCACTGGGACTGCACAGTACCAACTTCCCTTCCCAGTGACTAGTATGCTGAATGGGGAGAAGCCTAAAGTCAGCACACTGGAAAGTGCCTCACCTAGCAAATAGGAAAATAAGAAGAGAGGTAGGTCCTCCCCACTCTGTGGCTTAGGAAATTTAATCAGTACTGCCAGGAAGTACCTCTCTCCACTCAAAGTCTGAGACACTGTCCCAAAGGTGTATGCCTATACCCTTGCCTTCAAACAACTGGACTAGGATTCACCCTTTTCTTTCAAAATACACCTGAAGAAAGAGCTGGTACTCCTTCCTTCTTCCCAGCCTCCCCCCAACCCTTTTTTACAATAGCTCAGTGACTGGAAAAATCATGCCAGATACAGAGAGCCAGGGTTAAATACCTCCCTAGTCTGAGAGGAGTCAAATCTACATCTCCCACCTTGTAGGACTATTATGTAGGTCTCTGACTTCCTGCGCAACTGGTCTTTCTACTAGTATATTACATAAAATTTGATAGTCCTACCATCTCTGTATCTGAATAAAAACAGCTGTAGCTGTGTTTTGTACTGAATTCAGTGTTGGCAGTGCATGTACTAAGTGTGCTCAGATACATTCCTCAGGGGACTGAAATGCTCTCCTTGCCTAGTTGCTGGATCCAAATTAAGCATGTGGGAGTTCTTATCTCCTCAGGCTTGGGGTGGTTCTGGACAATTGCAGAAGTAGCACTGTATGCTGCCAGGGACCGTTCAGTCATCTAGTGAATTAGGTGGCTGCTGAGCAGGTTTTAGGTAAATCCTTAACCCAATGAAACCCCTTTTTATTTATTAGAAAAATACAAAATTCAGTTAATGTAAAAAAAAAAAAAAAAAATCTAAGGCAAGCAATTGCCAGAAAAGACAAGATTTTAAAGGGAAAGAGAAAAGAGGAGCTGGTCAGGATTTTCCCATGCAGATGAAAATTGAAAGAAAAAAAAATACAGTTCACTATTTCAGTGCTGCTATTTCAGCGCTGCTAATCCACCCACAACCTAGATCCCTCTCTATTTTGTAAGCTCCTTTAATTACTTCAGTGAGCACCTAGAACACTAATTTCTTTATCTGAATAATAAATTACCTAGAATTATTAAGAAATACTGTGCTCTATGCACCTGAAAATATTTGTAAATGAAAAGACTTAATTTTATGGTACATTAATGGTGGTACTTTCTTCAAGCTAAAAGCTTTAGCACTTCTATAGAAGAGTAAGGGAAACCAAATGAGTTTATGTAAGATAAAACTAACATATACATGAATAGCATTCATTGTTTCAGAGGGTAGGGCAGTGTTAATTGTTTCACAGTGTGGCAGAAGTTAATGTGTCTCATTCTGTACTCAGGCTGAATGCTACCCCAAGTCAACTCAGCTGGTCATCTGAGTTGGGAAGTTAAAGGTAGTCAGATGTGCTACAAACAACATCACTTTCTTGTGTGCTGGTGAATATAGAAATGGGTGTGTCTTCTGATTCTACCGTAAAGGGCCACCAAAGCAGACATCTGCCTGTGCCTTTTTTCCTCCTCTTTTTCCATTATGGTTTTAGGTATTGCATCAGCAGTTCTAGTAATCTTCAGCGGGAGACAACTCTAATGAAAGGTTAACGCAGAGTTAATGATAATGGGGAAACCAGTGCCCTCCCTCAGAGAGAGATGTACAAGATCCCATTTTTTGGAAACTACTGGCAAGAATTCAGGATGATGAATCATTTGGGGGACTTCAGATTTAGAGGGATTACATGTATAGATTCTCTCCACTTTAGAGAGAATCTATACATGTATTTATGTCCAGTACTAGAATAAAACTTTTTTTTCTTGCAACGGATAAAGAATGTTCATGTATCTGAGAGTCCTTTTGAAATATTAATCATCACAATTATTATTTGCATAACATTATTATCTACATATCTCTACAGTACTTCTACTCTTGTCTTTTCTTTTTACAGTATTATGTTCTCCTCTTTAGTTTATTTTTATTCTTTTATTTTCTTTTCGTATTCCTGTGTTTTACTCAAGTACTTTTAATGACCTTTCTGTCTTGTATGAACTCTGGCTCACTTTATATTCTTCTGAAATCTCTCACATCCCTGAATATTGATCCTTTCAGTTTTCAACTAACTTATCTGAACTAATCTACATTCCAGACACTTTTCTCCTACACTGACCACATCACATGGGGCCTTACCACAGACCACCTGTTTCTTGTTCCAAAGCTTTAGATCTCAAATTTCCTCTGTCTAAACATCTTAACATGGTGATAACAGTCACAGAGAAATGCACACTTTGCTTAAATTGTAGGTTTGTAAACTATCAGACCTTATTCCTGCTATTCATTAATAATAGAGCACAGGAAACGAAACTCAATACCAGCACTGCCTAGTATTATTTGCTCATCAATATCTAAGTTCAGTTGCTTCCTCAGTTCCCCATATTTTCCCTGGTCAGAGGGCTGTGGGTCACTTACTGTTTGCCAGTGTTATGTTATAAAAAGGCCAAGTGTTGTTAAGCAGTATTTGTCAAATGAATACCTCCCTCCCCTACCTCTTTACCAGACGCATTGAAACAAAAAAGACTGCCTAAAACTTTGGGGCAGAGAAGTTATGTTCGACTCCACTTAAAAAGTGAAAACACTAATGCACCATCAAATTGTCCTAGGGTGCTTACACACATGCTTCAGGAGTGGGGGGGGGGTGCTTTAATTAGAGTGGCTCTGATAACTGCTATAATTGAAGCGCCTGGAGCGTCTCATGTATTAGCATCCCTGCACTTCAAAATGGCCATGGGGGTTCTTTATCTGAAGCTTATCAAACGAGCTTTAGGTAAAGTTCCCATACCCCATCTGGAAGTATGGGGACGCTGATACACAAGACATGGGAGACTGCTAGAGTGTAGAAGTTGCTATGCTCCAGCAGACTTAATTAATCAAGTCTGCTCCAACACGCTGGAATACAGCATGTTGGAGCAGCCTCCCTGTTTGTCTATAGACATTCCTAGAGCCCAAGTGCTAGCCACATGGAATATACACTGAGTACTTTCTTCTCCTGGCAATTAATTATTTTCTATTAATGTAAGATTGATCATATCTTTCTGCATTACTCTACTATAATTTATTACTGACAAAGTACCAACAGTGGCAAGTTAAAAAAAAAAATCTCATTTATACCAACGTGCTTTGAAAAAAGATTGACCAGCAAGAGAACAATGTATTTTGCAGAACGTAATTGGATTGTTATCTTTCATGGGTCTTGTCTGACCTCTCTCAAAGGTGATAGACGTCAGGTCCTTTGTTTCAAGTCTTCATGATGCAATTGTTAGATCCTGTTACTTTACCTACTGGGACAGTGACTGACAATGGACCACCTGGCCATTTGACAAAAAATAAATTTTCTTCTCAACTAAATATCTTACAGATTGGGCATTTTGCATTACCATGTGTGAATTGGTGCTGCTTGTGCAAACTTTTTTTGTACTTCACACAGCCAAATCTACCGAGGTTTAATTTTACCTACTAGAAAGTCTTCCAAGTCATTAATTTTAAAAAAATTGGCTGTGTCTTACAGCAAAAGTGATGTGCTTGATTAATCTCCAGATCCTTCATATCAGGGTTTTGTTGTTAAACAACTTTCTTTTTTTATATGCATCGCTTACTACTGTAATCTAATAAAATTGCCTAGTCTTCCCTTTAAGGTTGAATGTGGTTATCAAACTAGAGAGCCAATGTCCAAAATAAAGCATATTGATATATGTGAGCAGTGCTTAAGTGAAGCATATAGCACCAAGAGTGTGTATGCTTTTACAGTTTGGATAGATATATATAGAGGAAGATGGTAAGGAAATCACATTGCTCTTATCTCTGTACTCTCATAGCTTTTATCTGTGTTTCATAGATAAGAGAATATGTTGCTACTAAACCAAGTACATCAGAATGGAAGTTCAACAAACAGGGAAGGAAGGATATTGTGGCTTGACGTACCTTGATGGGGTGGTGGGACAGAAACTTATATCTTTGGTATCCACAGATGTATACATATCTTTTTGGCAGCTGATATTCACCCATATAATAACTGAACCATTACTTCTTAAATAGATGCATATGGTTTCCTAGAAAACCTTGCAAAGCGTACCTCTTGCTAATGTAATTTCATCATTAGAAGACAAGGTCACAATGTCCCCACCAACTAAAAGTGAAGAGCCTATCTGTAGTCTCTCCAAACAGGAAAAGATACCTGCTTTGGGGAAAAAAAAAATATTATTTTTACATGCAGTCCATAACTGTGAAAAGAGGTTGCACTGACAGGCTGTATATGTGAAATGTTCTATTTACCATCATAAAAGTCATGGTGCTGTTCTGGAGTCACTTCTCTCAGGAAGAACAGATAATTACATTTCCTAGCCCAATGCATCTTTGGCGTCTCTGCTGATTCTCCAAACAAGAATGTCAAAGAATATTTAATGTAACATTTTTTGTCATGTGTAATATCTTGATGTTGACTAGTTTGAGAGCACACATTCATTCCCCATGATCCACCAAACATGTTTAAATTATAAGGACCTTTGCCTTGTTATCAGTCTTGTACCGATTTGAATTGTCCATTAGAAGTATGAAATATTTATTACTTATAATGAGCTCCTTGAGACAGTCTGTTCCTCTGTGATTTATATGTCAAACTTATTCTTGGTAGCTGATATGAATTACTGAAAGTCATATCTATTTAAATCAAGAAAAATATGGGAATAGTTTATTTTTAAGGGAAAGTGGACTGTAATACTTTTATACCATGTGACCCAAATGTTTGCTGTTTCAGCTGAACAGAGCTGAAAAGGCAATGTTTTCTTTGTCAAGTTTCTAAAAGACCTGCTTTTTCTAGGTATCTGCTATGTAGTTTACATATTAAAAAAAATAAACTTTTGGTATTAAAAGCTTTGCACTATAGGCTTCTTAGGTAATGATACCTTAAGCTATCTAAATAGTATATATATTTTTAATATTAACTACTAATGCATAAAAAAATCTTTAAGTATGGAATATAATACACTTTTAACCAACCATTTCAACACATATTATTATCTAGACAACTGAAGTAATCTTTTTTTTTTCTTATAGATTACTTAGATCTGCAGTAAAGTGTTACCATATATATGTATGCTGGTATTTGGGTGCAGTATTTGGGTGCAGTAAACTAATTAACTGTGCTGTAAGATAGTACTGTCAAGGACATGCACATCGTGTAGCATGTGTAGACAGTGACTGGGCAGGTTGTAGACTTCTTGTTGTTGCAAAGCCATATAGCTCCACAGGCTCTGCAACCTCATGCCCCAGCCAGTCCCTCTGCTGCCTGACACCAACATCAGGAGCCTGGGGCTGACCCTCCTATGCCTGCTGCTAGCCTGGAGCTACTCTTCCCTGGCTCAGATTGCTGCTGTCCTGGGCACACATGTATACACTGCATCTGGCAGCAGTTTAATGTGGCTCAAACAGTGCCAGAGTTTATTGCTTCACATTAATTTAATGTGTAGATGCACCCTGTATGACTTTCTCCTCCTACTTACTCTACGTCTGCACTTGAGAGCTTCTGTACTGCATAAGTAAGTCATCTGTAGCTTAAATCTCTGGGGCTAGTACCAGAATATTCTCAGTAGAAGGCCTGTACTCTGGCTTTAGCTTTCAGAGACACCATCCATTGACCTTTAGGGCATAGTGAAAGATTCAGCTGATTATCCAACTTATCTGTGGAGAGGGGGGTTAATGTGCTCTGCATCTGATATTGTATTTCAGTGTTTCTTTAACTTGAAAACATGAGCTCATGAAGAGTTTCACTGATGCCTTCCATTTGAATTAATATCATATTAGGTAAGTGTAAAATGGATCACAGCACAGAAGGTATAGTTAACATATATGTGGTCTTCCCTAATTGATTGTGATAATGTTTTTAGATATAGTTTCCCAAATAGTGCCTGTCCATTTAGACTGCTCCTCTATTAGAAATCATCTTTTCTGCCCTTGTAAGTCTACCTGCTTTGGAAAAAATGAAACCTACAGTGTAAGCAAATTCACGTTCCAAAACTGTAAATATTTAAGGAGTAATATGCAGGATTAGGTATAGTCTAGAAAAGAAAGGGTTTTTTTATCCTGAAACCAATCATCAATGTAAGAAAAAACCCCAAACAAACATAAAACACACCTAAAAGTACAACCTTTTTAAAATCAACTTTCTAGACCCAGATCACTAGCTGTGCTTCACTTTATAATAATTCTTTGAACTCTGTCAAATTTCATTTAGGAAGAAAAGGTTAAGCAACCTTTAAGATGTATACAATATAGCTACCATCTCTAGAACCTGTTGCACAATTATTGAAAGAAAAAACCCCATAAAATATATGCAACTTTTATACTAACATTTTCTTGTGTTAGATGGAAGATGACACAACCCAGAAAAATCAGGGGCCACTATCTGAAACAAACAAACAAAAAAAAAACCAAATCAGACGTTGCCATTTTTTTCTTTCTAAAAAAATCTGAACATTGCTATAACATTTTCCATGCTAAATTCCTTTTTTAAATAGGAACAATAATTTGTATAGATCTGTGTTGGGGTCTTCCCAAAAAGAATTGCCAAAGTATAAGATCCCCTTATACTGCTAGTCATAACAGATGACAACAACCTTGTTTAAAATCTCTACAAGGGATGAATTTAAATGAGCTATTAATGGTTTGGAAACAAGGTAAGTGAGGACTAAATTCTGAGAGGATTCTACAAGACATTCCAAATATTATTACATTTGACCTAGGGAAGTCCCTCTCCTCTTTTCCTTCACAGAAGGATATCTTAAATAAATTGAGATGGAAAATTTTAACTATTAAAAACAAACAGTAATTAGTAAAAACACTGGACCTTCACATTTAAATGGATTTTAATAAGAATATAAATATATTATGAAGTGAATTCTCTTAATGGAAAGTGATATTTAATTGACGTGTAAATTAAGCTTTATTACAGTGAAGTACTAATTATGAAAAAGGTTAATATTTTGGTAACTCAGCTTATGAGTGAAGATGAAGCAGGACCAAAATATCCATTACAAATTATCACTTCTAAAAATGGGAGGAGGTTGTAGCCATGTTGGTCTAAAGACATAAGCAGTTGAGGTTATTTGACTAAATTTGATACCATTTATTAACCAACTCAAATAGTTGGAAAAATTCTTCTTTTCAAGCTTTTGTGTACGAATACCCTTTGTCATGCTGAGGAAGCATCTGCAGATGGTCTGCAATGCTTCTGGATGGAGTAGTAAAGCAGCCAGAGGCCAGTACATATGCAAGAAAGCCAATCAGGAAATGTGCAGATAGTACATGTAAAGTATTGCATTCATAAAAGGTATTTCATAAGTAACTTCTGGAAAAGGATATATTCTATAACAACATGAAAATATTAATTGTGTTACTGTAGGACTTAGGATCAGATCCTGGACCAAGATTCCGTTGTGCTAGGTATTGTACAAACGTGGACAAAAATGGTGTATCTGCCTGAGAATTTATGATCTAAGGCAAAAGACAGCAGATGGAAATGGAGAATAAAGGGAACACAGGGAAAATATGCTCATTATCACAATAGGCACTAGTCACAGAACCACAGAAGTCTAACCACTGATGCTTTTTTCAGGCAAGAAGATTTTAATGAGAAATTTGAAAGAGGATTTGAGGTAGTTTTGTGGATGTTTGTAGGGAATTCCTCCCAATGTTAGGGGTAGCGTAAGAGATACTTGTATGAAAATCTAACAAATAGACTCTGGAGGGTTGTACTGTGAATTAATCAGAGATGAAAAATAACCTGTCAGTAGAGAGGGAGAAGGAGAAAAAATGGATAAGGATAGGATGTAAACAGTTCGAAGAGTAAAGACAGGTTTGATGCAACAGAAGAGGGAAGCCAGTGAAGAGATCTAAGAGAAAGGGTGATGTGGTAAAGCAATGAGCTAGATAAAATATCTTTGTCGCAGCATTCTAAATGGATAGCAGTGGGGCAAGATTGAATTTAAGAATCTGAATGAAAGTTTTAGCTATTTTGTATGCATTGGAAGGGACATGCTGGTATTTAGATATGCATTGAAGATTGTTTCTGAATGACCTCAATAATTCTGTTTACCTTTATTTTTCCTTTGTTTTAATTAAGAAAATACAAGCATTTTTCTTAATATCAAGGCTGGAAGAAAATTAGTTTTCTTATATTATAATATTTCCAAGTAATCCTCCAAGTAATGCAACACAACAGTAATACACCTAGCTGTCTCCACTTATCAATGGTGAGAAGTATGGCACCTTAAAGATTAATTTATTTAGGAAGGCATAAACTTTCATAAACTGCAGCCTACTTTGTCAGATGCTATGAATATCTGAAGTAGGCTGCAGCCTGTGACAACTCAAAGCTTTTAAAGTGCCAAACGCCCATGTCCTCTGCCTGACTTCAGACTAACATGGCTAACTATCTCTGTACTCTAGTGGGGCCATTCTTTAACTTTTGAATTGTCTTGTTATAGGAGATGACAAATTTATATTTGTCTGAGGAAGAAGTTACCAAATAGATGCTGTGCAACAGAATGAAATTAATTCTTCATAATACTGTAGGGAGCTTCCTCTGATGTGTTTATGAATGAGTACCAAAACATGTCAAGAGTAGAATAGTAAAACTCTAGGTATTACTCTCCTTCTGTACCACATTTCAGCTGAAGAGCTGAGAACTCCTAACATATATACATGGATATAGTCTTATCATCCCATTCAGTTCCACATAAGCAGTAGCTGCAGCACGAAAACAAAACACAGCAATGCTCACAGCAATGAAAAGATAATGTTTACAAAAATAATTATTTCCAAAAGATGGACATTAATTTTCTGCAAAACTCTGTAACTATAATCTTAACAGTTGATACATTTAACTTTTTCTATCTTGTATTTTATAATAGTTGAAGAACACACATCATAATGGGGCTGGTCCTAGTCATGCAAATTGTTTTTACTCAAGTGATTAGTTTAATCAAAAGTCAAAAGTTGCAGGATAAGGTTCATTATTTCATTCCCTATAACATTAATTTCCTCCCTTAATCCAAACTTAGATGAATTCAGTTTTTAAAGTAGATTTAATCCAATAAAACATAAGAAGCATGGATCAAAGAACAGCCCAGAGGTACAATTCACAGAAAGCAGCTAATGTGGAGTTTAGCAACATCAAACCTAAAGTCTGTTTACTACATAGGTAGACAACCCAGAAGCAGAAAAGATAAGCATATGACTTAATTGTCAAGATTTGCCCCCCCATATCATAATACTGTCTACCCAATTAAAGGGCATTTTGGCTAATTACTAATTAGTAGGAATCAACTGATGTAATCAACATGTACTAACACTACATTACACAATCCAGTTGCTTGTTTGATCTAGCTGCTTGTTTCCATACTGAATTCTGAATTGCTATGCAATATGTCCATCTTGGAATTTAATACAAATCAAATTAAAATTATAAATGTGCTTTTTTCTTCATTTGTATCTTGTTTTAATAGGTGCAAATTCTGGTTCTGTGAAAGTCATTGCTTAAAATAAGTCATGATCCTGCCCAAATTACCTGCTACTTTTTAAGTGTATTGAAAGTCAAATCCTAAGTTTAAGAATTTGTGAAGTTATGTATATATGAGAAAATGTTTAAAATTTGCAGTTATGATACTGCAATTGTATTGAATTGTACAAATTTAACCATGAAAATATTTCTTAGTTTTACACTTATCAAATTAAATACCCTGTCTACTCCATTTGAAATAGGGATATTTCAATTGAACTACAATTCAATATCTCCATTTCACACCCATTTGGCATGCAATGGGCTGAATTCTTAGTTACAACTTGTTAATATGTTGTGTTGAGTTCATATGATCCCAGGTTCAGGAAGTGTTCTTTAACTGCCTCTTCCAATGACTCAACTGCAGAATTCCTGGGGGTGAAATTTAAGGGAGTATTGCGTGTTCTGTGGATGCTCAACTGCACAATCGCATAGAGTCCCACTCACTCTCTAAGTATTCGTTCCCCATTGTCAAAGGAAATATTTGCATTTCCTTACCTGGAACTGAATCTGAAGAACTGATCTACCTATATTCAGTAGTATAAATACAATATGCCCAGTACAGAAAAGACGGCACTGTGATGTGTTGTTTATATTTTTGGACTTGCCAATATCTTTGGTTGAACTCCTAACCACATGGAAGCTAATGGGAGATATATCACTGATTTCCAGGAGACACAAAATTTCAACCAAGTACTATAAGGCCTATCAACATCAACAGAAATTAAGTGGCATGTCAATCCTTCTACTGGGATTTTAATTCTCAAGGTTCCATCAAGAGGTCCTCTGACAGGAGCCACTGTAGAAAGGTGCTAACCAGTAGGGCTGTGCAAAATTTCACCGGCTGTTTCATTTCAACACTGTTTTGACTCATTTCGAGTTTGAAACAGTGAAGCTGAAATGAAACGAGGGCAGTCAAAACATTTCAAATGTTTCAAAACGTTTTGAGTTTCAAAGCAGCACAGCTGAGTTCCCCTTCCCAGTGCTGCAATCAGGCTGGGGAAGGGAACTCAGCCCAGCCCAGATGAGCTCCCTTCCCCATCCTGATCCTAGTGTTGGGGGAGGTGGAGAACTCAGCTCCTCTGGGCTGTGTTTCTTTCCTCAGCAGGATCCTAGCGCTGTGGAGGGGAACACAGCTGGGCTGGGCTGTGTTCCCTTCCCCATCCCAATTTTAGCACTGGGGAGGGGAACTCAGCTCAGTTGGGCTGAGTTCCTTCCCCAGCTCAATCAAAATGTTGAAATAGCAAAACTCTTTTGATGAATCAGAATGAAATAGTGTTTTCGAATTGAAACAAAACTTGAAACAAAACACTGTTCTACTGAAATGTCAAAAATGGATGTTGAAGCTGAACACAGCTGTTTCTCACAGCTCTACTAATGAGCTTCTTTTAAGTGAGATGGCTGCATTGCACCAATACAAACTCATTCCCTACAGAATTCCACCATTTCTGAGCCTTGCTTACAGTCTACATCATCATCTGTTAATTTCACTTTCTATTCACTAGAAAACATAGATAAGAGTAGCAACAGGCTCAAAAGAGCAGTTCAGAGGGAGCATTAGGTTTCTGAGGCAGCCTTGAAAGAGTTTATCTTAAGTAGTATTTTTTTCTGGTGAAAATATTTAAACCTACAGCAAGAAGCTAGGTCCAATAGGCACAGGCAATGGAAAGAAAAGCTGCTATCTGAAGTCGTCTTTATGAGAACAGGAAAGACACAGGGCACAGTAACTCTTTCCACTTGAAACAGGTTTATTTCAGTGTTTTTGATTCTTTACCATTATCAGACCTTAGATTACTTGTTCCGCAGCTAAAGTCTTATCTGTGATCTGCAGAATACAATTGTCATGTTTATTTACAGTATCAGAAAATCAAAAGGACTCAATGGCCCACTACTGAATCATTTATTAAGGTTGGCTCTTTCTTTCACAGGTATGGTCACCAACAAATATATTATTGCCAAGATAGACTGCTGATCCTGCAGAGAGCAACTCATGAATAGTCAGCTTATCTAAAAAACATTGGTTCTTTTAAGTATGCATGCTCCCAAGTACCTAAAAAGACACAATGTGTGTGTATAGGAGCAACCATGCCAGTAGTTCTGCATCATAACCACTATCAAAAAGAAGAGGTTGTGATAGATTGGCTATGTTAGGAGAATGAAAGGAGACCATATCCCCAAGAATATTTTGTATAGCAAGATATGAGACAGATCTAGAAAGAGGGGTTGACTTCTGTGGTGGTACCATGATGTGTGCAAATTTGATAAGTCATTCAACATCAACATAGAAAGCTTGGAGGAGTGTGAAGAATCCTGTCCAATCTGAAGGGAACATCTGACACTGTATGAAGCTCAACATGAAACTGTTTTGAGCCAGAGGATGGAAGCAAAGTGGGAAAGAAGAAAGCAGTATGCTGTAAACTTGGATTTCAACTCAGACAACATATGGATCTGTGAAATTTGTACCAAGCTGTGTTGCTCTCAAGTTGGGCTTGTCAGCCACAAATGGATTCATTAAGCATCTGACTAGAACTCTTCCGTGTACACCATGATCCAGAGGATCAATAGTTGCCTACCAGACAGATATTTCTATGTAATTGCCATAGTCTCAAATCATTATCCACCATGCAGATTTCAACAATATGCAAATTCTTTTTGGCTCCTGTAGGTCTAGGTAACCATAGACCAGAATACCATTTCTTACCGTTTTCCCATCATCTATAGACAAGATGCTTACTAAGAACTGCTATGTTGCACAGTCCCCAGTCCCCTGAAGCTGCTTTTAAGGAATTCTCAATAAAGTAATAAAGTTCCTTTTGTTCCAGATCATTGCGAGTGCTAAATACTTAATCTCCCCAAAAGAAAGAAAAAATAAATAAACACAATAGTGACGGATAGACAGCTCAAAATAGTAGAGCATGAAGTCTCCATAACCTTCTCCATAGCCAAGCATGCTTTCCATAGTCAATTCTGAAAAAGTAGCACCAGGCAACTGCTAAACTATTTGGACAAGACTGATGTAGAACACTGCTCATCTACAAACTGCAGGAAAGAAAAAGTATGCACACACTCAAAATATCTGTGTAATTCAGAGGAAAATTTCCATTTCAATCTCCACCAGGATCACCAGCAACAACACTATTATGGATTTCTTAAATATGTGGCATTTATTCTCTATGTAGGACTCTCATCGATTTCTGCAGAAGTTTTGTTCATGATCAAGTATCACAGTAGTTATCAAACTGCAGATAATTTTTTCTTATTGAAGATTGAGTATCAAGTTCTTTCTTAATTTTTTATCAATGATAACATTGAGTTATTGACTGTTAGGAACATGAAACTACTTTGGCAAGGAGTGTCAGAGCAGGATACATCTCCTTTAGGAAATAATGAAAAAATATGATGATAATGAAGTTCAAGTTTCAACATTTGATTTTAATACATAAAAAAAGAGCTAAGGTACTCTGGGTTACCTTTGATTTTCAAAGTTTAAAAGTATGCACACAAGCAGTTTCCATAGAATATCTGGTTTGCACATCCATATTCTAACCCCCACTCCCATCTTTTGAATATGTAAGTAAAGAATGACAACTCCATCTATGGTCCTCAATTATTTCATGGTTCCTTAAGTATAAAAGATGCTACCTCATGTCATCAGTGTGGTGAGATTCTGTCTTAAACAACTGAAATTTTCTTTTCTGAATTCTTTTTTCATATTCCCCTTCTACAATCTGCATTGTAAAGTTATTGATCAACACTGGCTGCCCTATTCCACAGCAGAGGCTACCCTGAAGAGGTAGCAGACACTTTTCTCATAAAGACAGCCTCAGAAGTTTTTAGGGGTCCTAATAAGGATCCAAAACAGAAGGTACCAGTATTAGTTCTAATGCTACTTGAAGAAATTCCCAACTTGGGTGTTCTTTCCAATTTCTACACTATAATTTTACCAACAACATTAAAATAACAGCATTTTTCTAGGATCAAAAAACTTCTTCAACATGTGACTGCAGTTGAAGTAGGAGAAGTCTCAAGTATGAAGGTAAAGGAATCGCATTTCTTTTCCATGGGTCCTAGCTGAGTATTCCAAAAAGAGCACATCACTACCTAGAAGCCTGGACTTTAAGGCCAAATACATTCTAAATTACAACCTTCCAGGCTTACAGCAACACTTTAGAATTCATGTATGCATTGATTGAAGTTGCCAGAAAACCTTTCAGTAACTTCAAAGTTGCAGTCGACCAGTGCTGCCACAATCTTTCTCAGACACTATTTTCTAGGAAATCTATTCCACAGTCTTAACTGCAAAGACAAGAGCTGAAGGTCACCACATTCACATTGACAGTAGTATATGGACTAGCCTATTGATTTTATGCAGGGGACCAAAGCTTAGTTTGATTCAAAGTCTGTGGAAGACACTTCTGAATTTGGGGCTGGCCAAAGAAATCAGAACACTGCGTATATCAGATAAAACGTGCAATAGTAAGATACACTGATTCTTTTATCCCCCTTATGTTTTCTTTTTTTCAAAGCTTATAAAAAACATATCCAGAGGGTACGAGAGAAAGGTCTTCCAGGAAAGAAAGAAATAGTAGAATCTGACGGATTAAGAGGAAGAATAAGTAGGAGAAAAAACAGTGGATAAGATTGAAGCAAAATGTGAAAATACATAGGAGACGGAGAGGAACAATGAGAGAGATTTGGGGCAAGATGTAAGATCTTTCTTTTAATATTTTTCCTTAAATAGAGAAAAGGTCAGATAAAACTAGATTTTTACCCAACTTTTCATTTGGATACCAAATACATAATTGAACATTGCAATTGAAGAATGGAAAACTTAAGGGAGCTGTAGAAATAGTTCAAATCCCATTAAAAAAAGAGGAGAAGAGGAGCTGACAGAAAATAGATTTTAAACTTTTTTTTGACATCATAGAAGTGAAATGCATATGCACACACATATGTTCCTATGTCACACAGATTGCATTTCCATATCACTGTGTAGCAGGAGTTGGTAGAGGTTGGCTTTTTATTAGCAGTGTATCTGAGGAAACATATGCAATAGAGAACATTTCAAACACCACACTGATACTATAGATGTATTGTATTCTTTCAACAGGGGGTAACAGCAGTCTCATTCAAGTATGGACTGAGTGGCAAATTTTGGCAAATTTTGACATTTAATGGCTAACCTCCATCTGTCATTTCCAAAATCCAAGTTCAGCCTAAAGATAATTGCAATTTCTATAGAAAATTATGGGCCCAATCAGCTATGACATAAATGAGGATGTAAAGAAGTCAGGTAGAGTGGCACGGTGGTATAGCCTATATTGATTTAGTACTTTTTATGCATGTGTCAGGAGTGTATAGTTACTAATATGCACAGGAGGTGGACAGAAAGCATAAAAAGGAAACATAATTAAATAGAAAGGGCAAAATAGAGCATATCCCTTCATTGCTTTAATTTATAATTCAGCATTCTGCAATACTCCTGGGGCTAATTCATTCATAGTATAAGAAGCAACAACATCCATTGCCTAAATGAAAGTTTCAAGAGCTTAGCCCTAGAGTAATTTTTCTGTATCCAGGAAAGGCAATTTCAATGGGGGGTTTTTAGCACTTCAACCTGTTTTAGGGATTGGCTTGAAGAAGACCCATGGAGTTTTGATCATATATGTACCACAGATGTTATGCATTTTTAGAGTCATTCTGTTAGTTACACCAGTGGTGCTTGAGCTTTTGGCTTTGCAGGCTAGATTGGCAGTAAGGAGCCAGTCTGTGGGCCAGACTGAGCTCCATGCACTAGGATGGGACCCCACACTGCCTCAGCCAGGATGTACTAAGATCAAGCTTCCTCTGCCTGGAGAAGGGTGTTCCCAAAAGCTTGCAAAGAAGAATTTTTCCTATTATGTTAGTTAGTCTAATAAAAAATATTGGATTTACCCAAAGAACCTTGTCTGGAATACTTAGGACACCAAAGGGATGACTAGCAGATGCTGAACTGTCCTCTGAGCTTTCAGACATAGTCCCTCTAGAACAGAGGCGTGCAATTATTTTGGGTAGAGGGCTGCTTACCCAGTTTTGGCAAACTGTTGAGGGCTGCATGAGTAGCCCCAGCCCTTGACAGGTGCCCTGCCCTCTGGTTGGCATCTTATGACTGGAAGTCCCCTAGCCCCTGACCTTTACCCCCAGAAGTACTCCTTTCATCAAGGGGTTTTGCCATCTCAGAACCAGAAAAATATCAAATTATATTCTAAAAACTAAACATGTAAAACATTCTTTAATTTGATTTTAAAAATATTTTTGTCCCAGTTTACATGCGCTTGTGCAGTGTACATAGAGGCGATTGCACATAATAGCTTAAAATGAAGTTTTACTTTTGTATATTGGGGGGGTGAGTATAGGTTTGTGGGGGGTCTGTGGTTGTGTGGGTATGTGGATTGTGGGGGACAGTGTGGTGTGTGTCTGTGGGGGGTAGATAGGTGTGGGGTGGGGTGAGGGAGCATGTGAACGTGAGTGTGGATATGTAGGGTGTGGGTGAGGATGGGGTTTGTGGGGAGTTGTGTGTGGGGATGGTGGCTGGGGTGTATGAGGGGTTGTGGATGTGGGGGTCTGCATATATGGCAATGCAAGGAGAGTGTGGGTGCATGTGTATGGTGGGGAGTGCATGTGAGACTCATCCTATGAACATACACACACCCCCTCCTTAACCACCCCCCCCACACACACACATACACACACACATCCCTGGATATGAGCTGGACCCATGCTTTCCAGTCTGGCAATGCAGCTGTGAGCCATGTGGTGCTGGAGCAATGTGGGAGCAGGAAGGTAGGGAAATGACTGAGATTGGAGCGGGTCTGGGCTGATGTGTTCCTGCTGAGGCTCCCCCTAGGTCCTACTGCCCCTGGGTCCTGTCACCTTTGACAGGCAGCCAGGAGCAGATAAATATTTTCTAATTTTTTTTAGGGGCCCCACAGGCCAGATAGAACAGTATGGAGGGCCAGATGCAGCCCACAGACCATATTTTGCCTACCCCTGCTCTAGAATGAGCAGCATCAGTCTGTTCAGGTTTTTATATGAATCATTCTTATGATAGAGTCTAAGCCCCTTCCAGAAGTGCACTGAATACTGCATGAAATATCAGTCAAGCATGGATCCCTTTAAGGGCAGAAGTAGTTCACTGTATTGTAGTTATGACATTTTACAGAAGAGGTTTTAAAAAGAGGGGTGAGCCAGGGAGCACTTACATTTGAAGAAATTGGGATCCTGTCATTTAGATCAGATTTCTTTGTCCATTTAGGATGCAACATGCTGCTATAAGTTTGAGCTCTAAACAATGAAATGCTGAAAACCCAGAAATCATAAATATTTCTATTAATACTAGTTGTATTTCATGCATTTTCACTGAACAGCTAATTGATGTCTACATTTACAAATAATGTTCACTTCACTTTTACCTTTGTTAAACAAAAGTTAGTTGTCAACTGACAAGATAGCCTATATGCTCATAATTGCATTGCTAGGCACCCAAGTTATGCACAGACACATATACTTTACATAAGGCACTGCAGAATGAACTGAGTGAAACTGTTTTCAGTGATAAATCTGTAGTGGCTACTCTTCAACATTCACCATTTTAACAGACCTGACCATTTAAAACAAGATGTTACAAAGCCATAGCTTCACAAACAAAATATTTTGAAGTAAGTATGTTTGACTCTTGAAAAGATGAGGGATAGACTATGAATCATAACCTTTAAATATCTGATAAGAAAAGTCCAAACAGAAAGCTTGAGCTGTAACTAATTTTCACATTTTGGATCAAGTTTTCCACCTGAAGGCAAGAGATGAATTAAATGTTTCTTTTGATATAATATGTTCAGTTCAGTTTGGATGAAACCCAATGAGTGAAAAAGAACAAAATCTCATTTCTTGTATTCCATCATGTTACTTGACCTATGGCTCTCTCATAAACACAGTGAAATGTTTCCCATCTAACTGTTGCTTGGTCATATAACACCAGTGTAACTCCTGTTCTATATGAAAGATCTTAATCCCATATGCTTGTATATCTCAATCAGTAATATAGTGGAGCAGCAGCAGCTTAAAAATACTTATATTTTCTGCTATGTGGATACAACAAATGAAGGGGTACAGATACTGACTACTGAAAAATCAATTCAGGTTAAATGAGAGGGGAAGAGAGTATAGCAATTGTACTTGATATGGAGTATCACTAGTAGTCTTGTCATTGATATTTTAGGGAAGGAAGTTAAATATTTCTTTATTTATCAAATATACATTCCTATCTTTAACTCCACAAAAAAAACCTGCAACATTTTTGCCACAGGTTTTGCAGGTCCCACCTGCATGAAGTCAACACCACTGTCTATTCAGCCAAACACAGGTGTGACTTTCCTCCATTCAAAACCAGCTTGTGTCATACTTTAAGTGCTGTTCATCCTAGGTAAAACCGAATGCAAAAAGGGCATTTTGCAGAACAACATTTACTACCTTTTAATGATTTCTACATCAGATTTACTCAATTTTCAAATGGGAGGGTGGTTTTATCTTAGTACCACTCCTGTAAATTGGGATCTGGAAATCAAGCTATATTGTTCATGTGGCTGATGCAGCAAGTTCAGGGATACAAATACGTTATATATTAGGGCTGCGTGAACATTCGGTTGCTGATTTGATTCAGAGAAGATTCGGCCCAATTCAGTGGCTGAATTTTTGAATCTGAATCAAATCAGGGGACCAATTAAAAGGTCCGAATAGATTTGAAGCTCTCTGAATCTCTGAAAAAGATTAGGGGAGAGGGGGCTGGAAGAGGATGGGACCATGTGGTGGCTCTTAACAGCCCCCATCCCCTGCCTGCTCCCCCAGCCCCCTGACTCCTGTACACTCCCCTAGCCTCCCCTCCCCATGGCTGCCCTTTCTACCCCAGCTCCCAGTGCTTTAAAAAAAAAAGCTCCTACTCACTGGGTGCTATCGGTTGGGGGTGCAATCCCCACGGCCCCTCACTGCCCCATGCTGCATGGGGGGCTCTGCATGAGCCCCCTGACCCTCCCTCACTCCCCCAGCACGCGCATGGCTACCCCACCTGCCCCAGCTCTGGTCCTTTTAGGAAAAAAAAGAAAAACCCTGGCTCCTGAAGTGGTCTTGGGGCTTTGGGGGCTCATACAGAGCCCCCTACTTGGCACAGGGCAGTGGGGGGAAGCAGGAATTGTCACCAGCCAGGCAGGAACAGTGAGTTCTGGGTTTTTTCTCTTTTTTGTTCTAAAAGGGCCATAGGTGGGGTGGGCGGGGCATCCATGTGGAGGACTGGGAGGAATGGGGGGGTCAGGGGCCTTGTGCGGATCCCCCCACACAGTGTGGGACAGTGGGGGGCAGCAGGGTCAGCCCCTCCTCCCCCAGCAGCACTTGGTGAGTATGGGCTTTTCTTTTTCAAAGTGCAGGGATCTTGAGTGGGAGGGGTACCCATTGCTGGGCTGGGTTGGGCTGAGAGAGTGGATGGGGGATGGGCCTAGCCTGGGTGATTTGGCTGAATCCATTTGGGAAAGTGATTCGAATCACCAAATCAAATCACTGTCCCCCAAATCAGCCGAATCCAAATCCAAAGTGAACACGAGCCACTTCACACAGGCCTATTATATATATTTCTGCATTCAAGTACACCTATATGATCTGTTGAATTTAAAAGGTGTAAAACCTGTGTATAGCTAGAATCAAATGAATCATCTGATTGGTGATGCACAAGATAGCAGAGGCAAAATTGCTAAACTGTTGTATTGTAACAATCTTTGGGGCATTTAATTTTTTCCAAAGATTATAAATAGGAACCTACCAAAATCATGATTTCATATTTCAAAATATGGAGTACAGGGGGAAAGGGGGGAGGGCAGGCTGCTCACAGTAGGTGGCAGGGAGGCTGCAAGCACCTGCACCCAGGTTCATGGGGCCCCAGTGCAGCCCACTGCTGGTGGCAGGTGCATGTTTACTTTGAGGCAGATGGCAGGGTGCACCCATAGCTCTGCTGTCTACCTTGAGGCATGGGTGCACCCACTGCTGGTATACTTGTCGTTGGCAAAGACCCAGGTTGGGGGTCCACAGACTCTGGTGCAGCTGCTTACAGCCGCCCAGTTGCCTGCCACATTTGGCCTGGGCCCAGATTCTGGGTAGACCCCTGCTGCTGGCCATGGAACCCAGCCTACTCACAGCCTGGGGTTCAAAGGCTTCAAGCAGCTACCCCTGACCCCTTGCCTGCTGTCTACTCTGACTCATTGCTAGCAACAGGTGCACATGTGCTTCAGGGTGAACAATAGGGGAGGGGCCAGGGCTTTGCTGCCTCTGGCCCTTTCCCCACTGCCCACCCCAAGGTATGCTTGCACTCACCACTGGCAATGAGCCAAGCCAGGGCTCCATGGGCCCTGGCACAGCCACTTGCAGCCTCTCTGTTGTCTACTATGAACAGCCCAGGCTCTGTTTGGTGACAGGGGATTGCTCAAAGCCTGGGCCTGCTGTGGCATGCTGAGCAAAATGACTTCACATCATGCTCTGCATGCATGCTGGGGTTTGCAGACCCCTGGTTTCAAGTTTTATTGAATGCTTAAATTGGGTATGACCCAAAACCATGGCTTAATTACCCTGATAAAGTCTGGGGAAGCCATTAATCCGTACTTAATAACAATTTAGATTAGTGGCTTCCCTTGTCATAAGCAGGGTAATTAAGCCATGGTTTCAGGCCATCTGCCAATCTGTGGGGAAGGGTGGGACTTCCGGGGCCCTTTAGCCACAGCTATGTGATCAGCCCACAAAAATGGTAGCCAGCTCTGTGATTTATCATTTGCCCATGAAATTGGTCACCTGTTTCCTTCAGTTGGGTAGACCCTAATTATAAAACATTGTCAATAACATTTTCCCAAATAAGCCATTTTCCAATCACTGAGTTTTCTAAATTACAAAAAAGGGGCTTGTGTAATTTGATGTTGTTTTTCAAAGGACTTATTTCTATTCTGTAATTTGAAACAAGTAGAAAAATGCCCAAAGCATCAAATGCAAAATTCAGTATTAAATTTTTCTTCTGATACTGAAAGGTCCAAAACAACAAGTGCATTAATAGTATATTTTCCCCTAGCCTCTGTTCCACAAAACTAATTGAGTACCTATTGCTAAATATGTCATATTTCACAACTCATTTATGCACTGCCTTGCATGACCAAGCTGTCAAAAATGTCAGCCAAAAATAATCACAGTGCCAACAGAGTATGCAACTTGCGAATGTAAGTAACATTTTAAATTATTTGGGTTCCTTTCAAATTATCAGATAAAAACCATAAAGCCAAGCATTTACCTGACATCATTTTAATGAAATATTTATATTTCAGAGAATCATTTACTAAGAATTTATTTCTCTATGTATGCTGTACAAGTTGCCTCTGGAAAATGAGGAAGAAGTGCCAAATTTTAAGGCATAATTTGAGTATATTTGAGTAGATGTTCCTGGTGCACTGGATTTGATTAAAGGCAAGTGGGGATAGCCAGCATGGATTTGTTGCACGTAGGTCTTGCTTGACTAACCTTATTTCCTTTTATGACCAGGTGACCTATCACATGGACAAGGGAGAAGAGATTGATGTCATATACCTTGACTTTAAAAAAGCCTTTGATCTGGTATCCTATGATCATCTCTTAGCAAAACTGGCTGACAGCAGCCTTGGCCTCACCACAATCCACTGGCTGGGGAATTGGCTCCTTAGTAGGACCCAGAGCATGGTGGTTGATGGAAGTCAATCGTTGTGGTGTGCTGTGACCAGTAGGCTCTGTCCTTGGGCCTATACCATTCAACACCTTCATTAATGATGTGAACATTGGTATCAGAAACAAACTGGCCAAGTTCGCTGATGACACCAAACTCTGGAGTAAAGTGTCCACACCTGAGGATACGAGGATGATCCAAATCGGAGGATGAGAACCTGATGGTGTTTAAGACCAAAAAATGTAAGGTTCTCCATCTTGGGAAGAAAAACCTGCAGCCTGGTTATAAGTTTGGCAGTGCTACACTGGATAGCACTACAGGCAAAAGGAACTTGGGGGTCATTATTGACCACAAGATGAACATAAGCCTTCAGTGTGGTGCTGCAGCTAGTAAAGTGAGCAAAACACTGGCTTGCATCCATAGATGATTCTCAAGCAAATCCCAGGACATCATTCTCCCATTGTACTCAGCCTTGGTGAGGCTGCAGCTGGAGTACTATGTCCCGTTTTGGTCTCCACAATTCAAAAAGGATGTGGAGAAGCTTGAGACAGAGTAGAGGAGAGCCACGCGCATGATCAGAGGTCAGGAAAACAGATTTTATGAAGAGAGGCTGAGAGCCATAGGACTTTTCATTCAGCCTGGAAAAGTGCAGGCTCAGGGGTGCTCACCAGGATCTGGGGGAGTGCCGGTTCATCAGAGCGCCCAAAGGGATGACAAGGTCAAACAGTCACAAACTCCTCCATGCCCATTTCAGGCTGGACATATGGAAGAACTTTTTTACTGTTTGAGTCCCCAAGGTTTGGAATAGACTGCCACCAGGGGTGGTGCAGGCACCTACTTTGAATGCCTTCAAGAGACATTTGGATGTTTATCTTGCTGGGATCCTATGATTCCTGCTGACTTCCTGCCCCTGAGGCAGAGGGCTGGACTCGATAATCTTCCGAGGTCCTTTCCAGCCCTAATGTCTATGAGTCAAGTAAATATAACCCTTTATAATCCTGATATTTTTGTGGGTTTGTATTAGGTAGTTGCCTATTAAGATTTCATGCTGTCTCTGTTTAAGTTAATAGGGTAGCTACAGGTGCTTGGAAGGAACAATTTGCACCTGCAAAGGCTACACTGAGTACATACACACACACAAAGAGTAAGTGCAAACTGAGTGCTTACACGTTTAACAACATGGTTGCATGCAGAAACAAGGTGGAGGCACATGTGTTCCAGTGCGTGACCTGATGTTTCTTAAATTTAAGAAGAAAAACAGGACTGTTCCTGAAGTCCTTATTTCCATGAATGGTCAGATTCAGGATTTTTGAGATGGGTGAGGCAGCAGTGACTAGCACTACTAGGGTGGCTAAACTTCTTTTCCCAGCCTCCCCACAAACCAGGGTGGGCAGACTATGCTGCAGAAAGAGCAGCGGGGACTTTAAATTCCCAGAGCAAGTAAGAACTCCTCTCTCTCCCCAGAACACCCCGTTTTCCCCTTCATGCTGAGCAGCACCTCCCATTCCCCTCTCTCTTCCCATTCCCCTCACATCCCACTGCTGCCTGCAGGTCAGCTGGTGGTAGTGGGCAGAGCTGCAGGAGTAGGCAGGGAAGGGAGAATGGGAGGGGAGGGACATGCTGCTGACCATGGAGGGGAAAGGAGAGCATGATGAGCGTGGGGACCAAGGTCCTTACCTGCTTTGGGAACTTGAAACAAAATTCATGACTGCTGCTCTTGTGGTGTGGTCCAAAAGATGGATGTGACTATACCACTGCGCCCCTTTTGGATTTGCCCCTATTTCAACATGACCTAAATGGAGTCCTGAATATAAAATTTAGCACTATATGCAACATCTGTGAACATTTCTGAAACTGGAGTTTCTGATAGGTTTTAATCATTTAAAGATCAATGTACTTCACATTTTATGGTGATAATTAAAGAATGTTAAACAGCACCTACATTTTTGCATGCTGGTAGTTAACAGCATGTGTAGGGGATTGATACTTTATGTTCCCAGGCAATCACCTTTATATGAAATCTGTATGTGAAGCTAGATTAGATAACTAAAAACAAGAGCAATTTTTCCAGGAAGAAAGACATGAAAGAAGACTTTCATGGAGGGAAAAATACTGGCAATACTAAAAGCTCTCTGAAATACTTCCTGTGGTAACCAGACTTGATAAGATTGTTAGACTTAAAAAAATACACCTACTTCTATATTGTTATAGTGTGGATTCAAACTCTTAGAATGATTATACTTTTTTTCAAAGACTAGCTGAGTGTCATGCTGATTTACCTCACAGATACACAGCTGGAAATATTCCTTTTGGCCTCCCAGGCAGTGAGTATTTATAATCTCCTAAATGACATATGTCTTCAGAAGGCTTAGCTATACTTATGACTAAAAACCCGAGGGGGACAGAAACCCTATAGGACCACACACACACACACACACACACACACACACAAATCATATGCCATACTGCTCAGCCCTTGATAAAACTAATTAATTGTACACAAAACAAGCTGGAAAATCAGCTCTCCAAATTATCCTCAGGTCTAGGTCTTCCTGTTCCTCCTAGCTACATACAATGAAATAAGCCTAACGATGTGGATATGGTTTTTTACAGCAACTGAGAAAATTATCCTGAATGTTGTTGGGAGAGCTTTTGTTTTATCTAGACTCTAGTGGAGCCCCTGTCTTTTACAAAACTTTTAATCTATTTATTTCTTTACCTAGTAGGGTACACTGGCATTAGATGTGACCTCATTCACATCTATCCAGACTCACGGGAATTATTCTTGTTTTCTGCTCTTCTACGTGTCATCAGAATCCAGTCCTACATATTAGCTAGAAAATCACCATTCCTATCACTGGTTTGCCTCACAGGAATACAGCTGGAAATATCCTTTAGGGCCACGTAGGCAGTCAGCATTAATATTCTCCTAAGAGGGAGCAAGATCAAGAAGAACAAATACAGCTCTGTGCAGTCATACTTTATAGTTCTGACCTGAGAGCATATGGAAGACATATGAATCTCCATACCATCCTTACACAAGCTTTTGCCATCACGATTCTGGTCCCCGTGGTGAAGTAACAGTATAGACTGATATCTTTTTATGCTCCCACATGCCCATGGCACTCTCAACAAGGTAGGAAGGAGATGAAGCAACTTCATCTTTATTCTTCCAAGCTTCTTTATGTAGGTGTTACAGGGAGCTTGGAAATGCTATTTTCTCTTAAGAGGCTGAATTAGGAGTCCCAGTCCAGCTGGTCATTAATTTCAAGGTAGTTCAACTATGGTTACCAGCACTACTTAACAACCACCTTAAATTAACATTTTTATAACTCCTGATTTCCTATTTTAAGTGGAATCAATACTTAAATTCCTAACTACATATGTGGAAGGTAGCTTGAGGAACAAAGGAGGAGAAAAGAACAGAGAGCCGGTAGCTTCATGCCTAGCAGTGTACCTGAGGTTTGACATGTAATAACTGAGAGTGAAACTGAACAACCTTTATTCAAGAAGAAGTCATACTGAATTCAAATCAATTTTGAGAGCTTGATTCTTGTATCTCATGGGAATGAAAATAAAAGATCACTGTGCAAGAATAATAAAAAAGGCAGCCAAGAGATTAGTATTTTCTGTTCTATTGTGCCAAAAGGCAACACCACTCTTAAGCACAAAGAATTAAAAATTATTATTTAAGTTACTAGCCTATATAAATAAAACTGATGCAGTTTTGTGCATGAATTCACTGTAAATTGATTTGAGACAACAGGCAAGGATTTCTTGGACTTACTTCTTTTCCTGGACTGACTGAGAGCATCTACATCATCATTAATGCACCGTAATTACTACACATTAAATTCAGTACTTATATAATCAAGTACTAAATTAATGTGCAGTAACCAGTGTTACTGCTCAGTAGCACCAACGCACATCTTTTTAGTGAAGCTACTGAGCACAGTGACACTACTACACACTAGCATATTAGCACTGCTTGCACTGTGATGCATTACTGTGCAGTATTATTAAGCTACTGCACAGTTAGTGTGTCATGTAGATGCACCCACTATGTAGTTGGGATAAAGTTAGGCAAGCTTTTGAAGGTAATGTCTTGCAGGTGAAAGCTTGTCAACTGTATCCCAACTATACAGTTAGTCCAAAAAAAATATCACCTCAAAAAAATCCTTGCCTCTTACAGTTTCTGAATCATCACAGTTACATCAATCTTACACTACATGATTTGGACAGTAACTTTTACTGATCATTTGAAGGACAGCATCAGAGTACAGATAAATATAATTTGTCCTCTACCACCCAACTTATAAAGACTTACCCTATACATTTCGTTTGTAGGTTCCTGGAAAGAAAATCTTTGAGAAATAACAGATGCCTTGAGTGTTGACTTAACACCCAAAGGAAAAGGTCAGGTACAAATAAGGCAAGGGGGGAAAAAAAGAACAAATTGAAATATTAAAATAATTTATAAAAATGTTTTTGTTTAATTTGTGAAATGGTTTTATTATCTACTTTACATCTTTATAGCAAAAGCAAAAATAAAGAATAAGTGCCCTCAGATGAGAATTATAGGGTAATGTTATTCATAAGCAAGCCTTATCAGTCTCTATACAGCCTGCATATTTTTATATACTGCTAAATTCTTTAACCATGCATGTTTCTGGAACTGAAAAATTCGTGCCTCACCTCATTTCATACACAAAATGGATTTATTCCTATTTTGCAGCTAGTTTTTAATTGATCAGAGTTTTTTAAGCTTGGTGATTTTGATGAACCGGTCACAAACCTGAAATACTAATTATGTGTGCATCAATAAAATCTAAGTGATGGAAGCTTTTTGTAGAAACCACAAGGAACAATTTTAAATGAAAGCCATTGCATAAATCATTGACAAAGTACCAGAATTTCACTTGCATTGACTAAAGACAAATTTGCATTTGGGTCAATGGGGTTGAACAGTGTAAACAAGAAAAATGGCCTATTTGCTTCACCAATAATAATGGCTAGAAAATTATATTTAGAGGTTTGTTTTGGGGAATTGGCTTGTAGGTAAAGTAGATGCTGCATTAGAACAATGGTCCAGGAGAATGGCAAGAGTTAATTAATTTGTAAAAGCCTGTTTGTTACAAAGTTTCCAACAAGACCTATTGTGTAAGAAGCCAGCAGACACAGGCTAGGAAATTGAAGACATGTACCACATTGTTCCTTAACATGAGATAAGGTGGTATTAGGTCACAGTGCAGAATTGCAGAGCCCATGGGATTTCCAGCTTTGGTAGACAGACCAAATTAGGAGACCAGTAAATAACCAATTAAGATGTGTGCCTGTGATGGATTTGTTGGAACAAAGGAATATGTTAACATAAAAGAACATAGACAGTATGTCAACCACAGGGAGACCAATCAGCTATGCCCAGAGATGAAGAGTTAGCAGAGGGGAGAAAGACTACAAAAGGAGGGACTTCAGAGCAGCAAAGGGTCCCCAAGAGGGGAACCCAAGGCCACCATGGACAAAGGGCACACCACCAGTCCATCTCACCCACCCCACTTGCTGGGGGGGGGGGGATGGGGAGGGGAGGAGAGAGGAGGGGGAGAGGACTGGGTTAGGCCTTGGCCTTCAACATCCAGTCATCTAACATTCAAGAAAGAGCCTCAGGATAACATTCACATAATGGCTAGACATACTTTCCCTCTGTGACAGTTCTGGGACTGGTAGATATAGAATATGGGTGGGTTATTTTGTTTGCCTTTCCTGCATTATTCTTATCTACTATCACTGTTTATCAATAATATTTGCCTATTATCTAATGGAGAAGTCATGGTCAGTCTGAAGGTTTGGGTCCACTCAGAACAAGGTACTTCGGTCATAAATTCAGTGCCAATAAATAGTGCCCTTCTAGCCAGCTTTATGACAGATACTCTTCCCTTTCAGAATAATGAGTGAAATTCAGAAATGTATACAGGTATTCTTGTAACTGAGACTGTTATGATACTAACTTAAACTACTTTAACTACATGCATAGTAAAGTTCATTAACCAGCTTAATATTACAAATTCAAATAGTCTACTACTCATTAAGACTTTATTGCTGCTTTAAAAATATAGCTTGGTCCAAACTAAAAACTGTTTTTTTTATTGGTAAAAATATTTTCTTTATAATTTCTATTTCCCCCCGGTGTACTTATTTTGAAACACTTACATTAAAAGGTAGTTAGCTGATTTGCAATACTTGTTTACTGCCTTACAGCTAAGCTTTTGAGTAAATGCATTTAAAAAAAAAATGAAGAAACTGATACTGCCACCTAGAGGAGAACAGGTGCAGTAGAACACAATTTTTGTTAATTGCATATTTCAAAATAAGGGATAATGGGAAAATTTGTATGTGCTGTTATTCCAAGCCTTATTTTAAATTGTGATACTCGTTTATGGGAATGTAGCAGGGCACTGAGGTGCCTGCTACTTGTGGAGAAGTAATGAAGAAGCACAGGTGCAGGTTGCTGGGGCAACCAGGGGGAGTCAGCTGACCGGAAGGGACAGGGCCTGGCTCCCATTTAAACCCAGGCTGAGGCCAGGCAGGCAGTTCCCTGGTGGCTGCCAAAGGGGTGGGAGCTTTGCCTGAGGGAGGAAAAGGAAGAAGCTGGAATGCCTGAACAATATGATACTGGTAAGAGATGGAGAAACCCGGGAGTGGCTCGAATATGGTTATAGCCTCACGGCTTAGATATATGTTATAGCCTAGGGGTTTGAGTTTTCTGTTTACTATTTACAACTGGTGGTTTGGGTGAGGCTATTAGGGGTTGGAGGAGCCCTCATAGGGGACCCAGAGAAGGCACAGCATTTTGGAGGTGCACTGACCCCAGCCCCAAGAAGGGGAGTGTAGATCCTGAGTGCCAGAGGGCGCAGAGAGAGACAAGGGCTGCAGCTAAGACCAAACAACGTCTGGTACATCAGCGAGGCTTGGGGTGTGGTACAGAGGTGGTTGGAGCCACACATAGCCCATAAGGCTGGGGGTGCACTGAGACCCCATGACAGAGTGGGGACAGTGATAACAGGAGAACCGTGACCAAGAAGATGAAATGCAGCCTCCCTTTAATTTAAATATAAGACAAAGATGTGGCGGGCAAGTTTGAGGGTGCTTGGAAGCAAACTTGGCACAGTAGAGGGCGCTAGGAGAGATCACGGCCACCCCTAGGACCCTGCTCCGTGATGGGGAGATTTGGGACTTTTAATTCCTTCTGTATTTGGACATATTGAACATACTTGAACATGAGAAAAGACAATGTAGAGCTCTGTAAAAAGTTAACTTGGAAAGAGAATGTGTCAAATGATTTTGTGGAACCAAGAGGCCTCCTACAGATACATAAGTGTCCTGGCTACAGCCTGAACCAGGGAAATAATTAAACAAGAATATAGATTTTTTGTAGACTTGGGAAAATGCCAGTGGAGCAGCCTGGGTTATCTCTTGTCATATTTATCTTTACAACTCTTCCTATCTTTGACCTTAATCCACATTACTGTAGCAGTCTACCTATGCAGGTGCAACTGCAGGTGGATGGCCATTATTAATGTCATTAGCATGTGACAGGAAAGGGAAGGTATTAAGATTTTAACTCTTCTGAAACTTTCGGCTGGTGCTCAGCTGGTGCTTTCATTTCTTTGTTGGTACAGTGTCACATAGTAGTCTTCTTTCATACATTCAGTAAGGGCTTCAAAAGAAACTAGAACCTGGGACCCTCCATATCCAACCTAAGTGAAGAGTGGAGAACTTGTTTTCCAGTGCCTGGTGCTGATATTTAGAGGCAGATAATACCAAAGGGTGGAGCTGCTGTATTTATAATACTTAGGGACATTCCTGGACTTAACTATTGGACTTTATCAACTTTTAAAAATAAAAAACAACAAAAACCTGTTAAGCCTTCATTAAGCTATTTGTTAGCAACATAAGGGCCAGGTACAGACATTATATTTTTACTGGTGTAAGTGATTGGAAACAAGTCTATATCCATAACAGAACTGAAGTTCAGCACATAGACTGGCTTAAAAATTGTGGAACCTGATCTAAGATTTGCTCCTCCTCCACCAAAGGGTGAATGCATGTTTTGTTTGCTACCAATCTAAACTTTGCCACTTATAGAAAACCATATAGCTTAGATAGATTCTGCCTCGTGCTTTTTGAATGGCTGTACCTAGCCAAGAAGTGCTGTGGTACTATAACAAAGATATGTATAATTTTCAAAGAATAGAAAGTAGGCACACCACATTCCTGCAAGTCTCCTTCAGGTTGAACTCTCATGAGAACCAGCAATTAGTCCTTATTAAAAATCAGAGGATCAGATCTAATGAATTACTTGCATTTATGTCTCCCTCAGTCAATAATATGGCTCACTTGTTTGTAAGGTCTTAAGATTGCGAGGAGTAGAAATTAATTGAATCTTAAAAAGACAGGATAGAAATCCAGGTGCATCAAGTTATTTCATAATCATAACCTCTGATGGAGAAAAATCACTTTACCTGCAACATACTTCTAGCCAACTAAGTGATCCCACAAAATTCTATGTATTGATTAATTTGTTCCAGAACACTGGCACATTAGAACCTTAATGGGTCCAGCTCCTCAAAGGTGAAAAAAGGTATCTAAATTTAAGTGCCTTTCAGGATCTCAACACTAGTTACGATATTTCAGGGGAAAAAAACAGATGGTAATTTGCACCTTGCTGAAAGGTACTCTTATTCCAAAAAAGTTCTTTATTCTGTCAGGTGCACAGAAGATATTTAGAGGTACAAAAACATTTATTTTTATATTAAAAAGTAAATTAATGCATAAAAGATCTGCCTGTGCATTAAAAGTATTCTGAGGAAGTTGGGCATAGAGAAGTATTGACATCATTCCAAAACTCAATTCTTTCTGTCAGAACTTTTCCATGGTAGAGTAGACCTAATTAATAAGAAGTCAACAAAATCCTTGAATACATATACCACAAATCAATGACAGAATCACAGCTAATTCGAAATTATATTTAAGAGAAAAGTCAATTTATTTATTTATTTTTTTACATTTCTTGCTAAAAAAGTTTTCTTATTAAATTAATTTAGATAATGTACTTAGGAGATGGCCCACTTAGAAATATCTATACAGAACTGTGAAAGAGTAAACGCAGACACGGCAAAAAGAGCTGGAGAACGCTGCTTCCAGAGGCATTACCATAGAAGGATGGAAGCTCCTAGAGTGGAACAAGGAGAGGAGATGGGAGCTTCACCAAAAAGGAGAGAGGGGCTAAAAGATAAAAAGGGGGAGAAAGAGGATACCTGGGGAATAAGAAGCTTACCTCAGGACTTCTCATAATGCCAGAGAGAGGGAGCTCTGAGGAAGAGGGGTGGATCCCCGAGGAGACAAACCGTGGGACATGTCTGGCTACTGACCTGGAAAGTAAACAAAGAAGAGAGTGAATTTTGACACACTCCCTTCAGCTTAGAGATGGCATCTCATTGTCCAACAAGAGGATTCAAGGCTTCGTTCACACACAGGATAAAAGGTAGACATATAGAGCAACAAAATAAAGAGAAAGTATACAGCGGAGTTTGAAAATAAAAGCACGCACAAAAAGAAAAACAGACAAAAAAGATAGAAAGAGACTTGTTTTCTAATACTAAGTTCAGTTCAACCAAATTAATAGTGGTTACATAAGAAGATCATATAGGTAGAGTTACAAAGTTGATATTACCGATAAGGCTAAAGAGAAAAAAAGGAAAAGGATACAAAAAGACAGCTTCTGTCTAAAAGTAAAGAACGTTTGTATAGAGTGATAAAAGATAAAAATAAAGACAAGTGTTAATATGAATCGGACTGTGAATATGTACTGGCTAGCACTATGGAAGAAAGAGACTTGGGGGTCATCATTGACCACAAGATGAACGTGAGCCTGCCACGTGATGCTGCAGCTAGTAAAGTGACCAAAATGCTGGCTTGTGTCGGGGAAAACCGAAGGATCGGGCCCCAAGGTCACGGTGGGCCGGGGTGGCAATCAGATACGGACAGGTGGGATTAGCGGCGTAGAGTCTGGAGATAGGGACTCGGAGCGGATTGAGGAAAACAGGTGAATTTATTTGACTTACGCTTCAGGCGTAGGCAGAAAGGTCTTCAGTTACAGTTGGAACACAAACAAACAATTAACAACAAAGGGGTCTGTTGGCCCACGAGGTTCAGTCCGAAGACCTAGTCCCAGGGCTGGTCAACAGCTCATAAATGGGGATTACAAACAACGAAACAAACAATAAAACGAACTGTAACACGGTGATGTTGAACCGCGTGACGCCAGTCCACAGCAATGGACGAATCGGGTGGTCGTATGAGAAAAACCGAGGTCAGTAGCCAGAAGGTGATGCAGCGGAGACGTCAGTTGGAGGGATGAGCAGAGTCGTAGGTGGTGAAGGAAAGCCGAGGTCGGTGATCCGGAACCGAGTTAAACAAAGTCCATAGGGTGATCCGAAATCGTAAGCCGTTAATCAGTTCGAAAGGTAAGTCAGGAAGCCAGATGAACGTAGTCAAAACCGAAATACAACGAGTAATACGAAATACTAAGCGAAGGAGGCAAAGGAGGAGATCAATAGGCCCTAAAGCCTGACTCAGAGAGCAGTCCCTGCAGCAGCAGCCTCTGTCTCTGGTCCGCGCGATCTCCCCTCACACACCACCACACACACCACCCACGAGGGAGGGGCTCACAGAACTTTTATATCAATTTAGTAGCCAATCAACGTGCTCTCCGCAGAGAAATTTCTAGTCCGATTACCTCATGTCAGGTTCTGACTGAGCATGCTCTCAGTCAGGAGCTGACACAATCTGAGCATGCGTCTGTGGGGAAAGTAGGTCAACGATGATTGACAGCTCCGCAGGTCACCCAGGGGGCAAGGACTGGGTGAGCCTTGGAAATTTCCACTCACAGCTTCAAACTGCGCATGTCAGTTTAACCTCTTCTGTACTGGCAGCACATACTCAAAAAATTTCCATGACAGCTTGCATCCATAGATGCTTCTCAAGCAAATCCCAGGACACCATTCTCCCCTTGTACTCGGCTTTGGTGAGGCCGCAGCTGGAGTACTGCATCCAGTTTTGGGCTCTACAATTTAAAAAGGATGTGGAGAAGCTTGAGAGAGTCCAGAGAAGAGCCACACGCATGATCAGAGGTCAGGAAAACAGACCTTATGATGACAGGCTGAGAGCCATGGGGCTCTTTAGCCTGGAAAAGCGCGGGCTCAGGGGTGATCTGATGGCCACCTAGAAGTTTATCAGGGGTGACCAACCAGGATCTGGGGGAATGTCTGTTTACCAGAGCGCCCAAGGGATGACTAGGTCAAACGGTCATAGACTACTGCAAGACCATTTCAGGCTGGACATTAAGAAGAATTCTTTGCTGTCCGAGCCCCCGAGGTCTGGAACAGTCTGCCAGCGGAGGTGGTTCAAGCACCTACATTGAACACCTTCAAGAGGAAATTGGATGCTTTATCTTGCTTGGATCCTATGACCCCAGCTGACTTCCTGCCCTTTGGGCAAGGGGGTGGACTTGATGATTTTTCGAGGTCCCTTCCAGCCCTGATGTCTCTGAAATCTAGTTTATGAAATCTATGATATATACATCAGTGAGTGTGTGTCAATAGTTGAGAAAGCATGTGAGGTATTTCTCCATAATACCAGGACCTCTAATAGAGGTACAAAACCAAACAAACAAAAACCAAAAACAAAACAAAACAACCCCCCCCAACTATATATAACAACCTTCTCTACTAGTGACATCTTAAATTAGAACATATAATAATAACATCCAAGATGTGGCAGGCAGGAAAGTTGGGATACCTATAGTTCTTTGGGAGATTATAAAACAGTACATAGAGGCATCCTAAGTGCCACCATCACAAGAACTTATTTCCTAAGTTTCTTATTTCACACACTTTTCATGATTTTTCTAAAACTTTAAAAATACAGTTCTCACCTGAAACAGTTCAGTCGAAAGAGTGTAATATTCTTTACTTTATAGCCAGGACATTGAGGCACAGTTAAAGATTGGCTACTTTTACTTGGTTTTTAACACAGATTACTTGTGTTGAACCTACATTTCTTTGGCCACAATCCAGTGCCACCAAGTGCTTTCTTCACCTCCTACTTTGTGTTAACATGTTGTTTCACTGGATCCCAGTACGCCCATGTAAACTTACTTTGTTTTTTGTTTTTTTTCATTTTTAAGAAACTTGATGAGGAAAAGAATTGGGTTTTGTAGATTATAATCTATTATTCAAATGTCAGCTGTACTCGACAATAGGAAACCTTTACTGTATAATATGTTTTAACAAATGAAAGAATAAAAGTATATGAGGAAAAAATATCACAGAAATGGTATTAGATAGGAAGTAATAGTTACAAGTCATCTTTACTAAAGATGCATTTTGAATTTTAACTTCACGGTATCTCAGTTTTGTCAACATTTTCTGAATTTAAAATCTTCACTACATGTTGTTCAGTTTTGCACTTTTTCCAGAGATAGTAAATACTGGACAGATTAATTTCCATTATTCAAGTCTGTAGATGACAGTCACATTCAAAAGCACTATGCACTTTCATGTACACACATAAAGCTGTATCAGTTTCTGAAATATGGATGCAGGATATGTTTGTAATCATTATTATCCATAAGTTCATTAGCCTTTTAAATACTCAGCATATATAGGCGCCATTTAAATTCATTGCTGTCTTGGCCATGAGGCAATGAACAGCTTGCTGAATGCAATGTTTTATAATCTTGTTTTACACATTACATCTCTGGAAATTTCAGGTCTGGAAATGTAGGCCATATTACTAATAGGAAGCTGTCTATTATATGTAACAGTTTTGATTAATAAATATTTTGCAGAGAGAGGTCATTCCCAAGCTATTTTTAAAATAATTATTTCCAACTGAGAACTACAGGCTTAAACTTGTGGTCTGTTGAGCACCTAGAAACATATGTCTATTCATCTTGAGATGTTAGTCATTTAAACATTTATGCTGTCCATTAGTGGGCTAGCTCTTGCAACAAGGTCTCCTAAATGTAGTATCCCATAATTTCTCTGCTTCCATTTCCTCAAATATTTGTCAACCTCCCAGTTGCTCCCAACTGTATTGGTATATTTGCAGTTAAAAGAGGTAAATCTGGTCCTGGTGTACAGTCCATACTGAGGCCACTGCTACTGGCATGTTTTGTTGTGTTTGCACAATAGGTATTCCTAGACTAATCTTTCACTCTGGTTTCACACTAGCCTACATTTCACAGCTGCTGCTCTTTAGTGAGCAAAGCCTGTTTCTGCTGATAGAGCCATATTCACACAAGGAGTTTGATAATTTTGCCAGATGCATCAACTGTAGGGTGTGATCTTCTAGTACTAAAGTACAGCTAGAGTATACGTGTAGGTGTCTAACTACTTTCATGTAATTAATGGCTGTAACTGTCACATGGACATTACACAAATACGAGGAAAGCATAAGAAGATGGCTTGCATAACCAACAGGAACCAACCAGGAGACATCTTTTTTTCACGATATGTGGTTCATACCACAGAGGATTCTGAGACACTGTGTGCTTAACCAGTATATTCTTAGCTTAATTTTATATAATGAAATTACATTAAATTTCCTTTTGTTGTTGTTTTCCAAATGCTTAAGTTTGCAATGCCTGCATCTGGGGCCAAATTTGTCCCTAAAAAGGTATCTTTAAAACTTGGCTTGTTTTACTAATGCTTCTCATGCCACTTGAGTATTTAAAAATTTGGGATTTCCTTCACCTCACGGATAGAAAAAAGCACACCTAAAATTAGACAGTTTGATTTTTAAGATGCTCTTGCTTTCAAATAAACAAATCACTAGACAATTCCAGACTGAAAGAACAAAGATTGGGTTGTTCAAGAAATTAAGTATGGGATTTGAAACTTCTCAGTTTTGTCACAAAATTCAAATCTGGTAGAGATCAGTAGCAAATAAATAAACAATAGCTCTGGGATATGCATTAGTGGTCTCTGTCTCATGGCTATTGTTTATTATTGGCACATACTACCTCTTGCTTGCAAAGAAACAAAGAGTTAAATAGCTGACTGGCTAGCACATTACTGGGGCACGCTGAGGGAAGTTTATGAAGAATCTAGTGCCCATCCAGTACCAATACTTGTAGAAGACTTGCCTCTCCAGGGTTGCTCATGTGACAGTTTACTAAAGTATCAAGTTCACACAGAGAATATGTGTATTGCCTTCAACTGAAGTTCCAGAAACACAAATTATACCTAGGACTTCTGTGGTTATTTACACAGCCACCCTTATGGAACAGGAAACCTCGACCATTCCTCATTGTTTTTATAGGGCAAGACTGCTAAGGGAAAGGGAAACATATGCATTGACTTCCACCCTCCCACCCCCCAAGATGGACTGGCCTTTGTATTTATACTATAAAGGGAGGATTTGTGTCTGTTTCCTGTCTCAGTTGAGCTGGGAAATTTTATCTATATAAACATTTTATTTTAAAAGAACGATACATAGATGTGTTACATTATTTTGAGTTAGTTGCATCAATATGACGAGGAATGTCATAGAACAAGTCAGATGTTAATATCATGCTGGCTGCAACAAGAAGAACATTTAAAGATACAGGAGTTTATTAAGAATGTATTTAGTGTCTTGAAAAAAAAACAAGATAAGCCACTAGGGTGAGAGATGTATTCTGCCTGCACAGCTCAGGGATCAGTGGATAGGGCGAATCTGTCAGTCTCTGAAATGCCAACAAAATGACCTCATTTTCAATTAACAGTAACATTTCAGAAATTTCTTGTTGTCCTAATGCAATTTTTAATTCTCTGTGGACAATAGATGGGAGGAAGAACGGACTGACAAGATGTTCAGGATGGCATAATGTGATGTCCCGCTGATTGCTCATAAGAAGAGAGTTATCCACTGGGGACTTCATCCCATCAGTAGACAGAGTATGCCTGAGCATGCTTGTTAATGCACAATGATACAAGGCCATCTGCTTGAAACAGAACTGCTTTTCCTTAAGTTCCACAATCAGAAAAGAGGAACCAACAGGACAAGCAGGAAGAAATTTAAAGATAAAGGCCCAGTGGGCAGAAGATCTGGGACCCAATTGGCAGAATGAACTGTAGCATTTAAAAAGAAATTAAACAAATATAGGTCATCTTTGAATGTGAATTATATCCACACGCTCCACCTGGGGGGGTGGGGGGGGCTGGAATTCAGTAGGAGGGTGTCTGACCTATCTAATAGCTGGAGACTAGGAACATTTTACAATTTTGTTTTTCTTTGAATTGCTATCTCCCATGATTTGATCATAACACTTAGTATTCTGCTCAAAACCCAGCTTGAGGGTCCCAGCATTTATAACAATTTCATTTCTGTCTTGTAAACTTCTGACACTACAGTTTACTTGCAAAGGTAAGCTTTCAAAAATACTCAAAGGAAAAAATGAAGATTGCATGGATTTTTAAGCCAATTCCATAATCTTGGAAGCCTGTAGCCATACTATACTGAGAAGACTGTCTTACCAAACAAGTCACTAAATCTTGCTCTCTCCCTTTTATTCTGACTACCCAATGCTTTCCTCTCCACCTGTTTCATAGCACTATTCCTTCCTGGTACCCTTATTACTTTTTCCACCCATGTACACAGCAAACTTTCTGCAGACAGCAGGTACAAGATGCCCTTATCCCCGGTGGGTGAAGAGAACTTGTATAGACAGGCAAAATTTGTGGTGCAATTTACCTAACTTGCAGACCTGGCCATGGACAGGATTTCATTTCTAGTATGTGAGCAGGAAAGCCCTATGAGATGTTATGTTTATAAGACAAAAATGTTTAAAAATTTTAAATCATAAAGAACATGTAATTAATATTGAGGCTATATTTCATTATTGTCATAAGCCTTAATAGTACATTTGAATTAGTAAAAAAACATTAAGGGCGGTTGTAGATGACACTTTCAAGCAGGTTTAAAGCAGGTTAAATGCCTTTGGCATCGCTTTAATGGCATTGCTGTTTGCACATTTGGCAGTATATTGCACATTAATTCCAGCCACTGTAGCACATTTGGTGGCTTAATGCACTGCCAAAGACAAAGTAAAACATCTAGGAGTTTTAGTTTCCTACCCTACATCTTCAGAGGGAAGCACCAGGCTCTGAGTGGCTCAGGGACTGTGCAGGCAGACCATGCAGACAGCCCAGCAGCAACCCAGGAAGGCAGGCTCCACAAAAGGAAAAAAAACAAACAAACTGGCTAGCTTGATCTCTCCTTACCCCCCCTGGAGCCTGCCTGCCTGCCTGAGCTGCAGGCGGGCCTGGTGCTCCCCTCCACAGCTGGAGTGCCCCCTGGGACTGCCCATGCTGGGCAGGGACCACTCTGCCCACCAGCAGCTCGCTCTCCCCTCCACACCAGTGGAGAGGCAGGTAAGGATTAGCCTTTGACACAACACAGGGGTTTACTTTGCCCTAATTTGAAGCAGTATTTAAAAAAAAAAAAAAACATGGCTTCAGGTTAGGGAGAATTAAACCCCCATTTCGTGTACAATCCCCATAAGGTAGCAAAGTCAGTACTCAAGAGTTAGGAAATATTGTCACCATTATGAAAATCTTGTAATTTTTTTAAGTCTTTTTCTATTTCTGTGTTGCTGTTTTCACAAGGTATCTTCTGATTTCACAATGCTTGATAATTAGGCACCACTTTTTCACCTGATAACTTAGGGCTGTGCGAAACAGCACCATTTCGTTTTGACTTCTGTTTTGCCATTTCAAGAGGATGTTTTGTTTTGAGTTTCATTTCATTTCAAAGCACTGTTCCATTTCATTTTGTAGCAACCCCCCAGTTTTTCTTTTTTATTTATTTAAAAATGCATTCCCTCCCCTTCCCCAACTATTTCTGACTTTTTCTCTCCCTCTCTATTCCCTATAGATAAGTGAGCTCAGACTTAAGATAAGCTTTAATGTTTTTATTTTGGTAGCAAGTTTTTGGTTTTGGATATCCACTGTTTTATGTTATATTATTATTAGGTTTGTATTGGTTTTTACTGTTGTATATTGTATTACTGTCATTTTCATTGTTTCATATGGATATTGTATGGTTAGGCCTGTGTTTGTAAGTGAACCAAAGTAATGTCAAGTTTCCATTTTATATGTCAAGTCTCCATCCTGTGTCCTCTGCCCAGGCATTCCATGGGTTGCAAGTGTATGAGTCACGTACCCCTCCCATGTAAATTGGTACCTCCATGAATAAGAATGATTGGGAATGATTGAAATACAATGGTAGCAGGCCTCTACAGAATGGCCTGTAAGGAATGGGCCATCATCTCACATTGATTCATCCAGGAACCATGGACCTCACCCAGGAACAGAGACAAGAACCCAGCATTTGAAAGACAAAAGACCCTGCAGAACCAGCAACTCTACCATTGTACCCCACCATTACAGACACTCAAACCTGCACATCCCTGCATGGAGCTCAGTATGCCAGGGGCTGACCCTTGCCTGGGCATCCCTCCTGTCACTAGGGTCACACAAGGTCAGACAGAACCAGTGGGACGCCCTCTTTATCTGGACCACACCATGCCACACCATCTATCCACCCAGAGGCCCTGCTGGCAACTCCCCTCTGGACAATACCTACTGGACAAGGACCCCTGTCCACCCTGGATAGGTAGCTATCACCACCCACCCCCTTTTCAACCAAGGACTTGGACTCTGCTTCTCTTCCCTACCTGGACTCCAGCCCTTCCACTGAGTCTCTTTCTCCTGTTGCGTGTGTGTGTGTGTGTGTGTGTGTGTGTGCGCGTGCGCGTGCGCGCCAATAACTTCATGGGGCTGTGTAGTGTGTTATCTGTGTAATAAAACTGTTATTTGGACCCCTAAGTTGGGTTTTGCTTTACTATGGTTTGGCCCTGCTCCAATCTCTGCTCCTCACCCCTCTAACTTCTGTCTCATTTCTCCCTCTCCTGCTTCTGGCTCATTGCCACCTCCAACACCAGTCCTGAACTTCTCTCTGCCTCCAAACCCCTGTTTCTTTGCCACTGTCTTATCTCCACTGCCTTTTCCTTTTCCCCTGAGCAACCAGGTTTCTGCCTCAGTTTCTTTCCTGGCTGACTCCTCCTTGCCACCACTTATCTGCATCCTCCCCAGTATCTCAGTTGTCTGCCTCAGTTTCCAGCCCTAGTCTACCTTAAGTAAACACAAGCCTCAATTCCTCAGCCAGCTTCTCTATAGTCCACTGGTTCTAATCCTGGTTCTGGCAACTTTCACTCCCTACACGTTAACTCTCTCTCACCTGAACCTTCCCCCAGGTATCCCAAGCACACACATACACACTTTGCCATCCAAGTTAGGAACTTAGCTGTGTGTATGTGTAGGTGGGTTGTGTGTGTGTGTGTATGGCATTGTGTGCATGATATACAAATTATTGATCTGTGTCTAACTTTAGTGGTGCGTATTGGATGTGCTTGAATTGGTGATAGGTATGCATGTGCCTAGGCTGTTTTGGATGCGTATGTGCCTGAGCTGGTAGTGTGTGTATGTACCTAATTGATTTGTGTGTTTGTATATGTGCAATTGTGTCACACCCTCCTGCCTAACAGCGCAATATTGAGATCCTGAGAGTTGGCCTGACCCCACAGGGCTACAGTTTTGTCAACAATGTTTTGCTGTTTCAATGCTGTTTCAATGTTTCACACATAGGCTACCATGGGGAATCATGATACTGCCTATAACATTGTTATTTATTGCCTGATTCAAATAAAAACAGCAGGGAGAGTAGCCCCTGCTGAGGCCACAAAGCCTGTTAAGTTTCAAGAGATAGATGTAGGGGTTTCTGGGAAACTGCACCTCAAACTGTTCAGAGCAAAACTTGTGATATATGACTGTGTGTATGCTAAGGCGCAGCTGTTTTTCCATCCCTCCCCCAGAGCACTGGGATTGGAAGGTACCTCAGGGACAGATCACAGTCACTGGCCAGCTACACATGTTAATATCAGTGCAGTCCTTACCCCCTCTTCTCCCTCCCTATCCTTACTTTCTGTTTCCCTGCAAGAAGGTCCAGCTTCGAAACGTTTCAAAAGTTTCAAAACATTTTGAGTGTCCTTGTTTCATTTTGAGGCTGTTTCAAAGCCTTTTGTTTCATTTTAATTTTGTTGTTTTGAGCTCAAAACAAGTTGAAACAGTGTTGAAACAAAACACCCAGTGAAATTTTGCACAGCCCTATTAACCATGTCTCACATCACTTGTAATGCTATTTCAGAGCCCCAGGTAATTTTTCTTCTTTGTCATGGTTTTAATCAGATACTTGACAAAATAAGATATGCACACGCGTGCGCACGCACACACAACATCTGAATCTATAACAATTGCACAAGTACACCTGAGGTCAGAGACATGATTTGCCCAGAACTTAGATCCTCCCCACATAGTTTGTTTTCTTTTTTAACTTGCTCTGCAAAATAGACTCCCAAGGCAATTTCTTGTGATGAAGGCCTTAAAGCTGGGGCACTTTCTGACATGACCCTGTTATGCTACCTCTTTTAGTGGTTTTAAAAGCACTGACTGTAATTTAAAGAAGATGTCAAACATCTTTTCTGCTGAATGGAAAAGTTGGATGGGAGTAAACACAACCAACAAAAAAGGGTTTAAGGACCTTCTTGAGGAAGGAAAAGTGAAGAAAAGTAAAGAAGGATTAACGCAAGAACTGGAGAGGGAAGAAGGATGCCCTGACAATCTCCTAAGAGGAAAAAAAGTGTTTCCTGCATGTTGCTGCCCAGCTTGGGCATTATGGGGGCAGAGACATGTGAAGGGTAGATGAAGTTTAGGGCTGAGGGGAGTAGAGGGGTCTGTGGAAGTGAAATGTGTTGTAAAGTAGGTTGGAAGAAAGAGGGATTGTAGATGAGGGGCCCAGGAGCTTTGAGGGGCTGCAGTAATGTCTGAATGCTCCAAAGGGCAGGGGAGAGCTTAGTGTGGTGTAAAGAGGATAATGAAGGATCAGGGTGGCTGTAATACAATGGGGATAAGTGGGCAAGGTGCAGTAGATTCATAGGGGCCATGAGGGCATAGGATATAACTCAGAAGGGCAGAAAGAAAGATATAAAGTTCTGTCCATGGCCAAACTGGGGTGTAACAGTTGTACCCTCTGGCACTAGGTGCCTGCTTCTCCCTGGATCTGGCAATCAGCCTCCCAAGAGACTCAGTTATATTTGTTTTGGCTTGGGTCAGAAACTGAATCTCATGCCCTTAGCATATTAGTAGAGTTCCTCCCTCTCTATTTGGCGTTGGTGAGGCCACAGCTGGAGTACTGTGTCCAGTTCTGGGCACCACACTTCAAAAAGGATGTGAATAAGCTCAAGTGAGTACAAAGAAGGGCCACCCTTATGATTAAGGGCAGGGAGGATAGGACCTATGAGGAGAGACTCTGGGAACTGGGCCTGTCCACTTTGAGTAAGAGAAGGCTAAGAGGTGACTTGATAGCTGCCTACAGAGGTAAGCATCAAGACCTAGGAGAGCAAATCTTCAGGAAGACACCTCAAGGGAGGACGAGGACCACTGGGCATAAGCTAATAGAAGGTAAATTCAGGCTGGACATACGAAAACTCTTTTTCTCTGTAAGGGTCACCAGAATCTGGAACACTCTCCCAGTGGAGGTGGTACAGTCACCATCCTTAGGGGTATTCAAGATGAAGCTGGACATGCATCTTATTGAGCTTGGCTGAGTCCAATAACTTCCTGACCATGGAAAGGGACTGGACTTGATGATCTTACAGGTCTCTTCTGATCCCTTGATTCTGTGATTCTAATTTCTTTTTAATTGAAGGAAAATCTGTGTTGTATTATGAGACAAAGCAGCACACCCCCCTTTTCAAAATCTGAGGACCACCCACACTACTAGAGGATTACATTTAGAATTGCCAGTATATATACAGTGTCAAGAAAATCCTCCATGACAGTGATAAGCACTCGAGAGACTGCTTATCCTTGAAAGAATTTGCCTCCCCACCCCTTTCCTTTTTAATTATCTACCTTTTAAGTTGGAATTGATCAGAACTTCTGAAGTATCATCTGCCTGTACTTATTTCTTCTTTTCTAAACAGAATTTGGATTAGGCAAACTGTGCTTTAATCTGCAGTCCCTCAAGGATTAGCAGGAAAAGAGACCAATTTTTTCCCTGATATTATGGTTTCTAAATATGAAGTTGTGGAGAAAGTTGTTTAGAATAGGAATTTTTTGCCCATGCACGAGAGTTGACTTCTAACAGAAATCTTGTTTCGCTGTACACTCTGCAGGGCAACTTCTCTTCCAGTTTTGTATTTAACCTCATTATCATGAATCAGAACAAAAGGGATTCTGTAATTCCTGACAAAGACACATAATACATTGTAGAAGCAAACTTATTATTTACCTTAAAATATTTTGTGCTTACTGAAGCCCTCCTGTCTCTCCTTCACTTATCTCCTCAGAAGACTTATGTTTTGTTCCTCCATCATCAGCTGGTTGGTTGGTGAAGTTAAAAGACCTTTTCAAGCAAGGTGAAAGCATACTGAAATATCATCTCTTTCTTCACTTCCCCACTTCAGTTGAATTTTCCAGATTGCTATGTGATAAGAAGAGGATGGACAATACTAAGTAAACTCCAGAAAAAACCTTTGATTTCATTCTGATCTAGTAAAGACCATTGCTTTGTATACTTAGAATCATAGAAAAATCGGGCTGGAAGGGACCTCAGGAAGTCATATAGTTCAGTGGGGGCCAACATTTTTTTGACAGGCATTACAGCATTCTGGAGTGCCACTCTGATCTCCTTCTTTCTTGCCCAGTCTGCTTCTCTGCTTTCTGTTCCTTGCCCTATCTACTGCTGTGCTGCCTGTCCAGTGGTGGATTAAGATTTATGGAGCCCTGGGTAAACAGAAAATTGGAGGCCCCCAACCTTGTGAGAGGAGGTTTCCCCTTTGCCTGCCAGGGGGCTGTAGCTGGGCCCGCCTGGCCTCCTTGTCACATCTGGGGCGAGCCAGGGGGTACAAGCACCACTAAGGTAAAGGCAGCCCTGACCCCAACCCAGCCCAGCCCCTCCATCCTACAGGTGTCTCACAGCCAGGGCTGCATTCCCCAGAACTGCAGGACAGGCTAGAGCCAGGGCCAGGGGTAGGGTGGGGCTAGGGCTGGGGCTCAGGGGGCATGGACTCTGTGCTGCCCCTGCCTGCCTGCCCCTGTACCAGCCCCAGCAGGGCAGGGCTGTCCTGTCCCATTCTGTCCCAGAGGCACTGGTGCTGGCAGCCATCTGCAGATGGTAGAGAACAGGAACAGGACCACCTCTGGGGCCTCCTGGCAACAGATGGCCCCAGCAAGCCACCGCCACCCACAGGCAGCCCTGTGACCACCCCTTAGCCTCTGGCCCTGGCCCTGGCCTGGCCAAAGGGGAGGAGATGTGTACTGCCTGCCTCAGATGCCCGCTGCCAGGATGCCCACCTGGGCCATGCTTCCCCTGGTTCCTCAGCATGGCCCATGCATTAATCCATCCCTGCCTGTCCCTGATCTGTTGCATGTCACTCACTTGTGGCACTCATGCAGCAGGTTGACCACCCCTGACCTAGTTCAACCCCTGCTAAAGGTAGGATTATCTCTGTCTAAACCATCCTGGACAAGTGTTTATCTACCTGTTCTTAACACATTTGAAAACAAACTCTCATGGCAAACTACTGGACATAATAGCCAAATAACCAAAAACATCCTTTAAATTGTTACAGATAAAGCAGGGGGATAAGAGAACTGTCAATGTCCTGCTACCACAAGGCCCAGACATAGCTTGTTAAAATATGTTCAAGAGATTCAAGGAAGAGAACCGCTTACCCATACTTATTTATGTGTCTGTAGGTGCTCCAAAATGCTTGGGATAAGTTAACCCAAGGCTTGTGATAAATTAGCACAAAGCTTTCCCCCTTCTAAGTAGCTGGAAGCTGCAGGTTCCCCATCTATATGCCATGTAAGCCCTGCATCTGCAACTACAAAGCTCGGGCCCTGATGAAACACAGGAGCCTCTTGTTCCTGCCATTACACTGTGTGGGCCCCCAGTGCACTGCATGACCTTCCCATCATGCCATAACACCAATGTACCAACACCCTGTATGACACAAATCCCCTGCATGAATAAATGTGATGTCAGCATGGCCACCCTCCCCCACCATACACCAATTGGCTCCTGCTATACCACATTGGCACGTATGCCACGTAGGGTTCTTGGGTCCTCCCACAGCCTCCAGTCACAGACTCCCACAGATGCACAGGCTACACCATTGCACCCTATTCCCAGAAGTGGTGGCAAGCAGCAGAACCTGGATGAGGGTCAAGGAGCCTAGGGATACTGGCAGCAGCAGCAAGAGATCAAAGCAAAGACTAATACTTGGACCAGGAGCTCAGGAGCTACAAATTAACCCTTCAGGGTTCATATGTGGCCGCATCAGTTGGACAGCCCTGAGTTAACCACAATTTAGCATTTAAATCTGAAAACATTAGAAACAAGCAAGCATACAGAAAAAAGGGTTACTTACCAATCTGCATCCCTCTTCCCACGTTCTCCAAATTTTTTTTTTTTTATTTCCCTTGAGTTCTGTAGATATCATTGTGACCGGTATATGTTGCCAAGTACAAACTACTCAAGAACTATGCTGTAGTGTAGCTGGACAGCCACTTGTGGATGGATGAAGCTGAAGCAGGTCACAAAAATTCATGTCATGATGTCCTGATCCACTCAGTTGCTCCTTCATACTTTCAAAGAATTTATTCTGATATACACAAATATGATAACATACACAAGAGAAAAAGAGTTCACAGACAATTTGCATCACTATATATTTGTACACAGTTTATATTAAACAATTTCAAAGAAATACATACTGATTACAGTCTTGGAAATATGTATAATGATCTACAGTACAATGTACATTTGGGTAATTATATCAATCAAAATTGAAACTTATGCAAACTTCATTACACTACTTTTGTGCATACCACTTGTCCAGAACTGTATTAATCAAAAGACAAGGAGTTTACTACTTCCTGCAGAGAGGTTGTGGAATTTCCATCCTTGGAGGTTTCTAAGACCCAAGCTAGATAAAGCCTTGGCTGGTATATGATATAGCTGGGGATGGTCCTGCTCTGAGCAGGGGGTTGGACTACATGACCTCCTGAGGTCCTTTCCAGCCCTAATTTTCTATGATTCTATCTCAGACTGCAAACACTAGTTACAGATGACCAAACTACCTTAAAGTACAGTAATTGAAACAGGTTGATGAACCATAATATTCACTGGTTCATGAACACAGAGGGCATTTTCATTCACTCTGCTTCTGTCTTCTACAATAAATTCAGATTGAAAACCTACTAGAGATGTGCCAAACCTACTCAATGAAAGTTCAAGTATTCAACTCAGTCTGGCTGCTAGTTAATGGATAATTTGGGTAGCGTGCTGCTACCTTAATGTGTTTCAATTTGCACAAAAAAGAAGGCATGTGAAAGATTATATAGGGCCGGATCCTGTATTCTTTGCACACTCAAAATCAATCATCTGAGTCCCAATGCTCTGCTCTGTTTTTTTTTTTTAAAGGGATTATTATTGTTGTATATGAACAAGCTGTTTTTTTCTGGTGAATACAGTTAGGAAGTAAATAATCAATAGTTATAATTCAGTGGTCTAGTACCGTATATATGCTTCTGAAACTGGTCAAAATTATAGGTACAGAAGGAAGAAGTAAAGCTCTAACTTCCCTGATAATTGTTAGAGGAAGGTGTCAGTTTGTAATTGCATGAGCCATCAGCCTATAATTGCAGAGGCAGGGAAGATATAAAACTCTCTAATACAGAAAGAAAATGCAATAGTGCTTCAGTTGTGAAGCAGTAGGGGAATAAGAAAGACATCACAGATCAATAAAAAATAATTTGCACATCTTGAACTCCTTACAGCCAAAAATCTCAAAGCACTTTTCAAACATTGTTTCACAATGCTCCTGCAAGGTAATTACCATTGTTTTGTGTGTTATAATGGAGTCTCCTCTCCCTTCTCGCACTTGTCCACTAGTTTATTGTGTGCTGGTTCCCTTTTTTCTGTGGCTTAGTCAACCCACACATGATCACACTGGTCCATAACAGGTTATTCTAACAAGTTCCTACACAGAGCACTCATTCCTTCAGTTTTTGTCATATAAAGAAACCCAGGTTGCAAATAACAGATGTGTACAGTTTATGAAATCTCACTAACAGTTTCAGAAGATATATTTTATTCTAACAAACCCTATTGATAACATACCACCATTTTATAACATTTCAACAACAGGAATCATATAGTTTATGATGATGATGAAACAAATTTATTAACCCTAATGCAGTGAACACCCTCTTTTATTGAAATGTCCTCCAGGTCCCAAGCGCATTCATTATGAGGCTGTATGGCAATAACTTTGTCCACTGGTTACATCTGCTAGGTCACACAAAAAGCCAATCAAAAATATCCTTTGCTCAATAGTGTATCGGTAAAACTCATGCTGTTCCTCTACATAAAAATTTTAAGAACTAATATTAAACTCATTATTCAGGAAAACATCTAATTTTGTCTCACAGCTGATTATAAAAATTGCATTGTATAAAAAATTATGTGATGACATGGAATTTAGACTGACAACTGCAGAGGAGTGTACCTGGATGATCACACAGTGTTTCACTTAGAACAAATTTAACATAAACTACACTTCATTCTGTAAAGAATAAAAAGCATTCTTAAAAACTGTTTTGAATGATTATTCACTTGATGCAAAGATAGTGCTCTTCTCCATTTAACATGGGAAGAAAATCTTTTCATCTTAGAATAGAGTATGGGTAGCGGGGAAATGCAGCTGCTGTGGCTCTAGCCCCTACCCTGGGTAGGGGCTAAGCTGGAGCTACAGCTACTACCCCTTCCCCCCAGCACCTCTGCACGCTGGCCCTACAGCCTCTGGCTCCCACCATCCCATCCTCCACCATAACCTCCTCCCCCTTGTCTTTCCCTTTATGCTTTCCTCCTCCCTCACTCCAGCACCACTTACTTTTTACTCTGATGCCAGCAGGCTTTGTCCCTGCTGCAGCCTGGGGCAGGGAGCACAGCCATAGCCTAGCCCTGCAGCACCAGTGTCAGCTCCGTGTCACTGCTATGGGGCCAGGGTGCATTTGTGCTCTGTGTCCCAGGCTGTAACAGGTATGAAGCTTTCTAGCATTAAATCAAAGGTAAGCAAGGAGGGAGGGGCAGGTGGGAGATAAAGCTGCAGGGTGGGAGATGGAGGGAGGGGGCAGGGACCCAAGGCTGCAGGGGGTACAGAAGCAGTGAAGAGTGGGTAAAGTGGCATGAAAAGGGGGAGCAGGGGCTCAAGTCTGAAGGGGGACAGCACAAGGGGGGCAGGCAGCAGCATGGAGCAAGCTGCCTGTTTCCACCACTACCTGCTCCCTGCTGCTTGCCTCCCACTTCTCACTCAAGTGCCTTCACCTACTGTGCACCTTGCTGCCACTGCCCCTCTCATTGCCTGTCACCCCACCACCTGCAGTAGCAGGGGGCTCACATTTAAGAAAAACCTCCAATAATTAGATTCCAAACATGCAAATGATAATAAATCAATACATTTTGTGAGTACAGAATATAATTACTCGGGCAGCACGGGGTGTCTTAAATTCAAGTTTTGTCTTGGATTTGGGTAAATACAGCATATACCAGTAACAGAATCAGAAGATGGAATAATAGAAAATTAGAGTTGGAAGGGACCTCAGGGGGTCATCTAGTCCAACCCCCTGCTCAAAGCAGGACCATCCCCAACTGTATAATTCCAATCAGGACTTTGTTGAGCAGGGCCTTAAAAACCTCAAAGCAGAGAGATATCATCACCTCTCTAAGTAACCTATTTCAGTGCTTCACCACCCTCCTAGTGAGAACATTTTTCCTAAAATACAATCTAAACCTCCCTTTCTACAATGTGAGACCATTGCTCCTTGCTCTGTCATCTGTCACCACTAAAAGTAGCCTAGCTCCATGCTCTTTGGAACCACCCTTCAGGTAGTTAAAGGCTACTATTAAATCCCCTCTGAGTCTTTTCTTCAGCAGACGAAGCCCAGTTCCCCCAGCCTCTCCTCAAAAGTCATGTTCTCCAGCCCCCAGACCATTTCATTGCCCTCTGCTAGACTCTCTCCAACTTGTCTAAATCCTTTCTATAATTGGCGGGGGGGGGAGAGGCAAAACTGGACACAGTACTCCAGATGTGGCTTCACCATTGCAGAATAGAGCAGAATAATTACTTCCTTCTATCTGCTGGCAGTGCTCCTACTCATGCAGCCCTGTATATTGTTAGCCTTCTTGGCAACAAGGGCACATGGCTGACTCATTTCCATCTTATTGTCCACTGTAACCTCCAGGTCCTTTTCTGCACAGCTGTTGTTTATCCAATCAGTGCCCAGGCTGTAGCAGCTTTGTCCTAAGTGCAGGAATTTGCATTTGTCCTTATTGAACCCCGTAAGATTTCTTTTGGCTCAATCCTCCACTTTTTCCAGGTCCCTCCGAACTTTAGCCCTACCTTCTAGCATATATGCTATAGCCCCCAGCTTGGTGTCATTCACAAACTTGCTGAGGGTGCACTCCATCCCATATTTCAGATTGTTAATGAAGATATTGAATAAAAGTGGCCCCAGGATTGATCCCTGGGGCACTGCTCTTGATACCAGTTGCCAGCTAGCCATTGATTACTACTTGTTGAACCCAACAATCCAGCCAGCTTCCTATCCATTTTACAGTCCATTCATCCAATCCATACTCCCTCAGCTTGCTTGCAAAAATGCTGTGAGAGATGGTATCAAACGCTTTGCTAAAGTCAAGGTATATTATGGCCACTGCTTTCCCTGAATCCACAAACTCAGTTATCTCATCGTAGAAGGCAATCAGGTTGGTCAGGTATGACTTGCCCTTGGTGAATCCATGCTGAATGTTCCTAATCACCTCTTTCTCCTCCCACTGCTTAAAAATGGATTATTTGAGAACCTGCTTCATGATTTTTCTGGGGCCTGAGGTGCAGCTGACCAGTCTGTAGTTCCCTAGATCTTCCTTCTTCCCTTTCTAAAAGATGGGTACTATAATTGCCCTTTTTCCATCATCCAGAACCTCCCCTTTTTCAAAGATAATGCTCAGCAGCTCTGGAATAACATCAGACAGCTCCCTAAGCACCCTCAGATGAATTGCACCCAGACCCATGGACTTGTACATGTCCAGCTTTTCTAAATAGTCTCTAACCTGTTCTTTCACCACTGCAGGCTGTTCATCTTCTCCCCAAACTGTGCTGCCCAGTACAGTAATCTGGGGGCTGACCTTGCCTGTGAAAACTAAAGTAAAAAAGGCATTGAGGACCTTCCGCCTTTTCCTCATCAGCTGTCACTGGTTTGCTTCCCCCATTCAGTAAGGGGCCCACAATTTCCCTGACCTTTGTCTTCTTGCCAACATACTTGTAGAAACCTTTCTTGTTACTCTTCATGTCCCTTCCTAGCTGCAACTCGAATTGCACCTTGGCCTTCTTGACTTCATCCCTGCATGCCCAACAATATTCTTATTCTCCTCCCAAGTTGTTTGTCCAAGCTTCCTCTTGTAAACTTCCTTTTTGTGTCTGAGCTCACTGAAGAGCTCTCTGCTAAGCCAAGCTGGTCGCTTGCTACATTTGCTATTCTTCTTGCACCTTGGGATCGTTTGTTTCTGTGCCCCAAGTAAGATTTCTTTAAAATACAACCAATTCTCCTGGACTCCTTTCTCCCTCAGCCCAACCTCCCAGGGGATCCTGAGGGAGTCAAAGGCTGCTTTTCTGAAGTCCAGAGTCCATACTCTGCTGCTCTCCTGCCTTCCTTTTGCTAGGATCCTGAACTCAATCATCTTGTGGTCACTGCTGCCCAACTTCCTGTCTACTACATTTCCTACCAATTCTTCCCTGGTTGTGAGCAGCATGTCAAGAAAAGCATGGCCCCTAGCTGGCCCACAAGGAAGTTGTCTCCAATGCTCTCCAAAAACTGACTGGATTGCCTGTGCACTGCTGTATTGCCCTCCCAGCAGATGTCAGGGTGATTGAAGTTCCCCAGGAGAGCCTGTGATCTGGAAACTTCCACTGCTTGTCTGAAGACAGGCTCATCTCCTTCATTTTCCTGGTCTGGTGGTCCATGGCAGACACCCACCATGACATCACCCTAGTTGCTCTCCCCTCTGACCTTAGCCCACCAACTTTCAACAGGCTTGTCTCCAGTTTCATACTGGGGCTCTAATCAATCATACAGCTCTTTTATATACAGCACAACTCCTCCTCCTCTTCTCCCCTGCCTGTCCTTCCTGAACAGTTTGTACCCATTCATGACAGAGCTCCAATCATGTGAGCAATCCCACCAAGTCTCTGTTATTCCAGTCACATCATAGTTCCTTGACCGTGTAAGGACTTCCAATTCTTCCTGTTGATTTCCCGGACTCCATGCAATTGTGTACAGATACATGAGGTGCCTAGCCAATTGCCCTACTTTGAGGCCTTCCCTGCTGTCCCTTCCTGCTTCTGCTTCCTCCACATCCCCAGCTTCCCCACTTACCTCACGGCTTTAGTCTCCATCCCCTTGTGAACCTAGGTTAAAGCCCTCCTCACTAGGTTAGCAAGCCTGCCTGTACGGATGCTCTTCCCTCTCTTCATCAGGTGGATCCTGTCTCTTCCTAATAAGAAATACTCTAGTCAGTAGCAACTATCCAAACATGTTCATAGTATTACTGAATACAATAGGGGAAAAATGAGGTGTCTGAAATTTCAATAAACCTCAAATATTGGAAAGTTGGTATTTGTGCTGAAATGTGATACAATTTTAAAATAGTCTCTTGTGTCAGCATAACTGAGGATTTAGAAGTGGGAGCTCTAGCTTTGCTGATTTGTACAGAAGGTTCCCCTCGAGTTGTACCTACCCTTTGGTCTGAGGCTTGAAAGTAGCCAGCTATGATGCTAATCACCCCCTTATCACCACCTGTACCAGTAACTTAGCACTGCTTGAACAGACTGGCCATGCTTAGGCAAAAAATCACTTGTAGTATAAATTTATGTTTCTAGAATTCTACTTCCTATTTTTAAGCTGTGACTAGATATGCAGGTAGCACAGTCCCTGGAATACAAAATATGATATACATTTGCTGCATCAGAACAAGTCTGCACCATGAAAAATGTTTTAATTTTCAAAGTAATTTAGCAAAATTAATTTTTAAAAATAAACAGTTTTGTTTTGGGGTTTTTTTGAGGAGACAGTCATTATTATGCCTCACATACCTCTTTTTCCTAGCATTTTTTTGTGGGAAAAAATGTAAATGTATTATGGTTTCTTCCACTGAAATTACATTTTTCAAGTAAAATTCAAGCATTAAAAAAATGAAATTATTTCTTTTTTTAAATGGACTTATTTAAGCAAATGATTTTTTTCCCTGTAAAATGTTGTTTTAGATGGAAAAAGAGATTTTAGCTGAAAACATTTTGAAGAAAAAAAATCTAAGTAGATGTAATATGCATTTTTGTCTGTTTTCAGTCATTTTAATGAAATGGTCACGCAGAATTTTATATAACCTGACTGAATGGCATCTCTCTCAAGAGAGTGCAAATCACTTAGTGTTAATATTATTTACATAACTTAGTGTTGCCACTGAGTGGGTCAAAGAGATTTCATTCATTTCAACACACTACTAAAATTTAGAACAAGGAGTGAGTGGGCAATTTAGATAAAGATGTGGATGGGGAATGTTTTATTCCCCAACTTTCAATTTTTTTGTCCAGCTTTACTACAACAGCAAAGTGGTATGAGCTACTGCTTTTGGCATGTGATATTAATGTCTCTCTCTCCAGCAGTGGAAGCTGTGCATATGCAAATTAAAGCTCCTGTAGCAGTTCCTGAACTGATTTTTAACCAGCATCCTCACTTGCATTAAAATAGATTCTAATATCCAAATAGATTTGTTAACCTTTAGAACTCATAATAGTTACTGTAGAATACTAGCCTTTTTTTTTTTTTGCACTACCAGCATTTGTGCAGCTCACTCACCAGAATACCTTATGTTTGAAGGATGTTCATCTGATATTTTACAAGAAGGAGCTCTTTATGAACAGGCATATTTGTAATGGAGGTCATCAGGACTATCCTGCGTTGTGCCTTCTTGAATAAATCAGTTAATAGACCTGAAGATAAAGAACTGTAGTTTAATCAGTTTCTGATCAAATGTAATAGGAGTAGTCATTCGGTTTAAGTATCAAAAGCTCAAGACCAATTAGGGTATTGTAAAAATATTTTAGTATTGCTGTCATTCATGACTTTTTTGCTGCATCGAATTAACATTTCTGGAGGCAGCTTTGAAAAAGAATGGCTGAGTAAGAAATAATAGTTCCATGGACTTCCTCCAAAATCTTTTAAGCGGAAAGACTGTAACTAAAATGTAAATCTTTATTTCAGCCCAAACCTGCCAAGATATATTGGTTTGAACATAAGTTTTGTAAACACAATAAGAATCATTTCAAAATGATAGAATAATAGCCATTCCTTAAAAGAAAAGTCTTATTTAAACATTTTCATTTTAGCAACTCAGAGAAATACTTGCACAAATCATAATTTGTGCAAGTATTAATGTATGTGACTATTCTCAACAGGAAGGAACTCATCACAAAGCCAAATTACATTATTTCATGGCTCATACTACACCGCAGCCACCCATACCACTTGTGGCTCGTGTGCCATGGGGTGGCCACCCCTCCATTAGAACATCACTCAACAGGATGGTAATTGAATAGCTGGTGAATATAAGCAGGAAGCTTAAAAGATGCATAAACATATTAGCATGGAGAGGCAATGTATGTATAATGAGCAATGTAATAAGAAACATTACTCTTCTATGCTACAATTGTGCTGCAGCACAGCCATGTAGTCATCAGCAGGAATCTGGGTTTTCTGTTTCCCACACAAAAATATGGATTTTCCCCTTTAAAGGAGAAAAGCCAAGATTACCATCTTTGAAGCAGGAAATGGCAGGTTTCTGCTTGCAGGCTGGCAGAGTTCCAACCTGCAAGGAGCTGCTTGGGGTTGAGGGGAGCATGGGGAAGGTGATCAGAGGCAGGGGGTGCCATGTACACACACACACAGCTGGCAATACTGGCAGGTAAGTTTATGGGAAGGGTATGTGTGTGTTTGTGTGGGGGGGGGGAGGGGTTGGGGACTGTCCAGGCATGGTCTGGGTACACCCACTGGCAATGCATTGAGGGGACATGTGCCCCCCCAGATTTCTGCACTGACAGTGGGATGCAGGGCACAGGGTTGCTGACTTGCTGGACCGTCACTGGGCAGGAGCCACCTCCATGGTCCAGCAGGCAAAACCTGGCATGGGAGGGCAGAGTGGGGAGATTCAGTGCTGTCACCACTGCCACTGCCAGGAGCCCCACACCAACCATACCTCTGTGGCCACCAAATTGAGGCACCCCCTATCCACAACAGCAGCAAGGCAGTAGAGGCATGGAGTTAGTTGTTCCCCTTCCTTGTGCCTAATGCTGCCGCTGCAACGTAGGGGAGGCATAACTCTGTTCCCTCATTATCACAGCTGGGAGCCCCACACTGCCATGGCCACCAAGGTGAGGCACCCCCCTCCCCACCTGGCAGCAGCAAAGGCAGTGGTGGTGACATCGAGTTGTGTACCCCCACTGTGGTGGCAACATAGGTGACAAGTAACTGCATACATGGGGGAAGCACAGCTCTGTATTGTCACTGACATCACCACTACTTCTGCTGAGCAGACAGGGGGTGTGTCGTCTTGGCACCCATGATGGCATGGATGGTGCAGGGCTCCTGGTATTGCAGCAGCAGCACTGAGTCTTCTCACCACAGCCTTTGTGCTGTGGAGGTGGCTCCTACCTAGTGCTGGTCTGGATAGGCTGCAGCTTTGTGCTCTGCACCCCGCTGTTGGTGCACAAATCTGGAGGGCGACATGTCCCTCCCCCAACATGTCACCAATAAGCAGCATCATGGAGTTGTGCCCCCCAGTGTCAGTATTTATACGCTGCCTATGGGTATGCCAGAGCTTGGTGCATAGCCCCGATGGTGTGAATCCAGCCCAGGTCATCAGGGGTCAAGCTCTGGCAAGTTCAGAACAGCCCCCAGCCCTGCACCATTGATGGGGGTGACAGGACCCTGATAGCATAGGGGTGTTCTGGGCATGCTACAGTTTGGCACATGGCCCAATGATGCAGGGCCAGTCTGGGCCACCAGGGACCAAGATCTGGTGAGTCTGGACTATCCCTGCACTACTATGGCAGGGACCAAGCTCTGGAAAGCCCCTCCCCCCCAGCCCCATATACATCCCCACCTCCGCTCCACACACAGGGGGGTTGGGGCCTGGGGGCAGGGACAGAAGGGCAGGGGGGTGGGTATTGGGCTTCAGGTTGGGAATGAAAAGCACTGGCAGGGTGGGATGGGGGCTGTGCGCTAGATGCAGGTCATGTTACCAGGGCTGGGGGTAGACTGTGGGGTGGGGGGGCAGCAAGATAGGTGGGGTGACACTGCCAGGGCTGGCAGGGGACAGGGGAGGGGTGTGTGGGTGGGTAGTAAGTGGGGGGTAGGCAGGGGCTGTGTGTTGGGAAAGAGGGGCACTGGCATATTAGGGCTGCTCAGCACTACAAAGTAGTGGGAGGTTGGGGCAGGGCAGCTGTAGCTGAACCCGTGTCCTAGGGGGCAAGGGGAGCTCTGATTTTCCATGAAAAAAAATTCAAAAGCAAATGACAACATATATAGATATTTAGAATTTTTTTATTCTAATGATTAAGCCACTGGTAGGCATCCAAACTGTTTTAAAATTGTAAACGTAGCAATAAAACATTATATTCAACTGATATCTATATATATAGTGATGTTTCATTTTAATCACAGAAAGTTGTGGATTTGGGGGTTTTTAATCAGAGAATTTTGGATTTTTAACAGAGAAAACCTGGATCCCTCATTCATGGACCTATGTATTATAAACTAGATACAGAAAACCACCACAAACACAGAAGCCTTCGAATGTTTTCTCTCACAGCTCATATCGACTGAATACACGAAGCTAGAAACCTGTCTACTAATGTCAGGGGCTGTAGCAAATTCAAATGCATTGCAACTATGAATTTCAGAAGTATATTATTATAAAAGCCACACAGCTCATTGATTGAAATGATAAGTCACTGTCAAATCTAAAAATAGCATATCAGAGTAATGTTGTGCAAAACTTCCCTCTATTATTGACTTATTCTCTGGAGTAAATTTTCACATGTATTGGGGACTAGTGAGATAATATTATGCCAGAGCAGGGGTTGGCAACTTTTTGCTCCTACAGTCTGGAGTTTGTGACCCAGTTCCCTGTTGTAGGCTGCCAATCTCCACCTCCCTTGGGAGAGCTCAAACTACTTTCATGCCTACTACAGATACTCAGCCCCTTGGAGCAACATAGGCACAGGCATGAAAGAATTGTAAAGGGTGTTGCAGAGAGGACAGATGGCTCGGTGCAACTGCATGCCATCCCATGCCCCGTCCTAAATCAGACATAGGTTGGCTGGATATGGCCAGGGGTTGGGGGGGGGGGGCAGGAAATCTAAGTTGCTGACCCCTGTCACAGAGAAAACTTGACTACTATTAAACCCTAGATTTCTGTTTCCATTTTGAAACATGATCCTAAATTCTATAACAAATCTACTAAAGACATTGATTGATGCAAGAAGTGATCAACTGCACTCGCAGAGTCTTTTGAAAAGCCTTGGGCATCACCTGAACCAGATAAATAAAACTTATTTTATATTACATAGGTCTTGAAAGGACCTTTGAGCCAGTGTCCTGCCCCTGTGATCACATGCAGAAACATGTCCATTTTGGCCCCTCCAGTACATCAGAACAACGTGCCACAGGAAAAGAAGAGGAGAGGCAAGGGTACTACCATTGCTTTAGTCTCTGTAACGGCAAGGACTTTGTTAGGCAAAATACACTTGTATAAACCCCAGAAGCAAACCACTGTCCATGACTTAAAGAAAAAAAAAGGCCCTTCCCACCTCAACTGTCTTACCTATCTAGCCTCAGGGAAAATTCTTTCTTGAACCCAAAGCTAGTATCCTAAACACATAACCGAGATCTGTCAGCCAGGCACCCAAACCATCTCTCAGTGTTTCTATCTCTCTAAACTAAGGATTCTGTGATATGTGTATTACAAGTGGCATGAACAGCCTTTGTGTGTGGCACACAGAAGACTGGGGAGGGGACAGGCAACACAATATCAGATAAAGTATAGGGAAGAAAGCAAAGCAGCAGATCAGGCAGGGAGGACAGGACAACAAACAGAAAGCAGAGAGCAGTAGATTGGCCAGGGAGCAGGATGCAGAGCAGCAGATTAGGCAGGGGAAGAAGGATCAGAGTGGCACTTCGGGTGGATGCAGAGCAAATTTGTGTCGACCTACCAAAACAATTGGCCCCTACTGCCCTGAACAGCTATTGCAATCTTAGGCAAAGCTTCATCATCAAAATCTTGCTCACATGTTTAGGGAGCTCAGTCCTTTCATTAAGGACCTTTAATGCATCTTATTTTGATTAGTGAACCAAAATTCCAGCTCTATCCATAGCAAGATTATATTTTATGCTCTGTAGCAAGGATGTGTAGCCAGTTTGTAGTAGGGATGTCACTCTTTCTTTGGGTTGATGGGAGACACCTATGTATCTGCTCAAATGTGTACTATCCCTAGTAACCATTAAAGTAGACATCAGAAAAAAAAGGATACCTATTTTAATGCCACTTAATAAAGCAGTACATCATTTCTTAAGGGCTGAAAGAGCCAGCCATGGTGCATGACTGGCTCACAAAGCCGAAAAGCAGGTAATTTAGTTGACAGCTTGGAAACGGAGCTGCCGCTGATCACCTCCATGGTAGTAAAATGGAACTGACATGGCTGTGGTTTGTCCATAAATTCGGAGGACTCCATTGCCTCCCTGTTATCCATCTACAAGAGGCTGCATGGGGTTTATTTTCAGTTATAGGAATCCCCTGCTTGCAGGAACACCTCTAACCCCAAAACAATAGGGACAAAAATCATTCAAGACCATAGAGGAGAGTAGGTTACTTGGCTCTGTGCCTGTAGGTTCAGAGGAAAAGAAGAGGATTCAATTATTGGGTTTTAGTACGAGAGCAGCTAACACTTTTACCCCCAAGATACTGAGCTCTTGCTGTGTTATAGCCTGAAGCTGACAGACCTGTGCAGCATTAAAGCCTCAAGCTGCTTGAGCCATGCTGTGTTGAAGCTTTTAGACGCTGACCTATTAAAGCTCCATTGTTGCATTATTTTTCATCATGACACCTTTATTATATAGGCCACCAATTTGCCAAGAAATAGTATAGCTCATTCTGCCACTTTTACATTTTTCATTTCTAGCTGTTGATATAGTATTGTCTCTACACTACAAGCAGCATTGTGTCCTACACTAGTGGAGTAAAGTAACATCTCTGTTAGTATGGTAATGAAGCATAAAGAAAAATATCAGTGTACCCATTTCATTGTATGTGCACATATGGAGGGTATGTATGTGATATATGAAGATCACCCTGAAATTAGAGCAGAAGACAGTTTTAGCCTAAGTCAGTTTTTCTAAGCTACATATGTATCTCAAGCAAAGAGGGAATTATGGCAGTATATCAGTAGTGTCTTTTTTAAGATAAATAAAAACTAGACAGATTCCAAAAAACTGATAGAGAAATAAAGGCAAAAGAAATAAAAATAATGAAAGAAAAACACATTGACCATAAAAAGCTGAAGGGAATCCTATCCTCTGTTGCTAGTAAAATAATGGAACCAAAATTAGGTGGGTAATAATAATAACATAAAAAATAAATAAGGGATTACTCTTATTAAACTCACCAGGAAAAAAAAAAAACTCCACTGATGTGAACAGCCTGGGATTGAATTCTACACTTCCAGAAGGAAATGAAGGTATAACTAAGTAGTAGCAAGAGTTTAGAGATGCATTATATTAGACTCTCACTCTAAAATAGTTACAAAATCTGTAGGAAAGGAAATAGTTTTGTTTTTAGGAAAGTGTTTGCTGATTTTTTGTAAACTCCTGTCTAAAACCTAATCCATCTTGGGCCAAACTCATGAAGAAAGAATGGCATCGTGGGTTGTTTTCTCCTGAAAGAGAAAATCTACACAGGGATCTAATGCATTTTAACAGTTGTATCTGCTCTGAACCCACTGACCAGGACACATACCTTAGGGATCTTGAGAAAGGATTCCTGCACTTATTATAAAATCCCAGAAGCACAGTCACTCAAAACAGTACCAGACTCAAACCCCACTCTGACCTGCAACGATACCAACCCCATGACAAGGACATGAGAATCCCTCTTGACGTCACATATAGTCCCAGCTTGAACACCTTAGACACATTCTTAATGACCTTTCTTGGAAAATGACAACCACTTCAAGTCAGTTTTGGAGGAGAAGTCTGTCCTGCCTTTCAAGCAGCCCCAATGCTTCTTCAGAAATAGACTACTTGACTCCTATTCTTAACAAGACGGACCCAGATACTAACTGTGTCTCCTCATCAACATGTGCCACATCCTTAGTGGACTAAACAACATTGATGATAACGTCCAGGGTTCATTCTCCTGCTCCTCTACTTTTATATATGCAGTCACCTGCACATATCTGTCCAGGAGGGCATTCAGCAGTCCCTTTGTGTAAGAATGAATGGACATTGAATTCCCATAAAATTCCATAAAGACACAACAGCCTGCAGCAGAATATTTTAACCTCCCCAGACATCCAAAACTGACCTTAGGGTAGCTGTTCTTAAACAAGAATTTAAAAAAACAAATTGAACATGAAACTGAGGATGTCTACATATGCATTAATAAGCCGCGGTTACTGTACATTCAGTTTAGTACTTATAATAACTAATTTTACTGTGCATTAGCCCAATAGTATTCCTTTTGCTGTGACACACTAATATGCAGTAGAATTAGTCTACCCAGGATAACAAGGAATAATGGCCATAACTTGACGGAGAGTAGATTCAGGCTAGATATCAGGAGGCACTACTTTACAGTCAGGGCAGCTAGGATCTGCAGCCAACTTCTAAGGGTACTGGTGCTTGCTCCTACACTGGGGGTCTTCAAAAGAAGGCTACATAATCACCTAGCCAGGGTCATCTGGCCCCAGCATTCTGTCCTGCCATGGCAGGGGGTCAGACTTGCTGATCTGCTCAGGTCTCTTCCGACCCCACCAACTATGAAACTACTGCCCATTTAGCATCTCATGTAGACGTGCCCATTGTGGAACAAGACATTATCCAAAGACTAAATTCTAGGAGACTTTGGATTCTTATCCCATTACCTGGATTATTTTTTTATAATGCCTAGGCAGAGTCATCCCTTGGGTCATCCCCTGCAGCAGCTCACCACCCTTCACCACACTGGACACAGGCTGATTGCTCTGGGCCCTGCACACCCCTAGGGTTGGCTCTGCACTTAGGTTCCTCAGTGGATTCACTGCCTTATTGAACACTTCAACCCATCTCTCTCAGCAGTGCATGCTTCTTTCCCCTTCCCTAACCTTTGTTTTTTAAATGACTTTATTCCTTTCTATATAGTACTTCTGCTCTCTACAAGTCTGTTTATAGCACCTGAAAACCTAGACTGTAGCCTACAAAAGCTCACGGAATGATTTAGTCTATACAGTGCCATCCTGCCCTGTCTTCTGCATCACTTAAGAGTAACACAGATAACTACCTCTCTCTCAACTTTAAACTCATGTTCATTGTGCACCTTTAGTTGATTCAACCAAACTTTCCCCAGAGACCTTAACTCAGTAAGACAGAGCTGAGGTTCTCATTCAGAAGATTGTCTTCTGAAGAAAAATATGTAACATTTTCAAAGTTCATTAAAAAAAAAAAAACAGCAAGATATTTCTGGTCTTATCTAAAGGGGGTTTTAATTTAGAATAATGAATTATGACTAACTCTCTGTGGAAGGGAACTAATATAATTTTCATAAGGAGCTCCTATATATTGGAAGAAGAGCCTACACACAGGGAGTTAGCTAGAGGTAACAATCAGAAATAACTCCCAATGTAGACAAGGCATATTTCATGAGCAAATTCTTTATGAATTCCCTGTGCTATTATGTTAGCAACATAGCAAATATCAATAAATACAAAACAAATAATGTGGAAGATTCAACTCAACTTTGTGTCATTGTCTATGACGGTGGTAGAGATTACCATTCAATTGTACAAGGTAGGTTAAATATTAGTTTTAAATACTGAACAGCCAGTTTTTGTTGAAATTCTAGAGCTTTCCAGATAACCATAGCTAGTTCTACCAAAATCTGCCATTGCATCTCCGTTCTGCTCATTTTTTTAAGAATTAGTTGGCACCGCTATATATTCTGTGTCAAGAAAAATCCATCACTGTTGTAGTTCTCAGTAGGTACAAGTGCCTGACCCTCTGAGGCTTCCATATGTAGCTTGTATAAAAGCCATGGAAAGAGAAAAACCTTACCAACAAGATTTCCCCTACAACTGCTAAAATTTCTCCTATTCTTAGTTTAGTCCCTCCCCTTTTTCTGTTCCTCCATGCCCTCTGCGTTTAGATGAAAGACAGAAGAGAAGCTATTTGCACTGACTGCTCAAGACTTAGAGGCATAACAGCCAGTCTGGGGCCTGGGTGGCACTGGCAGTGGCAGGGGCTTGGCCACCAGTGGCAAGGGGTGCCATTCTTGTGCCTTCTTTAAGTGGGTGACCAGGGACAGCATTCTGCTCACCAACCACTTATTATATTACTATCAAAACTATTCTAATGGATAGTCTCAAATAGGGAATAGTTAAACAGTTTCTAACTTCTGCAAGAAGTCTAGCAAATAATCCCAGGTCTCAGTCTACCATAGTGCTGAACACCTTCTGAAAAAAAAAATTGAAGATGCTGAGGGTTTTGTTTTGTTTTGTTTTTTTTTAACTTCAGCATTCTGTGGGACCGAGCCTTTTAGCATTACGGTCTTTGTTATCTCTCGCCCTTGTCATATGTCCAAAGTGTCTGAGAAGAGTTTATTTGAGGATCAAACACTTCAAGATTTTTTCAGCAATTTCACTTAGAGTTGCAATAATATTTTTGAAAAGTTTTTCTTCCCTTAAATAAACTTTTTAACTCTCCCAGTAATGTGCCTTGTTTCCTTTATTAGGAATGTAGCAGAAAGCCCCCTTTGTGCACTTCCCTTACGGACATTGACATAACAGAAGCCCCTTCTTGCCTGCAATCCCCCACCCCATTTTGTGCATTTCTTCTTCCAAGTATTGGCAGAAACCTAGCACAGTCATTGCATGGGTGCAGCAAGGCTCAGAGCAAGCCAGAAAGCTGACGTGGCTTTCTGTAGGAGAAACCTACAAACTACATCTACATATCAATTAAGTTCAGTGTCACTAAAGAAAACAAAAGAACTAAAATATCCACTTCAAAGACTGTAAATATATCCTGGTGCTAACCTAACTCACTTACTGTCCTCAGTAACTTTTGATCCTCACTATCTCACAGTGCATTTTTATATTTCATCTCTCTCATCTTTACCATGGCATTTTGTATTTTATTTTTTACACTTTAAAACCCTTAAGGAAGCCATTTTAAGCTAATCAAGCCAAGGTACTGATTCCTGGAACTAAGGACCCACTCTATTGACCATTCCTGTAACCCATGACAATAGAGCCATAAGTCAGTAAGTCAAGGGTGGACTCCCAAAACTTCAGGTACCAGCAGAAAGAGACCCCTGTGACTAACAGCTGTCATGTACTACTCAAAACCCACATGGGACAGTGACCTCCACATTGGGCAGCCAAGATGATGCTGGGGGATCACACAAGTCTGTCAGAAAGGGATAAAAGGCAGTGAAGCGTGACCCTCAGTGGTGCCCTCTCATCCAGCACCTGACCTACCGAGACAGAAGAACAATCAAGCAACCCCTTTCTGGAGAAGACATCACCTTGAAGGAAGCTGACCATAAACAGCAATCTCCAGGGCCTCAGGTAGATATACTGATACCAGTGCTCTCACAATGACTACAGCAACTACTGTACACTATACCACATGGGTTTAACTGACATGGGTTTGAATGAGTGAGTACATGTGTGTGTTTATGCTAAGGTGACCAGTACCACTTATAACTCAAAGTTTGCATTTATGATTTTATATGTAAAGTCACATCCCATACAATAAATTAGAATTATTATGATCCTGAGAGTTGGTCCTTTGTAGCCAACAGGAAGAGACTTCCCATCACCACAAAGACACTACGGAATATAAACTACATGCAGTAGCAGAGTGTATGATATGATCCCTTGAGAATTCCTGCAATTTATTTAATAAATTCTTTTCTCTATAAGCAAACTCATTAAGCACTTGAAGTTCCTAATGAAAATATGGCTTGTTTCTGTTGCTCTTCTTTGTATTAAGTGTGAATATGAAAATAGGACAGCTCTAAAAACAAAGGAGATGTGGCAGTTGCATAAATATCAGATGAATTTATAATGATAAGTGCTTCTATAATTAAGGCTAAATGCATCCATAATAATAAGATACTTAAATTAAGGTGTTATCACAACAACTTGCACAATACAAGTACAAATTATTTAAAAGTTTAAAGGGTCTGAAATGCCTTTGTATGGTAACATCCTGCTGCACAGTGCTTGGCTGGAAATAGTGTATATATAAAACAAGAAATCACTTCCCTTCAGGATTCCTTTGACTGATATGTGAAGTCAACTCCTCTGTGACTAGAACATCATTCTTTTCTTCAGAAAACACTAGAGTTTTATTTGGCACAACATAAGCAGCTGATTTCTGCATTTGCACCAGGTATATATTTTGCTTTCTTAGTTTCTCCAGTGACAGGTGGTTACCTCTTTGAAATAAACAGCCTGTTTCAGATACACCAGAGGTATTCTGCACCAAAAATTAAAGTAAATATAAGGGATTCCGATCTCACATCCACCACAGCAGACAACATGTAATTCATGCCCGCTTACCTAGTTCAATTAGTTTCTTTGTAGATACTCCTGGCTTATGCTGTTCTGATATCAGAATTAGATGGTTCAATTTGTGTCATACTCTGGAAGCAGTAATAAGGATAGTGTTTTCATTCTAAAACATATCTCCACCTATTTTGGAGTATCATTAAAGGTTATCATATTCAGTTTGGCCGTAAAACTTGGGATTTGATGATGTCTATTCAAAATTTAGGGTAATTTAAACAAAAAAACTTTGGGAAATGATTCTTTTTATAGAACTTACCCATTTCAGACTGAAAAATGTATTAAAATGACATGCTCAAATGATATATACATGGCAAGAATTTCTTAGGGTGATATCTTTTATTGGACCAGCTATGTTGTTGGGACCAAGTTAGACGAGAATCTGAATGCAAGACATTTTTCATCAGGTCTCCTAAGAAATTACCGCCTTGCATAATTTCTGTACCATCAATGGCTAGAACATTACTCTTGCTCTACCATATATATACAAAATATATGCTTTTTAGGACCTAAATATTCATGTCAAGACAAAGACTATGATTATTTTCAGACCTTGCTCTGACTTGACACATTGCAAAAACATGAAAACACCTGTAGAAAGATATCATAGTTGTTATCCATAGTTATCACTTTGATCAATCAAACTGCTTACATAAAAAGTTTTGTGATGTCAAGTGGTGAATTTAACACCATTTTCAGATTATGCATTAGCATATGTCTACACAGCCTCAGGTCACATGTCAAAACACACCAAAACACAGCTCTTTGTTGAAAAAACATGGAAAAAGAATACTTTACAACATTGCTTCTCTATGTGTGCAATTTAAAATTCTGATTGTAAGAAAAAAAAGAAAGCCCAGCTCTTTATCCCTTCACCCCTAGTTGTGCCACACTGGGCAGAACAAGAGCACACTGTTGACTTATATTCAGTTTATGGTCTGCTGTAATCCCCAGATCCTTTTCTTCAGTCTTGTAGCTTAGCCAGTCAGTCCCCAGTCTACTTTTGTGCATTTCCAGTCTGAGCAATAATATAAGGTTCAATAGGGGAATGAAGAGTACACATATCCAAAATAATCTGCAATTTAGTGGTTAGAGAACTCTTTCAGAAGATGAGTGAGAAGAATATGTATCCCTTCAGCCAGAGAAGGAAGTAAACATGGGTCTCCCACCTCCTGAGCCATTCTGAGAACATCTACCCGGTCAAACTCGGTCAGAGAGAATGTGAAAGATGAATGCTTTGTTTCTGGCTCCTAGGTAAGCATAAGTTTAGGCTTTGTTAAGACTGAGACAGCTTTGGGCACTTGTAATTCAAAGTGCCAAGAGAATTTTAAAATGTATGGAATGTATGAATTTTAGTATGATCATATGGTATGTATGAAATTTAGGTGTCTTCAGAATTAGAGATCAGGTGACCAGGGGTTTCCAGGATCACAATTTCGGACAATTATGGGCCACATCTACACAAGACACTGACTATACAGTAGCCTGATATTACTATGCAACCGTGTCTGATGACAAAAACCATACCGAGACACTACTGCACAAAAGTAATAGGCTAGTGTAGAGTAGCAGCACTTTTAAAAAGGCTTTTGCTGGCACTACTGCACAGTAACTCAAATTACTGAATGTTTGTTTAGTACTTGCTTATACACATACCAAATAAATGTATTAATCACTGAGCAGCAGCATCTCATGTAGACATGCCTGTGTGGAATTTACACATTGATAACTAATTTTTTGGAAAACACCACTTACAGCACTTACATTTTTAATGGAATTCACCAGATATTTATTTGCAAGATCTTCATGTACAATTTAAGATACTCTTAGGATAGCATATTCATATCTTGGTGAGGACTGACTTTCTCAATTGGATATAGTAAAGCTATTCACTGAAGAACGATGTGTGCAAAAATTAGACTTGTCTCCAATAATAAAGGAAAGTGGCATGTGTTCATTGCAAATGGAGAAACTATTTAAAAACTATCTTTCTTTCTAGATGAAAATATGACCCTGGCCTGTCGTACAACACTGAGGATAACTGGTCATGGTTCTTTCATGCCAGGCATTTATTTAGTCACTATTCCCCCTGTAACAGGAAACCCTCAACCCGTACCGGGGAAGAAGGCTACAAAGACAGCAGTCCTGGTGAAGGCCCTTTAAGAGAAGGGTTTCATGGCTGGGAAAAAGGCTGCTTGCAGGGCTGAGACTAATGCGTAGGCCCTGGGCTCGAGCCAGTTATAGGCCAGGTTGGCCAGAAAGGGTAGGGCTCAAGGGGTAAATAGGCTTGTCCTCAGGCTGGAGCAACAGTGGAGCACTGATCATGGAGAGGGCAGGATGGTTCCTGCCAGAGGAAGAGAAAGCCTGAACGTACCCTGTAAGCAGTTTCAGGAGGGGGAGAGATTTTTATTGCCTTTGTTCCATTTTGTTTCTGGGTGGTTTAGACAGCAGGCCCAGACTAAAGCCTTTGCCTGTTACTCCAGAGTGAAGAAATTTCTGTTGGGATTTTTTCCTTGTTTTATAATGGACACCCAGAGGACTGATAGCAACTGTAAGGGGAGGTGGAGGTCAAGGCGGAGGCAGAGGCGGCTTAGTAGGAACTTTACTCTCTGTGTTTTCACCACTTGAAGGCAAGGGGACATGAGAGAGAGAGAGAGAGAGAGAGAGAGAGAGAGAGAGAGAGAACCTGTAACCCCTTTTAAGCTAGGGAACCTGGAAGGCCAAAGCCCTACTGTTGGGCCTAATTCCCAGCTGTGCTGCTGCTACCAGAGAGCCTAGCTGGACTGAGTGGGTTCAGGGCAGAAGGGAGCAGCTAAAGCAAATCAGATACCGGCCAAGAAGGTCAGAGCCTGAACAGGTGTAAAAGGGGGAAGTCAAGACATCCAAAGGAATGCCCCCACTCTGCCCTTCAAAGGCCCTTCAAAGGCTCCAGATGTTTTCTGCCTAATTGCTTCCAGCAAGCAAGATGGAAGGTGGCAGATTAGAAGAGCTAGAAAAGATGAGGGGGCAAGCTAGCTGGTCACTAGGGCACATAACCTCTCCTCCCCCCACGGCTAGGCCTGCCAAACCCACACATTTTATTTGGAAGAGAAAAAGCAAGTAAAACTTAAGATCAGGTAATTATCCCAAGCTTTTTGTTGAAAAAGTTGAAGAACCTACATCAGAACTCAATGGAAGTCACTATCAAAACACTCATTTCCTCTGGACATGGCAACTCCACCCCCTGAAGAGCCATGACACATGGAGCAGTCTTGGCTGCCATGGTGCAGTCAGAGCTGTAGTGGCAAGTATTTTTGTGTCTTTCATCAAATGCAGGTGTGCTAGTCATTTAGCATCTGTTATACTACTATGGAAGGTAGCACAGTTTCAGCAAGAGGAAAGGATTTAAATTCTAACTAGAGACCATGAAGTGCCACACCTGACCTGCAATTAGGAGTGAGTTATTTTCAGCCTACTCACTGTTTCAACCCAGTGGCAAAGACTGGAGTAGCCACATCAGAAGAAAACTAACTTGTTAGTGAATTATTATGAGAATAATGCAAAGAATCAACAAAAGAATACCACTCTTTTGTGAGTGCCAGGTAAATATACTAAAACTCCACTCCATTGCCAAGACATCTGAAGAGTCTCGCTCATTTACCAAGCCTGCAAACAACCTATGATCTCAAGAGGTGATAAAGCCCTTTACCTCATGAAAAAAAGAACAGTGCCTCTCACTCCTGAAAAGAAGTGAAACACATAGTGAAATATACTCTTTCTTCCATTAGGAAATCATTTGCTTCTCTAGACATCTGCATTCTCAGGCCTTGGAAGCCCATTTCCATTTGACCTCAGCTAAAGATGCCTTTCATTACTCCTTTTACTTTCAGAGCTTGCCTTCTTTTATCATGCTGTTAAGTTGATTATCCATGATGCTGACCAGGAAAAGAAAATGGAAGGGGAAAAAGAAAAAAAAAAGACAAAAGAAATAGAAAATGGGGCTAGCCATGAGTGAATAGAAGATCATTAGAGAAGCAAACTTGTATATTCCAAATTCAATCTACACTCATTGATTTCTCTGGATGTAACTGGAGAATTTGGCCCTGACATCTGTTTTCACTCAGTAAATATTTAGATCCTTATTTCATCATTACTATTTGCATGCAACTTACCATTGGCAACAGAACTTTGAAAATTATTTATCATATCCACTCTGCCACCTGAATTAGTCACTACCTGCTACACAGGTGCAGCCACAAAAGGCAATTTGCTCAGGCATGTAATGTCTTAAAGAAGGAAACAGGATCATACCTACTTTTACTATTTGTACATTTCCCATGAGTCTGAAATCAGTCATAGAGACTATTTTAGAGTACATTTAAGCCAAGTCTGTAGAGACAATGAGGTTATCTACACAGCCATAATATTTCCTATTTAAGGGCAGCAGAATTTTCTGTAACCTCATACTATATGTTACTGAAGATATTATGAGAATGAAAAGTGCCAGTTTTATGAATAATGTGGCTGTGTATCTGCAGAGGATAGAGGGAAAGAAAATTACATTTTTGCACTTAACCCCCTACAGTGTATTACCACTGGCCTGGGGAAGAAATAATGTGTTGGGTAAAGAAAAAAAAAATATGTTTACCTAAGATCAAGGAAGAATCAAACTTTTCTTTCTATTTGCATTGTTCCCTAGGAATTCACAACGGCCACATTTGGAGAAGGAAAAGAAAATAAGAGTAAGTAGAGGTACCAGCTACTGCTGGCCACAAAAGCTTGTCTTAAAGCTTTTGTGAAGAAACCTTTAAAATTGTTTAAAGATATGCAAATACAAAAATGTGCTCTACATCAAATAAGTTCTACTCACTATTTTATTATACCTTTTTGATTAATGCTACATGGTTTTCTATTAAAATATTGTATTTTTTTCTTTTAATAGTTGCCATTTCATCTATGTTACTTTAATCTTTATTGGCTTTCATTATTTTGTTTCCTTTTCTTCATTCCTTTTTCTTTATTCATGAGCAACTTTCCTAGTTGTTTGTTTTTCTACTTCCTATCTTTTCTATTGCTCTATTTTCCTCTCTTTCTTACCTTTTTAAAACTATTCTAACTCTTAAGTTATAACAAATTCCAGAAATTATTATGCATGAAATAGGATGTGGTTTACAGTTAATGTTAAAGCTGGTGGTTTGTGGATGAGGCTGTAGGGGAGAAGGAGGCCTCATTATTGCCTAGGAATGCCATGATAGAGGACTCAAGAAGCCCTGTTGCACTAAAGGGAAGCAGTACAGCCATGAGCCCAGACTTGCTTGAAGGGAAGCTAGGACCCTTAAAGCTGAGTCCTGGTGTGTGGATGTAGGCAAATGGTCCTAGCTCCAGAAAGAGGGGCAAAGCTGGGGGGAGGGGAGGGGAGCAGTAAACCCACAGTAGCTGATACCCCAACATAAAGAGAGAATTATAAGACAGCTGTGAGGCATGGAGCTTGTAACGGGGAGGTCAAAGTGTGCATTTTGCCTTTTAAGGCAACAGCTCATTATCCTACAGATGGTGAGCCTTAGAGCCTGTTTAGGAGCCTTTGGGTCAGCCTCCCTCTTTTTAAGAAACAAGTAACATCAAGTCATGGCAGATGAGTAAAAGGGGAGAAGCTGGTCCCCAGGGGAGGAAAATACAGCAGGATTTGATGAATGCCCACTCACCAGCCTGCAAAAATGCAGCTGAAGATGGCACCCTGTCACACAAACAAACAAACTTATGTACCTTTAAGAACATATTTTAGGTACATAAATACAGACAAACACCAAGTGAGATTTATAAAAGTACCTAAACAGATTAGGCTTCAGACTCCATTAGCAAACAGAATTCTTCAAGATTTTTTTATGAAATCATTTTTAACTTGGAAAATACCAAACTACCCATCCAAACTACCTTTTGCACAAATGTATCAGATTCAGTGAAACTCTAGTCAGAAAGATTTTTCATTCAGGTCCATGATGCAATTTCTGAGCAAAAATGAAATGGTGTTCACTATGGAGCCTGATGCAGAAGTGATTTGGGACAGACAGATTCTCTGGTTCTCTTGATTAGTATTATTTGCCTTTCTCTTTCTGCGCCTGGGCATTTTTTCACTCAGGCAGAAAATACACCCAAAATGGGGAAGCTGACTGGGGAACTGATCTTTGTTCAAGGAAAGGGAAGAGGCTATGTGCATAGACAGGCATCAGAAAAGTCCAAAAAAAAAAAAATGCTTTGCAACTCCCTGGTGTTAGGGAGCAGCTGCCAGAGGGAGCCCTTCAAGTAGATGTGGGATTGCTGCGTTCCCTTACTCTGAGAAATGATTTGTATGGTATTGCTTCCATTTTAGACTCTTCATGGAGTCTCAAGGAGAGGAAGGAATATAGGGGAGCCACAGTAGACATGCATCTCAAATACAGAGGTGAAGACCAAATGCTGATGAAAGGTGGCCCCAAGAATTCTTCTTCTTTTTTAAAAGGTTCTGAAAGAGAGACAATTGGTTTTTTTCTTAATCCAGAGGTAACTAGTAACATAAAAAAATCCACTATGGCTGATGAAGAAGCAAAAATGCCTCTTGGGACTATGACCATCCTGGGCAAGGGACAGCAGAGAGAGAGGGAGCTAGTAACTTATTTTGCGAAGGATTACAAGAACTTGGAAGGAAGCCTTGTATAGAAGCTCCACTGAAATACAGTACTATCTTAATTGTGCTCCTGAGGGACAAAGGTTTTCATTTTTTGGAAAGGCAGGGTGTATATCTAAAAACCAAGATTACGTTCTAGGCATGTGCTTTAGGAACTTGGAAGGACTGGATGAGAGGCCCCTCATTTAACCAGTTAGGTTTTATACTAGTCAACACTAATAGTCGCAGTAACTGACACCACCAAACAACCTACTAGGAGAGAAGATGCCACAACATATTTCCAAATATTATCTGATACATAAAAAGTTGTTACAAGGTTTACAAGATGTTTGTGGACATCGTAATTTAAGAAAAGTTTTATGGGTTTTTTTTAAGACTTTTAGGCTTTCAGAGAGGAGTGGAATAGTCAATTGGGCAGGGTATGTAGTGAATGCTTCAACAGGTACATGGTTAGACAACATGTATTACATCCTCTGAAGCTCCCCAATCACTGATTAGTCTCAGGGTTTGGACAGGTTTAAAAAGAGCAGCAGCTGTTACACTCTAATTGTTACATAAGGACAAACTTTACAAGAGGACAAGTGTAGCAAGACTGTTCCAACTTTAACACTGGATGAAGCAGTGGATATACATGATCCAATGCACCAAGTGCTCTCATGGCAACTATGTGGGTGAAACTAAGCAGCAACTACACACCAGAATGAACTCTCACAGAAAAAAAATATAAAGAATAGAGATGCATACACACCATTAGGAACACTTTTCTCACGAAGCAATCATTCCCTCTCTGACCTCACTATTCTCAACCTCAAGGGAAACCTACCTAAAACCTTTAGAAAGCACACCTACAGACAAAACTTCAAAAGCTGACTGGCCACAAAAAATCAAGGTATAAACATTGATTAGTTTAAGGCACATTATACATTCTACTTACTCCTGAATTCTTTCCTCACATGAAAGGTAAGAATGACCCTCCTTCATTTAGACAGATCTTGATCTCCCAGTAATCAGCTTCTTGGCTTCTGCTAATTGTGTCTGCTACCTCTGGCAATTTCTCTTATGTCCTCCTACAACTGTTCTTTACTACGCTGTGTTGGATTTCCTCTGGTCAGACCAGATGAAGAATATCTTGCATTCTAAAGCTTGTCTAACTCTATCCCAACCATACAGTTGGCCCAATAAATGATATCACGCCAAGAAATCCTTGTCTCTTTTATAAAACGAGAAATTCCAGGTGTTTTATGCAAGCAGATAGAATGAGGAAAACTAACTAAGAGTTTGATGGCCTCTCTATGGTCCCTTTTAAGAAATGTGTATACATGGTAACTGTTTAAAGGCATTATTTAGCACTGTAGAATTGTTGGCATAAGTAGGGGAATGCATGCATGTGGGGTGTTACTGGAAGCTAAGTAGGAAATGAATCACTATCAAAAGCCAGCTAAATTTGCAAAGAATTTTAGGATAAGAGATGAGGCGCTTATAATGTAAGGAAAGAAGAGTATAGAATAGTTGAGTTAAAAAAGCCTAGTACTGGGAAAATCTATAGGAGAAATTGCTGACATCTAAAATATTCAGGAATATTACAATGTGCTCTTCCATAGAAAATCATTCCTGCTTTCCAATGGCAAATTTATTTATTTGTTTTTTTAAAGAGTGCTGCAGGTTTCTAATTGGAAAAAGAGAAATGAGACTCACTAAATAGAGGGAGAATTGTGCAAGTATCTTGTCAAGCAAAGAATTTCCCCTACAGCTTTTAGACTGATAGCTGTATCTTCAGATGTTCACTGAACCTCTTTTTATGGGCTATCTATGATTTGACTAGAGGCTTTCTTTTTTACTATCTTTCTTTTTTATTCCCCTCCAAAAAATGGGATTTGGAAGGTACCAATAACTGGAGGCCATTTACCTTCTGGAATGGACTAGGCTGTGCTAGGTATAACAGCAGGAATTTATTAACTTCCAGTCAAATGAAGTTAAAGGTTATGCAGTCTAAATCTTTTTTTTTTTTTTATTAGGGGAAGTATTTTAAACTAGGATATAGGATGGGAGAGTTGTATCTTGGCCTTTTCCATGATCATAAGCTAAGGATGGAGTGATGCCGCCTTACCTGTGGTCAGTCCTGTGTCCATATCATAGTCCCCTGTTTTTTATTGACTGGACACAGATCTTTTATAGTCCAGAAATGTTTACCCTCTTAATAAAAGATACATTTGGGAGGAAGTAAGCTTGTCCCATGAGTCCCTTGTAGTAACTTTCTCCTCTGTTCCTTTATAGTGGGTATAAAGGAACAGATGTTGCCTTTATATGGCAACGGGATTTCAAGGTTAGGTGCACGAGGGAGTGAGTAGAAGAATTTCTCTCTGTCAACTAAATTTGTTGGTCATGCAGATTAAGTTAGAGTGCTCATATGCAATCTTTTGACACCTTAAACAACTCCTCAAGTATAACAGCAGCAAAGATACGTAGGTGAAGATTTCAAGGAACTCCTTTCCTGTCAGAGAGCATAGTGATCATGACGAGCTATTCTGCAGTTAGAGGTATTTTAGGACTAATCTTTGTCAGTATTTTGGTAGCTGAGTTGAACTGTGGCAAGCAGTTACCCTCCTGTTAGGTTAAGGTGATGAGATGGAAATCAGACCCTGATAGTACCAGATGAGGTGCTGTTAATTAAACAATTCCTATTACTTCACCATATTTATGCAGAATGCATGCATTCTTTCTGAAACACTGTGGGTTAAATTGATACAAGGACTTTTTTAGAGGCTTTCAGGCAATACATTCAACTTAGCTGAGAGAATTATAGTCTACCAGCGAATTAAAGTGGTACACTGAAGGGCTGGTGTGCCTGGAAAATTGTGTAAAAATATAATTTTGGAGGGAGGATAATTTTCATGCAATTTGCACAGCTTAGAATAGGAAAAGCCACTTTAACAGTATTACTGGGAAATGTTCCAAGAAAAAAAATGGGGAAACAAGAGGGGAAAGCAGGGAAATAGGCCTTCTAACAATGCATTTTTTCTCACAACAGCTCAGCAGGCTCCTTCTAATGCACAATATGGTCTGAGATGCATCGCCCATTGGAAAATTTAGGCAACAGCATTCTGGGACAATGGCTTATCAATTAGGAATGCGCAATACCAAAGGATCCTTTAGAAATATTTTTCAGAAAGTCATTTAGCAATATTAAATTGTCCAGAAGACTAAGAAACATTGTTGTACCTCCAAAATAATAGCGTGCCCCTTCTAGTACAAGATATAGAGCAACAGGTATTCGTGGTAAATTGTGTCAGAGGCAACTTGTGAAGGAAGCATATTATAGAAAAAAGGCTGCTCTCTGAGAAGGTTGCTCCGAATCAGGTTTTACTGTTCAGTTCTCTTTAACGTCCATGTTTGGTCGCAAATACGCAGAGTTACCAGTTGCACAGTCAGACCTGGAAGACCCTGCATCTAATTAAGTAAGGAAGGATCAACTTTTCTGAGCGTTTTCCTGGAGATTCTTCCATCTGTTAATGCAGGCGTCTTCTCTTATCAGTGACAGCACTGTTGTCTGGCCTGTTTTGAAGCACGAGATTGTTCAGCTGAGACTATAGTTCAGATCTTTGTTCAGCTGTTCGGTTGCAAGCAATGACTCAGAGAAAGAGCTGCGTTTAGCACAGTGGCAGTTTGTAGGTGGGGGGAAAGCTGTAGAATTAAACTAACATTTAAGTTCCCAAACAATACATTTAGGAGTGTGGAGAGTTCAAAGTTTTCTTTGAACATCTGGGTACTGCCCCTATTCTGACAGTAATTTCCAATTATTGTTTTGACATTTCATTTAAAAACCATGCACAGAGACTGAGACTAAACAGTTTGTCAGTGGTTAAGGGACAGACCTGGGAAATGGGAGATGCAGGTTCAAATCCTCTCTCTGAATCTAACAGAACTGGAAGTTGAACACACCCCAGCTGTCACTGTGGGATGTTCACTGTGCTGTTCACTTCTCTCGCAAACTTTTGAAAAGTTCTCCTTTTTTTCCACCTTTGCAAAATTAAATCAAATGCCCAGGTTGGTTGTTTTTTTTTAGTTTTCCCAGAAACTAACCTTCCAAAAAACCTGCATTGTTATTTCCTGGCCTGTCTCTCTCACTCACTTTTGCAAATCCAAACATGATTCTAGTCATAACTTGTCCAGTCTGACCTTATTTTACATTGTATTTCATCTCAAAGTTCCCTTCCCTTTCTTCTGGTCTAGCACTAGCCAGTTGCAGTGAAGAGCTCATTTGCCTGTGGTATCTATCTGGATTATAGTAGGGCAAGGACATGAACTGATCTCTTATAAAGGTCAGAATTCTCTTACAGATACTGAATATGAAAAAAAATAAAATCAATCCCCTCCCCCTCCAACTGTGAAAGGGAATATTTTTAACACAGATGGACAAAAGGTACCAAGTGAGAATTTTAGTTTGAGCTACTACATTTCTATTCACCTCTTGCTAGCAGTTTCAATAATTTCCAGTGATTGAAAATAAGAATATTATTTGCTTAATTAGTATTTGTTTGAGATTAATAAATATTAAATTAGAAATATTCAGGAATATTTGCTGTGGTCATAGTAGCGGAAATGATCCTGCTGTTTCTGCTCAGAATGCTATTATTTTTTACTGGCAGATTGGTTACTCTTTTATTTGTTTTTCTTTTATAAATTCTGATTGTTATAAGTGTCCATGATAGCATGAAATGCTTCAGTGACTGGGATATAAATCTAGATGATGGCTACACAAGTCATCTCGGCTGCAAGGCATAACACAACCATATGAGCTTCCTTTGGTCATTGTACTTAACCGAGAAAGTACAAAATAACCGATAAAAAAAAATGAGTACAACTATCCCTATTATCAGATATACCTATAAGGTTTGTCCAACCTAAAGAGTCGGTGCATAGTGCCAATTTGTCTAAAACGTTTTGCCACTTTCCTGTAGTGACCTCAATATTTGCCATCTTTCTAAGCACAGCTGTAGGGTGTCCTGTCTTCACAATCATTTGTTGCTTCTTTTAAGAGTCCCGTTATTACAGTTCTTTTCTAGCATCGCCTATATGCCCAGACTGTGAAACTTCTCTTCCCAACTCTAACCCATTTCCAGTGGCAGTATGAATACTTGGGGCATGTCCCTACAAGTGCACATGTGCATTTCCCCCGAGACAACTAACAGTGGCACAAATGTTCTGCTGCTCGTTGCCCTCAGAGAACACCCCTGCGCTTGCACTCTGGAGTGTGGCAAATTGCCCTAGGTGGGGTAGGACAGGTCACGTGCATTTGGCAGTGCCTCTAAAGCCTTTCTGCTCATGGGGACACAACCCAGGAGTGCTAAATATATTCTTTTGGTTCACATCCCCTTTGTAAGATCTTCCTGTTCAAAATGCCAATGTGCTTATCACATAGGTGTTATCCAGAACCCCAAAATGTGTCAGAATCAAACTGTAGACTTCTGCCTTCGGTTCTGTTCTCCTCCCTCTGGGACCTAATTAAAAAAATTTCAAAAATCAGGAAACAAAGCCCAAGATGCTGCAAAACCAAGCCAATCAAAATAACAGCAGTAAGGGAGAAACATCAGTAATTGGCAGGGATCCAGGTTTTCCATTTCTTGCAGAAAAACACAAATTTTCCCCTCTGAAGCAGCAAACCATGGGTTTCCCCTTGCAGGCTGGCAGAGTTCCAGCCTGCGAGGAACTGCTTGGGACTGGGGTGAAAGGGGAGGGAGACTGCAGGCAGGGCCAGGCTCTCCTCCTACTCGGGGCTGGGTCTGGGACTTGGGCAGTGCCTCCCAAGTTTGTTTCACTTTCAGGCATGGGGCCTGGAGCTCAGAGCATTGGCAGAATGGGCACCCAGAAGTGAAGAGACTGTGGTGGGGACTGAAGAGCATGGGGTATGGCAGGCTGTGATCCCCCCAGGAGCTGCTGGAGCCAGCGCCGTGCATCCTGCTGGCATTGGCAATGTGTCAGGGGGTATGTGGGGGAGGAGTGAATGATCATCCCCCTAAATTTAACTTTAATAGATTTTATTTATAGAAAGGGAGGAAGGGAGCAGGGAGGTAAAGGGAAAAAATATCTGGGGCTGCAGGGCAGGAGGCACCATGTGCATGTGTGTGCACACGCACGCATGCACACACGCACAGCCCAATACAGCCACGCAGCGTGGTGGGAGCAGCCCTGGCAGCTGTATGCAGGTAAGACTGTGGGATGGGGGGAGGAGGAGGGGGAGAGTTGGAGAGCCAGGGCTTGGAGACTATCCCTGCACCATCAGAGCTGGGGCCTGAGCTCTGGTGAGCCCAAAATCGTGAGCCTGCACCATTGGTGGGGGGAGGCGGGGGACAGGTGGGGCTGATGGCACAGAGATTGGTCAAGCCATGCCAGGGCTTGGAGCACAGCACCAATAGTGTGGGGCTGGTCCAGGCCATTACGGGCCAACCTCTAGTGAGTCTGGACCAGCCCTGCTCCATCGGGGCAGGGGCCATGCTCTAGAAAGCCCCATACCCCACCTGCCCCACCCAGCCCTGGCCACAATTTCCTTCATGTGTAGCTGTCTTTTAGAAGAATCTCCATCCGCTATAGTATCATAAAACATGACATTAAAAGTAGCTCTAGAATGAAATCAGAACTTCTTTGTCTATTGAATACTTGCCCTGAACCCCACTGCATCCCAAAATCCATGATTAAAATGAAATGCCACAACACCTACAGGTATCAATTGAATACAATATTTTACTAATATTTTTATCATTTTAAAGTGCTTTGGAAACTTACCAGTGCCTCAATCATTAGAATAAATTAAATTCTAAATACCTATAAATTTTAGTATTTAATTTTGGGTTTATCATGGAAAATCATAACTCCCCCTGCTCCCTTTGCTTACCAGGATATAGGCTCAGGACCATAAGTGATGCTTGGAGAGGTATGGGGAGGGGCATGTGCCCCCCAACCCAAGGTTGGCAGCTGCTGACTCTGCCACTGGTGCCTGTAGGCAGTTGCTGGTCACAACCCCCGCCCTCACTGCCGACACTGCTGCAGCCATCTGCAAGCAGTCCTAAGTCAGCACATCTCACTGCTGATGTCACCATGGCCACCTGCAGGTGGTCCCTGCTCAACCCACCCTTGCTGCTGATGTCACCAGGCTGGCCTGTGAGCAGTCCCTGCCTGCAGCCGCCACCTGTGAGCAGTCGCCATGTCCCCCCAGCATCAGGAGGTACAAGTTGTTCATGTCCACGCCCCTCACTTGCAAGCTACAGTCCCTCAATCTCCCCAAGTGCTGCTGAAGGAGACCCCCAGCTGCCAGGGTTAGGGGGCCCAGGGATCTGGGTCCACAGCCCTCTGCCACTGCAGCAGCACCTGAGCCCTTTCTGCCACCCATGGGAGGTGGCAGCTGCTGTGGCAGAGTGGAGCTCTGAGTGGAGCTCTCTGGCTATGCCACCCAATGAGTGGCATAGCCAGAGCAAAGCCCATCAAGAAGGCAGAAGTGGGTTGGCCTCTGCAATCTAAGGAATCCCCACCCTCCTGCTCTCTTCCTGGGGCCCCCATAGCTCAACAGGTGGGATCTGGCACAGCAGGGCAGAGTGGGGATTGATGGGTAAGCTTGTTACTGCTTCTGGGAGCTCAGCACTTCCATAGCAAGGTTCCTCCTGTCCACCCAGCAGCAAGGGGCCCAACTCCATGCCACCATCCCCGCTGCTGCCAGTGGGGCAGAGGTCACTTTGTTATGGCAGTACAGAGCTCGCAGCAGCATCTCCAAGCTTTTCCACCCCACTCTGCCCTGCCTTGCTGGGTTCTGCCTGCTAGTCTGCAGAGTGCCTGGGTGGAAGGCAGCAGGGCAGGGAACCCAAGCATGCAGCAGACAGCCCTCCCCATGCATAGACTGGGGAACATGTGCCTCTCCCACCCCCAACCCCTTCACAGGACTGTGTGCAGTGGAAGAAAGCCACTTCCCCAGGCCCCCTGGATAAGCTACCCACAGCTTTGTCCTGCTTTCCACTAGGGCCCTGTGGCTATGCATTCTGACCCTGGACCCCAAACATCACACACCACCCCAGCTGGGCAGCAGCCCCAGCCCTACCCAACTCCCTCCCTCCTTATGGGGGGGCTCAATCCCCCTCCTGCCCCCACCAGACTTACCTGCAGGAGCTGGTCCGCAAGCTGCCTCATGGCCATGTGCATGTGTGAGTATGCACTTGCACATGGCTCCCCCATACCAGACCACCCTTCTCCTACTCCCTCCCCCGCCAGCCTTCTTGCAGGGTGGAACTCTCCCAGAGCTTTTGAAAAAGTGGAAAATCTGTTTTTCTTGGTTAAAAGGGAAAAGCCATGGTTTTTTTTTCCATTTTGCCATGGGAAACTGAAAACCCTTATCCCTGGTAATTGAGCACTCTTTAACTCTCTGAGCATATATTCGACTTGCAGGCACATTAATGAGAAAATGTATTGCAGAAGTGCAGGAGGGCATTGTTTCCTTCTCTTTATATTATCCTTAAGAATTTCTGTCAAGCTATTTGAACTCTGTACCATAGGACTTTGTTTTAGAGAGGGAAGGTGGGGGAAATAGCTACGGAATTGTGCCCTAAATGCACAGTTAGAGGGCAGATGCTTACACTGCATCTAAAACACATGAAAAGAAAAGTATGGATGGCCACATGGCAGAAGGTAGTTGAAAAGGAGGGGCATAAAAAACTGAATACAAAAATGAAATGGAGTCTAACAGATGTAAGGTAGGTAACATAAGAGAGAGACATGGTGAAGTTGAAAATCACTTTTTAATTTGTGAATGCTGTTCTTGTAGCAAGTAACCCCTAAGAGGACTAAGAGAAACTGCTGAGCAAACATGCACATAAACTAATTTTGTTTACTTTGTGCATTTGATGGTCTTGTGTGTATAGTCAGTTTTCCCTGTAGGAAATCAGTCAGTTCCCATCTTGTTTAAAGATTTTGAGTAGCACTGGAAAAAAAAACCACACACACTTTTTGAAGGGAGGGAAGAGTGAATTTACTACAACCAAAAATTAAATTTTAAAAATAATCTCATTTAGGGAAATTAAGAAAACTTGATCGCATCTATTTAGGCTAAGTACAGACATTCAAAAAGCCTTAGCCTGAATCAATTCAGTTTTTGCAGGTTTGTCTAAACTGTACAGACTGAACTCATAAGCAAGTTAATAGACATTCATTTTTTATTCCAGAAATGCAGCCACATGACTGCAGTGGCTCAGGCAAGAAGCTACAGGCTGCTAAAGCAAGCTCTCCCTTCCCTTCAACAATGGCAGGAAGATTGAGGGGAAACTGGGAGAGAAACCCTCCAGGCTTTTCCCCCACCCTGATCAAGCTGGGGGCATGGCCAAGCCCTAGCAAGCCACTAAGTATGATTGGGGAGAGGTTTAAGTCCCAATCCTGGCCCACATGGCCCCAGCTGGGGTGTGCCTGGAGGGGAAGGGGGAAAGCAGCCCCTGCCAGGGTTTTCACCTCTCACTGCTCACTCACTCAAACAGCAGGGGGGCATGACCAGACCCCATCCCCCAGCTGGCACCCTGAGGCAGAGGGACGGAGGTTTAAACCCCTCTCCCACCAGCACAGATCCCCCAACTGGTCTGTTTAGGCTTTTCCTCACACTCCCCACTTGAGCAGTGGGGGCTGGGACATGGGAACAACATCTGGCCATGACCCCACCCCCACTGCTCAAGTGGGGAGAAGAGCCTGGCAGGGGCTGCTGCACCCCTCCCAGGCAGACCCAAGCTGGGGTCCCATGCTGGTGGGAGAGGGAGAGAGAAAGACAGGAGGGAGGGGGGATTTCAACTTCCTTCCCTTCCCCTGCTTCACCTCAGGTTGCTGGCCTGGGACCAGCATCTCGCCATGCCCCCCCCCCCCAACCTGGCACCACTTGAGTGGAGAAAAGCCCGGCAGGACTGCAGTCCTGAACAGAGTTCCTATCCCCATCCCCTTAGCCAACTGGAACAGTGATAGTGCTCTGGCTGGGGAGCAAAGGGGCGGAGCCAACCCTGCTCTTTTGGAGCAGACAACACAGCCCAGCCCAGGGCTGCAAAGCATCCTGGTATGCTGGGGGACTCCGAATTAATTTAAACCAGGAAGGGGTATGGGGCAGTAGTTCCTTGAACTAGTTTGACATAAATCATTTAGGTCTGATACTACATTCAACCAGTTTTATCTTTAACCAGTTTCAGCCATTTTGAAAGAGGTTTATGTGCATTGAACATCTGTTCTGTTGCAGGTTGAAACTGGTTTCTGATCACTCAAACTTAAAGCCTTAAAATCAGAGGCATTCATCCTTTTGATATGTCTGAATGTATGTGGAGCATATGAAAAGTGCCTTATTACAGTATTAGCCACAGAAGACTTATTTATAAATATACCTGGCACAGCAGGGACATCAGCAATCTGATGTGTCCCCATAGTTTCATAGATTTCATAGACATTAGGGCTGGAAGGGACCTCGGAAGATCATCGAGTCCAGCCCCGCACCCAAAGGGCAGGAAGTCAGCTGGGGTCATAGGATCCCAGCAAGATAAGCATCCAATTTGCTCTTGAAGGTGTTCAATGTAGGTGCCTGAACCACCTCCGATGGCAGGCTGTTCTAGACCTTGGGGGCTCAGACAGTAAAGAAATTCTTCATTATGTCCAGCCAGAAATGGTCTTGCAGTAGTTTATAACTGTTTGACTCCAGTTATGTACTGCAATTGCATTCTGGAGGGAATACCACTAAAGGAAGTAAAATGGTTCAGTTTCCAAAATCATTCCGTACTTAGATTGCTAACAACTGCATTCATGGCTTTCTTGATAAATATCTGGGCACTCAAAAACTGACTGAGACCACAAATTAATTCCATATAGGTCAAACAACAACCTGAAGAGTAATGCATTTTCTAGATAATAATGCTAGTACTGCTCTAGGCTACATTCAAAGTATGACCTGGAGGTGAAAGGACCCTGAATCATCCATTCCCATTTTTCAGTTTTTAATCACCACTGTATTTTCAAGAGTTAGAGTAACTTCTTCTTATTTTGCAATGTAAAATTTGTAGCTTTGATTAGCAATTTGTATGTAGCAAATCTCTTTACTCCTAGAACTTTATATTTATATTTTTCTGTTAACTTTTTATTCTCTTCCAATTTGCCCATTGCTGATAGGGTAATTGCAAATACATTTTCACAACATCAACAACAAAATGCTATGCATAAACACAATTCTTTTTGCAAGAATCAGACACCTGCTTCAGTTTCTTGTAGCTTTTTAATGCACTTGAATGCATGTATACTTTTAAAAATTTTCTTAATAAAGGAAAAGTAACATAAAAATCTTATCCCATACTTTCAGAGGTGATGAATAAATGGGGAAAAGTGAGTTTGATCTCTAAACTTTTTAAAATATTCCCTAAAGCAAAATTTTTCATGAAGCAGTAGTGACAGGCAGACGTTCATAGGCATAAATAATAGCATATCTACATATCTGACATTTCAAAGTTACCATCAGCCAAACAGAAGTGTCCTTCACTTTATACTTTGCATTACTACTAAATACAGTATATGTATTATAGCTTCAGAATGCTGAGTCAGAAGAGTGTGCAACCTTCCTATTCATATAGTTATTCCTTTAAGATTTCACAATATTCTGGTCCTTTTATCATTCAACTAGGGCTAGGCTGACTGATACAGTGCAATTTAGCACAGAATCCTCTTTTTTTTTTAAATAGTACTTTCCAAATTCACCTCTTTCCACAAGTGGGTGTCTTTCATTATGGCTGACATTAATACTGAATGAACCAACAGCTGCTTCTTGCTAATGAGTCCTAAGTAAAAAGAAATATATTTCAGTGGCTGCAGTTTCAAACTTGGCAGCTTGCCTGAAGAAATCTTTTAGAAGGATCTAGTTTTCTAGAACGAGGGTGTTCTACTTTTTTTTTTTTAGCTTTCTGCTCAATACTACAGAATTTCTTCTGTTGCAAGCACATATTTTATCTATGAGATCAAAAAGCAAATATCTGTTTAATATGTGTTTTTATAATAAAATTAGTTCTCTGATTTTACAAATAGTAGATATCTGCAAGTCTCTATTTTTAATTATAACATAGGCATTCTAGCATTTCGAAACATCTAATGTTCTCCTTACGTGTCCAATGCAATATTAATACAACATTTAAATTATAGTTAGCATCAAACAGGGAACACTGACTGGAAAACAAAAAAATGTTCACTGTGTGAATATAAATGCTCTATAAATATGTGCAGGAACTGCATATTTATTTAAAACAAAAGTTGCTGTGCTGTCATTAGCCAGGGCAGATGCACAAGGGGAAATCCTGGCCATAGTGAATTCAACAGAAACATTACCATCGACTCCAGTGTGGCCTGGATTTCATTTTGTTACTTCATTGGTGTCTGAACATCACTTATCACAATGAAGATCTAGCCCGGACTGCAGCATTCAGGTGCTACCAAATGTGAATGATTAATAATAGTCCTAGTTTGAAGCAATTTAGGGGCAATAGAACCAGATGGAGGTGTACCGTCTTTTACACTGAATAATTTTCAGTGAGAGCCCTGACTTCCTCTGTGGGAGTTTGTGCATGGCAGTTTATGGGCTCCATCCCATGCCTTATCTGCTAATAGCACATCCATCTCACTGAAGGGAACACTTGACAGATACTATGCAGCGTAGAATCTGCTGATCTTCCAAGGGCAGTCAAAAGGCCTTTTCTTCTGCCAAAGGTGAAGGATATGTTTTTTGGATAGTAATCAGAGCTGAACATTTCAGTGCAAGACAAACTAACAACATTCATGTACAACTGTGCAGTAGTATATTATAAAAGAAATACTTTTTCTGACTGCTGCTGGTTGTCAGGTTATGCTCTGAAATGCAAGGATTGCTAGTTCTTGTAGTATTATCACAGCTCACACAACTTTTAACTGTTACATCACAGGATCAGCTTGTTAGTTTGGTTTTATTGTCTTAAGTCCCAAGCCAGCTAAACAACTGTATAAGGGTTGTGGCCTACAGTTCCAGTCCCATTTGAAAATTCAAAACTACCATAACTGTATAGGCTATTTGCCCCAAACTCCAGATGAACAGAAGTTCTAAATACAAATGTCATTTCTGATCCCCTCTATTGGTGAACAAGGGGAAGACTGGCTAGAGAACAAGGTTCATTTGCACAATTTACCCACAGTTCCTTTACTCACACTATGACACCCTATTCCCATATTCTGGAATGAACCTGGTAGCATTTCACAACAGACTGAAGACAGGTGTACCTGGACTACAGCACTATTCTACTCACTCACCACAAAGTATACCTGAAGTTTCACAGCTACAGGAAAGGAAAGTGATATGGGATCTGTTATATGCCATGAAGGTACAAGGGGCTAACTATCAAAGCTGCTGTGGGTAAGTAGTGTATCACTCATTTTAGCAGACAGGCCAGCAGTCTGTCTGGTGCTGAGATGATACTGTGCTCTCTTCCTTCCTCAAAGTTGTCTTTGTTTTATATACAGATTTGGTGCTTTCAAGTGGGGAAGAATTGTCTATTAATCCTGTCCACAAGGATGTACCTAGCAATCCCAAAAATTCTGAATGGAAGCTCAAGCCATTTCTGTCTTGGACCTAAGACAACTCTTGACAAAAAGATTACATGCGATTAACTTGAAATTCTTGACATGTCCAGTGAAGTCAATAAGAAGTCAAGTCCAGTTGTAATGCTTGCTTTTAGTTAAACATGTACTTAAGTTATATTGACTTCAATTGACATGTTTAAGTGCTTTGTTAAAACACGATCTTTCTGATGTATCCAAGACCTATCCTTGAGTCATTATCATTTAAGATTTTTTAAAATCAACGATACTGAAAATGATAATACCTTACTAGATTACAGTTAGAATGAGTACATAAAATGTCTAACCAACCAAAGCTGCCCCAGTGCAATGCATTACAGTTTAAGTCTATAAACTGCCACAATGTATATACATTATTAGACACTCATCATTTTTATGTACCAGGCTATTTTGGAAGGAAATTCTTTCAGTGATTCTCTGAAAACAGATTTAAGGCAGTAAATAGCACTAATTTGTACAATTTTTCATACAAATGAAAATTAAGATGCTTCCAATACCTTAAATACAACTAAATATTTTTGTTACAGAAAAATCAGATTTAACAGCTGATCTTTTTTATCCTAGCTAAAGCTATGTCAATATTTACCAACTAATGTACAATAAGCATTCTGTTTGCAAAGAAATCTAGGCTAATTGTTTCTATACTAAGATTATGTACTTAAAAATCATGGATATTTATAGGTGTCAGTTGGTTGGGGGCAGTGCACAATTGTAGTTATTAAGAAAAGTTTTTAATGCAGGTTTTCCCTGGTTTGACATTCTTAATAATAAATGTTTATGAAGAGAATATGCCATCTCTCTTAGTGAACTCATAAATGTGCACAGTGCTTGTCATAAATGTCCCAGCCTGATTACAAACATTTCATATTGAATAGTCTGACTATCAGCATCTACATGATTTACTAAGAACTTTGATTTGTTTTGAGGTTAAGGTTATGGTTATAGTTGATTCTGCAGTGCATATGACTCTGGCTAGGGTTCATTTAAATAGACAAACAAATAAACCATGTGCTCAGCATGCAGTATCCATGGCATCCACACAACTAATAGGAATGAGACTTACAGTATGTCCAAAATGAAAAGGGAAGAAGATCTAATGCCTGAGGGGACTTTCACAGATACAGGTTGTAAGGCAGGCTCACAACCATGAAATATTACTTTCTGACATCAGCCAGAAAGACATGAAGAAAACCAGTCATCTGTTCCATTTTCAAGAGCATAACTGTAAAGTTTATGACAATGGAGTTCAGTGGTTTTTGCAGCATTAAAATTTTCCTTTACATACAAAAACATGTCCCTAGAAACATGTCTCTGTCTCAAGCAAACTAAAGATGTCAAGTAAAGCTAAAAAACATTGTGTAGCACTACGATTTAATTTGAGACTGACTTTCACAATTTGCATTAATATTCAATAACCACAAAAACATGGCCCTTTTGTTTACTTTCAGCATATTTGATGGTCTTATGTTAAAAGTAATGTAGAGAACATCTATTTTTAAAGGAACATTTTTGGGACTGTAGCACATAACACAATTATGATGACTTAGGTGTGTTTGAAATCATTCACAATCAGCTGCACTCTCCAAGAGCTATGGAATATTTCCACTGAAACGTTTAGAAGTTTAGGGTTTAACATTTTTATGTCAGATAAATCTTATGCTGGATATGCAACATGTATCCCTCTTGTTGGCTGAAACATCAGGGACTAAGATTCTCTTATTCAAAGTAACATGTGGCCATGCTAAAGGTTCAGCAGGAATAGAAAATAAGGAATTTTCAATTTTCTCTTCAAATTGTAGTTCAATTAGCACAAAGAAAAATGAGCTTGTTAGCTATGAATTCTTTCTAGTGAATGTATTTTACCTGCAATTGAAATGGATAATGTTTTAAGAATTGGTTTGCTCTGAAGCAAAGGTTTAAAACATTTCTACCCCCTCCTCCTCCACCAGGTTAGATGGAACATACAATGGGATCTATGGGAAATATTGAGAAAAAAAGCCCATATGAATAAAAGACTAGACTGATTTTTTCAAGCTATTGTTACTAGAGACTAAATACCTCGGCTGTCTTTAAAGCAAAGTTTTGTTAGCCAATTATTGTATTAACCTTAGGTTTTATTCCTAACATCATGTGAAAAGCTTTCCATTTTGAGAATCCATCAAAGCATTTTGAGAAAAGTGCCAAATGGGTGCACATCAATGGATATGTCTACACGAGACATAAAGATCAAGGTACTGCACATTTAATGTTACAAAGACTTGAGTTAGTCCTCATTGTTAAGAATTAAATGAAATCACATATAGTATTATTTGATGATCACAATTAGAACTAATATTAAAATGCTAAAAAGACATTAATTGAAGTTCTATTTTGCAGAGACAGTAGAACAGACCTCTAAATCTGATATGTAATATTTAAGACTAACACTTCCAAAGTGATCACTATCTTTAAATGTTACGTTTGCTATCTTTCTATGGTTTGGAAATAGAATACACAGTGCACATGAAATTTATAAGACTAGGTATATTGGTTTCTCAGAGTAAGCTTCTTGGATAGGCAGCAACTGAGTGACTTCTGCTGACTGGATTCTTTTTTTTTTTAAATTATAGTGGTTTAGTAATGGTTATATTGTAACAATAAAGTAAAACAAATATATATATAAACTAAGTAAAATAAAATAAGAAAGCAAAATGAAAGTATTACAATAGATAATTAAATGTGCATTCTATAAATTTAGTAAAGGCTAGGGGAGAGTTTGACATTATATATAACCAACTAACAAATATACATATACATTTTAAAAGATACCAACCCACTAACAAATCAATTTATAAACTTAGCAGGAGTCATATCTCATGTTGGGCCAAGTTATGTTTATTTGCATATGTAATATTTTCTATTAACATAACATGCATAAGTTATTTTAACCATTCCAACAATGAAGTTATGCTGGGAGTTTTACATTTCCCTAAAATTACCCATTTGGCTGCCAAAAATATTATAGCTAGCCATTCTTTCTAGGGTCCAATAAAATCTATTTAACATCTTGTTCTGAAAAAATCTTAAAAGCAATGAATTAGATATTTTACAGAGTGATTTCCAGATACTATCCCATTTCTCAACTCTTAACAGTATCTGTAAATCCTTTTCCCATTTACCTTTAATAACATCTGCTGTATATAATAATTTATTAGACCAATTTGTATGCATTACCAACAAAGTGAGGTTTATCCTTAGAGTAAAACATATATCTGCCCAAATGTGTATGTGATAAATTATTCCATATATTCCCATATGTCTTCTTCAACCGAGCACAACGTTTTTTTGCAGATATGTCCTGTTCCTTAAAAAACTGAAACTTATATATATAAGCAAAAGGTACAAGACTACTATCCTTAATAGATTTTATTGTAGCTATATCCTTTTTCCATATATCTGAGATTCCTTTATTATCTTTAAACTTCAATTGAGGGTATAGCTGACTGGATTTTTAATTATTTCATACCTCCATGCTATCAGTCGTGATGCATAGGGTGTGCACAGAGGTGCATGTGCATCCCCTGAGAGTGCTGGTGCACCCCCCCCTCCTGGTTGGTGAGATTCCTGCGGGGAGACACCCCTGGTTACCCACTGGTCGCTGGGGTGGTGCGGGAGGGGGAACACGTGCCCCCCCATGACTATGGTGGCAACAGTCACCCATCGCCCATGCATATTATCATTTTTGGAACTGATGCTATAGGAGTCCAGGACTCTCTTATGTATTCTCATTACCAGGAGTGGAATTATGACCTGACTGCTCAGCCTACTCTGATGAATTGCAAAACTAACCATCTTGTCTCCTACTGTCACAAAAAGAAAAGAGAAACCACCAATACAACCCAACAAAGAACAGAAGATGGAGAAGAAATAAGGACTTGTATTCATTCTGAAGAATTTAGTTTCTGGCTCCATGTGTCTGGAGAAAGTTGGATGTTGATAAAATTACAGCTACATGGTATCATTTGTAAAATGGGGACTTTTAAAAATTGTTATACAGTCAGAAGGAAGTATATAAATGCTTTTGTGTGTCCGTAGTGATCTATGATAAAGGTACCAAAACATACTGGATTTAATGGTCTACAGTCCTATATGGGAGAATAACAAAGCTACACACATCCATCTTTCCCTGCTGCTATCACAATATGGGCTCTCTCTTGGATAAAGAGACTCTAAACCTAACCTACTGGATAAGTTAGAGACATATATGGGGCTAAACCCTCCTCTATGTATTTCATCCCAGGCAATGCACAATGTCCCACTTAGGGAACACACACTGCACCCTTACCAAATGGTACTGACACCATTCTCCCTTCCTTCTGAAACATACAGTTTAGCCCTTTTCATTACCTGAATGTAGCAATACCATTTGTTCCTTGTATTCACAAAAGTGTGTTTCTAATAATGAAAGTTTTAATGCCCCTTGCTCCCTGTGGCCACCACTCTTCAGCATTTGTCTATCACTCCCACCGTCCTTCCATCCCATAGCTGGCATTGATTTACCCAGGATACAAAAATTGTTAGTTATGCCCCTATTGATGGGCATCTTAATCCCCACAAAAGTCTCTGTCCTGCCACCCCTGAGAAAAGAAACAAAACAAAACACACTCCTTTGTTTGTCCTTTGGCCTGTCTTCTATTCATGGCACTGGGCAGATGCTGAGAAGAACTAGATTCAATTACCCAGTTTTTTACTCCCTTATGTAATGTTCCTCAGCTTACCATCTATTAAATGGGGATAATCCTGATTCTCAGATATGCTATTTGATGACTATGTTACTAGTGTCTGATTCTGCGGCTACAGAATCTAAGTATATTTGGGATCATCACAAACTTCTTCATACTGATCATGGAAATATGCCTCCCAAGAGATTTCTAGAGGGAAGATCAACGATCTATACGAAAGTTTGATTCATGATCTGCCAAATGACATAGGTAATACCATGGATGGTATTACATAGTTGACAATTACTACTATCTATTACGGTAGGAATTGAGCTGTGGCAACCAATAAGCTTTCTACAAATCACTTAACAGTCACCTGATAGCAATGAGCTTCAGCCATCTCTGACCTTGGATTTGAACAAGAAAGAAAACAAACTCCTGTTACCAATACCCCAAGCTGTTCAGTCCTACTTTGTATTGTATGGTTTTGCTTTTTTTTTTTTTTGTCTTCAGAATCCATATACTGAAATTCCCTTCTTAGGATCTATATTGAAGTACAAATAAAACAGATGACATTTAACATTTAGAGCTGGAGAAAATTGTTCACTACATCAGCAAACATTCATGAATGAGCCCCTTAGAGCCTTCTCTTATTTTACTTAGAAGACTTGCCCTGTGTGTCAAGATAGGATTAGCCAATTAGGTTTACTTTGAAAGGTGAGCAAGTAGTAGGCATAGCAAAGGTGAAATCTTGCATTCTTATCCCCATCAGTATGATTCTGAAAATCATACCCATGCTAAACTTCTGAATCCCATATGTGAAAGGAAAACAGGAGGGATCAGTCACAAGAAACCAAATATCAAGTATTCTTTTTAGGTTCTCATCTTCTCCCTGATGCTCCTAAAACATAGTCCAGAGGGGTTAACCATTTAATCCTTCTTATGGTACCATTATTGTATAAAGGAGAGAGAGAATCTAAGACAATATTACAATTCAGTCTCCACACTTATTCACTCTATAGCCAATTCCAAAAACACTTCCATTTTTCATGTCCACTAGGAACTGGATTTAAATGACCTTGTTCCAACAGGATGCCCACAACTCTCACTTTGGCATGCACTTTCTGTCAATCTGACTTGGTTCAGAAATATAGCAGTTACCCAGAAGTAAAAGCCTTTCTACACTTATTCTACTGTTCTACCCTTTTTCCATGAAGTAAAATTTATCTAAAAGTTTTCTTACAAATAATGCATGGCTTTTTTGTGTGTGATATCTTTTATTGAACCAAAAGCATTGTTGGGATAAAGTTAGGCAAGCTTTTCAATCCAAGGCATTCTTCACCAGGGTCCTGATGAAGAATGCCTAGCATTCAAAAACTTGCCTAATTTTGTCCCAACCATGCTTTCAGTTCAATAAAAGGTATCACCAACTAAAGTCCTCATTTCTCCTAATTTCTGGACCATTGTTCCAACAACATCAATAAGTCATTCTTACATTATTGAACCAGTTCAATCTACAGGTTTCTAGTAGTTTTATTTCTGTTGTAAAGCAAGTTTGTGATATGCATGATTCAAATTTCCATTTTAGTCAAAATATGCCATCAATAGTTTTCATCAAAAAGCACAAAGCATTCAGATGTAACAGTGCTAAAAAAGTGCTGAAAAGTGACAAAATATTGGTTCTATTTTTTTTAGTATGATACATTATTATGAGGGCATCAGTTAAATTCTGTAGTTTTTCTGGCATTCTGATTTAAGAAAGTAATGTAAGAATTTCTAGACATTACATCTGAATAATTGAACAATCACCCAATACGTCTTTGAAAGACTTCACTTTTCTACAAGCTTCCTCCAACTGCTGAAAGTCTCTTGACATATTACTTCACAATAGTGAATAAGATATTTTGTATTAAAACATAGGTTAAAATGCAGTAAATCTTAAAACATAAAGAAATCATAGTGAGAGGCCTAGATTATGTAAAAGATGGAAAATTCCCATAAATGATGGGAAAAAGGGTCATTTTATAAAGATAGAATACACTCCCTTGTTAGCAGTTTAGACAAAGATTTGTTTAAAAATTGAACAAGTGGGAACTACTGCATGATTTGTGCTTTTCAAATCAGCCCATGAATGTCAGAAGAGAAATAAAAAGATTTATGAGTTGTCTTTATTCACCCAATTTTGATGTCTAGGCTCTTATGACGGGAGTGTGTAATTTTGAAGTACACAGCTTGCAGGAGAAATGTAGCAAATGTCTTGCAGCCTCAGAGAGGCTTTCTGGAGAGTAGACTGAGCCAGAATGGAGATACTGCTGGGCACAGGCTCCACACTCGATGCTGCTGCCAGCCCCAGCCCTGTGCTCCTACCCAGCTGCAGTTTCCTTCCATCCACTGCTGCTTCCCTACCTGCTGCCCAGAGGTACCGCTACAGCAGGGACATAAGGAGAAGCCCCAGCCCTGGCCAACACACACAGCAGCAGCCCCACCTGGAAGCCCTCCTGCACATGAGGGTAGAAGTGCAGCGTGTGGACTGGGTGGGGTACAATTAATTGGTGGGTGACCATGGGATGGATGAAATAACCTGGTGGGCCAGATGTGGCCCATGGACCATATTTTGCCTGCCCAGATTCTAGAGAAATCCACAGTCAACTGAGAGGCAAGTTAAATCATTTAACACTAATTTGGACCCTCTTATGTTTTAGGAAGTCTACGTAAGGTGTCATTTAAAAATTGGGAAGGAATCAAGTCAATTTATACCTCTCTAGGACATTTGTGCATAATTATACTGATTTCAATTGCTTTGATGTTAGCAGATGGGGTATACAATAAAGCTAGCTGAAAAGCAGGGTTTCCATGTGCAGGAAATTGGTTTTTTTAATTGATATGTGAACTTGGTAGCTAATGAGAGCCCTGCATAGCTTGCTATTTTTTGGTGAAATTGGCATTGCTATTTGGCAAAACCATTGATTTTACAGAGCAGCGGCACTGGCATTCCCAGGATCTGTGGACAGGCCCATGCTGACCCTGACATTGACACTGAACTCCCATCTAAATACTTCTAGGCTCCTAGTCCTAGGCTCACTGTAAGGATTCTCATTCTGAAAACTCTGGTTCCAGCCAGAGTTCTCAGGGCTTTCAGGGATCCCAGGGCTTTCAGGTTTCCAGCCCCTTGGAGTCCAAGGGTCCCCATCCCAGTGGCAATCTGCCCCTGAGAGCAATTGAAACTCATCAGTCAACCTGCCCTAGGGCAGCCTGCCAGGAATCCTGCCTTGGATCTCATGAAAATAAATGAAACATCCAAAATGTTTTGCTCAAAACATTTCTGGCTCAACAAACTGCATGTTTCTGCAATGAAAATTTATTGTGCTACTAAATATCTGATCTACTCTAGTACAAACTTACTAAAGGATTCTAAGACAGTACAAAGGCCTAACTAACACATTGCCTCTGGATTTTCCCCCAATCTGTAATTGTATGAGAAGCTGCCAGCTGCACTATCCAAGGCTTTCAGAAGCTATGACATTAAAACATGATTTTTGGATTGCATTGTATCCAAATATTTATTGCAGGGTGACTACACTTGCAAAGAGAAAGTTATCCTGAAACTCTTACAGTATGAAGTAAATCCATTCTCATGCTACATTGCCAGGTTTTTACTGTGATTAATTTTACTGTAGAGAGAAAAGTATAACCGCTGCTTTTCAGTTTAATGTTTGTAAAATGCCTCAAAGATGAAAAGTACTTTTCGTGCTGAAGATTATTTAACTGTAAATATATTTATATCATAGTCATCCTGAATATATATTAATGTTTCCTTTCAACTGAAATCAAATTCTGTACTGTAGAAACACTCAGGAAAACAACAGGCATGTTGGTTGTTTCCTATTACCTTAAGTGCCCACTGCAAAATTAAGTTTTTGGCCACTTGTACATGTGATGGGAGTTTAGTCTCCTAAATTGACACAGTGGGTTTTTAATTGTGATGATTAAAAATCCTCCGTTTTAATTTAGGGGCTTTGTGATGGCCAGAACCAAAGAGACTAATAAGCAATAAATATGCGCTTCTTGGAGGCATTTGGAATTTTTGCCTAATATAAAGCCTATAAGTTTGTAACCCACAAATGTAACTTGCCTGTCATAAGTTTAACCAAAATGATAAAACAACTGTTCATGGAACTGACTGAACTGCCCAAAGGCAAAGCTGTAGCTGCAAGATTAGCTGACCTAACGGTTTTTGCTCAGGGTTCAGCCTTGACAATAAAAACTGGATCTAACCACCTGGCACACCCAACACATTCCAAAAAGCATGTCCCAAGAAAGCATATTAAGAGAATCCTAAAAGGGGTTAGGCTTAGGCGGAGCGATGTCAATTTCAAACCTAAAAATGCTGCGTTGTAATTTGCTTATTGGATAAAACTGAGTCTGGGTAGTAACCTTTTATAATAATTTTAACACCTTTCAATCCCATAGGGTAATGGCTATAGGGAAAGATTGTAAGTGGCTCTAAAGCCAACAGATTAGCATAAAACTAGGTACAAAAAGCATGTGGGTCAGGTGACCAGCAGGAAGGAAGGAACAGAACAGTCATTGCTGTTTCAAGCCCAGACTCTGAACTCCCAGTGTGAGTGAGGATTGAATCCTGAAAAATAGCAAAAGGGGGTCTCACCAGAGCCCTTGTCAAAGTTATAAATTTAAGACTCTAATCATCTACTAATTTATAAACATGAGAGTTTACAAAATATAAGGCATGACATCACACCACTTACAGTACAAGAACCTCAAATATAAACTTAATCCCAAGAGGAAAGTCCCAATGCCACTTGGGCCTCTTCCCAAACCCTTCAAGGAAGCTGGTAACTTCAGGGGGGCCCTCCCAGTGGGACCTCCACTTTCAGGAGCCCTTATCTAACCAGGGAGGACTCCTTCTCCCCTGTGGGAATCTTTCTTCCCTATAACACATGGCTCCCAGGCTGGACGGTGGCCCTCATCCTCTGCACCAAGCTGCTCTCTCTCTCCTGTGGTGGTTTCAGGAGTCACTGTGCCCTGGAATTGGGCTCTGCTATGCAGGGCTTCCGGGGCCTCTAGTTCAGCCCTGCCCGCTGGTTCAGTAGCCCAAACACCATCTGGTTCCCTGTACTCAACCTTTTGCTATGGGTTGGAGGCCTGGGTAGCCTCGTGCAGCACTGGGGCTCAGTCCACTCCCATACCCTCCATGCAGTGCCTCCTGCACTGAGCCCCAACCCTTGTGCTGGGGGTTGGGGAACTAAGCCTCCCAAGTGACTCCAAAGATGCTGCTCCATGTGCCAGCCTGTACAGTATGTCTCTGGCTGCATGCCAGAGATTGCAGGCCCAAGCCACCTCCTTCCAAGGTCTGGACACTGTGCACTGTGCTCTGCACTGAGAACCTAGCCACTGGAGCTGTGCACCACTCTCCACTGATGGATGCGTTCAGGGGCTCTTCCGAGCTACTGCTTCACCCTGCTGAGCAGCTCTTCTCAGCTCTTCTAAGTCTGCTCTTCTTTCTTCTCTGTCCCTGACACATCTCTCATGTGCTGGACACACAGCTCTTTCTATTCTCTTCAGGAGGCTCCAGCCCTGAAGTTCTGCCAGACAGGCAGAGTGCAAACTCAAACCAGGTCTGAGGCTTCTTTCTTTTTTTTTCTCTTTGCCCTGAGCAGGGGCAGGGCAAACCCCCTCCAATCAGTTACCTGGATGGGCTCCACCAATCATGAAGAAGATTCTCTAAGCCCAGACAGGCTGGATTGCATTGGTAAGTTCACTACATTAATCAGAAAGTTCTTCTTATCTCTAACCTAAATTTCTTCTACTGCCACTTGAAACCATTGCTCCTAGTTCAGTCCCCTACAGCCACAGCAGAAAAAACTCTATCTCCATCATCTTTATAATTGTTCTTCTGGAGATGTTATCAAATCCCCATTCTGTCTTCTTTCTTCCAAAATAAACAGTCCTAGTTCTTCATAAGACATGTTTCCTGTAATCATCTTTGTTAATGTATGCTGTACTCTTTCCAATCTGTCTGCATCTTTCTTAAAGCATGGATCCCAAAACTGGACACTACTCCAGGCGAGGCCTCACCGGTGATGAACAAGGAGGAAGAATCACTTCCCTTTATTTGCAAGAAAAACCCCTGTTAACACAACCCAGTATGCTGTTGTTTTTCTGTTTTTTCTTTTTATAACGAGCATTCTGTTGGCTCATATTCAGCTTATTCCATTCTGTACTATAACCCCAAGGTCCTGTTCTTCTGTCCTGTAGCCTAGCCATATATGTATACCCCCAAGCTATATTTGTGCATATAATTACTCTGTCCCAAGTGCAGGACTTTGTACTTGTCCTTGTTTAATTTCATGTTATTAATTTCAGACCATGTCTCCAGTTTATTCAGGAGATTCTGGATTTTAACCTTACTGTCCAGAGTTGTCTGCAACCCCAACCAATTTGGTGTCATCCACAAATTTGATGTATACATTTAATCTCATCATCTAAATCATTAATGAAGATGTTAAATAATACCAAACCTAGGACAGACCCCTGTGGAATGCCTTCCTCCCAACTGGACTTTAAACCATTGATGATTACTTGTTGAATCCAATGATCTAACAGTTGTGGATCCAACTTACAGTACTTTTGTCTAATCTGTATTCCTTAGTTTATTAATGATAATGTTGTGGGAGACTGTGTCAAAAACTTTGTCTGTCTTGTTAGGCAGCCTCGTTTTTAACAGTAGAAATAATCAGGACAGCCAGCTTAGATCTGCCCCACATACAAACAGCTGTGGGGGGCTTTGGGCTGCTATGTCTTGGACTGGAATCGGCAAGAGTGAAATACATGAGAAAAAATTAAATGTCATTGTCTTTGGATATTTGTTTACCTAAAACCCTATTTTTTGTATCTTTTTGCTTTTCTGTTGCTTTAAATCCTAATTGATACTCTCTAATCTCTACAGTTTTGCAATTTTGCAAAGATACTACAGTGATGAGAATCATATAAACACATTACTGATGGAAACTCACTGCAGACATTCAATATTTACCTACTGATTTCTATTAAGCTCCTTAGAATTTCTTAGATTATTTGACAGAGCCCTAAAAACAGGATATGAAACCATCCATTTCTATTTCAATGATTAAACAATTATTTTCTCATAGATAACAACCTGTGACAATCTGGAAAGTTAATGGGATCTGTGGAATGTAACCATCTCTTAAAAAACAGGGTGCAGATTTCTAAAGTTGGGTAACCAAAGATTGATCACTCATTATCACAGCAGCTCATGAAAACGTAGACGTTGGCTTCTCTCCATCTCATTTTATCAACTGATTCTGCAAGGATAATGGCACCTACCTCACATGGATGCTACAAGGCAGAATCAATCAATGTTTGTAATGTGCCTAAAGATATTCAGCAAACATTGATATATTAGATCTTACATTAACCTTGGATGGAGAGCATATTTACCAGCAAATACTGGACATCTACACTTGAGGAATACTGACTGCAATGGACATGGAATTGAACTGGAATTTAAATGTCTTAAAAGAAAAAAACCCACAAAAACCTGCTTACTAATCCTGTCGAGTCAAGCTGCACTTTCACAAGTAATAGTAATCTTGTCCTAAATTCCACTGAGCTGGCAAGGTTCTAGTTTCATTTTTCATGTCATATCTAATACCACGCTGAAGCAGTATTTTGAGATCAATGCAACAAAGCACCTCCCTACTTCATTAGAATGCTATTGTGAGGACAAGAGAATGAGGCAGGAACATAGTAATAAGCTATGCCAAGAGGAACATGAAGAGGGTATATTGGGAAGGATAAAAAACAAAAACTGAAGTCTCTAGTCACTTTTAAATTCTTGAAATTTGTAAACAGAAATAAGGAAAATGTATGAAAATCAAAATTGGGGCTTTAATCACCTCCTCTCTCAGCATGGGAACTACCATCAGGAATAAGGCTCTGGAAAGGTTTTGACTTTACCTGATGGAGATGAGACCCCTAGCTAGACCTGCTAGTTAGGAAACCATTTTTCTTCCTCTTTCCTTTCTATCTTTCTCCCAAAGCACACAAAGGCAACAGGGATGTAATGAGAACAGTGACTCTTTCCATCCAAAAGAAACACTGTATTAATTTCTTTCCAACATCAGATCCAAGAGAAATGCTTCAAGTAAGATAATGTCATTCACATTCATTCAACAGCAATAAAAATGAGACTCAAAGCTAACCGATGTTGTTTTCATCCAGAGATTACCACACACTACAGGATCCGCAAAGGAGCTCACTGGTACCTTGTCAGCAGCAATGAAATACTCCAGGTTTACTGTTCTGAGAGGTGAACAGGAATATAAACAAGGCTGCAGATGTAAGAGCTCCCAAATGCATCTCATCGCTTGACTCTTTTGTCTCCACCACAAACCAGACAACTTGACCTAGTTTTTAGCCTGGATGTCAAAATCAAGACTATGCCGTGATTAGAGATCTTCCATCTCTAGACAACAAGACAGAATAATATTCCTGAATCCTGAAGTCTCATGGATTCCAATAAATTGTACTGATAAAAATTAACAATACTCTGCTCACAGGGCAAGAAGCTAAGGACCTGGTAAATTATTATCATTGTATGTTAGCTTGGACCATTGATATGTTGACCTCAAAGCAGCCCTTTCTTCAGTTTCCATGTGTTTGTGCCAAATAAAGACCCAGGAGAAGACACTTGAATGCACATGGTAGAAAACACGGTGATACAGATAGGATAAAAGAAAAACATGTTCTAAGTCTGAATTGCAAAAGAGAACTTTCCTCTCAATATCACCCCATATCAAATTCTACTGGGGTGAGGGGACTACCCAGGATAGTGATCCACTTCAATAGTGAGTGCCTACAAAATCCAGCACATTTAAGTATTAAGAGCTGCAGAGAACTATCACTCTAATATACTGAAAAGATCACACCTACACAGGAAATCTTCTTAAACAGCACGGGCTCAGTCAGCATACAGCTACCAACCATCTGTGTTTCCACAGTTCAGTATATTTATTTATCAAGAAATTCTGCATGCATTAAAAAGGAGTCTTAATTAAATAGTTGCGAATCCAACTGATTTCTGTCTGACCTGTTAAAGTCATGAACAAATAGTCCCACTCATGAACATCACTCCACTAACACGGCTTTACGAGTACTCGTGATGCTCTGGTGTGGTGCCAGAGGACTGGAAAAGGGCCAGTGTGGTTCCCATTTTCAAAAAAGGGAGGAAGGAGGACCCAGGAAACTATAGTCCAGTTAGTCTTACCTCGATCCTGGGTAAGCTTTTCGAGAAAATTATCATGTTGCATGTCCATGAGGGGCCAGCAGGGGAAATTATGCTTAGGGGCAACCAACATGGGTTCATTAGAGGCAGGTTCTGTCCGACCTTCTATGACTAGGTCACAAAATCCTTAGATGCAGGGGTAGCAGTGGACGTAGTCTTTCTGGACTTTAGGAATCACTGGCCTTTGACACCATCTCTCACCCCATTCTCATTAAAAAAATAGGGGACTGTGGCATCGACACCCACACAGTCAAATGGGTCACTAATTGGCTGGAGGGCCACACCCAGAGAGTGGTGGTGGATGGGTCTTATTCTACCTGGAGGGATGTGGGGTCTCCCAGGGCTCAGTCTTTGGGCACTGTTCAACATCTTCATCAGTGATTTGGATGAGGGGGTAAAAAGCACCCTGTTCAAATTCACGGATGACGCTAAGATGTGGGGGGATGTGGCCACACTAGAAGGGAGGAATAGGCTGCAATCAGACCTAGACGGGTTACAGGGGTGGGTGGATGAGAACAGGATGGTTTTCAATATGGACGAGTGCAAGGTGCTACACTTGGGGAGGAAGAACCTGCAGCATACCTACAGGCTGGGGAACTCCCTTCTCATCAGTGCAGAGGCAGAAAAGGATCTTGGAGTCATTATTGCTGCCAAAATGAACATGGGATGACAGTGTGGGGATGCAGTCAGGAAGGCCAACTGTACCCTGTCATGCATCCACAGATGCATCTCAAGCAGGTCCAAGGAAGTGATCCTCCCCCTCTATGCAGCGCTGGTCAGGCCGCAGCTGGAGTACTGTGTCCAATTCTGGGCGCCGGACTTCAGGAGGTATGCGGACAATGTGGAGAGGGTCCAGAGGAGGGCCACTCGCATGATCGGGGCAGCAGGGCAGGCCCTACGAGGACAGGCTACGGGACCTGAAACTGTTCAGCCTCCACAAGAGAAGGCTGAGGGAGGGAACTAGTGGCCATTTACAAACTAGTCAGAGGCAGTTTGGGGAGTCCCTCTTCCACCAAGCACTCCCAGGAGTGATTAGAAATAACGGTCACAAGCTGGCAGAGGGTAGATTCAGACTAGACATCAGGAGGCGCTACTTCACTGTCAGGGCGGCTAGGATCTGGAACCAACTTCCAAGCAAAGTGGTGCTGGCTCCTACCCTGGGGGTCTTTAAGAGAAGGCTGGATGAACACCTTACTGGGGTCATTTGACCCAAGTATTCTATCCTGCCATGGCAGAGGGTCGAACTTTATGATCTGCTCAGGTCCCTTCCAACCTACCAACTATGAAACACACCTTTCCCTTCCTCTCCTCCCACTATACCTCCTCCTCTCCTTTCTCTTCTTCCTCCCATATAACAGATAGTGAAAAAACCTATAAAACATACATCACTTCTAGTCAGCTACAGCACAAACTGTCCATTCTAGAACAAGCTTATTGAGAAGGTAACCAAAGGCCATTATGTAATGGGCTCTAACGTGTTAGACCCAGAACAGTCTGAATTCAGGCCATGAAAGAACTGGATGATATCTTGTTAGAGCAGAGAGAAGACATTGCTTCCTATTGTCCAATACCTCTATGCAATTTTCAAAACCATTGCCCAGAAGAATAAACGTTTTCGCTCGGTCTGAGCCTTCAAGAGGCCGAGTACTACTGTCCTACCCAAGAAATTCATTCAAGGGAATGTACTAAAATATTTCAAGTCCTTCCAGGAGGGATATACCCAAAAAGTAGATCACTCACTTTTGCAGTCCCACAGGGATCAATTCTCTCTCCAGTCACTTTGAACAGCTACCATAAGATGAAATGATTAGATCACATAGAGTCAAATATAAGGTGTCTACAGGTGACACACAGATCTTCCAATCTTAACACCATGTTGACTAATATGGCCTAATGCATCAACAAAATGATTTCATGAATGAAATGACTACCTGACATCCAATCCAAACAAGCAGAGAAAAGTATTTTGACAGGTTGCAGCAATGGTTCAGTCTCCTTTAGCGGAAGGTGCACATCCACAATCGATCAGTTTGCTCACTATCTTAATAGTATTCTTGGATATTTGCCCATAATGAGTTCTCACATAACTTCACCCACAAGAAATGACTGGCTAGGATACTCATTCCCAGATTGATGGATGATGACTTTGTCTCAATTTTTATGCCGTCAGCATCAGCATCTCAGCTGTACTACAGCTATGCAATATTACCAAGCATGAAGCCTTCTTAACTTAGGAATCTCTCTCTAGTGCAGAATGCTTCAGGCCTTTAGCAATACAGATCAGTCCTGTTCTCTGTTCCTCCCATGTTTTTCCTTAGAATTTGAAATCTCTCCGCTTATTTTCAAAATACTTCATAGCTTTGGCACAGAACATCTAAGGGACCCTATACGTGCATTGGAGCAGATTCAATTAATCAAGTCTACTGGACCATGGTAATTACCGTGGTCCAGCAGACCCAACATCATGTGTATCAGCTCATTTGATAAGCTTTAGTCAAAGCACCCCCACCACCATTTTTCAGTGCAGGGACACTGATACAAGTCACATTCTGGGAGCTTTAATTAGAACGGCTCTTGGAGCCCCCCTCCCCCTGCCTCCTGGAGCATACGTACAAACACTCTAAAAGACTACTTAGTCCCACCAGAGTCTATACTACACTGCTTCAGTGAAACAGACTATTTACAATGAGGATCGTCTTTGTAGGTGAACGGAACTTTATTGGAGGGCTAGTCTCAGGACCTAAAAACCAACACAAACCTTACTGTCTTCTGCTTAACGTGCAAATTACATGCTTTAACCTTTAAATTCTTTAACAAATTCCTAGCAGTGAATGCATTTAAAAAATCTGGAAAACCAAAATCCTGAAATCATACCAAGTGCTCATGATTCCCTCCCTGAGGGGATGTGTATAGAACTATAGGTCCAGAGGAGGCCTCTAGGGCTACTGAATCCAGAGCCCTGTGTAAGCAGGCAACCATGTAACAAAAAGACCCATAAGACTGTTCACATGCTGACACCTCGCACACATGACAGCAACAAATCACCCCACAGCCTACAATGTGCCACAAATAAAAAGTGGATGAGATATGGCAGTATTTTTAGTTGGATATAGGATACTACAAAGTGGTAACCTGACCATTTCTAAGTCCCACTAAGAACAGCAGCCAAATCCCCACCTGGCTACGGCCAAGGTCCAGTCTTTCAGAAGGAAAGCAAAAGGTGACAACAACCACAACCCAAACCAGAAGAAAAATATAAGTCATATAGTGACAAAATAAAGTCCTTGACTCTTAGAAGTAACTAGCAGAAGCCCTGAAGTATGCCCCAACTACTTTTTTGGATAACCTAAACATCTCTTCTATGATCATTCAAAACTTTCTAATTTCCAGTATAAATTTGTGATCAGTTTGTAGCGATTTGAACTTGTGTCAATGCTATTCTAAGTTAAAAAGTTCTCTCCCTGAAATTGAGAAAACAATTTGCTCTGGTCTATAGAGAAGATTTTCTTCCTCTAGTCCCGTTTTGTTTTGTTTTTTAAATAATCCTTGTAGATATGTAATCATATCAGGGAGATTCATCTGAGGCTTGGCATCAACCTTTAGGAGGAATGAAAACATGGTTTTCTTTGATCCATGATTTGAGCAGATAGTAATGATATATTCTTCTGATCTCATAAAGTAACTTATGTAACATTCCTTATCTTTTATGCTCCTTATGTGGGGTCCAATCTTTCACTGCTAAAAATCAATGGAGCACTTTTCATTAAGTTTAACAGGAGTAAGGTTGGGACCTCCACAAAGCTTTAAAGGAAGCTTTTAGGAATAAGCAAAGTAAGATGGTCCGCAGTATATCACTTGTAAAGAAGCAGTCACAGATTTGAAAACAGTCTTCCAAAAAAAAAACAAAAAACACCCCAACTAGGATGGATAATACAATTTACATTACTGAAGTTGGGGGGGGGGGTAGGGGTTGGAAATCACTCCATTTCTGCACCTCTTGTGAGCAGTGGGAGTTTATAAAGGACTAAAAAGTCCCCACCATCACTGGTAGGGCTAGGTAGGAATGGAGTATTCTGCTTCACACTAAGAATGGAAAACAATTGTACAAACAAGAAAGTCTGAATTACCCGTGGAAACAAATTGCTTCTGCTCTATTGAAACATTTCATTTAAGTAAAATCAAGAGTTAATTTTAATGTGGACCTTCTGCAGCGTTATTTTAAATCTAATAATAGATTTTATTCAAGAAAAACATTTCAAAATTAAAAATTGAAAAGAAACATTTTATTTCATTAAAAAAACATTGCTCAAATTGTCATGTTTTTCAAGTGTTTCATTTTTTATAAAATGGCATTTCTGATCCAAAAAATTGACAGTAAGGCTTCAAATAATTTGATATATTAGGATGATTTCCATATTCTTGTGTTTTGCACCAGGTTAGGGAAGAGTAAAATATACCATTTCTTCTTCTTTTTTTTCTTTTTTTTTTTTGTTAACAGGTGGTGTGTAAGGTTAAGTGATAGAAAAATATAAGTTATTCAGTGGTGGATGTAGTGTGGTTCCCTATAATGGTGCTTGTCTCGCTTTTTTTTTTATCCTATAGCTCAAACAGAAGTTATGAGTTTGATGTAGGAGCTTCTGAGCAAGTTTCTAAGACCTGTTGTTTTGCTGGAGGCCTGGCTTGATCATCAGAATTGATTCTTCTGACTTTAAAATCTATTAATCTATTATTTTACTTACTGCACTTCAATGGTTGCTGATCTGCAGACACCACCACAAATGATCCTACACTTAAAATGTTCTTCAGTTCTTATTCTGTGCCCTTCCCTCCTAATTTCTGTACCTTCCTTCCACTGCTGCCTTCAAAGCCGAAAAAAAAAAAAAATCACACCAGTTACATAGGTTTCCCTTTCATTCCATAGCATGCTGTACATGAGATATTGAGATATAGCATGAGTTTGCTTCCTTTCTAGTGGCTAATGCCACTAGACATGCCATCTCGGAACATGCCAAGGCATTCATATGGAAAAGATGCCATGGATATAATGGAAGGAAAACAGCACATAGGAACTGGCATCTCCCTATGTGTTCCCTATGTAATAGCCTTTACTCCTTGCTAGTCTAACGCCCCTATACTGACACCTTTTTGCTCTCTTGGCTCCTTTAAACATCAGGGTAACTGTCATATTATTTGTGGCCCTATAAAAATCCATCTGCTGTTGTTTAATATTCTCCATTGCTACTAGAGAATTTGGTGGGGATATTGGACCCAGCCCTGTTTTCACCGAACAGATGGCAAAAGCTCCCACTGACTTCTGTCAGACCAGGATGCAGTACTGTGATATTCCCTTGCTTAAGAGTCCCATCACCAATCATTCTCTTCTTTGCCCTGTTGTCTGCCTCTAGGGCATTAAAACAGTGCTCAGACAGTGATGGACAGCTTAGGCGCTAATGGAATTGAAGGGATATCTGTCTCTAGTGAGCTTGAATTCTTCCTGAGAAACATGGTCCTCTCAACTTTTCCTCCACCTTCCCTTCCCTGACCAAACCCACAGTTTAGGTATTGCAGCTGTGAGCACATAACCTAGGTCTATTCTGAGGCTTCCTAAAACAGAAAGCCTGAGTGTCACTGGGGCCAGTTAGGCTGCCTAATTTGTAGTCTTTGGTCATGTGTGGAGCAGGTTTGAGTGGCAGGACTTCACTTCTTGGTGGCCTCCAGCAATACCCCAGAGACATTATAGACATGGCTTAATTTTCTAGGCTTGGTTTGTCACAAGTTGTCAGGGCCATGGTTTAGGGTAGCATTCCTGGCCTCAATAGGGAAATGGTAGAGACATATCCTAGATAGCTCATAATTTTTTATTTGGTTACTTTTTATCTTTCTTTTATGCCTCAGAATAGAAAAACCTTTTGCCTTCTTCCCACATAATAATATTGTAAAACAACTGATCATATTGAGGCACTGTGATGATGGGAATGGTATAAAAATCTAAGTTTGATACAAGTCAGATCATCAAGAATTAAACACACATGCCAAATGAAACACTCTAAGTTAAGTTAAAGTTGGTTATTTTAAAAAGCTCTTTCATTAAAAAAAAAAGGATGGATTCTGTCATTTTATTAAGGGGATAATTGTGTCATGGGCAATCAAAAAGGCAATAATTTTTACTTTGTAATTAAACACTTTCATTATAGTGTGTGTGTGTGGGGGGGGGGGTGTTCAGAATGCTGTTTTTAAAAAAAAATTGAATGTGCCTGAAGCAGATTATATGACAACTTACAAGGCTGGCAGGAAGTGCTGCAAGAACAAAAAAAAAAATGGCATTTTAAAATTTCAACAGCTCAGGCAAACTTAGGTTTTTAATGGTGTTCACCACAGTGGGATCTCCTTGCAACTAATTAAAACACTCAATTATACTTTTCAATTAAAAATTTAAGTGAATAAACAACTTTGTCCATCCTGCTGAAACACAAGACCAGCAAAAAAGGTGAAGTCTCGAGAAAGAACAAATAGGGGAGGGAGAGAAAGGAAAGGAATGCAGGGGAAAGAAGACTAAAGGGAAGGAGACAACAGTAGAGATTATAATCCTTGTGTTCCTTGCTCAGATCCAGCTCCCAGTGATTTTAGTAGGAGATTGGCCAAGGCAAAGTATTTGGATCAACCACAAAACTATTCAGCACTGGTACAAAGCACCGCATGGATGGTTTTCCAAAATGGAATTTCTATGTTTCTGGGGCTCTCCTGTGTTTCTTCTACACATTAAAGAGGTGAACTGGCCCAGAAAAATCTCCAGGAAACACTGCTTCCCCAAACTCTGGGGAACACGGCACAGGCAACATCTTTCTAAGACTGATACTTTCCCTTCAAGTATACTCTGCTGGTTAGTATTCAGTGGGAGGCATGGCCATACTCTTATGGAGGGAATATTGGGCACTTATATACATGCTGGACATCAGCTCCAGTGCATGCTAATTAATCCATTCTGCTGGATTAAGTGAATCTGCTGGAGCATATTAATTAATGTGCTCCAGAAGCCTCCATGTCACAGCTCTTCAGTAACCCCATGTTTCAAAATGGCAGCAGGAACACTTGAACTAAAGCTTATTAAATGAGCTTCAGTTTAAGCACCTGCACTGCCATTTTGAAGTGCGGGACACTGAATACACACAATGCTGAGGGGACTTTAATTAGAGCAGCTCTGAGAGCTGCTCTAATTAAAGTGCCCACTCCTCCATCCTGGAACATGTGTATAGATGCCTGTTAGTGCTGCCATCAGCATTGGTGTTGTGCTGATCTGCTTCTCTCCAGGGAGAATCATAGAGGTGTTGCCGGCACAAGGTGCCCGAGGGAGGCAACAATTGGGTTCATTGCCCGGTGTGCATCGCGCCAAATAAACACAGTGGGGGGAGAAGTAGACAGAGTTTATTTGAGCTCAAATAAAAGATGTAGGGAGACTGTATGGTCTCAAATCCTGTGCCCCTAGCTATGCAACAGTGTATAATTTCTGCAGAAGTTTTCCACTAGCTGGCCCCCCCCTCATCCCCCTTTCCCTCCTCCCTTCTTTCTCTGAGCGATGCCCTTGCATTCCACAGATAACAGTTTCAGCTTGCCTGTTTCCAAGAAGGACAGGAGATTACAGGAGCCAAAGAAAGGGTTACAAAGGTTGGGCAAGGGGGGGCCCTGGCTCGCCTGGGCCTAGAGCAGAGGGGCTTCATTGACACTCGTGGTCTTCCATCCCTCTGAGTTACCTAGGGTTATGCCCAGTGACACCAACAGAGGGGTTCAAAATTGGGATGCTCTTTGCAGCTTCTTCCTTCCCTTTTGCTTACCCACACTGAGCTGGGCACACTCAGTCTCTCTTAAGTTAGCAATATGCAAACCTGTCAGTAGTTTCTGCCGGCATATATAACAAACCACAGAAACCTATCTACAGTTGTTTATTCTCTCATTTTATGGATTAGGTCTTTCAATTTCCCTTTCCGTATGCCTTATCTATTTCCACAATCCTGTGCCACAAACCATGCATTGCAATCCTTCTCCTTTGACTCAGGAAATCTTCGTGAATTCAATCAATTAACATGATTTTGAAATATAGACATGAAAGTCACTTGACAGTATTGTCCAATTTCATGCACACAAACAGTTTTACATGTATGGAAAAAAGGAAACCCACAATTCCAGAAGTGATCCTTAAAGCAAACTAGCTACAGGTACAGAACTGTGGTACTAACTCTTTTGTATATGTGAGGTTGTGAGTCACTGGACTTAGTACAGGAATATAGTGGGTGAGATTCTATGACATGAGGTGAGATGAATAAGGATCTCCTCTGATCTTAAAACCTTTAAACAAAAAAAAGTTGTATTGCTACTAGTTGGTGCTATGCAAGCCTGAATAACAAAATATAGCATTCTCCACCTTTTTTTAAGCACTATGGAAAATATGCATAATTTATTAAATCTAAAAAAAGGTTTAATATCCATCTTAAATGTATTATTGGGGCACACCACAAAGGAACCTTTGCTTATTTTACTCATTCAAGGAATCTATGACTGGGCAGAGGATGTGATTTAATTATCTGCTCAGCATTGACTTAGTTGCACAATAGCTCTGTAATGGAAAAAAGGGGGAAAAAAAAACAACCCTCCCACATTATAACAATGATATGGAACTAGCTGAGACATATAAACAAGGGGAAAGTAAGAGTGCAAAAGAGAGAGAGAGAGAGCGAGAGCATCAGTTTGGGTTTTTGCACAGGTTACCCATATAATGTCAGATATCTGTGAAACGTTATGATATCATAAAATTATGGCATTTTTAAAATAGTCTCAGGTGAAGGCTTCATATTGTTTCAGACCTACATGACTGTCTTGCCACTAGAGGGCTGGTGAGCAGGGGCATGGACAGGAGCCAGGACTCGATTCCTCCTCTGTTGTGGGAGAGGAGCAAGAAGGGAGGCATGCAACTTGGAGGCAGAGAAACCAGCATGGAGTCTGTGGCTTCCCCCCCTCCACAGCCTGCAGGAGCGCAGCCAGACTGGAGTGTGGGAGGGGAGAGATCTTGAAAAACTATTTGAAATAAGATGAGGGGAAGTAAAGAGAAAGAAGTGAAAAAAAAAGATTTTACTGATTTTAAAGGACTAAAATCTTGCATGCATCACAGTGAATTTGGACTGCATGGGGTGGGGAGGAGTTGGGCTAAGGGCAACAAGGGTCTTGCCAGCTGAGATGGGGGACCTGTCCTGACCAGAGGGAAAGGAGGAGCAGGCAGGGAAGGAGTACAGTGGTTGGACCCTGTGCATCCTGGGATACTGGAGGAACAAAGTAAAATGGTTAATTTCCCCAAAGCATCCAGAGAATATCCTGGAATGTTCTGGCCAAAATGAATCAAAGATAAACATCAGCTGTAGCGGCATATCATTGAAATGTTTAGAGGGTACCTATGGTGGTTTAACACCCTTTAACTAATGACTGGTCTTGTTTTCAATGCCTTTATGATATTTTAAGGTAACCTATGCCAATATCTAAAGTGTCTAAAAATTCCATTTGCCTCTTTCCCATTTGGCTAATTTATCATCATCAATATTTCTTTACAGTCTGATGAAGGTAAGATGACGCTACCCTCTTAAGCAAAAGTGATAAAAGCAGAACAACATTTTAAAGAAAGTTGTATAACACTTTTCATATTTCTTTCTCTGTGTAACAGGGGAGCCATTATCAGCCCCTATGAGGAGAACAAAAATACAAAAAACTCACCCAGGACAAGAGTGTGGAGTGCGGCACAAAAGATGACATCAAACGGCACCCTCCTGAGGAGCTACCGCAGCTGTCAGAGTGGGGAAGGTGATTGATCCAGAACACCTACTGGAACCAGGAAGACCTATAAAAGAAAACAACATGATGGTTAGTTTCCCTGGGAAGGGGCCAGATTATAGCAACTCCCAGCAGCTGCTACAATCTATACAGGGACATATTGCTGAATGAACTGTGTTTACAAGGGCTGGCAGTGAGCAGAACTGTCAACCAGGAACACCCTGTGAGAGTAACGGTGAGTCCTGGTGAGCAAGACGACTGGGAAAGCAGAAGGAAGAGAGGAAAGACAACAAGGAAGCTATCCTGAACTAACAAAGAGGGCAAAAATTCCTTCCTGAGCCCACTATTGGGTAGAATATGGGAGGGAACTGTAAGTTGATGCAAGTGATTGGCTAATAATGAAAGAGACTGAGTTTCTGAGAACATTAAATAAAAAGATTGGCAGAAAAACAACCCCACTAGAGGTATAAACTGGGTGAGATGTTCTCCATCATCTAGGAGTTAAGAATTTCAATGTCAAGACTGGTTGGGCATGGACAGGGTATAAGGGAAAGTGGAGCCCTGCAACAACAACCATCAAATTGTACGCCTTTTATTGTATGCGAGTTGGTGATCTCCTCTTTGTGGTATACATTGATTTATTTTCTCCCATTAGGGCATGGCAGGAAAATCCCTGAAGAGGAAACAACTACACACATACAAACAGAATGAGCTGAGACCCCTTTGGGGTGGCCTGTAACTGTCCTGTGACACACTGATAATGTTGAAAGCTTTTCTTATCAGTTCTATTCTGGCTGCATTTACTAGCTATGAGAAGCTGAGATTTCCATACTAATGACATCAAAGTTCATATATATTGACAAACCTTCCCTATTACTTTTAACAAGTGTCGTAACATGGCATGAAACACGTTTAAATAAAGTCAAAGGGAAATCTGGTGAATGTCATTGATTTTTGCATGGATCTCTCTCATTATTGATGCCAGTCACCTCCAAAGCACAACAGAAATGTGAAATCTTGAATTTTAAAGTGCCCAGTTTACTCACTGTGTTCACAGCTTTTGCTTGCTTTTTTAAAAGGAATAAGTGTGATCTATAAAGAGATAATACATAAGATTTTTTAAAGACTATCTCTTTCATGGTTGGGATCTCCCAAAATGCATCCTTACCATCTGGAGTTGTTATTAGTTAGTTAGTAGTAATGTCTCTGTGATGATATATTACTCAATAATAAGAGACCAGCTGGCAGCACACATTTTGAAGATTCAGCCTCTGTAAAGTTGTGATGAAAAGTTATAGACAGAGATACCATGGAAAGAAAGAGATGGGTTTCCATAGACAATATCCACCTCTGGGCCAAAGGCTATTATAAAAAGAGTACAGGATAAAAAAGGTCCATTTGCTACCTGAGTCACTCAGATTTCTCTTAAAAGAGAACTACGGACTAAAGAGCAAGATTAGGAGCCAAATCTTCATGTGGTAATCATTCAAAATGAGCAATTTACTGTTTGAATGCAACTGTTTTTTACCCATGTGCCATCTATGATCCAATCAACATTTTCCCCTTATTCATAGTTGTTTCTTAATCAGTTTCTGTGTACAGGTTATTTGTGTATGGAAAAAAATACATTAGCCCTTTGCTTCCATAGGACATCTTTTTGGTCCTCAGCTTCCCACCCCCACCCCAGTCAAAAGGATGACATTTCACACTTTGTATTCTTCTCTCTGGTCACATCAGCTCCTGATGTTTTGATTCATATATTATGGCTGTAGAGGAGGTAAATACTTATGTGGACCTGGAAGACTACCTTTAAAGCTATAATTCTTGGGCATCCATCCTTCCTGCCCCATCTTGTTCATCAGTGATGTTGCTCTCTTCCATGCAGGCAAATAATAGTAAGTTCTGCTCAGTGCATGGGCAAATCCCATGAGAAAAAACCAAATTTGCTTTGATGAAATAAATGGTGACTTTTCTCTAGCTTTGAACAGCTCCATTATCTTATTATTTTTATAATGCTCATGTCAAGACAGAAGTAAATCTGCTTGAGTAGTGACATTCTATCCCTATTATATTTATAAATCATTTAAAGAAAGACCCTTTCTTCCATCATTAAAGATATTGTTTTATACTTTAGTTCTGAATAGTGGTATAAGTGGAGAGAAATTCCAGTTTACAGTTATGAACTATGTCTTGTTTGCCCAGTATGAGAGTTGCAACCATGCAAAGAAGAAATGATACTAAATTATCCTATTGAGGAATTTTATACAATATGAAGATGAACTGGAGGATCACACCAATGACTATAAAAGGTTGCATCTATGTGACCTTCAAAAACAGCAGGTACAGTGGCTGATAAAGAGGAGGATATTGTGTTTTTTTTCCCTTTACTGATTCTGTCTTTGGATCCACAAAAAGAAAATCATGAACAAGACTGCAATCTACAGAGCAATCCCCCAAAGGAATCATGCAATATTATGAAGCATTTCCAGCAGACATCTTGCAAGCTTATTGGTACACTACTGTCAAACAACTTAATGTAACTCGAGTCAAAAGAAAAAAAATCTGATTCTGACAAAACCATGGTGTTCTTTAGAGCAACAGGTACAGTCAAATTCTAGTACTAAGGGTTAAATAGATTCTGCTGAAGATACTATGGGCCTTTGTACACAAAAAAATTGGCCTTTAAAGCAGCTTAAATGCCCTTTTGCACCACTTTAATCGCATTGCTGTTTGCCCACTTGGCAGTGCATTGCACTTCAATGGCAATGCTGTTTGCACAGTCAGTGGCATATTGAACTTTAAATGACTTTGTTACATAGCAAGATAAAACACCTCCAAGGTGTTTTAGTTTGCTAACTAACAAAGTGCAACAATGTACGGGGCGCTAAAGTTGATGTGCTCGGGGCCTGGTGGGCTTCCAGTGCCCTGTGCGCTGTCCCTACTGCCTTCTCCTGCTGCCAGCACACCCAGCTGCCTTCCTGCCACGTTGCCACTCTGCCCCAGGGCAGGCAAGTCAGCCATTCCCAGGTGGTCCCAATAGCAGGAACTGTGCAGGGGTGCTAGAACTTACCTGCCTCTCTGGCAGTGGGGGGGCGAAGGGGCAGCTGCCACCAGGTCACACAACCCCCTGAGCTGTGGGAGACCTCTGTGCTTTCCTCCATGTCAGTGGGGCCCCCCAGGTGGTACCTGCCCACTGGCATGCAGCCTGGGTGGTCCCAGGGGGTGCCACAACAGCAAAGGGAAGCACTGAGCCCCACGCAACCCAGTGGCAGCCCATGCAGGCAGGCTCAACTGAAGGAAAAAAAGTGGTGAGGAGACTGATTTTTTTTTCTCCCCGGATCCTGCCTGCCTGCCTGAGCTGTGTGGTGGCCCAGTGTTTCTCTCCATGTCTGCAGGGGGGCAGTGCTTCCCTCCACAGCAGCAGCACTCCCCCAGGACCACCCAGGCCACATGCCAGCAGGTGGGTACTGCCTAGGGGGCACCGTGACCATGGAGGGAACACTAGCCCCCCCACCCCCTGCAGCTCAGAGACTGCTAGACCTGTCCCCCACTTTCCCCACCACCACCAGAGAGCCAAGTAAGGATCAGGTCCTCACCCTTGTGTACATGCCATTGGGGTCTAGTTTGGTTTAATTCTCCCTAAATTGAAGCAGTGTTTTTAAAAAAACACTATTTCAATTTAGGGAGAACTAAACCGAATTAAGCCCCCGTGGTGTGTACAAGCACCCTATGACTATAAACAGATGTTGCATTTATCCCAAGATAAATATTTTTTTTCCTGGGACAGGGAGCAACCATTCAGATGTTCATGCCTCGTCTCCATATAAATCCTAAAAAGGTTAATAGTATAAGAAGTACTAAAAATTTATTCTGAGATTTCACAAAGTATGCCTGAATGGTTATTCCAGGACTACATCATTGAATCACTGGCAGAAAAGTCACAGCGCATTTCAGCTGCTCACTAAACCCTGATTAGGAGGGTGATGTGTGTACTTGCCAATCCTAGGATATTGCTGTTCCAGGACAAATATAGGAACAACTTGTCCAGGGAAAAATGCAGCATCTGCTCCTGGCTTCTATTTGGTAGTTAATAAGCAAAAGATCCATGACCAAAAGGATCTCTTTCTGATTCTGCAAATCTTTGTCTACAAAGTAAATTTAGTCAATGGTCTAGCTGCATTGCTTTATATGATGCCATACCCATCCTTAGCATAAAGAAAAGCATAATATGCATGTTTTCACTTTGAATCAGTTACTAATTAAATGGCTTAATACAGCCCTATGCAACAAATGCATCTCTGAGCAAAGTGTTTTTCTTTTATAAATAATGATTATTTGCAAGAAGAGCTCAGATAAATAGATATGCCCCTATGTTTCTTAGTGCATTTGATAGCAACATGTACATAGTCACTTTCAGAGTTTCCCCTCTGTATTCAGTTAACCTATTTTCCCTGTTTGTGTGGGTGATACAGTGACAGATCGAAATATCAGGAAAAAGTGGTTGTAAAACCACAAAATTTGGCATAGGGAATAAGGGCCTAGTATAATACTCATTACATGGTCTTTAGCTTTTTTGGTTTTTGTTTTTTTTTTCTCCAAGACCGAACAAATTGAAGTTGGCCATGTTCGTTCAACTTAGATTAAGGCTTACCAAAGACAAGTGTACAATTGAATTCATGAATGTTATCCTCATAAAGCTCCTCACAGTGATATTATAACCATTGCTTGCCCAGAGGTCAGATCACTATTCCTGGTCAAAACCTCACTCTCAAAACATAGGAGGATTAAAATGTTGGAAAGCTACCATTCTGACTTGCAAAGCACACAGAGAACTACTGTCAACACAAAACAACATCTTAAAATTTATGGCTAGGCATGTTATGGTTGATTAGAAAATCTTAGAATTTATATTCATCTTTAGTTGTGGTATTTAAAGACACTTGTATGAGGGGGTTTGCTCAACACTCAGATGTAGAATTCATGCTTGGATTTTAAATACATCGTGCAGTATATAATTTAAACTAGTTACTTCATTTATTCTATATTACCTTAAGGCTTTATCACTGCTGGCCCATTTTCTCATCTCATACCTCATTTGCCAATGACAGCAGATAGAATCATTAAATTTGCAATATGCAAAGATGGCTTCTAGCAGCAGCACTTAGCAGATCTGTCTTTGCCCATATGCCCACAGACTTCTTCAAAAACTGAATTTTTGAGTAATTTATGACAGTTCTCACTGTGTTGCAGATGGCATATTGATCTGTTTAATCTAAATACCTGTAGTTTTGCTGAAGAAAATGCTACGCTTTTTGTGTTCTCCATTTATGTGCTCCCTCTGTGGAATGTGAATGTGTTGGCTATAACCTTAATTGACTGATTTTTAACAAGTTTTGGCCTAGCTAGAACAAAACTAATTTTAAAATGTTTGAACATGTTACTTTTTGACAGTTCAACAATACAAAAGCATTGCAAATTCCTGCACGGCTTCTGCCCAGAAAATTGTATGTGAGGATTGCACTTGCAATTAATACTCTGCATGCAAATAAATTCATTGCTTCAGATACAATGTTTAGAAAAGTGATACAATACCACAAGATATCTTCCTTTCTCCAGTCTCCCCAACAAGCTACTCTCGTGGCTGTGGATATCCTCTGGCTATTAGGCTTCTAAAGACTGGCTGAAGGTTGAAGGGGCCTGAGCTGTTCCTGAATAGCTACAACTCTCTCATGAAGCAGAAGGTTGTCATGCTGTTTGGCAGGCTGGTTTTTCATTTGGCAACTGAAGCCCTGTACATTTCATGCAAATTATTAGTTGTTGTTACACGTTCCCAAAGAATCTGCAGAATTTGAAACTATGGAAAAGGAGAAATGCTAATTTAGTTCCCATCTCTCTTCTCTCCTTGCCTGCTTCTTACAGCCCCACTGCTACTTTACTCTAGTTCTCTCTTCCATGTTCCAAAATCTCTGTACTCACCAAAATAACAACCCACACTAATAAGGAAATACCTGCAACTTGCCTATCAGACTCCACTCAAAGATGAGTTTCTTGGCTCTGTACCAGCCACCACACCCCAAAGGTTCCTCATATGAAGCAGGAACAGGATAAGGCAAAACCCTCAGTCAGAGATGTTATCCTTATCTTTATAAAAGAACGAGCATCTGTGGGTCGGAAAACATACTTCTTTCCTGTCTAAACAAAGGCCCAGAATTTCTCCCACCCTCCCACCAAAGAAATGTATTAAGTCTTATGAATACTAACCCAAGACAAGCCCCAATAATTATATTTCTCTCCTAGACTATTCGGTGCTCTTGGCCATTGATGCCCTCGCTCAATAAAACCCTCATCCTCTCAGGGTTTCCAATGTACATTCGGTCATAAACAACGTCAGATGAATTATGAAGGCAAAAAAACTAGAATGTTTGTAACAAAAAATGCTTAGACTCAGATCAGCAACAACAAGATTTTTTGCCAGCATATGTCACACCATGAAGGAAGCCAAAAAGTTCTCCACCACAGCATTATGCTGGAAGGGATTACGGGCTGCTGTCAAGCATGTCTGGTCTACAGGAAATCACAGATCTCATTAATGCTGAGGATGGTATGTAGCCAGGCACTCTTCATTCAGACTAAATGAAAGAGCAATTAAATAGCCTTTGTTAAATGACAGCAGAACCAACTGAATCTACTATCCGTGACACGGGTGATCATGGCAAAGCCAAAGTACAAGTCAAATAATATATGTAATGATCTTTTCTGGCATTGGATACCAACAGCTCTATGTTCCACTGCTCTCCCCACGTAAAAGAAAGTTGTGATCCTAATGTTTAAAATCCATAATGGACTTGGTTTCATTATCTCAAAGCTCGTCTCCTTCTACAGCCATACTTGGCATGGATGCTCTAATTGAGACCAAGGTGAAACCTTTAGGATCTGGGGTCCAAATGCTTATGGGTGAGCACAATAAATTGAAAATTGACTGCTTCAATAAATAAATTTGCAAGAAATAAACTTCCAAAGAAAACTTTCCTTTCTAATGAGGAGTAACAAAAAGCTAACATTCCTCACAGACACAATAAAACAAAAGCACACAGAAGGAAAAGCCAAAACAAGTTGTCATAGGAAGCAGGGTCCTTTATAAATGAAGTATAACTCTTAAAAGTATTTTTCACTTAGATATGGCTGTGATAGGTCCATCACATACATATACATATAGGTAACAGAATCTAGAAGTCACATTCAAATCTGCTCTGAAAAGCAAGCTGCTTTAAATCATACTTACAACACTATAAAATGTTTCAGAGCTCTTGGTGTTTCTGTTAACTTATGTTCAAGATAGCTCCTAGGCTCTCTGACCTTGGAGTAGTAATGTTTTTATAAGAATAAAGTGTGATGAAATATTTTCTCCAGCCTTCTTCCCAGCACAGTACTTATTTTAACTCAGAAGTTTATTTTCTCATTACAGTGTCTTCTCTCTGCTACAAAAAGAAAGGGAAAAAAACATTGAAAAAGGACAGAGAGCCAATTCTCTAAAGTTCTGAACTTTGACAATATTTGCCCTCCTAACCTTATGTTTGAGATTGTTATTTTCCTAATTTGCTCAGTTACTCAGCAGCTTTCCAGAACAGAATTGCTGGGCTACTATTGTGAGAAACATAATGCAAGTCTACAAAGAGAGAAGCTAGTCTTACACAGGTACATGTCAGGAACACCTTGTGCTGTAATTCTATAAGAACAGTAATGAAAGACCATTGGGATACACTGGTGTTTTCTGAAGGCAAGAATCAGGTGTGGTCAGGACAGGAAATATTACTGAACATTACTACTTCATATTATACATATGATTGCACTTAGCTAATCTTGGAGGTGGAAATACAAAATGTTCATCTTATGGTATTAAGCAATCATGATGTTATTTTGCAGATAACTGGGAGATTGTGATAATAAGATGGAGCCACCTTTTACTAAAGGGATCTTTCAATAGCTTTCTCCTAGTTGCAGATGTTTTATCACAAAATATTGGTCTTCTTTTAGTTCATTCCAGGACATGCACTGTTAACATAATACATTATATGTTATCATCAGTTCCAGTAGAAAGCTATTATCCTATCTTCCAAAGCCCCTTGGAAACGGTCTCTGCACCAGCTGATAGGATGATGCACCATCAACTGTACTCCAAGACTGGCTAGCTCTATTTGTTTTGGTTTGACAAGCACCCATGAAAAAGCAGACATTATTTCCATCTATTTATAGGTGTTTAATTGCTTTGATAAGATTCTTTTAGTTGATAAATGCTTATTGCAATTGTGTCATTTCATTATAAATTGCTCTTACTACGGTTTCATTTGGAATCATGCTTATAAGTCTAAATTAAAGTTCAGAAACCTTTAGCTGAAGAACTAAACCAAGTCATATGTTCTTTAGAGTCTTCTATAAACTTCTCAAGCAGATTCAGTGCGTGTGTGCGCGTGCGTGTATATGTACAGGCATGCAAATGATTTCACTAGGTTTGTTCCTGATTTACATCACAATAAGTGAAGGATCAGTCTCAGAGAACTCTTAATCAATGAACATTTGTTTAGCGCAGGAAACTTGCCTAGAACTGCTGAGAAATTAAACTTTCCTTGGAATCAAAGATACAATTTTAAGTGGATCAAAACTCACAATCTCACATTGGACCCTACAACTGCACAAAAATAAAAGCAAAAAACCCATAATAATCTAGAGCAAAGTAATGACAGGGAAATGAGCTGTTTCTCTAACTAAATCTTGTGTGACCCATCTTTAGTTAGCCAACTGGTACATTCATTAGTGATATTTTTCTAAACACAGGACTTTGATTTTGAAATGACTCACTAGCCAGCCCACAAACAGATTTTTATTGGGGGGCAAGGGGCTAAGGGGAGAGAGGCGAGGAAATCACCCATACTTGTTACACAGAAAATAAGACTAATTTATTTTAATTTTCTGCATTTCCCCCTCTTAGTCTTTATCCAGGGAGTTGTAAATTACAGGAGAAGATGCATATTCTGGGATGCTTTCCAAATGAATGTTTCTGCAAAAAAAGTGAGGTGGCACTATGAAAACTACCTTAATGTATACCTGCCGTTAAAAAAATATATATTTTTCCTGAATTGTGAACTGGTTGGGTAGAGATGACAATATATTTGTTAGCAAGTGTTTCCTATGATCATTCCTAAATAAAAGACATCTCTGAGCCCGTCCTATGATTCAAAAGACCTGAGTCAAAAAATCGATATGTAATTCCTAGACTTCTAGACCACTGGATAGGTAATTTACTTCTTAGTTCCCTGCACTTAGGTACAAGAATAATGAGGATATATAAAGCACTGAGTTTGGCACCTAGGCGCTGCACTTGGATCCTACCCAGAACTCCTGAGCTGGCATTAAATAAATAAATAAATAAATAAATCAAACATATTTAATATTTGTCATTCAATGGACCGGAGACAAACTTATATTTTATTCAGTGAACAAGCATAGTAATAGCAAATAGTTACAATAATGTGTTAAGAGTGCTCTCCTATTTATACCACTGTGATATATGACTTGGATTGCTGCTAATGTCATGCTACTCCAAATGTCAATGTTACACAGGGAGCTTTCTTCACTCACTCCCAAGATATTAATCGTCACCCCCTTGAGAAGAATAAAATGTCCAAGAACACATGCTTCTCAAGTGGTTACATCTAGAGCAAAGAATTCTGCATTCAGATACCCTTGGTAACTACATATTAGAATCTGTATTTATTAAACAACATTTACAAAGTTATCTTGTTAGTTCTCCAGCTGTACACACTTCTGTAAAATACAGATTTTTCCTTGTCAAGCACAAATTTTATAGTGAAATTTACATGTAGAAGCAGAGGTACTTAGATCTGCCAAATTTTAGCTTAACTTGCAAGATGTTTACAATAAAAAACCCTTTTTGCTAGAAAAAATACAAGTAAAATACGTACATTGTAAGTGGCAGCAATTTTACACTTCAATCATCAATGCCTTGATGTAAATTTGAGGGAGTTCCTGACACCACCAGCAAATATAATTCACTGGGTGAAAGTAAAATTTCCCCCCAAATCTTGTGTTATCTTGTGTTAGCCACTATACTTTATCTTACTTTATGTAAGATCTTTTATATTTTAAAGAAAACTCCATTAGAGTAGAATTTTTTACCAAAGCTATATTTTTCACTGCTTCAAATAAAGAGATCTTTTGACTTTAATACAGGAGAGAAATAACCATTTAAAGTTTGGCACCTAAGCAAAACTCTCAAACTTTCTTAATTTTAGTCCTATCAATTTTTATTGAAGAGATTGTCATCAGAAATAAAGAATCATGAAACCAAGGGCATATGTAGAAATGAACATTTCAACATTTTAAATTACATTCATGATTAAATGCGTGTGTTCTTCATTGGCACATATTGAATCCTACATATAGGCTTTGTCAGGTATATTATTTTACTGATGTATTTTAAGATGTATTTGACCAAGAAAATAATAGCAAACAGAAACTGCAATATCCTTAGTCACATACAGAGGGAAACTTTAGTTCTGCAGAAGAGTACCTGTATGGCAAAAGAGATATACTTGTTGTCAGCAGGTGCAACATGCCCCAGAGTTCTTCTCAAGAGCTGCTTCCCTGTGCTCACCTACCATGCCTTAATATTAGACCTGTCTGAAGTGGTTAATATTTGCTTCAGATTCAGATTTGGCCAATTCAGGGGACAGTGATTCAACTCAGTAATTTGAATCATTGTCACATATCAATTCACCCAAATCTGATTCAGAGATCCAGCTGCTACTGAATCTCCAAGTCAAACAGGCCCCATCCCCCACCTGCTCTCCCAGCACCATCAATGGCTGCCTCACCCAGCCTCAGTGTCCCAGCACTTTAAAAAAAATAAAAGCCCCACACTCACCAGCTGCTGCCAGGCTGGGGGGGGGGGGCAATCCCCCCTGTACCCTACTGTCCTGCACTGCATGGGGTGCTCTGCCATGAGCCCCCATCCCCTTCCCACTTTCCCAGCCCAGTCAATGGCTGCCCTGCCCAGCCCAGGACTTAATTTTTTTCTAAAGCTCTGCCCTCACCAGCTCCTGCCAGGTGGGGGGGGGAGGGGGAAATCCCCACTGTCCCTCACTGCATCAGGGACTCTGCCATGAATCCCCAAAAGCCCCAAAAGCCACTGCAGCACCTGGTGAGTGCAGAGCTTTTATTTATTTATTTTTTAAGATGCTGGGGCCAGGCGTGGCAGCTATCGACTAGGCTATGAGAGTGGGCAGGGGATGGGAACTCATGGTAGAGACCCCCATTCAATTCAGGATAGTGGGGGGCAGCAGGGACTGTCCCCCTACCTGATGGGAGCCAGAGAGTACAGGGCTTTTTTTGGTTTTGTTTGTTTTTTGTTTGTTTTTTTAAAGAGCTAGGATGCTGTGGCTGGGCAGGGCAGCCACTGATGGGGCTGGGAGAGTGGGTGGGGCATGGATCCTAGCTGGTCTCCCCATGGTCCCTCCCCCCACAGCCCCTACTTACTTACCAGCTAGTCCAGCTGCCTGAGGTAGCAAGCAGGGACTGCCCAAATCTCCAAATCTCTCCAAATCTTTTCCAAGTCGATTCAGAGAGCTTCAAATTGATTCAGACCTTTTTATTGGTGTCCTGATTTGATTCAGATTCAGAGATTCAGCTGCTGAATCAAGCCAAATCATCACTCAAAGCTATGTACAGCCCTGCTTAATATAACACAAATAAAGGGGAAGCCGAGTGTTGGAACAAATGGGAAATAGCATTCTCTCAGCAGGTAGTGTGTCTTCTTCACAGGGCTCCCCCTCCCCTACATCCTGTCCTTACCACACCTGCTGGGCCAATATCATGGTCCTTCCAGTACAGCTGAGTCTCTTGACCAGTTGCTTACCTGGTCACCGACATTTATCACGCCCCCATAATGGGGCAAACTGGGGTTCACTTAATCCTGATACACATCCCTTTTATTAGTGTTCACACTCCATGAATCCAGCACTGATCATGGGGTCCTCACACCCTTAGTGTAGGGGTTCTCCTCCTCAGTCAGTTACTCCCTTACACAGGCTGCATGGATTCGACATTCATCATTGCTTGCCTTGCCTTGCACCAGCTTTCCCAGAGAATCTTCTCAGCTGCTCCCCACGCCACACAGCTTACTTGTATCCCAGTCTCTGCACCACAGGGTTGAGTGGACTGTTCTTTCCCACTGACTATTCCTTGCCAGCTCCCACTCCAACTGCCTAAAGGTCATTCCAGATAGAACACAGTTTTGTTGCTCTCCTGGGCTCTTCTGTGCCTCCACACAGAACTGTACTGCTGTTCTCTAAGACACCATGCACTACCCTCTCTGGGGGTGCTGTGCCTCTACCTTCTTGCCTTTGGGTCCACTGGGCCTCTCAGGGGCCAGTTACACTCAACTCCCCAGCCATATTGTTGTTTCATAGATTTCATAGACATTAGGGCTGGAAGGGACCTCAGGAGATCATCGAGTCCAGCCCCCTGCCCAAAGGGCAGGAAGTCAGCTGGGGTCATAGGATCCCAGCAAGATAAGCATCCAATTTACTCTTGAAGGTGTTGTTAGCAGCTGGGGACAGCCAGAAGCTGAGGCTCGCCCTCTCATCCAGAGTAACTCCTGGGCAGGATCACCAGTGGTGGAGGAAGCCCAGCATGATTCCCAGATGAGTCAAGCAGTGATTCCTTTTACACCCAGGGTCCCACTCATCACAGGGGTTGTGGACTAGCTCCCTGATGCACCCAGATAGACCCACTGGTGGCACAGAAGCCTGGCATGGCTTCTGGGTAAGTTGAGCAGTGATCCCAGCCACACTCTGGCTCATAACAGGGGCCAGGGATTGGATCCCTGTTACAAACCCTCCTCCCTTTTGATAATCTGTCAGGGTTACCTTATGTTGAGACTTTTCTACACTCTGCAATACATGTTTCTCCTCGTGCTCATCCATTCCTGCCACCTGGTGATCATCATTTCTTCAGCTCCTTGACAATAAATCTGCTATTACATTTTGCTTCCCCAAATGGTGCTCTGAAGAAAAATAAAAAGGTTCTAGGGCCACCACCCACCACATTATCTGACTGTTGTCATTCTTCATGGATTGTAACCACTTCAAGGGAGCATAGTCTGTAACCAGGACAAGCTCCCCCCCCCTAGTAAATAATAATGAAAAATTTAAATGCTCCACTTTGTGGCTAAGCATTCACATTCAGTTGTGAAGTACCTCAGAACCTAGCAACTTATGGCTTGCATACACAGTTGGCCATTCTTCATCCTCTACCTTCTGTGTCAGTACTGTCCCCAAAGCTATTCCCAAAGCATCAGTTTGTAAAGTGAAGATCTTATTGAAGTCCAGGCTATAGAGCACTGGACTCTGACATAATGTCCCTGTTAACCATTCAGATTGGGGAGGGATCTTGGAGACCACTGGAGGGCTCACCTTTTCTGTCCTTTGATCAACTCAGTCAAGGGTGCTGAAATTTCTGAAAACCATGAGACAAACTTCCTCTAGTAATTAGCAAGGCCTAAGAAGGATCTCAGCTGCTTCTTCACTGAGGGTGGTCTATAGGCCTTAAAGGGCCTCTATTTTGTCCATCAGAAGTTTAATCTGGCCCTGCCCCATTAAAAAACCCTAATGTTTGGTTTCCTCTTTCCCCAAAGAACATTTTTGGGGGTTGCTGTTAACCCAGTGGCCTTGAGTTTTAAAGGGACAGCCTGCAGATGCTGAAGATGTTGTGCCCACTGCTCAGAAAATAAGATGAGGTCGTCTATGTAGGCAGTAGCATAAGTATGATGTGGCACTAACAGTTGGTCCATCAACCTCTGAAAAGAGGTTGCTACCCCAGGTAATCCAAAGGGTATCTGTTTAAACTGAAGTAACCCCCATGGGATCCCAAAAGCTGTCTTTTCCTTATCTTCCCTGGCTGTGGGGATGTACCAATACCCTTTTAAGTCCAATCTGGATATGAATCACACTTGACACTCACCTGTATTGGATAGATCTAGGTTTAATTCTTGACTTTGCAGTACCAGTATAGACACGCCCTTAATGATTCAGTCTCCTGCCAGTATCACTACCCCACACACATGCTTCACAGGAGAGATCAACAAATACATTACTTAAAGATCATTATATGTTCAAATACTTCAGTTATTGGGACTATGTACAATGCCCCCTCTAAGCAGTCCATGGCAAACACAGCATTTCCCTTATGATGAAACCAGTAAGACCTACATTGCTGTAACAGAACATAGGAAATGGTCTTTTGACATGTATCATCATCTGACTAAAAATTAAAAAAAACAACAACAAACATTTTGGACGTAGTGTATCTAAATACATTTGACATCTTACTGTAACAAAGCGGCAGCAAGCTCAGCCGTTCAATATGCATCAATAACATTTATATTCAAGAGTTTTTATGCCAAAACATTGCTAATAAAATCATCCATCTCATTGACTGTAAAATCAATTACAAGCAAGTAAAGGCTCCCCCCTCAATACAAGGCATATCTTTATTTGCATCAAATTATAAAGGAAATTTGAAATTTTATTCATTTGAATAGTAATAGTAGTACCTTGGTGGCCTGTTGATCAACGCATGCATTTTGGACACATAATCATCATCATTTGTTTTCAAAAAGGTTGATTAATGTTAAATATTTTCACATATGGTGACTATAATTGAAGCTTAGCTAATGGACGTTTCCTTCATTAATTGTGTACGGTTCTAGAATCCGTATTAGTCATCTTGAGGCCCCATTAAGCAATTAGCATAGAGGAGCTATTTGATAGCATTATATTTCTATTAAAACCTATAGATGCAGCTTCATATGATTGTCATATTTTATTTCAAGCAGTGTGAAATCAATTTATCACATTAACATTTTCATCCTGGCTATGGTTTGCAAATTGAGCAGCACAATTTTTTTTTAGAAGTATCATTAAAATTATACATATAAAATGCAAAGATTCTACCAGAGCCAAATATATAAGGAAATAGATGATGGGGTGGTAAAAGGAAATTTATTAACATGACTAAGGCGTCTGCAGTAATGATAAGTGATACTCACCCTGCAACTGGTGCTCACAATCCCCTAAGAACACATCATACTATCATGTTTTCTGTATATAACATATATGAATAGAAACTAGTTTATCATTTTTATAGTAAAAGTTTCAAACTTTTATTGCCAGTCTTTTGCATGATTCTACATGAAAATCCTGATGCTTTAATTAACATCTAGTCCAATGTTAAAGGGACCAGAAGGAACTGTAAAAGGAACTAAGAATGACCCAAATTCCTTTCCAATAGCAAAATGTGTCACCATTTTGTGTATCAAGTTCTTAGACCCTTTCTGACCTATACACACAGTATTGGTTCCACTGCAAAGATGGGAGTTCCCCAGTTCTAATAGCAAACTGTTCTTTCTAGGCCCACAGATTCATAGGATGTCACTCCTAAACTTATTTCAGAAAACAGGATTGAATATTACTTGACATGGGCATATGAGGAAAAAAGGGAATTCTTCTCCACTAGATTGGTCTTAAAATTTGTTTTGGAGGTAATAGTACATGCTGGGGCAATTGTTTGGTTTGCAGAAGGGTGATATTTCAGAGTATCATATTTTAAAGGTGGCCAAACAAGGTAAAAAAGTGATATTGCAAAGTATCAGATGCCTTCCCATGTGCCTTGTTTCACATATTCAGCAGCAACATTTTTAATACTCTTTCTGTTCCATATATTCTACTAATCACATGAATTACACTTAGAAAGAAGGATGTTAGGATAAAGTAACATCACTCCAAGTGGAAGAAGGTTCCTACATTTGGTTTGGGTGGGGAGAGGGGAGGCGAATAATGAAAATGGAAGGGCTGCCTACAATCTCCATTTTGCCATATAGGAAGGATTAGATACAGTAAAAAAAAGCCATCAAGGAGATGCAGTAACCGATTAAGTCTTTCCCTTGCTCTTTCCTGGAAGGCTAAATTGACAGGGTGGAGTACAGACTAAATGTAGTCCCCCTGGTGAAGACAGTTATGATCCCTCTGCCTGTATCATCACAGAAAGCTGTGTGCATGCATGTTCCTATAAAATCTGTACCCATTCTGTTCCTGAGGTATGAATCTGGCTCACTGGTGTTTAAATCTTTATCAATTCTGCATGGGGCAGTGTGATCTAAAAGTTTAAGACATCATGCTACTATTCCAAAAAACCATGATATGCCACAGTTTGTCCAATGAAAAATATTATCAGTCAGATTCTGCATCTTTCATACTCCCTGGAGCAGCACAGCTACTTCAGCTTCCAAACCTACTTCTGTTCCCGAGTCATGAGTCTGAACCCTGCCCCAAATCATGCCAAAGCTTCCACCCAGTCAATCCAACTATAAACTAGTGCCGCTCATTTAAATGGGGGAGTTAAAGATAGCTCAATGCAATACTAACCACATCGGTCCCTTGCATACTATCAGCTATATATGGTCCTCTGAACCATGTCTCAGATAGATCTTTGACTTTGTTTTACCTTTACAGTGTAAATAATTTGGATCAAATGTCTGTTTTGTTTGATACACACACATACAATGGCACTCCATACTAAAGGCAATAAATCATAATCACTTTTGTTCAGAGGTGCATGAGCTATACTATTTAGAATAGTATACAATTTGACCCTACATGTAGTTTCAAGGCAAGGAAAAAAGAAGACACTGTCAGCTTAGAATTAATGCTAAAAAGTTTCATCATTTACCTCTATCAAAAATATTCTTCTATACACATGCTGACCTGAGTTGGAGTGAATATTTCAAAACGTGAGTAAAAAACTCATGCAAAAATACATAGACAAAGTTACTGAAGCAACTTTAAGTCAATTCCCATTAATTCATCTAGAAAAAGCTAAAACTGTTATCCTTCCCATCAAATAATTAATCTCATCACTGTTTCAAGAAGAGTGATCATATGGAGCCTGGCCTGCTTAATGGCTATCTACAATCAATGGAAAATGCCTAATTAGACTAAAAGTACACAAAGGGGAATTATTTTCCATGTGTGGTGGTGAATGGGATGACAATTAACAGCATTAGACACACAGGTGTTCATTCATGTATGTAGGAGGGTACACTTCTGGTTAAATGATGAAATCAGCATCCTCACAAGAACTAAAGCAAGGAGCGATGGGATATCATGCTTATTACTGTGTCATGTCGGTATGAAACCACTTGTGGCCATTCAGCACCAGTGTTCAATGGGTGACATATTTAGTAGCTACTTGAAAATTACATAAGTAGAATATTTTTCTATATTTAAAATCAGAAAGGAAGGCTGACAGTGGTACTACGGAGCCAGCGGTTTTGTATGTATGTGTATAATCATGAGCAGCTTTTATTTTTGATGTAGCCAAGACATTTTAAATATCTAGTGTTTCCTTTTAAATATCTATATTTGTCTATGCAGCTGTGTAAAATAGAGATACCCAAGTAACTATGAGGAAGGCAATCTATCTACTTTTCACATTAACCTTTTCAGGAATTTGGTGAACTAAAGAGTTGAATTAAGTTAGACTGAGGGTGGGATAGCCCAGTGTACTGAACATGTGTACACACTTGCCTTAGGCTGAGCTTTTCATACCCCACTTCCCCCCATATAGGCTATTTTTACCCCCATGCTCCCGCTCCCGCCACATACACAGAACCACCAACTCCTCCAGAGACATGCCAACCCCCCTCCCCACCCACCCAAATTACTTAGATCCAATTCCTACCGCATTTCCTGGTACTGGCAAACCTGTGCATACCCTGTACATGATCTACGATTGCACAACTTAAAGCAAGCCACATGATCATAGATCGGATACAGCATATACCATGCACGTACCCTTCCCCCTTATCCTCCTGCCACAAACTCTCTCAACCCAGGCTTGTCAGCCAAAGAGATATAAGTATATTGGGAGTAGGGGAGGGCTATATTTAGATTACAAATGTAAGAGGAACACAAATGTATTTAAAAAAAACTGTTTGTCAATTTACCCAATAGTAATAATCAAGTGAGCAAATGCATGCATATTTTATATCAATAACTACTATAGTCTCTTCTTATTTGGGGGAAAAGCCCAGCCTCCCAGACTGTCTAACCAATATTTTCAATCCTTGACATATTAGCTGTCACATTAATTATGACTGGCACCAGACCCTTCAGGAGTCTTTACAGAGCTAATATCGTGTATCATTTATTGCTTCCCACTTTTTTTTTTTTAAGCAGACCATCTTTCCTCAGCTCTTACTGCTCCATCTATAATGCATGTTGTGTAGCAGTTTATAAACTGAATCAGATTAATATTGCTTCCTGGAGCAACTGTTCTTTCAGTAACTGAGTCGACCTACAATATACAGTGAAAAATACAATGCAAGCATTTGATTTCACTTTGAGGCTATCCCACCTCATGAAGACAATAAAGAATGTGTTTCAACAGACTCCATTAGCGACATCTGTACTGGACAGCTGGAGAAGTTAAACAGATAATTACCTCAGCATGCCTTATGGTGCATTTGTTATTAAGATATTGATTAATTTTGTTTAAACTATACTGAATGACATTGAAAACTATAACACATATACTGTCTTAGAAGAATATTGTCATACTTGAACTATTCACTTATTCAGTACTTTAAATTATGCATACCTTGGTACTGCCAAAATATTTTAAGAATGGATTTCAATATTATCACTATAAAATGAAGAACTATTGGGGTTGGAATAATCATTGGCAAAATATATTACTAAAGAATGTGACTTTAAATAATGTGACTTTAATAAAAGTTCATTTTTATATGAACATTTTTTTTTCTTGTTCCACTGAGAAAATGAATTGTAAATGTATGTTCTGGTACTAATAGACAAAAATATAATAAACACATACTAAATAATCCAAACATGAACTGCATCCTATATACAGCACCATGCTTTATAAAATGTTGTGGATTTCTCATACAAAGGAAATGCATCTTCCTTGTACCTCTTTTCTAGTGGAATCACAGACTGCAGACGTAAGTGTGCCTTAGTAAGCATGAAAATCTTTTCAAAATATTTTCCCTATATTGGATCTAAAAATCTCTGAAGGATTAAAGACTAAGCTTGCTGCTTTTTATATAAATGTCATTCTTAATAAATTTTAATTCTTTAATTGGTCACCAGGTAGCAAGTATTAATGGATTAGAGGAGATTAGGGAACTGTTTCCCTCTAATACTGTCAGGCTAAATTCCTAAACCTGGGATATTCATTGCCTGAGTACTCTTAGCAGAGAGTTACCAGGCTATTCTGTGTGCACCAAGACATGGAAGGAATGTGAGTCTCAGTTGTGTAGTACTTTATTATGAAGGAGTCATAAAACTGAGCAGAAATTCAGCCATATCTTCAGCTGCCCCAAGCCAATAGAAGTTGAAAAAGGTCAAAAATTCATATGGATACAAAGCTATAAAAATCAGCTGATCCACTGATCTCCTCAATACCCTTGTAGCTACAATAGCAAGAACTAGGTAAGGAGGGTGAGAAGAAGGTTTGGTAGAGTTAAGACCATTGTCATTTCCTTACAACTCCAAGAAACACCAAGAGCAAGAGACCCAGCTTCTGGCCAGTAGAAACAGGCTACCAGATCCAAAATACTTTAATTCAGGTGATGCCTGAGTCTAGTAATTTAGAGATAGCTGTAGCCAAGGTTCTGAAAACTGAGCTCTGAACAACACTAAGCCATCTGAATCCATCTCATTAAATATCATACTCTTAATTACTGATCAGTATGTCATATCTATATGTATGACAAAAGCTATTTACAAATATGCTAGATAATTTACATCCTGTGGGTGTCTTTACACATGCTCTGGGGTGGAGAGGGTGCTTTAATTAGAAAAATTAATTAAAGCTCCTGCAATGTCACATGTGTTCAGCCTCCCATGCTTCAAAATGGCAGCAGGGGCATTTTTAAGTAAAGTGCCAACTAATTAGTACATGTCGAAGCAGATGCCTGGCACATGAATAGGTTCCCTATGGCACTAGATTTACTCTCAAGACTTATTTCTGCTCAAATAATCAATGATCACCAGCCTTTGCATACAAACAGGTTGTCATTTTCTGGGTGCTTGGTCCTAAAAATCTTAAAATTCATTCCATTAGTTCTAAATCATCTTATGAAGTTTGCCTAAGAAATCCCATTGTTACAGTGATAAATATTGCTACTAATAGCATTATATTAATATTTTAATGCATTTTTCCTCCTTTGACTTGTCAGCTTGGTCCAATAATCAATTAAGGACAAAAATCTTGCTATCATTATTTAATCAAGTATTTCTCAGACCATCCTTCCTTTTTGAAGGCTGCACTGGTACTGTGTCTTTCAGATAAAAAAGGACCTAGCTAGAAAGGAAGAGAGGTGGAAGGGTTTCCTTTTCCAATAGCTGAAGATGGAAGAAAGGCTACTTACCATATAACTCTGAGTATTGCTCTATACAGAACCATTATTCTGTTTACCTTGGTTTTCTGGAGTCCTTTGTTTTGTCCAAGTTTCTAGAAAAGGAACACAATGGTATTTATTGCAACAGAGCAATAAAAATAAATGAAATTGAATATATTGCTCCCATAGCCTTAGCAACCTCCACAGTGTAAACATGGTTCATGAACCGAAATGATCATACACAATTATTTAGTAAAATGATATAGAAGAAAATTCAGAACATTACAATTATCTCAGAATTAATTTACAGCAAATTATAATAAATTGTATAACAATAATGCACTTTATCAAGGAAAAAAATAAAAGGACAATTATTTCAATAACTTATGAAGAACAACAAGGATAAATAGAGATTCAACTCAGTCACATAAGAATGGTTTATAGCAATAGGCTACTAATGAAACATTAAAATGCCTCATTACTTGTAGGTGGTTCCAAAGTTGCCATGTTATAGAATAAAAAGGTACCAGGACTTGGTGCAATATCCAGAGAAGTACTTCTCAGCAGAAATTCAGGAATTTTCAGCATGATTTGGTGTCCATCTTGGCCAGCAAACTTTGAGAGTATTACCTGTTAGAGGAAATTCTTCTAGAAATTCTATAATTTATAGCCATGAGAACTATCACTTTGGACATAGGTCACCTAACCCAGAAAAGATCATTCAGTTTATCGATGCCTGAAATACATCCAGTTTATGTTAAATGATATTCTATATTTCGCTGTATTGTTGAACACTTTGTCACCTCTAAGCCTGTCTTAGACTTTATTCAAACTGATCAGGAATTTTTTTTAATGGAAATCCCTCCATAGACGCGTGCACACACACACACACACACACACACTCCCCCTCCTCCCCCCCGTTAAAATAGGAACGTTTCACAGAAACCTAATCAGTTTCAACAAAACAAACCAAGGTTTCTCAGGTCCAGGATAAAATTTTGGGTTAAAATAAGAAGAAAAAGTAGAGAAGCAAGCAGAATGAACCTTGAACTGGAACTCCCTTCCCTCAGGCAACTGTTATTTATTTTTCTCTCCCCTGGCCATGGAAAGAAATTTTGAATCCCTCCCCACCTCCCACCTCCAAACAAGAATCCTTGTTTTCTGGCCAGCTCTTGTCTTTACTATTTGTTATTTATATTGTAATAACAACCTGGGGCAGCCCAATCAAGAATCCAGAGAATGACTGTAGGTCAAAACTGAAAGTCTAGTTCTGCCACTTTAGTCACATTTTATAATGCTTCACCCTGATGAAATCAATAGGATGCCTTGTAGACAAAAGGGCAGCATGAATAGACTCTATTTATATAGTCTAACCAGGACTAGTACATTATACTTTTATTGGTACCATAAATAAATGTTGACATCAACATTAATAATGTTGTCTTGCACCCAACCATTATAGAGCGCATCTTAGTTTCAATCCACATTTCAGCATATTCAAAAGAATGCTGCATGATATCTTCTGAAGTAATAGAAAGTTACACAGATGTGTCTGCAATAAAAAGTATGGTATCCTTTCAATTTTTCCTTAATTTCCCACCCTTCTCTTTACTATTTGATGTCGTTATTAGTATACCAGAAGGAATAACTCTATTACAAATGCAGGGCCCCGGAGAGAGATATGAATTTCAAGCATCTGAAACAAAGTGAATGAGTCCTTCAGAACTCCTCTTCAAATCATCACAGCCCCATTAATAATTAAACTGCACTGTGACCTAAATAAATCATAAGATCATACTTCATTTAAATACCTCTTGTCACATACCAAGCTAGTCCAATGTTCTAAAAGGCTTGAATGCTGAGGCAGAAAGGAGTAGCCTTTCAAGTAAAATTAAATAATGCTAGCTGTACAATGTTAAACATGAAACATCTCTGAGCAGTTAGGAATGATTTTTCCTTTGAATTTCAATCGCTAATGCCAGTGTAATTTATCCCATCATTAGGCAGCTGTTAAATTTGTGGATATTTGACAGGAAAGCAAAAACCAACAGTTATTCAAGTAAACACCTTCTCTGTTTATTAGAAGATATCCAATCTACACCATATTTAGTGATTCAGTAATAAAGATAATTGCTGTGCTCTCCTTGTGTGTTCCCAAGAAGTAATATTCTTCTGCCAATAGTTCAATTAAGTCAATTAAAATAAATGGCACCATCAGCCACTGCAGTGTGTAACCGAGGATATTGAGTCACACCTTCTTCAGTGAGAGCTTCAGCACGGAGAATAGACTGACAGTACCTACAACAAGATACACCAACGTTATGTTGTGGAAATACAGTTTCTCACATATACTGAGAATGTAAGTACATTTGAAAGTTTAGCTTTTTAGTTTCTTTGGCTTTGAATGGGTAGAATGAGAATGGCCTTTACAGGTAAAGCCTTCCTAGATTTTTTGCCATCTGCAATTTTGTACGTCTATTTCCATTGTTCTGACTGGAATGAAAAATACCATTTTTTTGGTCCAATGTGCATCAGATAGGAATGAAAGAACCAAATGTTCAAAAGGCAAATGTTTAACCATTTTTTTCTCATTTTAATAACTCAGTAACACTTGTATATAGCAGATACATAATTACTTGTGGATCCTCTTATACTTTTAAAAAAAAAGACAGCATCTATGAAAGTAGCACCATTTAATAGTGACCTAACAGACACAAACCAAAGGCTCTGAAATTCAAAACCAATTCAGTTAACTGTCCCTCACCATACCCATTATTCTTCAATTGTTATGCATCTGTACAACTGAAAAATTTCACCAGAACTGCAAATGTTGCAAGAGATGCTGTTTTCATAGAAATTGGTTATTGGGATTGAAAGCACAAAGTTGCAGAAAATCTTGAGAGGCAGTGTGTTTTCCTAAAATTTCTAGCTCAAGGTTGAGAGAATTTGGATGAACATGTTGGGGGTGGCTTATATGTAGTAGTCATAATATCAAGCTTAGGAACAGAGCTGGCTAAAAACCTCTCTTCCAAATTATTTTTCATTGATCTATATTGGCTGGCACCTCTTTCTTCTCTGTCTTCTCTGTGCAAGTGGGGAGCCCTCCTGCTGCCACTACTTGAAGGATTGTGCTGTAACATATGCAGATACCAAGAACTTGGAGTGCAAATATAGTATTCAGTAGATTTAAAGCAGCAAGGTGGTCTCACCAATGATCAATATAAAGCTTGTTTTGTTGAAGAAGGCCAATTGCTTTAGAAACTGCGAAAAAAAACACACCTGCTGATAACTTTATTTTTGGCCATTAACCATAGAGACTAACAGCATACATATTCACTGAATACGTAAGACAGGATGGTACCTATTTTCCAATTTTCCAGTTACAAGTCTCAACATCAGGGACCTGTATATAGTAGCATGTCATTTTAATCACAGAAAAATATGTGCATGTGTGTGTGGGAGGGCTGGGGGGGTTAAATCAGAAAACTTCGGCTTTTTTTAATCAGAGTAAACCAGGATCCCTGCTCATCATTTTTAGCTTATATTAGCTTTGGTATTAATAATCTTGCAAATTTAGAAAAGATTCCAGTATATAAAACATCTCAGAAATATATTCAAATGATAAAGCTAACATATTGAAGGTGAAAAAGAAAAAGAAAAAAAATCTGTCTGTCTTTCTTTTAAATCAGCACAACAATATATCAGTTTATTAAGTGTGAGGATGTGTTTAATTCCAGAAGACAGTTCGACTCAATAGCACTAGATAAAACACACAATTTTTTGCTATAATATTAACAGTAAGAAGCTCAAAAATTTTATATAGTGCCCTCTGAAAAAGAAATCTAAAACTTTTAAATGTCAAGATACAGAATAACCATACAACTATGTAGTAAAACATGAAAAATTAGGATTTAGAGCTGGTCTCTTACAGTGGATAGTATTGGCAGAAGGTAGTCTCTAAGGTGCCACCATAACTAACTGGTTCAAAGAGGCATAAGCTTTGTGTGACAAAATAGTATTTGCTGAAGTAGGCTGTTGCCTACAAAAGCTTATAGAATCATAGAAAATGAGGGTTGGAAGTGACCTCAGGAAGTCATCTAGTCCAACCCCATGCTCAAAGCAGGTCTATCCCCAACTAGATCATCCCAGCCAAAGCTTTGTCTAGCTGGCCATTAAAAACCCCCTCACTGACATATCTGGGTAACCTGTTCCAGTGTTTTACTACCCTCCTAATAAGAAAATTCTTCCAAATATCCAACTTAAATTTCCTTTGCTACAGCTTGAAACGATTGCTCCTTGTCTGCCACCACTGAGAACAGTCTAGCTCAATCCTCTTTCGAACCCTCTTTTAGGTAGTTGAAGGCTGCTAGTAAATTTCTTCTCAGTCTTCTCTTCTCTAGACTCAATAAGCCCAGTTCCCTCAGCCTCTCCTCATAAGTCAGGTGCCACAGCCCCTGAATCATTTTTGTTGCCGTCCACTGGACTGTCTCCAATTTGTCCACATCCTTTTTGTAGGGGGGGGGGGGGGGCAAAACTGAACACAGTACTTCAGATGTGGCCTCACCAGTGCTAAATAGAGGGGAATAATCACTTCCCTTGACCGGCTGACAACACACCTACCAATGCAGCCCAGTATGACATTATCCTTCTTTGCAACAAGGGCACACTGTTGGCTCATATTCAACTTACTGTCCACTGTGACCCCCAGGTCCTTTTATGTAAAGCTGCTGCCCAGCCAGTCAGCCCCCAGTCTGTACTGGTGCATGGGATTGTTCTATCTTAAATGCAGGGCTTTGCACTCGTCCTTGCTGACACTGATATGACTCCTTTTGGCCCACTCCTCCAATTATTCTAGGTCACTCTGAATCCTAGCCCTACCTTCCAGCATATCCACTACTCCTCCAGCTTGGTGTCATCTGCAAACTTGCAAATGCTCTATGCCATCTTCCAGGTCACTGAGGAAGACAATGAACAAATTCAGCCCCAGGGCACTCTACTTGATACAAGCTGCCAATTAGACATTGAGCCATTGATTACTACCCTCTGAGCCCAGTGTTCCAGCCAGTTTTCTATCCACCTTACAGTCCATTCATCCAGCCCGTACTTCCTTAGCTTGCCTGAGAGAATGCTGTGGAAGACCATATCAAAAGCCTGGCTAAAATCAAGGTACACCACATCCACTAGTCTTCCCCGCATTCACAGAGTCAGTCATCTCATCATAGAAGGCAATCAGGTTGATCAAGCATGACTTGCCCTTGCTAAATCCATGCTGACTGTTCCTAATCATCTTCTTCAAGTGCTTAGAAATGGATTCGTTGAGGATCTGCTCCATAAATTTTCAAAGGACTGAAGTGCAGGTGACTAGTCTGTAGTTCCCTGGATCCTCTTTCTTCCCTTTCTTAAAAATGGGCACTATGTTCACCCTTTCCCAATCATAGGGACCTCTCCTGATCACAATGAGTTTTCAAAGATGATAGCCAGTGACTCTGTAATCACATCAGCCAACTCCCTCAGCACCCTCAGGTGCATCCCATCCAGCCTCATGGACTTGTATATATTCAGCTTCTCTAAATAGTCCCTAACCTGTTCTTCCACCACTGCTGGCTGCTCATCTCCCCAAACTGTGTTGCCCAGTGCATGAGTCTAGGAGCTGACCTTGCTTGTGAAGACTGAGGTGAAAGAGGTATTTAGAATTTTAGCCTTTTCTGCATCCTCTGTTACAAGGTTGCCTCCTCCATTTAGTAAGGGACTCACACTTTCCCTGATCCTCCTCTTGCTACTGACATACTTGTAGAAACCGTTCTTGTTACCCTCCATATCCTTTGCTAGCCACAACTCCAATTGTACTTTGGCCTTCCTGACTTCATCCCTGCATGCCCTAGCAATGCTCTTGTATTCCTACCAAGCTGTTAGTCCAAGTTGCTACTTTCAATAGGCTTCCTTTTTGCGATTTAATTTACTGAAGAGTTCCCTACTAAGCCAAGCTGGTCTTGCTAGTCTTCCTATATATCAGGATGGTTTGTTCCTGCACCCTCAGTAAGCCTTCTTTAAAGTACAACCAGCTGTCCTGGACTCCTATTCCCTTGGACTGGCTTCCTAGGGGATCCCACCCATGAGTTCACTGAGCAAACCTATGTCTGCTTTTCTGAAGTCCAGGGTCCTTATTCTGCTGCTCTCCATCCTTCTTTTTCGCAGGACCCTGAACTAAATCATCTCATGGTCACTGCTGCTCAAGTTGCCATCCACTACTACATTCCCCACCAATTCTTCCCTGTTTGTGAACAGTAGGTCAAGAAGAGCATAGCTCCTAGTTGGCCGCTCCAGCACTTGTACCAGGAAGTTGTCCTGGTACAATCTTCTTGGATTGCCTGTGCACTGCTGTATTGCCCTCCCAGCAGATGTCAGAGTGACCAAAGTCCCCCATGAGAACCAGGGTTTGTGGTAGGGAAACTTCTGCTAGGTGTTTGAAGAAAGCCTGATCCACCACTTCCTCCTGGTCTGGTAGTCTATAGGAGATCCCCACCACAACATCACCGTTGGTGCTCTCCCCTCTGACCCTAACCCAGAGACTCTCAACAGGCCTATCTCCAGTCCCATGCTGGAGCTCTGAGCAATCTTATGGCTCTTTTACATAAAATGCAACCCCTCCTTCTCTTCTCCCCTGCCTGTCCTTCCTGAACAGTTTATATGCAGTCTGCAAGCTCCCACCAAGTCTCTGTTATTCCAATCACAACATAGTTCCATGACTGCAAAAACTTCCAATTCTTCCTGCTTGTTTTCCAGGCTCCATGCATTCATGTGCAGGCACCTAAGCTAACTAGTCATTTGCCCTGATTTCTCAGGAAGTATGAGAACACCTCCCCTTCTGCCCCTTCCTGCTTGCCTTTTCTTCAGGTGACCCACTTCCCCACTTACCTCAGGGCTTTGGTCTCTATCCCCTGGTGAACCTAGTTTAAAGCCCTCCCCACTAGGTTAGTGAGCCTGTTCTTGAAGATGCTTTTTCCTGTCTTCATCGTGTGGATACCATCTCTTCTCAGCAATCCTTCTTCTTGAAACAACATCCCATGGTCAAAGAAGCCAAAGTCCTGTGGGTGACACCACCTGCACAGCCAGGTATTGATCTGCAGCAAGCATCCATTCCTGTTCAGGCCCTTTCCCTTGACCAGAAGGATCGAACAGAACATGACCTAAGTCCCAGTCCTCTTCCCCCTTGGAGCCAGAGCCCTGTAGTCACTTTTCTGCTCAGGGTCTTCCCGGCAGTATGAATGAGTAGCATGGGGTAGTAGTCGGAGGGCTGGATTTGTCTTGGTAATTACTCCATGACATCTTGGATCCAGGATTCTGTAGGTACAGACATTCAAAAAGCATGAGGCAGAATCAATTCAAAATTACACAGTTTCCTACAAATGGCATAGATTTGATCTGTAGTGAACAGAACACCCTGTCACCCTTTGGCGTGGGGGTGGGAGCACACAGGCTACCTGTCTTAGACCAGGTTCTGACATTTTAAAACCAGTCTGTGTATGCTGAACTTCTATTGTTGATGGTTTAGACCAGTTTCCAAACACTTAAACCAGTAAAAGTAAAACATCTATACCTGGCCTAAGGGTATAGAATTATGCTCATTTGCAATCCTTTCAAAAGGCCAGCAGCTGGTACATTCTAATTATATGAGAATGAGCCCAGAATGGTTCAAATGTTCCATTCCAAATTTATCAATACTTCCAAATTTTTCAGTACTTCACCCAGATTTAAAAAGTTGAAGCGGATGGAGATTTTTTTTTTTTTTTTTTTGGTGGGGGGAGAAAGGTGTGCAGGTGGGTTTGCTCCACTTGAATTGTTCTAGGCTTCTCCACACATAACAGTTAGAAAGTACCATTTTACTGCCCTTTGGAAACATTTTCCTTTTGAAAGGCTTCAAATGTATATGTGTACATTTGTCCACACCCTAAGATATGCTTAGCATGCTTTCCACCTGCCTTCTGTCTAGCACAGCTAAATCTCTCTCAAATAATGGATAGTATTGTGAGTGCGGGATTTGGGGTATAAACCCTGTGGATTAGGAAATCCTGAAGGCTCCTTTTTGTCCACATGCCTATTAATAAAAAGTTTTCTTTCTTTCTCATTCAATGGTCTTATAAACCCTAAAGAATGTTATGGTTTATACTCAGGGTATATACTCAATTAGCAAAGAAGACTGAATAAATCAGCAATTATATTCAGTAAATAATATAAGTAGAAGAATTAAACAGACATAATTCTTATTTGCTCATTAACTGAATTAATTTTTTTCCCTATAATTAACTAGTGTGGCTCTGCTAACCCCATTCAGACAGAGAAACAGATACAGAAGAGTTAAAACAGACTGATTAACAGACTGGCTCAACAGACTCAACGGGAAACCGATTCAAATTTAAAAACAACTTATGTATCTCACTGAGGAACCTGACTGACAGTCTCAATTCTGCAGTTTAAACTTACAGTAGACTTACTTAAAAGTATAATCAATTTGTAACAGAATTCCATATTTTAAGTCTAGAGAATATTCATAAATGTGGTGGGAGGAGGGGAGTGGGGAGGCTGTGCAGTTAGCACTGCCACATAGGCCTCTGCTGCCCGTAACATATGCCATTGCATTATGCCATCTTATATAAATGGAATCCATTAGACTGATAAACCAGGAAAAAAAGTTTTGAAATGTTCCCACCTCTAGTTTTATGTTTCATGTTCCTTTAAACAAATTATTTGTTAAGGTGAAAAATCTTATATTCTCAGACTTCTCTACATTTTCGAAGTACCTAAAGTAACATAAATAAAACTTAAAAGCAAAGGCCAGACACTTATATGCTTACTTTTCTAAATACAGTTTTATGATTGGAAGACCAGCAAGCTAAAGCAGTAATGCAATTCCTGTGTAATAACTTAGAGTAAAAAGAACAGTTTCATTCTGAAGTTACGGGTTATAGAGTGTCATAAATATATCTAATGTGAGAGACCAGTAAAGTGACAAAACATCTCAGATCACTTCTCTTTTTCAGATGGTTATGATCAGACAAGTATTATATTCCTCCCTACATGCAGCATGTTCATTTACATATCTCTCCCATTTTGCATAAAAAATATACTGTTTGATGTATCTACTTGAGAGCACTTAGAGAAAGCTAAGACATTCCTAAATGGCACTCATACCTCCCTGATTGATATGGTTATTGCTTAATTGGTTAGAAACTGCCATTTTATTCTCCTCTAAACTAATTGTTCTTCTGCCACATTCTTAATATGCATTATTCAAGCCCAACTCTCCAAGAAGTAGCAAGTATTAAAAACCTGTAAGTGTAGAGATGAGCTAATATTAGTAATGTTAATATGCCCATCATATAAAGGAGTATGCATATACGTTTTATGCAGGCCTTGTTTTAATTTGTTTGTTTGTTGATTTAGTACCTGCTGCAAGCTCAGTATCTGAGAGAGATAATTGAACATGCTTAGGGGAATATTCTCCTTTCAATATGCATGCACATCTCCCATTAGTGTTAATGGAAGTTAAAGCACACTCTGCAAAGGAAGAACACACTCCACAGAGTCCTGCAGAGATTGGGCTATGAATGCTTAGTTTCAGTAAGGAGAGCATATTCTTCATGAAGTGAATTAGCACCAAGAGAGCCTACCTGGAGGCTTTTACACATCGTTGCATCTGTCTCCAGTCAAAAAAAATCTTCTTGATGTATTTCTTATTGCACTTTAAGTCTTTGAAGTCCTCAGAATCAAGTAGAAACAAAATATAAGCTTTTCATTTTTAAGCAAGAAACTTTGAGGGGTTTTTTTTATGATGTGAGGAGGAAACAGTTGGATAGGCTGTCTATAGCTGTTAGCTATGAGGGGATGTATTACACTGTACAGTTAGTGGCATAAAATGAAGATAGTTCAACATCTCCTACCTAAGAAAAGATACACCAGTGAAAATCATACTTGATGAGGTATTTTGTCATTTAAAACTTTTTCCCTCTTTTGTGTCCTCCTTTCCAAACTTTCAATGTTGAAACTTAGATTTTAAAAAGTAGAACACCTACAATCATATAAAGGAAAAGAAAAGATTATCTCAAATCTTTGGAAACAGAGTCAACATTAGAAATATTGTATGTGAAATGCTGTATCTTGAGTAGAAGTGACTGAAAAAATAATTGTGGCTTGATAGATAATCAAATGAATACAAGCAATGGCTTTGATGCTGTTCCAGTTCCAAAATGACTTGATACAGTAAACTCTCTGGTAGCTGACACCTTACAGGCTGGCATGCTCTGTGAACCGGTATGCTGGCTTGCAAGGAAAAATGAAACTGGAAGTGCCAATTGTGGCACTTCTGGTTTCTTCGAGCCCCCATGGCCTGGGGCAAAGCAGCCTGTGCTGCTGAGCCCCCCTAGCCTGGGGGCATAACAGGCTGTGCAGGGTCCACCTCTCTGTCCTGTGGGGCTCGCAGGGCTCATGGGAGGGACAGCAATGCTGTAGGAGGGGTGGAAGAATGCACCAGACATGGCAGGAGAAGCAGCAGCCAGGGACACTCAATTAACCGGCATATTTTGTTATCCAGCATCCCACATTCCCGGGGGATGCCAGATAACAGAGCTTTTACTGTATATGCCTAAACAGGACTCAGGTGGAATGTAGGTGCCTCTGTTCAACAATTCAGTGGGTGGGCAAGTGGCTGCAAGGAAGGACCCAGAGAGCTCTTAGGAACAGACCTGCATCATCCTGGCGAGAAGTGGCCAGTGGTGTCCCTCAAGGGGTCCATGGTTGGTCTGGTACTTTTCAACATTTTTATCAATGATTTGGAAGTGGGGGTGAAGAGTTCACTAACCAAGTTCACGGATGACACCAAGTTATGGAGGAGAGTGGTCATGCCAGAAGACAGGCTACACATACAGGCAGACCTGGACAGACTGGAATCAGAACCAGATGAGGTTCAACATTGAGAAGTGTAAAGTGCTCCTTCTGGGGACAAATAATCCCTAACATACCTACAGGCTTGGTGGCAACAATTTGACTTCTACCATGATTGAAAGGGACCTAGGGGTAGTGATCAACCATCACATGAACATGAGCCATCAGTGCAATGCTGTAGCCAGCAGGGCAAACACCACTCTGGCATGCATCAACCATTGTATCTCATGTAAAATCAAGGAAGTGATTCTTCCACTACACTCAGCACTACTGAGACTGCAGCTGGAGTACTGCTTCCAGTTTTGGGTGCTGCACTTCAACAAGGATGTGAAAAAACTTGAGAGGGTCCAGGGAAAATCCACCCATATGATCAGAGACCGTATGAGAAGAGGCTGAGGGTCTTGGGCCTCTTCATCCTAAAGAAGAGAGGACTGAGAGGGGTAGCAGTGTACTACTACATCAGGGGAGTACATCAAGAGCTCAGTAAACAACTGTTCACCAGGGCACCCATGGGGAACACCAGGAGTAATGGATAAAGAACTCCTGGAAGACTGTTTCATGCTGAATTCTACAAAAAACTCCTTCAGTCAGGGTGTCCAGACTGTGGAACAAAACTCCCTCCACAGGTGGTGCAACCACCTACCCTGGGAATCTTAAAGAGGAGACTGGGAAGTCACCTCACTGGTGTCACCTGACCCCCAGTTGTCTTTCCTGCCTAGTGAAGGGGGGGCTGGACCCAGTGATCTTGCAAGGTCTCTTCCAGCCCCCTAACAAGCTATGAATCTACAAAAATCATTAAAAAAATCCAAAGCTATCCAAACTGACACCAGTCAATGCCCACAGAACTAATTTGGTGCCCAGATTCTTTAGGTGCTTCCATGTTGATCTGGGGAAAATCCCTCAGCACCCAAACACTACTACACATACTCAGAAAAACATCAAACCTGCTACCTAAGTGCCTCACTTCCCCCTAAACTCGGTGAGAATAGGGTTTTCCAACTCTCTCCTGTCTAAGTAAGACCACCGGGGCAACACTCGTGGGGCCAAAAATAAAAGCAAACACAAAAGTGTGTTTTTCTAGGTAAACCTAGAAGCCAGGCCTTGTATTTCTTGGCCAAGTGTTCTCTTACCACTGGCCTAATGCGAGAAGATAAGTATCATCTCACCATCTATAAGAATTTGTAAGTTAATGGGAGAGGGAGGGTTTTTCCCTCCCTCTGAACTTCATGGTGCTGTCAGGCAGCAGGTGTTCAGTCACTGTCAGTTAGGCATTCAGCTATTCCTGTACCCCCTGAATAGACTCCAGCCCAACATAACTGAAGTGCAATGAGATCTGATGCCAGATCCCAACAATCACACTTTCTGCCATCTGACATGTGCATGGCAGGAGGAACGACTGTGGAGTCCCACATCAGATCCCATTGCACCATATTGCCAGTGCATGGGAAGCTCAATTCAGCAAGTAGCAAGCTTGACTCCCGGCTATAGGAGTGGGCCATACATCCCTGTGGCTGGGAGCCCTGTCAGCTGACCACATCTACCTTTAAGTATTCCATTAAAGGTGTTTTCAATTCAGTAGCCAAAAGGTATAAAAGAGTCAATGACCAGAAGTCGAAGTGAGACAAATTCCAACTAAAACTAAATCCATATTTTTTAACAGTAAGAGTAGTTAGAAATTACTGGGACAAATTACAAAAAAAGGAGTACTGGCACAAATTACAAAAAAAAGGGCTGTGCTATTTTCTCTATTACTGGCAGATTTTAAAATCAAGACTGGGAAGTTCAGTGGCCTATGTTATACTGGAGACCTGACTGTAAGAAAACCTTCTGGCTTTATAAACCAAGAATCTCTGATGAAATGATGGATACTTCAAAGGATTTCTGTTTTAGGTTCAGTACACTTAACAAAGCTTTGCAACATTCTACCTATTCTACTCAACAAAACCATATTTTCTTCCTTCATTTATTTTTTTATTTTGGGGAGGGGGTATATGGGAGGAGGAGAGATAAATAAAACATGGTGTTCTTTTGTTTTATTGTTTTATAATCAGAATGGAAATGTTTTTTGCTGAGCCAATACATTGCCATGGCAGTTTTGTGAACCTGATTTAATTGTGCTTAACTGTATTCCTCCATTGTGAGATCAGTTCTGGGTACTTTTTCCTTGCATTACTGAGCAACCCAGCATGGTTTGGAAAGGCCCTCAAATTCACTCTGACAAATTGGTTTTTAGCATATACCCAGGAACCAAGTCTCTTGTGCATTTAAAGGGAGGTACAAAATATGAAGTATTGCCCAGGATACAAAATTCTCATTTTTAACCCTAATGAGTCACTTTGTTATATAGAGTCTTACACCTATAATTTTACAGGATGACATATTGCCTGTCCTCATTCATGCATCCTTCAACATTTCAGGGGAAAGGGGGAAAATATCTGGCACATCGATTTTGAAAAACCAGAAATGGCAGTTCAGCTGCACTGAGAACTCTGGAATAACAGGATCCAGAAGTAATTCCAGATACTCATAGGAAAAGGTACTCAGACATATAATGAATGTCATTTGTCATATGGATACAATTTATGCACTTTATATATACCCACCTTTGTGTTAGACCTGTTGTTTGTCACTATAAAGAAAACCTTCTCGTAAAAATATAGCACAGTCTTGCATTCCCACATCAGTGCACAGAGGTAAAGCAAACATCATGATGAAGTAACTGTTCCCTCTCTTATGTAAATCACTGTAGCTTGGTTGGTCTGCATAAAAACAACTTTTTTTCCATCTAGAATTAGAATTATATTGTATAGTATTATTACTAAATAAACTTTCCACCTACTTATTAGACAATAAAGTTCATTTTTAGCTCTTTTAGATGCTCAATGGTTCATAAATTCCAGACACTAGCTATACACATGACTTTATTATTATTTTGTAGGGAAAAATAGGTAATTATACATAGATATTAAGTCTTACAGTGTAAGCAGATAGATTCTTAATTCCTTTAGCTTTCTCTTATATTGCACTGTACAAATGACAGGCATGCCCCTTTTCTATGAACAAGCAGATGTAGTTATCACAGGAGACAGGGCATCTAGGTCAGTCATCTGATACATTAAAGCAAATCTCATGTTCTTGGAAAACCAAAAAAGTATAATGATTCTATGTCTTCCTGAACTGTGACAGTATAAGTATCTGAAAAAAGTCCTTCTGAAGGATACTCTTTAGGTAGACATAGCAACTTTATAATTAAGGCTCTGGATTCACTCCCAAGTGAGAAAAAAGGGATAAAACAATAAAAAAATTGGATAAAATAAAAATGGGATTTTTTTATATTACATAGAGTTTTGAGCATGATTAATGAAAGCAACTAGGTTAATATGCCTTGCAATGAATAGCTTTCATGCAACCTCATCCTCTCTTATGTTTGCTGGCAGCATGGCTATTAATAGTGCCTAAGCCTTACACTTGTACTTTCAAACGTTTCAGACAAAAATGATAGAAAATTTCCAATTAAAAAGGATAATCTCCCTTCAGAAAAGCAGTAAGCATAGTGAATAATTTAAAAGCTTTAGGGATATAAAGATTTATTATATTTCCCACCAAGCAATAACCTAGAAGCCTTTATTAATGGTTAAGAAATAGAAGATAGAAAATGTATCACGGATTTTTGAAACCTGATCTTTTCATAACTTGCTTTGTATCATTGTTATAGCTTGAAAAAACATTAACTCACACTGCATAAGAAAACTCATTTTTATGGGGAAAAACATTGATCATATATTACTTTTCAAAAACTATTTGTCATTTTTTCTGAATTTGGAGATTCCATGACCGAACTATTACTTAACACAAATTGCCATATTTTGACATATTAAGGACTTAGATCAGTACACAGATGTTTTCTAGCCATTAATACTTCCACTTATGGGGAATCCAAGCGATTCCTCTCAGGAAACATTGCACACATATAGAAACGTTCTGCCTCAATCAATCAATGTATGGAGTGGTAGTGTGAGGTTGTGGCACAAACACACAAGTCATACAAAGTCAGCTTCCCCCATCATACACTTTCCCTTTCAAAGCTCTTTAGTTAGGCAGGAAGTCAGTTTAGAAATAAATTCAAAACGGACTCAAAGATTCAATGCATTAACCTTAGCCAAAAGCAGATACAGAAACTGAAAGTCTTATTTTTACTCTCTACAAATCTACTCATTTTTCCTTTTAACACTGCAATAATTTTTAAAGCACAGCCCATTTTATAGAGCTGTTCAGATTTTTGTTCCTATTAGCAATTTTCCTTTCATATCTTATTTCATTCTTTAATAATATGTTCTTGTCAGAGCATTTTGCTAGCTATGAATAACAGTTTATAACTTTACAAAATGCAATCAACTCCTGCACTATTTACACATTAAAACTATTGAATAATTCTACAAAAATATCACTTCCCTGCCAGTCATAATTCAGTTTCAACAGAGCATATACAAAGTTTTCACACAGAAACTCATGTGCATTATAGTCTATTGTGAGATAAAATGGGATTATTAAATCAGTCCAACTTACCCACATGCTGATATTCAGATCATCTTCTAGTTGAGATGTCTCCACGAATTAAGATGCTTAAGCTTCATGTTGTTGAATAGAAATATGCATGCTTTTACTTTGCAGATGCAGACTTTCCTAACAAATCCTTAAAGAGCTGCAGAAATCTAAGGGGAAAGGCCCTGTTAAGACATTTAAGACATTTTGTTCTTAAATCTAAAGACAATGTGCTTTCACTAAACAAGGAACCAATGTGGAATTAAAGCAATCTATATATTTCATTCTTTTGAAGCTGTGTTTGAACTTGGGGAAGTCGCTTAGGGTATCTATACACATGGTTGTGCTGCAGCGCTGGGCCGTTTTAAAAGCTTCCAGAGCTGCAGCGTATATATGTGTATAAACAAAAAATGATGGTGGCATGCTATTGAACTAAAACACACTGAAGGTGTTTTAGGTCAAAAGTACACTGCTGCCATTTTCTCAGTGCTGAGGTGCATTTTGCCATTTATACAAATGCATGTGATGCAGCACCGGGAGCTTTTAAAAATGCACAGCACTGTGGTGCAAAGGCATGTGTATAGTGCAATTTTATTCTTTGTAATGTCGGAATAGTAACGAACATGCGGTTTGGCCCAATTCTTTGATCTTTATCTACAGATACAAGCCTCTTTGAATTCCCTGACATGAATAAGCAGGGACTGGATTACACAACTGAAGTTAGTTTGGCACAAGTCCAAAGCTCAGACTCATGTCTCTGGAGCCAAAGTAAGTCACCTGAACTCTTCAGCCACCAAAACACAGCATTATGGTTAAAGTGTCTTCATTTTCTTCACAGCTATTAACAGTGATGCCACAAATATCTTGCAACTCCCACATGGAGGATTAATCAACCTGAACACAATTTGATGTGCCCTCTAATGACCTTGATATTTTTTTTTGGGGGGGGGGGGGGGTTGGCATCTTTTGTAATCAGAAAGAAAAAAGGCCAAAAATGTTACTGAAGTAGATTTCTAGTTTTTAAATTTACCAGGAAGAATCAGCAGCTGTTTAATTTGAAACCTGTCTGCCAGGCTTTGAAAGCCACAGAAAGATTTAGCCTTTTAATGACACTTATGTGACTGGATTTACAATATTTACAGGAAGCAATAGGGGAAAATCCCTTCTCAGAAACAAACTTACTTTTGTTTAAGAAATCAAAAACTTGCCAAACTGGGAAAGCCCATGGAGGATTGGTGAAGGCCAATTGAAAAATGAAATTGGCAAAATGCAAGGAAAGCAGCAATAAACAGGTGCTTGTGAAGAAGAGAAGATCAAGAGAGCAGCAAAAACAAAAACCCAGTTCTTAATCTACCTTAAAAGGGTAATTAAATAAAGCAAATGACATGTGTCATGTCCTGCAGGTAAATCTACAATGACAAAACACACAGCGGTGCATTTCATTTCACATTTACTCTCTCACTGGCAACAGAGTGATCTCTGTGAATTAGAAATAGGAAGAAATTTGCATTAAAATTATCTTCTTCCCCAACAAGAACAGGGCTGGAAACAGAATCTATTATTCTAACTTGGTCAGAGAGATGCTCGGACCAGTTAGTTCACTTCTCTTATTCAACAATCTTGATCACATTATATTCATTATGGCATAGCAAGAACAAATTTTTATCTTTAAATAGTTCAAAGGAGTCAGAGAATTAAGTTGGAGTGGGCTTTTAATAGAAGTTTGTGGGTATTATGAGCCTTCTCAATCTTATTAGCAGCAATTGGCAGGCAGGTATCACACTTGGAAGTACAATTCATGGGAGGCAAGTGGAATTTTCTGAAATGAAACTGACTGCCTTGTATATAGACTTAGAGGTAGATGCTGTAAAAAACACAAACAAACAAACAAACACCCTGCAAATAAACTCAACACGTGTTAATAGATGTTCTATTAAATAGCAGCCCTTAGAGAAGCAAGTTTACTTAAGCTCAAGAACTGTGTTTATATTTTTAGTATTCAAGGACATCACTTATTTCTTAGGGTCTAATCCTTTGTACACAGAAATAGATGAAAGTCTTCCTCTAACAGCCAGTGGATCAGGTTCTTAGCTTAGCTCCCAGTACTGAACCTACATGGCATTGTATAGAATTCATTCATTTGCACTCCATCCGCACAGCTGCAAAGTCCTTTTCCAAGTGTCCTTTTGCAGAATTATCTCCACAGGCTACTGTCTAGTGCATAAACCTCAGCAGCAAAATCCCAGCAGCTGAGAGAGTTATGCAAATTTAAGATGATAGGGAAGGGGGGTTCAGGGCATTAATATCTATTCTAGGCATCTAAGAAATAAAGTAGAAGTGTTCTTCTAACTTTGGTGAAATGGAACAAACAAGTGCAAATTAGCCCACAGGCTTGGTTTGCTGCTCAGCCTTGTTTTCTATACCCATAGAAATTGGACCTGAAGGATTCACTCATCAGTCCTGAGCAGTCCAAACACACTACACAACAATGTTCTCACACATGAACTCATATGCATGTACACATCAGTGACTTCCACAGGGGCAAAAGACAGACACCGAGAATTTGAGCTTTAAGACAAGCAGATCTCCCAATGTAGTCCTGCATCAGGGTATGATTCATAATATCACAGTGCTAGAAGGAAATCTACTAATTGTCTCCAACAGCTATACCTGCCTCTAAACAGCCATTTGATTTCTCATCAGTTGAAGCAATTGTATACTCAGCCCCTCTGTGTCAGTATGCTTCTACTTCATTGGTATGGGATTTTTGGGGGAGGGCGGAGGGGGAGCAGAGTGAAAGTATCAAATGTTCTTGAAAACTCCTAACAAGGAATGGCTTATGTTGCATTTAAGATTGAACATAGGAGGCAACTGCAGGAGTAAAAAGGGGAAATATCCTGTTTCCAATCATCCCTAAGGATGATCTTAGAAAATTAGGGTTGGAAAGGACCTCAGGAGGTCATCTAATCCAACCTCCTGCTCAAAGCAGAACCATCTTGTAGGGGTGAGTGAAGCAGGTCATATTGAATTCAGTTTCAGCCTGATTCAGGGGACAATGATTCAATTCATTGATTCGGATCACTGTCCCAATTCTATTTGGCTGAATCCAAATCTGGTGATTCGACACCAATTCAGAGATTCAGCCATAGAAAAAGCTTTAAGTGTTTTTTCTATATACCTTGAGGTACCAGGCATGGCTTGTAAACACTGAAATGATGGGGTGGATGGAGCGTCCCACAGGAGCACGGGGAGGGGCAGGGGGACCCTCCGCGTGCTCAGGGGCGGACCCAGAAGAGGACCAGAAGTGCTTCTGTTCCACTTCCAGGTCTGCCGCTGAGCCCCACCCCATGCTCCTGTAGGATGCTCCATCCATCCCACCATCTCAGCATTCACGAGCTGCCTGGTACCTTCAGGTATGTAGAAAACACATTTAAAGCTGGGCTGATGTCCAAATCATTGAATCTCTCTTAATCAATTTGGAGGGTTCCAATTTGATTCAGAGAGATTAAAGGGTCTCCTGGTTCAAACTGGATTTGGAGATTCATCTGCTGAATAGGGCTGAATCTCCATTGAATCAAATCAGGGACTGAAGCTTCACAGAGCCCTACTAACCAGGTCTTAAACACCTCCAAGGATGGAGATTTTACATCCTCTCTGGGTAACCTGTTTTAGTGGTTTATTACCCTTCTAGTGAGAAAGTCTTTCCTAATATCTAATGTAACTTTGGCTGCTGCAACTTGACACCATATCTTCTTGTTCTGTCATCTACCATCACTGAGAACAGTCTAGTTCCATCCTCTTTGAACCATCCTTCAGGTAGTTGAAGGCTGCTATTAAATCATCACTCAATCTTTTCTTCTCCAAACTAAGTAATCCTTATTCCATCAGCCTCTCCTTGTAAGTCATGTGCCTCAGTCCCCTACCAATTTTTGTTGTCCTCCACTGGGCCCTCATAATCATAAACAGTTTCTGCAATATCAATTCTAACAACAAAAATACTACTCTGTCTTTGTCTGGGTTTGTCATTAGTAGGCATACATCAAGCAAGCTGACTGCAGTTTGCTCTTCATCTGGCTCATAATAACTTCCTCCGCTGTGTGTAGGTACAAATGTATTAATAATTTTGCCCTTGGTTTTAAATGCATCACTGAGATAATGTAATTCCCCTGAGAGCTCTATCCTTGCCCACTACCCTGTCATTTTGATATTGTTGCACTCTTGTGCTCCAAATACCATTTTTTTTCCAGGCTGCTATGGTGAACAACTTTCTTTCAAGTGATATTTCACCTATTAATAACTCATTGTGTAAGTATTATTCTGAAAGGTGTTGCTTTGGATGTACAGCCTTTCTTAGTTGTCAGCACTTTAAGCTTCCATTCTCAGTGAAGTTTAGTGAACTGTAGAGATCTATCAGATTCTTAACTGTACCTCTTTTAGTTTAAGCTTTTTAATCATTTTCAGTCAAGATTTATTCTTCAATGAGGCTGTCCTTGTAAAAGTTTTAAACTATATTCTTTTCAGCTTAGTTATGAATTGTGTACTATGGCATATTGTTTAAAAGTATGTTTAAACATTTCTGCAATAGATACCACTGTAAACTTTCTGGAGCTACTTTTTCCCCATTCACTCCTATGTTTTACAGACTATAAACTCTTTTTTTCAGAGTTTCACCTTCTTTACTAGACAAGTAGGGAGAGGCAGCCCATCTCTGATACTTAAATGAACCTTTCAGTCTTAAGGTTTAACTATCATCAGTCATCTTCTAGTCATAAAAATAAAAATGTATCATAGTGTTATCATAGTTTTATGGGTTCATCTTGTGCCTCAGGTCTTCAGGCCACAGTATAATGTGAGTTGTCATAATGTTTTCATTCATATTACAGCATACCAACCTTATGGTCTAGTCAAAACCTCAACTGTTTATTTATTGTGTCAGTGTTAAAACACAGCAGATATGTAATTGCCTTCATCGCTAATCTGATATCCGGAGCTTTTTTATCACATTCCTGGTTCAGGTCTTCTTATACTTTACACTTCTGGGACCACCCCAAGAAAAGAGGTATGACCCACAAATCTCCCAAACCGGCTTACTCAAGTTGGCCATAACAACAACCTCTCCACTGACTCTCTTGCCTTGGTGGATGCATTGAGGGACAGAATCAGGGCTCTTGTTTCCTGCACACTCACTCCAAGAAGCCCAAGGAGGACAAGAAAGGAAGTGGTTTGGCTCTTATTCCATTGTATGCACTTGTACAGGTACACCAACATCTACCCTGTACATAATTTATTTTTAGGGTGAAATTAATGGGAAAACTACTATTATTTTTAAAGGGACCATTAGCTTATGAGGTAAAAGTCAAAGGTCTTACCCAGAATTAACCAATGAATGGCACAACTGGCAAGCTAAATTTAAAAACACATTATTGAAGTAACATTATTCTACTCAGATACTAACATCCTTATTTATAGTTTCATGGTAGTGTTTACTGCCATGCACCTTGTTTCAGTTTTCCCTGATCTCCTGTGAATGTTTTACAAGTGATCTAGCAGAAATATGAGACAGAAGACTTACCATTTTTTGTCTTTTTGAAAAGCTGTGTTTGCTTGAATCCTCAATTGCATGAAGATTCTGGTTTTGACATTCAGAACACACACTTGTCTCAAATACTCTGTGATTAATCTCAGCGTACTCTAGTAGATGAATTTAGCCTCATCATGCTTTCTTTTTAACTGTCACGTCTTATCTCCTTTATCTGGTATTCAGGTATTTCCTAGTGCTTGTAAAAGTCTTGCACTGTTAAGTCCTTGCAAAGTCCAGAGCAAAGTTCCACAGGCCATATAGAAAATTGCTTAATACTTCTATACTCATTTTCTTTCCTCCTGAGGAGACAGGAATGTTGTTCATAGGGTATTTTATGAATGGGGAATAGGTACTTTTCATTTGCACTTTTGTTTTTAAAGAATGCATGACCTGACCTAGAGAAGACATTTAAATATTTAATTGGCAGTGCCATTAATTTCCAACAAGTAGGTCTTCTCCATTCAAACAGGAACATTGTTCAGTATAAATGCACTTTAATTTTAAGTAGCAATCACACATGACATTTTTAGCTTGGTGAAAATATAAATGGATGTTTTCTTTGCTGAAGCCCTAAGCAAAACTACATCAAGCCACAAGTCTCAGGCAGCTTTAAACCTCACCAACATAGTTCCTGCACTGAGTTTGTATTTTACTATAAGCCTTTACAGTGGCAATCCTACTTTCTGATGATATTTCTCTTCATCTTTGCTCCATATGAATTGCCTTACTGGCTATTTTATAATGGCAGTGGAAAAAATTGCTACCCCTTCTTCCAGCTCATTTACTCACTGGGAAACAGAATCCATGTTTAACACTTCTCTGCTCTGTTCTTTTTGATGGTGCCACAACATCAGCTACAGTGGGCAAGTCTAGGGAGATAAAATTACCTTATTTTCTGACTCTTTCCTTGTATGCCTATGGAAGTCAGAGCACAACTAGACACATATTAGAACAGCTTTGCTTGGTAAAGAATTGTGGGAAAATGTATTCCTGACTAAGGAAAGTAAAAACTTTTCCACAATCAGATAGCGTTGGTGCATTTTGTTGGCACTGGATTTATGACTCAGATGCCTTGTTCTGGGCAAACCCAAACCCTCAGACCAACCCTGTCCTCTCCATTCAATAATAGGCAAATTTTATTGATACACAGTGATAGCATATAAAAATAATCCAAACAATTCTATAAATACTAGTCCTAGAGCTGTCAAGATATGTTTAGCCAGTATGTGAGTATCACCCTGAGATTCATTCTTGAATGTCAGATGTCAGCAGCCTGGAGGTTGAAGGCCAAAGCCCACCCTGCCCCAGTGGAGTAGGTGGGACAGGCTGGTGGTGTGCCTTTTATCCATGGTGGCCTCAGGTTCCCATCTCAGGTACCTTTTGATGTTCTGAAATCTCTCCTTTGTTATCCGTTCTCCCCCTCTGATGAATCTTCATATCTAGGCATTGTTGATTGGTCTCTCTGTGGTCAACATACTGTCCACGTTCTGTTCTGTCAGCATATTCCTTTGTTTTATGAACCCAACACATGCACACATCTGGTCTTTTACTGATTTGGGTCTTTTACTGGTTTCTCCTAATTCCGTCCATCTACCAAAACCAGAAATCCCAAGGGTTGTGCATGTGGGCACTGAGACCTGATCCCAAAGCTGCAGAGCCCTTTATCATGATGCGTGTGACCAGACTACGGAATAGGCACCCAGCGGGGGTGATGCAGGCACCTTCTATGGAGGTCTTCAAAAGAAGACTGGACACGCATCTTGCTGGGGTTATTTGACCACAGCAGTCTTTCCTACCCAGAGCAGGGGGGCTGGGCCCAATGATCTCACAAAGTCCCTTGCAGCCCTAAACTTCTGTGAACCTCTATTCTGGAACAGTGTGGTACACGTCTTCCATTTCCCAGCCTGCTTGTTTGCTTGCCTGTGTCAGAGACAGTAGGCCTTGATGGAAACTGTCACAAAACAGGCTTTTAGAAATTAATTTTACCTTGCTGTTGCCTTGGACCATTTTTCTGGTGCAATATCTACTTTACTTATAAGCCAATTCCCAAAAGTAAACTTCTAAATACCATTTTCTAGCCACCACATTTCTCTTCCAGGTATTTTTTTTCTCCCTAGCACAAGATGAGTGGACCTAGACCATTGTTAAATTATATTTGCCTTCATGAGAAAGTATTCTGTTAACCAAACAAGGTTCTTTGCATGAATCTGATATCTTTTATTAAACAAACTTAAATAGTTGGAAAATAATTATTAAGCAAGCTTTTGGGCTCAAAAACCCTTTGTCAGGCTAAGGAAGTTTCAGCAGTTGGTGTGTGCTCTTCCTGGATGGAATGAAAAGTAAAGAAGCCAGAGACTGGTCTGGTCTGCATATGAGACAGGTAGTCAAATAAAGTAAATCCAATGTCTATATTCAGTCCATGATTTTTAGTATCCAGGAGGTTGATGAAGTGGAGTTCATAGGCTTGTCTCTGGGAAGTGTTTTGTCAGTTTCCTTTGAGGATCAGGACTGAGAGATTGGAGAGAGAGTGGTTGTCTTGTGAGAAATGTGACCCCACAGGTAATTGAGTATTCCTGTCTTTGATAGATTTCCAGTGTGCATTCATTCTGGTGCGAACCAATACGGAAAATTCTCAAACAACTGCAACCCATACTAGAAAGAGACCTTACTCTTAAAAGATCTTCCCAGAGCCACCCATACCAGCCTTCAAACAAGCACTGAACCTCACTAACCTCATCACCAGAAGCAAACTTCCTCAAGCCCAGAACACACCAAAAGGATCCAGACCATGCCATGACAAGAAATGCAAAACCTGCCAACACAACTCCACCACCCCCACAATTATTACACCCCACAACAGATCCATCAGCATTCCTGGATCTTATAGCTGCACCTCCAGAAATGTAATTTCTCATCCAATGCACCAAATACCCAGATGGAAAATACATAGGAGAGACCAAACAACAGCTGCACACCAGAATGAACACACACCGGAAATCTATCAAAGACAGGAATACCCAATTATCTGTGGGGGCACATTTCTCACAAGAAAGCCACTCTCTCTCCAGTCTCTCAGTCCTGATCCTCAAAGGAAACTGACAAAACACTTCCCAGAGACAAGCCTATGAACTCCACTTCATCAACCTCCTGGATACTAAAAATTCATGGACTGAATATAGACGTTGGATTTACGACACATTATAACCTGCCTGACATCTGACTCTCTCTCCACTATTCATCCCCCTTCTCTCTCCCCCACCCCTAGCTCATCTCTCACCCTTTGAATCCTCAATCTACATTCTCACTGACTACCTGTCTCATATGCAGCCCAGCCCAGCCTGTGGCTTCTTTATTTTTCATTCCATCCAGGAAGAGCACACACCAACAGCTGAAACTTCCTTAACCTGACGAAGGGTTTTCGAACCCAAAAACTTGCTTAATAATTGTTTTCCAACTATTTAAGTTGGTCTAATAAAAGCTATCAGATTCACGCAAAGAACTTTGTCTGCCTATGCCCTTAGACCAACATGGCTACAACCTACACTTCTGTTAACCACGTTTTTTTAATTAGAAGTTATTCATTCGGAAAGCCAGTTAAAATTAAAATCTTGTCAATTAAAATTAAACAGTTATTTGTCTTCACAGGAACTGTTGTTAATGTGTGCCGTGTACATATATATTTTAGTATAGGTAGTAGCTTCTAGTGCATTTGAGCTGGAGACAAGCTGTACTGCTGGGCCCTCAACATCTTAAGTCTGCAGCTGAGAGCATAAGGTTGAAATGCAGATGCATCTCAGCCTTCTCCAAATGATCTTACTTGAGATGAATATCCCTCGACTTTCCAGTTTGAAACAAAAAAAGGACTTACAGATTAGTTTTTTCTTTATGCCTGAGGCAAAGTATCCAATGCAAGTGCCTATCACTGGCAAGCATAATTGCCCCGCAAGGAACATGCTGTTTGAAAGCTAGCAACATGATGTTAAAAACATTTCAGGAGATCATACTCATTACTTTTATTCTGTAAAACTAATTGCAAGTTGATAAGTGTATGTTAGCTAGCTATAAAACTTATAGAAAAGGAGGAATGGAGAGTTGCAACTCTTCTCAGACAGTGAAAGAATCAGGGCAGCCACAACATTTTAGTCCTTCGGCTGCAAATACAAGAATGTACAGATGGCATGTTTCACTCCAACAGCACTGCTAAAAAGTTTCTGAATACAGTGGGCATGCACATACCATTACACAGTGGATGTGTTGGCTATAAGCTAGAGGATCCCCTGGCTTGGCTAGTGATGCACATGCTCAGTGGGTTCAGAAGGGGAGAAGGTTCCACAGCTGGTGAACTTTTTAACTGCCCTGATGTAATGTTTTTACACCTGAGTTGGTTCAGTTTGGGTATCCTAGTTTGGGTAGGATTTGATATATTTGATGATTTGATATATTTACCTGAGTAAGGGACAGCTGAGTGTAGTGTGCATGAACTTTTCCACCCAGGAGAACTTATATCAACCTCCAGTTCTCCTGTACAATATGAAGTTTCATTTCTACCTGGGAGAAATTTTAAAATCTTCGCATTCTCCTTTGTCTGAGGAAGGGTGCATGAGCCTGAAAGCTTATAAAGAATTTTTTATTTTTGCAACTATCTAATTGGTCTAATAAAAGATATTGCAACTACTACAAGATTTCTGAGTACGTGTGCATGTGGGAGCGGTGTGTGAAAAAGCATGAATGTTGTGTGCACGGATGTCTGATTGGCTGTCTGGATATGAATGACAGGCGTCAGTGGAGTACAGATATAAAAAGAAACAGATCTAAAGGGTTTGTGTTCCGTGCATGCATGACTGTGAGACTGTGCGCAACTGGTGAGACTGTGCCAGGAGCGCCTGAGGTTAGAGGGCCCAAAGTAGCTGAGAGCGGGCATGGTCCAGTGGCAGGGAGTCATGGGTATGCAGATTGAAGGTTCAGGGAACCAAAACCTTGGGGCGGAGGGGGAGTAGAGGGAAGGGTTAGGGTAAGGGTCCGGGAGACCAAGATCTTTGTGGCATGACTGTAGACTGGATCTGTGGGTGAGTGGTGCTGCTACAGCAACTGCTGGCTGCATATGAGTCAGCTTATGCTGTTTAGCATCCTTTCTTGGATAAGTATTGATTTGTTGTATTGTTGTTGTTTATATTGGATTGGTATTGGATAATTGTTGTTTTAATATAATTGTGGTTACTCCTTTGTCACATGTCTGTCAGTCATTTACTAATTAATTCTATCACAATATGTTAGAGCTGGGCTGTAAGCTAATGACCTAATGAGAGTTGAGGCACCCACCATTCTTTCACTGGGCTGACCCCTAGGAGGATTAACACCCTCATCTGAATAATTAGAGATCACCATTCAACAGATGGCTGCACAATCCCTTGAAAAAGTATACATTGTTTAAGTGATCAAGCTAGGAACAAATAATTAGATACTTTACTCCACTCTATTTTAGTGAATAAATGTAATTGCATAAAATAAAATCCTGATTTTTCACTACTGAGACTTAATGTGGTATTTCTCCACTCCTCCCCTGCCAATATCGATTGCTCACAAAACAATGAGTTATGAATATATTGGAACTGTCAAACCTGTGCTAAGGTGGTTAAGTCATATAATGTTGCATTTGTACCCTCTCAAGTCATGTGCAATAGAACAGCATGGTGCAATTTGTGAATTCTGAATATTAAAAAGGAACACAAAGTTAATTTCTCCTCTTTGTGAATACTCATGCCTACTTGTGTGCTTGAATGTTCATAGAAACTGAAGACATAAGGGTTGCAGACACAGTTATATTGGACTTTGCTTTCAAATAAATTTAAATTTAAATATAACACACACTTGGAATGCAAATCCCCACAAGGACAGAGAAAACCCTTTATATTAATATTCTTATACTTAACTGTTCAAAAATCTTCTAACAGCTTTACTCCAAGACATCCCTACAAATATTTCTAGTTTCCATTTATGACAAATTAGACTCTTTAAGTAAAATCCACAACCCTGACCACAAAACTCTACTACCCAGAAGTAATGAGGTGGCTGTCCCCACCTATTAATTTCCCTGCATGATGAGTTACTGGCCATTTAATGCTTGCTACCCACCCAAGACCAGCCTCAGAAACCACATCAACTGGACACCGCTAACCACCAGGAAACTCCGGTCACCTATCCATGCAGCTGTCAGGGAGAACTCATCAGATCCTTAGATCCATCCACCACTCATCAAGGAAAGTTCAGACCTCCATGACCCACTAAACACATCCATCCTCTTTCTACTACAGCCCCTCAATCCAACAACTACAGTGCTGTGACCACATGCACTGAGGTTCTTCCCCATAAATACAGCTGCCTCATTCTTGGCATCAGTGGAAGTAGTAACAGCAGTCATCAGAACCCACTGACATCACCTTTTATGCTCAATCTTTGTCACAAGTTCATGATACTGGTCTAGAAAGGTCTGTAAGGTGATGACAAAATATGCCTTAAAGAAAACTTTGGGCAGTTTATTACATCAGAATCTTTTATTATCTTTATTCATGGCAACAAATGTAACAATCTATTTCATACCGTTTACATATGCCTAAAAGATGTTATTTGCATAGCACAAAGAAACTTGTGTACTATCTATTAAATCAATTAAAAATTATATGTAGTTGTAGCAGTAGATGGGATGGAAGCTTTGTGGTGGAAAGTCAATGGTGACCACAAAAAATGCAGTGAAATGTAGAGAAGCTGTGCAGCAAATCACACCAAAATCCCTTCTGCCAAAATTTTACCACCTACTAACAATTTCAAAAACCAGTGGACAATTTGCTCAGTGCTGGCAGAGCCAATGAAACCAATAGACCCCTGACCTAAGCCAGGTACGCTAAGATGTGTGCTTCCTCCAGCCATGTGCTGGCAGAAGTGGCAGTACATTCAGCTCTCTTTAAACCCACTTTGAAGGGCAACATGTGGATAAGCCAGGCTTGCAACTTATCCATTCTGGGACAAGTAACAAAACAATTGGTCCTGCAACAAAATGCAAAATCTATTTATAGCCTAAGGTTAATGAGCATTTCATCTCAATAGATGTATTTGCATGGTTCATTGTACCAGTAGTCAAGGAATTTTGTTAGGTTTTTTTTTTTTACAACTTATCCACCTAGAATCTTGGTATTGCAGGAGCGGTTTATTTTTTGTTTGTTTTCTTTATTCTCTGGGTGTCTGTATGAACGTCCTTCACAGCTAACCTAAAACTTCTGGGGAGAAAAACTCTCCAGCCACTCTGAATGCACTGCTTTCTTTAAAAAAAAAAAAAAAGGTGTGGTCACAGAGAAATACTCCTCACTCAGGGATCCTTTCAACTGACCAAGATCCAAGTACACCCTTGGCCATGTCCCAAAAAGCAATCACATTTCTTGGCAAGCAGTGCATAAAGAACGGGAGGGAGTGAGCAAGGCTTGTTTCTTGGCAGCAGTCTCATGATTGCCCCGAAGGAAGTAAAGACATATGCTAATAAAACCATAACATGACAAAACCGAGTTTGTGTGTATATTATCATCAAGCTCCCCTGACATCCTCATACACTGTTTACAGTCTCACAAAGTAGATTCTGCCCAGGTGCATGCTAAGATGCTGGATAAAGAGATCTTTCCGAATGTCCTGGAAGCCTTGCTCACACATACAGAATGGATGGCAGGTTGTCTATTTAGATAGCACTACAACAACTGGTATAGAGGCAGTTACTATTAGCAAAACAAAGATCTCTTGCTTTTGTCATTTCATACATTGCCAAGGACTTTTGTTTCCCCCTCTTGTGGGTCCTGATTTTTTCTCTCTTGTATGCTCATTCAGTGGGGCAACTGAGGCTGCCTTTAATACTGGGGAATGGCTGGATAGCAAAAAAATCATTACTGATGATTCAAAACACTGCCCCATTCAGTCTACATGACTAACACTGTACTTCAGTAGCGTTGTGCATTTTACCACTCTTGGACTGTTGGAAACAGAAATCAGAACAGCTCTGAATTCCTCTAGTTTGTGGCAGCAGCCAGTTAGGGCCAATTAAGGAGAGATAGAAAATTGTGGTTTCGAACAGCATCCCTCACTGCCCCTTCTCCTGCTGCTCTTCTAAAAGTATTGCAAAGATTTTAACCATCCAGATGTGCAGCATGGATTACTGTTTCCAGGCTGAAACAAACTGTCTGTTAACATTTCTTTGATTTTTCTCAGTTGTATTTATTTGTATGAATAAAACATACTATAAAAAACCCACTTTCAATAAAATGCCTTTCAAAACTGTTTAGTGTCAGAGCATTCCTACTAGTTCTGAAAGTCCTATGGGAAAATTGATGGATTTTTATTTTTCACCTCCTTAATACTTTTGAGGCATAAAACTACACAGCTAGTAATATACCATGTTTTACCCACTGTGCCATGGGATGCCATACTTTCTGGACACTCGACATTCCCGGAAAGACCTACACTATGTTACACAGGCTCTGGACCCTTGCAAGGGCAGTAGCAAGTCTGGGTTTTTTTTGTTTTTTGTTGTTTTTTTACTCTCAGTAGTTCTTTATATAAGTTCCTAAACAAAAAGTATTGTTTCCACAAAACAACGCTCATCAAGCTAGTACCAGCAGCTCATTTGCTGCTAGGGGCACAAGCTACAGTGCTCAACCAATAGATACATTTGTGAGAGGGTTGTACACAGGACTCCACCCCTTCATATTGCAGCTGTCTTAGCACCCCTTCAGAGCAGCAGCTGTCTTAGCAGCTGTGTCGCCTGCATAGTTTCTCTAGAAGTGCTTCTTTTCTGTAGACAAAAACAGCTTTTCCGCTTAATACACACAGCCTAATTTGAGGTGAAAAGGTGCATGTTGAATGGGAGAAAATATAGTATTGTGGCCTGTTATAGAAAAGAACCCTTTTCATTCAAAAGCTAGCTTTCCATTTCTCCTTATCCATGCATTTTTCTTCAGTTTTATAGGTTTTAAGGCATTTCACTATTTTTAAAGCAAACTGGCTTGGGGCAGATTATTGCTTCAGAATCTTTCATTATTCTTATTCATGGCCACAGATGAAAGTTCAACTATTTGAGAGAGAGAGTCATTTCAAACTGTTTACATATGCCTAAAAGTCCCTTTGTGCTATGCAGATAACATGTTTCCTACCTATTAAATACATTTAAAATTCTATGCAGTTGTTGAGAATAAAGAGAGCATTATTCGCAGAATTTTACTTTAAAATATTTTGTCTATTGTAAAAATAAACTGTTGTGCCCCATGAGGAAGAGTGGAACAGGAGCAGTGAAGTACTTTTAAAATCAGTTCTTTATTGGAGTGGGGGCACGGCGGAGGTGGTGCGAAGCCTTATTTACAATAGTTTAGCCATTTAGCATAACTTTCAGAACAGAATAGGGCGGGATCCTGAAGACCACAGGCACAGGAGGGAAGAGGAAGAGTCACGTGGCCTATCCCAAAAACACATGAGCTGTTTATTAAGTATTCTATTTACACCAACAGATTGAGGAACAGTTCTAGTGAAAAAAACCCCATAGGACTTAAAGTAACCAACTAGTAGATGAATCATAAAGATACCTGCTGTGAAACATTAAAAGTATCCAGATGTGAATGCTAACCACATAACTCCCATATGTAGTCTCGAGCATGGAAACTGGCACATCTTAATTGCATTAGGCTCAGGTAGATAGTAACTAATTTGCTGATATGAAGTGGAATAATCTCAGTGGAAGAGACCAAGTCAGACCCACCCTATATTAGCACCCACCTCAACTCTCTTTCACTTTTTGTTCGGAAATTTCCAAGTTTTCTGTTTATGGTTTTGTAAGTTGTAGTATGGGGGGGGGTATATATATTTCTGAGGATGTAAATAATTTTGTCATAGTGAAGTAAAAGAAACCAAAGACCCAAGGCAAAAACACAGTAGAATCAGCAGACAATCTCCTCCATTTGATTTATTTTCTTGGGGCTGACTAGGAGTTTGGGACTCTTAGGTAAAAGACCTGTGAATTGCAGGGAAAATTCTGAAACAAGTCCAAACATGTTCTTGAAAATGATTTTTCAGTCTCATCCCAAAGTTATTTTCAAAATAATTATATGCCATAGGGGTATATGATTAATTTGAAGAAGTTCACATGATTAATCTAGCAAAGCTATTAGAATATATTATGGGGACTTCACTTCAGCCTCAAGCGTGAAAACGTGCACTTTCATAACATAGATAGTATTGTTTGGGCAGAATAGAAAAGTTTATCACAAAGTATATTAAGTGGAAATACTATGAAATAAGTACTTTTTAAAAGAAATACTATGAAATAAGATCCTAGAGCTTTCATTCCTATTGTCAACATACCAAAATTACCACTAAACTTGAAATAATGATGTGAGACATATATTCTTGAGTGAGAACGTATTTGCCATTGCTCTTTTTCACTTGAATTGTATGATTAAAATCTTACTCCAGTAGAATAATTGAAAATAGTTATTTAGTTCTTAATTACAAATAGCATTGCCTAGGAGTTATTTTGTCAAAACTTTTCTGTCGGAAAAAGACAGGTCAGTAAAATGCAAATGTTGAAAGTTGGTCTGTAAAAGTTTTTCATGTATAGGATGGAAATGTTGGTCATATCAAGGTGGAAGAGAGGCACCCATCTTAGAATCACCTGAAGTCTAAATTACTGGCATGAAGTAGACCAGTTATCTGTTTTCCTGACCTAGTATGTATATAAATAGAACAGCTTCAACACAAGAGATTAAAAGATGGAGTCTTTAGCCCTGTGGTTAGTTCACTTACCTGGACTGTGGGAACCACGGGTTCTTTGCTAAGGAAATGAAGCTTTTCTTCTTTCTGAATGCATTACCAACTAAACTATTAGCTTTTCAAGGTTAGTCCTCTTACTGTTATTGTGGAAGATACTGAAAACCTGTCCTGTTTCTTCCTAGGTCTTTTTTTAATGTCAGTTTTTTTATGGAATGGAGAAACTTTCCCATCCAGTTCCATTTATGAGGACCTGTACCACAAAGAATGTACAGATTTCTTCAGCATCTAAATGCCTAGAATACATTTCCCAATCTTTTCAATTCACATTCAGAAAAGAACAGGCAGGTCATATTTTTTCCAGCTCTAGTAATTGGTGGCATTTTTTCTCTCTCACTAGAGTGTAAAATGTTTTATGATATATAAGCCGTAATGATTTTTTTCTGAATTTACAGGTAAAACATAGCAGACTTCACTTGGTCTGTACTGTACAAGTCCCTGGCCATGTTTGAAAACACTGCTTTTGCTAAAGAAGTATAACATCTTTCATGTTTAACAGTAAGTTTTCACTAGATATGAGGCTAGGTGATAAGCATGGGACAAAGCTAAAGTGGTATACACTGCCTCTAGAATTGGATTCATACTGATAAACTTTTGGATCCAGTTTCATGTACTGGGGACTTTGGGGGATAAAAGGAACCGTCTGTACCTGTAATAGGAATGTAGATTTTTTTCTTGTCCCAGTCTAGTCTGATGCTGTGGCAGCCAACCATGTCATGTACTCCCTTTTAGTAGTATTGCTATGCCAGATCATTCATGTCCATTCCTCAAAAATTTTTAAAAGGTCATTTATAAGTGCCTGTCTTAATTAACTCATTAGGGATGAGATTGTCTTTTTATATGTATGACATCAAGAACAGCTTGAATTATAAATAATAATAATTGTTGAATTAACATTCCTTCTGCTTCCAGATTCCGTTTAGTTGTATTACTCCAGCTGATCTGAAGCATTTAAAAATGACCCTGTGCAATTACTGCTTTATGAAAATGCATGCTGTATGTTGCATTCACAAACCTTGAAAAGTCCAAAGCTATGAGAAATAATTTCCATTCCAAGGAACTGAATGCTACCATATGCCCTTAATGGCAAGGAAAATCTCCATAGAGGCTCAAAGCATGATTTAAATACTGTCGAGTACTCATTTTAACTAGCATCTACTACCCTGCAGTTTGAAAATCTCTAATTATGCAATTGCTCCCATTAACAAGCGTGTTATCATGATGACCCATGTCCTTGAAAAAAATATATACTTAACTTCTATTAAGGAAATGCATAGGGTTTGTCCCTCACCCTTCTTCCAACCCCCATTTTCATTTCCTCTCCCCAGACAACAAAGCATGAAGCAAGTGATCAATCTAAGTACTTTGATGGCAGGAAAGAAGAATCAACTTAATCATGTTTTCCTTTATTTAATACTACGGAACACCTTTGATGAAAACCATCCTCAAATTTGAGGTATGTTTAATGCCATAAGCAGCAGTTGGGTTGCAAGGTAGCTAAATAGATTTATTTTGAATTGAAAAGAACACTATAAATGAGCCAAAATAAATTGGCCTCATTTGCAAAACTTTCACAAGCATAAACTAAAAAGTCCATTTCTGCATTAAGATCTGTTGGCTTTACCTGGAACACAGGTGTCCAACTTCTAAGTGGCTGGGGAGCCTTAGGCCCCCATCCACACACCACATGGACCACATCCTCTTGGGTTGCATGTTGGCAGGTTATTTGCCATGTCACACCAGTCCCTTCTCCCCACCCCATTGAAACATACCACACAGCCTCTTATGCAACACAGAAGCCCTCTCTCCCCACTGGTACACTGTACAGGCCACTGATGTACCACATGACCTTTCCCTACCCCACATTGGCCCTGCTGTGTTGTGCAACCCCCATGGCCCTGATACGCAGATATAATCACCACACAAGCCCCCTGCATGTGTAGATACAATGTGTGGCAAAGTCCTGCCATGCAGCCCCCACCCCTACCCTGCCATGTGATTAGCAACTTGTACTGTACCAGACTGGCTGCACAGTCTACAGGTCCCCCTGCTCCCCCCAACCCCCAGCCACAGCACCTGGCCCAGGGGCTGCAGTTTAACCCTCTGAAGACTACATGCATCCTGCAAGCTACCAGTTGGACAGCCTTGACCTAGAGGAAGCCTTGTTTTGTAACCTAAATTACAGAAAAGTTGAACAATATTGCATTCATCTTGCAAGAAGAATTTTAAATATTTCAATAAATGGGACACAAGATAAGGTAAATGTGTCTATAGTTCTGTGGCCTAAAGTCATCCTGGTTTTAAAGTATAGCAATTAGGATTATTTTTATGACAAACAGTAAAGTTTTTAATCAATAAATTCTGTCACTCATTACACTGAGCTGCCTCCTAGCCACAGCAGTTAATTACCAGTATAGATCACCTACTAGAAAAACATATGAACAGTTCTCCCTTAGCCAGTCTCCCCAAAGGGAGGTGAAGCTTAATGGCCTGTAATTGTGGGGTCTTCTTTGGCTCTGTTTACAGGCACCACACTAACAACTGTCTAATCCTTAGAAACATAGGCAATGTATTTCTGGAAACAGAAAATCTCCATTGCCGTTTCTGTTACTCCACATTTTTAGCTGGTATCCTCTCAGCAGATTAGAAACATCACTCAGGTTTAATATGGGTGTTCTGTAATGTCATTTAACAACTTAAAAAAACCTTCTTTCTGATTTAGAATGGAGTATTAATGTCCACTTGCATCCTACATTGCTGTTCACATTAAGACAGCTTGCCCACTTATTACAGAAATCCACTGAAAGAACTAAACAATACAGTCAGTATATGTAGTATTTTGAATTTTTTAGTACTTAGACACTGATTAAAAATTACATTGTAGAGCTGGTACTTATTAAATCATCATCATTAAGCCAATGTATATCTGAAGAAAAATGTACTGAAATATCATCCAAATAAGGCTTCTACTGAGCATGTTGCATTCTTACTTAGTAAAATGATTTCTTTTAACACATTTTCCTCTTAAATACACTACTGAGATGGATTCTAATATAGCCCATCACCACTGTATCCAAGAACCCCTGCTATATCTGAATATAATGTAGATTATGTCCACAAAAAAGGGAACATTATACCCCATAAAGTGAAAACTTTATAGTTACTATGTAAAGCCAGCAAAAGCATTCAAGATAATAGCATTTTTCAGCTCTCAAGAGAACATTTTGCTATTATGGTATACAAGTATTAACAGAATCTTAATAAAGCACAGAATAATGATTCCCTCTTCATAGCATCATCATTTGGTCCTGTAGACATGCAGATAGAGTGGCTCCCAGGTTTTTGTTTTTTTCCCATTGAAAGTTGGAAAAAGAAGACAACACAATTACATGCTGTTCAGCTTTCCTTTAAAGTAAAACAAAGTCATATATAGGCACTTGGATGAAAATGCAGTAAAACTACATTTTCTTCAGTCTGAAAGGCTCCTGTGTTTCTGTTTATATATGGCAAAAACTCACTCCTGTGTCACTGAATTTAATGAGAATTTTGCTTGCAAGTCAAATTGGTGTAGTATCACTAATATGTGCATGCTTCTACTTGCACACCGTCTTTTTCTGCATTATTCAAAATGTTGTTTATTAGGAAGCAGAGGGCATGATTCAGGCTAAATGAAAACTTCATGAGTAGCCCAAATAAAAATGACAAATTCAAACAGCCATTGAAAGGTGGTGAAATTTGAATGAGGATTTGAATTTAGTGACATGGGTCCACTTCTCTGCTGCAAACCAAATGTGAAACTTTTCTGGCATTCATTTACAAATGTATTGAGCAAAGTATCAAGGCTAGATATTTTGCTAAAGTAAATCAATACAACTCTATTGACTGCGGTGAATCTCTACTAGCTTATATCATAGTTAAGGATCTACCCCAGAACATCAAGAAAGATGGGTAGAAGAAGTAGCTTGGAAAGCTTTTTCCTTTTCTTGTTGCATCTCAGAACTTATTTCTAATCACAGTGGAAATGTCTTTTTTTTTTTTTTTTTTTAAAGCCAGGCTAAAAGTAGAAAACAGCCTGGCCTGACCAGATGAGATCCTAGGGCCCCAAGACCACATTGGAGTAGATTCAAGATCCCAGAGCGGGCCTGGGGCAGGGTTTAAAGTCCCCATGGGGGCAGCTCTTCAGTTCTGATCCCCTACCCTGCATGGCCCTGTTGGAGTTGCGAGGCGTGGAGTTTAAAGTCCAGTATGAGGTAGCCCTTTGGCTCCCCCTGCCGGAAGCCTCCAACTCCTTTCCCTCTCTCCTCCTGCCCCTTCCCTCCTCCCAAGAAGCTCCAGGCTCAGGTAAATTGCCAACAAAAGTTAGGTGGCCTTTGACAATAACATTTTTAACAACTGATTGTCAGGCATCAATCTTGCAGAGCCCTGGTGCGTGAATGTGCCACACATTCAATTTAAGGTGCAACACAAGCCAGCCATAAAAGTGCTCCACATTATATGTGAATTGCTAGTATGGATGGTTTTTGATTTTATGGTGCCTTATACAGGGTGCAAATGTAGTACCTTTGCCATATATGCTTCAATTAATAAATTAATCATGGCATAAACACAATATGCATCACAGAATCATAGAAGTAGGATCGGAAGGGACCTTGTAGATCTTCAAGTCCGACCACCTGCCTGGGCGGGAGAAAAGAGTGGACTCAAATGAGTCCAGCCAGGTAGTCATCAAGCCTCTTCTTAAAGATCCCCAGGGTAGGAGCCAGCACCACTTCCCTAGGAAGTTGGTTCCAGCTCCTAGCCACCCTAACTGTGAAGTAGTTCTTGCGGATGTCTAATCTAAACCTACTCTCTAATAATTTGTGTCCATTGTTCCTTGCAGAAGGGCCCTAAATCTTACTAAGAACTTTTAAACAAATTTATAAGACGTAAACCTGAATTTTACTTTGAGTATGGATCAACAGATTTTTTACCCACTTTAGAAGGAAGGAGGTGTAGTTGCTGGAGAATACACATCAGCTATTACAATCCAACACCATCAGTATGAAAGAATAAGAACATAAGCTATTGGAATACAACTGTTATGATTGCATGATCCTGTAGCAATGTGCATTAGATAAAAACTGCCCTAACTTTGACCCTTAGCAAGGCAGGGTAGAAGTCTGTTAAGTTTCACTATACTTGTGACATCCATTTATACTGTTTGATAGATTTTAATCTTCTTGAGGTAAGCAAGAACATTAGCATTACCATTTAAAATTAAAAAAAAAAAAACAGACATCATGAATGCTACAAGTTCTAAAAAAGGGAAACAAAGACCTGGTCGTTCTTGCACATTTGTCTCAGCCCCCTGGGCATTCAGACAAAATCCCTTCTGCATACCCTTACACACAACCAAAACAAGAGTTGAAATTTGTGGTTGAGGCTTGTGCTGGGAACACAGGAACTATGGAAAAGACACAGTTCACCATTCTCACCCCCAACCCCTGGAGCTCCATTCTTGGTTATTTATGACAGCTCTAGCACAGTGGATCTTAAGCAGAGTCCCAGGACATCCTCAGATACTTTCACATCCTCTTAAAGGCTCCACATGGTGCCCCACAATGTTAGTGCTGTTAGGTTTACAAACATGATTCATAAGATCAACCAAAGCATTTTAAATAGAAATTCATAGTTGTGGTCTTTTCAAGTTCTTTGCAATAGAAAGATTGCTCTATTATTTTCCTGTAGTCAGAAAAAGAGTGAAAACTAAAAGGTGACATTTTCTGGGGGATGCCCTGAGTTTATCCAGAGTCTATCCATGCCTTGAATCTTAAAAGTTTGAGAATGGCTGCTCTGGAATAACATATTTCTGAAATAACATATCTTTATACAGAGTCCATTTAGCCACTGGATCTGTTTGAATGAAGATCCAGAATCCTTCTAGGTTAGTCCTAAATACAAAAGGCTAGCTTGTCTTTAGGACTAGTGTCGAGCTTGCACGCATGTTATATGAGAGATACAAAAGTTACCCTAGATTGCTACTCTTCTTATTGAGCTATCTGTCAGACAAAGCCCCCTTGAGTTCTAACCAGATAAAAGTTATGTCAGTGGGTAGAAGAAAATACTTGGGGGAAATAGCCATCATGTCACTGCACAAGGCACTCAAAGGTTACTTGTCATACCACTCAAACAGTAGGAAGCTTAAGAGTCTTGGATTTATCTAGTGCTAGACAGTCCTGAAAAAGATATCTCTTCCAATTTTTCAGGTGGCCAGAAAGCTTCATCCTATTCAGTAAGGTCAATCTGCATCCTAAGAACTAGCATTTAGTCCTAAGAACTAGCATTTAGTATGAGAGAATACTCTCCAAGGTCTTTTATAATGCCCTGTATTTAAGAGTGTAACTGTAAGCATTCAAATAATTCTTGCTTGTGTGCCCACATATCAGTAGGAGCAGTAGATATCACACTAGTGTTGAAATCACTTGTCAGAACACCCTCTCCTACTCCCTCTCTGCAAACACCCCCATATTTACTTGAATATCCAATGATCCCCCAATAATTAGCTTCTATATATGGAAGATTTATAAATCTCTTATAATTTATATAGATTCTATTTATTGGAGGTTTAGAATCTAATTATTGGAGGTTTGACTGAATTTGTCCCCCTTTGACTGCTACAGCAGGGAAAATAAATCTGGGGGGGAAGGCTCAGGTAGCTTCCTTGCCCTCTGTCCCCCAGACTTCTTCCCCCTACAGCTCCTTCCCCTACTCTATACTATCAGACCCTGTTCTCCCTGAGCAGATGGAAGTGAGGATCAAATTTGAAAACACTGACTTAGAAGTAAACATATATGCAAGTTACTATGGGTATCCATAGACATTGTTTCTGAAACTGCTGCAACACTGGTACTCCATAGACACACTTTTAAGCAGCACTTCTGTACGTAGTTATATAGAGGACAAACTGTGCATGTTATTAGTCCAAAGCCAAATGGCTTATTATTTACCATGTAGTTCATTGGACTGGTCTCCAGCAGAGTCAACAGCATTTCAAGCCATGGTGACTCCATAGCTGAGTCCTACTCATTATAAATATGTAGCAAAACCTGCAGTTTTTCCTCCTTTTTTTTTTTTAATTTTAAAATGTATTCCCTCCCCTTCCCCAACGATTTCTGACTTTTTCTCTCCCTCTCTATTCCCTATAGATAATTATAAATAAGCTAAGATGTAAGATAAGCTTTAACATTTTATTTTAGGTATTAAGTTTTATTTTTCTCTCCCCTCTTTGCAAATAAGTGTCCTGCTATTTTGATATCGATACCTACTGTTTTATAGGTGATAATTATTATGTTTGTACTGCTTTTATATTGTGTGATTACTGTTTTACACTAACTTACATATATAGGCCTAAGTCATGTCAAATTTCCATTTTGTATGTCAACCCTCCATCTTGTGGCCTTTGCCCTGGCATTTCCTGTGTTGCAAATGTATGATTCATGTGCCCCACCTCCCCATGTAAATTGGTTCCGGGATGAATAGAAGTGATTGGGAATGATTGAAATACAATGGTAGCAGGCCTCTACTGAATGGCCTGTAATGACAAGGCCATCACCTCGTATTGATTCATCCAGGACCTCACCCAGGAACAGAGACAAGAATCCAGTATTTAAAAGACAAAAGACCCTGCAGAACTAGCACTCTATCATTGTACCCCACCGTTACAGACACCCAAAACTGCACATCCACATCCCTGCATGGAGCACACATACTCAGTATGCTAGGGGCTGACCCTTGCCTGGGCATGCCTCCTGTCACTAGGGTCACACAAGGTCTGCCCCTATAAAAAGGGGCAGTGAAGACAGACCCAGTGGGATGCCCTCTCCATCTGGACCAGCACCATGCCACACCACCTATCCACCCAGAGGCCCTGCTGGCGACCCCCCTGTAGACAACACCTGATGGACAAGGACCCCCTTTCCAGCCTGGATAGGTAGCCATTACCCCCCACCCCCTCTCCAAACAAGGACTCGGACTCTTTTTCTCCTCCCTACCTGGGCTCCAGCCTTCCACCGAGTCTCTTTTGCACGTGCACGCGCGTGTGTGTGCGCACGTGTGCATGTGTGTGTGCGCTTGCGTGCATGAGCCAATAAATTCATGGGGCTGTGTAGTGTGCTGTCTGTGTAATAAAACTGTTATTTGGACCCCTAAGTTAGGTTTTGCTTTACTATGGTTTGGCCCTGCTCCTCACCCCTCTAACTTCTGTCTCATTTCTTCCTCTCCTGCTTCTGGCTCATTGCCACCTCCAACACCTATCCTGAACTTCTCTCTGCCTCCAGACCCCTGTTTCTTTGCCACTGTCTTATCTCCACTGCCTTTTCCTTTTCCCCTGAGTAACCAGGTTTCTGCCTCAGTTTCTTTCCTGGCCGTCTCCTCCTTGCCACCACAAAAGCAGAAATGAAGATCTGGAAACAGATGGAGAGCAGATGAAGGTGGAGAAGAAAGAAAGTAGATAGCTGGAGCAATGGTGGAAACAGCAATGACCAGAGGGATGAGACCAGAAACTATGAAACTATGAAGACAGGAGTGGAGGAGACTGGGAGCCAGAACAGCAGGAGAAGGTGTCAGCTGAGAAGTAAAGAAGAGCATGATGGCAGGATGCTCCAGCATCCATTGGGAGTGATACAGGACGGAAACATGGAAGAGGCGCTGAGATAAGCTAGAAAGGCAGTGGAAGCTGTGGGTAAAGGCAACTTTAACTGGCAATGGGGAGGCAGATGAGACTGACAATGAACGGATATGATTTTGTGGAAAGGTAATGTCTGAGACTTTGGAGGTGCAGGCAAAGTATCTTGCCAGCCTGATTGCTTTCTTGAACCAAAAGACTTGGGAACTGATTTACTTGGATGGAGAAGGGTGTGAGATATTTGGAAGAACTATGTAGAGAAACATGGGAGGGAGGAATTAAAAGGAATAACATTCATAGCAGGGGAAAAGTAAGGAGCAAGAATGATTATAATTTGAATGGATACAGATTTACTAGAGGTGGAAAACATACCATATTTCTTACTTTCTTTACCAACATATTTTTCCATCCATCTTTGTATCTGGATGGCACTAGTAATGTTACAAACAGATGAATGGAGCCCAGGTGGAGTGCTGAACCTCCCATCAATGATCCAGATTGGAACAAATCAGGGTCTTATAATGTATCATAGGCAACCAAAACAGTGCAGCAAATGTGGAAAGGTACAGCACCTGTCCTCACACTGCCCCCTCAGAGTGTGCTATAGATGTTAAGGGATGGGGCACAGAGCAGCAGAATGCCAGGAGTTCCTAAAATGCACTATTTGTAAGGGAGTAGGACACTTGTGTCATATATGCCTCAAAACCTTTGCAAGTATAGTCAGACCCTTTGAGAAACAGCAAAGCCTGGAGGAGGAGAGGAGTGGTTGGATGCTGAGGTTGAAACGGTTGAAGAAACACCATAGGAGGGGGGAAAACAGAGAAGGAGGGGAGCAAAATTTCTGTGACTGAGGCAGCATAGGAGGAGATAGGAGATGGAGCAGAAGGGCAACATTAACAGCAAACTGCTCTGACATAGAGGTTTGGGTGGGGACGAAAGAAGACACCCTACAAACAACAGAAGTGGAGATGTAGCAAGAGAAAGAACCAGAGACACAGGCTGGGAAAAGAATGAAAATGCAAGGGCTGAAGGCCAGGAAGAAGAAACCTGATAATAATGGAGATGAATTGGAGAAAGAACCAGAGAGCAGTTTTCTGATGCTGACACCTCTGGGCTCCAGCCTGGAGACCAGAAGGTGGGAACTGGTGTGGAGGTGGGAATATGAAAGCTTTCTTAAATGCAAAAGTGATCTGGCAGCTTGCAAAGGCTGCAGGAATGCACATAAGGAAGGGGAAAGGGTCAACCACCCCAAACAGTAGCACAGACGAACCTTAAAGGGATAGATGCACTCATTTTAAAATGAGCATAAATGGCATTGAAGAGTTGTACTTAATTTTAGGAGTACCTTAACAAGGAAAAGATGGGAACAGATAGAACCAATGTTGAACCAAGTAAGGGCAGACAAACTGCCTACAAAGATGTGTTGTACAGAGGGAGAGGGATTATAAACACTTTGAGACAAGTTGGAGATAAGGACCACTGTGGTGGTCAGGGACACATGATAACAAAGCTGCCACGATTAGCAATATTATCAAGGACCCAGAGCTGAGAGGGAAGCAGGCAGAAGTTATCAATGGCAGATTGCAATGAATGATACTCTCAGTCAGGAGAACAGAATTAGAAATGTTCAATGTATTTGCACCACCAGAGAGGAAGGGAAGGAATTCACTGCTTAGAAAATTAGTGGCTTATGTGGTCAGAGAGACCATGCATTATGGCAGGAAATTTTACCTGTATAATCAACGTGAGCAACAGAACAGAGGAAGGAGGAAATGGAGCTTTAGATGGCTCATCCAGACTGTTAACAAATATAATAAAAGAAGAGTCCCTTAGAGATGTGTGGGCAGGGGAGAAAGTTTTCACTAGAACAGATCCCAGTGGAAAGAAACAAAACAAGAACTGACTTTATGCTTGTATCAAAAGAAATAGGGATAAGGAAGAAAGAAGCCACACATGTAGCTTTTATTGATCACCAGTTGCTAAAGGTGGAAATGACTCTGGATAAGAGCCCCACAAGAGGGAAGAGACTGTGGAAGTTAAATGTGCAGTTGTTAAAAGATGAAAAGATACGTCAAGCATACACGGGACAGTGTGAGAGGTGGCAAACATTGAATAAATATTTCAGGAGTATCAGAGAATAGTGGATGACGATGATGAAGAAGAGGACTGGAGAATTCTTCAGGGAGGAAAGTCGAAGTTGCATAGGAAAAAGAATGAAAGAGCTAAGATTGCTGCAAAGAAAGGTGGAGGGAGTGCTAAAGGAAGCCACAGAAGGAAGATAGGTACAAGAAGAGCTAGAAGAAACATGGCAAAGTTAAAAACCTGGCTTAAAAGAAAAATGAGAGAGAAAATGTTCTTGGCACAAGCACTCTGGGTAGGAAAAGACAAAAGAGTGATCCCAATACTATTTGGCCAGAGTGAAGGTGGCAAAAGGAGAGCTTGAAGTAGTGCAGGAAGGTGGTGTGTCCAGGTGAAAAAGCAAAAGGAGGTGTTGGAGGAGACGAGAAGTTTTTACAAAGATATATATCAGAAGGAGGAAACAGACAAGATTATGATGAAGGATTTCTTGGAAGAGATTGAAAGTAGAGGAGTAGAGGAGGAGGAAGCAAAGAAGATGGAAGAAAAGATAAGCTTAAAGGAAGTGGAGGAGCATTTAAAAACCTTTAAAAGAGGGAAATCACCAGAAGCAGACAGACTGCCTATGGAATTTTATGAGAAGTTCTGGGTGTCGGCAGGGAAGGATATAGTGGAAGTGTTCAAGGAAATAGCTGAAACAGGAGAGGCAGGGAAAGCTTTTACAAGAGGCATTGTGATTGAAAAAATGGAGACTGATTATGCCAATTAATATGGACTATACATTAATGGCCAAGATGTTGACTTTGAGAAGGAGGAAAATCCTCCAGAAGATAATACATGAAGACCAAGTGTATACAGAACCAGGTCAAAGGATCTCGCAAGTGATCAGAGTGGATCAGAGATACACTGTCTCATATCTGAGAGAGAGGAAAATAAACATGGTTATTGCAAACCTAGATTTAGAAAAAAAACATATGACATAATGGATCTTTAAGAAAAATGGGGCTCCCAGAGAAATTTATATATTGGATAAGGTTATTATTAGGGCTGTGCAAAATGCCTGCATTTCGTTTCAGTTTTGGAGGGACAGTGTTTCATGTTGGTGTTTCATATGGCTGTCCAATATGGCTGCATTTTGTTTCATTTAGGATTCAGTGTTTTGGAGGAACAGTGATTAATTTCGGTGTTTTGAATCACTGTTCTGTTTTGTTCTGGCCAAAACTGTTTCGGAGCTTTGGCCATAGGATATAATGGAGAATCATAAAACTTCCTATACCTTTGTCATTACTTGCCTGATTTGGATGACTTTCAGGTATGCTAGACTCTTCTGAGGCTATGAAGCCTGCCAAGCTTCAAGGAGATAGGTGCAGGGGTTTCTGGGAAAATGTACCTCAAACTGTTCAAAACAAAACTACTAAACTAGTATCACTTACCAAACTAGTATCACCCCTCCTCACCCTGGGAGGAGTCTGGCACAGCCCCAAAGCCTTTCCAGAGGGTCTGGGCCCTTGGATCTATCTATGTGTGGGATGACAGCATGCTGCTGGTGGCAGCTGGGGCCAGCACCAGCATTGGGTTCTTCCTGACACTTGGTGGAGGCTACGCTGGCCAGACTTGGGTGCTGGCACTGGCCCCAGTTGGCAGCAGCAGCCTGCTGTCATCCACATGCTCCACAGCTGATGGAGTGCGGAGCTCTAAAAAAGCCCTGCACTGACAGTAGCAATTTGGGCCTCTGGGTGCTCATGGCAGAGCCCCCCATGCAGAATGGGGCAGCAGGGATCAGCCCCGCCCTCACCACCTGGCACCTGTGCCATTGCACAGGTGCAGCATGGCTCAGCAGGGCACTGCATGCTGTTCCAGAGCTAGGGTGGATCCATCTGTCAGCCAGAGCTCCCAGTTTGATTCCCCAGCTCTCTTATTATTCCCCCAGCTTTTCCTGGGGGGACAGCCCCCAGATCTGCACACAGGGTTTCATCAGACTGCTGCTGCTGGCTGGAGAAATATCCCAGAGCTGCCTCCATCACCAGATGGCAGCAGCAGCCTGCTGTCATCCCACATCATCTGTGGGTCCATGACCCCTGGGAAGAGCTGGGGGGAAGTGATCAGAGACCTGGGGGGAAGATCAGGGAGCTAGGGAATTGAACCTGGAACTGAGGGAAAGTTCAAGGACCTAAATGTTGCCCCAGCCCCCAATTCTACTCTCCAGCTCCCTGTTTGATTCCACAGCCCGATTGGATTCCCCAGCACTGGGATTAGAAGGGACCTCAGGGACAGATTGTCGTCACTGGCCAGATACAGATTTTAATATCAGAGCAGTCCTTCCCCTCCTCTCCCTCCCTCTTTCCCTGCAAGCCCATCTCTGAAACAGCTCTGAAATATCCAAAAAGTTTTGAAAACATCTGAACCATTTTGGGAAATTTCCAAAATGTTTTGGATGGCCATTTAATTCTGGAGCTGTTTCAGAGCTCTTTGTTTCATTTTGGATTCGGTGTTCTGATCATCAAAAAGTCCAAATCTGAAACTAAACAAAATGGCCTCTGAAATTCTTGAGATTCAAGTCCATATTAGTAGACACCTAGGCAGTAGGGCTGTGCAAAGCTTCAGGTGGTGATTTGATTCAGAAAAGATGCAGCCCGATTTAGTGGCCAAATCTCCAAATCTGAATTGAATCAGGGGACCAATTAAAAGATCCAAATCAATTCAAAGCTCTCTGAATCTTCAGAAAAGATTCAGAGAGCTTTGGTAATTAAGGTAGTCCCTCCCCACTGCAGTAGGGAGCTGGAGCTAGATTCAGACCTGGTAAGTACTAGGGGTGAGGGAGTGGGGGTTGGAGGAGGGTGGAGCAGACCATGAGGGATCCCTGGCAGGCCCCATCCCCTGCCTGCTCTCCCAGGCCCCCTGACACCCGCCCACTCCCCCAACCCCCCATGGCTGCCCTGCCTGCCCCAGCTCCTGGCTCTTTTAAAAAAAAAGAGCCCCACTCACTGGGTGCTGCTGGGTGGGGGGGCAATCCCATTGCTCCATGCTATGTGGGAGGCTCTGCCATGAGCCCCTCAACTCCCCCCCCTCACAATCCCAGCACCCCCCATGGCTGCCCTGGCTGCCATAGGTCCGTCCCTTTAAGAAAAAAAAGAGACAAAAGCTCCAGGACTCACCATTCCTGTAGCAGCCTCAGGGATTCAGGGGGCTTGCCCCCCCCATGTGGTGTGGGGCAACAGGGATTGCCCCCGTCAGGCAGCAACGATGAGTTTGGGGGAGGGGGTTCTTGTTTTTTTTTTCCTTAAGGGCGAGAGCCACATCAGGCAGGGCAGCCATGGGGGAGAGGGGGGCTGGGGGAACAGCGGGGGTTGGAGGGCTTGTTCAGAGCCCCATCATGCAGCACAGAGCAGTGAGAGGCAACAGAGATTGCCCCCTGCCAAGCAGCAAATGCTGAACTGGAGTTTTTGTTTTCCAAAGTGCCAGGAGATAGGGCGGGTGGGTCAGCCACTGCCAGGCTGGGAGAGCGGGTGGGGGATGGGCCCGGGTGATTCAGAGATTCGGCAGCAGCCAAGTCTCTGAATCAGATTCGGCCAAATCGATTCGGGACAGTGATTTGAATCACCGAATTGAATCACTGTCCCCCAAATCAGTTGAATCCAAATCTGAAGCAAATACTAGCTGCTTTGTGCAGGCCTACTAAGCAGGACCTTTAAAATCTATACAGGGTGAGACAAAAGGTACCCATTGTCACCACTACTATTTGTGTTCAAAATGTGTTCAAGAAAATACAAGGCTATAAGCAGAGTAAAGTTACCAAAAAGGGGTGAGGTAAAATGCATACTATACATGGATGATATAAAATAGCAGTAGCTAGAGTCAGACTTTCAATCTACCTTTAGAAAGGGTGCTAAAGCATACATCAAAGTATGGTTAAATAATGGGGGCTATACTAAATAGATCAAAAAGCATGATAATGGGAGTTGGGAACTGGAGGGTCTTGAAGATGGACCTTGAAATGAAAGAGAGAGAAAGAGAGATCAATCAAAATGCTAGTGATCCCAATGGACACCCAAAGGAAAAGGTAATATGTATGGCATAGGAAAAGGTGACAGCAAGGCTATGGCAAATACTTTGGTTAGGGTCCAGAAGGACACTGTTGTTTGCTGGAAAGTGACAGTATTTAAGGCTTTGTTACTGCTGATTATTCTATATACAAGAATTGTATTCCCACTGATGTAGTGGCAGATAGCAGAAGCACAGACCAAAAGTATGCCTGTTCTTCTGGAATATCAAAAGAGAAAGACTGACTAGAGCTGATTGGTACAAAGCAAGAGAGATGGGAAAATGGGACTGCCAGACTTGGAACTGTTTGTCTATGCAAAATATATAGGCACAATATACAAGGTGATAACAGAAGGAGAAGGGAAAGCAGCATATATCACCCAATTTCACATTACTGAAATGTTGGGGAAATGAGGAGTGTATCAGACCTCTTTGAAGAGCCCATGGGCATGGCAACCACTGATTTATTAAATCAGGATGGAAGGAACCATGCAGAGGTATAAAATAGGAAAGATAGGGCTGGAGTTCCTTAAGGATCATAATAAATTGATTGAAGTAACTGGGGAGAGAGACAGGATGGCACCAGTGGGAAACTTCACAGAAAGACAAGTGAAGGTGGTGTGAGGTATGGTAGGAGGTAGACAACTAAAAAGGTAAATATGCTAACCTAGCAAGGATGGGTACAAGAAATACCTCGCTGATGAGAGAAGTGTTTTGTTTTATTTATTTATTTATTTATTACAAATGTTATTTAAAAGGTTCCCAGCACCATCTCAGCCCTTTTAGCTAAGATCAAATGTAGCAGCATCAAGAGAAGGGTGTCAGGGCTGACTCTGGTCTTCTCAGAACCTGTTGCCTGCAGAGAGAACACCCACCTGTTGCTTTTTTAGGGCCACACACACATGGTTCCTATCAGTATGTTTGGCTAACGTGAGCCGTATGTTTTATAGTCATGCTCAGTGTTGGCTGCATGTAATCAACTTTATAGCTGGTTTCCTTTACTGAGCACATGCTTTTTGTGGCAGCATTTTAATGATAGGCAATGTATTTAATGAAGTTTCCTTTCCGGCCAATGTAAGATGAGGAGCTTTTTCCCCTCAGTGCTGAATGGGGGTGGGGAGGGGAAGGGGAACCTTGTCTTGTATTGAAGTAAAGACATTAAGTAGGACAAAAACAAGGAAGACAATGTCAATATCTTGTTGGTATATTGATATCTTATTACATCAATTAACATAGTGGATACAATAAGGACTGTCCTCTGTATAGTGCAAGATGGGAAAATAGAAGAGAAAAGATGAGAGAATGGATCAAAAACACAGGAGAAGACATAATAGGGTTATATTGAAAAGCTTTGCCCAGTATAAATTATGCACTTCTCTATCCACTGCCCCCAGATTTTACCATCACCTTGCATCTTACATAGAAAGAATATACAGATCTTATAAAAACTGGCCAAAATGCATTGATGCTCATTCACTGACTAAAGTCATTTACATTATATATTAGGCCATACACACTAAACCATCAGCACTAAAATATTACTGTGATGTATCTCAGTTATGAAATTATAAAAGTTAATTTAGGCCATTACTTTTAAAATAGGATATATTGTCCAAATAGATTTTCATTGATCATATTATGAAGACAATTGTTATCCTCAATGTTTATATAAATTTTGCATTCAAGTTGACTGAAATTATCATTACATTGATACAGTAGCACATTCTCTAATAAAGACCAATCTAAATGACTAAATATCCCATGAGACATCTGAAAAAAGGAATTAATGGGAGAATGTGAAAAACATAAAAAAATTAAAACTCGGGAGATTATCTACTGCTTTCCACCAGTCTATTTCACAGAGGTTAAAAAAATTAAAGTGAATTTAAAAGGAAAAGGAATTCAGAACAACTGAAAAAATATAAGAGGAAGAAAAATTGATGAATAACTAGGTTATTGTTCAGTGAACAACAGCTGCCTTCGATTTCATGCAAGTTACATCCTTCTTCGGTGTTCTTTAATTTTGCATCTGTCTTGGGGCTTATTCTTTGATTCCATAACTCTCTCTGTTTAGGGTTTTATTTCTGTCTTATGCTAATGTCTCTCAGCTTCTGGATCAGTGATTCCCTTCAGTTCCAGGTGCTGCAAAAGCCCAGTTCAAGGGTCTGTGCAGCACAGCAAATATATTGCTAATGCTACTGAAATACAGGAAGATTCTTAAAAGGTGAAGAAACATAGGAAACAAAACTATATAAAAATGAGCGTTAAGGATTTTTTAAAAATCTTTTCCTTTAAAAATGACAATTCATTAATACTGAAAAGTTTGAGAGAAGGCATCTGTTGGTTTTAATATTTCTCTAACAAAAGATTTATTAGAAAATCTTGAATTGTTAAACATTTTGCTTTGACATTTTCAAACAAATACCTCTGTTCTTCTGGCCTTAAACCATTTTGTGTTTGAATATTTGAAGAAATGGTGAAAGGAGACGTTTCAGTTGACCGCAACTAGATTTTTTTTTTTTTCAAGATTCAAAGGATGGACTTTGAATTTTCAAGAGTTCACATGGACAAAAAGCATACTTCATGTCCATTCCTATAAGTCTATGAGGAAGTGTGTAATATGACAAGGGATGATTAGATAGCAATGATTAGGAATGAATGGCTGCAAAAATCTATAATTGGGGTAACATCTCACAGAGGTAAGAATTGGAGGAGTGGATTTATTGTAAAGTTCTGAGGAAGGTTCGTAGCTTATTGGGGCAGCACCAGATGACAAAACAACAGATACTTTATAAATGGGATGTCATAGAGAACATCGGAGGGAAAAGAAGAAGAATGGAGATCGAAAAGTGGACATTTGACATTTTGGGTAAACAGGTGAACTTTCCAGGGTTTTCGCTAAATTTGACCCACTCTCTAAAGCATTTAATTTCTGCTACTGCCAAATGAGAATACAATTTCCTTATATCCAACCCATATTGCTTATTTAGAAGCATATATAAAAAGCATATTGCTTTTTTAGATTTGAAGTGATTTGTGAACACAAAAGTTCCTTTCTGTGAACAAACAAGTCCCTGATATTAGCCGAAGTTTCTACTCATTATCATAATACAAGCAATAAATACTAACACTTAAAATAATCTTTTTAAAATGTTTACTACTTGGCAAAAGTTATTCATTCCTTGTCTCATACCATAAGGATGTACAACATTTTACATTAACCAGATATAAACAGTACAACAAGGTAGTGAAACAGCAATGAAGAATTTAATATTAGAAAGCAACATGTAATGAAAAGTATAACATTGAATGAGTGGAGGAAGCTGAAGTATCAAGCTTAGAAAATATTTTCTCTCAGGGTGGTGTTTGTTTAAAATTGTACAGAACAGTAGGAAAAAACAAATTAAAACTTATTCTGAATCTTAAACAAAAAAAAAAACATTAAAAAATCAAGTTTTTATTCCTTGAAACATCCCAAACTATAAGATCAAGTATCCCATGAAAATGGGGATATTGCTGCTATCTGAAAATATCAAGATTTTACCATGCTTCCAGAAGGACAAATTTCTTGCATTTGCAAGTTTTATAGTTCTATTTTCAGATTAACAACCTTGACCATTTTTTGGAAATGTTAGGGATACACAATTAGCCTGCTAGAACCTGAAAGAGCACTTTTGGTTGTTTGCCTCAAAATCTTATTTTCATAGATAAAGTTGCTTGGCAATTAGAATTTTTTTGTATTTACAAATATGACCACACTATCAATGTAATGATCATGTTAAATTTCAAACACTATTTATTGCTGATTTTTAAAAACTTCCCTGATAACAAGCCTTTTCAACAGTTGGGCAAAAGACTTCAGGGAGCATGTGTGAATGTGACTGAATGATTTGTATTTCAAAATACTTACAGTGGAATAGCTACACCAACTGCACACTCCAGAAATTTGAAAACTTTCATTTTAGTGTATTATACAAATCTGTTAGTCCTGGAATTGCAATCTTTCTCTCCGAAAGAAAAAAAAATGCAAAGACATATTAGCAACCAGTATCAGGAAGCTTGAACTCATACTGCCTTGAGTTAACATCCCTTCAATTTTTTTAAACATGTTATATTTAATAGTTTTATGCTGGATCTTTAACACATTTTATGTTCTACAAGGAAAAAAAAAATCTGAGAGTGTTTGGAAGAGGGGAAAAGGAATGCCAGAGAGAAAAGCCTCTACAATACTTCCCTCCTCTTCTTCCACCCACACTGTAAATGGTAATTACAGAACCCAGATGCCAAGATATGGGAAATATTCTTTCAGCAGCAGCCAGTTCTTTAGCAGAACAGGTAGTTACGTTGGCAGGCTTGATTTATCTCTGGCTCTGTCATGTGGTTGGACTCTTGACGGGCTTTCTGAGCTGCATTGTCCACCTGCATGCTATTTTCCCCTGACTTATCTCTCATTTGAAAGAATTTATGCACACTCATTTTCAGCAAACTATGAATAGAGAGAGCATATCTGCACCGCAGGAACCTGGAAAAGCCAGTAATTAGTTGTACTGCACTGAGAGTTATTCAGAGAATATGGTCTAAGGAAACAAGGAAAATAACAATGACTTACAACAGACACCATTAGAATAACTAGGCAGATTAGTCAACAATGAATTCTGCTTAACTACTACTCTGAGATAAGTTTTATTGAATTTTTTTTAATTAGGTTAAGCTAATTCCATGTTGCAATACAAACAAAATCTGGAACAGTCTAATCTTCTTACACTAGGGAACAGCGTCTTTAAACAGTTATTTAATAAGATTAAATATTGTAGGTTATAAATTTAATTTATATAACCATTGTGATTTATATACTGTACACACACACACACACCAGTCCAAATTTGCTTCTGCCTAAACAATGCCACTCCAACAGTAGAACAAAAGACAGAACCTGTTCCATCAGGTGGTAAGAACATAAGATACTAAGATTTATGAATTACGGGCTTATGTCAGCATAGCAGTCATATTCAGGTAAGGCACTTAAACAAAAATTGTCAACAGGACTTCAGTAGTTACTTAAGTGCTTTCCTGAATCAGGACCTTAACAAAAGTCTATTCAGATTCACTTCACTACTGAACTCCAGTTCCAAGTGGTATGAAAGAGCAAGTCAAGCAGATATCCATGACACAAACACGCACATCACCATGAAACAGACCCAACATTTTGCTTTAAGAGGTGAGGTAACGTTCTAGCCATACAGAAACTCTCCAACGTTTTCCAAGCAGGGTTTTCAAAAGCATTCTATGTGAAGCCAACTCTGCTTCTATTGAACTCAATGGCCATGTTTTCATTGGTCCAACTCTGCCATACTGAGCAGTTTGGAAAATATCACCCTTACTATCCAGCGACTTCTGTTTAAGATTACCATATAAAATTAAAATTATAATCAATATAAAATTACCGTATAATCAATCCCACTCACTGAAAAAAAAACAAAAGGAGACAAACAACTGAGCTAACAGACAGGTTCTTGCTATATTAAAACACTGCAAACTGTAAAGCCCATTCCCCAAACCCAAAAGGGAGCCATGCATGTAAAACTTCATGAAAGGTGGCAACATATACCTTCAGGTGTGGAAAATTAAAATCTTTTATTCCATAAATTAGATTGTGCATCAATACAACAATGAGAGCCATGAATAAACTGAAGAGCTATTTTGAATGGAGACATCTTCTGTATCTCCACAGAAACTACAGAGATGACAGCAGAAAAGCTATTAGTTCACTTGTTCTTTAGCTTAAGTTTTCATTTTACTTTCCGTGTCGTCTACAAATAGGGTCTGAATAAGGAATCAACATGAGCAATAAAATGGTTCTTTGGGATGTTGGCAGGCAGAGAGCATTATACACATTTCCTCTCAGAATAGCTGTAAAATGAACGGCAAGATTTCCAGAGTGAGAAAGGACTCAGAATAGCCTAGTTTTGCCAATAGTATGAAAAGTGTCAACAAAAGAAAAATAGCAGATAGAACCTGAACTTTTGTCTGCTGCTTTCCCTTCAACTAGTGGCCAGACATTTGGGACAAATAGCACAGTCTCAAACCACACAGAAAGAAAGGAAAAAAGAAAAACCGCACAAACAAATGAACAAAACCCAACACACACACACTTCTGGCAGCTCAAAACACAAGCAGACATGTTGAATCCCTACTGTGCAGCGAATCTGCTGCTCAGTGACCTTTTTCTCATGTCTGAGGTTCTAAGAAGATTGGAAAAAGAAACCAATCAGCTAAGAGGGCCCCGTGTGGTTATCTTCATGGAAGCAGCCAAAGTGAATGTGCCAATCTACTATAGACACGCGCTACAGTGGAAACCAACACTCCCCATCTCCTTACAAGGCTGGTTGCAGCTCTTACAGACCCCTTGTCATCTATTTCTCTCTATCTGGATTTAATTAGAAATATTAGGAGTCATAAATGTACTGACAGAAAACAGAAAAAGAGATTTTACCTGGAATGAAAGGACAAAATGAGATAGACAACCTGGAAAGTTTAAAATATAGGGGGTGAACTGGGAAAACTTGTGTTTTTTCCAACTTCAGTACTCATGAGGCTTATGGGCATACGACTAATCTAATATAAAAATCAATATTGCTAGACAAAAGCTGGAGTGGGGCAAACGTGAAGGAAGAACAAGATATTAAAGAAAATGGGATGCCTCCAGAGAGAGACATAGAAAAATTCTGGGTACTCATGGGAAAGAAAAAAGAAAGATTTTAAATAAAGATGGGCAGAAAATGGTTCTCTTATTTTAAAGAATGTTTTGAGATTAAAAATATTTCCATTTCCCACTGCTGGATGAAAGGTAAGATTTTAAAAATGACAATACCAAGCCAAATAGAGTAACAGCCCCACCTTATGATAGCTAGCAGTCTTATAGCTAGGACAATCACCTAAGAAGTTAGAGACCCAGGTTCAAGTCCTTGAACTGGACTTGTTTTTCCTACCTTTCTGCCAAGTTACTTACTCAAGTTCTGCGACATATGTCCCAAAGTTATTTATCTTCTGTTAGTAATTTCTAAATCCCATATCACCCACCAGACTAAGTAGGTCTCAATAAGATCCCCCAAGTCTTTTCCATGGAGTTGGATAAATGATGAGACCAGGTAGAAAAAAAAAAAAAACCTGCTAAAAATGTAGAAGTGCTACAAGTACAATGGAATAGGTTAGGCTAAGAGTCAGAAGTGTGATGGGGCTGAAGCTCTAGGTTAAAACAGGGAAGCTGAGAGTGGCGGTCAACTGAAACATCTCCTTTCACCGTTTCTTCAAATATTCAAACACAAAATAGTTTTAGGCCAGAAGAACAGAGGTATTTGTTTGAAAATGTCAAAGCAAACTCAGTACTGATCTCCCATTTTCCTGATGTGAGAGGAGAGGATCCTCACTGAATTCCCTTCTTTCAGAGTGCCTAGTTTCACCTTTTCATGTGTGTTTGTAGACCACCCCCAAGAAGATTGGCTGCTTGTCCTGTGTCCTTAGTGGTGGAGGGGAGGGGAAAGGATGGGTGAGAAAAGTATGTTTAACAGAGACTGTGGGGATATGCAAAATCCAAGCTCTACCTCCTAGAATTGCCTGCTGTTGTAGAAGACTGAGAGACTGATATCAAGACACAGAAAGTGCTCTGTATGTTGTACCTGTCCGAAAAATAGCACATCAGGCAGGTAACTAGATTCCTGTTATGCCTACTGTCTTATTGTATGCCACTTAGACAGAAGGTGCACTCTCCGATGCAGAGATTCAGATGGTACCTGACAAGCCTAGGCAGGATATATGAAAATATGAGTTTTGCTGGGGGAAAACATTACAGAACACAAAAAAAGAAGACACAAAGCTTGGAAATTCTTCCTGAATAGTTCCATGCATGAAAGTAACTTCACTGATACTTTGTCTTTGTCACACAGGGAAAGCTTTAAGGAAATGCATGACATACATTAAAGGGAATAAAAAAGGAGGGTGGCAACAGTATTAATATAAACTATTTTTACTATGCATTTAACTTAGGAATATCTGAATGATGTAAAAATACTTCTCCACAAAATCTTTCAGAGCCCCTTTCATTCAACATGTTTCAAATGGGAACTTTTTGTGAATCTTTTTGTAAAATACTTATTTTCTTCTTGTGTGCTTTTAAGCCCATCATGCCCAGAAAGCAAAAAAATGTGGAAGAAAAGGGGAGAAAAGGGTGTGGAGGGAGGGGTGAGAAGAGAAAAAGAAAAACTTGGGTTGAAAAAACGTTACTTGCACTTTTACCGTGAAAAAAAATTAAATTCGTATTATATATCTACATATAAAATTCCTATATCTATGTATAGCTACATATAAAATAGATAGATAGATTTCCCACCCTCCCACCCCCATTTGTTGGTATCTGGGAGGAAGAAGGGACCATTTTCTAATTAGTTTCTGGAGAAACATCTGACTAACTTCAGTAATAATCTTCATTTCTAATAGCAATTGGGTTTCACTTTCTTGGTAGACTATCAATTCTACATTCATTCTGGACATTTTTTTCCACTTTGTTCTCTGCATAAGAAGTTAATTAATAAAGACTGTGGTGAGGTGGGATTAATAAGATGAGGTTAATTAATAAGGACTGTGATGTACCGCAGAATAAGAGATTTGGCAAGATGGGAGCACAGGAAGGGTGGCTGCGCCTTAAGGAAGTGATCCTTCGGGCACAGAGGGAGATGATCCTGAAGTGGTGGGAAAGAGGGAAAGGGGCCAAGAGGCTTCCCCTGCTGACCAGAGAAATCCAGAGCAGCCTACAGGGCAAAAAGTGGAGCATAAAAGCAGTGGAAACAGGGAGAAATTACTAAGGAGAAGTATGCCTCCTCAGCTCACAGTTGTAGGGAGGCAGTTAGAAAGGCCAAAGCTACCGTGGAGCCGAGGTTGGCATCGCAAGTTAAGGATAACAAAAAATTGTTTTTCAGATATATAGGGAGTAAAAGGAAGGCCCAGGTCAGTATAGGACCACTACTGAATGGGCAAAAGCAATTGGTGACAGACAGGGGGACAAGGCTGAACTCCTCAATGAGTTCTTTGCCTCAGTGTTAATAAACGAGGGTCAAAACAAGTCTCACAATGGGATCTTAGAGAGACAACAGCTGGACGCCAGACTACCAAGCGTTGACCCTGAGATGGTGCAGAGTTACTTGGAAGAACTGGATGCATTTAAGTCAGCAGGACTGAGTGAGCTCCATCTGAAGGTACTGAAGGCACTGGCTGATGTCATTGCACAGCCACTGGCCAGAATATTTGAGCACTTGTGGCACATGGACCAGGTCCCGGAGGACTGGAAAGGGCCAATGTGGTCCCTATTTTCAAGAAGGAGAGGAAGGAAGACCCAGGCAACTATAAGCCAGTCTAACCTCCATCCTTGGTGAAGTCTTTGAAAAGATTATTAAGGCTCACATATGTGAGAGCCCAGCAGGAAAAATTATGCTGAAGGGAAACCAACATGGGTTCATAGCAGGTAGATCATGCCTGACCAATCTAGTCTATTTTTATGACCAGGTTACAAAGCAGGGAGTAGGGGTAGATATTGTTTACTTAGACTTCAGGAAGGCCTTCGATATGGTATCCCACCCCATACTGGTGAACAAATTAAGATGCTCTGACTTGGATGATTACACAGTCCAGTGGGTGGCAAATTGGCTAGAGAGTCATACCCAGAGAGTGGTGGTAGATGGGTTGGTACTGATCTGGAAGGATGTGGGCAGGGGGGTCCCGCAGGGCTCAGTCCTTGGACTGATATTCTTCAATGTCTTCATCGGTGCCTTGGATGAAGAAGTAAAGTGTACTCTGTCCAAGTTTGTGGATGATACAAAACTGTGGGGAGAATTGGACACACCAGAGGGCAGGGAACAACTACAGGCAGACCTGGACAGGTTGGACAAGTGGGCAGAAAACAATAGAATGCAATTTGACAGGGAGAAATGGAAAGTGCTGCACCTAGGGAGGAAAAATGTCCAGCACACTTACTGCCTAGGAAATTACCTGCTTGACAGCACAGAAGAGGGAAGGGATCTCGGAGTCCTAGTGGACTCCAAGATGAACATGAGTCAGTGTGATGAAAGTCATCAGCAAAGCTAACTGCCCTTTATCATGCATCAGCAGATGCATAACAAACGGAACCAAGGAGGTGATACTTCCCCTCTATTGGGCACTGGTCAGACTGCAGTTAGAATACTGCATGGTTTTGGGCACCACAGTTTAAGAGGGATGTAGATAACCTAGAGAGGGTCCAGAGAAGGGCCACTCATATGGTTAAAGGCTTGCAGGCCAAGCCCTACAAGGAGAGACTAGGGCACCTGGACCTCTTCAGCCCCCTCAAGAGAAGGTTGAGAGGCAATCTTGTGACTCCCTATAAATTCATCATGGGGGTGCAGAGGGGAATAGGTGAGGCTCTACTCACCAAGGAGCTCCTGGGGGTCACAAGAAATAATGGCCATAAGCTATCAGAGAGCAGATTTAGACTGGACATTAGGAAGAACTTTTTCACAGTTAGAGTGGCCAAAATCTGGAATGGGCTCCCAAAGGAGGTGGTGCTGTCCCCTACCCTGGGTGTCTTCAAGAGGAGGTTAGATAGGCATCTGGTTGGGGTCACCTGAACCTAGCACTCTTTCCTGCCTATGCAGGGGGTCAGACTTGATGACCTATTGCGGTCCCTTCCTACCCTAACATCTATGAATCTATGAAAAGAGAGGAAATGTAAGTTTCAGCAAAAAGAAGTCATTCTTGGACACAGTATGTTGACAATCATGACAATGACACTATTCTAATCACCATGTTTGATTAAATCAGGAAGGCCAAAGTGCAATTGAAGCTGCAGATAGCAAAGGACATGACAAGTAACATGAGGTGTTTCTATAACTATGTCAGTAACAAAAGAAAGATCAGAGAAAGTGAGTGCCTTCCTGAAAGGGAGAGGCAACCTAGTGATAGCTGATGTTGAGAAAGCTGAACTATTCAATGCCTTTTTTACATTAGCCTTCACAGGGAAGGTCAGCTTCCAGACTGCTGCACCTGGCAGCACAGTTTAGGGAGGAGGTAAACAGCCAAGAGTGGTGAAAGAACTGGTTAGGGATGATTTCGATAAGCTGGATGTATACAAGACCATGGGGCCGGACACGATGCACCCAAGGTGAAAGGGGTGGATGTGATGTAGCTTGATCCTAACAAGCTTTTTTATATGTACAGTCTCCCACAAAATTCTCACCAGCAAGCTAAGGAAGTATGGGTTGGATGAATGTACTGTAAGGTGGACAGAAAACTGGCTGGATCATTAGGTTCAATGGGTAGTAATTAATGGCATGATGCCTAGTTGGCAACTGGTATCACATGGAGTGCCTGGGGTCAGTCCTGGGGCCAGTTTTGTTCAGTATCTTAATAAATGATCTGGAAGATGGGATGAAGTGCAACCTCAGAAAGTTTGCAGATGACACCAAGCTCCAGGGAAGAGTAGGTAGGTTCAACGATAGGGCCAGAGGTGGTCCAAAAGGAGGATTGGTTCAAAAGAATCTCATGAGTTTCAATAAGGAAAAGTGCAAAGTCCTGCACTTATAACAGAACAATCCCATGCCCCAGTACAGGCTGGGGGCAGACTGACTAAGCAGCAGCTCTGAAGAAAAGAACCTGGGGGTTACAGTGGACAATGAGATAAATATGAGCCAACAGTGTGCCACTGTTGCAAAGAAGGCTAAGAGCATACAGGGATGAATTCATTGGAGTGTTGATAGTAGATTGTGGGAAGTAATTATTCCCCCTTATTCAGCACTGATGTAGCCATATCTGGAGTCCAGTCTTGGGCCCACCACTACAGAAAGGATGTAGACAAACTGGAGAGAGTACAGAAAAGGGCAACAAAAATGGTGAGGGGGCTGGGGAACATGACTTCTGAGGACAGACTGAGGGAATTGGGCTTATTTAGAAGAAGAGAAGGCTTTAGGGGGAAACTTAATAGCAGACTTCAGCTACATGAAGAGTGGTTCCAAAGAAGATGAGCTAGAATATCCTCAGTGGTGGCAGATGACAGAACAAGGAGCAATGGTCTCAAGTTGCAGCAAGGGAAGTTTAGTTTGGATATTAGGAAAAACCTTCTCACTAGGAGGGTGGTAAAGCACAGAAACAGGTTACCCAGAGAGGTTGTGGAATCTCCCATCTTTAGACATTTTTAAAAGCTAAGTGGACAAAGCCTTGGGTGAGCTAATATAGTTGGGGATGGTCCTGCTTTGAGTAGGGGGTTGCACTAGAGGACTTCCTGAGGTTCCTGCCATCCTTAATTTTTATGTGTATATATTTACTCAAATTCAAGATGAGTTCTTTCCCTAATCAACATTGGGGAGTTGGGGGAAGCCTCATTTTAGATTTGAAAACTGGGCTCAGGACTGAAGCTGCAGCTGAGCCACCACCTGCCCTGGGCCAAAATGGCTTGTTTGGGTGAGGGAAGGGGTATAAGGCTGGGAGAAGTTGTGGGGGATGGGACTGCAGCCTGCCCACCCATCCCTTCTCCCCCATGCCTGTGCTTGTCTACCCCTACCTTTCTACCTCCTGCTACCCTCTGCAGCCTGTCGCCATACACCCTACACCCCACAACCCAGCTACCCCCTTCCCCCTCTTACCTTCTGCTCCACTTCTGATCCTTCCAGCCACAACCCAGTCTGGCTGGGAGTTGCCATTGCTTCTACCTGGCTGAGCTGGGATGGGGCTGCAGCTACCACTAACCACAGCAGAGGGTAAAGGGGAGGGGAAATGGGAAGGAGAAGGAGAGGGCAGATACAGGCATGGAGGAGCCAGCTGCAAGGGGGCATGTGGCAGGGAGCACATGGTGAGGAGCAGGGGTCTGGCCTCTCACCCCCTACTACTGCTTTCCCAGCCACAGCAGTGGGGGGGTGGGATTTAAAATGATCCCCCTATAATTTTAACTTTTCATGTATAGAACCTAATAATTTTCTAATTTTCCATGTATATAATCTAATTATGGGGGGGGTTATATTAAAATTTCAGTCATGAATTTGGGTGCATACAGTATTCTTTAAATTTGGGTTTCCTATTAACATCATTATAAAAACAAAAAAATATTTGAACAATAAAATACAATTTATAATTTCACCACAGGGAAAAGTAACCCTGCAGTGATAACTATTTTGTTTGAGTGATTCATGATTCTTTTGATAAATCTTATCACTGATGTTTCACTGCACTGAAACAACCACATAAAGGTTTGAAACAAACATCTAAACACATCTGAACAATTCTGTTTATGTTATATCCAGTTTTCCACCACACAGGCTAGCATAGCATTTCCATTAAGCTTTAACTGTAATATTAAAGGACATTTCGCTTTATTTAAATGATGTCTATTTTCATTTAAATTGGTTGCTGAATAATGAGTCCTCTACTAACATTAGGCTTTGTGTGCGACTGCTAGAAGATACACTTCAAAAGAAACAAATGAAGGAACCTGAAAATTGCTACAGCAGAGTAAAGATTTTTTTGGAAAAATCATAGAGGCCAATGACTTTTCATCAAAAACACGATAAGAAGCCAGCCCATATGTACAGTGCAGAGAAAGTGGCATATACAACAAATCTCACTTTATTCTTTATATGGATACAGTTCATAAAATCATGTGGAAAATCTCATAATTTTGAAAATGCTCCTTTCTATGTAAATCATAAAACCATGGTGATTCATTCATCCTTCAGATATACTGTATACATCTATTCCACTATGTACAAGCACACCTAGTCTACCAGGCTTTTTGTATCAGTAGCCTTCAGGACAGTAGGAGTCCTCTTTTTCCTGTTGTTTTCAATCCATGCTTTCAAGAGTGTGGCTTTCCTAGCTGTATAAATCCAATATATTTTGAACTATTCGTGGAATGTCATGCATGTTTAAAATTTAGTTTACAGATATAGAACGTTAGGTGTCTATTAGAGCTGTGCGAAGCTTTGGGTGCCGATTCAATTCAAAGGAGATTTGGCCCGATCCAAATTAAATCAGGAGACCAATAGACCCCTCCACCTCCATGTCCACCTCCAGAACCTCCTCTTGAGGTTCTGGTTGAATTTCACACCCCACCTTCTGCCTTTGGTCACCCCATCCATGGCCCCACCAAGTCACAGGACCTCCTGGGCAACTGGGCCCTGTACTTGACCAGGAAAGCAGTTCTGGCTGGGAAGGTGCCTGGAGACTGTGGAGCCACTTTTCTCTCCCTTGTCCATGCATGTTTCTGGGCAGAGCACCGGTGGGCAGCATCCACCGGTTCCTTGGATGCCTTTGAGGACTGCTGGGTCAAGCCCCCGCCCAGGCCTCTACTTGGCCCAGCCCCCCAGGAAGAGAGAAGAGAAGGAGGGGTTACTCACCAGTCCCCCTCCTGTAGGGCAGGGCCCCCAAATCCCAGGCAGGGCCCCCCCGGCCTGAGAAATCAGCTTTCCCCGACGGCAGGCCCACTGCGCATGTGCACAGTTTAAAAGGGCCCCCCAAACAGGGAAAAGAGAAGCTCAGTTAGGCTCCAGAGCAGTGAGAGACATGCGGGTGAAAGCCCGCTGTGCCCCTGCTCCCCCAAAGCCCCCCAGACACCCCCTCAGCAGCCGTAGAGCCCCCTGCTGACCCCCAGCACAGCCAGAGGTAAGTGGGCTTGTGATGGGAAGGGGTTAACTGCTTGCTCCCTGGGAGGAGGCGGCTGCGTAGAGCCAGGCTGGGTCAAGCCCCCACCCAGGCCCCTACTTGGCCCAGCCCCCCAGGGAGCCACGAGACCAGAGCCAGGTGAACAGGCTGCGTAAACAGGCGCTTGAGTTAGCTCAGAGTTTGCGCAGGAGAGGGCGTGGGAGGGCACGAGACCCTGTCTGCGAACACCCCAGAGTAGTCAGTCCCAGCCGTAGCCAGCCTATCAGAGGCATGACACAGATGGGCACGCGCCGCACCCCGAGGGTCCCCTCGGGCTCTGCAGCCCACCCCCATTGGGCACCTCAGAGATGGCCACCCAGACAGAGCCCATGGTTCTGGGCTCCACGCAGACTGCCTGTCCCTTTTTCAGGCTCTGGGGCCCAGGAGCATGGTCACCTCCCCTTGCGGGGTCTGCTCCCTACTGGGGTCTCTGGCACGCCAGCTGGAGGAGCTCCAGGCCACAGTCCAGAGACTGCGTGCTATCAGGGACTTCAAGCAGGAGATAGACTCCTACTGCCAGGCCCTTCTCCCCCGGGAGCCGCAGGGTAGAGCACCGTCTCCATCCAGGACTAAGGAGGACTCTGGGACCTCCCGCTCTGCCCAGTCAGGGACATGGACGAAGGTGGTCAAGGGCCCTAAGGCCCTCCGCACCAAGTCCCCTCCCTCGCCGGAACTTAGCAACAGGTTCGCACCTCTTGCAGCCCCAGCAGAGCCTGCTCAGTTGCCGGCTCCTGCAGGCAACCCAGGATCAACCACAGCTACTGCCCCCACTCTCCCCAAGACAAAATGAAAGGTGTTTGTTGTGGGAGACTCCATCCTGCGGGGGACTGAGAGGTCAATCTGCTGCCCTGACCCCTTAGCCCAGGAAGTCTGCTGCTTCCCGGGAACCCACATTCGAGACATTGCGGAGAGGATCCCACAGCTCCTCCGGACCACAGACCACCATCCCATGCTCCTTATTCACGTGGGCACCAATGACACCACTCGGAGCACCCCCAGCCAGGTCATGAGGCGCTACAGGGATTTGGGAACGGGGCTTAGGGGTCTGGGAGCACAGGTGGTGTTTTTGTCCATCCTCCCAGTCTCGGGCTATAGTGAACCAAAGACTGCGGAGCTGGTGTCATCGGGAAGGCTTTGGCTTCCATGACCACAGCCCACTCTTTGGCAAGAGAGGCAGTGAGCTGCTGGAAAGAGATGCCCTCCACCTCTCTCCCCTGGGGAGGAGGCTCTTCTCAGCCAGGCTGGCTGACCTGCTCCACCGGGCTTTAAACTAAGCCCGCTGGGGGATGGGGGGACTACTGCCACTGCTGGCCCGCTGAGCAACCCTTGCAAAGCCAGCAGACCAAGGCACTTAAGGGAGCCCACCCCTGCCCTGGCACAATCTGTGGGCAAGGCAAGAGCCCCCAAGGAGACACTTGTCTGCCTGTACACTAATGCCAGGAGCCTGGGCAACAAGTAGGAGGAGCTCATCCTCCTGCTCAGTGCAAAGAATTATGACGTCATTGGGATAACAGAGACCTGGTGGCACTCCACCCATGACTGGACCACGGGTATAGAGGGCTATACCCTGTACAGGAGGGATCGTGTTGACAAAAGGGGTGGGGGTGTAGCTCTCTCTGTGAAGGAAAGCTACATGTCCCTGCAAGCTGATGTTGGCAACCAGCATGGACAGCTAGAGACCCTCTGGGTAAAAATTCGTGGGGAATACGGCACAGGGGACACAATGGTGGGAGTCTACTACAGACCTCCCGCTCAAAGTCCTGAGCTTGACCAGGAGTTCACCCGGGAACTGACTGAGGCCGCTTGCTCCAGGACCTTGGTTGTCATGGGTGACTTCAATTACCCGGACATCTCGTGGGAAGATCACTCAGCAAAATCCGACCCTTTGCAAAGCTCTCTCTCATGCGTGGATGACCTCTACCTGACTGAAGAAGTCTATGGGCCAATGAGAGGCAAAGCGCTGCTCGACCTGGTACTAGCTATGGGGGACGACCTAATCAGTGACCTAGTAATCGATAGGAAGCTGGGTGACAGCGACCACGAGCTGATCACCTTCACCATCCGCCGTAAAGTTGGCAAGTCAGTCAGCAACACAGAAGTCCTTGACTTAAGAAAAGCCGACTTTGACAAGCTCAAGAGGCTTGTTGGTCAGGCCCTTAGGGACCATGACCCCAGGGAGATGGGAGTTCGAGAAGAGTGGTTGCTTCTCAAGGAAGCGATCCTCAATGCACAAGCTAAATCTATTCCAACACAGAGGAAAGGCAGCAAGAAGGCACAGCAGCCCCCCTGGCTCTCCAGAGACCTAGCGGACCTCCTGCGGCTAAAAAGGAAAGCCTACAAAGGATGGAGGACGGGATTCACCTCCAAGGAGGATTACTCCGTGCTGGTCCGGTCCTGCAGGGACCAAGCCAGGAAAGCCAAGGCTGCAACTGAACTCTAACTAGCTTCAGGCATCAAGGACAACAAAAAGTCCTTTTTCAGATATGTGGGGAGCTGGAGGAAAAGCATGTTGGACCCCTGCTAAACCAGATGGGGCAACTGATAACTGACGCCCAAGAAAAAGCCAACCTATTAAGTAGGTACTTTTTCATCAGTCTTTCATCAGTCCCATGGGACGCCCATGCCTGCTATGGGACAGGGAGATCCGGGTGTTCTGATGGCCACCTATAAGTTTATCAGGGGTGACCACCAGGATCTGGGGGAATGTTTGTTCACTAGAGCACCCCAAGGGCTGATGAGGTTGAACGGTCACAAACTCCTGCAAGACCATTTCAGGCTGGACATAAGGAAGAATTTCTTTACTGTCCGAGCCCCCAAGGTCTGGAACAGTCTGCCAGCGGAGGTGGTTCAAGCACCTACATTGAACACCTTCAAGAGTAAATTGGATGCTTATCTTGCTGGGATCCTATGAGCCCAGCTGACTTCCTGCCCTTTGGGCAGGGGGCTGGACTCAATGATCTCCCAAAGTCCCTTCCAGCCCTGATGTCTATGAAATGTATGAAATCTAACCTATTTAATGACTTCGTTGCCTCCATTTTCCTGAGTGAGAGAGAGAAGGAGCCAGCAGGCTCCAAGACTCCCGGGCTAATCAAAGGTTCAGTGGCCCCAGGTCCGCAGCCTCAAGGAGCCCGGCAGAAATTTCCGTTATCCAGGTGTGTCGGGAAGGGAGGAGCTGAGAATTCCCCTGCCAGTATAAAGAAGAGCCCAGGACAGGCAAGAGCCAACAACACAGAACTGGAAAGAGGAGGAGGAGGAGGTGGAGCATGCCGGCACATGCCACAGGGATCTCTAAAAGGGACGTTGAGTGCTGGTAGAGCCTCTGGCAGAGAGCAAAACTGCAGCGGGTGTTTAGAACCCAGTTTACTGGCCCCTGTGGGGAGTAGAACTGTTTGTTTACAGGCCAGGAGCTGGCTGAGCCCAGTGTGAGAAGAGTACCGTAATAACCGTAATAGATGGGGCACTATTGACTTTGGGGTACTGTAGTATATGGAATAGTGGCACAAGCCAATAGTATGGACTTAAGCTGTTAAAAGAAATCATGGGAAACTCTACAAAAGGCTCTCTGAGAAAGAGAGAGAGCCAACAAAGAAGGACTGACCCCACAAAGGTCAATTTTGGTTCAAAGTGTGGCTGCAGACAGCCAGAGCAGTGACACAGGCCAGGTGAACCTTCTCTGTTTTGTGTTTTCCTTTTGACCTATTTTTGTTGATTGTTTGAGAGGAACTGAAGACAAGTGGCCGGACCAACTGGCTGGCCACCTCCCGGTGGAATGAGCGAGGGTGTAGGGGTGGTGGAGCCCTCAGAAACTCGGGACCTCGTGGGACATTGGTGAGACTAATAATTGGACTACATGTACAGGTATATGAACCAACTCCATTAACATCAAGTCATGGCAGGTAAACATAGGCATGTAAGATCCTCAATTAAAGCTGATAACACCCTAGTCAAGCAGCAGGTGGCGTCTTTCAGGTCCACAAGGGACTGCAATACTTGACACTGAGCATGGACCGTATCACCCCCCCCCCAATAGGGCCCCCCTCAGGCCCCAGGGGAGGTGCACCTAGGCCAAGAGTCAGGGAGGATCTTGTCAGGGAACTTCTGGAGGGACTGGATGTATTTAAATCAGCTGGTCTGGATGATCTCCACCTCAGTGCTGAGGGAATTAGCTGAGGTCATTGCGGAACCCCTGGCATGGCTTTCCAAGCACTTGTGGTGCTCTGGTGTTGTGCCAGAGGATTGGAAGAGGGCCAATGTGGTTCCCATCTTCAAAAAGGGGAGGAAGGAGGACCCAGGGAACTATAGGCCAGTTAGTCTTACCTCGATCCTGGGTAAGCTTTTTGAGAGATTTATTTTGGCACATGTCCACAAGGGGCCAGTAGGAGAGATTATGCTTAGGGGCAACCAACATGGGTTCATTAGAGGCAGGTCCTGTCAGACCAACCTGGTGACCTTCTACAACCAGGTCACCAAATTCACACCCAGAGAGTGGTAGTGGATGGGTCATTTTTGACCTGGAGGGATATGAGCAGTGGGGTTCCACAGGGCTTGGTCCTTGGGCCCACACTGTTCAACATCTTCATCAGTGACTTGGACGAGGGGGTAGAAAGCACCCTGTTCAAATTTGCTGATGACACTAAGATGTGGGGGGGACATGGGTACACTAGAAGGAAAGAATAGGCTACAATCGTACCTAGACAGGTTACAGGGGTGGGCAGATGAGAGTAGGATGGAATTCAACACTGACAAGTGCAAGGTAATACACCTAGGGAGGAAGAACCAGCAGCATACCTACGGGCTGGGGAACTCCCTTCTCATCAGTGCAGAGACAGAAAAGGATCTTGGAGTCATCATTGATGCCAAGATGAATATGGGCAGGCAGTATGGGGATGCAGTCAGGAAGGCCAACCATACCTTATCATGCATCCACAGATGCATCTCAGGCAGGTCCGGGGAGGTGATACTCCCCCTCTATGTGGCACTGGTCAGGCCACAGCTGGAGTACTGCGTCCAGTTCTGGGCACCACACTTCAGGAGGGATGTGGACAACATGGAGAGGGTCCAGAGGAGGGCCACCCGCATGATCCGGGGGCAGCAGGGCAGACCCTAAGAGGACAGGCTATGGGACCTGAACCTGTTCAGCCTCCACAAGAGAAGGCTGAGAGGGGAATCTAGTGGCCTGTTACAAACTAGTCAGAGGGGACCAGCAGGCATTGGGGGAGTCCTTCTTCCCCCAAGCACTACAAGGAGCAACTAGAAATAGTGGTCACAAACTGGCAGAGGGTAGATTCAGATTAGACATCAGGAGGCGCTACTTCACTGTCAGGGCAGCTAGGATCTGGAACCAACTTCCAAGCGAAGTGGTGCTGGCTCCTACCCTGGGGATCTTTAAGACAAGGCTTGACAATCACCTTGCTGTGGGGTTGTTTGACCCCAGTACTTGTTCCTGCCATGGCAGGGGGTCAGACTTGATGATCTGCTCAGGTCCCTTCCGACCCTACTAACTATGAAACGATATCTAATTTTATTGTTTATATGTTTGCAGGAATTTTGATATTTAATATGCATGCAGTTTGTACCGTTGTATAACATCCAGTCGAAATGGATGGATGAGACTTCAGGAGAGACAAAGGCCACTCACACTTAGAGGTTCAAAGCCCAGATAGAAGTAAATACTGAGAATTTACATTTGCATATCTATGCGAGTTGCATGCTAATGTGAGGTGCCAAGGCCAAAACCCAGAGAGAGGAATTGTTTTAAGGGAAATAATCCAAATAGTAATTGACTAGAACTGAAAGATCGGACTTGTAATCAAGGGCTGCCTATACACGTGCTCATTGGCATTCTAATTGGAACATGTCAGAGCAGGCTCAATGAATCGAGTCTCCTCTGCATTCTAATTAGAATGCTGCTGCAGAGTTGCTGCAGTATCATGTTTACCGAGTCCCTCACATTTAAAAATGGTCACGAGGCACTTTAAACCTCATAGAATGAGGCTTAAATAAAGCATCCCATGGCCAGTTTTGGGATAGCTCAACATACAACTATTGATTTCTTATGGCTGCTCTTGTTTTTATATAAAAGATATCAGAAATGTATTATCATACTTATTGTCAGTGATATCTGTGATCTCAGAGCATATGTCCATACAGGCAGGCCTCTTCCAAGGAAAGGGGTGTGACCAGACAAGGGTGTGATGCTTCCAGCTAGCAGAATCCCCCCTGCTAAAAGCTGACAAAACCTCGGTGAGATTGGCATGGTGGAGGTACCACAGACCAAGTACATCTCCACTGGTTCTCAGGTGGTCAAGAAGCAGACAGCAAAAAGTGGTTTGGGACTGAAGGGCACCCTGAAGGTGAGAGCACCCCTGAAGTGTGATTCAAAGGTCTGCCTGACCTCATCCAGAGTCTGGATGCATCACACTATTTTCCCCTCAGTTCCTTCAAAATGGACTCAAGGAAACCATACAGACTCAAGATGGCACACGATTCCTTGAGATCCCACTGAAAATGCATTGCCTGCCCATTTTTCAGTATGTTCTACATCCTGGAAATGAAGTAATGTCATGCACATAGGACACAAAACCTGGCAGTGGGTGTGCACCCAGGACTGCTCAAAAAACCAGAAATACTCTCTCATTTGGGAGATAATATGAGCTAAATGGCAGGAGTGAGTGGATTTTTGTCTTGACAATGGCAATCCTGAGCATGTACAGAGGCAGAAAAGAAAACCATGAACTCCAAAACTGAGGATGATAAGTACTGGATCAGGAAATCAGTGAGTGTTACAGATCCAGAACGGCAGTACAGAAGCTGTAGCTTTTTTCCCCCGGCTGTTCCAGTTTAGCTGACTTTTTCCAAAACTACTGTAGGCCGACAAATTCATAGATTTCATAGAAATACTGTTGAAAATCCAGATTATTGGTAGGACAGGTGATGATGCCTTTGCAAAAACTTGCGTGAACATTCAAATTATGGCTCTGCAAGTGTTCAGTATTGGCACAGTTCTATAGACTGACATGGGAGTAGCATGAACTCTACTGACGTGGCTTAGAAGTCTGTGAGGAGATGGACTTTCAGCAGCTCAACAAAAACAGATCACTGTTCAGGAATTATCCATTTTTTATATTATCCATTTCCATATGGAAACTGACTGTCGATTCTCTCTGCACATGGTATGAACACACAAGGTGACACATGAAAGGATTCCTTTCTCCCCAGGTATAAGAGAAGGATCCAATAAACATCAAGAATATGAAGTTTCCTCATCCTATGAGACTTAAGGAAGAAGGTAGGAAGATGAATGGTGAAGATCCTAAACATTATTTTTTTTACTATTTAGGGCATACGGTCATGCCCTTATAAGAAACTGAGCAGTGGGGGAAGGCCAAGAAGTGTTGAGGAGGAGGGGGCTGCCAAAATTGCTACTAGTAAAGCTTGGTCAAAAAAGTGTGCTAGAAAGTAAATTGGCATTGGCTTGAATATCAGAGCTACTAAGTGTCAGAGCAAAATTTTGAGTTTGTGCTGCCAACACAGAAGAGGTTAAACTGACATGCACGGTTTGACTCTGTGAGTGGAAAGTTCCAAGGCTTACCCAGTCCTTGCCCCCTGGGTGACCTGCGGTCCTGTCAATCATTGTTGACCTACTTTCCCCACAGTCGCATGCTCAGATTGTGTCAGCTTCTGACTGAGAGCATGCTCAGTCAGAACCTGACATGAGGTAATCTGACTAGAAATTTCTCTGCGGAGAGTGTTCTGATTGGCTACCAAATTCATATAAAAGTTCAGTGAACCCCTCCCTCGGGGGGAGATCGCGTTAGCTGAGGACAGAGGCTGCTGCTGCTGCAGGGACTGTCTCTCAGTCAGGCTTTAGGGCCTATCGATCTCCTCCTTTGACTCCGTTGTTTGGTATTTCGTACTCCTCGTTGTATCACTGTTTTGACTACGCTCGCCTGGTTTCTGATTCACCTTGGTACTGACTAACGGCTACGATTTTGGATCACCCTTCTGGACTCTGTTGTAACCCGGTTCCGGATCATTGACCTTGGCTTCCATCACTGATTACGACTCGGCTCACTCCACTGACCTGACGTCTCTGCTGCATCACCTCCTGGCTTCCGACCTCAGCTTTCTCCTTCGACCACTCAATTGTCCATCACCTTGGACTGGCGTCACGCAGTTCATCGTTTATGCATTACAGTTTTAGTTTTTATTGTGTGTATTCCCCATTAATGAGCTGTTGACCAGCCCTGGGACTAGGTCTTCGGACTGAACCTCGTGGGCCAACAGACCCCTTTGTTGTTTGTACGTTCCTAACTGTAACCGAAGACTTTGCTGCCTACGCGAAAAGCGTAAGTCAAATAAATCCTCTTGCCTTTCAATCTGCTCCGGGTCCGTATCTCCTGACTCTATGCCATTAATCCCACCTGTCCGTATCTGATTGCCACCCCGGCCCACCGTGACCTTGGGGCCCGATTCATTCTGTTCGGTTTACCCCGACACTAAGATGAAGTTCAACCCACTCAGATGGAATACTACGTCTCTAGTGGATTGAGTCTAATTAAGAATCTACTTACTATTTGATTAGAAAATACTGAGCATCCATGAAATGGATGGCTGATTTTACATTCAAAGTGAATTTTAAGGGGTTCTTCTTGCATGTGAAAGATAGGAAACTAAAAAAAACACAAAAAAAACAAAAAAAACCACACAAACCTAGTAGTCACAGGTGCAATACACTCATTCACCACACCCAGTCTAAGTTCATAGCCCAGTCATGGCCAGGGGAGTGGGAATAACACAGCTCCAGGGCTGGGGCAAGTATCTGAGCTTTCCCCACCCCAGGATTGTGCTGTTAATGTGTACAGGCATTAAAATGTATGTGCACCTATCCCAAAGTCTTCCAAACATTGTTCTTTTATTTCCAACAAGATTCGCCCACAGTAGACCAAGAAACCTGTTACAGCACAAATATGTATCATCACATCAACAGTTTTATACCATTTCCCACTTGGGCTTCTGATTCACAAGGCATCCCCTCCATCAACCACATTTAGTTCTGAGATGCAACTACATCTCTTCTTCCACTCATTCAGCTACAAGACAGCTTGATTTTTCACTCTCCGTACAGACTAGATTCCAACAAGACCATAATATGGCTTATTGTTCTTGTGCAGTTTGGAAGCAACACTTCAACCTCAGCCATTATTACATGTCAGCTAAAAAACCCTCACCATCTAATCTACCTTCTTTATGAACCTGGGAGAAACTAGTTACTGCAAATAAGTTTCAGTGGCTTTTGCACTTCCCATACTTTGGGAAATTTTATGCAGTCATATAAATCTTCAGCATATATAGTGAAAGCCCTGTAGTCTAGAAGTTCCAGCATGTGATGAAGTTGACCACCGTCTCTCAGGGCCTCATTAGACTGACATGGGAGCTGCATTTTGAGCAGCTCAAATATTGATTGGTGTTAAGATGAGACTGCTTTAAACTTGAGCGAGCATTAAAAACCTTCTCAGACGGTCTCCCACCTTCACAGCAGTGACTTGCCACTAGAAGGCTGGTGAACAGGGATCTGATAGTTACATCTGTGAGCTGCCACTATAGAACTGGTAAGGCAGGACAGGCTGCTACCCCTGCCCTAGGAGTGGGTGAGAGAGAGAAAGAGAGAGGTTGGTGGGTGGTGGGGGAAGGAGAAAACATGAGCTAGGAGGTGGACAGTTAATGGGATGTTTGGCTATAATGAAATGGAAGCTGGAAAGGACATCAACCACTGAAGGATTAATTAAATTAAAACTAAATTGCATTAAAATTAAATTTATAAAAATAAGATAAAAGAAAAATAAAAGCAAATTCTCCATGTTATAATAAACTGCGATTTGGGATTTCCATGTGGGGTGGGGGCTGGCCATACTTCCCAGGGGGCTGGGAGGTGGGAGTGGTGAGGGAAGGTGCTTTTGTGGGACCTACTACCCTGCCCTGGGAAGTGTACCCCCATGAGCTGGTGCTTCATCTCGCCCCTTACTTTGTTGTTCCCCCCACTCCCCTGCAACACACACAACTACTAGGCCTGTCCATGCTCTGCAGCCTAGCTAGCTGGCATGTACTCTTCAGGTTGTTTGCATGGGGTGGCATCTCTGGGGGTAGGAAGATCATACGCGGGGGTGCCAGCCCCACCCCCTGAGCAGTAGAGTTCAAGGAGTGGAAAGTTTGTCCAGAGAGAAAAGGAGAGTGGAGGAGGGGATACTGCATCCTGGAATGGCGTAACAGTAAGCTGCCTGAAGTGTACTTAAAACTGGTTACAGGTGTTAATGCGTGGACAATCCAGGGGTTAAGAGCTACAGAAGCTGACTAAAAATAATGTTTACCAGGGCCCTGTCGTGGGTCTATAAATATCTGCAAGTCTGGGAGGGTCAGATCTCCAACCTTTTCCATGGAGGGAAAGAATCTAACCTACCGAGAAAGAATTCAGAGAGAACTTTTTTCTTTCTTCTTGTGGCATTTTTGTTAGAAGAGAGAGTCCAATCAACCAACAAATGGTATTTATGCTGTGTATCTCTATCGCCATACCTTATCCCTACTTCTTGAGAAACAATGATCATTCTCCTCAGGAATAGTATCTGCCCTGATTCATTTAAAAGATATTTCTCCAGATCCTAAGCAGAGTTCTCAAAATTATGCATTGCTTTGATTAAAACATCAGAGAAGAAATGCATCATGTAAAACATAGCCAATGAAATAAGAAAATTGAAATATATAATTTAAAAAGGGATCCCAAGCCAGCTATATATTGTATTTTTTAAGTACTACAATAAGAAAATTTAAGATTGCTTTTTAATCCACTACTGAAATTCTGATGTTTAACAAGTGTCACAATGAATAGGATTTTCCTCAGTTTGGAGTATTTTACTAAATAAAGATTGAAATCTTTATTCACTACATGCCACAGATTTATCTGGATATGGATTTCTTAAATCATACCTGCAGCTCTTGACTATGATGTCTAGCAGTTTGTCTTATAAAATGTATGGGGGGTTTTAATGCTGAATCAGGAGGTAAATAATGTTCAAAGATGCAGGATTTTTTTTTTTAATAAGAAATTCAAATATTTATTAAATCACCTCTTGATCGTAAAATTCTACATCATAAGTTAAAGCTGACACTTTTCTTATTTTGAAGGATAAAAAAATTAAGCGAATACTTGCTCGCTGATGACTCTGACCCCTGCCTCTCTTTTTTCTTTTCAAAAAAGAAATATTAGTAGCAATCCAAACATAAGTTTAGAAAAATCACTAAAAAGTCACCAATTTAATGTTGTTCACGCTGTTCAAAGTCTTTATATCCAGTCTATAATGGAAGTAAGGAAAAAATTTAGGATAGTGAAGGTCAGATATAGGGAAAAAAACAGCTTTAAGAACTATAATCAGTTTGGTTTGTGGGAAACAGGCACTGCAGACATTAGAATTCATCTCAAACACTTCTGGATGTAGACCACATGATGTAAAAACTATTGTGCATACTGGCTCTCTAATATAACATGTACCCTGATGAGATCAACTTCAGTCTACTAGAAGTTGTTCACTTTGTTCTCAGTCATTAATGTCCATTAGAAAAATCCCCTCTAGGGTTATTTCTCTAAGAGCTGGATTTTCACATCACAGTAAACATCTTCCAAATTAGGCATTTTATTTAAAAGTTCTATTTGAATAGACCCAGGTGCAGAGGAAACCTATTGAATCTAGCAGTCTTGCCAAAAGATATTGAAAGAAACCTTTCAAGGAAAAATGAAAAGAAAATGCAACTACAACAAGTATTGCCAACTATAAAACACCTCTTGTCTAATACGTCCCCCTGCCATAAGCAACAGGAAAACAAATTTTCACTCAGCTTCAGTAGTGGCTACACACTAAAAGTTACAACTCTTAACAAATATGTTAACAGTTTTATTCAATTTGTGTAGTATATCCTAACTGGATTGGTGAGAAGATGCAAAGTCTATAGACCAAAATCCTTCTTTTGACAAATGTTGAATAAATCTCTGGGAAAGGTGAGAGATCATAAGGATTATTCTATTTAACTGTTATATATTTATATATAACCTGTGGGAAATAGATTTCTGTCAGGAATTAATTCTGAAATATATTAAAGTGAAAGCATGCAGAAAATAAATACTGCATTTTTTTTTATTATTATTTAACAAAGTTGTAATAAAGGAGGTACCTGAGCCAACAAAAAAGTCTCTAAGCAACCAGTCTCTCTCTAAGCAACATTCATGGTATGTTTCCAAGTAAAAAATTGGACAATCTGCAAACATAATTAAGCAGCATACAGCAAGGTCTGCTGTACACACACAAGCATGCAAACAACAACATTCCTCCCCCCAGCCCTGATTAATCAGGTTAAAACACACTCAAATCTGATATATGCTAATAATAAATAGAATGTATAACATTTACTTTAAACAGAAAAAAAAACCCAGGAGATATAAAATTACAATTATTATAGCAACACAATAGGACCAAGAATAGAACTTGAATTGGAAAAGCTTCATACAGAAACTCTTGTTAGAGACCCAAAATGCAGATCTGAAACATTTTCCATGCAATGAAATTTAACTTTATTCCACAGGAAGACAGAAAGAGAAAAAGAGACTTAAATTTTTTAAGACTTACTTTCATTAAACTGAACATTAAAAAAATAGCAAAAGAACTTGTAAATTATGCACTAATAATGGATTTACAACAAAGAGAAAGGTCATTCAGTATGTTAAATACTGACTCTAACCTAATCCAAAGGGGATATTCTAGCACCTTTAGACAATAACGAATTAATGTCTTATGAAATTCCTTTCTAAAATGTGTCCTCACACTCTGCTCAAAATGGGACAGAATGTTTTAGAGATAGGAAAGCAGTTTCAAAAGCTGAAATGTATGATGCAAGGTGAAGAGGTGGGGGAAGCTTTCTGCCTATTGTTTTAGGACTACAATTAGATAAATATGAAATGCATGCAATGTCTCCTCAACATCTGACAGGACCACCTCAACTAGAAAGTGGCAGCTCCTATACATGGGCAGTGAGGCTGCTCTAACATGCTGTAATTCCAGCGATTAATCGAGTCTGCTGGAGCATGGAAATTAACATGTCCCAGCAGCCTCCAGTGTCACATGTATCAAGGCCCTGCACTGAAAAATGACAGCAGGAATGCTTTAAACTAAAGCTCTTTCCACCGGCTTTAGTTCAAAGCACCCCACCGCCATTTTTCAGCATGGGGATGCTGATACATGTGACACTGGGTGCTCTGAGAGCTGTCCTAATTAAAGCACCTCACCCCCCCCCCCCATGTGTCTCCCTGCACATGTATAAATGCCCTGGGATTTTAATTAAAAAAAAAAACTCCCTAAAACCAGGTGGCAGAATATTGGTGAATATTATAAGCAACTACTTGTTAATGCTTTGGTAATTCTAGGGACTAAAATATTGAACCAGATTGAACAAAGGACCAATATATATACTATGCTGCCTAGGAGCCGGGAAATAATTTGGAGGAAACCCTTGCAACAGCTTCCAACTGGAGAAGCAAGCTGTGGTGGTTCTGCCAGTGGTCTAGCATTTTATTCAAACCCCTTCTTACTGAGGTTGCTCAGTATGAGGCTCCTTGCTGTGTAGTCTAACTCTCATCTGCCATGCCTTGATTTTTCTGTGCTGTTATTAGTTGGGAGGTATTACTCGCTTTCTACTGCAGTCAGAACCCAGCAGCCTACATGGGGATTTTCTTGGAGCAACAACTTCCATTGTATCCCTTCCAAGCGTCATCCAACGATTAAGCCATACATTAAGATCACAGTCTTATTTGGATTAAACAATTTTCTTTATTATTCATTTCTCCATTTTTTTTTTTAATTTGCAGGATTTGTTTTTACATCTACAATCAATTCAAGCTCTCTCACTCCTGAGTCTCTTTAGAGTCTCGGAAAGTCCAAACAAAATTAACAAAAAAAACCAAAACAAAACCAACTTCCACTGTAACCTGAACAACAGCTGCTTTCCACACAACATGGCTGTCTTGGCTGGAGTTCCTTTGCTGCTAGCATTACTCTATATAGAAGCAGCTGCTTCACCAGTGACTCCCAGCTTAACAGGACCCAACTGAGCTCTCCTTCCTGCTCAAAACCGGTCCTAGGGGATCCCCCCCCGCCGTGTTCTCAAACTTTCTTTCAGATATCTCCCACCCTTGCTCCATGATGCCATGCCCCTCCCCTCTTGAGGGTGTTCTATCTTAATGGAGTAGCTGCTCTAGAAGTGTCACTCTGCTTCCATAATGTCTTCTCTCCTCCATGCCATCTCATTCCTCATGGTGAGCATCCAATGCATTGCCCATTTCTCTCCACACAGGCCTAAGGATTCATCAAGGACAGAGGAACTATAAAGGAATCTGCTTTCATGTCCCTACTTCCTAGGAAATACAGAGCTGCCCTATGGCCATTCAACCAATTAGTAAGTCTTCCTCTGCAGCATAGGCTGCTAAGCACTGTCTACCAACACTACCACCTGGCTACCCATTTGCCTCCCTTGTATACACAGGAGAAAAAAAACTTGCACTGGTGTACATGTCTAACAGAAGATATTCTGGGGCTGCAGAGGTAGAAGAAAGAGTTGCCTCTTTGAAAGTAAAATAAGTTCACATTTCAAGTTCTCACTAAGTTGTTTGGGGGGGTTGTTTTTTGTTTATTGGTTTTTTTTGGTCATTTGGGTTTTTTTTAGAGTATAGATACACAGCTGGGATGTTAATCCAACAAATAGGAAATAACATGAAGGGGCTGGGCAAAATTAAGTTTTCAGATTTACATGTTTCATCACTTTCACAAGGACTTTGTTAGAGGCCCAATACCCAGATGCATAACAGGGAAGCTGTGCACCTCAGGCAGCTGCAATGCACAAGACAGCACAGGCTAGACCTGTACAGTTGGCAATGACAAAGACAGCTGCCACTGCAGCAGTGCCCATTTTTGTGCCATCCCCAACAAAGACAGTACCCGAGGTTGCTGTGCTGTCCCCCTTTCAATCACTTGCATGTACTACTTCTTATTAACAAACACAGGCTGTTTGAAAGGGCTTATCTGTAAGAGTAAATCTCCATCATCTATAACATTCACATGAATGAAAGCCTCTGCCACCACCTGACCACCTGCCCAACCGCTACTACCACCTCTGTCACTGCCACCACACAGAATGCAGTTGTTTACCCTCTGTTAGGGCATGATAAAAAGTAATTTTTATTTTAGATCTTGTCCCTTTTACAGAAAAATCACATCCAATTAACTCAATTATTTTGAAGCAGATTGCAAAAAGATACACTAAGTTGGCAACAGTGCAAGGAAACCAAGAATCCATATCATCTAGAACTGACCTAAAACAGTAGCTTTGGGAAGGATGTGTCAGCTAATCTTAATTTTGATCAGACACTATTTTAATGAGGAATATATTTCAGTTGGATTTTTGTGTGTGTGAAAAGCTTGAACCAACAACTGAAGCTGCTATTTCTCCAACATACTTTTGCAACTGAGTACAGAAGATTCCTTCAATAGATCAAAACCTGGTACAATGCCAAGGCTTGAAAGATTGGCATTAAAATAAATTAGAAAGTGAAAAGAAATTTGGACCATAGAAAATTATGGATCACATTTTTTGGAAGCAGGTACCTTAAATCAGTCTCTTAATTCTATATCTAGATATCTAAATGGCCACTTCGCAAAAGTACAGGCACAACTGCAATAACTTCAGAATCAGGGCTCCCCCCACCTCCTTTTGGGAGGGGTGTTGGAAGATGGAGGGGCTGAAAAGGGAAAAGTATTAATCTAAAATATGATGAAAAGGTATATGGGAAAGTTACTACAGACATATGAACTCGCAATAATTTTATCCAAATAAATAGTACAATATTCCTCCAAAAGATCTAATAGGGCTATCACTGGGAAGTGAAGCTATACAGGGTTGGGTTTGTTTTTCCCCTAGCCAGTCCCAAAAGAAGTTCATGCCAGTGTTTCTCCAGGGGGACACCCCCCCCCCGCCAATGTCTTTTCTTTCAATCAACTTGAAAGAAGTACTATATTTCTGGTACATGCATTTTTGGACAGTAAAGTTGTTTCTATTCTCTCTTCACTTTGACCATGCAATCTCTTTACTGACCCCTTTCTCCACTGCACTTTGGCTTCTGGCACTGTGAGTCAACTGGAGACCTCAATCACTTGCTTAATAAGTTTTCAAACAAGCACCTTTGTGCTTCCTTCTGCGTTTCCTTGCAAGTTAAAGAGAACATAAGAACAAGGAAATTGCTGTTTACTGGGTCAGACCATATGTCCATTTTTCCCAGTATCCAGTTTCTCAGTGGCAGACAGTGGGTGCTGAAAGCGAGAGTGAACTGGGCAAGACCAGGGTTTTTTCCCCCACCGCTTGTCCCTTACCTGCCGTCTCCAACATTCAAAAAGCCATAGCCTGAATTGATTCAATCTTTGCAGATTAGTCTGGCCTGCCTAGATTGAACCAATTTGCAAGTGAATAGACATTTACTAGCTAGGCACATGCTGGCAGTGGCTCAGGCCAGAAGCTGGGGGACACTAAAGTGAGGAGGGGGTTTAATTCCCCCTTACATGTCCCTGTCCCACTACCTGCCCCGGCCTGATGCTCCTCCCTCACTATCGCAGTGGCAAGAGTGGGGGGGCATGGCCAGGAGCTGGCCAGTTTGGCCCCTTGAGGCAGAGGGAACACAGAGGGGCTTTATTCCCTCCTCCTGTCTAGGAAAGGGTCTGGGACAGATGTTGCACAAAATGGTTTGACCCAGATTAGTTCAATCTGATACTACATTTAACCAGGTTGACCAGTTTAGGTCATTTTGAAACTGCTTTATGTGCAGTGACCTTCTGTTCTGTTACAGGTTTACACCAGTTTCTGATCACTTAAACCGGCTTATGTGGAACTTCTGTCCCTAGCCTTAAGGTCTAGGAAGTTCTAATTCAGGGGCTGTACCCCGCACTCTTATGGTCAATAGCTACCAATGCCCCTTTCCGCCAAGAATTTGTCTGATGCCTTTTTGAATCTGGCTAAACTGTCAGCTTCCACAGCATCTAGTGGCAATTACTTCCACACTTGAAGTGCATGCTGTATGAAAAAGAACTTGCTTTTGCTAGCTTTGACCTTATTAAGTACTAGTTCTTTGTGACCCCTAGTTCTTGTATTCTGAGAGATAGTAAGTAATAAATCCCTATTTTCTGGTTGCCATTTAGCATTTTATAAATCCTTATCACATCCCTCCTCAAACATCTTCTTTCTAAATTAGACAGGTCTAGTCTCTTTAATCTCTCCTCATATGGAAGTGCCTGCATACTACTAATCATCCCTGTTGCCCTTCTCTGTACCTTCTCTAGTTCTTCTATATTCTTTCTGAGGTATGAGGACCAGAACTGGGCACAGTATTCCAGATGTGAGTACACCATTGATTCATAAAGGGACACAATGATATATTCAATTTTGTTTACAATTCCCTTTTTAATAATCCTTAACATGGTCTTTCTGACAGCTGCTGAGCACAGAACTGATGTTTTTAGCAAACTGTCTACAATGACTCCCATTAGCTGTGTGGTAACAGCTTATGTAAAGCCTATTGTAACATAGGTAAAGTTTAGGTTACTTTTCCCCAGGTACATCACTTTACACTTATCTGCATTGAATGTCAGCTGCCATTTAGTTGCTCATTCACTCAATCATGCCAGATCCTTCTGTAGCTCCTCACAGTCCACTTTGGTCTTTACCACTTTGAATAACTATGAGAGGATTTCTTTATAACAACTTACAAATTCTCCACAAAACATATGTAAGCTCTGGATTTTCCTTTGCTATGATGGCTACAAACTGAAAACAAAAACTTGATAGCAGTTAAGCAGCTGCTCCAAAGAAACCACTGCTTATTATGTAGGCCAATAGTCTCATAATTTCCCTGTACTTCCCCATTTCTTGCTAGATATCTAATCACTTATATTTTGCCTTACTTGGTGAGCTCTTTGTGGCAAAAGCTCACACAAGTTAAGTTTGTGCAGCAAGTAGCACAAGGTGCCCTGGTCCATGTTTAGTGATATTAGGCACACGGCACTACAAAAGTAAACAATATATCCTTTTGTTAAAGGGAGTAGCTACTTAGCATAAAATACGCCAAGTTATGAAACTAGCTCAGAAATATTAGTTGCTTAATGTATTTAAGTGGCCATGAAGAAAGTCATTACTGCAGCAGCACTGTATATTGGAGCTACTTATGATAAAGCTGTGTGTCCAATATTAATGCATAATAAAATGCAAGGGTAGGACTTCAAGAAAAAAAAGTTATTACTAAAAAAAGAACTCTTCTCAATATACTATTAATCACCTGTTCTTAGGCCTGGCCAAAAGCATCTGAAAACTGTAACTACAGGTGCAATACCTCCTATTTGGTTTTGTTTTCCCACAGTAACAGCCCCCAACTTGTTAGAGGTCTAGTCCACCTTTACATTTGCTTGCTTCTTTTAATCCCTGCATCCTATAATTTAATTAGCTTTAATTTCCCTACTTCTACATATTTTTCATACCTTTGCAGTTATTACCACTGATCATCTTTGTAACTGGTGTCACACAGGCATTGGGGTACTGCTACATAGCATTATATTAGGTTTTAAGGCATAAAGTAAATGGAGAATGAAAAAATAACCTTTTTTTTTTAATATCAAGTGTCAGCAATTCTGCTTCTCCTTAGGAATTTAAAGTCATGTTTAAATATAGACTAAAGAATGAGTGCATAATGTTCTTACTCAGAAGCCCTCTGAAATGATAAAGGTTTCTTTACATAATTCATTTTTTCAAACCCTAAAATTCAGGTAATCAAATCAATAATTATTAGGATGATTCTTTGTTGGGTATAAATGTCACCACTACACAATATATTAAAAACAGGCAAACAAACTATGGAAAGCAGCAGGATTCATATGAGGGATGTTAGGAATCCTGCTGTTAAAAAGAAACAATGCTTCTTTGCATAAGGCATCATTTCTGTTACAAGAGAGCACACTGAAAACACATTGTTGATCTTATTTGTACTTCACTTGTCATCGAATACCTTTTATCCTCCCTGCAGATTTAAGAATAATTTTTAATATTCGTCTACTAAACTGTTAGCTGCATATTTTAGAAGAAGTTTAAGAGAGAACACATTACTTTTAAGTTTACATTAAAGCTGTGACACTGAAGTCAGGAAATTTAAAGCTAATGTTTACTTTGTCGGTAGCTTACTACTTTGTCCTGCATTTAAAGAAAATGAAAACTGATGACTAATCTTATAGACCAGTGCCCTAATCGTCTGGAATGAGTTGCATGGCTTAATCCAGCACTGGATTTATATGCTTACATGAACTAAAACAGTGAGAGTACTTGTAAATTGGGAGATGCCAGACAGTTTGATCTGTAGATGGTAGACTTAACACTGAAGGTGGCAACTGTCAATTGTCCTTGGATCATGGTGTATGAATGAGGGCCACCCAGACCTTTGATGTATATGCCCAGGCAGGAATTTTTTTTGGAGGAAAAGTAGAGGCTGCTCAGACCTGCCACCCTCCCTTCAGGCACTGCAACAGAATCCAAAGACCAGACTGAGTCCAGATATTTGGTGCCTCCCTGGCTGTAGTTACATAGGTGCCTGGGTATCAAACCCAAGTCTTCTGTGTGGTAGACAAGGATGCTATCACTGAACCACAGGGGACTCCTCTAACAGTGAAGGTGAATGATAAAACACAAAAGGGTCAAACTCTATCTAGTTGTTGGGCAACTAAGTGGACTACACTCTGTTCAAGTCCCTGAAAAATCCGTTAATGCATCTACTTTAACACACAGTCATCTGACCTTTAAGTCCGAGTCACAAAAAAGCAGTGAGGAGAAGGACCCACCCACCCTTTTTAATTCACTCTACCAGGGTAAAACTCAGCTACCTATTACGTAGAATAGAATCTGGCCTTAATTATTTATCTTCAAGGAATTACTCACAACCACTGCCCAAGTACTATAATAATCAGTGCTAAATTAGAAGGGAAGCTTTATTTCTTTTCATTTTGTTTGGTTGGTTTGTTTTGTTTTGTTTTTTTACTTGTTAAAAAAAAATCGCTATTGGGGTCTCCAGAAAAGGTCTTGAACACCAAACTTCCAGGGCAACAGGATCATGAACACACCAATCCTGTTTCTGAACCTGTTTCAATCTTGCTACTGCATCGCAGAGGTTAATGGGAGTTTTGTCTCACATGAAAAGGGACAAAAATGGCCTTTTGCTGATGATTTTAGCTTGATAAATGAACCTGAGTGATGGAGACCTTTGAAAAACTTTCAGATTAGCTGAACTGCACACATTATGCATCTCAATATCAGAATACTTAATTTGGGAAATTAAATGCAATATCAAATGTACTTTGAGTTTGTACGAACTGAAACAGCAGCCCTATTGTTGCTGGTTTTGACCAGTATGGTCAAGTTAAATCAAGTCTTTTCTCCAAGATTTAGTTGAGTTCTTTAGGGTAGAGGCAAATTCCACTCTAGAAGCAAAATGTTTCCTTTGTGTCATGACTTAGAATCACTAACATCAACATTTTCAAAGTCATACACAAAGATTTTTTCTTCTGATCTCTAATGCTCAGAGAACTTTTGTGTGGACATCTGATCTGACAGGCCATAAAACTAGAAGTGAAACATGGCCAGAATTTCAGATCAAGGAACTCCCCCATTCCCCTTAAATTCTGGTTAATTTTTTTCTCACTATCTAAAACCACATTTAAATTGAGATATTTTCTGTGACTCGTTAGAATACAATGTTAATACCTTAAGTGGCTTAAAACATTCACTCTTCAGCTTGAAGTCATGCCACTCTGGGGCAGGATTATCTCCAAACCACCTCATTTTGTTCTTGTTCTATTACTGTGTGGCCACTTCCGCAACTATTCTGCCCAATTTGAAGTACTCCAGTATTGCAGAATGCAGTGGCACCTCCTGACTTGGGGTGAGTGGGGACACTGGGGTGCAATGGGGCTGGGCATGGCACCTTGTTGCCTGGGAAAGTTTAGCAAAGTGATCTCTGCAGGTCTGGGGAGCCTGGCAGCCACAGTGCCTGTCACCACTGCCTGAACGGGCTCTGTTCCCAGCAGCAGTGGTACAGGTGGCAGGTATCACCTGAGGTCCAGAGAAAAAAAAAAGGATCAGACCTCTTGGAGCTCAGAAGTGCCACAGCTCTATGAAACCAAGCTGCTTCCCTGTGGCCGTCTGGTCTGGTCAAGCTGCAACAGCTCTGGGCTGAGAGCAGTGTTGCCAGGACTTCAGCCTAACAGCCCTGCTCCGAGTGCCGAGCTACTGTGACTGCTCCAGTGAGACCAGGGAGCCCCAGCAAAACTGCTTCCCTGGATCTCTCTGGTCTCACTTTAACTGACACAGTGGTGGACCTACTCTGCCCAGTGGGAGCAGCAAGCTGGTACTGCTCCTGGTCCTGCTCTTGCTTGCCAAGGGCACCTGTACACACCACAGGTTTTAATCCTCATTAAATAAAATAGGTTTATAACATTTAAACTTGTTTATTTTGGAGCACTGCATCTGTGTTTACATGCACTAAGTTTTCAAATTAATTAAGTCTTGGAGCATCGCATCTGTTTACACGCACTAGGTTTTCAAACAAATTAAGCCTTGGAGCATCACATCTGTGTTTACATGCACTAGGTTTTCAAACAAATTAAGCCTGGTCCCTGGCTGGCACCACAGGAGAGCAGAAAGGTCCAGTGCCGCCCCCCTGGCCTGGGGCTCTCCACTCACCCAGTGCCTCTGCCCTGTCATGCAACTGTGGAAGTAGGGAGCTGGCAAACCACACAAGAAAAAAAAAAAAAAGTAGAAGCAATTTGAAAGTCAAAGCAATTCAAAGGGGTGAACTGCAAAAAAGTTTCAGTGCTATCTGGTGGACAAAGAGAATCATTACTCTTGTTTGAGTACCTTCGTGTTTGCACGTGACAAATCTGTGGACATGACGCTTCAGTTCCTGGAGAGCCAAACTGAGCTGTCTGAGGAGGTTTAGTTTAATGCACAAGAAAGACTTTTAAAGCATCAGGAAATCTCACTCGTTCAAATAGGCATGCAGTTGCAGTGCATGAAAAGGCAAAAATTGTGGCATGTACATGAGCCCCAAGCCTCTAGTGACAAGTCAGTCACAGCCATGCATATGAAAGACAGTAGGAACACATTTTTCACTTTACCATACGACTACTCCACTAAGTTGCACAATACTAAGCTGATTAACATTTGGTCAGCTTACAGCATAAGGTCTAAAGACTGGATGGGATAAGTATTATATTAAATTAATAGTGCAGCTGCAATATAATAACATTAAGGAGCTGAAAATGATTGCATATTTAGCATAATATACATGACCAATCTTCAGGGACTTGGAAAGACCCAACAAGAAATACTAAAACTCTAAGATTAGATTTTTCCTTCAGCTGCTCGCTGTCTCACAAAGGAAAAAAAAGAGAGAAATTTTGGATAAACAAGAAAAATTACAAAAAAAAAAAAGCAGTTTGTTACTCATCATCATAAGAAACAAGTAAATGGCTTCAGAAGTTCAATTTGTCACCCAGTTTTTGTACAAGCATATTGGAACTAGTGAAATTTGGTAGAAATCTTAGGGTAGATTCAGATGGAAAGGGTTTCCTAGTACTGTGAACTCATTTCCAGAAGCATAATGCCATTTCTTCTGATTATCTGATAGCTGGCAGAAGAATCAGACTTACTAGAATATATAATAACATTTCAGTTCACCAAATTCAATACATAAATAAATGTAATCTCTGGGACTCCAAATAAGGTCTTTATTTCATAACACTTGAGTAAAAAAAAATCTGTGAAAGGGGTTTCTTACCTTAGAGTACATTTAACTATATTTCTGAAACACACTTAAAATATCTATACAAAGCATGAACTGTGAACACCAGAGATAAAAACGTCAAATCTTGGATCAGGTCCTCGGCTAATATAAAACTGTGCAACACTTAAATTTAACTTGATCCATATGGATTTCTACTTCTAGAAATTCCAATCTTTACATCTTGACCATGGCTGCCAAAGAGAGAGGCTGATATCCTGCCACACTATTACCAAGTCGTTAGATATATCAGTGTCTGCAGAGATGATTGCTCCTTTCAGACCCCCTGGGCCTCAGGGGATCCTCCCTGTGAAAAGGATCTAGGTATATATTCTTACATACGTGATTCAAAGGAAAGCTTATGCCAATCCTGCCCCTTTACCCCTCCCAAGAATACAAAATTTAAATCATTATATGACCTAGAAACAAAATTTCTAGAATTGCTAAGAACCTCAGTGAAAATCTCAGAGTATTAGCACTGAAAAAGACTTGGTGATACTTAGAGAGAGGGAGGTAAAATTATTGGGAAATGAAAAAGAGCACTGAAGTGTTACAGTGCCTATACATGTGCAGGGAGGCTGTTCCATGCTAATTAGCATGCTCCAGCCAGCCTCCACACGTCATGTATCAAAGTCCCTGCATTTCAAAATGGCAGCAGGGGTGCATTAACTAAAGCTCACTGAATGAACTTTTGTTAAAGCACCCCTGCACCATTTTGAAGTGTGGGGACACTGACACACACGATGCTGGAGTCACATTAATTACAGCAGCTCTTGGAGCCACTCTAATTAAATTGTGCCCCCTCCCCCCCAACTCTGAGCACATGTAAAAACACCCTTAGTGGCCAAGCCTTAGCTAAGAATTAAATTGGGCTGCACAGAAGAAGAATCAATTTCATTTTGGGAACTTGATCCATAGCCCTGTGAAGTCACATAATGTCATGCATCAAAGAAAGAGCTGAAAAAGAAGAAGTGAAAAGATGTAGTGGGAAAAGAGAAGAGAAAACATACAATTGTCATTGGTTTGGGATGGGTAGAAATGGTCAAGTTCTTAAAACAGCACTTTTGGAAGAAAATAACTTATGTTTAAAATAGCATTGAAGTTTTCAATAAAAAGGTCAAATTTTAAAGTTACTACTTATTCTGTTCCTAGGTTGTTCCAGACCAATCCTAGAGGCTCAAAGAAGTGACATAAATGATTTAGCCACTGACCATTAACCCTTAGCCACTGACTGTTTTTCACTGTGCATTGCGAGTGTACTCTGCCTGTAGCCAACTCAGTATAAAAAAAAAAAAATATAGAAAATATTTTTGACACATACTCCACCCCCAAGTGATTTAGATAAATGTACCAGAATCTCAGCAACAGAAGCCACAGGCAAGGAATTTGTGCAGACACTTCATGATGGCAGGTGGGAAGCTGTCTTGATAATAAATGTTATTTTAACTAAATAATATTTTGTTTCCACAAGTTAGCTTTGGCATAATCAGAACAGTGTTTATTTTGACATTAAGACTCCAGGTATTTTTAGCAATCAAGTAAGACTTCCATGCTTAGGAGTTATTCATAATTTGATTACAGCAAACTAGCCTTTAGCTGCTATTTTCCTGTCATACCAGCAATTCATCTGGTGAGAAAGCAGCATGGGAAAAAAACAACAGGGAAAAACACAACCCAGGAAAAAGAATAGCTGCAACAGCAACTGGATCAACTTTTTCTTTACTGTTGGTCAGATCTTTTGACCTCTCCTCTTTAGGTGTCATTCTAGAAAGCAACAGTCGAACAGCCCTAATAACTGTAAATGCACTAGCAGTTTCTCAATGAGTGAATAGATACAAATACAAATGACTGCAAAGTGAACAAGATTTCTGAGAATTCCAGCCCAGTTCTCCAGATGATACCAACTGGTGTAGTTCAGTGGTAGCCAGTGGAGTCACATAGATACATGCTAATCCACTGTCTTAAAATATAGGACTTAAATTGAAGTATTGAATGCTGTATAAAATTCTAGCAAACTATGCACAGAAAGGCATGAACAACAGTTTAGGGAACAGTAGAATAGTGGAATGTGCAAATATTCCAGGTCAGCAAAATAGCTGGGATCATATTTCTTCCCCAGAAAGAGCCAGTTATCTAGACATTTCAAGGCACATCAAGGAGTATTTTTATAACATGAGGTGATAAAACAGTATTATTTAAGTTCACATGAAAAATACTTCAACAAGCATTTGCCTGAGAAATGTTATACTTTTACTAAACACACATTCCTCATTTTTTCTGCCAACTATAAAACTATGACATGAGTGACTTTTTTTTTCTTAGGGAAATACAATGCATGGTTGCTCCTGGCCTGCTCAGAGAAGGCCATTCAAGGGGCAGGGACCTTGAGGAGAGGATGGAGAAAGAACTACAGGGTACAATGGCAAGGTTAAGACATACCTGGTGGGAATGTTCAGGAAATGTACATAGGAGGCAACAGAAGAATTAGAACCTGGTTTAAACCTGATACAGAACAGCAGCTCAGTGTACATAAGAGCTGAAACGGGTTTAAAGATAAACCTGGTTGAATGTAGTGTTAGACTTAACCAATTTGGGTCAAACCAGTTTATGTAACTTCTGTCCCAGACTCCTTCCTGGTTCAAGTTAAGCCACAGTCCCCCAGCAACCCACCATGCTTTCCAGTCCTGGGCTGGGCTGTGCTGATTGCTCCCCAGAGCACAGTGAGCCCCCCAGGGCAATGAGGCTGGTGACAATGTGTGGGGGAGGGGAACTACCTCCCCCTGGCAAACCCTAGCTGGGATCTGGAGCCACAGAGAGGGTTTAAACACCCCTTCCTCCACTCAAACGTACTGCTGGCTATAATTGTGGACTACAAATCCAAGAGGCACCTGGAAGCAGGAAGAGGAAGTGATGAGCAACCCTGAAGAGTCCTGCTGTACTGATTTTGGACTGCAAATCCCAGAGACCTCAGAGGCAGGAGGAAGGAAGTTAACACACAGTCAGAGAGCCATGCTCTAGCACCACTCACCCCCCACCAACTTCTGGCCGGAGTCACTGCAAGCATGTACCTGCATTTCCTGAATCAAAGGTAAATGTCTGTTCATTTCTGCTTCAGTTTAATCTTCACAGCTTAAACTAACATGAAAAGACTGGATTGACTCAACCTTGGGCTTTTTGACCGTCTGTACCTAGCCAAAAGAACCAACTTGATTGCATGTGCTGTAAGGAACAGAACACGCATGCCCTTCATAGATTCATAGATGCTAGGGTTGGAAGGGACCTCAATAGATCATCGAGTCCGACCCCCTGCATAAGCAGGAAAGAGTGCTGGGCCTACATTACCCCAGCTAGATACACATCCAACCTTCTCTTGAATACCCCCAGGGTAGGGGAGAGCACCACCTCCCTTGGGAGCCCGTTCCAGACCTTGGCCACTCGAACTGTGAAGAAGTTCCTCCTAATATCCAATCTAAATCTGCTCTCCTCTAGCTTGTGGCCATTATTTCTTGTAACCCCCGGGGGCGCCTTGGTGAATAAATACTCACCAATTCCCTTCTGTGCCCCCCTGACAAACTTATAGGCAGCCACCAGGTCGCCTCTCAACCTTCTCTTGCGGAGGCTGAAAAGGTCCAGTTTCTCTAGTCTCTCCTCGTAGGGCTTGGCCTGCAGGCCCTTAACTATATGAGTGGCCCTTCTCTGGACCCTCTCCAGGTTATCCGCATCCTTCTTGAAGTGCGGCGCCCAGAACTGCACGCAGTACTCCAGCTGCGGTCTGACCAGCGCCCGATGGAGGGGAAGTATCACCTCCTTGGACCTATTTGTCATGCATCTGCTGATGCACGATAAAGTGCCATTGGCTTTTCTGATGGTTTCGTCACACTGCCGACTCATGTTCATCTTGGAGTCCACTAGGACTCCAAGATCCCTTTCCACTTCCGTGCCACCCAGCAGGTCATTTCCTAGGCTGTAGGTGTGCTGGACATTTTTCCTCCCTAGATGCAGCACTTTGCATTTCTCCTTGTTGAACTGCATTCTGTTGTTTTCTGCCCACTTGTCTAACCTGTCCAGGTCTGCTTGCAGCTGCTCCCTGCCCTCCGGCGTGTCCACTTCACCCCATAGCTTAGTGTCATCTGCAAACTTGGACAGAGTACATTTCACCCCCTCGTCCAAGTCGCTGATGAAGACATTAAAGAGTATCGGTCCAAGCACCGAGCCCTGCGGGACCCCACTGCCCACACTCTTCCAGGTCGAAACCGACCCATCCACCACAACTCTCTGGGTGCGACCCTCCAGCCAATTCTCCACCCACCGGACTGTGCAGTAATCCAAGTCACAGCCCCTTAACTTGTTCACCAGTATGGGGTGGGATACCGTATCAAAGGCCTTCCTGAAGTCCAAGTATACGACATCCACCCCTCCTCCTGCGTCGAGGCGTTTTGTGACCTGGTCATAAAAAGAGACTAGATTGGTCAGGCACGATCTACCTGCCATGAACCCGTGCTGGTTTCCCCTCAGCATAATTTGTCCTGCCAGGCTCTCACAAATGTGAGCCTTGATGATTTTCTCAAAGATTTTGCCAAGGATGGAGGTGAGACTGACTGGCCTATAGTTACCCGGGTCCTCCTTCCTCCCCTTCTTGAAAATGGGAACCACATTGGCCCTTTTCCAGTCCTCCGGGACTTGACCCGTGCGCCATGAGCATTCAAATATTCCCGCCAGTGGCTCTGCAATGATGTCAGCCAGTGCCTTCAGTACCCTCGGATGGAGCTCATCCGGGCCTGCCGACTTAAAGGCATCCAGTTCCTCCAAGTGACCCTGCACCACCTCAGGGTCCACACATGGAAGTCTGGTGCCTTGCTGCTGCCTCCCTACACTCCCAGTGAGAGACTTGTCATGCCTCTCGCTTAGGAACACTGAGGCGAAGAACTCGTTGAGGAGTTCAGCCTTGTCCCCTCTGTCCGTCACCAATTGTTTCTGCCCATTTAGCAGGGGTCCTATTCCTCCCTGGGCCTTCCTTTTACTCCCTATATATCTAAAAAACAATTTCTTATTGTCTTTTACTTGGGTTGCCATCCTCAGCTCCATGGTAGCTTTGGCCTGTCTAACTGCCTCCCTACAAGCACGAGCAGAAGAGGTATATTCCTCTTTGGTGATCTCTCCCTGTTTCCACTTTTTATGTGCTCCCCTTTTGGCCCTTAGTCTGCCCTGGATTTCTCTGGTCAGCCAGGGAAGCCTCCTGGCCCCTTTCCCTCTTTTACCTCGCACGGGGATCGTCTCGCTTTGTGCTCGAAGGATAGCTTCCTTAAGGCACAGCCACCCTTCTTGGGCTCCCATCATTTCAAAACTACTACTCTGCAGTGCATCCTTCACTAATCGCCTGAGTTCGCTGAAATCAGCTTTCCTAAAGTCCAGCACGTTCACCCTACTGGTTACCTTACCCACTCGACGCCTTATGTTGAATTGTACTTTTAGGTGATCACTGTCCCCCAGATGGCTACCGATCTGTAGGTCCCCTACTATGTCATCCCCCGTTGCCAATACCAGATCCAGTAAGGCATTCCCCCTAGTGGGACCATGTACCTCCTGCGTCAGGTGGAGGTCCTGTACACAGGTTAGAAACCTGCGTGAGCGGTGGGACTTTGCTGTCTGTGTCTCCCAGCAGATGTCCGGGTAGTTTAGGTCCCCCATGACCACCGCCTCTTTAGCTTTTATGGTCTCTGAGAGTTGCCTCAGGAGCCCCAAATCTATTTCTTCCCCTTGATGTGGGGGTCTGTAGCAGACCCCTACCACCAAATCCTTTTCTCCTTGCCCCCCATGTAGCCTAACCCACAGTCCTTCTACTTCCTCATCCTTTGATTCTGTCTTGATGAGGGTTGATGTATATTGCTCCTTAACATAGAGCGCAACCCCTCCCCCCCTTTTCTCCACTCTGTCCTTTCTGTACAATCTATAGCCCTCAATACGTACCGCCCAGTCGTGGGATGGATCCCACCAGGTTTCCGTCAGCCCCACTAAGTCGTAGTCGTTTAGTGCAACCAGGAGCGCTAGTTCATCCTGCTCATCCTTCTAGTTCATCCTTCTTTCATAGGCAAAACAGTATCATTGTCTCTTTCTTAAAATAAAAATTGAATCTAGTAGAATACAATTACTAGTCATTTTTAGTCTAAAATGTTTACTTTATAAGTGCCAAATAAAATATTAATTATAGACAGATACAGGGAGAGAGAGTTTTGATAATGCTTTCAGTCCTTAGAGGTCACAGTTGTAAAAAACACTGGTGGCATGCCTGGCTGAAAGGTCCAAACTTTAAATAGATGCAATACAAACATTATGTATAGCCCTGTCCTTTGCTGGATAGGCACTTTGCTATTGAAACAACCTAATGTGAATACAAATGTTAATAGGAAAAAAGTGTGCTGGCCCGTGTGTCTGTACTTCTAGGAAAAACATAATATGTAATGCTTTGCCATGGCCAGTGAGATCAGAAAACTAAACATAAATCATGACATCAAAAATTATTGCATGGTAACAGTAGCTTAGCAGACAGATATATGGCAAGCTTACTATTTAGAGCTGGGTTAAAATAAATACAGTGTTCTCCAGTGAAGCAATGTGTTATACTGACAAGATAGATGAAAATGCCATAAATAAAAATCACTTTTATCATCTTGTATCAGTCTCTGTTGGATAATATTGTTTATCTCAAAAATACCACCACCAGCACTGGATATAACTCAGCAGCACAAGTGGACTTTACATGCTCATGCTGAAGTAAAGAGTAGAGAAATGTTATACATATTAAAGAGCTAGAAAATACAGAGGTATTAGGAACTGCAGCTCATGTAACCAAGTAACTGTACAATAACTTGAAACGGTCAAACACAAAGAATGTTTCTTTAACACCGTGTAAACTTTCATATTTAACAAGAAATTAAGATTTTGTTTTTTGCCTTTTCATTTAAAGTTGTCTGTTTCCTGACTTGAAAAAATAAAAATTCATTGCTAGGATTTTGATTCTTTTTTAATCCTTAACTATATTCCCATTTACACAGTAAAATGTAAATTTCTGTTAAATTATATACCAGAATGGATACTTTGTTTTTAATTACTTTCAAAACTGTAAAATACATGATTATAAAAGAGGCATTCTTCAGCTGTGTGATACATTTATTTACTTTCCTGTGCTTTTGGAGCACACTGAATGTTTATAATTAGGTTGTGTAACCATGCGAACCTTCAGCTGGTGTTTGCTGTTTTTAAAGCAGTTAGATTCTGCATTTTGAAATAAGGAAATGGTACAACACACCATGAAAATTATGCAGTAGTCTTTAATCTATATTTGCAATGAGAGAAAAGGAAGAGGCTGCCTCAAAAATATAATTGTTATATTTTAAGTGCTGCTTAGGTACACAAGAGAATGATGTTTCAATGCAAATGTATCCACTGACATTTCATCATTAATTAAACAAAATCTCTGAGATTTTTACTCCGCAATCCCATGCCTGCACCAAATGCCAAAAGAGTTGCACTCAAGTACAAAAGGATGCTAGCAAGGAAGAGGTTGCTGGAATGGTCCTTCCAGTACTAGCTTTTTAGAAGGAGGGATCGTTTCATCTTTGCACAGAAGAAAGGGGCCCCAATTCTAATTTGCACCTCTTGTACTTCTGCAGTACTCTAGGCTGAGAACTTTTAAAAAGCACCTAAATTACATTCAGGCCTAAATTAATTTGATAGGCAACAGAATTTAGGGTGTGAATGTAAAAACAACAAACTACAAAGCAAAGAGGAAATTGGCTAGGAATTTTCCATTTGGTCGACTCTTTAATCTACCCACCTTGCATAGCCCAGATGGTTATATACATGTCCCACAAGCCAGTTGCTCCTTACACAGGTTTTCAAGGAAGTTTCAAAGAATTATTTATGAGCTTCCTAAAGACTGTTATAATTATTATAGACCTGTTTAACATTTAGCTATCGAAGGCTTCCTCTCCTAACATTTTTCAGTTTTGCTGATGAAATGGAAGAAAGAAAAATACAATACAATAGCAAATGTTTGTTTTTTCCTCATACAAACAAAAAAAAACCCTTTTTTATTTTTTCCCCACATTTGGACATTTTAATACAAAGAAAAGCAATGAAAATGAAGAGGTAGACATAGGCATCATTTGCAAAGCAAGGCCAGGGGTATTGGTAATCTAGAAGCCCCCCTGAGTAAACATGTTGCAGGAATGGAGCTAACATTTTTGGTGCACATTCTGGAAATTTAGGCTTCTGCTGTTCTGGATGTTGCATATTTATCTTGATACCAGTACATCACCCATCCTGTAGGTTCCAATATCCTTAAAATTAGTAAAAGCAATTGAAAAGTACAAGAATTTCTGCAGAGCCTACATGTAAGGAGGCACCATATTGAAATGCAGATTTTCTTCAGTTCCCTGTAGAGTTTTATACATACTCAGTTCCTCATACCAAGCCATGTAGGAAACTGCATGTTTCGTAGTTCCCACTGTACATCTGGAAATGTAATATCAACTTATTTAAATGTTAGTTGTTGGTAGTAATTAGAAACAACTCCAACATACAAGTTGGTAAGTACCATTAGTTTATCTACCAGTACTGGTAATTTAATAGCTAGAAGTTATTTTAGTATTGGACTATTTGTTTTATAATTATGCACATTAACCATGCACAGAAAAATAGATTAAACAACCGGATAAAGCTTATATTTTGCTATTATGTAGTGTAAAATATGACAGCATACAAGATACGCATCACAATCTAAACAAACCATCAGAAGCCAGATCCCTAGATAGGCAAGATTATACACTGATAGTTTTCCATTACATTTAATAAAAACTAGAGCAGTAGGACCAAAGGCACAAAAGCAGGAATATGTTCCCTTAAATAAAAGAATGGAGTTCATTTAAAAAAATAGTATACTGGGAACAGGGACCAGGGAAGAGCGATCATAACTATTATATTATGCGTATGTGTACACACATGCACAACTTGGTCTAAAACAGTAATGCCTCTCAAATTTTGGAACTATACCATCCTTCCAAATGAAGAGAGCTTACACAAAGCTGTTAAAGATCGTAAAACTGGCAGACAAGTTTTTAAAATTATGTTAAACTCACTTGAGCCACAAATAAACACAACTCCATTGCTACAGAAGCTTTGGTACACAGAATTTATTATGTACTTCCAAATACAGGGAAAAGCAGATTTCCTGCTGGAATAAGTGGGCAAATAGTCGGTAGCTGGAGAAAATATGAAATGAGACCGTGGTTCTCTTTGTTACTGAAAATATTTCTTAATTTCAATAAATTTCATGTCCTTATGTGAAACAGTACAGACCAGTTTACGAAATAATAGAAATGGCTGATGCAGTTTCCTTAGAAATTAGTTAGAGAGACAGCTCAGGTCATGTTCCTCTATCTCACAGGATTAACTAACAAAATGGAAAGTTCTCTTTTAAATTGTACACTTAAGTGCTTCAGGGAAGAAACATTAAATCCATGCCACTATCTCAAAGGTCCACTTTCTTCCGGAGAAATTTGAATACCTAGGGAAACAACTTTGAAAATCATGATGGTATCAAGGAAGATTTTTTTCTGGTATTTTACTTAGATCTCCTGTCAGCAGCTTAAACAGATTGTTTTGTGTCCTGCTTACTACAGCAAGACAGAACATCTCATTACCAGACTTATATATATAGAAAACTTGAGAGATTTAGATATGTTTATCTTGCATTCTAGCTCCTTTATAATCTTGATAGCCCACTTCTGGAATATGTCCAGCTTATCCACATCCATCTCGAATTGTGGAACTACATACAACACTAACTGAGGCATAACCATCAATGAGTGGAGTGACGATATCACCTGCTATCTTTCACATGCTATACTCCACTTAAGGAAGCACAGTGGTGCATTTACTTTTTAGTGACTGAATTCAGTCTGCAATTCACCAAAACCCCGTCATCCTTCTCAACTCAGTTACTGCCTAGCCAATCATCTCCCATTCTATATTTAAGTGGTTATTCTTCTTTACATGCGGCATCTTATATTGGTCTTTGTTAAATTTCACTTTGTTGTCTAGTGCACCGGTCTCCAATTTACCCATATCCTTTTGAATTCTAATCCTGTTCTTCAGAATATTTGCATCTTCTCCCAGACATTTTGTTTCACTTTGGTTGTTTAGGTCACCTGTTGCAGTTCTTGTCCTGCTAAAACACAATTCCTTCTAAAGGCACATTGGTGGATGGATCCAACTTATTTTGGATAAATGGAAGGTTTCCCATTGACTGTAATGGAAGTTGGATGAATTTGTAAGTAATTTTAAACTGTTTGCCCTAGCTAGGATGTTTTGCTCTAAGAGTTGCACTCTGTTTCCGTTCATCTGAGACTACTTCCATTTCCTTTTTCTGAAAGAGTAATTGTTATCATGGTTAGTTCTTAACCACTACCAAAAAGAATGGCACCCTGCTGTGCAAGGTAATGCACAAATAGATATGGACCCCAAAATGTTTACAGTCTAAATGGACCAGAGAGTCAGAGGCCTAAGAAGAGTTCTAAAATGCAATCAGAGGGCACATCCAGAAATGACATCACATGATCAGTCCTTTGAAAGCACTGGACAGTCATGCCCTGACAGAAGTACATGACTGCAGAGAGCTTTAAAAGTTGCACAACCAATTAACCCTTGTTACATGAGGATTCAGATGAAGCTGCTTTAAAAGCAGAGCACCTTCATTAAACCCTGTCTGCTTGGGGCTCTGCTGATGCAGTCCAGCCCCACCCCCAGTGCTATCTGCATGATGGGAGGGGGAGAAGGGATAGGATTTGCCTAGCCTGCATTTGAGGGGCAGGGAGGAGAAGGTTGATTGGAGCCCCCCAAGGGCTCCCCCTCTCATCATGCAGACTGCACCAGTGCGGGGAGGAGCCAGGGGAGCGAGGCTGCAAACAGATTCTCCTGGATCAGCTCCAAAGTGGAGCTCGATCCCCCACCCCCAAGCCAGCAGGAAGCATCTATTTGGGGGAGGGTCACTAACGCATAGCACTTTCTGGCTTCTCAGTGCTTTTAGAACAGATGTATGCTTAGAAGTAGATAAACTTAAAATAGTATGGAAAGTAAGGGGAAAACAGTGGCAACTAGATTGAGGGTATAATGGGCATTTTTTAAAGTGCAACTTAAGGAAAGAGGGTCTGAAGGAAAGGGAAGAAAAGAGTAAATTATCAAACATGGGACATGAACAGTCCAGCATCCACTATAGACAGAGTTCCTTGTATTTTTGAAGGGCCCTACTTTAGCAGCATCTTCATTTACTGCTACCTCTGGCTGGCTGATGGTTGCAGTTGCAGGCTCCTATATGATGTATGGAGGGGAGGGATCGCCCAGGTTCTGGGCTCCGCACTCCATGTTGGTTGGTTGTCTCCTCTGCACAATTCTAAGATGCTTTGCTAGAGGAATGGTCATAAAAAGATGTAAAGAACAAACAAATGGAAATCATCATGGAAAATTGCAAGAAAAAAAGTAATGTTGTAGCAGTGGTGGTCCATAAATATTCTGAGGGGCAAGGATTTCTTTGGGTGACATCTTTTATTAGACCAGCTGTGTTGTGCCTGGCTCATTCAACAAAAATGGCTTGCATTCACAGCTTGTCTAGCTATCCCAACTACACAGTTAGTCCAATGAAAGATATCACCCTAAGAAACCCTTGCCTCTTGCAAGAAAGAGATAGAAAATCGTGGCAAAAGCACCAACTGCTCAGCAAATTGGTCGTCAGCATTCAAAAATAGCAGAAAACATGCTGTGACTGGATGGGACTAGCTCATGGTATGGCTAGATGGGACTAGCCTATTCTATTTTATAGTCATATTTTCATACCTGATGCTTAACAGAATTGCAGTACTTATCATATGATATGTAGCATAGAGAATTGTCTATTTCTCTATCATTTTTTCACTGCTTTTTAAAAATGCACATAAAATCTCAATAAAACATGAAATGAACTGGCATTCAACCAAGCTAAGTTGAGCAATTTGAACCTATGGTACATTATGGTATATACCTGGAACCATAAAGTACTATCAATTTTGATGACACCCCACCCCCTTTCCCCATTAAAATCCATATATCATTCTTAAAATTTGATGGAATAATAGCTATAAATTATTTTTTAGTTCGTGGATTTGATTTTTCTATTCTTGCTTAGGACTGAGCAATGTCTAATATGAAGGTAGGTCAAAGTTTTTTCTACTGAGCATAAGACTTATTGCAAGGAAATGAAGAAAATGAAAATATTAACTCCTTTTCAAAGGATGTAACTGACTTACCAAGCCATGGGGTTTTTTATTATTAAAATAATATTTTCCCTGAACCAAATTAGAGTTCAGAATTTTTAAATAGTTCAGCTGTGGTTCTGCATAGCTGTATGTCCTGAGGGATGTCTGAAAAATTCAGATAACCAGAGTTTGGGATTAAAACTAATTTCTATATGAATTTTGGATTCAGGGGAAATATCTGAATTTCAGATTATCCAAGTTTTGGATAACCAGGTTTCAGATCATAGGGTTTTACCTGTATTAAAATTACACATCAATTTGAGAATAGCTTTTGGGTAATACAGCAACAAATGAAGGAAGATGTTAGAAGAAATGAATAATGGAAGAAAACTAAGAGAATATTTATAATTAATCAAGCTGCACATGCAATTCCTTTGTAATCCATATGGAGACACTTGACACTTTCTTCCTGATCTGACAGAAAACCGTACAGAATTCAGCAGGACTGAAGATACAAACAAGGCTGATGTGCATCACATGCAAACTGCTGCTTTGCCCTTGCCAAAATCAAAACCAAGACAAACATTTCATGGTAATAATTCCTATGAGTATGATTACTCCCATACCTAGATGGGATTAGTATACTGCTTGCCCCACTTGCAACATTACATTTTCTGCTTACTGAAGTTCAGCAGACCTTCAGTAGGGGTTTGAACCAGTAACACTTCAGGCAGCGATGGAAAAAGCCATTTCTCAGAGGCCCATAACCGAGCCATACTACAGAGAGATTCAGCAACTTTTCTTCCGCTGAGAAAACAGATAAGCATTTCTTCCAAAAAAACCAATCCAGAAATTTCAAGAAATAGATCTGGCATTACATGAATTTCTGTGAAACCACTGGACTACAGCCATGACTTTTCTGCTGGGCATAGGAGAAACAAAAGGGAAAGGAAAATCATGAAATAGGCCAGTATTTATATCACACAAATTCTCCTTTACCAAGCCACTCCATGAAGCAACCTACTAGTTTCTGAGAGGGTCACAGTAAATTCTAGCTCTTGATTCACTTGAAAAAGTTAATATTTCCTTTAAAACTTTATTCAGCTAAAAGCACATGAAGTCAGATCCCACCTTTGTGCTATCTCATGCATACAAAGAGAAAAGGAAAGCATTATCCCATTTCTCTACATCACTGTTTTTTTATTGTTTACCAGGTTTTCATATGAAAACCTTTTGCCTGCACCTCAAGAAGAAAACAAAACCCAGTAAAAATACTAAACACAGGTGTAGTAGCTGTACCATTTTCCTTGGAAAAAACACTATGGGGTACAGTTTACGTGGGGTGCTATTATATATGCAGTTCTGCAGAAGTGGAACATCGAACAGTGTTTAATTGATATAAAAAACCTAAGTCCATTACATGCTTTTGAAAGTCCCACCTTATGTAGTCATATTTGTATATATCCAGCTCTTTACTGGGAATATGGCCTCCCATAAGCCTTCTGAAAGCTAAAAATGAACTATGCGGTGCAGCTGGAGGGCAACAAGTGTTTTGTGACTGCTTTTAAATGAATGACCTGAATATTAAATGTAAGTATGGATTGTAAGATACAGGAATTTGAAAATGTTCAAAATTGAGTCCTGTAGAAACTATGCAACAAGCTTTTAGCCTCTTGGCAGTATCAGTAGAAAAGAAAATTCATTCTGCCTGTATTCATATGATGCTGAAAACCATCAAAGTGGATATTACATTTTTGCAGAAGTGTATAAATTCACACACCAAAAGAGTAACTTTGAATCCCACAAGAAAACTGAAAAAACTAAAATAGCTGGAAATGACTGTTTTTGTGTAGTTTTTTGTTTTTATTTTACTGAGATAAAAGACAGTCTAGATCCAAGTGTAGAAATGTGTTATTTGAACTGATCAAAGCTGTCTATTTTTGCTCAACAAAAAAAAAAATTAAATCAAGAAATGTATTGGCATTCAACAGGCAATCGTTTTAAAAAAAATCCTTAAAATTTTTTTTCAATCCTAAATACAAAACAAAAGAAAACCTTTTTATTGATTTTACCTCCACCCAGTAAAAAAAAAGTTTGATTTTGCAATTTCTACGTTTTGATCAAAACTGAAAAGAATTCAGCAAAAATGAAAAAAGAATGAATGAAAAAAAAAAGGAATGAGAGATTCAACCAGCTGCTTTCTGGGGCACGTTTGGAACACATTTTTCAAAAAGGTACAAGAAAGAGGTAAATATCCTTTGCAATTTGAATATAATCTCACCCTTTCCTGAAATATTGTCATTCTTCAAACAGGAGATTTTTCCAGAAGATGTTTAAGTGTTTGTGCAATACTGACTGTACGTAGAGTGAACTCAAGTAGCATGGAAAAGCTTTGGAAGTAGAGTAGAATCAAAATAATCTGATTCTCTTTCCCACTGGAAAATCTGACATTGTTTCAACCTTTGTTTTTCCCCTGAATTGGGAAAAAAAAAAAAAAATCAAAATCAGGTTTTTTTGAATGAAATGAAAGTGAAAACTGTCATTCATTGAAAGTGAATGTCATTCATTTATGGTGCAGTCATGTCACATAAGAATGAGTTTGGTGCTTCATGTCCCCATTCTTTACCGCAGAACACAGATCTCATGATGTATCCACAATCACGCAAGTTTTTTAACAAATCTTGTGACTCAACTGAAGGGGAGCCCAAGATGCATTTTGGGTAGAGGGTTTGGTCTGCAGGCTGCATATTAAACTAAATATTTAATTTTGATATTATCCCACCTTCTCCAAAAATCATGCACAGAAAATATGGGTAGAGAATATAAAAACAAGATATATGAAATACCATTGACAGATAATTCCTGACCAGCACTAGTTGGAGGATTTGGGGTGCTCTTTCCCTGCCCCCAAGCTACCAATCATATAAATGCAATAGTGGATTGGATTCCTGACTTCTGACATATCACAATAAAAAAAGATCCTGTAAGCCAAATGGTACCCAACTTAATACTTGTACTATAATTTGGAGATGAAAGGATTATACAACAGACAGCTAATTTTATAGCTAGTGTCCCAAAGCCTGCAATATCATTACCTTCTTAACCAGCAGAAAAATGAAAGAATGGTTTGAAATAGGATGAAATTAACTAAACCATTAAGAGAACAAATGATGTGTTTAAGAATTGGAGTAATTGCAGTCATTCCACAGGATGGATGCTGAGCTTCAATAAGTGAAAAATTTACTCCAGTAAGAACTGAACCCCAGATATCTGTTCCATTTATTAACAGCTGGGCTGGCCAAGGATCAGTGGACCAGGTGGTAGGACACAGATGCTGGGGGAAAAAAAAGTCAACCTACCCTCAGAAGCAGTCAATAGGGAAAACTCAGGGCAGGGTGGAAATGTCAATTTAAATAAAAAACATCAGGACCACCACCACTGGGAGGTAAAAATGCTTGTCACTAGAATAAGCTAAAGTAAATCTGAAATTAAATCAGCAATGTCTATTTCTAAGGGGCCTTTCTACCATGATAAACAAACTGAAAAATTACAGACTGTAGTCTTGCTTCAGAACATAGCCATCCCTCAGCATGTGGTCTTTCCATATTCAGTGAACACATTACCTAAGTAGTTTGTGCTCCACTGTCAAATTTTAACTATATTAAACCATTATCAGAACAAAAGCAACTGCATCTCATTCCATAGGTTTATAATTTCATCAGTTAAACTAACAGTGCTTATGTTATTTGTTTTCTTCTAGTTCTATTTGTTGTTGGACTGTTAAGTGGATTTATACTACACAATGGAAGTTGGGTCTGAAATATTCCATCAGGAATTATAGTCATAGGGGTGCTACTATAAAAAGGACAGAGATCAGAAAATAGGGTGCATCCATACATGCAGACATGTGCACTTGCAGCAGCTCAAATAGAAGGAACACACATTTGTGCTGGAGATTTGTGCCTCAGCCCTGAACATGTACTTTGATGTAGGGCAAATTGTACCACCTGGAACAAACTGACTCTGCCCAGCTTCTCCCAGATCTATGGCAAGTGGGAGCTAGAGACTGAGGCCAGGCCCCAGCAGAATGAAAAGCTGCCTTGGTGAGCAGCTCAGGGCTACTTCCCCTCAGCAACTTCTGAGGCCCAGCCAGCTGGCACCTTGAGGGGCCCCTGTACCCTCTACCCACTGCAGCAGTCTGGCAGTGGAGGATGTTGCCTGGCTGGGACCTGGCTGCTGCCACCTGCAACAGCATGTGGCCCCATTGCTGTGTGCCTACCAGACCTGGATGAGGACTACATGGCCACCTGGGCTGTGGTACAGGCACTGCAAAAGAGCCCCCCTGCACTTCTGGGCCAGCTGCCAGTGGGCCATGTCTGCAGAGTGGGCCTTCATGCGGACCTGCCGTTATGTCTTCTGGTGCCCCTACCCTGCCATCTGGGCAGCTATTGCCCACAAGATGTGCTTATTGCAGTGGCCCACTTTGAACTGTCAAAGCTTATCCTCCTGGCCCTGAATAGCAAGATCAGACACCTCATCTGCCCTCCAGCTGGGTCCCTGGTCCTGGGCAAGCTCCTCTATCCAGTCTTACCACTTGTCTCACCAGCAGAGATCCTGATGTTCCCCGTTTAAAAACTGCAAATTCTCTGATAGAAAACCCAAACTTTCATTAAAATACCCAAAATCCATGTTCTTCTGTGATTAAAATGAAACACCACTATACATTGAGAGATCAGCTGGGCAATATTTTATTGATATATTTAAAATTTTAAAGCCATTTAGAAGTATATCAGTCATCATCATAATAAATGAATTCTAAATATCTATAGACTTTGGCGTTTGCTTTTGGTGGGGTTTTTTTTAATTTTTTTTTTATTAGAGCTGTTCCTCCCACCGTTGCTCACCAAGATGCAGGGCACTGATATGCTGGTGCCCTGCCTTTGCCCCTCACTCCCAACCCACAGCCCTGCCAGTGCCACTCACTCCTGACCTGCAGCCCCCACTAGCTTCCTCCCAGCACCAAGACATAACTCCAGCTGCAGCTGTTTCACCCACTCCTTTGGGTAGAACAGCTCCCAGGCCAGCCTCCCCATAAAGAGGCTGCTGTAGGACCAGGGGGGCTTTTACAGGCTTTGGAGCCTGTCCTACCCACAGCGCTTCTCTCTCTCTCTCTTCCCTGCTGCCCCCTCCCCCCAAGTGGTTCCTAGAACCATTGGTCTGCATGTCCTAGCACTGTTCTGGGCATGGGGCAGGGCTGCAGTGTGGTAATTGTACCTGCAGCCATGGCTTCCACCAGCAGGTCCTGTCCCATTCCATGTAGCCAGCTGGGCATTCAGGGTATGAGATTTGTGGGGGGCATGTGGGGAGTGAGTGTAGGGTCTGTGGTGGGGGGCATATGGGGCTTGTGGCTGGTTATATTGGTGGGAGGTTTGTTGGCGTAGTTTGGTGGTGTGGGGTTTGTGGGTGGATTTCAGGGTGTAGGGGAACTGTGTGGGTCAGGGGGGACTACTTGGGAGGGATGGGTCCCTTGTCCCCCCACATAGTGTACAGTCCCCCCCACACACATGGCACATAGCCTCTCTGCAGTAGCATCAGTGGCCATTGGGTGCTCAGCTTCCCCCCCCGCCCCCACACACAGCATGGCTCCATTGCAGAGCTCCCCCCCACCCATGGCATGGCATGGCCCCAGCTGCCTGAGACCCAGCACCACCTGTTGTGGTCCCAGCCTGGCACTATACACCTTCAGGCAGGACTGGGACACTCCTGCTGTCCCCTGGGATCCTGCCACCACATGCAAGAGCCACACATCAGGCCAGGCCAGGTCCTGCCTCCAAATGCCCCTCACACCATCAGGACAGGCTGGCTCCATGGAGGCAGTACCCAATGCACAGCCCCTGCAGGCAGTGTTGGGACCCAGGGTGACAGCAAAAGCAGCCTGGTCCTGCAACATGTGGCACAGCTGGCACTGGTCCCAGGCAGCTGGGGCTGCACTGTGCCATGGTGGGGGAGGACTCTACCAGCAGCGGGCCCTGAGCACCTGATGGCCACTGCAGCAAGGGGGCTCTGTACCATGCAGGGGGCTGGGGACCCACCCTTCCCAAGCAGTCCCCCTCACCCCCACAATCTCCCCCACCAGCCTCCCAGGTCCCCCCTCAAACACCCCTACACACAATCGCTCCATCCCCACTTACAGGGGACACTGCCTGGGCCTGGGTCACTGCTGCAGCCTTACCCCACTCTTACTTGCCCTAGTACACTGCCCCAGGCAAGAAGGGAAGGGAGCAGCCAAGTGCCACAGCATCTCCTTGGAGGACCCAGCCTCCAGTTGCCTCTGTGCCACTTTTTTTCAGTGTTTTTTCGGTTTTGTTTTCTTTTTATTACCAGGATTTCCCAGTGTCAAATTTAGAGTCCACGCTGCAAATATGCAGTGTGGAGAACATTTTTTTTGTCCCCAGCATGCCTCTTGCAGTGTCTCAAACTACTTTGAGACGCTGCAGCTGGCACATGCACACATGTCTGGACACAGTCATAATGATCTTTACATAGCAGGGAAATGAAAAGGGAGATAATCCAAGTTTGAGCCCATTCATTCAACAAAGTAGAAATTGTAGATATTATAATTTGCTGAATATAGCGGGATTCTGTGGATGCTTTCTATGTGCATATTCTGAATGAGCACTGAGACTACTCTCAGTTATGCTGAGACTATACAATTCCTTTGGTTGATCCAAGAATAGGTTTTTTCCTTGCCATTCCCAGTTGCCAACTATCTGTACATTTAAAAATGCATTAAAAGTTGGTGTTAAAGCCCTTAAATTTGAATCTGGACCTTGTTACTGCCTACTGCCAGGCCCTGGACAGGTTACATTTGCATTATATAAAACACAGGCCAGTTACAAACTTCGGCTATTAGTAAACCATTTCCAGATTGTCAGTAAAAACAGTTCTTGGGTTAGTAACCCTATTTCTGGTCAGAACAAAATGAAGCCAGATCAGATAAGGTTCCTCCCAATAGTCCAGGGCAGTATTGCCCAACCCATCCAGTGCGTAGAGCCAGTCCCCAGGGCTCCCCACGGGTCTAAAAATTCAGCAACAGTAACAGTGTTAATTGCTGAGGCTCCAAAAGCTGTGACAATTAATCTTGCTATTGCTCCCCCACTGCCAAATTTCTGGAGTGTTGAATAGCCCAGTGAGCCACAATATATTGCTCCATGGACTGGATCCAACCTTTGGGCTGTATCTTGGTCTAGGGCAAGTAACTTGCATCTATTCATGTAGGCTCCCAAATCTCAATATTTTGAATACATATTTTTAAAAGAGTGTGTGCATGCATGAATGTGGATCAGATCATTGTAATGCATGTTCAGATCCACCCCTACTTCTCAGTCCAAACTCCCGCTAGTTTGTTTCTTCAGCTCCAATTCAGGATAAAATTATAAACTATTCACAGATCCAGCATCAATGTATTCCTGAATACTTCCGTTCAGAAATCAGAGTGTATTAGTAGTCCCAAGAACCAAAACCACAACATCTTTGCCACAGCAATCACAAGCTCTACGTCAGCTATTTGAGCAGATTCTAGCAAAAATTGTCATTGGAACTTCAGGCGTAGCAGGCCACATTCAGCAGCAAAGGAGCAGAATCCATTCAACTGGCAACTTTCCAGAAGATAAAAGCAGAACAGTCCAGGTTTCCACAGCTAGGATTCAATCAAAGCAGACAAAACCAACAGCACTGAGGGAAACTCATAATCAGCAGTTTGCAGTATAGGTCTTGGCAGTTAAGAAAAACCACAAATCCCTTTTTAAGAAGTGAATGAAACAAAAAGGATAATTAGTTTTACTCAAAGTTCTCTCAATGTGTGCATGATGTATAATATTTATATTATTATTAGGAGATATTATTATTATATTATATATTACACACACATACACACAGAGATCACAAGAATCGCCATAACTGCAGCAGACCAATGAACTGCCATTCTCTGCTGGCAGTATAACAAAACCCAGGAGACAGTTAAAACAGAGTTCTGACAGGAAAGAAAAGTTTGAGAGTCATCTGAAGGATATTTTCTTAAGCCAAAATAGAATCATTCCCTTAGCACAACTAGGCCACAGTCTATAAAGTGTGATGCTGAAGCCAAAAAGCTCACCATTGCAAACAAATTTCACCATGCCAGTATACACACAGGTTTACAGTAGGGTCCAACATGCAACAGAAACTGCACTGTTTCATAAAATTTCTACCGTACAATGCAAGAGTAGGTACCTGTCTTTCAGAAGACATGTATAACTGCTTAACGCTATGCCACTAAAGTTAAGGACGTGCATATGTCATTTGGAAAATTGGTCCGTGATTAGTATAGTGAGTGTGTCTTAAAGGGCAAGGTCACCCTGCATTATGGCTGTAACAAGGGCCTCACTTACAGAAGCAAGCAAAGTTCTAGTTAAAATCTTATCTCAGACAGCTAGAAGTTCAGCAGACATTGCTAACTCAATCTAGAAGGATATAACACGATACGGAGCAAAGAGAGTTACTGGATTTACAGGAAGCTGCCTCATGATATCTAAAGTGACCGGAAAAGCTACAGTTTGACTTTTTATGAAGCCTGAAAATCTAGTTTTCATTTCCTGGGCTTCAGGTTTTTCTAAGTCTTTGTTTTCTCTTGGGATGAGAGTTTCATAGTAATACCCTCTTTCTCCTTGTATTATTAGCCCTTGCACTAACTACTGGTGAAACCAGAGAGACAAAAATAAGCCAACAGCACTCGTCATACCATCAGGCAAATATTGATCCAGAGCAATCTGCCACAGTTTTGTTTTTTTTTTAATTCACTTGAAATTCTGCAACAGTAACTACTATATTATATAAAAATAATTAGATTTCAAATGCCAGGTCTTATTAACAAGCCAATGCAGAGATATCCAATTTGCTATCACCTTTTCTGAATTTCAAAATTAATCTTTTAATCAGTTCTTAATCGAGTACATTCACTTTAAGTGCCAGAGGGAGAAATGAGGCATGCTAATGGAGTTCCCAGGACTCACTACCTAAACATATCACTAAACACAAGTGTAAAAAAAAAAAAATCTAGTCTGTGTTTTTATTGGTCTGCATTAACCTAAAAGCCCCTCTAAATGCACTATTAAAGATAGCTATTCATTAGTAATTATTTTATAATGAAAAAAAAAATCTATAGATTTTATGGGGCAGGGAGGGAAAGAGACTTCAAGTAAGGTTTGTTGGATATCTTCTCCTCCAGTGTCAAAGAATTTTTAATAATCTAGGCTTTCTTCAACTACTTGCTTCAAAAAATCCTTAGAAACTAGTGCTGTCAGACAGGAGTGTCATGAAAAGATCTCAGCATCCCAGTCTCCAAAAGGTCAAACTGTGGACTTTACCTAGTCTGGACAGTATTATTATATCTTCTTTGAATTCCACCATTTGAGGTAACATTACTGTTTACTCTAACATACATTCCTTGATGTCTTTTTTGCTTGGTGAGCTTTTATATTATTGAAGCTATTAGACTTTACTGAATTCATTTCAAAGTGCAATTTAATATATACATACACAGAAACTCATCTTAGCGTTAGTTAACTACGCTTTACTTTTGATATGAACCCTGAAAGATAATATTTTCTGGTAGAAGACGTCACTACTTTCTTCATGGACATTTGCACTTTGAAGGTATGATCAAGTGTTACATTTAGACTGACAGTAAGATTGATCTAAATTCCCTACTCACGCATGTGTCGGTGGGGTTTAAATCCACCAAAAAATAAAACAGACACACCTGATTTAAATTAGATCATCTCAAGAGAACCTGTTTGAGTGAACATCTGCATGGCTTCACAGCACAACCCTGTGGCTGAGAAAGCCCAGCCACTCACCCCAGCAGTGCCTTACACCTTCAACCAGACCATTTTTAGCCCCCGCAACATCCTCTGGGATTAGACAATACTTACTACATAGCTAAATAGAGTTTGTCTAGCACAGCTCCGTCAGCCTTTAAGAAACATGGCTGTCGGGAAGGGACTAGAGAACAGAACAACCTTAGCTTGCAAGGCAGTCTTTACCAGATGGACTAAAGTCCATGAATGCTATAGTATTTTATCGCAGTAGCTTCAGCAGTTTCTAGGCAAAGAAAAGCATCAACAAAAAATGGACAGTTTAGACTGGTCAGCTGAATGCACATTAACAATGTAAGAACAGGCTCTCAATAGCACAGCCAAAAAGCAGACATATAACTAAAATGCTTGAGGCTACATCATTTGTACTTTGCAATTTTAGAGAGTAATAAAACTGCATTCTGAAAGGTTCAGACTAACCCCTTGATAAACCATATATTTGAAAAATTATTTAAAGTTTGATACATGAAGGCTGTCAAGAGGTTTAACTTCATATTTACAGGGAAAAGAACAACATTTTGACTTCTCAGAGAGAGCCACCTGTCAAAAAAAAAGAGACCTTTTTGCAATTTAAACATACAAACAAATAGCACATTAGTCTGAGGTCTATTTCTCCAGTACAATATCAGCGTTACTTTATAAAGGCCTTTCGCAGGCCATTACATTTCAGTGTGATATGGGTAAAGATGATATTCATTCTACCTGGTCACATATAAAATAGCACATGAAACAATGCATTAATGTTAAACCAAATTAACTACCCTAGAGTAACCCACCATCACCTATTCATTTATTTTAAAATGATACAAAGCTTGGTTGTGTTTCATGAACCAAGCTTTAATTAGAGTATTTTAGGAAATGTGTTCCCTGCTCTGTGTTCTGCAATTAGTTAAATATTACATCATTTTATTTCTTCCTGTTCTGTGTGCGTTTAAAAGATCAAAAGAAAAAAAAAACTTCCATTCATTAAAACAAAATTATTGTACATGAACCAGAAATGCATTTGTTTTTGTTTCTTCTTGAAATTTAAAAACCAAAAGCCCAAGTCAGTCACTGTCAGAAGAATCAGTGCTGGATCTAGTCAGAGAATTAATGTGCACTCGGAAAAGTCTTAAATATAATCAACAAGGCAGTTTTCCATTTTAGGTCTCAGTAAGCTGCATCTACCTATACGCTGCTTATGGCAAGATCAAAGCCGAGAGCCCAGAAGCTTCCAAGTCTTGCACAAATGTTTGTCTTTATACCATGCAAGTAACCCTATTGGGGTCACTGGAATTTACTCACATGGTATCCAACATTGCACAGGAGCAATCTTTGCAGTATGACAAGTTTTGTGATGCATTTCTGTCATAGAAAAACAAATAGAGGAAACCATCTCTCATGATGGCAGAGAATACAATTTTCTATGCCCTAATATATATATTTTATCTTTTTTTTTTTTTGAAGGAAAGACTCTCTAAAGGTAGCTTCATTACAGTTTCTGGTCTCTCCTGTTCTGAGAAGCCTCCCTAGTATTTGCGCTAAGTATTGGTGTCCTCACGTTACACAAACACAACCCTAATTCTTCCTTTTCCCTAATTCTTCTCTTCCAGCCCTTCCCAAAACAAAAAGTCCTCCGCCCCCTCTGATAACCAAGTGGTGCATTCTTTCTCTCTCATTTAGTAAGACTGCAGGCCTGTCTCACAATAGAACAGGAAAAACAGGTTTGCTTATTTATAAATTTTGGTCCCCCCCACAAATGTGAATATTATCTTACCTGAAAGGGAAAGGATCTCCATCTCCTCAGCTTGTCTTTCCTACAACAGGTAATGCTCCACTAGTTTAGCTCAAATAAGAGTCACCACATTGTGAAACAACAGCCAAGCTACCCACAGGGATTGAACTAGCTGCACATATTGACTGCATTAGCACCTGATGACTGTCCTAATTAGAACTGCAACCTGTGTCAGCCTCCCTGCTACATCACTATCTCAAATATCAAAAATACTTAAGCTCCAACCCACATTCCCTTATGGGCCAGTTTGCTCAAGGTTAAGGCAATGTTCAACTTGATTTTTTGTGTATAGATGTAAATCGAGTAGGGACAATACTCAGGTTGTGCCTTGAGTTAGCACTCTAGGGAAGATAATCCCTTTCTTTTCCTACTTCACCCGTTATAATGCACATCTGTTAAGCAATTAGGCACTTGACAATGGCTACTGGTAGTCTAGTGCTGGCAGCTGGCTGAGAGCTATGATTAATTGTAAAGTCAGTTCACTATTCAAATGGGACTGCATCCAAGTTCCTAATCCTACTCTATAACATAATCTAACATACTTTGCCTAGGGTTTTTTGTTGCTATGAGTTTTAAAAAGACAAGCTGATCTAAAACAATGGTTCACAACAGATTCATTAGTTTAGGACTTCTACAATTTGCTTGAATTTTGGAAGCTTGTGATGTTTACTTTTCTGTTGTTAACCTTTTATGTTTCTGAAATGTACTTGTTTCAGGCATCTCTGAAAACCTGCCATAGTCATGGAACTGGTGATATCAATATGAGATGCAATAATCGTAATATTGACCATCTTTATTTAGCTGTGTGTTATAGTACAAAAACATCTAAGTTATTCCAAAATTGGCAGTCTGTGAATAAACTGACTATTGAAATTCCTTTTGCATATTAGAGGAACCCAGTAATTTAACTTTCATATTGTTCCATTCTATTGTTCTGATTTCTGTTTGGGTAATAACTCTGTAGCACTCATACAGCTGCAATGATTTAATTCAGGTTATGACATTTTAGAAGCCATGTCTGAATGTGAAATATAGTAACAAAGCAGCGTCTTTTACAAAATAGCACATTCTATAGCCCTTTTTCATATTCATGCCACATCTGGACACCAGCTATCGTGGTGCTACTATTTCGGAAATGTTTCCCTGACCTTTTCCATTCCTTAGACTACTGTAGATAGATATGATGTGCATTAACATTGATTAATATGGCTTTAATACTACAAGCTTATTTGATCTTTAGAGGCACAGTCATATATTAGGGGTAGTACAAAGCCAATATCACCCCTAGAGATCTCTAGAAGAATATCCCTCTTGGTCACAGGGATGTGTAGAAGCAGACTGCTCCTTCAGTAACTTCACATTCACCAGAATTCAGAAAATTACACTAGTAAGAAATTTACACTTCTGAAGTTCTAAACATGTAACAGTACTGCTCTCCATTGGGGTTAAAAGAGGTGTTGCTCCATTACCGCCTATGTAAAAAGGGTAGTACACCTTTCAGTGAGTGCTTTGGGCACAGGAAAGCTTATTTCTAGCTCAGATTTGAGGGTTTAAGGCATAGGTAGGTTTTATTAAGAAGCAGGAAAGGATAGGGCCAGTTCAAACACTCAGCCCAGGTTTGAGTTTTAGCTCCATCTGATTTGAAGTAGAAACTTGAGCTTGAGTCTCCTGCAGCCCAGCTGAGTGTCCTACTTACTTCCTCCCATTTGAGCCCTATTTTGCAAAAACTCATTGAGGTCTCATTTTCATTCCAAATCTGGAACCAAAAATCTCAAAATCCCCATATCTTTTTTGGCAACACAGAGTTGCTGTTTACTCCTGTTCCGGCATTCAAATATAATCAGTCTCTGTAGAGCTCAGCCCTGAATGCTGCCGAGGGTCTTCCAAATTCCATTTATGTCACGGGGAGGAGAGGGGATGGACTACATGAAAGGCCAAGCCACACTGGATGAAATAAATTGTTTAAAGTCAGAATAACAGCAATAAGGCAAGATTTACCCACTTCACTACTATGTACGTTTAGGGTGACCCTTACAATGGAAAGTCTGGTTGTCCTCCGTCCTCTATTGACACAAAGCCTGATGCCTTTATGTCCTCTTTTCTCTTCAGAAGGACATAAAGGCATCAGGGTTTGTGTCAATAGAAGACAGTAGCAGAAAACTGGAATGTCGTCTATGATGGCCACCCTATGTACATTGGAACATTTTCTTTCGCACGCTAGCTGTAATACTATGATATCATGGAATGCAGCCTTCCCCACTTCCAGAGCTAGAAAAGAAGTAGTCCAAGGATATACCATCCATATTCCCTGTTTTGTATAGGGGGAAGAACGGTAAAATAGTAGATATACGTTTCTGCTTAGGAACTAATTTCAGGTTTAGATTGCTAATACATAGCAAGCAAAAGGTATTCCTGTATATTGCAACTTTAAGTGGTGATTTTATTTAATTCAGTATCTGCTGCACACACTACCTGTTTGCTTCATCCCTAGTCACTTGATATTGGATTATATTATATATTCTGCTCTTAGCATACAATCTATTAAAGCTGGTAAGAATGAAATATGAGCTATTTTGATCATAAATGAATATAAACTATTTTCAGACATATGCTCAGAATAAGTATATTTTCCACCTTGTCATGTCATGTAGTATAACATATTACTTCAGCTGTCATTGCTGTTTTTATTATGCAATATGTTAACGCTTAAAAGCTACTATGAGGTATATGTGCTCTCCAGTACAATCACTTGTGACAATAAGTAATGGATTGAAATTATCAGCAGATTTGTCATATCCAAACGCACAGGCATTATACAAGCTGCAAACATTTAGCTCCACTTCAGTAAAGACTTATTTTATAGTTATAAGTAGTAAAACTCATGTGCAGGAAATAAGCTTAATTCCCCATCCACTTAAATAACCAGTAAAGCTCAGGAACAACTAGAGCCTACAGCCCAGAGGACATCCTAATAAAACTTAATGGAGAGGTTCTGTTCTGTGTTTTCCCACTCATGATCAATTTAAATGCAAGGACTTTGTGTTTCTGGGGTACAAATCTTGTTGTTTTTTGTTAAGTTTTCATAGTGCATGAACTACATACAGCAGATGCTGAAGGAGCTGCACAGAGAAGCACAATCTTCTCTCCAGGGAATTGATAGAATCTTTCCCTACCATTATGTAACTCACTCCAACACCTGACCAGATAGTTAAAGGTATTTTGGTACATAAAGAAGTTGATCAGGAATTTTCAGAAGTGCATAAGCACTTCACTTCAATGGATTACAAAGAAGATTTTGAAAATCCCACCCCACACCTTCATCTTTAGGTGCCTTTGAAATTCTGGCATTTGGGTCTAGATATAGAAAGGGACATAGGCTCTGCAATGCCAAGTTTCACAACACGTACCTTTTAGGTGTCTGAGTTCTATTTCCTACTCTAAGGACTATTTATATACTTTATATAAAGCAGTCCTATACAGAAACCCTTGAGCACAATTTAGGACTAGGCCCAAATGAATGCCTTAACCAGTAGCCTAAGTCATATTCTTGCTTTCTTCCTCTTCCTGGATAACTGAGTCTTGAGTCCTTTCCTACAAGATGGGTGAAGAATAACCTTGATCTCAGAATATCAAATAGCATGGTAGTTAGGGTACTGCCCAGTGAGAAACAGACAGAGAACAAAATTAACCTGGTTGCCCTGTATCCTATGTAACTAACCTTACCAATGAGCTATTGTATAAAAGGAAGGGAAACGGTCCCTCTGCATTTTCCTAGTATCTCTAGGAAATACTGTGGATGCATGTTAAGCAGGCTGTGAGAATATCACATTATACACAAAAGAACATGTAGGGTCAGATTCTATTCTACCTCTTAGGCACCTAATTGAATTTAGACACCCAAGTGCAAGTCTATTCCATCTTCTTAAAGTCCTGAAAAAAATCCATTAGTAGTGCATCTACTTCTATACCATACCATTGTGGGGGCTGGGCTCAAGGGGTCGGGAGCCCAGGTAGTCTTTTCCTCTGTGCTCCCAGTTGCAAGTCGTGGTCCTAGGAGGGAAGGCTGCATTGAGGAAGTGAACCAACAACTCCGACAGTGGGGCCACTGAGGGGGCTTCGGCTTCCACAACCACAGCATGCACTTCAGGGAGAGAGGACTCCTGGGAAGGGATGACATCCACCTCACGCAGAGGGGTAAGTCCCTATTCTTGGCTAGGATGCCTGATCTTCTAGATAGGGCTTTAAACTAAGATTGCTGGGGGACAGGGAAATAGTGACTGGAGCTTGCCCAGGGACCAACATACAAGAAAGCTCCATAGATAGGGACACTAGGAGAGCAACTCTTGCAGGAGCTGAGGGAATAGTTCTCCTTCTGCATGACAAGAAATGGAGGGTCTCAATAGGAGGACTCAGGTGTCTTTACACTAATGCCAAGAGCATGGAGAACAAGCAGGAAGAGCTAGCCCTCCTGCTTTCCAGTGGGCATTATGATCTAGTAGGGATTATGAAGACCTGATGGGACTCCTCATATGAGTAGAGCATAGCCATAGAGGGCTACACCCTGCATAGAAGGGAGTGGATAGGGAAGAAAGGAGGCATAGCTCTTTATGTGAAGAAGCAGTACACCTGCTTGGAGGCCAACATTGGTTTCAAAGATGAATGGCTTTAAACCCTCTGGGTCAAGCTGCAGGGGAAAGGAGGGGATGGGGGCATGGCAAGAGTGACCTAACTGTAGGTATATACTACAGACCACCAAAACCATGGGGAAAAACTCAATCTAGAGTTCACTCAAGAACTGACAGAGGCCACACAAGCACAGGACATGGTTGTCATGGACAACTTCAATTACCCAGACATCTCTTGGGAGGGACACTTGGCCAAGTCGGATCAGTTGCATTCCTTCCTGACCCACATCACAGAGCTCTTCCTGGTTCAGGAGGTGCATGGGCCAACCAGAAGTAATGCTCTCCTAGACTTGATTCTGGCCAAAGGAGATGACCTGGTGACTGATTTAAATATAGAGGGTAGCTGAGCAACAGTTTTCACTGTCCATCGCAAGGCAGACAAATCAGATAGAAGGTTTAGACTATGTACATATCAGCCCTCCCAAGAAAAGGACTTTTCTGGAAAAATGCAGCAGCATAACTTTAGGCCCTTGGGAAACTTTAAAGTAAAATAAATAAATACTTACATGCATACAAACATACATAAACCAGGCATCTGTGGCCTTTAGGCACCTTCAGAGTTAGACAAAAACTATATAAGGTTTCCAGTACTGCGGTTCAGATATTAAATGCCTAAATTTGACTTCACTACCACTTTAGGCACCAGAGTCCTTTACTGAATCTAGCTCCTAATCACTATTCTTTTTCTGAAAATGCCTGTAGAAATATTAATTACTCTTCAATTATAAAAAGGGTGTTGTAGGAAGGGTGTCTAACCTGACAACTGTGGATCATAGTTGGTGTTGACTACATAATGTATTGTCGCATCTGGACCTTAGAACTAGGTAGAAATAATCGATTTCTTCTTGAGGCTTTAGACCTTACCTTTGAATCAAAAGCCTAAATGCACACTCCAAGTATCAGTCCTTTAGCAAACTTTGCTCCCCATGTTCCATCAGGTTACTGTTTGTATGCGACTGAAAGAAAGATTTCAGTACAAATTTCTAATAGAAGAAAGCTTCTCCAGAAATACAATATAGTTTAGCAGTGGTAAAAAGTAGCATGCATGAAATTGCAATCTATAAAGACAGTCCATTGTAAGTAATACTGTTCATGCATTTTACATCGCTGATTTCATTTCTTTTTCATCTATTCCCTTCCCTCTTTCATTACTTCCCTCAGTTTACAATTCTGTATTTACTTCTGTTCTGACCTCTGCAAAATTTTCATTATGATCCTTGCTATTTGTCAGAAATTCAGTATATGCCAATTTTATTTGCAGCTTGATTTTTATCATAGGATTCAATATATCAATGACTCTTCTGATAATTTACACAGCAGTTGAACCCAGAATGATCACATACATGCATTTTAGTAGGTTTTTCACTTTTTCCCTATTAGTAGTTAATTAATAGTTAACTTGTTAGAGAGACTGATGTTCCATGAGACTTGTTAGTCAGTGTCAGTTTTAAAGGACTATGCTAAGTAATTGAAATTACTTTTCTCAATCAAAATGAATTATAATAATCACATAAAAGTTTAAAACAAAATAATTTTCCTTATGACATTTTCCTCATTCTTTTCATTATTTTGTTATGGTAGGAATTGAAATGTATAGGGTTTTTAACATATATTCTAAATATAAATAAAAACACATGGTGACAGTTCCTCATCTGATATAAATTACCATACTCCACTGAACTCAGTGAAGCTACAACTTTTTATGTTAGCTGTGAATCTCCTCCATTATAATGTGAAAAGACCTTTAGATCAATCCAACCTAGACTTTCTTAAACTCACTGGTCTCTTTTTGTGTAAACATAACATTTTTAAGTCTAATTTATTTGATAAATTCTTCAATATTTTCAAATTTCAATAAATAGATGTATGTATACACACACATAATCTGATTGTCTGTAGCAAAAGCATTGCTATATATACCTGGTGCCTAATACAAAGAGACTTTCTTTAGCTGCACTACCAAAATAAATACTAGCCTTGGTTTAGGTGAAAGCGTCACCCCTGTGATGCAAGCTTTGGACAAAAATTAATACCCCTTAATTGCTATTATGATGAAGACAGAATATACATCCACATTTCAAATAGCTAAGTATATTTCAGATCCAAAAACCTGAAGCCTGAAGGCTTACAGCATTTGAACTAAAAGAGATGTTCCTTAGCTCTCATCAATAGTAAATTGCTTATCTTCTTTGTAGACCAGCTACCAGAAAGCAATATTACATGTGCACACAAGTGACCAATTCAACTACATTTCTCTCCGTTTGCTTGAGTCTGATTTCCCACTTATTTCATTTCATTCATCTAAAGTTTCCTATACTGAACACAAAGTAAGCAACGACTCAGCTTGACAGTGCGTTAGATGTATGTTATAAGTTATCAAAACCAGATCAGAAAAATAATAGCTCACGTCTTGAAAACAGGGATTAGGCAACACAGTCTTTAAGCAAAATGCCATCCATAAGTATGTCATGCTTTAAACTACATGGCTGCAAACCATCTGTTGAATTCCAGAAAGAAAAAGATTTGGTTGGGGACATTTGTGCAGGAAGTTTTATACACTTGAAAGAAATAAGTGTATTTGTGGTAAAACGGATTAGCATAAAGCTAATTAATAAAGCATGGCAGACACAGGTATCAATGTACTTGGCAAATGGCATAAACATGCAAAAGCCAAGACTTTGTATAAATGTGACAAAAATGACTGAATGAGGTAACTACAGCATGCAACCATTAAAGCTTAATTCCAGTGTCTTATAGTACTCTGTCTCTCTCTGTCTCTGTCTCTGTCTCTCTCTTATAGTCAGGAAGCAATTCAAGTATTTTAAAATATGGCTATGTGCATAGCCAGAAAAACCTGCTCCTGCAGAGATGTTCAGATGCAATAATTATGAAAGCTAGACGATTTAGCATTACTATCATCACTTATATTACAGTAGCCTTCAGATGTCCAAGACTGGCCTTTCCTTGTGCTAGGCATGTTGTAAGAGACAATCCCTATACTGAGGAGCTAGCAACCCAAATAGACCTCACAGATGAAGGAGGGAAGGTAAAAAGTTGCAGAGGAAAAATGAAGCAGCATGCTCTCACATGCAGCCAGCAGGGCTGTATTAGACCTCAGAACAGAATCCAGAATTTCCGAGTCCTAAATCAGTGTTCCCCAGTCACTGGACCACAATGTCCATCTATATACCTACACATCAGAGAGAGAACACAACGGGACAGAAAAATATTGGCAGTCTTAGAAATGTTAAAGTCTGTTTCTCTTCTGCTATGCCTCAAACCATGAGACAATAAAAAGCCCTAACAACTCAATCAGCATTTCCAGCATATTTATATAATTTAGTTTCCAATCCACTACAACTACTATTTATACTGCTCCCTGGTTTGGCAGACCTAGAGGAACGCCTGCTCTCCCAGTTTGATCCTGTTTCTTTTATTAGGGCATATTTTATCCATTGCTGGGAATTCACTCTAAGAACTTTCAAATCTGGCTGAAGAGTCTCTCCCCATCTTTGTTTTGATTGGCTAGGAAGATAAACATGATAAAAATACCAATAGTTTCCCAAAAAGTAGTTAGCTGATCTGTTTTAATCATCATAAGCACATTTAGTCATACTGAAATCCTTGGGAATTCACTACTGACTATTATACCATATGAGTAAATGATCAGTGACACATGGCCTTGGAGCCACAGGATAAGTGTTGTATAACAAAACAGATGTTTAACATCCAGTAAGTTATGAAAATATAAAAGGAATGTCTCTTCAGGGATAAATAAAAATAATTAAAACTTGAATACACTGTTTAGACCCTGATCTATTGAATTATTGAACTACAGATATGTGTATATTGCAAACTTCAGTGTAGCATAAAGATGCATGAGCTAGCTTTAACCCAACCTGCTCAGATTCTGGAAACAGCATAGCTGAGGTAGCACAGAGCCAACTGACCTGTTTATTGTCTGGATGGCACTCCATGCTGCGGCAGCTAAACTATTTCCGAATGGCTGAGCACAAAAGAACTTTAAAATTGCAAGAAAAACAACCTGGAGAACAACTTCCCTGGTAAAAAGAAGAGACAATGCAACACTTTCTTATTCATTATCAATGGCAGTCCCTCACCAAGGATGATAGTCTTCGATGGCTGCCTTATCGGTGGATCCAAAGTTGGCTGACAAGACTAATCTGAAATCAACAGGTTCTACTGTGACCTGGGCACGTGCTTCTGTGCAGGGTGGGTGGCTCTGGATTTTTGGTTCGATATGCCAAATGCTGTTGTTGCCACTATGGCTTTTCCATCTCCTGTTGTCATTGTGAGGTTTCAAAGTACTGAGATGGACTTGGGCAATAGTCTCCCACAAGTTGATGTCGATGTTGCATTTTTACAAGTTGGCTTTGAACATATGCCTTGACTCCTCTTGAGCATACACCTTGACTGAGCTTGGCGAATTGCTTCAGGAGTCTGGAGTTGGACATTAGATAATGTGGCCAGCCCAGCAAAGTTGATTTCAGATGATCATCACATCAGTGCTCATGGTGTTAGCTTTTAAGAGAATACTAACATTGGTACATCTGTCTTCCCACTTGATTTGCAGGATCTTCCACAGCAGGCTTGATGGTACTTCTTCAGCAACTTCACTGGTCTCCTGTACGTTGTCCACATCTTTGCTCTGCACAGTAAGGTGAGGATCACAACTGCTTGATAAGCCATGAGCCTGGTTTCAAATATGATATTGCAGTTTTCAAATACTTGTTTCCCCAGGCATCCAAAGCATGCCCTTGCACATTTGAGGCAGTGTTGGATTTCTTTGTCAATATCAGCCTTCTAAGGTACAGGCAACACTCAACTTTCTTATTAATACAAATATTAAAGTCCTTTTGCCTCTATCTTGCTAACAAGTTACTGATTCTTCAGAGCCTGAGAGCTTCTTTTTGTGTGCCACAACTCTTTCTTTAGGAGGATGTTTTTGTTTTTTTAAAGAAAAACCTTCCTTACTATTCCATTCTTGTCTTATTAGCTCACACTTCTCTGTGTATTTCAGACAAATTAAAAGGTGTGTCCCTATTTTTTCTCCCCGGAGATGTCTTTCTGTTCAGTAGCTTGACAGGTATACCATAATACTAGCATTACATAGTTGGGTTTCAGCTTCTTCCTTGCTCGCAGTTTCCTCCTTCAATCAAATATAAAAGAAAGGAACAGTCTATGAAACAAACTGAACCCTCAGAAGTCTACATACAACTCTTATTAAAGTTGCTTAGAAGCTGTACACATCAGCATTGGGATAGTCTTACACATTTTTATAAGTTTCTAGTTTTGTCTCCTCAGTCTCTATGTTTGCAATATATTACATTCACCTGACTAAGGGAATTCACAGTTACCAAGCTCAGTAGGCCAAATGTAAGCCTTATGTATGATGTATTTTTATTGTTCAAAGTAACTTAAGCTAGGACTGAGTAATATTTGTAAAAGTGCTAAAGGAACAAATTCTAAAGGCCCCTGGGGAACTCTACCTTTAAGAGGTTATCACAGAAACCAGCTGGAATTGATTGATGTGTTTCACAGAAGCTCACCTTACATAAGGCCGACACGTTAGAATTCAGACTGAATAAAAGAAATCTCTATCAGACTCTTTGGCTCTGAGTGGTCTCTGAACATAAACAGCACTTCCTATTGAATTTGGAAGCAAAGGGTGCCAGAAAAACAGGTAAATAGCCCTAAGGTAATCTTACTTCTGACATTAGCTAGGTTCTGAAACACTATGTTTTCAATAATATTAAGTTAATCTAGATAAACAAGGCTCCTTATGAAAGTATTTATAGCAATTTTAGGAATTTGAGAAGTACAGTATCCCGTGTTAAAGTTAATCATAAAAGGGAGTACAAAAGAATGAAAACAATGGTTGCTGACAGACATGGTGGGGAGAGGGGAAGTGTTTTACTGGAAGCAGCAGCACATTAATTAACCCCTCTCATACAGCTCTGCAGTATGAGTATAGATTGGGTGCTTTAGCAGGGCTTTTTGGTGATTTTATCTAATAGCTTATTTTTATTTAATAGATAACACCAAAGACACTCCAGTAAATAACATAATCTATGCCTTTTTTGGGCATGTGCTGGACTCGATGCAGGGATGCACAAAGTTTAAAATAAAGTGCTGTTAGGAGTAGGGAGGGGGGTACATCTGTAAGCAACGAATGTAACTGACTAAGGCTGAAAAGTTGATTTCACAGTTTTGAGAGCTAAACGAATGCAGTCGTATATACTAATGTAAATTTCACCAAGATCAAGAATATTAATGTTAAGCTATCACAGGGTAGCTCTCTGAGTCAGTAGCTATTACTGTACCTCCTTACTAGATGTAGGGAAAGCAGGTAGATATGAACAAATGAAACCTAAACTGGTATAATTTACCCTGGTAGAGTTCTGCCCCTTAGTCACCAATGAATTGCGGTAATTTGCCCAGTTTACATTTATTTAAGTTTTTTTATATTTAAATGTATGTAAAGGGAACATTTTCCATGGTATAAAAAAGGAAAAATTTTAGGAGAGCTGGCTGCTTCCAACTAGTTTTATATATTTGATGTGTCAGCAGGGTTTTGGCAAATGCCTGTAGAAAGACAGAGCATGCACTTATTATATTTTATGCTAGTCACTTCACTTTGACTTTTTAAATTATGTATTCCAAATTTTCCAACCAAGTTTAGGTGCTATTATAACTCTTCATAGAAAACTAAGCCTATGCATACAAAAATTAATGTCAAAACAAGGTGCCTGCAAATCTCAGCTTGTTCCCTACTGCAAACAGTAACAGATGTCCTTTGTGATCATTATTTGTGGCACATATGAGCCATCTATTGTGAGGTGCTAACTCACAGATGCATTTGTTTGATGCTTTCATTTCATTTTGGAAATACTACTATTGTCCAACTGCAGTAAGAATTGATTTTGCAAAACAGATGGAGCATATTCTGCTGATGGCTGGTTCTTAGCCATAGTTCAGAATTTTTTCTCTGCAGTTCCTAGGAAGTATATTCATACAAATCAACAACATGGAAAAAAAAAGTCCAAATTAAAACATAGTAAAGTTTGATGTTAACCCTCAAAAACAGTATATTACACATAAAGCAGGAAATCTTTTCTGAAGTCACTTTGCTCTGGCTTATTATTAAGGTTGAAATGATACAAAAGAGAATTACTTACCTTGAGATCAAATAACTGTAATGAAAACTAGACATTGTCTCATGCAATAGAGAGAAACCTAAATTTGTTGGCATATTTAGTTGATTTGGAGGTAGAAAATGGGAAATGATTTGAAGGTAGGTATGAAAGTGATTTCCAGAGGGAAGCAGGGAAAAGTGCCTGAATTAGGGAACAAACAAAAAGGATGTACAATTTGTGGGCATGGCAAGCCAATGGATGTTGTTGTAATTATTTGTTGTAGTGTGCAAAATGCTCTATGAAGGCTTGGGCCACTATGCACAACACAAAAACATAGTAAGAAACTACAAACTCAGCCCTGAGAGCAGAGGTAACCAGGTAACTCAGCGCACAGGGTAGAAGTAATAGATGGGGTAGGAGCGGCCTCTGGGTGCCAGTAGTGTGTATGGCTAGTGACAACAACCATTGTCATTTTTCTGCACCTCGCCCAAGTCAAAACCCAGGGCTGCTACCCCGATCACTCAGCATAGTTATGTTATTGCCTGAAAGCTTGCTAACTGAAGACAAAGTAGTGTTTGTCAGTGCAGAGAGCTGTGCAGATGCATAGACTTGCCATTTGCACGGTGTAATACTCTGAATCATTAATTTATTTATTTAGAACTACAGTAAAATCTAGTTAATTCACCATTCCAAATCTAGTTAATTCATCATCCCCACTCCCTCCCTCACCATGAGGGCCTTGATTTGCCCCCCCCCCATTCCTTCTCTCCCCAACATCCATTCTCCCCCACAGACTTACCTGCTGCGCAGTGCTCTACATGCTGCTGGGCTGCGTTCCTGGCTGCAACTGCTCACTCGTGTCTTTGTGCACCCCCTCCTGTTGCAGCAGCCTGGTGCCCACACTTGGGCTGCCCTGCGATCCTCTGTGCTGCCACCACTGCCCCACTGGGTTGCCCAGAGATGGCAGTGATAGCAGCAGAACAGGTGCGGGCTCCAGAACCATATACACAATTAACACATTACAAAAACTAATGTGAATGCTGATTAACACATTAATCATATGCATTAACTTTGATTAATTGACAGCACTAATTTTTAACTTTTCATGAGATCTATTTTGTATGCTGTATCAAAGTACAGTAAAAATGGCATCTAACACAAAGAAGTATAATTCTGAGCGCAAATCTTACATGCTTTGGATTGCTATATGAAAACGCTATGATTATGCAGATGAATGTTTAAGATACAATCTGTTACTACAAAAATTCAGAGGGATATCTGTATGAAGAACTACATAATTATGAGGAATTAAAACAATCAGTCCAAGATTTTTCCTCTGTAAACTTCCATGTACAGGTAAGTGGGCATACAGGGGACCTGGAGGATGCAGAAACAAGAGGAGGCAACACGGGAGGCCTCATTCTTCCTGAGAAAGCAGGACAATTGACTAGTCACCTCACATGTCTGTACATGAATGCACAGAGCCTGGGAAATGAGCAGGAAGAATTGGTAGTCCTCACACAGTGAAGGAACTATGATGTGATTGGAATAACAGAGACTTGGTGGGATAGCTCACATAACTGGAGCACTGTCATGGATGCATACAAACTGTTCAGGAAGGACAGGCAGGGGAGAAGAGGAGGAGAAGCACATTTAAATATGCTGTATTTAAGAGAGCTGTATGATTGCTGGGAGGGCAATACAGTACTGTATAGGCAATCCAGGAAGTTTCTGGAAAGCATTGGACACAACTTCCTGGTGCAAGTGTTGGAGAGACCAACTAGAGGCCATACTTTTCTTGACCTACTGCTCACACACAGGAAAGAATTTGTGGGAAATGTAGAATTGGATGGCAAGTTGGGCAGCAGTGTCCATGAGATAACTGAGTTCAGGATCCTGACAAAAGGAAGAAAGGACAGCAGTAAAGTATGGGCCCCGGACCTCAGAAAAGCAGACTTTGACTCCCTCAGAGAACTCATGGATGAGATCCCCTGAAAAGCCAGTGTGAGGGGGAAAGGATTCAGGAGAGCTGGTTGTTTGTTAAAGCATCCCAATATGCAGGGAGAATAGCAAATGTGGTGAGCAACCAGCTTTGCTTAGCAAATAAATCTCTGGTGAACTTAAACACAAAAAGGAAGCTTACAAGAAGTGGAAACTTGGACAACCCCCCCCCACCACCACCCATGGGTGCCCCACCCAGGCCAGCTCCAGCCCCTTAAGAAAAAAATAATAAAAAACCATGCACTCACCACTCCTGCTGGCAGGGGTGATCCCTGCTGCCCCGCACCACGTGCGAGGATCTGAACAAGCCCCCGAAGTCCCAAGCCTGCTGCAGGAGCGGTGAGTCCCAGGGCTTTTCTTGGGTTGTTTTTTCTTAAAGGGCTGGAGCTGGCCCAGGTGGCCTACCCATGGGGGGGCTGGGGCAGTGGAGGGGCCCCCCATGCAGTGGGGGGTAGTGGGGATTGCCTCCCCACCCGGCAGCACCCAGTGATCACTGGGACTTTTCTTTAAAGTACCAGGAACTCGGGGAGGGCTGGGGGAGTGGGGGAGGGAGTTGGGGAACCTGGGGGGTCAGGGTGGCTATTAGGGGTCCCCCCATGGTCCCCTCCCCCACCCCTAGTACTTACCAGCTCAGAGTCAGCTGCAGCACCCTGCTGCAGCCACTGGGGACTGCCTGAATCATCAAAGCTCTCCAAATCTTTTCTGATGATTCAGAGAGCTTTGAAACCAATCAGTCCTTTGAACTGGTGCCCTGATTTCATTCAGAGTTTTAGCCACCAAATTGGGCTGAATCTCCTCCAAATCAAATCACCAACCAAAACTTCACACAGCCCTATTGAAGAGTAGTCAATGCTTTGTCAAAGCATCAGCTGGCATGACAGATGCTGGGGATAGCAAAGGTCAGGACTTTTAAAATTGACTAATCATCAGGAGCAAATTCCATTGTGGCTTAAAATGCATGAACATTAGCATTAATTACCATTTTAACAGGTGATAAATTGGCTAAAGTATTTTTGTACAAGTTAACAGGACTCTGGCAGCAAATTTATGCACTGACTAGTGATAGTTATCCCAGTGTCTATCTAACTAGATTTAACTATATCAGTCCTCAGGCTCACTACACAGAAAGAGTGCTGGCAAGTGAATGGTCTGATCATTCTTTTGGTAGGGTGAGATAGCAAGTTGTATGAATCGCAAATGTGTGATTTCTGGTGGGAGAAAGGAAAATACATGTGAGAGAAGATAGTGATGGGAATACAGAAACTACACTTCCCATCCCACCCTCTTCCAAAAGAAGGCCCAACCTCCCTACAAACTTGGCAACCTGCTTTGACTTATTCTGTGGAAGAGATCTGCCCAAATTTATTTTTGAGCTGAATCATCTCTCTGTCCCCTGTAGGTGAAAGTAAAACATGGCCAAAAGCCCAGTAGAAATAAAAAGCCTAGGATGATATCGTCATAGGAAATTAGGGTTGAAAGGACCTCAGGCGGTCATCTACTTCAGCTTCCTGCTTAAAATAGGACCATTTAACTAGACCCAGCTAGACAACTAGACCTGGGTAGACAAAGCCAAAGCTGGGATGATACAGATGGGAATGATCCTGCTTTCAGCAGGAGGTTGGACAAGATAGCCTCCCAAGGTCCCTTCCAACCCTAATTTTCTACCATTTTATGATTCTATCATCCCAGCTATGGCTTTTTCTAGCTAGGTCTTAAAAACCAATAAGGATTCCACAGCTGCTCTGGGTAGCCTATTCTGATGTTTTACTACCCTCCAGGTGAGAGAGTTTTTCTTAATATATAACCTAAACTTCCCTTGCTGCAACTTGAGACCATTGTGCCTTGTTTTGTCATCTGCCATCACTGAGAACAGTCTAGCTCCATCCCGTTTGGAACTACCCATCAGGAAGTTGAAGGCTGCTCTTAAATCACCTCTGTCTTCTCCTTTCCACACTAAAAAAAACTCACCAGTTCCTGCAGCCTCTCCTAAGAAGTCATGTGCCACAGCCCCCTCACCATTTTCATTGCTCCCCACTGGATTCTGTCCAATTTATCCACACCATTTCTGTAGGGCCCCCAGAACTGGACACAGTACTCCAGATGTGACCTCACCAGTACCAAATAGAAGAGAATAATCACTTCCCTCAGTCTGCCAGAAGCACTCTTACTAAAGCAGCCCAAGTTAACCTTCTTCACAAAAAGGACACACTGTTGATGCATATTCAGCTAATTTTCCACTGTAATCCCAGCTCCTTTTCTGTAGAGCTGCTGCTTAGCTAGTCACTCCCCAGCCTGTACCTGTGTATGGGATTGTTCTATCCCAAGTACAGATCATTTCACTTGTCCTTATTGAACCTCATGGGATTTCTTTTGGTCTAATATTCCAATTTGTAAAGGTCTCTATGAACCCTAGCCCTACCCTTCAGCATATCTTCTACTTCCCCCAGCCTGGTGTCATCTGCAAACTTGCTGAGGGTGCAGTCTATGCCATGTTCCAGATTGTTGAGAGAAACATTGAACAAAAGCAGGACCTGGCTGTCAATCAGGCATCAAGCCATTGTTCACTATTCTTTTGAGTCCAACAATCCAGCAAGTTCTCTATCCATTTTACACCCCATTCATCTAAGCCATACTTCCTTAGCTTGCTTGCAAGAATGTTCTGGGAGACCATATCAAAAGCCTTGCTAAAGTCAAGGTATAGCATGTTCACTGTTCTCCTAGCATCTACTGAACCAGACATGTTATCAAAGAAGGCAATCAGGTTGGTCAGGCATGACTTGCCCTTGGTGAATCCATGCTGATGTTCCTAACCACCTTCTCCAAGTGCTTAGAAATGGACTCCTTGAGGACCTGCTCCATGATTTTTCCAGGGACTGAGGTGAGGCTAACTACTCTGTAGTTCCCAGGACCTTTTCTTTCCTTTCTTAACGATGGTCACTAAATTTTCCCTTTTGCAATCATCCAGAACTTCTCCTGATCACCAGGAGTTTTCAAAGATAACGGCCAGTGGCTCTGCAGTCACATCAGCCAACTCCCTCATCACCGCCAGCTGCATTGCATCTGGCCCCATGAACTTGTACATGTCCACTTTTTTCTATATAGCTCCTAACCTGTTCTTTCACCACTGTCAGCTGCTTACCTCCTCTCCAAACTATGGTGCCTGATGCAGTAGCCTGGGAGCTGACCTTGCCTGTGAAGACTGAGGTGAAAAAGGCATTAAGCACTTCAACCTTTTCTATATCATCTGTCACTAGGTTGCCTCCCTCATTCAATATGGGACCCACACTTTCCCTAATCTTCCTCTTGCTGCTAACATATTTGTAGAAACTCTTGTTACCCTTCACATCCCTTGCTAGCTGCAACTCCAGTTATGTTTTGGCCTTTCTGTTTTCATCCTTGCATGGCTGAGCAATACTCTTGTATTCATTCCTAGTAGTTTATGCAAGTGTCCATTTCTTCTAAGAATCCTTTTTATGTTTTAGCTCACTGAAGAGTTTCCTACTTAGCCAAGTTGATCTTCTGCCATACTTGCTAGTCTTCCCACACATCAGGATGGTTTATTCCTGTCCCCTCTCCCCCACACCTCTCCGCCCTGCCATAGGTTTTCTTGAAATACAACCACCTTTCCTGGGCTCCTTTCCCCCTCACACTGATCTACCAGGGGATCCTGCTCATTAGTTCCCTGAGTGATTCGAAGGCTGCTTTTCTGCATCCAGGGTCCTTACTCTGCTGTTCTCTTTCCTTCCTTTCCTCAAGATCCTGAACTTGATCATCTCATGGTCACTGCTGCCCAAATTGTCATCCATATAGCATAATGAGCTTCAAGATAAAACAAAATCAAGACATTCTAACTTCCCAATAAGAAAAAACTCATATCTATAAAGGAGAGTTGCCTGTCATGGGTAGTAGGTCCTTTAGCCTTCAGCTTTGGCCTACTAACTTATGCAGTCCATGTTCAGAGCTGTTACTGACAAGCCCCAGCTAGAGTGATCATAGCAGTGCAAGACGGCTTGCACAATGAAGCCTTTAAAAAGAAAAGAGAAAGCTTTCTGCTAAGAGATTGACTTCCCTACTAACATTCCTGGAATAAGATATCACTTTACCAGATCAACAGTGATCCTTGAAGTTATGTGAAAGGAGAAAGTCATTAAAATTGACTGGATCAAATTCATTCATGACTTCATTCCAGTATATCAGTCTCCAAATGGAAGTTCCGGCTGGTTTCAGTTCAGCTGAGGGGCTCATGAAAGGAGCCTACAGTAACCTCCACATCAAGGGTGAATATGGCCCAGTGGTACTGGAGGTTTAAGTAATATTCAGCAATTTAAAATTCTTCTTTTATTTCAGCTGATCCTCTGTTTCCATGGAAACAGAGAATCAGCAGCCAGTAGCTGAGGTGTTAGACCACTCATTAATTTTAGCTGCTGTTTGTTTCAGCTTCATTTCCAGTTTCAAAGTAATGGACACAGGAATAAAGCAGTGTGAAACGTTACAGTTAACAGTATGCATGCTTGTGAAAACCTTGGGTTTTCTATCACATGGCCTCACCCACTGATTTCTGTATTTATGCTAAACCACCAATATCATGGGCTGGCCCAAGCTTATTTTAAAATAACCTTGGCCTCACCAAATGCTTGGCAGCCCTGTTTGATTTTTAAGCTAACAGCAGAAACCTTGTTTTGGAGTTTGGATTTGTCATCCCAAGTTTTGCACAGAATCAGACAGAACATATTCTAAGAAGTGACTTGCAAAACACATCACAGCATTTTTCTGAAGCTTCACTATCTTTGGAGCCTCCAAAAGGAGGCTCTCAATGCTGGAAATGCCAGCAGAGTATGAAGAAGGTCTGACTCCCATGAAATTGTTCACACTCCTTAATCTTCAACAAAAGCTGCTGGATCCCTCTAATCAAGAACAGTCCTGAATGTAAACTATGGATTTTAACTAAAACCTAATTTGTCAGCCTGTGCTGTGATTGGTTGCCTTCCAATACAGAAATTGTCTTCTAAAGTCATTTTATGTGAGACCTCCAAGAAAGTCCCACCTAAAATCACTTTGTATCAATCTCCCCATCACTATCATCAGGATGAAGTTGAAGAGACCTCAGTGGAATTGTTTGAATTTGATTAAATATGAAAACATGCTGGTTTATGCTTATGATTATAGCCAACTGTTATTCAGGTGATAATGCTCTACTATTTTCAGATTTTTTTTTTCAGTGGTGCTTTAATTTTTGACTAAATACTTTCTTTTTATTAACCCCATTATGAACTCACTATAGATTACTAACCAGGGTAATTTGACCATTCAAAACAAAATACAGGTCTGTACCCATGATGTATTACAATTTCTTAGAGTCCTTTTCACTCCATATTTTGCATTGTGTTAAATATGTGAACTGTTTTGATTTTTGGGGGGCTATTTTTTCTCATCTTTTGCCTTGCTGCTACTTCTCATGCTGGATCATGCTTTCCATTGCCTCTGTTTGTTGTTGATACGTGAACTGAAAGCAAAATGAGTCTTCTGATCAGAGGCGTGTAACCTGATCAAAGATCCCTTTTCTCCTCTCTTTATTTTAAATAGTGTCATGTTATTTATAGGTTCATTTCATAAGGCATAGATTATTGCTGAAAATTCAGTGTTTATCTAGGCATATGTACCCATCTTCCTGCCTGTCTTATTTGGGGCTTTTTTGGTGTTTGTTAGCAGGAGAGAGACAGGATGCTTTAACATTTAGGTTACAGCCTAGGGTTTGAGAAACACATGTTCCAGTCCCTGCTTTGCCAGGGATCTACTGTGGAATCTGGGCAAGTCCTTAGCTTCTCTGTACCTCTTTTTCCCCATTTTAAAATTATGGGTGCAGAAAAGATAATTACATGAAAAGATAGTACAGACCCTATTGAATGAAAGTGAGTCCATGTAAGTATTTAAGGTAAGGAGACCATGCCAGTTCTTACCAAAGTAACGTGCAGCACAAGATAAGATAAGATAAGATAACAGGTACACATCTGGTTGGACCTAGACTTTTAAAGGGCCACAACCCAAGGGATCAGGAGCAGACAAGATCCAGACTAGAGTCAGGGAATCAAGAGCAGGCAGATCAGAAGGCTGAAGTTTGTAAGGGACCAAGACATGGGTGGTCACCAAAGTAGAGCCATGAGCCACAGGGGGTCAGGATCAGACAGCTGTAACTCTAAGGGACTAGAATGTGTGCCCAGAGCCAGCTGTCAGAAGATGGGCCTGGATTTCAGTGAGGAGCCAACAAATCTGTAGCAGAGGAGTCCAGGCTGGAATCTAGAACAAATAATCGATAGGCACGAACAAGGAATCAAAAGCCCAAGGCCAGCTAGAGAGGCATCTGTCTTACTGAATAACCACTAAAAGAGCTTCTGCTTATAAGCAGGCAACCACACTCACGCAGACAACTATGGCCAGGTGGAAGTAGTTGAGGCCAGTGGTAGCTAGGCCCATTAAGGGACTCAGGTCGAGCTGGGGACTAAGAGTGAAGTTACATGTTACACTTAGACCAAACTAAACCTGTGGAACAGTAAGCAGTGTTAAAGTTAGAATGTGCTGTAAGCAGTTGCACGTTAAGGGTTAATACCATTTTTCTGGCTTGCAAAGCTCTGGCTTGTCACTAGGGATCTGGCAAGCAAGGGTATGGCTTGGAGCCAGGATACCTGGCCTCTATCCCTGCTCTGGGTGGGGATGGAGGGATGGGAAGCAGTGCATTCTGGGATGCTGAAGGACTGCAAATTGCTTATTTCATCTCTGATGGGCAGATTGTAGTTAGCCTAACACAAGGTTGGTAGCTTGGCCCACAACATGAAGTGACAAAACTGGGAGACACTCAGAGGACACTTAGTACTAGTTAACCAGCTTTAACATATTTATCAAGCTTTAACAAGTCACCAGTCTGTAAGACACATTAACTTACGTTTATTGTTTGAAAAGCAAAAAAATCAAGATTTAATATTTTCTACCTTCAAAAAGAACCCCAAAATACCATTGTTTTCTTGCAGACTTTAAACTGTTCTATAATTTGAACATGGCTTGCTGGGTTTAATTATGCTTTGTAAAATAATTGCCATTTAACCTGAGCTTTTAGAGTAGTTAACATCAAATAGTCAACATTGACTCACACTAAAGTGCGTCAGAAATTTTACAGTAAAACAAAGTAAAAAGCAATGCTAGTTCACTGAGCCTGAAATATTTCATTAGAAGCAGCTTGGTTTTAACAGACTCTCAAAACCCTTTCTAGACACTCTGCACTGGATTTGCCAAGAGTTTGTGGGCACTGACTGCTGGGGAGAAGGATCTACACAAAGCATAAAGATGCCTTAAAATTGAGATGGTATTCTTATTATTAATTGTGAGGTTTAATAAGTTTGCAGTGCTTTTTGGAAACCAAGGAAGGCTTCTTGGCCACCTAGATTACATCAATTTACACAGACTGCTGAAGATGATGATAACTAACAAGAGAAGGGGGAAGCCCACATATCCAGGATAATGGCTACACTATTTGCTGGAGCTGCTCTTAAAATATATACCTATTTTACCTTCAAAAGACATATCAGTTGTATAATTAGAAGACAGAGCACAGTCTATCAGTAAGGGCTCTAGAATGAGAAGTAGGAGATCTAATTTGTATTCTCAGATTTGCCAAAGACCTGCCACGTGAAGCAGGCTGAATTGCACTTTGCCTCAGTTTCTACCCCTTCCCTTTGTCTACCTTTTCTACATGGCGTGTAAAACTTTCCGGAGAAGGTGTGTCTCTTAATATGTAGTAACACAGTGCTTAGTTCAATGAGGCTTAATCCTGATTCATCTCTCAATGTCTGCAAGATATAATATATAAGCACTACTGTCATAAAAATGCTAGTTTTTAGATATTGTATTTTAGATATTGCATTCAATCAGAACAGCTATATCATTTGTAAAAATTACTATTGATATTACTTGATTAAACAAACAGAAGTCAGAAAATTCCAGGCATAACAGCACACAGGTGTCCTTAACTCTGTCTTCTTGGCATAAATACTGTCATACAGGCCCTCCAAACTTGTGTACTAATGCTGGGTTCCTTCTACCTGTAGCTCAGCTGCCTGGAAAACCTTTAACGGCTTCACCATGGATATGGCTACAAGAGATACTTTACTGCACATTAGACTACTCTAATGTGCAGTAAAATCATCACCATCGACACATGCTCAGCAATTACTACATAGTATATTAGTCAAATGTGCTGTTTTCTAGTACCTGAAGATACTGGTGATTAAAAAATGACATATTAACTAATGCATCATACCACATCTGTAGATCCTGACTCAAAACAAACTGATTCTGGTCAGCTTAGGCATCAAGGGGCCACAGCGGGTAGGATGCTGCCTGCCAGCCACCTGGAGGTCAGGACCTGTTCCAATCTCCAAGTGGCTGGGAGAGCTTTCCCAGCTGCCAGGCAGCTGCCTACCTGCTCTGTGGAGATCAGGACCCATCTGAATCATCACATGGCTGGGAGGAAGCTGCCTGCCAAGCCAAGATAGCTCCCCTCCACCCTGAGCTTGTAGCTAAGCCCCTGGGGCTGGTGCCTGGGGGAGTCTGGAGCTCCTCCTGTCTTCTGCAGGGGGGCACAGAAAGATTTCCCTCCCCTGATACACTTGTAAAATGTAGTCACATTACCTAATTCCCTCTCCACAAACTATGCAAGCACTCTCCCTTGAGCCATTTTACCAGTCTCTTGGTATCATTTTGGCTTTCCTCGTATGGCCAATTTTGGACAAAAAAAAAAAGCAGGCTGGGGGGAGGATATTACATGAAAACTTCTACAATACCTCCCTCATCATTACAGCCTAAAGGACAATAATAAATCTTAATAATTTAATGGAGACTCCCACAGGGGAGATAGTAGTAGAATGCATATGTAAAATAAATACATTTTGGACAGAATTTAAGAAAGTGTAATGTATTGTGTAAGCTAATTGTAGTATAAATGTGTGACAGCACAGGGTGCTGCTCTGCTAATGGAACTGAACTGTAAAAACTGTACTAGCTGTACAAATCCTACAGCTCCTGGACACCCTTTAAACTGAGAAACAAAGCAGGAGGAAACCAAAAGCACCAAAAAGTGCAGGAGCAGCAGGCTGAACGTGAGGAAAGCTGCAGCAGAACACAGACACAGAAGCAGAGGACAGGACTGTTGAACTGTCGCAGCAGACGTGCGAATGGCAATTAAGCACTCCCAGGACTGGAGGCTGGTTTGCAGCACCTCCGCAGGTGTGGGAGGTACCAGGTTTTTGAGTGAAGATACCACAGTGTTATTGCTTGTTATCTGTTATTTAGCCATTAAGTGTATGTACTTTAATGTGTATCTATTTGTATTTGTTTATCTCTCCCTAGCCCATTAGCATATGACCCTGACCCCAAGCATTTTCTAAATAAAGTTGGGAGCTCTCCTTTTGGTTTCCTGTGCCAGTTTCCAGGGCTGTGGGGTTCAATACAAAAGCATCATCTTGTGAGATGGCCTCTGGGCGACAATGAAAGAATCCAATAAAAAACACTCGTGTGGTTGGGGCTCAAAAGGTAGAGTCTGGAGAAAGGGATGAATTCTCTCATCGTGTGACATCATAAGAAACAAGGAAATGTAAAATCTCCTATACTCTTTAATGTGGTAGTGAAAAAGGTAGAACCAATGCAAAAAAGTTTCAATATAGGATGAATATAGGAAAGTAGAAGGTGTAATACAAAAGATGGCTTGAAACTTAAAGAAAGGAAGATAAAACCAAATACATGATTATATGTACTAGTCCACAACCACAGATATTAAATTTGACAGTTCAAACACCTAGGGCACTAAATCTTAACAACAGGGAAGCATAATACTGAGTAAGACTTAAAAGTTCTTAATGTGAATTATCAGCAATAGAAAAAAATATATCCTTGACATAAATATGTGGAGGCAAATTAACAGAGCAGCAAAGGACTTCTAGAGACTCTAGAGTGAGTGAGTACTAGCAGAGTAATGAAATACTTAGTTGGTGCATTATGAACTTAGAAATTTAAATTTATCCAGCAAGACTCTGAAAATCATTGTTATTTTCTTATGTTATGCAAGCACCACTTAAATTGCATGAAATTTTTATTCTTCAGTATTAAAACTAAGATTATGTCTATACCAGTGGTTCTATACATTTTTAGAGCCAAGACGCCCCTTGAAAGGTGACAGGTCCTAGCTGCCACTTGTTTGTGAACTATGGAACAATAATTCTTCTGTTGCAAAGAATTCAGAAAGACCATAATGGATCAGAATGTTTTTAATGGATTCCTATTTGAAATATCTGGGTTTCTTTTCTGAATCATGTGTGTGTGTTTTCAGAGGACAAAGGAATGAGGAGGAAAAGGAGTGAGATGTTGCAGATTGCCAGAGGACTTGTTGAAAGAAAGCACTTAACCCCAACACTTTTTGGGATATCCCATTTTGAGACTTGGGAAATGCGGTCACCCTAATTAATAAGCATTGTGACTATGTGTATTCTAGAAACTTGTTAGCATGCCTTTATGAGCCAACATTATTTAATATTATAATAACCAACTAGTATGAATACTGCACACCACCATTAAAGGGATTTTGTGGCACCCTGGTTGAGAATCACTGGTCCATACAGTGCAAGATATTACCATGCAAGATAATAGAGCTACTCTGTTCATGCTGAATCGTGTGTCTAAAATATGTATGACCACATTTGTGTGGTATAACACAGCTAAGTAATCTTGTATATGGTTGCCTGAATGAGCTGTGCTGCTTTCAGCTTAGCAGTTAGAACACACACTTTAGCTTATCATTTCATAGTGCTGCCTTGCACTGGATAGGAATACTTTTATGTAACATCTTGTCTTTCCCTACACATTTCTGAAAGAGACCAAGATAGTCATATTTACGCATACTAAATAGCACTTTTTTAAAGAAGCATACTTAAAGTGTCAAGGTCTCCTGCTTCTATCAATACATATATTTCCAGTCAAACTTTTTCTCTAAATCTTGGTTTCCCATGCACATTGCAGACTACAACCTGCTTTTTGCAAACATTACCTTAAAAGTGCTATTACTGTTAGTCAATGCATTGTACTTATGTGAAGTATATTTTTCACTGTGTCCTATCTAGAGCAAATCAAAGCCATTTTTCACTGGCACCCTCAAACACTTATCCTCCAGGAGGACTGTTTCCCTAGGTAAACCCTATCTTTTTGCATGTCATTTCAGTTGTACAGATAATTTTTTTTTTAAAATTGCAAGACAACTACAACAGGAGACTATTTTTACAGCTAACTCAGAAATAACCAAGCCTTTTTTATTTAAACTTTAGTTAGGAACACATACATGCACAATAGACAACAAACAGTGGGAAAACCTTAGTTATTCCAAGGCATGCCTTAGGCTGAAATGCCCAGGAAACCAAATTACAGATGCACCTAAGATTCCAGATGCTTTATCTGACATACTCATGTTAAGTAGCACACTAGACTGCAAATACTCCTATCCATTTCAATGGAACTAACTCATAGGGTAACATAAGCAATGTGAGCCCTTAAAGACTCGAAATCATTAATCAGGAGACATGGAGAAAAAAGGTGGGAGGTGGTGATAGTAAAGACAACAGTGTTTGAAGGATAGGCAAAAGAAATGAGGTTAGAGAAAGACTGAATTGCATGGGTTTGTTTTTGGTACAGGATGGTATAAGGAAAGAGATCTTTCCTTCCCACCATTTTGACAGCTGAATTCTAATTCGGGGTTTATTCCATATTGTAGATTTGGGACGGGGACAATCTATTCTCTGTTATGATCACATTTTAAAATTAGAAGAGGCTGGAATACACTGAGGCTCTCAAATTCTTGTGCAAATTATTATAAAACAAAGCATGAAGCAAAGTTCAGTCATAGAAGCAGAAGGTCTTTGAAACACATACAGGGAAAAATATGGAAGGAATATTTAATAAAGACACTCCAGATGAGCACCTATCTCCTAAAACATACACATATATTAAAAATAATTTAAAATTATCAAAATATCTATTTTTTACTGTCATCTCACGCAGCCAGTTGAAGAAGTCACAATTCCAATAATAGTATCAAATAGACATTTGAAGATTCTTGATCAAAGTCAATTAACACTAAATCCTGAAAAACTTTAAATCACAGTTTTATATTTTTATATATATATAAAATCAATGTTGGCTTATTATCAGGGCCTGTTAATAAGTTTCTAGATACATGCAGTCACAATGACTACTAATTAGGGTGACCATATTTCTCTGAGTCTCAAAATGGGGCACCCTGAAAAGTGGTGGGGGACACGGGTTTCAAAAATACTTTCTTTTGAAAAGCCCTCTGGCATTCTGCACCTTCTCACTCGCCTTCCTCCTCATCCCTTTATCCTCAGGTCTCTGACACACTCAGGTGTCTTAGAGCTCTGGGCTCAGCTGAGTGGGCCAGAAAGTATTGAGGGTGAGGAGGGAGATGAATGCTCCAGGATGCCATAGGACCAGCAAACCCTTATCACACCTGGCTAGATACTGCAGCTGCCACCATTACATTTCTACTCAGGTGTTGGCAGGTGTCCAGAATGGGGTGGCTCTGATGAAAATAGGACATATAATCATCCTAGTATTATTTGTCTCATTAGAATAAAATATACAAGTTACACATACATACAAAATAAATACATACTGATTAGAATCAGAGTTGAATCAAATTACCTGCTACCTTAAAAAAAAAGATCACCACATACAATGGGGCCCTAAACAACTGTACTGTTATGACAACAGATTTTCCAGATATTTGGGTGAAAGGAAATTTTTTATTTATTTAAAATATATCACTAAAAACACTTGGAAATAAAACACAGTTTTAAAACAAAAAAGTAAAAATATTTAGGTTTTGACACCATCACATTTAACATTTTGATTTTTTTCCACCCAAAAGCAAACATTTCAGTGAAGTCAACATGAACTCTCAAAATATTCTAGTGTTATCAAATCTACATTTTTCACAGAAAAGCCTTGCACCAGATTCTTTGTCCAATTCCAGTTGTTACTGACCCTAGAAACTGTCATCTGGGAACAACTGTTAGAGCACCACAACAATTATTGGAGATGTCACGTAAGAGAATAATTCAAATTATATAATGGCTTCTTCTGTCCCCATATCTGGAGTCCCAAATGTATCAGTCCTTTTAAGCCCATCTCAGTTAATGAATTTTTTTTAACTAAAAGGAAACTGTCATTTTGTTTTACTTTCCTAGGGCTTAGCTCTGAAAACATTATGTTTTTATTAAGAAAGCAAGCAGTTAGTGTTTATCTTCCATCACTTATCACAAATGTGATTTGAGCAACAAAGCCATTATCCAGCTGTTCAGTGGTTTTTACATTTTACAATTGTTGCCTTACTATTTGATCTATTATATGACAAGCAAAATATACAGCAAATAAATCATAACACGTGGATTAAGGCAGGACCTTGCCCAACATTCTTCTATTTAATTATCCAGAAATGCTGAAAAGATTATCCAAGGAATTGATACCAGTGAAATCCCTCCTCCCCACCACCCCAGACATGAAACGCTGGCTGTTTTAGTCTATTTAAATTATAAGTGCTGAATTAGAACAGGTCAGGTTTCTAGTGTGTGTTGATTCTATACTTGGAGCTAAAAGAATAAAGCTCCATTTCTATTATTCAGACTAACACTGAGTGTGCTTTTGAGTACAGGAATGTATACTTCTTACAGACCCTGGCACTGTTTTGAAACCAGGGCTGGTAATTCAATAGCTAAAAATCTTCAAAGACCTTCTAAAGGTAGATTCACTCCTTCTTCCAAGGTTCTTTCCTAGCCAGCTTGACTTAAAGACTTGATAAGAATATTAAACTATAAAAGATGCAAAGAAAATGTAAAGCAATCCAAGGAAAGGATGTTTTCTGGTTTTGAACAGCCGTGGCTTTTTACAGAAGCACTGCAAGGCACAGAGCAAAAACAAGTCATTCCTTTGTCTTAAAATCAGATGTACACCCCCTTGGGGCCCTGGCAAAGAAGTGGATCTGTATGCATTCTTATGATACATTATGTGGTAAGGAAGGTGGTGTCTGGCTCCCAGGGATGCTCTTCATTTTGCAGATCATAATGCACTGGGAGAAGAAGAAAAGACACACATTTGAAGGAACACTCAAGTATATAGCTCTCTAAGTAGTTACACTCTTTATCAGCAAGATGCCTTCTGAGTCCTATTTTTGTCTACTGTTGTTCCACTTCTGCTCCCAATGCTACTGGAACTCACCCAAAGTGCAATTTCAATCCTACATTTCAAATATATCAAAGCAAATGGAGGAAAGGAAAGGACATCATCCTCAACCCCATGGTTGAGCCTACATTGGACAGCCAAGGTGTTCAAGCTGAGAGTTGGTTGCCTGATAGATGTCAGGAAGCTCATAGATATGGGGGGATACAGAACTGGAACACTCTGAATGCCGCTGCTACCACCACTGCTTTACCACCTGTGCTGTGTGAAGGCAAAGGGCAATGAAAAGGTGCCTGTTATAGAGAGATAGGTGCTAATGAGGTTCAGCAAGACTATAAGCTGAATGACAAGAAAAGCAGGACAGCATCCATTTAAATAAAATGCCATCACCATTAATAAAAGGGCAAAAGGTAATAGCAGGGCATCCATCAGACACATCTGGAATCTTTTCACGTTTCCCTTTTTGATTTTATTTTTCAGCTGATCTCTTTACTGTTTAAGAAGTCAGAGCAAGTCTTCTGTGCTCTCCTTTGTGTTGCAAAGTCCAAGGGCTAGGCCTTGCAAGACTTAGCATTGCAGTAGCTAATGTCCAAGTACTGAGATGCCTTGTAGAATTTACAACTTCCAAAATAGGCACCCATGTAATGCCTAGGGAAGAGTTGGGTACCTAAGAGTGGGATCCACAAGCCCAGCAGGCAGCCAAAACTATTACAAAGGAAATGCTCTCTGAGATTTAAGTACCTTGTGTTTGGATGCAGAAAGATACTTCTCTACACATGGATTCAGTGTTCCCTAGAGTTAAGTACCTAAGTCCTTTCTTTCAAAATTCAGGAGAGGGTTGCTCCTTTCTTTCAAAATAATAGCTGGAGAAATGCCTAAATAGTAGGATCTAGTGGCTCCAGAGATTCCTCTGTCTGTCGCTACTTTTTATGGCAGAAAAATATTACAATACACATGTGTTAGTTAGCTTTAGGTAGCTTCTGAAAGAAAATACTCTAATTTCTATTACCTAATGACATGGTATGGCTTGTCGCTTCTCAAATCTTGTTGCCTTGTATATGCTGAGCATCATTAGGATTAGAATTAATAGCATGTTGCTCAGTTTAATATACTGTATTTGATACACATCTATGAAATCACCTCAGTTTGTACCACAAGATTTTGGAGCAATGTTACAATAGGAAAAGAAACATTTGCCATCAAGCAGTGTTTATTTAGGACTAACCCTTTTCATTTAATCTGACAAACAACTACCTTACATCAGTTTAAATTTACTTTTTAATTATGTATATTGCTTTTCTACACATGATGCTTCTGACTAGAAATATGTATCTCATTTTATTTTATGTTATCTAATTGACCCAAACACAAAGGCATTTCTCTTGAATACTGAGTGCTCATGTACCTTTTTAATTAAAGCTTAAAAAGCTTTTAATTAAAACAATAAATCACAGAAAGCAGTTTCCATCTGAATTGTCTTTTAGTTCTAGTCTATTTTTCCTTTTGTATTCAGATTGCTACTTTTCAGGTCAAACAGGGAAATAACTTCACACTTAATTGATACAGTAGCAATTTTTATGTTATTCCACGAGACAGGCAGAAGCATATATTTGAAATGCCACTACTGCAGGAACTGGTTAGGAACACCACAGACTGTCTATATTCTTTTTTCCTCAATATGCACTGTTGGCAGCAATTAAGCCTAAACTAAGATGTAAATCTTCCTACTTTTTTCTGTCAACTCAGCTTAGTTCTCTCTTGCTACATTGTCCATCTAGATTTGGTTTTCTCTTGATACTTTATCATTCCTTCTCACTTCAGTGGCAAGGTTTTTAAGAGATCAGTGAATGGCTATTGCCTCCAAGGCTGCTTCTAGACAACCCATGTGGATGGGGGAGAAATCTTATCATGGTTCACTTCAGAGTTATCCAAGAAGAATGCCCCAATGCATGGGGGCAAGCGGGCAGGAGGCCCAGGCATGAACTCTTTCAATCCTGGATTCAAAGAGATTCAAAGGCAGTAGGCAGATTCCTTCCTATGTGAGAGATCTTCCAGACTCTTCATTTATAGCAACAGCGAGAAGATAATGCCACAATAATATCTATCCAAATTTGTGCATACAGTGGGTTAGAAGGGAGTATAACCAGTTCCTGGCTCCTTCCTTAGTCCCAGAAATCTGTGTAGTCACTGCTAAGAGACATGCAAAGAAGAGTGCCATTAAGTTTATACACCTTTCCGCACAGGGAGCAGGAACTGCCATCTTCTAGAATCCACTCTATGAATGTTGCAAGAAGACATGCTCTGTTAAAGAGTAGAAGATAGATCCATACAGGGCTCAAAGATCAACACCAATGCCTGCTTTTTCAGGGTATTGACACCTGCTAAAAATTGGCAACTTTTAGTTTGACACTTGAGCTTGTTATATAATGCTTTGTCATATGATGAGTTGGGTGACCAAAAACAAGATCAGATGCTCAGCTTCTTAGCTTTTTTGAGCAACTTGTGGTAGCCTGCAGGAAATGCTAATATTTCATAGATTTCATAGATTTCATAGACATTAGGGCTGGAAGGGACCTTGGGAGATCATTGAGTCCAGCCCCCTGCCCAAAGGGCAGGAAGTCAGCTGGGGTCATAGGATCCCAGCAAGATAAACATCCAATTTACTCTTGAAGGTGTTCAATGTAGGCGCTTGAACCACCTCCGCTGGCAGACTGTTCCAGACCCTGGGGGCTCGGACAGTAAAGAAATTCTTCCTTATGTCCAGCCTGAAACGGTCTTGCAGGAGTTTGTGACCGTTCGACCTCGTCATCCCATGGGGCGCTCTGGTGAACAGATGTTCCCCCACATCCTGGTGGTCACCCCTGATAAACTTGTAGGTGGCCATCAGATCACCCCTGAGCCTGCGCTTTTCCAGGCTAAAGAGTCCAATGGCTCTCAGCCTGTCATCGTAAGCTCTGTTTTCCTGACCTCTGATCACGCGCATGGCTCTCCTCTGGACTCTCTCAAGCTTCTCCACATCCTTTTTGAATTGTGGAGCCCAAAACTGGACGCAGTACTCCAGCTGCGGCCTCACCAAGGCTGGGTACAAGGGGAGAATGACGTCCCGGGATTTGCTTGAGAAGCATCTATGGATGCAAGCCAGCATTTTGGTCACTTTACTAGCCGCAGGATCGCATTGGAAGCTCATGTTCATCTTGTGGTCAATGATGACCCCCAAGTCTTTTTCTTCTGTAGTGCTAACCAACGTAGCACTGCCGAGCCTATAAGGAAGCTGCAGGTTTTTCCTCCCAAGGTGGAGACCCTTGCATTTTTCAGTGTTAAACACCATGAGGTTCTCATCTGCCCATTTGCTGAGCTTGTCCAGGTCAGCCTGGATCACCCGCCTATCTTCTGGCGTGGATGCTTTGCCCCAAAGTTTGGTGTCATCGGCGAACTTGGCCAGGCCACTCCTGACTCCAATGTCCACATCGTTAATGAAGATGTTGAACAGTATGGGTCCCAGGACAGAGCCTTGAGGGACCCCACTGGTCACAGGGCACCACGATGAGTGACTGCCATCAATCGCAACCCTCTGGGTCCGACCATGAAGCCAATTTCCCAGCCAGCAGATCGTGGTGGAGCCAAAGCCACAACCGGCCAGTTTGGCCAAGAGGTGATCATGGGATAAGAGATCAAAAGCTTTTTTGAAGCCAAGATATATGACATCAATCTCTTCTCCCTTGTCCAGGTGATAGGTCACCTGGTCATAGAAGGAAAGGAGATTGGTCAAACAAGACCTACCCGCAACAAACCCATGCTGGCTGTCCCTTAGAATGTTAGCCTGGGCCAGTCCCTCAAGGATGGCCTCCTTAATAAACTTTTCTAAGATCTTCCCCAGGATAGAAGTCAGGCTAATGGGCCTGTAGTTAGCCGGATCCACTCTCCTCCCTTTTTTGAAGATCGGCACCACATTGGCCTTCTTCCAGTCTTCGGGCACTACACCAGAGCACCAGGAGTTCTCAAAGACCCGTGCCAGGGGCTGGGCTATGACGCTCGCCAGCTCCTTGAGTACCCTGGGGTGCAGGTTGTCAGGGCCGGCTGACTTGAAGGTATCCAGCTTCTCAAGGTGTTCCTTCACGAGATCAGCATTGATGGAGGGTAGTGGATCCCCCTCACCCAGATTTCCCTGTCCCGTAGCAGGCATGGGCATCCCGTGTGACTGATGAAAGACTGACGCAAAGTACCTATTTAATAGGTTGGCTTTTTCCTGGGCGTCAGTTGTCAGTTGCCCCATCTGGTTTAGCAGGGGTCCAACATTGCCCTTGCTTTTCCTCCGACTCCCCACATATCTGAAAAAGGACTTTTTGTTGTCCTTGATGCCTGAAGCTAGTTGGAGTTCAGTTGCAGCCTTGGCTTTCCTGGTTTGCTGGCTTGGCAGCCTGACTTTTCACCTCCACCCTATCCCTGACCAAAACTATAACTCCTTACTTCTGGGCTTTAGGGATGCATGTCTCTCTAAATGAATCACATCCTGGAGTGTGCCATTTCTCACAACAGACTGAAGCAACAGCTGTAACACTCTCTCTAATTTTCTAGCCTCTAACTTTTTTACTACATCTGGGGTGTGGAAGACTAATTAAATTTCATCCTTTGCCTACTCTGCTTCCTGTTTCTCACCTGCCACAACTTGATGGTAATCTGTATGTATTCAGAGTGAAGTTGTCCTTGAGACTGGGATAGTCATTTCCTTGGTGCTTTAGGGCTATTGTGATGGCCCCATAGTCACACCCAACCCTCACTAATGACTCCCCATCTGCCCCCTTGCAGGAACTCTCCCCCTCATTCTCTCTCTGTCTACACATTGGGCCCCCCAGACTCCAATCCTTGTTCAGGCTTCAGCGTTTTTTGACTTTCAGCTCCTTTACTTCTGGCTGAGACCCCCGGCTCTCCAGATCTCCATCCTACAGTGGAGGGTACCTTTCAGATACTCTGCTTGTGGCCTCCCTGTAGCCACTCCCAATCCTCTTGTCCTTAAACTCAATTCCAAAACAATGCATCAGAACAAAAGGGTTAATCACCTTGTTACATGCTACTTCCAATCTGCCAGGGTTACAACAGCAAAGGTTACCACTGTCTGGAGCTGCTGAGGCTTTCTTCCCCGGGTCCTGGGAGTTCCTCTCATTCCCACATATGCGACTTGTGGGCTAAAGCCTTCCTCCCCTCCCAACTCAGAGCTTGGGTTTATATTCCTAAACCCTACCTTTGTTACTTGGCTGCTGCCCCAAAGGAGAAAGAGCTGTCTAGATCTCCCTGCTTAGATGTCCCTGCTTAGCTTAATGGGCTGCCTGGCTTCCCCTGTTCTGCAGCCTTTCCTAGCTCCTTAGCTGCTGCTGGCGTCCAAGCTTGAGATTCTTTTGAGCCACCTGCAAGTCCCCTTTCCCCTGCAAGTCCCAAAAATTTGCCTCATGGAAAGGGTCTGCTGCCCTCTCCTGTCCCTCTGTTGCACACAGGTAACAGGGTTTGGGTTCCCTGTTCTAGGGACAATTAAGCATTCATTAGGAGAAAAAAATGTGAAAGAGCACAAACAAAAGTGCGCATGAATCTGTACCCTAATGTCTATCAGATATTATTTGGGATAGGGGAAGGCCTGTGTTCGTCTTCATTCCAATGGTCATTTAAATATTTTACATTATGTGTGTAGTGAGAAGGAATTGGAACCCAGGTCACCCCACCCCTAGGAGTGTGTTCCCAGAAGACCACAGCTGCATTTACTCTCACTGTCTCGGTGAATATTCAACTATTTCATGAAAAATGGAGCAGAGTCAGCAGGAGACACAAAGGTAAAGACATTACACTTTTACCAGTATAAGTGATCAGAAACAACTCTATGCCCATGTCAAAATAGAAGTTTGACACGCATGGATTGGTGTAAAAATGGTGAAATCCAGTCTAATATTTCCCCACCCCCACCCCAAAGGGTGAATGTACGTTCTGTTTGCTACTGATCTAATCTCTGCTGCTTACAGAAAATCACATAACTTAGATCTATTCTGCCTCAGGTTTTTAGAATATCCCTAACTAGCCTGAGCGATCCCAGGATCAGAACATCCTATATCACTGTGGCTAGGACACTTTCGTAAGATGTCATTCAAATCTATTCAGGCAGAGAAAGGAATTGAATGAATGCCCCAACTCCTGCATGAATGTGCTACTGGACCATTGGAAAAAAGATTGGAAAGGGGCTGTGACCACTGACTAATGGCCCCTTTTCTGGATGGAGTGCAGTCCTTTTAAATGTGCAAGCCAGGTTTCTCTCTGCCTCAGCTTCCCTGTGTAACTCACCTGCCACACCTGCCCTTTGTACACATCTCCTCTGGCTTCTTAACAGGCAGCCTGCCACTTACAAAATCTTTTGTGTTTGTTACCAGTCTTCTCAGGTTCATTCCAGTTTGCTACCCCACTCAGCTTCTCCTGGGCCCTTCTCAGCATAGGCTTTTCCTTGGGCCCATTTATGGTCCTTCTAATAAACTTTCCCTAGATTGACCTACCTTCTAACCTACTTAGTCTGGTTCTTATCCAATCCAGCCCAACCCTATGCCTAATCACAGCATCTGCTTCCTGGCTCCAATCCTTTCTTATAAGTGTTCTATTTTCCTGCTGGAACACGTTCTGCATTTTAATGTTTTAATGCTGAGGACTTTCCCTTACGTTTCTCTAAGGGGGGTCTCTAAGAGGGACATAACAGACTGAAAGAGCCCTTTCCCCTTTCTTCCTTGTAATGGGGACCATAGGGAGCTCTATTAAAAGGAAGAGTCATCGTCATCATCATCATCATCATCACCACACCTTCTGCCATTTTGTGCAGGGCTTGAGTTTGATAAGTTGGTCTAAGACTGTCTGCAAATTCAGATGAGGTAGAAGGAGAAGCACCTACTTTGTAATCTCAGTGGCCTCAAGTATGAGCCTGTTCAACAATGTTAGATTTAGGTGCTGCTGGCCATGCCCAGAAGTAGACTCCACAGTTAAGCAGCCAGTCAGGAGGATCTAATTTTCAGATTTTGAATAGGACCTAAGTATCTGATTGCCACGTTAGGTTTCTAAATCCCATTGTGAAGCCCATCCAGGAATTCTAAGCGTCAAGAGCAGCCTACCAACTTCAGGGACTTATCTAGTAGAAAAAATACATTATCATTCAAAACTGTTGGATTAGATATGGTATAAATACCAAAAATGTGTAAGCTATAATATCCAAAACCTATAAATGAAATTATATGCTTTTCTTGCTGTTGATGAATGTGGTTATTTTTGTATAAACCTTTATTTAATATTATTTAATGCCAGGTTGCTATCATTTTTAAACAATAAACACTGACAACCAGTAAATTATTCCTTTAGTGGGGCATCAAGGTGAACTTTACTTCTTCATTTTTTCCATGAAATTCTGAAAGCCTTTACTTTTGCTGGTATTATTTTCCCCTCTCTCCAAATACCGCATTTGCTAAATTTACAATTATATCTTCAGTCCTAGTGGGGAAAATATTAACCTCACCATGCCCTTATTGTCATAATTTCCATGAATTTTTATTTTGGGGGCAAAATTCTCAAGGATGGGTAATAAACTTGTAAACATACAATTGTGTTTGCAAAGGAAACCCATTTGTTACTGCCAATTAGGCAGTCAGATGTGAGGTTTTTTTCAGATTACATATGTAATTATCTGTTAATATTCAGAAATATTAAAGAGTATATAGCAATGAGGTGCACAGTTTTACACTTTCCAGTTTTGAATCCCATCATCAATAATAGCAATACTGTATCAGCTCTAATGCCCTGAGGGGAAGATTCTGATATCCTTGCTGTTTTTATGAGTGTGGTCAGGATTCCTATTAAAGTTATTGGCAGTATAACCAACAAGCATATACTTTGGGCCTGCTTATTTAAGTAAGCAAGTGTTTTTGGCAATCATCCCATAGATGCCGTAAGCACTGAATACGAGGTAGCTCAGAGAGCCAGACATCAGTCTTTGTTTCCCCTTTGCTCTGAGTGGTAAGGGGCAGTGCCTGTATACATGGTGAAGTCTGCTGCAGTTTAGCTGTACGTGGTGGACATTTATGCAACTGAGCTCTCTATCCTTCTGCTCTGCTCGTGAGTAGTGTCCCTGCAAAAGCTGCTCCCTACCACACTGACACACACCAGTAACATGGGACTTCCCATGAAATTAAATAATAGTTCACTGCTAGAAGTCTTTTTACTGAAACCCTAAGCAAAGCGAACATGTCACACACTAAATGCCTAAATGAAATCCCCTTCTGGGCTTCCAGTACTTGCATTGGAAACCCTCTCCCACTAGCATTTAGACATAAGACTTCCACACACCTGCCAAAGTGACTGCATATAGTTTTTCTACTTCAGTAATATCAGGATTCACACGTGTCCTTTCAGCCCTCAGCAACCGACGAGGGTCTTTCTACTTCATGATGGGCTGTTACAGCCTTCTCATTAATATTCACAAATAGTTTTCACCCCTTTTCACTTTGAGGAACACAACAGCTCTGGCAATTCTCTTCCTTCCCACTGACTTCTTACTGTAGATTTATTCATACTTCTGCCAGAAGTGACCTAACAACAAATCCCTCTCAATTTAATCAGTGGAATACTTCCTCCTCTCTACCCAAGGTTTCTCTTAAAAGGAAGCAACATTTATTTCCTTCCTTCACTTTTATTTCCTCCTCCTTTTCCCAGAAGGCCTTGCTCTCAGTCTTTTCATTAAAATGAATCACAAAAACCCTAAGGTTACAAGTACCAGAAAATCTTTCCTTAAAATAAGTCAAGACTTAGAAACAGTAGTTATGGCCAGAACCCTGTTACTAGCACCTTATCCCCCTCGCACAGTCATCTAAGGCAGCCTTGACTAAGCACAGAAACACATTAAACAGGTTCCTTTTTAAGTTTTTAGTATTTCAGCAGCTTACATTGTGTTGTTTGTCTTCCATACTGCTATTTGTGTTGCAATTCTTGAAATAAAAGTTTATTCTCATCTCTGGCCTGGATTTCATTGTCAGAATATTTAGTGAATACATAACAGGAATTGAGACAACAACTGATAAGCAGGAAACAGGACACATGGTCTACTCTAGCCCCTTTATGTTGTTCCTTTCCTAACTTTATCTTTAGCTTGCTTTTGCATTGTAGGTATCTCAGTTCTGCAAACTTGCTTTTCCCCCAAGGACAAATGAAAAAAAACAAAACCTTAAAAAAGGCTAGGTAACTTCAAGGAGATAAAAAAAATCTCACATTACTCACACAATAAAGCTGGTAATAAATTGAAACTACTTGCCCAAAACTACTACTCTGTAAAAACACCACAGTTGGGTTTTCCTGCCATCTTGATTTGCTTCCCCAGAGGTCATGTTGATCTAAAGATGTGAGCTTTGTGCCTGATGAATGATGATTGCACTCTTGTTGGCTTTCTTTTCAAAATACTTTGCCTTTAAAGTTGTTTGTGTAAAGTCATTGTCTGCAGCTCTTTTTTGGCACCATTCTCCCTTCTCAGAAATGTTTCCCACCCCCCAGCAAAAACAAAAACAAAACTGTCTGGTGGATTCTTTTTTTCATGTTTGTTTCTCTATCTCTGTTAAATTTAGACAACTCTACCACAGGGTGGCAAGGGTCTTCTGTTCAGTGACCCTGTAAGGCTTGACTAATTCCTGGTGATTATCTGTGGTAGTATTCAACTCAGTCTATGTAAAGGAGATGGAAGCAGATCCCTGAGCAGGAGGATCTACGATTTAGGAAATTAGATTTCTTCAGGTAATCTCTACTCCTAGAATCTTTGGGTGAGATTTGTTTGTATTGTTACAAAATTACCAATAAATACAAAAGACAGCCTAGGAAGAAGACAGACTTAGATAAGTGCACCTAGATCCATTCAGGAGGTCCACCTTGTTCCATGTCCTGAAATGAAATAGCCAGCTGGACCCCAGCCCTGTCTATTATTCATACCATTCCTGATGTAGTACAACTTTTTCTACTGGTGCCTGTTATTAGACGCTTTATATTCATCTACACAACTGTTTTTTTCCCTATTTTGAGAAAGGGAAACTTCATGCATGTCTCCTTGCATAGAATTTAAAAAAAAAGGAAGAATAGACCCCAAAAGAATGCTATGAAAGGCAGCCCACATGAGTATGTGCTGATGGAGGCAATCATATAAAATTATTAATATCCTAATTGTCTGGCTCCAGTGTGCTCTAAAAACAGTCCATCATCTTAATATTGTATTTTGGAGCTTATAGCATATGCTGCAAATTGGATAACATTCCCAGTGAACTCAGTAGCTCAAACCATGAGAAGAAAGAGAAACACTCAAGAACATGAGAAAGTGCTGTTGAAAAAGGGGGGGAAAGCCAAACAATTTCACCTGCTGTAGCTAAGGGAACTTCAGGCCTTTATAGCCTTTCTTAATGAAAGAACCAAGAAAATACTTTTAAGTGTTTTGAGTTTGGAGAGAATTGTTTCATCTGTAACCTGAGGGATAGAGAGACTTTGTTAGACCACTGGCTTTAATTAAATTTGCCATGCTTTGTTCATTAGCTTTCAAACCTTTTCGAAGGAGAAAAGAGAGAGAGAGAATAGCCTGTCAAGTATACTATCCAAGTGTCCATGGCTCTGATGAATGTACTGTACAAAGTTACTACATAAAACACAATTTTTTTCTTGCTTAAATATTGTAGTCTTGATTGTGATTTTTAAATACGTTTTCATTGCAAGAGAGAAAATGTTGAAAAGATACAGAGCAGCTTAAGTGTTACAAATAATTTAGGCTCACATTAAAATGTGCTGGGTAACCTTCTCTCTACACTAGGGATGGCATGACACTGTGATACTGTTAGTCAAATGGATATTTCTGTATACAACTAGCCCCCATTTCATTCAATGGGATTTCTTGTCGGGTGAGATAAGATTAAATACCAGCATAAATATTATATGTTACTAAATCAGAGTTGTGTGGAAGTGGAAGGCACCATTAAACCCATTCCTTCCCAACTCCAATTTGAGAAGCTATCATGGATGGGTTTAACTCTGCTAACCTTCTCCCACTGTAACTGAGTCCGAGATTTCTTGACAGGATGCAAGAAAAAGGTTTTTGAACACCGTCCTTCTCCCAAATACCAAAGCTAGGTGCTGAATGTGCATATATCTAAATGATGTAAAGGGTCAACTTGTTCAGAACAGTCTTTAATACGGGCTCTGCAGAGAAAAAGGGCAATACAGAAAGATCCTAATCTTACGTGCACCTCTGATTTAGCTAGCCTATAAGGTATGTTTCTACCATGCCTTCTGCCTGATTTCTGACTAACATGGCTAACTACCTCTCCGCTCACAGATGAAGTATTATGTTGATAGAATGATGACTAGTATATATAATTATGCAAAAAAGAAGCAGTCTCTTGTTCATAGATTTGGGGAGTTTTATTTTACTTGCTTATATTTACTGTACTTCTTTATTTTAGGCTCTCTGGGACTGAGGCCTAATCCCGCATGCCCTGGGACTTCTCAGTTCCATACCAGGTTGTGCAGGTTTGGGCCACTGAAGCCCTGAGAGCACCTGCTTAGGGTGTATTAGAAAGCACAAAAGCTTTCTAGTACATAAAGAACAGACAGCTGCAGGTGCCCTCATTCTACCACCTTAGAACAAACAGACATCCACTGCAAAATAATGGCATAAATTCATATCACCTGTTACAGCCACAAATTCTGGGCATTTGCATGGCAGCAAGGGGGCACTGACATGTGCTTCCTTGGATTTGTGCTGGCAAGTCCACTTTCACATATTGTGTAGTGAAAGTTGTCCACAGCTACATAACATTTGTATGCCAGTGCCTTAGCTGGTGACCTAAATAGAGATAAGTAAATATATACCAGCTGAGGATCTGTCTCACTGTGACTGCATCTATACGAGACACTATGTGTAGGAATTACTGCACATGTATTTGGTACTTGATTATACAAGTAATAAATAAATGTGCAGTAACCCAAATTACTGCACAGTAGCACTGGCGAATGCCTTTTTTGTGATTTGCTGGGTAGTTGTTGCAGAGTTTGTTATAAAAGATGTTGGTTTGATCTCTTACAGAGAATCTTTTTGTTGTTTAAACATCAATGAAGCATTTGTTAAGACAGTCCAGCTGAGGGCAAATGTAGATCATTCATTATAAAGCATCCTCAACCACGAAGAAATTCTACTGAAGTCAAAGGACATCAGTGCCTAAGTCTTCCTTACCATTTAAAAGTATAAATGATCCTTAAAATAGGCATAAATTTCATTTAAACTCACTTAAATGCCATTCACACTGCCACTGTGGTGGAAAATCTGACCATCAGGAGGTTTTTCTCTCTCTTTCTCTCTCTCTTTTAAACAGATGCTTATGGAATGGTGCTGGAGTCTTACAAGAGAGCCCAATTAAACTGTTCTGAAGATGCACAGTATACAATGCTAAGATAGTGCCATGGCAAGATGCCCTGTGCTAGCAGGAGCATAATATGTTAATATAAATATATAATACAACTATACTGCTTCCAGTCCTGGTGATTAAGGCAATGCCTTGTGCTATATAGTCATAACCACTGAGGCTATTGCTGTATAATCATGCCCTAGTTCTCGGTGGTACTCTGTTTAACAAATTATCTTTTAAATGTGCTGTATTGTTGTAATCATAAGTCAACCCTGCATATAAACCAACCCCACAATTTCTGGTTCAAATGTTCCTTGAATAAGTTGATAATCGCAGATAAGACCTTGAGCTACTATTGCCTTTACAAAATCCCACCACAGGATCAAATAACCAAGGAAAGGCCAGAAGGAATTAAATGCACTAAAAATATTACTGCTAAGAAAAGTATGCCAAAGAAAAATTAGATTTTATATTTTTATTACCATCACAAAAATTCTGCATATAGAAAAGTCAAGGCTTTACAGGACCCAATAACAGATTGACTCCATGTATAAGTCAAGGGAAAAGGGTAATCTGAATCAAAACTATCTTGCCTTTCCCCTCCCTTTACTTCTATTTTTAACTTGTGAGTTTCCTTGCAATATTAAGCAGTGAGCCAGATATTTTCTTATTTTTGTACTGGTTTCTTTCATTTTGATTGTTACAGACCTTTTGCTGCAAACGCATTTATTTTAAAAAGAAAAGTTTAACCTAGATTTGTCCATTTAGAAAGCAATATTGTTTCCTACCAATAAAGATTATATTTATTTTCTTTCAAAGTCTATTTGTTATCATTTATGATGGCTCAATTATTCCATATTATGTGTGTCAAGTAGTTACTTATTATGTATGTAGTCCCAAGAACAACAACGGGATAGTGCATCTGATAAGATGATATTCTATGGGAGCATCTACATGTGATCTACTGCAGAATAGACTAATTAGCTCTGTAGTAAAACATTGCAGTCTACATGTGCGCCAGTATTAGGCCACAATAAACTAATTAACACCACTGTAGGATAGCACTGTTGGGGATAGTACTAACTTATGGCAGAGTACTTTACTGCGCCAAAATGCACATGTAGATGCTAACCACAGGTGTACATTGTGTCCAGTAGGGCAACCAACTGGGAGCCTGCTCCACCCTGGTTCGAATTGCTGCTGTCCCAGGCACACATGTAGATACTGCACCCAGAAGCTGCTGACTCCAGCTCAAACTTTTCTGGAGCTTATCGCATTGCATTAAGGCCATGTGTAAATGCACCCTGTGTTAGTAAGAGTGTGTCTACATGTCACAGTGCTTTAGTACTTCCTTTTGGAAGTACTACAGCATGGTGTAGTATGGGCACTTAGGTTGCAGTGTCCACAACACATGAGTAGATTTCACCACTACATTGCTGTAGTGGTACACTATACCTGGAGAGCACACTGCCACAGTGATGTAGCTGGTGATCACGTGTAGGTAGGCATATGTGATCACTATGTCGCTATAGCACACCATATGGTGCCATAGCACGTCGCTATGTTGCCATAGGGCAATGTGTAGATGCACCCTAAGGGTGGCAGAAATGGGCCATAACTGTTCTGAATAAATCCAAGGGCAGAAAACATTCATTCTACTCCTGTACTTATGAAATGTTGGTGAAAAATTTTGTTTAGATTTGGTGGAAAAAAATACTCAAATATTTAGCTTGGTTCTTAAGACTAGTGATACACAAGATAGAAATCAGGGTAGATCTGCAGCTTGTAGACTAACCAAACTATCTACCTTTTCCACTTGACTTGTATACAAGGTCTAGCTGTAACTGGGTCCTATCCAACCTTGACTTTTCTATTTGCAGAATTTTTGTGATGATAATAAAAACACTAAATCAGAATCTAATTTTGGTTTACTGTAAGGTGCCAATCTACCTTGCTTTCTTCTTGACTTCAGACTAACTATAGCTAACCATCTCTCCAACTCACAGGATAGCTAACGTAGTAGTTTGAGACGGGAGCTTGTTTGTCTTGTTTGAGGTTGGGGTTTTTTTGTTTTATGAGGTGTATGTGTTTTACAGGCATTGCTTTGAAATATCAGTTATAACCTGCAGCATATGATAGTACCTAATACAAAGTACATTGACTTCAGTGATATTGTTCTATGGGTGAGTACATTTTGTAACAAAGAACCTACATTCATCCTCTCACATCCCCAATTAGACTCCCTTAAATAATGTTCAATTGTTATTTTAACACAAAAGAAGGCTCCAAGATACAAGATCAAAGCAGCTACTCCTATGCTAAGCTTTTTTACTCTGTACAGCTCAGAAACAGATCTTTATTGAAGACAAACATACTTTTTATTCAGGCTGTGCTCCAAGCTGAAACTCATTCTACTGAGCTTATGCAGACTCTCCAGATACATAATAAGTCAACAACTTTTACCTTTCAATAAGTGCAGAGACTTCTAGCTAATACAAAAGAAACAACACATGTGGAATAAGCCCTGGGCCATGTGTATTCACTTCAAAACTCATTCAGGCTTTAGTTTCTGCACTACTGTGCAAAACTACACAATGCATAGCCATATAGCAGACAGCTTATTTCAGCTGGACTTACTATGTGCAACATCACTTATGGGACTTAAATCAGGAAGCAGATTGTCTAGTTGAGCTAATAACAAGTCTACCTGGTTCTGATCCAATCCCAGCTGAAGTTAATGGAACTCTTTCCACTGATTTCAGTGGCCTATGAATTAGACCCTAACTTCTGTGGATCAAGTGAACTTTATAATGTTCTGGGTAAGTCTGTTTCCAGAGAGAACATTTATCACTTTAAGCCAACTTTTCCTTGTTTAATTTTTACAAGATTTTGGTTTCATATTCCATTATACATCACAGCTATAGTACTGTACTTGTAAGTTTGTAAAAAAAATCAAAGTGAATCCATTATGTATGAGCCTTGACTACAACCAGCACACTTGTAAAAACAATAAAATGCACCTTTTCTTTCAAACTGATAAACAATGGCAGCATTTCACCCTTTGTAAAGGGAAAACAAACAAACTTTAAAAAGTCTCAGTTGTATATAAATTTGAATACCATTTTTAATGTGGAATAATGTATCAGTTGGAGGTCATAAGGATCCTTATCAATCTTTATTTAAAATAGAAAAAAAATTGAAAAGCCAGTTGCTAATGCCTCTGGTGATTGATAGGCTGTAGTAACAGGAAGAGGGAACATGATGAAATTGTTTGCTCATAACCTGTAGAAAATGTGGGCAGAGATTTCCTAGAAACAAGTCTACTTTTCCATTTAATCCATATATTACTTTCAAGACTAGTACTGAACTATTCAAGAGGGAGTGTTCTCTCAGGTACCATTAGGAGACACATGTGGCCCCCTTAAAAATGAGAAGAAGCAATATAAAGCAAGATATTTTTAGAAAAAGTAAGTCCTATACTAGAAGGAGAAAATTATACCAAAGCCAGACTTTGGGCCTCAAGACACTCCAAAGTCAAATAGAGACTTCAGTGAATTTATCAGACTTTGATTCAGAGGCCCAAAGCTATACCTTGTATTCCAACAAGAGTGAAAACGATAAAGAATAATAATTTAAAACTCTGTCTTAACATTCTATCCTTTTAACTGAAGCTGCGTTAATCAATAATGGCCCAAGAAAAATAAGATGAGAAATCCAATGTGCTATAAAAATTCTTGAGTAAGGGTGAAATTCATTCTGATTTTGTATATTTTTATGCTCAAAATGCCACTTTGCTTGAAAAGGATGGTAATGTATAGACTACAATATGCCAAGCCTTTAAAATTATTATTTTTAACAGTAATACCTTTTCTAATACTCATTAGAAAATGAGACAGTGTTTGGCATTACCAGTATTACCTCTTTAAAACAAAAAGGCCTATTCCATATTTTAGACCAGATAATTGGTAACTGTTTCTTTAATTCCTGTGGCTGAGATTTGTATTTTATTTTATTTTGTATCTATTCATTGCTTTCCAAGAAGAGCAGCTAGGCAGACTTCTATTTTTAAACATTTTGGCAACATTTTCTCAACACTAGCCTTATTTCAGCAAAAGCTCTAACATTAGAAAAGAAGCAAGATGTGTTGACCACATTCCAGAGTTGTAAATAATCTGACATGGTACAGATTGAATATAAAACAAATATTGATCGATACCTAATTTTTATTTGCTGCCTTTCAAAGATAAAGCACAAAAGCTTTTAAAGAATCCAGCCATAACTTCTTTATAGGGACTTGGGATAAAATAAATAATAGGGCTATTTCATGTCCAGAGATAGAAGCTTTTATTACCATAATTCAGTTTATGGCATTTACATCCTGAAGATAATCTCACCAGACTGTGTTTATCATGCCCACAAAGTAATGTCTATTATATTTGCCTCTGAGATTCAGAACACTTTATAACAAATTAAACAAAGAAAATGTATTTCCAAAGAAAACAAAAATAATTCTGCAAAAAGTAAAAGTTCTTTAACCTCGATCAAAGCAGCTGCTCCTATGCTAAGCTTTTTTACTCTGTACAGCTGACTTTGGGCAAAATTAAAAATGCATGCAAACAACATACAATTAGCATGTTCCATTAAAAAGGAATGCAAAAGCAGATGTGTAACATGTGTAACATGCCCAAAAATGATTAAACAGGGATTTTTTATTTATAATACAGGATTTATAAGATTTTAAGTCTCATTTCTACCTGTTGCTAGTAGATTCACAGCCTAACTTTTTGTTTAGACACTATTCTCCAGCATGTGCTACCACACATAAAACCCATCCAAACCTTGCGTGGGCTGTAACATCATTTTTCATACCTTCAATCTGTGAAGTAACTAATCCCGCTGTCATGCATATCCCAACCATTTTTAGGATTAATATGCATTAGGTCAAGTCTGGCCATGAAGGAGACCTATATATGTGCTCCACAGTGTGTTTTGGAGGGTTGGGGAAGGGGCAGAGGGGGGGGAGAAAGGGGATGTTTTAATAGAGCAATTTCTGGAGAGCCACTCCAATTAAAACGCTGGAGCATCACATGTATTAAGCCTCAATGTATTTAAAAATGGCTGTGGGACACTTTATCTCAAGCTCATTCAACAAGCTTTAGTTAAAGCACTGCAATGGCATTTTTAAACCTGTACAAGTTTATATATGTGATATTGCACCGATGCTACAGCATTCCAATTACAATGCGGAGCAGACTCGATTAAGCTATTTAAAGAGATGCAGAACTGTAAACTGTTAAAAGTTTACATTCTACTAAAATTGATGGTCATTTGAGGAATTTGGTTAATTTCCACCTTAATATTTAAAAATGACTGTAGGCAACTATATGGATCTTTAGACACTAGGTACAAATTTTTTTCTTACGGCACATTAAGTCTACAGAAAGTGCTTTAAAGCCGTAACAGAACAGTACATTATTCACAGCACTTAAAGTGCTTTAAAAATGGACTGTGTAGCAAAACCCCCAGTTTTTCTTTTTTTTAATTTTAAGATGCATTCCCCCCTCCTTCCCCAACCATTTCTGACTTTTTCTCTCCTTCTCTATTCCCTATAGATAAGTATAAGTAAGCTAAGATGTAGGATAAGCTTTAATATTTTATTTTAGGTAGTAAGTTTTATTTTTCTCTCCCCTGTTTGCAAATAAGTGCCCTGCTATTTTGATATAGATATCCACTGTTTTATAAGTGATAATTATTATATTTGTATTGATTTTTTTTATTGCTTTTATATTGTGTGGTTACTGTTTTAGGCCTACATATGTAAGTTAGCATAAGTCATGTCAAGTTTCCATCTTGAAATGTCAGGCCTCCATCTTGTGCCCCTGACCTATGACTCATACCTACGACTCCTATGTAAATTGGTTCCTGGATGAATGGGGATGACTGCAGGTGCTTGAGAGACAATGGCAGTAGGTCTAAAAATAGCTCCCTCTGAATGACCGAACCAGCAACACCAATACCTGGACCAACGACCCAGCCCTTGGAACCACTCTCAGCATTCAAGAAACAAAAGATGAGTCAACCCACCATTGTGCCAAGGCTGCACATGCTCAGTAAGAAAACCTGGAGCCCTCTGGAACAGGACTGACATTGCCTGGACAGGCCTTCCCCATAGGATATCAGAGGTAGTCTGCCCCATAAAAAGGGGTAGTGAAGACTGACTTCTTGGGATTCCCTCTCCATCTGGACCAGCACCATGCCACACCACCCATCCACCCACAGGCTCTGCCAGCGACCCCCCTTTGGACAACACCTACTGGACAAAGATCCCTTTCCAGCCTGGATAGGTAGCTATCACCACCACTCCCTCTTCAACCAAGGATTTGGACTCTGTTTCTCTTCCCTACCTGGACTCCAACCCTTCCACTGAGTCTCTTTCTCCTGCTGCCATTGTGAGTGCTTGCTTGCTTCTGTGCATGCGTGTGTGCGGGCCAACCAATAACTTCATGGGGCTGTGTAGTGTGTTGTCTGTTTAATAAAACCGTTATTTGGACCCCTGAGTTGGGTTTGCTTTACTACAGTCTGGTCCTGCTCCAATCTCTGCTCCTCGCCCCTCTAATTTCTGTTTCATTTGTCCCTCTCCTACTTCTGGCTCACCGGCACCTCCAACACATGTCCTGGATCCTCTCTGCCGCCAAACCCTGTTTCTTTGCCACTGTCTTATTCCCACTGCCTTTTTCCATGAGCTCCCAGGTTTTTGTCTCTCTCTCTTTCCTAGTTTCATAGTTTCATAGTTAGTAGGGTCAGAAGGGACCTGAGCAGATCACCAAGTCCAACCCCCTGCCATGGCAGGAAAGGGTACTGGGGTCAAACGATCCCAGCAAGGTATTCATCCAGCCTCCTCTTAATGACCCCCAGGGTAGGAGTCAGCACCACTTCAGTTGGAAGTTGGTTCCAGATCCTAGCTGCCCTGACCGTGAAGTAGCGCCTCCTGAGATCTAGCCTAAATCTGCCCTCTGCCAGCTTGTGACTGTTATTCCTAGTCACTCCTGGTAGTGCTCGGGGGAACAGGGACTCCCCCAATGCCTGCTGGTCCCCTCTGACTAGTTTGTAACAGACCACTAGATCCCCCCTCAGCCTTCTCTTGTGGAGGCCGAACAGGTTCAGGTCCCGTAGCCTCTCCTCATAGGGCCTGCCCTGCTGCCCCCGGATCATGGGAGTGGCCCTCCTCTGCACCCTCTCCATGTTGTCCACATTCCTCCTGAAGTGTGGCACCCAGAACTGGATGCAGTACGCCAGCTGCAGCCTGACCAGTGCCGCATAGCAGGGAAATATCACCTCCTTGGATCTGCTTAAGATGCATCTGTGGATGCATGACAAGGTGCGGTTGGCCTTCCTGACTACATCCCCACACTGCCGGCCCATGTTCATCTCAGCATCAGTGATGACTCCAAGATCCTTTTCTGCCTCTGTATAGATGAGAAGGGAGTTCCCCAGCCTGTATGTCTGCTGCTAGTTGTTCCTCCCTAGGTGCATCACCTTGCACTTGTCAGTGTTGAAACCCATCCTATTCTTATCCGCCCACCCCTGTAATCTGTCTAGGTCCAATTGTAGCCTATTCCCTTCTAGCATGCTCACATGCCCCCACATCTTAGTGTCATCAGCAAATTTGAACAGGGAGCTTTTTACCCCCTTATCCAAGTCACTGAAGAAGATGTTGAACATTGCGGGCATAAGTACTGAGCCCTGTGGAACCCCACTGCCCACATCCCTCCAGGTCAAAAATGACTCATCCACTACCACTCTCTGGGTGCAGCTCTCCAGCCAGTTGGTGACCCATTTGACTGTGTAGGTGTCAACACCACAGTCCCCCAGTTTTTTAATGAGAACGGGGTGAGAGAGAGTGTCAAAGGCCTTCCAAAAGTCCAGGAAGACTACATCTACTACTACCCCTGCATCTAAGGATTTGGTGACCTGGTCATAGAAGGCCACCAGGTTGGTCTGACAGGACCTGCCTCTAATGAACCCGTGTTGGTTGCCCCTAAGCATAATCTCCCCTACTGGCCCATCATGGACATGTGCCAGAATAATTCTCTCAAAAAGCTTACCCAAGATCAAGGTAAGACTAACTGGCCTATAGTTCCTCGGGTCCTCCTTCCTCCCCTTTTTGAAGATGGGAACCACGTTGGCCCTCTTCCAGTCCTCTGGCACCACACCAGATCACCACGAGTGCTCGTAAAGCCATGCCAGGGGTCCCACAATGACTTCAGCTAATTCCCTCAGTACTCGAGGGTGGAGATCATCTGGACCAGCTGATTTGAATACATCCAGTCCCTCCAGAAGTTCCCTGACTAGATCCTCACTAATCCTTAGCCTGGGTGCGCCTCCCCTGGGGTATAAGGGGGGGCCCAGAGTGGGGGTGGTTGTTCTCGTCCCTGCTCAGGAAAATGGAGGCAATGAAGTCATTAAATAGGTTAGCTTTGTCATCTGGTGTGATGACCAAATTTCCAAGCATGTCTTGCAGGGGTCCCACGTTACCCAGTACCTTCTTTTTGCCCCCTATGTATTTAAAAAAGGTCTTCCTGTTGTCCTTGATCTGGGAAGCTAGTCCCAGTTCCATCTCCACCTTGGCCTTTCTGACTGACCCCTTGCATCCCCGAGCAACAGCAGTATAATCCTCCCTGGTGATAGCCCCTCTCCTCCATTGGGTGTACGCCTCCCTTTTAGCTAGGAGACATTCCCGGATACTTTTGGTGAGCCATGGGGGCTTTTGCGCCCTCCTGCTCCCTTTGATCCATGTTGGGATTATCTCCCTTTGGGCTTGGAGGATCATCTCCTTAAGGAGCGACCACTCTTCTTGGACACCTGGCTCCCCTCCACTGCTTCCCCAACTATTCTCCTGAAGTTTACCCTCCTGAAATCTATGGCAGCTGCCTTGCTGCAGGCCTTTGCTACCTTGCCCTGGATCATGAATTCCAGCAGGTGATGATCACTGTTGCCCAGGTGGACAAGCACCCGCAGCCCCTCACCAGATCATCACTGGTGGCCAGCACTAGGTCCAACAAGGCATCTCCCCTGGTGGAGCTGTGAACCTCCTGGGTTACATGGAGGTCCTGCATTCTGGCTAGGAACCTACGTGAGCAGTCAGACCTGGCTGACTGCTCTTCCCAGCAGATGTCTGGAAAGTTCAGGTCACCCATGATGACCAAGTCCTTTGACCTAACTACCTCCATGAGCTGACTTAAGAATTCCTTGTCTAGCTCTTCCCCTTGGTTGGTTGGTCTGTAGTAGACCCCCATTGTTAAGTCTCTTTCCCCTCGACTGCCTTGTATTCTAACCCAGATCACTTCAGAGTGCCCCTCCTCTGACTTTTTGCTAATTGATGAGGATGTGTATTCCACCTTAATGTAAAGCGCCATGTCCCCATCTTTCCTCCCTGTCCTATCCCTCCTGTACAGCCTATAGCCCTTGATATTCACCACCCAGTCATATGTTTGGTCCCACCATGTTTCAGTGAGCCCCACTATGCCTGGGTTGGTGTCAGCTAGCAGGAGGGTAAGTTCCTCTTGTTTGTTTCCCATACTACAAGTATTTGTGTAGAGGCATTTGAGGCCTCCTGAGGATGTATGCACTGGCCCCCTACTCTTAGCATTGCTCTGGCCCCTGTTGCTTACTTGTGTATATTTTCTGGTTGTCGGTCTAGGCTGGGCTGTACTTGTGAGTGTTGCTTGGTTTAGCCGTCCAAGGTTTCCTCCACCCTCATCTTCCCCTTCCCCCAATGGGCCTAGTTTAAAGCCCGCCAGAGGAGATCCACCAGCCTAGAAGAAGACATATGCTTACCTTTAGGGGAAAGGTGGAGCCCATGCCATCCGAGCGTGTCTTTTGTCATGATGTGTGGGTCGTTGTCGAGGAAACCAAAGCCCGCCTCAAGACACCACGCCTGTCTCCTGGCTGTCTCCTCCTTGCCACCAGATTTTTTTCCCTTGCACCAGTGACCTTGAGTAACCCTGGAGCCACTTGATCTTAAGTAATCCCAAGCCACAGTTCCTCTGCCAGGCTCTCTCTAGTCCATTGGTTCTAATCCCAGTTCTAGCAACTCTCACTCCCTACACTTTAACTCTCTCTCTCACCTTAACCTTCCCCCAAGTATCCCAGGTACCCCCAGCACACACATACACACCATACCATCCAAGTTAGGAACTTACTTGTGTGTATATGTAGGTGGGTTGTATGTTTGTGAACTGGTGAGTGTGTGTGCATGTATGTCATTGTGCACATGATATATGAATTAGTTGTCTGTGTATGTGTATTGAGTGTGTAGGTATGGACAAATGATTTTTGTCTAACTTTTGGGGTGTATAGTGTATGTGCTTGAATTGGTGATAGGTATGCATGTGCCTAGGCTACTTTGGATGTGTGTGTGTATATGTGTGTGTGTGTATGTGTGTGCGCACGCACCTGATTTGTGTGCTTGTATATGTGCAATTGTGTCACACCCTCCTGTCTAATGGTGCAATACTGAAATCCTAAAAGTCGACCTGACCCCACAGAGCAACACCTGCTCTAAGTTAACACTCAGTAGATGTGGTATTAGACCAAAGCACTTTAGGTTAGAGCATTTTTTGAACCTCTATACCACATCTATTGTGCTTCAATGTAGGTTGTATTCTGCCACTATACCAGGGAGTATTGATGGGCAGCTTGCCTGCTTTGGCCAGGGCTTGTCTGCTCCAGGTGAGCACCAGCTCAGCCCTGCCCCTTGTCTGTCACAGAGAGGGGACTGTCTCTTCCCTGTGCAGCTAGGTGAGGTGGAGCCTCTCTGCTATGTGGATCCCACACCCCCAATCTTTGTGACAGCCAGGCTGGGTCTGCACAGTAGAGAGGCTCATTTCCAGCCCTGGTCCAAGTTCCCAGTGTGCCAAAAAGCTGGGCTGGGCAGCTTCTGTCTGGAAGTTCAGGTGGGGGGCAGGGAAGGGAGCCCCTCTAGCCTTCACTGCAAAGGACCCCCCCACACACAAATTGCCAGCTGTGGTCTTGGGGGGTGGGGGCAGGCTAGGCCAGGTCTAAATGGCAGGGAGTATACCTTTCAGTTCTGTGGGGGGGAGCCTCATGGCAGTGTGACTCCTTTCCTCCCTGGCCTCAGTTCTCAGCACAGTGAAAAGCTGTGTTGGGCAGTCCCACACCACAGCTCCTGGCTGCAGCTGTCAAGAAGCTGGGGCAGGAGGAGGAAGGGAGCCCCCTTGCCACGTGTACCCCTCCCTACACCCAAAGCTCCATCAAGATCTCACCCAGCAAGCTTTGGGGGAGACCTCATGGCAGGGAGGGCTCCCCTCTTTCCCCCAGCCACTGCTGACAGTTGTCAGCTGGGGAGAGGACTTTTTCCAACAAACTCCTGGGAAGCACACAGGAGCACCCCCTGCCTGCTGGTCTTGGCCAGTGCAGACAGACACAAAGACCCCTCCCCAACATCCCTCCACCCCAAATGGTGAATATCTATTTGGATCATTTATATTCTAATTTACAACGTTTTAAGTGCAATAGTAGAGTGCATCCACTAGGGTCTTTTTGAACATCTGTACCTAGCCTTAAGTATCAATGAATATATAGTGTTAAAGCACTTAGCTGAATCATGGCCCATCTGACCACACATGAAGCTTTCATCTGAGTCATTTATAGAAGTACATCATCCTAGTAGTAGCACTCACTGTTCATTACAGCTAATCATTCTTGGGATATGGGCCTTCCAAACCCTAGTTTTACATTGTAATATAAATCCAGATGGAACTAAATGAAGTTTATTCCTCTCCCCTGTTAATTTAATGTTTTGGACAAAAACTTTAATTTCAAGATGATAAATGGTAGAATTTATTCATCTAGCTTTTGTTACAAGTACTAAAATCGTAGTCAATCTTAGCCAATAAAGTTTATGCAATTGATAACAAATGCACTAGATGGAAAAACAAGCCCCAGTCACACTTTTACACATAGGATTACAGCAAAAACCTTGAAAGAGTTATTGTATAAAGGACCACACTATGACAAGCACCTTGGCAGCAGATTTAACTGCCTTCCCTTTAATCTTGCTTTACATACTTACCGGCCACATCTACACAAGATGTTGACTGCAAAGTTGTTTAATTCTGCAGTCATTTAGTATATACAAGTACTAAATGATTCTGCAGTAAGTAGAGTCACTATTCCATAGCATCTCTGAACAGCTCTTAGGTGATGCTGAATACAGTAGTTTGTTACTACTGCACAGTAGCATCGCACCATGCTTTTTGCCATGTGATGCTACTGCACAGTAGTAATGAGCTACTGCGCACTCAATGCCTCATGTAGACATGGTCACCCTCTATTAAATACTTATGTTTCCCAGGAATATGTTATTTATAGGACGCAGTTCTAAGTAACAGAATCATTCACTGGAGATAGATTATATACAGGCATATATACATGGGTACACACAGACACAAAAAGCAATATTTTTAATCATGTTAAAGTATATATTTTGACCAGTCAAATATCCATCAAAACTTCTAAAAATTTTCCAATAGGTCCAAATAATACACAGAAAAAGCACATTTTTCCACTAACAAATGTGAGAAAAATAATAAAAAATCATATTTCTTGTCAAGAAAACTACAAAAAAGTTAGGTGGTCTGTTTGGGGGTTTTTTGTAAAATTGCTATAATCTTTGACTGGCCAAAAATCTGCAGTCAATTGGCTGGCTAATTGACAAAATTTGACCAGTCAGTTGACTGGCTTACTAATCCTAATACATTTTGCTCTGACAGTTTTTAAAAAAAATTGAAATAGTAAAAATGTCTGTTTCTAGCTTAGTATCAAATGTTACCCAACACCCAAATGTTGTTATTAGACCAATTTATCAGATGCTTCTAACTTTACCAAACTGTAAGCATTTGGAGTAAAGCTCTGTACATGCTAGTCTCCAGCTGAACTTGATAAAAAAAAATTTAGTCAGATTTTAGCATGCGCATATGCTGGAATTTTTGCCTTAATGTTAGAAATAAAATTGTATTTTTTAAATGCTAGGGTCTTCAAGGTCCTTGCAAACGGTGTCAATCTGTTACCTCATAGGTAAGTAATGGAAAAAATTTCCAAACTCAGAGAAGCAAGATTATAGCTTTCTTCAGTAGTAGTAACATTTTCTTGTAAAATCTTTTTTAAAGTTTCATGGTACATTTCCTAGAATTAAAAAATGCATGTCTTATGCTATCTACCTGTCACCCATCAGTGACCCAAAATTGCTACCTACTTTCTGCATAATTGCTAGAGCATACACTGCAGATATAAATAGGATTCAATCCTTTGAGGTATACATCTTGATAGAGTATGAAACTTTTTTGTGAATTATTTCTTATTAACAAGAACTACACACCAGAATGAAAACTTGGTTGAACCATGGCTGTCTGACCTTCTCAATATGCAGTGATGGTTGCAGGTTGCGGTTTCCTTCCAAAAAAAAGCGCTGCTCACCAGTAGTACAACTAAGCATGGGCAAGGGGGGCACCAGTTTCAGGTGCCAGTTTAGGAAGGGAGCCAAAATCCTGCCCTTGAAACCCATGTGCATGCCCCTCTGCACTCTTGGAATTGTGGCCCCATTTGCTCTTGGGAAACGCACACATCCTCCCTCCCGACTCTCAGAACCATGCGCCCCTCCTCTTTCCCTGCTCTCAGAACCATGCTGCTCTGACCCTTGGACCCACTCTCCTCCCCACTTTTGGAACAGTGCCTTCTCCCTTCTCCCCCCACTCTCCTGCAGGGTTTGCCCAGAATGCAAAACCTGCTTTTTATGCCATTCTTTGCCAGCCATGGCAAAGGGTGATAAAAAGAAAAACCTACATGACTAAGAGCTGTGAAAGACCCTAGTCAAGACTACACGAAAGGTGCTCCAGCAGGACTACTCTATGCCCAGAAATATAGCATACATTGAATGGTTCATTGCCATAGAGCGGAACAGAAGCAGCCATCTCTCCCCCAGCAAGGCCACCCACCATCCAACTTCACAGGTTGGTAAGCACCATTAATGACCTTTGGAAATTGGATGGTAAAAGCGGTAATTACATAGATGCAGAGAAGTGGAGTATGCAGTCAGTCAATTTTAACTTCAGTCAAGCAATGAAATCAAGGGTTTATAGTTATTATTTCAGGCTGCATTTCATAAAAGATGAAATACATTTTAGAAATACTGTCATTATGGTTATTTGTCTGAACACAGTTTGATCAGCTAAATTAAGTATGGCATTGTTCACCACGCTGAAGTCCTTGAGTAATATTCCTGATGTATCATTCTTCATCTAATATTCAATGACATCTAGGAAAGGTCAGTCTGGTCACCTGCTGTTAGTTTAAGAATAATTGTTTTCAAGTTAAAATCTTTCTCTTCAACTGATTTCATACATGAATTATAGGATATATTAAAGTAGATATTGATACATGTATATTTCAGATAATTAATTTCAAAAGTTTATGCAGCATATTTCCTTCTTTATTCAAGTCTGCAGATTCTTTCTTTTCCCATTAAATGATCCAAATGTCTCTAAACATACACATCAAGCAAAAAAGAAAAAAAAAACAACAACCCCATACACACAAAAACAATATCCCCTCACCGAAAAGCAAAAGTAAGTTATAGTTTAGTTTTCTGGCAAATGTTCTGAATTTTACATTATGGCACTACAGAAATAGGTGTACCCAATTTTTTTAATCTATTTGAATTATCTAAGTGGATATTAATAGTTATATAATTGGATTAGAAGTCTTGGTGAATTTAATTTTTCAGCTATAGCAAATGTAGTATCATATCTGACATGACTGATGCTATTATAATGAACACCTGAAGTATTAATAACTAGATTTCATTGAAAACTGTTAAAGTTTTTTTAGGAACACATTTTCCAATCCAGCGTATTTTAGGTTTATTGTGTGACAAATGTTTTTTTCTTTTCAATGTCTAATTGGATTTCTCAGAAACCCTGCAGTAACTTTTGGCTACTTTCCATTTTGTAATTGTTTTATGATCTTGGCAACTAGATTAATTTGTACTACAGGTTTAAAATAGTCTGTTTATAAAGAAGCCCCTCTTGATTTGTAGAAACACTGAATATTGTCCACTAACCTGATTAATTTTTCTTTCCTTTTTTTTTATTATGGTCATTACTGTAACCTTTGCGCTGGGCACCAGTCAGCAGCAACAAGGGCCGGGTTCAAGTTTGGGGTACTAAAGATATTTTGCCTTGGCTCAAGCACCTACTCAGACCACCTAGGAAACACTAAATGAATTTCTAGCCTGTCCCACATAAACATAAAAAACTCTCCTCACAAGCAGTATAAACCCAAACACTCATATAGTTTCATTTTCACAGTTAGTAGGGTCGGAAGGGACCTGAGCAGATCATCAAGTCTGACTCCCTGTCATGGCAGGAAAGAGTACAGGGGTCAAACGACCCCAGCAAGGTGATTTTATTACAGAAAACAAAACAAAATATTAAATATAATTTTAAAACACTATTAACTACAAAGCAAAGTCTATAAGCTTTTAGCCCAAAGTCTATAGTCTTGAGGAAGGATTCACCCATATGCAGGCAGTCTGGGACTTGGGGCTCCCCAACAGTTAGTTCCAGGAGCCTGCACCCCTATACCTCCCTTCAGCAATGGGCTGGGGAAGGGGGCCCACACCAGAGAGTACTATGAGCTGCTGCTTGGGTTCACTGCACTGCGGAGAGCTGCTCGTGAGTGTGGGTCCTTCTGCATTGCAAGGGGCTCCATTGCTCCTGGAGGCATGGCATACCACCAACCTCCATTTCCTCATGGTGGCTTTGAGGGCTTAACTGCAGCTTTCATCAGCATAACACACCCCAAAATTCCTAGTGCCAATCCCAGCTCTGCTGCAAAACAGCTCAGAGGAGAAGTCAGGCCTATATCACACTGGACAGCAAAATCTGGCCAGGCCTATATCACACTAAGGCCTGGATCAACAATAAGAAGGCTGGATATCAGGAGGCACTACTTCACAGTCAGGGCGGCTAGGGTCTAGAACCAACTTCCAAGAGAAGTGGTGCAGGCTCCTACCCTGGGGGTTTTTAAGAAGAGGCTTGATGAACACCTTGCTGGGGTCGTTTGACCCCCCGTACTCTTTCCTGCCATGGCAGGGGGTCGGAATAGATGATCTACTCAGGTCCCTTCCGACCCTAGAAACTATGAAACTATAAAGTGCCAGGTCTCACCCTGGCTCAAAATATGCCAGGCTTTACCCTGGCACACATCTGCCCAGGCCCAAACATATGGCTGAAGTTCACCTGCACAGCTAGGCTGAAACAATAGCTATGAAACAGAAAAAGGGTCCAGGCCTATGGCTGTAGCTTGGACATCCAGCCTCAGCTATAGCACTGGGCTGAGACAATACAATTACAAAACAGTGGGGTCAGTAACTGCCAGGACCCATTCCTGGTCAGCCTGTTCCAGGAATTAACACCCCTACAGTATTACCCCACTTAGGAAAAAGGGGGAAGGAGGGAAGAAATAGGAGTTTCAAACTCCCAGACAGACTTTCTCTCCCTTCACCTGAGATTTTCCCGTCCCCGTAGCTTTTGCTTGCCTCTCCAGTGAAGAAGAGGGAAACCTCCCCCACCATGGAAAGCAGGTTTTCTGGCTCCCAATTCAGCTGTACAGCTCTCAGCAGCCCCAAGAGAATGACCTAGAAACCTAAATTGAGATGTTCTTATATGCCTGGCATGATATCACACAAGCCTTGTCCAATTAGGGAGTACCACACTCCAGCCTCTCTCTTACTCATCTGCCTGAAAGATTTTCTGCTTACTCTGGCTAAGAAGGCCAGAGGGTTTTCACATATTGTGCCTAGAAACAAGCCCCAGCTTGGCATGTGATGAGCACATGGCCAGAACAACAGGGGCCATCTTGCCCACAAAACACACACATTAAAAAACCACAATACACAACCCCATGTATGTGGGTGTCACATTATTATAAATGCCTTTGGGTTAATAAGCAGCTTCCTGATTTTCTAAAATTCGATCTTTCATTTGTCAACGCAATTTTAGAATTCTTATTTTGATATCATTTTATGCAGGTGCCATTTGAATACAGAGATCAGTAAGTCCAATTATAATAGCCATGGAAAGAATTAGAAATAAGAATGCAGCACAGAAAATTATAGGAAATCATCATACTGGGGTTGGATGCCCCACAAATTTCCCATTTGCTGAACAAAAGGCAACAATTTAAGGAGGATCTAAGTTGGAGGAATAATTTTATTAAATGTCCAGGCTGCAGACCAGGTACTCACATTTTACTCTTACTCCATGTGTTCTACTCAGATTAACAAGACTGTTCAAACAGTAAACCTCCCCTCCCTTTAGACAACGATATCAGTTTGAATACCTGAATGCTTAGAGTTAAATTAGTGTTTGCAGGATCAGCCTTTAAAGTATTATTTGATATAAATAAGGGTATCATAAAATGGCTGTATAATTTTAGATTGGAAACATTTAATTTTATGCATCCTCAGCTGCATGCATATGCAACTCCACTAAGAATTATATATTATAAACCCAAATGTCTCTAATGAGTATTGTGAAAAGGATTACGAGTTTTACAAAAACTGACTACATTAAGGTCATTTAGGAGAAAAGACTGCCAAGCTCAGCCATGTTCTGCAATAAGACAGAAAAAGAGGATGAAACTTCCTACATAAGCAAAATTGGTTGAAGTTACTTTTTATACCTCTTCTTTGGCCAGCTTAGAAAAATTACAAGATGAAACAGAAGATTGTTATCTGTAGTTTCATTTATGGCACATGTAAAAACAGTGGATTTGCAGAAAGTTCAAATGCTCATATTTTGTGTTGCTTCTTTCTAAAGTGTTTAGAAATATCCTTTGAAATGTATTTGATGTTATAATATAATAATCTATGTTTATAAAAAAGAAATGAGGTCTACAGATGAAGACTGCTAGGTACTCGTATGTCTTTCTTACACTTACATGGAAAAAACCTCCGAAAATTCCACACAATGAATATCTGGTTGATTTATTATAACATACAATTGAGTGTTTCATTCAAGGAATAGGTATAGACTGGCAACTTATACCCCATTTCCAAACTAATGAAACCACATCTACTACAGGGGCTGCTGTTATAGTAGAAGAGCATAGGCAATCCAGGAAGTTTTTGGAGAGTGGTAGGGACAACTTTCTGGTGCAAGCATTGGAGAGGCCAACTAAGGGCCATGCTCTTCTTGACCTGCTGTGCACAAACAGGAAAGAACTGGTGGGGAATGTAGAAGTGGATGCCAACATTGGTAACACTTGGGGGGTATATGCAGGTGCATGTGCACCCCTGAGACTGGCAGTGCACCCCCTGACAGAAGAACCGCCAATGCTGGTGATGGTGCCTGTGGGCAGTTGCCACTCCCTCCCCCTGCCCACGCTGCTGACACCTCTGTGGCTGCCTGTGGGAGACCGCCGCTAGCTGCCGCCATGCCTCCATCACTGCCACTGCTGCCTGCAGGTGGTCATCATGCCCCCCCAGCCTCTGGGGACACGTGTCATTCATGGATGGCAATATGGTGATATCGGGATTAGTTTACTCAAGCTCAAATTGCCCTGAAGTTTCAGGAGCATTAATTGTACATGTAGACATGCCCATGAGTAGAGCAATTATTCTGGATTTGAAATGTTTTGAATAGAGTAAATATAGGGGGAACTGTTCTGCTGGAGGTATCCTTGTCAGTTTCCTCAGAATAAATAATCTCCCCAGTAAATGAAGGCTTCAGGCCAGCACTTAGCCTAGCACAGCTTAAACTGAAGTACACTGAAGTGACTACTGCTTACAAACTTCCAGGATATGTTTGATTTTCTGATTGGGACATAAACAAGGAGATTCCCACTTCAAACTGTAAATTTTAGAAAGCAGTCAGGAATCCCGTTTTTCAGTTCACAGGCTACAGCTCCTTTTATTAACAGCTTCAGTAAGCGAAATGAAGCCACGCTCTGGAAATGTCAAATTTACCCTGGACTGATCAAGAGCTACATCATTAATATAGGCACCTTCATGCTGGTTAGTGAATACTTATTTTTTCATGATTGTTTTGATCTTTCTCTAGAAAAGCAGATACAACTGACTTGATTACGCTGCTTTCTCTGGTTCCCAAAAAGTACATCAACACCTGTAGATAGGCCTCTATTAGATGATATGCAAAAGTCTCTAACATCTTCTGTATAAACCTATAGAGACATCAAAATGAATGTGTCACAGTTTCAACTAACCTTCTTGAGCTCAATGGGATACCTGATGGGTGTTTATAAGTGTTTGCAGAATAAAGCCAAATATTTCATTCTTAATCGGCAAGAGATCCAAGCCAGATCTAATTTGCTAGATGACCACTCATAATTCTATGTATCTGTAATTTAGATAGCTTAATTTACTATAATTAGTAACACTCTGGTAACAAAATCCTTGTGTTATATTTATTTTTAAACTGCTTCTGTATTAAAAAGGTAAAAAAAATGGTTCTGATGCTTACCATACAAATGCAGCACCATAAAGTAAAGATTTGGTGACTTTTATTCTATGTTTATAAGTATTTGCATTTAGATCACTTAAGAATTCCAGAAGATATAAAAGAAGAATAGTAAAAGGTTCTCTCATCTCTTTTAATTCATTTGCATCAGCAAATCTGCATATAAATGGTAAATCAGACCTTAGCATGTGCTTTCTTGAGTGACATTATTAAAGTCTACTTCCTAATGCTGATTGCTGCCATTGACATCAATTTGTGATTGCCTGTTACTGAATTAGATCAAGTAAATGATCTACAGATACAGTTTCTCTACAATAGTAGAATGCAGCTGCATACACAATGTGACTGTCATATCAACTGGATTTCTCCAAATAGTTATTTCTAAGTCTGTCATTATTAATAAACTCATTGGCAGAATACCAGGTGCAGAGTAAATAAGCGAAGGACTACTTGGTTACTAACAGTATTTTTTAGAAACATAATTATTAAAATCCCAGTAGATATTAGTTTGCCCAAGAAGACAACCTGTGAACAAGAAGATTTCTTGTTTGTGCTTTTTGCTTACACAATGTCAACTTGATTAATAATAAGGTATAGAAAATTGGGTCCATTTAGTATCATTTTGTACAAATGAAAAAGATTAGCCTTCAGTCAGTTTCTCACTGTCATTGCCTCTTTTCTGATATATCTCATAATTAACAACTTAGCACAACAATAACCCTTTCATTCTATTCAGCTTTGCACTTATCACAGTTTTACAGGCAATGCAAATATCTGTTTTTTAGAAGAAACAAACCACTATTTATGTCTTCATATCCTTCTAAAAGGGTAGTAAACATTTAACTAGTCTGCACTTTTCTCCCCAAAGGCTAAGATAAAATGCATAGCTCTGCCTATCTAACAAGAAAAATCCCTTTTCACTCATGCTAATACATTTCATTACCTAATAAAGACAAGTAACAATACCTCCTTTTGATGAGAAATGGAAGAAAATACCATCTCCAATACCTAACATCAGTAGGAATTTGAGGGATTTCTCCCCCCAGAAAAGGAGATGCCCACCTCTCATTGCTTTGCTATGGGAGTCTGAAAACTTCCTCTTCCCCCAAAGAGCTAAATTTAGGAAACAATGAGCAACTTAATTATAATATTTAAGCTTCAATTCACTTTCAAAACTTATCATTTTAGGGTGTGTGTAGATGAAACAAGGGGCATGTGTGTACAACACTTCAAAGTAATTTAAATGCTTTTGCACCACTTTAATGGGGTTGGTGTTTGCACACATCAGTGGCGTACTGCACATTAATTCCAGGCACTGTAGCACATTCGGCTGAGTAACGCCTCTTAAATGACTTGGGGTGCAGCAAACTAAAAACACTTCTGAGGAGCTTTAGTTTCCTGCCCTATAGCTGTGGAGCGAAGCACCAGGCTCCATGCAGCTCAGGGGCCGTGCAGGCAGCCTGTGCAGACAACCTGGCAGCAGCCAAGAAGGCAGGCTCCACTGAAGGGAAAAAAAAGCAGTAAGCTTGATCTTTTTTTTTTTCCCCCCCTCCTGGAGCCTGCCTGCCTGCATGACTTGCATGGGGGACCCAGTCCTTCCCTCCGCAGCTGCGGTGCCCCCCGAGACCACCTGAGCTGGGTGACTGTGGGCGGGTGCTGCCAGGGGGAAGGGGGCACCACTGCCATGGAGGGAAGCACCAGCCCTCCCCCACACATGGCAGCCCAGGAACCGTTCTGCCCACTGGCGGCTCACCCTCCCCTCCCCGCTACCAGACATGGGTGTACATGACACAGGGGTTTACTTCACCCTGATTCACCCTGCCACTTCAATTTAGGGCCTCCGTTTAGTCTACACACACCCGTAATTACCTATGTCTGAATACTTTAAGGCTCTACTATCTAACCACGATGATACTTCTGACTTTTTGAACGTATATCTTTACCATAATCTAGAGTTCATGACTTTCAAAGTTAAAGAGACTTAAAAAAAAAAGAAGTCCTATAGTACTAAGGCACCTAACATCAGAACAGTGGCAAATGTCGTGTGGCTGTGAACAAAAATTCTTCTATAAATGAATAGAAAAATAAGTTAATTCATTTTTCTTATTTGGAACTGACTGCTTTGAAATAAAATTAAATTCTCATAATAATTAGTGTAAATGGTGGTTACAGATAAAAGGTGTAAGCAATTTTGCTTAGTACAGATTGTATCCCTTTCATTCATTTAAAGGACGTTTAGGGTGTGTCTGAACAGTAGATCATAAACCAAGTATGATACAACAGTATCTTCTTGTTGCAAAAAAGGCCAACATTATACTGGTTTGTATTAACAGGAGTGTCATTTTAACATCAAGTGAAATGATTCTTTTGCTCTATTCAGCTCTGGGACCACACTTCAAGAAGAATGTGGAGAGATTGGGAAGAAACTGGTACAGAGCAAAAAAAATTACTAGAGGCCTGGGAAGCTTGACTTAGGAGGAAAAGCCAAAAGAGCTTGGGTTATTTAGCCTGGATAAGAGAACGGTAGACTCGTCTACACAAGACACTAAATGCACAGCAGACTAATTCTACTGTTCAATACTACATCACAGCAAAAGTCGTGCTTACGTGCTATTGCACAGTAGAATTAGTTTACTGCACATTAGCATTACTATAAAGGCATGCACCAGCACTAGTGCTCAGTAGTGCCGGTTACTACACATTGAGTTAGTACCTGCTATTACAGGTACTAAACTTAATGTGCAGTAACTATGGTGCATTCATTCACATGTAGATGTGGCCACTAAGTAGGGACTTGAAAACAGTTTTCAAATACCTCAAGAGCTATTATAGGGAGGATGGAGGTGGACATTTCTCTGTAGCCATAGGGAACAGGATTAGGAACAATGGTCTCAAACTGCAGCAGAGGAAATTCAGGTTTGAGGTTAGGAAGATCTTTTTGACTATGAGAGTAGTCAAGCGTTGGAACAGGCTACCTGCAGAAGCTGTAGAATCTCCAGCCCTGGAAATTTAAGAGCCAGTTAGACAGACACTTTGTTGGGATGGTTTTTAGCCAGGAATAATCTGCCTTCAGCAGGGAGCTCGATTAGATGACCTTGTAATGTCCCTTTCAGCCCTACTTTCCCCTGACAGAAGTGTAATATAGACTTATCCTGTCAGCTTTAAAAGTAACTAACTTGGTTACTGGTAGCAGTATGGCTATAGCAACCTAAAGCTCAGCACAGACTGAAAACCTGCCTGAGAAGCAAATGAGCTCTGCAACAGTTAGACAGCTGAACCCAGGTTAGCAAATTTAAAGCTAAATCAAGTATCTCTACACTACACTACAGTCAGTGATATCCTCAGTATCAACATATTCTTTCAACAGTGATCTTTGCAGATTAATGGTCCTGATCTTTGCAGATTTTAGCACTGATATAGTCACCTCTTCCATTTTGAAGTTATTTAGATTTGAGACAATAAAGAAAAATTCCAACAATCCTGTAAAACTGAGGGTAGAACGGAAAAAAAATGTCTGGGATAAAGTTTGAAAAGAAATAATCATCTAAGTGAAGTATCCTTCCACATTTTAATAGTTGCATTTGAGTTCTATTTTAAAAACCTATCCACCTCTAGTGTCCAACATCACTTACAATGTATAAACTGTCCAGAGTGGACTATTAGGATTCATTACTACCTCTTTGCATCCACTAGTGCCAAGGAGGATTAAGTACTCAGGTTTAGTCTTTGCAAACCATATTTAACTGAAATGAACCTTCTGGAAAGCAGTCGTCTGTGGAGGGGTTATGGCTGATGGAATCGGGATTTATTGAAAAACGTTCAGAATTATAAAGTTTTATAAAACTAGAAGAGAAAAAATGCAATATGTGTCCTACTGTTAACATACAACATAAAAATCTTTATCATCATAACAGCAAAAAATAAGCTGATCAAAAGAGGACAATTTCACTCATGGTGGAAATATGCCAAGTACCTCTTTACAGCCTACCAGCAAGGGTTACACACACAAAATTATTATGTGGCTCCCTGAAAAAAGAAAGGTACATCTTTTCTTTGATGAATAATTCATTTTGGTTGTTTCTGTGTCTGAATTTTATTAAATTAATGACCTAGATCATCCAGTCCCAAACCTGTGAATCATCCACATCTATGAGAAAAAAACCTATGTGAAAGCAGAAGCTAGGTACAGAGTGCATCTCCAGGGCATGGCTACACTACATATCATGGTGACTGGATAGTAGATGTTCAATGCATCTTATAAAGGGCACCCATAATGTTCTGCCTACCTACAGAATTCCTGCCTACAAGGAAATCCAGTGGGTTTGTAGGGCATGCTGCATTGACTCTGATTAGCCTCCTAAACCCTGTCCTATTGTCCCATATACTTGCTTTTCTCCAGGGTTTATAGGGAAGTAGGTACAGCCATCTCTGTTCCAAGTAGATAAATTGACCTCGATAGTTAATGCCTCCATTTTAGGGTGTTTAATTTGAGACACCTAAGGTCTGAAGGTCTAAAAGTTCAGAGACTGAGCTTTTAGATGCTTAGGATCAGAAGATGCTTTTGAATTGGTTAATCTACTAAAACAGTTGTGTTCAACCTTTGTGTCCAGTGGGCCAGATGGGCAGTGCCCAATCTGTTCATGGGCCAGATCCAGTTGATGAACCCAATCTAGTGCCTGGGGCAAGGCCCCATCTGGCTGCGTGGAGGTGGGGCAGCCCAGCTCTAATCTAGCCGTGCAGGGGAGTGGGGTTTGGTCCAGGCCCAAACCAATCCTATAGTGGGGAAAGGTTGTGGCCTGGCCCTGAACCAGCCACATAGTCCAAGGGGGGTCTGCCCTGGCCCCAGTCTAGCTGTGTGGAGGGAGGGTTGTGGCCCATCTCATAGCATTGTCCTATGCTAACTCTTGCCTGAAATAGTAACATAATAGCATAACTTTGCTCAGAGGGCACTTCACATGAGTTAATGAGCTTTACTGTATGGCTTCATACATTTGAAGTGCCTTAGGATGCTCTAAGTGTAACATGTAACCTCACCCTAAAATCCTGATGCTAAAATGAGAAATAAGCTTGGATACATTAAAGGAATAAGACTTGGCAAAAAACCAAAGATGGACATAAAACAGGGCTGAGAGAGGAACTTGTTAGAAAGGACAGGGCACAACAGAGAAACTTGAAGTGGGGAGTTAAGAAGAATCTTAGCCTCCTAAAGTATAAGAGACTCCAATGCTGGTCCACATAGAGCAGGGGTGTCAAACATATGACCTGTGTGCCATTTCCAGCCTGCAGAACTGTTTTACCTGGGCTGCAGGGCTCTCAGAGGGGCAGGGCCTATTCCCAGCAACAGAACCCTGATGGGCATGACTGTTGGCAGGAGGGGACAAGCAACAGCTGCATGCATCTCTGCACCACTGCTTGCCCCAACTGCCACCACCACTGACCTGGTGCAGAACCATTCTAGGACACTCTTTGGGTGGATCCAACCCATGAAGAGCTCTATGGTCTATATGTGGCCTGGTAGGTGAGTATGACACTCCTGACATAGAGGATGACAACCTACTATCAGTCCCTCCATTACTGCAAGCTGTTGAAGTCTGTATGGTGAACTCAAATGTTCTAGTCCTGCTACAGAACCATTTTTTCAGTTTGCTGGGGAAAAAAAGGAAATTCCATAAAGCCACAAAACTAAGATACAAAGTCAGTGCTTAAGAATTGCAAAACACGAGGAATAAGGTTGCCTATACAATGTTAATTTGGCTCCCAATGTATGCATTATGAAACAGTCTTTCATTTCATGATCAAAGACTTTGTTTTTCACAGAAGAACTCTCTCATGCAAGCAAAGGAGGTTTGGGGTAGGGAACTGCAACAAGGGGGTCTCGTGGCTGAAGTGGTTGAATGCTGCAAAATGCTATTCTCTACCCATCCCTGCCACAGAACTCCATGTAGGCAAGGCCAACCTTAAATAAAACCAATGTTTTCATCAATCCTTTGTTTGCTATATTCCGAGTATCTGACTTAAGAGTCAGAGTTCTGATTTGCAGAAGTGCTGAGCTGCAACTGAAGTCAACTGAAGCAGTTTTTCAACGGATAAAATACTTCATAATGCTACTCTATTCTGAACAATCAGGACCCAGGTGTGCCAAACTGGAGAGCAAATAGATACTTCTAACTTTAATTTCACAGTGCCTTAGTTCCCCATCTATAAATTGGGGATAATACCTACTCGTTTCAAAAGTGTGTTGGGAAGATTAATTAATGTTTGTGAAGCATTCTGGTATTGCAGTGATGAACAGTTTAGAAAAGCTCACAAGGAAATGATCTTTATATCTTCAGATCAGGGTTTTAATAGTTTACAATATAAGGGACAGGGCTAAACAATGAACAAGGGCAAAATGAAATACTGTACAGCTGAGCATTTGGCGCTCTGGATGAGTTGGGGGCCTTGTGGGAAAAAAGGAGACAATTATCTAATTAAAGAATGTCTCATAAAGCATAAGATACAAAGACAAGGGGCTGAAGGAGCTGTTGATTTTTCAGGATTAATAATATTTTAACGTCGTTTGTAGGAAATATTACACACAAGTAATAAAAAAATACATGTCAAATGGGATTAAATTAGCTTTCATTATTTTAGATCTTTGCAAAACCACTCAGAATCCCAAACCAAGGCACTGGTCCTGCAAGACAAATCATGGAAACCCATAGCCTGTGTAAAACTCTAGTGACTACATCAGTGCTCTGTGCAGGGGTTCACTTAGATAACTCGTCTTGCAAGACTAGGACCTACATACATCTACCTCATGGACTCATTGGATCAAATAGTAATAAACATCATTATATTGGGGCAACATTATTGACTAATAGAATATTACATGTAATGTAACTGGCAGCAACATCTGCTAATATCTTTACATTTTGAGATATAATCCACATTTTTAACAGCAGGATAAGATAGAGATTAAAGATAGAATTTGTATTTTTACCATGTTACAACACAAATGCATACATATATATTGTTTCTGGACACATTCCAAATATGACATATTTCATTCAAGAGTGTAGTTTTGTAGCTAACAATACAAAATCAAAACATATTACAACTCTGTTTGCCAGTCCCTAAATCTAACACTATAAGAATCATTGGAATAATTTCAGGGAAGATTTTCCAAGAAATAAATGGGAAGCAGGTACCAAACTGACATGTAAATCTGCTTTTTGAGAAGAGAAGGTGAGCTACATCAGGAAACAGAGACCATACCAGATGCAACGAGATGCTGCAACACTCAAGTGTACTGAGTTCATTGCTTGTATCTACACTTTTTTTAGCCTACTGACCACATTAGCTATATTTATTGAAGGGCATTTATAATCAAACCATTAATGGCAGTTTGACTAATGCTTTGTAATCTCCAGTTGATAATGTTGATGAGTCTGTCTGCTGATATCAGAGACACTTGTGTATTTTTCTGTCATGAATTTGTAACTCTGTTGTGACTATCCTGAGAGACCTCATGGAGTATCAAATTAAAACAACCACATTACAGGAAATCAGTTCATTGCTCATTTGACCTTTTTGAAGTACCTGGTAAAAATGTTTTCTTGTCATTTTAGTAGAGATATATTTCAATTCATGTCCCAGAAGCAAAGACAAAAAAAAAACAGTTCTGTCTAGAGGTTTGGTCTTTTAAATTTCCTCTGCTGTGTATCACACAGTTCCAAGACATGTGGGGAAGCTCCCTGTACAGTTCTGCAATTAAAAATTGGTAAATGCACTGTTCCAGAGATAATTGAGTCAGAAGCTCATTCTTCACTGGGAATGGAAGCCATAAACTTCCAGCTGCAAGTGTGATCTTATCTGTCTACAAACAAAGCTTCACCCTTTAAATAATTAATCTTTTCCATTTTAGGTAGGTCAAGGTTAAAATATGGATGAAAAACTCAGTGGTTACTTAGCAATACAAATTACATGAAGTCAAAGCATTATATTTGTGTTGGCAAGATGTTCTGGGTCATTTAATATTAAGACATTTCAAGTCAACCTCAAGCTCATCTTCACATTTGAATTTGGAAAAATCCTATGTGTGCTTTGTACAACAAAAGGGGTATTAATGAAGACTGCAACCTTAAGGTCCCGACGTGGACTGTTTAACTTCAGTCTCTCTCCCATTAATATTTGTTCAACTTACCCATAAGCAGGAGAACATCTATTAATGAAAAGCTCTACAAAAGGAAATCTCTAGCTACAAGACTTCCAGGTTTAATTAAAATCAGGACAGAACTGTCAGGTTCTAATCTCATTCATTTCTTACCAGGAATGGTTTTCACAAATAAAGTTCTTCCTATTTGGACCACCCTGCACAGTAAATACCACCTAATTCCTGCAGGAACCAAGGAACACCTTATTTTCTCTTCCTAGTGCAAAGCATACTTCAATTTTTCATTCTTGAACATAAAGCAGAAGAACACAAAACTCTTTAAAAAAAGAATTAAAACCCATTTGCCATAACAAAATACTATACTGACCACTGAATTCCCCACCCCACCCCCACCCCATATGGACAGACTCACAGAAGGAGTGAACCACATGTGACAGAAGTTATTCACATCACTTAATGCATTACCAGAAGGCATTCTGGCAAAACTCCAGTATCCCTAACCTTAGTTAGGTCACTCTATGTGTAATGTCTGCACGTACCCACTGTATGTTCTTTGAGAAATTCATAATTGAATATCACAGCTATCTGAACATATCAATTCAACATTTTGACTTTTTGGTCCTTTCTTTCAATTTACTTTGCACAGTGTCTGAATGTCCCCTCTGAGTAGAGATGATAGTGAAGATATTTCCCTTATCAGTTGCTAAGGAGAAGATATTAGGTTTTGTTTTAATTGAGAATGTTGTTGTAAGGTAGGTTGGTAGGAAACCTTAGGATTTTTTTTTTCATTTAGTTCTGAATCTGAAAGCATTAATGGGCACTTGTAGACAGCAAATTTCCTTGTCTTAGTCTAGCTCTTGCAGAAAATGTTTGCTGGGGTTATGATTCTCTCACTACTAAACAGACTGAGTGTTCCACTTGAGTGAAGTTGTCATGGGAGGTCACCCAGAGAGAGAGAGAGAAAGAGAGAAAGGGAGAGGTGTGGAACAAGGGAGATATGATCTCTTAGGAACCTAAGTCCATGAAGGGCTTTGAAAACCCAGCAGAGAAATTTTGAAATAGGGCTCTGTATACAATATGAGAGAGGCAAATCGTATCGATGTATTCCCGCCAATCTCTGTTACAGAGCAGGTAGATTTCTGTGGATTTCAGGAGCTCGTTAGCTGAACACAGAGGTCATTTGGGTTAGGATAGCAGCTTACTCTAACTAGAAGTGCATGCATTGTTCTACTGTGGTCCCAAATTCCCATATGTACACAGCAGTCAGTAAATCTAAACATAGACCACTGCCCATATCACATAGCTTTCCTTTGCTTTCCTAGCACTTGTAGATTTTATCTGGAATCCTCTAATATCAGTTCTCTAGACTGACTAGATACCATTGCCATATGGAAAGTAGGATTTTCTACTTTTGTCTCTTAAGTACATTGATTTTTGTTTTAATAAATCCAGGTTTTAGGATGTATGCTTCATACTTCATTTTTAGTTTCCATATGGTAATGCCGCTATCACCCTAGGATGATATAAATGTAGTGGTTTTGAATCATATCATATTTAAGTTATGTAGTTCAATGTATGTCAGTAATGTATGTCAATATTATAAATGCTATTTTTTATTGTTCTGATTATAAAGTGTCCCACTTCCTCCAAAAGAAAAACAAAAATTGCACTTGACTTATAATTATAGGGTCAGGCTATAATTAAGCACCGCTATAATTTTGACTTTTCTACCTACAGTATTTTCATGTAAGCCATAAATATACTAAATTAGAAAATTTATCTGTGTGGTTTTTAATAGTATTTTTAGTGCTTTTAATATTTTGGGTCCTTCCCTTAGCTATTTGATTCTTGTGTAGGATTTTTTAGAGACAATAATAGTTTAAGGTCTTTATCTGAAGTTATCCACTTACATTGTGGGGAAAAGCAGCTTTTCCTAAAATTGAACCTGAAAATGTGGGACTGACTTATGGATCCACCATTTCACCCACCCCTGTAGTAAAACACAAGGGGTTCAAAATTTAAAATATAATTCAAGTTATTTTAAGATTTATGATCTATTTAGAGCTGAAAAAAATCCCATTGTTGGGATGTTATGCTAACACATACCCTTCTGAGCACAAAAAGTACCTTTTACAACTCTTCCTCTGAATGACCACTCGTAAAGAAGCCTTGCTCAACCTCCATTTAACACCCTCGAATAAGCCAGCTTCCTTACACCTTGCTTCAAGAAGAGGTCTTGTACTTCTATGAAAAATGATTGCCTTTCCCCTGATTCCAGGAAGGATTTCAAAGAGTCTGATAGTCACACTTAGTACCTGGCAAAAGTTATTCAGCTTTACTTCTTTTCAGTCCATATAGAAGTTGCCCTGAAGTCAGTGTTCAGTAGCTGTAGACTGGGGCTAGGGACAGAAATTATACACAAACCAGTATAAGTGATTAGAAACTGGTTTAAACCTATAACAGAACAGAAGTTCAGTGCACATAGATCAGTTTCAAAGTGGCCAAAACCAGTTTAAGATAAATCTGGATGATGTAGTATCAGACTTAACTAAGTTACCTCTCAGTCCCCTCACATCCCAGAATGCTTTGTTCCTCCCTCCACAAACTCCCCTTCACATGATGGAACTCACCTGAGCTTGGCTGCTCCGAGCTGTCATCCACAGGTGGGGGGGCAAAGGGCATGTGTGTAGCTCAGGAATTGTCTATCTTTCCAGGGGTCCCTAGGTGGCAGGGAAGGGGGGAGAAGAAGGGCTCAGCAAAGGGAAGCATCAGGCCCCAAAGAGCTCCAGGAAACAGCAGGCACCTGACACAATTCCTGGACCTCCAAGGGCTGGGAGATGGCAGCTTCTGGATCTCCCAGCCTGGGGACCTTGCTAGGCTGGAAGATGGCAGCTACCATGGTCTCCTAGCCCTGGAGATGCACCAGGCTGGGAGATGGTTATGAAGTCCTGGATTTCTTAGCCCTGGGCTATGTGAAACCCTATGGTTCGGAGAGATCACAGCTGTTGTGGTCTCCCAGCCCTGTGCAGCCAAGGCTGGGAGATCACGGTCACTGCTACAGGGCTGCTTGGCTCCACTTGGCAGCCCTGGGAGCTCATGGGGCATGTGGGCAGCATGCAGGATCACCTGCTGCCTGCTGGCCTGGCCAGCGCAGACAGCATGCCTTCCCCTCTGCCACTGGAGGTGAAGTTCTTTATGTTCAATCCCAGTTTAACCTATGCTACTTACAGAAACCCATGTAGGTTTGAACAATTTCACCTCAGAGTTTTTGAATGCCTATACTTAGCCTGAATTTCTATATCCTCAAGAACATAAGGACTAGAACATCAAGATGAGCTCCCAGGTCTCCCCCTACCCTGTGACCTTTTACCAGGGATCAGGAATGTTCACCAAAAGTGAAATTTTAAAATGAACCTTTTAGCTTCAATGGTCCAGAATTTTCTGCTATTGATATCAGAAAATTTCTCATGAGCTTAATTCCCAAATAAAGCAAGTAAGGTATAGAGGGGAATGGGCAGTTAGTATACCCAGAGGACTAGCTACTTCACAATAGTGCAAACATTTATTAAATTAGAATCTGTAAACAAGATGATTACACATTTCATCGATTTTCACCAAAAAGTCCAGTAACTTCAACCTATAGAATAGGCACTTCAGCACCTGCTCATTTCCTTGGCACAAGAAACGCTGGTGTACTTTTTTCACTATCTTTTCTTTCCTGACAACATTTATGAACATGTCTACAAGAACTCAGGATACTTCTGAATACAAGAATGAGTAGCTGCTGCATACTGACAAGGTTAACTGGCTTGTATGGTAAATTTTGATGTTCATACATTTTGCCTGGGAAGAACGGCTTACTTAAGAGGCAAAAAAGCAAGAGAAACCTCTGTACTCGTGAATGTACATGCCTGAGAGGAAATTCCTATCTTATGTTGACACTCATAGTCCCTTATTAAAGTTTCCATTTTGTGTTTTTGTAAGCACAAAGGACATAATATTTGCCTCAAAGGACACTGTCATAGTATATTATCTTTTAAAAAATCATTTTGTACTCACTGATGTAGATGACCACACAGAGACTACAAAGTGAAATCATTTTCCTTAGTACATTGTCTTTTCCTCAGTTGCACACAAGTGTCATCTTCTTCTAGACTTATATGTTATTGGTGAGCTGTATGACTGTCACCACTACTGTATAGAACTAAAAATGGAAGCGTCTTTAAAAGAAGTACAAATAAAGATTTAAATAGTTTTAAAAAGTAAGAAAAGTATATCACTAATAATATATCTGAATGGGTCTCATGGTGTTGCCAAAAGTCCTTTAATTTTTCAATTAGAAAAATGATAGAAAATTCATATGGTTCAAAATGAAGGGTCGGGGGGAGGAGGGGTAGAATGGGTAGCTTTGGCAGCAAAAGTTCGGCTTGCCTTCACTTAATAATTTTGTTTCCATTTTAGCATATAGATTCATAGATTGTTAGGGGCTGAAAGGGACCTTGCAAATCATTGGGCCCTCCCCTGCTCTAGACAGGAAGACAACTGGGGTCAAGTGACCCCAGTAAGGTGACTATCCAGTCTCATCTTGCAACCCTCCAGGGTAGGTGACTGCACCACCCCTGGAGGGAGTTTATTCCACAGTCTGAACACCCTGACTATGAAGGAGTTTTTCCTGGTATTAAGCCTGAAGTGGCCTTCCAGGAGTTTATAGCCATTGGTTCTGGTCTTCCCCAGGGGTGCCCTAGTAAACAGTTGTTCACCAAGGTCCTGATGTACTCCTCTGATATAGCAGTAAGCCACTATCAAGTCGCCTCTCAATCCTTCTCTTCTGTAGGCTAAAGAGGCCCAGGTCCTTCAGCCTTTCCCCATATGGCTTGCCTTGAAAGTCCCTGATCATATGGGTGACTCTCTTCTGGACCCTCTCAAGTTTCTCCGCATCCTTATTGAAGTGTGGCGCCCAGAATTGGATGCAGTACACCAACTGCAGTCTCACCAGTGCTGAGTACAGTGGGAGTATCACTTCCTTAGTTTTACATAAGATGCATCAGGTGATGCATGCTAGCATGTTGTTTGCCCTGCTGGCCACCGCATCACACTGACAGCTCTTATTCATGCAGTGGTTGATCATTACCCCTAGGTCCCTTTCAGCCGTGGTGCAGGTCAGGCTGTCACCCCCAAGCCTGTATGTGTGTTGAGGGTTATTTGCCCCCAGGTGGAGTACCTTACACTTGGAAGCGTTAAACTTCATCTGGTTCTGGTCTGCCCAACTCTCTAGCCTGTCCAGGTCCGCCTGTATCAGCAACCAATTTTCTGGGGTGGCCACACTGCCCCAGAACTTGGTGTCATCTTTGTAGTTAGCCAGTGAGATTTTCACTCCCCCATCCAAATCACTGATAAAAGAAAAGCATGTTGAAAAGCACCGGTCCAAGCACAGACCCCTGAGGGACACCACTGGCAACTTCGCACCAAGACGACATGGATCCATTCATGAGAACTCTCTGGGTCCTACCCTGTAGTCAGTTTCCCACCCACTGGACAGTCAAGCAGCTGAACCCATAATCCTCCAATTTTCTCATGAGAACATCATGGGATACCAGATAGGCCTGTGTGAATAGGGAACTATTCGATTTGGATTTGGATTCAGCTAATTCAGATGTCAGTGATTTGATTCAGAGATTCAGATCACTTTCCTGATTCAATTTGGCCAAATTGGCTTTGGAAGATTTGGCCATATAGTATAATGGGAAATCAATGAAATATCTATAACTTTGTCAGTTTTTAGCTGATTCAGATGAAGCTTGCAAGTGTGGTAGCCTCTGCTGAGGGCATGAAGTCTGCTGTGTTTCAAGATGATAGGTGCAGGAGTTTCTGAGAAACTGCACTCAAAGTCCTGAAAGCAAAACTCATGTCACATGTGTGTGTTAAGCCACAGTGGGGTCGAAACTGCAGGGCTAGTAGCCCCTGCTGAGGCCACAAAGCATTCCATGTTTCAAGGATATAGGTCTAGGGGTTTCTGGGAAACTACAGCTCAAAGTCGTGAAAGCAAACCTAGGTGACATAGGTGACAATGTGTGTGTGTTAAGGCACAGGGGGTAAAAACTACAGGTCTGCTAGGTGCTGCTGTGGCCACAAAGACTGCCAGTTGTCAAGAAGATAGGTGCAGGGGGAGTCTGGATTCTGGGACCCTGCACCTCTGGCTGCAGGCAGGCAAAACTAATAACATGAGTAGGTGACATTGTGTGTGTGTTCAGGTGCACCCTTCCTGGCACCGGGGCCTCTGCACAACATGGCAGTGTGCCCCAGTGTGCTCCTCCTCCCCTACAGCCTCAGCTTGGTCCACCACTGTAAACAGCAACAGGTAAAAATAACTTAGGTGACTTAGTACCAGTAGCACCAGCAGCAGCATCTCAGGTAGCCAAACTGAACCGTTAGGCCCCTTTTTCCTCTCAAGTAGGAGCACCTAGTGCATGTCAGTTAGGTGCACCCTCACTGCGCAACTCTGAGAGAGACAGAGATCTAGTGCACCCTTCCTGGCACTGGGGCCTCTGCGCAACATGGCAGTGTGCCCCAGTGAGGGCTCCTGCTCCCCTCCAGACTCAATCCACCACTGTAAATGGCAGCAGGCAAAAATAACTTAGTGGAGTGAGCAGCACTAGCACAGTCACACCAGCAGCATCTCTAGTAGCCTACCCAAACTGTCACAGAGCCTTTCTTTTTATAAAGGAATTGAAAGCAAGAAGTAAAGATGTTCTGTTGGATATATGTTACTCGTGGTGTGTGATGGCTTACCTTGTGTTTTTATGCTTATATGTTTATTATGGAAAAAAAAAGGAATAGTTAGAGAAATACATCTTAGGAAGCTTTCAAGTTGAAAAACACTTTGTCAGGCTGAGGAAGTACCTGCAGTTGGTGTGTCTCCTGGTCCTGGATGGAAGAGATAGTAAAGAAGCCAGAGGCTGGCCTGGCATGAAATGCAGACAAGAAAGCCAGTCAGTGAAAATGGAAGTGGAGGCATCGGTGGGTGTGGGACAAGCTGGAGGAGGGGAGGGGAAAGGTGGATGTAGAGATACCTGGGGAGCCCGGGTGCAGTGGAAGTCTAAGTATATAATGTCTACCTTGTCTCCCATGTCCAGATGATGAAAGACCTGGTCATAGAAGGTGATCAGTTTGCTAGGACAAGACCTGCCCATGACAAAGCCATGCTGGCTGTCATTCAGAATCTTACCTTCCGTGGGCGTATCACACATACATTCTTTAATGAGCTTTTCCAGGATTTTCCCTGGGATAGAGGTTAGGCTGACTGGTCTCTAGTTTCCTGGGTCTCTCTGTTCCCCTTCTTAAAGATGGGCACAATGTTGACCCACTTCCAACCCTCAGGGATCTTCCCTATGCACCACAAATTCTGAAAGAGCTTTGCTAGGGGTTCCACAATGACCTCAGCCAGCTCCTTCAGCATTCTCGGGTGGAGTCCATCTGGTCCCGCTGACTTATAAATGTCTAGCTGTTGTAGTTGGTATTGCACCCACTCACTATCCACAGTGAGGAGGCTGTCAGTCCTTGGCTTGCCCCCTATGAGCCTTATCTCGCCTGAGTTTCCCCATGGTCCGGTGAAATACCAAAGCAAAGCGGGCATTCATGAGTTCAGTTTTTTCCTGAACGTCGGTTACCAGTTGTCCCAGTATATAGCTGTCCAGCTATATAAATCAGTACCAGCTGATATAAATCATATCCTGTGAAGAAAAGGAGGTCCAATTTTTTAAAAAAGAAATATGAGCCAAGGGTTCTTTTACTCTTATTTTAAAAAGTCACTAACAGGAAGCAAAAATACAGGAATATTTGCTTCTAAAACATTTAGGACCTGGATTTTCATAAGACCTGGATTATTCCAGGAGTGACCAGGAATAACGGTCACAAGCTGGCAGAGGGTAGATTTAGGTTAGATATCAGGAGGCGCTACTTCACGGTCAGGGCGGCTAGGGTCTGGAACCAGCTTCCAAGAGAAGTGGTGCAGGCTCCTACCCTGGGGGTCTTTAAGAGGAGGTTAGATGAATACATTGCTGGGGTCATTTGACCCCAGTACTCTTTCCTGCCATGGCAGGGGGTCGGACTAGATGATCTGCTCAGGTCCCTTCCAACCCTAGAAACTATGAAACTATGAAACTAAGTGACACTGATATGTTGACTTAGTGACTATGTGTAATGTAAAAAAAAAAAATTTAGGTATGTTTCACAATTACATAAAACAATTTAAATTAATTTTTCTTTTAAAATTAAAGGGAGGATTAACTAATACCAGGCAACTGACTAGACCTGTGCATTGTACTATTTGGTCTAAAGGACAGCCATTAGAAGGGTGGGAACTTCAGCTAAAGGTTCACATTTTCTTAGCAAGTTTAAATACAAGTAAAATAGGCACAGAAATTCTCCTTGAAATAGACAGGGAGTCATAACAAAGGCAACCCAGAGATGCTAGAGAAAAGAGCAACAGTTGGAGACAAAATGCATGACAAACATTATTGTAATTTTACAGCTAGCTTATTGAAAGTGAGAGAGAGAATATGTAGGGTAGGGAGTCCATTATTAGCAATACCTATTGAAAGAAAGCACAAAGTCACTCTAGGGGTAATATCATTATGACTCAAGCAGCTATCATTATGGATCTCACTCTCAAGTATGCCATATGCACCCCACTGAATGAGTGGGGTCAAATTAATATATTTAGCATACAAATTTTGATGGCTCAAAACACCCTTACATCCCATATGACTGACCTAAAAAAAATGAATAAATGGATATACAGAATAGCCTGGCCAGAAAACAACAATTCTGTTTCACACAAGATATCCAAATTTGTTTGATTCTAATATAGAACATAGCAAATCTGGAATCAATTCTTAGTCTAATTCAGAATAAGGATTTGAATCTGAGAGTCCCACACCAGAGATGGATTCGCACTACAACGCGCCACCTCTTCAGTCACTTTCTCAGTACTCCCTTTTAGAGTACTGCTTAAATAAATAATAAAATAGTCATTGAGAGTGAGGGGAAGAGAATAACTCTATAGTGCGGTAGTCTGAACACCTGCCTGGAATATGGCAGAAATAGATTCAAGTCCTGCCTAATTCAGAACACTGGCTTGAACCTGTGTTTTCCACATCTCATGGGTGTGCTTTACATACAGGGTGCGTGGTCATTCTCCCTTCAAAGATGGTTCTTCACTTTCCCCCAACTTCAAAATGTCCTTCCTCCAACTATGAAACCTTTCTAACTTTTTCACTGAAAGAGCTGCATTTCTACAAAATATTATCTTTCCATTAAAAGGACACTCTTAGGGTTTCAACCAGCTCTACTGAGGAGCACAAGACCTCCAAATCCAACTTTGTTGACATAAAATATGTCCAAATATTGAATCATCCAATGAAAACAATTATAGAGACATGCCATTTAATGTTCTAGCTCCATAGTGTTGAAAAAAAATGTAGCATACCTACAAATAAGTGAACTATAAATCTATTCAAGTTAACCTAGCTAACAATAGTAAGAACCTTATTCCTCCCTAATCAATTCAGGAACAGTAGTTAAAGAACATGTCTTCAAACTGGCTAAGATCCTGCACTCTTTTCTTCAGTTCCCACACTATTTTGCAATCATCTGACCTTTCCCTATTAGAAATTTATTGTCCCTCCACTTTTTACCTAAAAGATTAAGGCAAGAGGGAACAAGTACAATTATCTAATGCAGAGGTATCAAACTCATCAGGCCCACAACCTAGTCAGCAGGTTGGATCAGGACCACAGATTAGCCCTATGCCCTAGTTTCAGAGTGCAGGGCCAGTCTGGCATGGATGCTGCGTGCAGTATCTGCCCCGGGCTGGCCCAGCATCCACATACAACATTCACTCCAGATAGGCCCTGCATTCAGCACGTCACAGACTGACTGTCCCTATGTGCCAGGGCAGGGTAAGCCAGACTGACTGGCACACCACATGCAGCATGCAGGGCTGAGGATGGTGCATAGTGCATGGCTAGGGCATGTTCAGTTCAAGATCCATAGGCAGCAACATGGGCTGGATGACAGGAGTCCATGGCTGAGTCTGGCCCACAGGTCATATCTTTGACACCCCTGATCTATCATGATCTCCTGTATTAGACATAGTATGTATCATCCTGTTACTTCTCCACTGGAGTTGGAACTGGCATTCATTTAAATATATGTTTCATCTTGTATAAGCATCACTTGCATTGCTTATGCATCACTTGCATTGCAGAAACATCATTAATCACTTTCAATGTGGTGTCCTTTCAGATTTTCTAGCCATTTATTATTTCTTCTATAATATTTTGAATTTGTCCTAGCCCCATAAAATGAGATTTCCTATCATTTGGAGAAAGTAATGTAGTAACTATATATTTACAATCTGTAGAAGAAATTCAGAATTCAGAAATGAGAATGTACTTTCAGCAGCAAGAAAGATGAATTTTGGAAGTGATTTAAAATATGTAGCTAAGAAAGCATGTTAGTCATGTCTTTCATTTCACAGTCTGGACTCAGCACATTTTATTTCTCTCTCCTGTTGTTAATACCTCATTGGGTGTTTACCTCTTCCCCGTCCTTTTAGAAAATATTTATTTAAACTTAAATTTACTTTTTCCCTAGATTATATATTTCATTTTAAAATATTTCCTATGGAAGACAAATTATACCATTACTCTGTGGAGCATCCCATTTTTTATATATGACCATTTCTTTCTCAGTACTGTTCTCCAATTTCCTCTTTAATTTTCTATGTGGTATATAACCAAAGTTATTTGTGTAGGTAGAATTTCTGTTCTATAAGAAGATTGTCCCTTAAAATGTTCTGCTCTTACCACATTATTGCAGTAGAGTGAGTCAACTTTCTGAGTGCTAAAAGACTGCCCTTTTTCCAAGTCCGCACACTGATTTCGATTAGCCTCCCCAAGGAGTTAACTGCTAACTTCACTGGGCAAACTTTATCAGAAAACTGCAACTTACTGCCTGCATTAGAAATAAAATTATGGTATACAACAAAACATTTCTCAAGAGTTGTAATCGAAAGTGCTGCTGTTATTAATTATATTGTAGAGCATTATGCAGTAAATTGCATTGTTTTATGTTGTGGGATAGCACAAGTAAACATAGAAGTACTTTATAATTTTAGAAGAACCCCAGTAACTTTAAAATACATACCCTTTCAAAGATGTAATTTAGGGCAGATCAGACCTTGGCCCTATGTACTCTGCCTAGATCTAGAGATATTTTCTTTTGAAACAGAGTGAGAAACAGTAGCAGAATAGCTTGATGAAGTTCAAACTCCTGCAGTCAATGGAAGACATTTTTTTTTTGTTAGTAGACCTCATTCTCAGGCATTATTAACCCAGAACATTTCACCATACTCAGTACTGTTCTCCAATTTCCCGTTTAATTTTCTATATGTAGGTAAAGAGTACATGAGGGTACAATGCTGGCTTGTTCAATGATTCCTAACAAGTGCAAATTACACAGGAAAGCTTAGGATCTCAGGGAAAGAACATGGAAATTATTGATTTGGAAGTATATAAATATAAAATAAATGTGTAACCAATCCCACCCATACACATTAGAAGTATAACAACAAAAGAATTAGCCAACATCCAACAAGACTCAACCCATCTATAACTCCCGTAATATTCCGTATGTTTGCAAATCATTTTAAAGGCAATAAGTTTACAGATCAGCCATAGCATGCACTATAAACTGGAGAGTTTTTTTTTTTCTGTAGAGGTTGAGAATTTGATAATAATAAATATTTCTTTCTCTAAGATTAATTCTTAAGTGGCTCTGGGGAACACTCTTCTGCTCAAGGATTTCTCACCCAAGTTCTTCTTCTCTCCTGCCTGTTTTCTTATGGAAAAATACCTTGAAGGAAATATTCCCCTTGCTAATGCCTGAGTTTTTCAGTGTAGAAACATTGAACCTTTTTACAGTTTGAAGGTTAAAACTTAAGAAATGAAGTCTATTTGAAAATTGCCTTATTTAAAAAAATAGGTTTTTGATAGAGAAATAATGGGAAGGGACAATGGGAACAAATAAAGCAAGTCTGAAAAATATACAAGCACACCAAAAGAACTAATTTATGTATGTTGTTCAAGTTAAAAAGGGTATAAGTGTACTATAACTAAAACAACAGTAATTGCATTAATTTCAGGAGAATTACTTTATATTTACACTATTCCCAGTCCAGACCAGATAGCCCTTAGTATATACATTCCAATACAAGGAAATAATTGTTTTCTTGTGAGAATTAATAATTCAGACATGTGTTTTACAAATACGGAACACAGAGTACTCCCTGTCCCTAAGATGTCATAATCCAAGATGACTACAGGAAATAATGTGGACTGACAATTAATAGCAGATGTGGCTATTGTTATGAGCAGCAGATGAAAAGGGGTAGGTAGGGGTGGTGAATGAATTCTAACGAAATAGAGGGAATTCTGAAGATGACAACAGGGGAACTGTGGCAAAGATAAGTTCAACACACAGGATCACAAAATCCATTATTTCCCTTTAAAATCCACTCAATGCTGCAAAGAGCATTTTCCCAGTATATCACTATGACATATTACATCTCTCTCCATCCTATCACTAATTCCTGTTTCTTTATTGCAGCAAGAATAAAGCTATTTCCTTCTTTCACAGCTCTTCACAGTATTTCCCCACTCAAATGATTATTTCTGATTCAATGTTGGTAGGTGGCCACCAGTTTCAGATTGGCCAAAGATGCCAACCTCTCTCACCAAGGTGCAAAATTTTCAGGCAAGCATTCTTAGTTTCCCCCAAACCATCCATAAGCATACATTAAGCTCTTTTCTTAGCCTATTTTAGCCTTTATTTAGCCTTTGATATGATACTTTAAAAATTGCCAACAGCTTCACTTCCAGTGTACTGAAATTACTTCTTCCGGTGCTTACTACAACTTTCTCGTTGACTTGTGTACATATGCCTCTTCAGTACTTCTTTCTTACCGTAGATCTATGACAAGGCCTCCTGGGCACTATGATAATACAACTAATAAATAATAATATCACAAATGGGAGGGATAGATATATTAAAGTTTAGCTCAGTCATAGAAACAATGGGTGTTTATATGCTTGGGGAGGGGGTAGGGGAGGAAGCTTTAATTAGAGTGGATCTAAGAGCTTCTTGCCTCCAGAGCATCACATGCATCAGCATCCCCACACTGAAAAATGGTGGTGGGGCACTTTAAACTAAAGCTTGAACAAGTTTTAGTTAAAGGATCCCCATTGTCATTTTTCAGTGTGGGGATGCTGACACACGTGACACTGAAGTTTTCTGGAGTACAATAAGTACCATGCTCCAGCAGCCTCAATTGAGCCTGCTCCAAAGTGCTGTAATTACAGAACATCAGAGCAGCCTCTCTGAACATATATAGGTACTAAGGCTGTGTGAAACACCATTGTTTCATTTCCACGTGCATTTCACTGTTTCAAAGGGACAGCATTTCATTTCATCATTTTGTTTTGATTTGAAGCATTGTCCCATTTAATTTTGTCGAAACCTTCGCTGTTTCAACAAATTTCAACATTTCGCCCACACGCTATAATGGGAAATCATGAAAATGCCTAAAACGTTTTCATTTCTTGCCTTATTTAGATCAAAATTGCAGGGATGGTAGCCTCTTTTGAGGGAATGAAGCCTGCCAAGTTTCAAGGAGATAGGTGCAGAGATTTCTGGAAAACTGCACCTCAAATTCTTCAAAGAACAACTCCTGATAGTTCCTGGCAGCCTCCTCTCATCTGGCATGCAGATCCAGGGACCTGCATCCCCAGGAGGAGTCCAACACAGCCTGGCAGCCATCCTGGGGGTGCAAGCCCCTAGTTTTGTGCCCTAGATGAGAGGAGTCTGCCGCTGCTGCCTGGGACAGGTGGTAGCAGCAAGTATCTCTGGTGCTGGCAAAGCACCAGTCCTAGACAACAGGGCAGCCTCCTCTCATCCGGGGCACCCCCAGGAGGGCTGCTGGGCTGTGCTGGGCTGTTGGTCTGCTGGGCTGTGCCAGGCTGTGCCCTCATTTCTTTTCAAAGCTGTTTCAAATCCTTTTGTTTTGTTTCAATTTTGCTAGTTTGAGCTTGTGTCAAAACAGCTTCAAAATGAAACACCCGGTGAAATTTCACACAACCCCAATAGGTACCCTATGATACCTCATCATTTTACTTACTAAAATTGCAGTGAAGTAGGAACTAGAAATGCAGACTTGTTCCTATCTTTTGGTAAATAAAAATTCCCAGGGTTTAGAATGAGAAAATTAGGGTTGAAAGGGACCTCAGAAGGTTATCTAACCCCCAGCTAAAAGCAGAACCATCCCCACCCCCATCTAGATCATCCAAACCAAAGCTTTGTCTAGCCAGGTCTTAAAAACCTCCAGGGATGGAGATTCCACAACCTCTCTGGGTAACCTGTTACAGTATTTTACTACCCAACTAGTTAAAAAGATTTTCCTAATACCTAACCTAAACTTCCCTCGCTACAACTTGAAACCATTGCTTTTTGTTCTCTTATCATTCTGCTTGCTGAGTTAACTAGGTGTATAATAAAATATAGGTTCATAACACTCAAGACCTATTTCTACTTCTACAGTGTTACCTCCTTACTTTTAAAGGTTTTCTTGCACTCTTTTTCTGTACTTTAAGAGTGAAATGTGTCCCACAGCTTCATTATGCCCACAGACATGTCAGAACACTGGAACCTCAATACAAAGGTTTTCTAACCAGGAAGGGTGTTTTGAGACCCTCTGGGTCAAAATACAGGGAGAACATGGGGAAGATGACATTCTTGTGGGAGTCTACTATAGACCTCCCCACCAAGAGGAAGAACTTAATTGGGAATTCAATAGTGAACTGGTTGAGGCAGCATGCTCTTGATGCATGATCATCATGGGAGACTTTAACTTCCCTGATGTCTTGGGATGAGTGCATGGCCAAGTCAGACAGGTCGCGCAGGTTTCTTGCAAGTCTGTGGGACAACTAGGGGAAAAGCATTGCTTGATCTGGTCCTGGCCAAAGAGGAGGACCTGCTGAACAATCTGAGGATAGAGGGAAAGCTTGGTGACAGCAACCATGATTTGTTCAGTTTCTCAGTTCACTAAAGAGCAGGGAAATCCTTCAGTTAAACAGAAATCCTTAACATTGGGAAGGCTGACTTTTGCAAATTCAGAGATTTGATAAGTCAGGCAATTAGGGGCCATAACCCCCTAGATAAGGAAGTACCTGAGGAACGGTCATTACTCAAGAACATAATCCTTGAGGCACAGAGGAAAGCCATTTCTTCTCACATGAAATGTAATCAACAGGCAAGGAAGCCATCTTGGCTGAACAAGGAACTGTTGGACCTCATTAAAAACTCAAAACAGAAGCCTACTCCAGTTGGAAAATGGGAATCACCAAAGAGTATTATTCAGCACTTGCCCTCAACTGTAGGGAGATGTCCAGAAAAGCCAAGGCACAAACCAAACTCAGGGGATCAAGGAAAACAGAAAGTCTTTCTTCAGATATGAGGGAAGTCAAAAAAAGAATAAAGATAGCATTGGGCCCCTGCAGGAGCAAACAGGGCAGCTGATATCCAATGCCCAAGAAAAGGCCAATCTCCTAAATAACTTTTTTGCATAGGTTTTTCACCCTTCCAAGGGGATCACACTGTCAGAAAGAACACAAACCAGCCTGGGAGTGGGTGGCAGTCCCAAAACTGATGTGGATCAGATGAAGGAACACCCTGAGAATCTGGACATTCACAGGCCTGTGGGCCTGGTGGAATGCACCTGAGAGTCTTGAAGGAGCTGGCAAACATTATTCCACCCCCCTTGGAAAAGATATTTGAAAATTTGTGGTGCTCAGGCAAGGTCCTGGAAGACTGGAAAAGGGCCAATGTGGTCCCTCTCTTCAAGAAAGGGAGGGAGGGATGCCCCAGAGAAGTATAGACCAATCAGTCTGACCTCCATCCCTGGAAAAATCCTAGAGATAATTGTCAAGGGATCCATCAACACCAGACTAACAGAAGGCAAGCTTCTGAATGCCAGCCAACATGGCTTTGTGACCGGCAGGTCTTGTCTGACCAACCCCATCTCCTTCCATGACCAGGTGACATGAGCTCTGGGCAAGGGAGATGAGATAGATATTGTATCTGGATTTCAAGAAAGCCTTTGACCTAGTTCCCCACAATGTCCTTATAGCTAAGCTGGGGAACTGTGGCCTTGATAGTCTTATTGTCCAATGACTAGGTAACTGGCTACAGAGTCAGACCCAAAAAGTACTAGTTGACAGGACCAAATCAACATGGTACAGGATGAGCAGTAGAGTCCCTCAGGGCTCAGTACTTGGGCCGGTACTCTTTAACATCTTCATTAATGATCTGGAGTTAGAATCAGATGTGAACTGGCAAAGTTTGTGGATGACACCAAATTATGGGAGAGGGTGGTCACACCACAGGACAGGCTGGGGATGTAGGCCAACTTGGACACACTGTCAAGGTGGGCTGACCAAAATTGGATGGCCTTCAGTGTTGAGAAATGTAAGGTGCTTCACCTCGGTAGGAAGAACCCTCAACACACTTACAAGCGCCGCACTCCTATGCTTGCTAGCACCATGACTGAAAGAGACTCAGGGGTCCTGATTAACCACAAGATGAATATGAATCACCAATGCAATGCTGTGACTGTCAGAGCAAACCAAACTCTGGCATTCATCTATTGATGCATCTTAAGCAAACCAGGGACGTCATCTCCCTCTTTACTTGGCCTTAGCAAGGGAGCAGCTGGACTACTGCATCCACTCATATGATCCAAGCCCTGGAGGGCAGGCCATATGAGGAGAGACTGAGGGATTTGGGACTCTTCATTCTAGAAAAAAGAAAGCTCAGGGGTGACTTGGTAACAGCCTACAATTATATATGAGGGGTACATCAGGACCTGTTCACCAGAACTCGCCAAGGGATAACAAGGTCTAACAGCCATAAACTCCAGGAAGGCCGATTTAGACTAGACAAGAGAAAAAGTTCTTTACAGTGCAAGTATCCAGGGTCTGAAACAGACTCTTAGCAGAGGTGGTACCTAATCTGAACTCTTTCAGAAAACATGTGGATGTTTTTCTTGCTAGGGTCACTTGATCCCAGCTGACTTCCTGCCTATGGCAGGGGAAGCTGGATTCTACAATCTCATGAGGTTCCTTCCAGCCCCTAACGTCTATGAAAAGTAGCAGACAAGAGAAAGGTTTCATGGAGGACTTTATATCTCCATGAACTAAGTCCCATGGACATTTACAGGGACTAATGGCAGAGGACTTTGTGAAGTGTGCTGACTAGATGGTCCCAATAGATCCTACAAATCAAGATGTTCTGTCCTCTACCACCACTGAGAACAGCCTAGGCCCATCCTCTTTGGAACCATCCTTCAGGTAATTGGAGGCTGCTAGTAAATCTCCTCTGTCTTCTCTTCAAACTAAATAAGTCCAGTTCCTTCAGCCTCTCATTAGAAGTCATGTGCCCCAGCCCCTGAGCCATTTTTATTGCCCTCTGCTGGACCAATTTGTCCATATCCTTTCTGTAGTGGGGGGCCCAAAACTGGACACAGTGCTCTAGATGTGGCCTCACCAGTGCCGAATATGGGGGGTGGGGGGAGATAATATTCCCCTCAATCTCCTGGCAATGCTTTTACTAATGCAGCCCAGTATCCTGTTAGCCGTCTTAGCAACAAGGGCACACTGTTGTCTCATATTCAGCTTAATATCCACTGTAACCCCCCAGGTCCTTTTCATCAGACCTGCTGCTTAGCCAGTCAGTCCCCAGCCTGTACAGGTGCATGGGTTTGTTCTGTTCCAAGTGCAGGACTTTGCACTTGTCCTTACTGAACCTCATAAGATTTCTTTTGACACAATCTACACATCGTAGCCATTGATTAACTTGGAAAAGAGTAGTTTTTTGGAATTAATTATTATGAATTATGATGATTCAGTGCACATGATGTTTCTACTTAGTCAAAGAGGATTCTTTAGACAAATGCTAAGCTGCCTATAGAAGATTAACAGTTTTAAAACTAACAGAGTCAATGAAAATATTGTATTTTGTTATAGCCCACTGGAAAGTTTATGGGCTCACTTTTCAGTGCTCCTTTTTCTTAACTATATCTCATTATTTATCTTGAACATATTTCCTATTACTCATATGAGATTTCTGGAAAGAGAGGATATTTTATATGACATCTTAGTTACTGCATCTCAGGTATAACAGAGAGGCATACGCAACTTAATGAAAGCACACAGATAAGCAAACTGAAATCCCATAAGTGTTTAATTGAGGAGTTCTTTAAAGCTTTGAGTGGAGTATTATTACTATTACTATTTTTAGAAAGGCTGATGTCAGGTAATGTAATGTTTTTAAATACATTGGTACCTCACTCAAATATCTCTATTCACGTTTTTCTAAGCTTCTATTCATTTGATGAAAGCCTGTAGGTATTCGCATTGGGGGATCCAAGCCAACCAGTCACAGGACATTTGTTGACTTTGAGCCCTTTTACACTGCTTTACAGTTGCTACAGACTCTTTAGTTATAGTGATGAGATGTTCCTTCAGATAAGAACTTAGCTAGATAGATAGTTATTTCAGAGCCAGACAGGGATTGGAGAGGTTGCACACTGCTCCAGAATAAAACCTGTTGTGTAGTTCTTCTTGTATACCTACATTTACTGAACTCATTGCTTACTAGATGGTGTCAGAAGTGGCAAATAAGAAAAAAAAACTCGAGAGAATTTCAAATCCAAACTGAAATCAAATTTGGAAATTGAGAGCAAGTGAAGCAATATTGCCACAGGAAAAGACAAGGGCCTTTATAAATGATCTGCCTGCACAGTTATAATCTAAGGACAATTAATCATAGAAGTTTTGCAACCTTCACCTGCCCCTCTATTGTCAGCCAATGTAGCAGAGAACTGGAGAGCATTCCAAGAAATGTTTGAGTGGTACCTAGCAGCTTGGTACTGCTTGGTTTCAGTACTGTAGATAAGGAGGACAGAAGGGATGATGAAGGACCATAAGCTGAATATGAGCCAAGAGTGTGCTCTTGTTGCAAAAAAAGCCAACAGCAAACTGGGTTGTATTAACAGAAGTGTCATTTGCAAAATCAAGGAACGCATCCACACATGATGCTACATCCCTGTAGCAATGCACTATGGTTACATAGCATCAGTTGTCACAACCCATGTCACTGCACTACATAGGTGTAGCAATGTGGTCCCTCATTTTTGCACATTGCTACAGTGATGTAGCAGCCAAAAATAACTGTGCACCACCAGCACAGTGCAGTACAGGCTGTCACTGCACCTCATTTAGTACTTCCAGAAAGAAGTGCTAAATGACAGTGCAGTAACAATGGTCCCATAGGGGCACATGTAGACATGCCCAAAGAAAGTGATTCATCTGCTCCACTAAGCACGGATGAGGCCTCACCTAAAGTACCATGTCCAGTTTTGGGCCCCACACTTCAAGAAAGAGGTGGACAGTTTGAAAAAGTTCAGTGCAGGGCAGTGTTTTAGGATGAACTATGGGGTTCAGAAGATTCCCCGTGCTTAAACACAGGATGTACTCACAGTTGTTTAGAACGTTACTCATGCACTATTGCTTCATTCAAATTCAGACGCATCTGCCAATGGATAGTCTGATCGAGTTGTTCCTGCAGACAGGCATTTTGTGTGCTCAGACGTTCAAGCGCTGTAAGGAGTAGCCAAGGGACAGTGCGTCTAGCACCACTCTCCACCTCAGACTTAAGCTCTCTCACCCCACCATTGCACCTCGGCGAGAATTAGAGGGCACTCCTCCTTACTCCAATGAACAGATGGACTCAATTTACAGAGTGCCTTTGCTACCCCATACCACAACCTGGTATCGGGCCAACCCAGCATCCTTCTTTCTGATCCCTTTCCCTCCCCCTTCCACAACCTCTTAAATAAGTCCATGCCAAATGTCAGGGGAATCCCACTCTGACACCAATTGTCTTAGGATGAACTACTAGGTTCCTCAGCTCTGGCAAGAGTTCTGACTTGCGCAGAGCCCCAGCGCAGGCTATCGCATCCCTGGGATCGGGACACTCCAGGGCCAGGGGAACCTTGCGGGGTGGTGGCTGCCACCTAAGGCCAATGCGAGGTGACCATCCTCTCTGCTGTGTTCTATTGCCTGCCTCTGCGAGTATCCTTAAATAAAGCTTTGCAAGGATGAAAACAACCGTGAATACGTCCTTTGTTCAAATGCGGGGAATCTTCTGAACCCAGTAGTTCATCCTAAGACAGGCAGTCAAGATAACTTCATAGATTTCATAGACATTAGGGCTGGAAGGGACCTTGGAAGATCGAGTCCAGCCCCCTGCCCCAGGGGCAAGAAGTCAGCTGGGGTCATAGGACCCCAGAAAGATAAACATCCAAATTTTTCTTGAAGGCATTCAAAGTAGGTGCTTGAACCACCTTCGATAGCAGGCTATTCCAGACCTTGGGGGTTTGGACAGTAAAGAAATTCTTCCTTATGTCCTGCCTGAAACGGTCTTGCAGGAGTTTATAACTGTTCGACCTCGTCAGCCCTTGGGGCGCTCTGGTGAACAAACGTTCCCCCAGATCCTGGTGAACACCCCTGATACACTTCTAGGTGGCCATCAGATGGCCCCTGAGCCTGCACTTTTCCAGGCTAAAGAGTCCGATAGCTCTCAGCCTGTCATCATAAGGTCTGCTTTCCTGATCTCTGATCATGTGTGTGGCTCTCCTCTGGACTCTCTCAAGCTTCTCCACACCCTTTTTAAACTGTGGAGCCCAAAACTGGATGCAGTACTCCAGCTGCAGCCTCACCAGGGCTGAGTACAACAGGAGAATGATGTCCTGGTATTTGCTTGAGAAGCGTCTATGGATGCAAACCAGTGTTTTCCTTGCTTTACTAGCTGCAGCCTCACACTGAAGGCTCGCGTGATTAGGGACCTCAGAGGCAAGACAAATGAAGAAATGCTGAAAGAACTAGGGTTATTTAGCCTGGAGAACAGTAGACTGATGGGGGATTTGATAACAGTCTTCAAATACCTGAAAAGTGATTATAAAGAGAATGGAGTTGGGCTTTTCTCTGTAGCAAGAGTAAGGGAAAAGGGTTAGGAAGAATGCCCTCAAGCTGCAGCAATAAAATCTTAGGCTGGAGATTAGGAGGAACTTTCTGACTATGGAAGTGGTCATCTATTGAAACAGACTGCCTAGAGAGGTTCTAGGGCAGGTTAAACAGGTACTTGGCTGCGGTGGTTTGTCATGGATAATCTTGCCTTGAGTAGGGGGCTGGACTAAATGACTTTGTGGTAACTAGCCCTACTTTCCTATGATCCTATAATAGAAGCAAAAGAGAAAAAAAATGACAAAAGTCAAATTCTTAATTTTCTACCATATTGTAGGGGAGGAAGCCCCAGCAGTTTATAAATACTTTTACTGCCAAAAAAGGCAAAATATGAACTTAAGTAAAATGCTGTTCAAATCTGAGGAGTACTGCATGCCACAACAGAATAAGAGACTCTTGAAAGACAGATTGTTTTATGTGAAAACAAACAGAACAATGTATATAGATCAGTATGTTAGTGAACAAAAGAGACTGAGTAAGACCTGTGCTTTTGGGAACTTGATGGAATCTCGGATTAAAGATATAATTATTTGTGGTTTTACAGATGCTACATTACAAGAAAAAAATGCTGCATAAGAGAAACTTGTCCCTAGAATAGATTATCCAAACATGCAGGGCAACAGAAACTGTTAAGGCCCAAGCCACAGAGCTAAACACAGCAAAAGGAATCATACATGCAGTAGACATGAAAGCATGTGGCCAGAAAAAAACAAATCACAAGGTAGAATTTTGCATTGGCAAGAAGCAAGCAAAGGGAGAGAGAGCTGATAGGCTACGCATCAGGAGTGGAAAGCAGCATGGCCCCAAACGTGCTCCATTTTAACTCTTACAGGAGGAACCATTTTACCATGTGCTGCAGATCCTAAATATAAAAATCGTAAGTGCATGCAGCTGAGAGCATAGTAGATGTGCTAGAACCAAGCAAAATCAATTAGAGGAAATGAATTTTTCCTGTGGAAGTGCAAGGAAAAATAGTTTAATTTAAATTGGACACTGGAGCTGAGCATATTTTTATAGATATATATTCATGCTCTAGTAAAATATTGAAACAAAAATGAATCCAAAAAACATCAAAACTGACTCTTCAGGAACAAATACACCAGTGCAAGGGAAAAGCATCGCTAGCATCCAATATAAGAAAAGTTACAAACTTTGATTAATTGTAGTACCTAAGGAGCTAATACCAATTTTGGATCTGGCAGCTTGTGGAAAACTGAATATAGCTAAGTATGTGCTTGCAGTGCAAGAAGGAACAATCATGTCTTTTGATGATCCTCTTGGCCATTGGGACCCAAATCTGGTCAGTTTTCTTAAGAAACAGCCAACTATCCTAGCACATAAGCAGCAACTACATCCTTAAGAGAAGAAATGTACTTATAGACACAAATGCAAATACTGTACTATCTTGCAGAAAGAGGAAAATAGCCTCAACAGTCTGTAACTAATAAAAATTGTGCAATGTACAGAAGCACAGCAAGTCAGTCAGATCTCAGTATAATGACTTAAGACTATCAGGACTTGAAGGAAAAACTTCCCACCAAAAACAGATCAAGAACTGGATCTGGTACTTCACTGGTCTAAGGAGAAAAGAAAACATCTTGAAGACTTAAGAGGAAAGGGGAAACGGAGAAGTGACTGATAAAATGTGCAAGCAACCTCTCTTCTGTAGATGAGTGTTAATGAAATTTGATGTTAATTTATTTTTGTATTCATTGTTAAGATAGAGGATGTAGTTATAGCTCCCTTATTTAGAAGAGTTGAACATTAGGAGATGGTCCCTCAGTTAAGAGCTAGCTAGATAGCTATTCAGTTACAGCCAGACAAGCACTACAGAGGTTTTACATTGCTCCAGAACAAAACCTATTCCATAGTTCTTCTCATGCTCATATGCCTGTATTCACTGAACCCAGTGATCACCATAGAGAGGATAACAGAATTCTACACAGTGGGTAACATCAAAGCCAAAATACTATCAGTTCCAGAGAAGCACTCATTCAGGCAACAAATGTGCATCTTTCCTAGTTACTAGGGCTGTGTGAAACAGAGCTGTTTCATTTCCATTTCACCATTTCAATGGGACAGTGTTTCATTTTGAGTTTCATTTCGAAGCCACTGTTCCATTTCGTTTCATCAAAACTGTTTTGCAGTTTTGCCTATAGGCTATAATCAGGGAACACAAAACTACCTATAACTGTGTCATTTCTTGCCTGATTTGGATGAAACTTGCAGGGATGGTAGCCAGCCCCTTCTGAGGCCATGAAGCCTGCCAGGTTTCAAGGAGATCGGTACCAGGGTTTCTGGGAAGCTGTACCTCAAGCTGCTTACAAGCAGAACTCATGATGTACGTGTGTGTGTGTGTGTGTGTGTGTGTGTGTGTGTGTGTGTGTGAAGGCACACCCTCAATGGCACTGGGGCCTCCACATGACACAGCAGTGTGCCCCAATGAGGTCCCCTCTTCCCCTACAGCCTCAGCCTGGTGCACCACTTTAAATGACAACAGGTATAAAATAACTTAGTAAGCAGCACAGTAGCATCAGAAGCATCTCAGGCAGCCAAACTGTCACAGTCAATATGAGAGCAGTCCTTCCCCCATCTTCGCCCTCCCTCTCCTTACTTTCAATTTCCCTGCAGGCAAGCCCAGCTTCAGCTTTGAAACTCGAATCATTTCAAAAGTTTTGCAATGTTTCAACTCCCCTTGTTTCATTTTGCGGTTGTTTTGAAGCCCTTTGTTTCATTTAGATTTCACTGTTTTGAGCTCGAAATGAGTCGAAACAACATCAAAACAAAACCATCATTGACATTTCACACAGCCCTACTGGTAACCGATACCTCCATAGATCAGCAGTATCCAATTTGTATCATATACAGAATATAGAAAAATATAAAAATCAGAAAAGTAGGGCTGGAAGGGACCTCCAGACATCATCTAGTCCAACCCCATGCTTGAGGCAGGATCATCTCTATCCTAAACAGATACAAATCCATTGTGTCACCTCTTAGCAAACCTACACAATCAACCCTGACACAACCACAAGATATAACACCCTAACATGTTACAGATAAGGCAGGGGGCCCACAGTGACTGATGTTCTGCTTGGGGCAAGAGCCTCCAGCCAGAAACCTGTGCATTTAAGTCCCAGCAGGAACACTGGCACACCCTAGTCAAAATCACCAGCCTTGGATGCAACCAATACCCAATGCTTCTGAGAAAGGCAAAAAACAGCTTCTAGCACATGCAGCAGCAAGAGGGGAAAAATGCCTTCTTGGTCCCATGTGACACCCAAAAAAAAAAGCCCAGAAACATGGGGAAAACCCATAGAACACAGGCACAGCTATACCTAAATAATCTCTTACTCATGCTTATCCAATCTTTTCTTGAGTTACCTCCATTGATGGAAACTCTACAACTTCCCTAGGCAGTCTACTCCAGTGCCTCATTGTTCTAACAGAGAACATTTTCCCAATATCCAATCTAAACCTACTTTACTGCAACTTCAAACCATTGGCTTGTGTCTTCATTGCTGCATCAAGAAAGAAAAGGTGTTTTCTCTCTTCTTTATGACAGCCCTTCAGGTATTTAAAGAGTGCTATCATGTCCCTCTTAAGCACATTTTTTGCAAGCTGAGCATGTCTATTCTTTCAAAGTTTCTATGTATGACTAGCCTTCCAAACCCAAATCTTCACTGTTTTCTTTTTATTCCTTGGTATTTTATAAGTAGAACCATAAATTCTTTCTTGCTAGCCAATGCAACAGTGGAGTTCTAAATTCAGAAATATCTCAAAGATTTTAGAGTGTTCTCCCCTTTGTATTTTGGTTATTCTGTTTTCTTACTAAGTTCTTGATACAGAAAGCAATTTAAGCACATCCTTAATTTTAAGGACCTGAGTAGGTTGATTTATTTCACAATGATAGCTCATGAACTTAAGCGTTTCATTGTGAATTGGGACTTAACCCGTCATTTGTAACATGGATCTGATAAAAGATATAATTTTTGTTCATTTTAATGCCTTGTAGAGGAAAATTCACTGTAGTAAGTTAAATGATTCCCATAGGTTTCGTTCCACTTCGAAAGAAATCCCTTAGTCTTAGCTTATTCTTTATGAATCCTACCCTGCAGAGAGAGGGTGGGAGGATAGCTATACTGTTTCTATATCTTCTATACCCTCCATTTCAGTTTTCCTCCACAGCTCTCAGGGAAAAAACAGGTATTTTGGCATTATGTGAAAGGCATAGTGGAATTCAGACATTCTCTCATAGAATTCTCTTTCTATCTAACCTATGCATAAATACATGAAAACAATATTAGTTGCCAAGAAAACACAGTTTTGCTGCATCACAACCAGTTTAATTTACAGTATATTCTGTAAAGCTAAACTGTTCAAGCAACTTAGACCAGATATAAATCAGAAAGAAGGTAAAAGCTATTTTCTGCTCTGTGTGGTACAGAAAATATGTAGTATTTTTAGGTTTCCAGTAGGATACCATGTTATCTTTGAGAGTCCCATAATTCTATAATCTCAGATTTTCAGAATTCTTTAATGTTTTTCTCCTTAATCCTCTTATCATGGGCTGAAAAGTGTTTTCTACTTCTCCAGCTCTAGTAGAATTTGGCCCTTTCTGCACTGTTGTGCATCCTTGCTTTTGTAGTACTGCATGACATTTCCTCAAACCCTCTAGAGAATGTCAACATTTATTTATGAATCTGATTATTTCATCCTGATGTGCATACATCTTTCAGCCAGCACTATTATATAGCAGAACTCTGGTGGTAAACAAAGATATAAAGCCATTAAAATGCAATAACCAACTTTCAAGAAGCATTTAACTAATTCCATGATTCAGGAACTCTTAAGCAGCTACCATAACAAACTATGCCAATAAATAGCTTGAATGCTAAATAGCCAAACGGCCTTGCATCCTTTAATATTGCTACCTCTGTCATTGTTCTTTTTTGTTTTTGTTCTTTTCCTCTGTATTCTCCATGTTCTTTGGTGCTAGAATAGAAATATGTATATAAATAAGGTTATCTATAATGGACTCCAGTGGGTTTGGGAGACAGAATGAAGTAGTCCTAAAGCAGAAATAGCTTTAAAACAATAATGGTTATGATGGGAGTGCATTATTTCATTTTATTGATATTGCCACAAGCACAGGAAATAAAGTATTTCTCTGCATTTACCAAATGTAACATAGCAATAGACCATACACCTGTAACATAGCTCGATATGCATCTGTAAAATATTTTCCAGCCTTTGTTTTACAAAACAATGATACACATTGCAATCATTACTAATGCAACTGCAATGCTTGTAAATAATTATGCATGCTGAGTTGCTCAAAGCAGAAAGATGAGGAAAACCCCAAGGCATCTGTTTTCATATTAATCAAACATGTTTATTGTGCATCACTTCAGTTGTTTTGCTTTAATGCAAAAGAAACATTTACTTAGTGCACACTTATATTTTAAATACATAATGTTATGGATGGTACATAGCTTATAGTAGATCTAATAGTTTTGGGGCTTTCTTAATTAAAACTTGCAATCACAGCATACTGACATGCTGAAAGTACTATCATTACATTTTTCCATTCCTATAACTTGAATGAATAATCTTGATCTCTGCAAGAGTCATAAAATAAAAAGAACTGAAATTGGTTTGTTGGGCAGATGCCATCGTGTTGTCATCCATGGGGACTGATTATTTCACTAGATTAATACACTCACCTTAATGCAATGGTGTTCTTGCCTCCAGGGAAAAGCTTTCATTCCAGTCTGGAGCAATGTGACAAAAAGGTTAAAGCTTTAAAACCCAACTCATGACTACAAAAAAGCTGCAGTGGGAAATATTTCTCTCTCTGTGCAACAGTGATTAAATTAGAAAATGTGCTTAACTAAAATGATTATTCTTCATTAACGGCATTTTTTTCCTATACGTTTCATGGCTCTCAAGCTACTATACTTACTTGGGTCTATCTTTTCAACTTATACTTAATATACTTACTCTATTACTCAAAAATATAAAATTACTTTTAACAGCATGTGATTTTGGTGATGCTGTCTAAAAGAATATAATACAGTGGCCCAAATGCTCTTCTTCATTGTAATCCCTTTAGGTTATACTTGTGAAACATAAAATGTCTTTACCAGCCTCTTGAGGATTCCTCTCCCATAGAAGGAATCCCCAGGTGAGTTAAAACAAAGGAATGACTGTATGAGTCCCCTCCTTCAGAGAGGAAATGGCCACAGAAAGGACATCACTGAAGTTCAGTCTTGTGCCTCCATTGAAAAAATGTAGTGACTTCGGGCACCATATATTGTTGACTTGAGAATGGTATTTCAAGGTTTGTTTTGGGGAATTGGCTTATAGGTATACACACACACACACGAATGGTTCAGGATGAGCAGCAGGGGTTAATTTATTTCTAAGAGCCTGGGTAAAACTCAAGTAGTTTCACACAGCCTTGGAAGCAGACAGACTGTCTAACACAACATGGCCAACAAGGACACAGTCTGGAAAACAGAGGGAGCATGTACTACACTGCCCATAACACAAAATAAGGTGGCACCAGCTAACAAGGCCCCAGAGCTGGGGGGGGGGGGGGGGGGGGGGCTGAGCCTCAGTTTTAAGGGGAATAGACCAAATTAGGAAAAGGCCCAGAAAGACCAAATGAGTATGTGCGCATGTGATAAGCTATGTGAATGTATGACAACCAACCAGCAATAGTCATGGATGAACAGTCATCAGGAGGGAAGGAGAATACAAAAGCAGATTTGAGAGTATCACATGGTCCCTCCTTATCCCCATCCTCCACCCTGAGAGGGTCCCTGAGGCCACCACAGACAGAGGGTACACCACCAACCCATCTCCTCCACCCCACTGGCAGTGGGGAGGGCCTCGGCATACCATCTTCAGGCTGTTGATATACCGGCATCTGACACCCAAGAGAGCCTCAGAGTGAATACTGCATCCAGATTAGATGCATTTTGACTCTGATGACAGCCCTAGAATTTGGTAGATATATAGAATTACTTAATTATTTGTATTTCTTCTTTTCTGTTATCACTATGCATCAATAAATTTGCTTATTACCAAATGAAAATGTTGTGGTCAGTTCCATCCCCCCCGAACAAGGTATCTGGATCCTAAAGCCAAAACCAACAAATACAAATTGCTCTTACTTACTCCAATGGGGGTTAATCAGTGCCCATGTAGCTGTAAAATATGAAGGCATAGAAGGGGGCTAAAAGTATATTTCCAGTTCCCCAATTCAGACTTGAATATAAAAAAAAAAAAACCCAAAAAAAACCCACCTTCCTCACAGGAAGTGGTCCAATATGCTCAGTTACACATTCATTTTTGGGCAGTTAGAATTATAACTATGTAGGGCTAGAAGGGACCTCCAAAGGTCATCTTGTTTTGCTCAAGGCAGGCTCATTCTTATCCAAATGATCCTGTAAAATCCTTATCTAACCTATTTCTAAAACTATTTAATCAATTCTACAGTACAACTACAAGACAAAACTATACAAATCAACCCTGTTCTACAACCATAAACCAAACACACCATAATGACTCTAACCTCCCACAGGTAAAGCAGGAAGACAATAGCAGTCAGTGTCTTGATGCTGCAAGGGCTGTTAAAATGCACTTCAGAGATCCAACATCTTGGGAATTGTCTTGGGTTTCTTTCATTTGGTTATATTCAGGTCCTTAGTTCCTGTGGTTAATCTCTAAAAATATTTTCTGATTTCGTTGTGTTCTGTGAAGTTATTAAATTGATTCATCATATTTTGGTGAACAATGTTCCCTAGAAAAAAGCTAATAATTTGATTTAACCGATGAGGCAGAAAATGACTAGGGGTGAATAACTCTTAATCGGTTATAATTACGTAGGTAAACAATGGGGTTTAATTAATAAAAAGTACATATGAATTTTTGCATTGACCTTAATTTGAATAGTTAAAAAATTATTTTTGCTTTCTATGATATGCAAATCCAATAGCTTGCCCTACTTTCCTAATGACCAAATATCTCCAAGACCCAAGCTTTCCAATCATAAATGTCATGAAGAATTAAGTTTGACCTAGCTCAATTTTCAATTAAATTATAAATGGATTTTTTTCCCCATCTTCAACAGTGACATGTATTAAGAGGAATTGTTGACTGTTGATAAAGACCTGATGACCAGAAAAGTCTCTAAAACTACTGCTTATAACAATGCAAGTAGAGCTGCCCAATCATTTTCTGATGATGTGGAGACAAGAAGAAGAGGGGGCAGGTTGTTAGAAAATGCTGATTTATCAGAAATAAAACCTCATGGAAACATCTCAGTTTAAATTAAACTTTCATTAGGGAAGGGTTCTAGAATCTCAGATGGAATTTCTGCTAAAAAACCCAAAAACATTGGTTTGGGGCTGGGAAAGTCAACTAGTATGTGGGAAAAATCGTTTCTAGTCCTGGTTTGAATGAAAGCAAAGTTTTAATACTGTGACTCCCACATCCCTGAGCACTAAACAATTGACTATTCTAGCCTGTATGTCTGCTGTAAAGCTGTTTTATTTTGTACAAGTAACTAAACATCCATTGGAGAAGGGGCTTGAAACTGAGAGATCTGAAATCTGTCAATCTGGCTATTCTGGAAAGAGCAAGCCTTTCTCTATTTTTTACCCCCCACCCCAGTATAGGTCTTCATTTCATTTAGGAGCAGAACAAGACATTTCTTCAAATCTTGATTTTTTAATTTTTTTGCAAGATGGGAAAATCATTTTCTGCTGAATTTTTAAAACAAGAAAGATGTTGGACTGCAAAGGGGAATTGGGAAGTAATATATTGTTTGTTTGTACAGTTATATTGGCTGTTTGATAGTGGATCATTCAGTTACATGAAGGGTTTGGTCTCCTTTCACTGCTCTGGCTTTAGCGCAGTTACTCCCAATTTCCACTGGATCTAAAGAAAGTCAGAATCAGTCCAATTTGATGATCAATCACTAATTACACAATACAGAAAATATTTCTCAAAGTCTATTTTATCCCATAGAAAAACTCTGAAATTAGAGTTTATTTTCAAGAAAAGAAAGGACCAGAGTTTTACAATAATTTCTTTCTTATAGATCACCCAAATACATCTCTAGAGGAACATATTTGTTCAAAAAGTCCTCTATAATAGAACTAGTTTTCATCTGCAGAAGTGCTCTAAGACTTAAAAATAGGTTCAAATGGGTCATGTACAGCTAGATTGTCCATTACCTGGTTTTTAGGGATTCTTTCATGCATATTGTTGTAAGGAAAAATTAAAGTAGTTTAATCCTACTCTCTATTGCAGTGTTTCTCAATGGAAGTTGAAAATTATATAGAGGGAGTCTATCACCCCTTCTTCCTCCTCTCCCTCCTGTTGCACCTTGTAACCGGTGTACCCTTGACCTGCGAGCCTGGGTTGGCACGACCGGCTTGGTGCAGAAGGGATAGATGGCCGGACAGGTGGGGAGTAGCGGTGAGTAGGAGTCAGGGCTTGAAGCGTATTGGTTGTATGAAAGGTTTATTGTACTTACGCTACCGATGGTCGCAGCGTAGGCAGGATAGCTGACTTGTTCAGTTACAGTGCATAAAACAAAACGGTCTAAAGGGGTCTGTTGGTTCACGGGGTTCCTAAGCCAAGCCCTTGCTTTCTAACCCGGAGGCTAGGTGCGGCTGCCCGACTCAATAGTCCCAGAACTGGTCAACAGCTCATGCACAGGGAAAAATTATAATGCACTTTCGATCAGTAAACTTTCGAGAGCTCTTTGACAAGAAGGACAGACGAACCGGTGAGAAACGAATACGCCAAAATGAAGGTCGGTAGCGGGGAGATGTCTACAGGTGGCCAATCTGCTGACTGTGTCTCCTTGGTGTGCTCGGAGTTCTCCGCTTAATGGCGGGAATCTGCTCTTAGTTATAGCCAAGAGTGACCAATCACTTCATGCCAATTGTGAATATTTACTGACTGCCAATTACGTTCTTACACAGTGACCTAGATACATATTCATCTGACCTAGATACCTATTCATTTGACCCAGATACATTATTCATCTGGCTGCCCTCAGTGGGTTCAAAAGGTCAACCTTGTGATTGGCACCTGCAATACTTATCATTGCAGACAACAAGCTTCTAAGTGTGGAGAACAACTTTTAACAAACTCCACTTGTAATGCTGCCTTCAGCAAAGAAATAAAGGCTACTAGTGCTGAGGGGTCTTTATGGCCTGCGTCCTAAAGACATCGGCACTCTAACCGACAGGTAAAACTCAGACATGACACCTCCTAAAACAAAACATCAGTATTTTGCCAGAGCACTGATTGTTGGGAGATCAGGTAAGCTAATGCACAAGCCAGTTTACCATAGCCTGAGTTCAGAAAAAGCTCATAAGACAGTACTATTATAGCTGCCTACCTAGTATGCAGCATTTGTAAGTAAACACTAAGGCTAGGGACAGACACTACACATAAACCAGTTTAAGTGATCAGAAACTGGTTTAAACCTGTAACAGAACAGAAACTCAGTGCACATAAACCAGTTTGTAAATGGCTGAAACCGGTTTGAGGTAAACCTGGTTGAATATGGTATCAGACTTAACTGATTTGGCTCTGTCCCAGACCTCTTGCTGGTTTAAGATAAATCAGTGTCTCCCAACATGCTCTCTGTGCTGGGCAGGGCTCTCTGCTCCACAGCAGAGCTGGCTCCACCCCCTGCTCCCTAGATGGAGCTCCAGCAAAGACTTGCATTCTGCTTCCCTCCTCACCACTCACTGCTAAACAGGAATTCCCCCCTCCCCTCTCCCTTGCAGAGAGGTGTCTGTGTATTAGCTAGCAGACCACATGCTGGCTCCAGTCCTGCTGAGTCAACAGGTAGAATCAATAGACTGAATCAACAGGTAGCTGGTAATGGCCCTCTGTTGTTTTCTTAATGGCGTGATAAACACTGTTATCAATTCCCTGCTGAGCTAATCAAAGAATCCTGCTGGGTCCTGGTAATGTCCCTCCCTCCCCCCACTTCAGCTCAGTATTGTGCAAGGGAAGGAAGGGTTGTTCTAACACCCCCCAGCTTCTAGCCTGAGCCACTGCAGGAATGTGCCTGCATGTCTGGGATATCTGTACAGTTACAAAGTGATTTAGCCTAGCTAGGTTAGACTAACTTGCAAAGATTAAATCAATTCAGGCTCAGGCTTTTTGAAAGTCTGTCCCTAGCCTAGCTGTGAGACTATCTCCACATGCATGAAAGTGTACTATAATTCATTTTGACCATCTCTCCTTGAAGAATAAGGCCAAGACAGGTAGGTTCCCTATAGTAGAGGATTTGCCAAATATCCCTTCTTGCTGGACAAAATAGAATACAATCCTAACATTTTACTATGGTTCTGTTTACATTGATTTTATGAAAATGCAGACAGTACATTTTCAGCCTTCATATTATAAACTCAAGCTTGAAGCTATAGTCATCTTGCATTGAACATCTGGATCTTCAAAATGCTTCATTTTAAAATACCAGCATAATTTCCATCAACTACTGACTATAGCACCCATGTCTATGACTGCCTATTTTCTCTATTTATGGAAAAATTTAAAACCCTAATGGGTATGTTTTGAATAAGTGAATAGGTGAAGAAAGAAATGGCCAAAATGGCCATATGCTACTCTTTCACAGAAAACTGTGCAGATAGAACTGAGATTTTAAAAAATAATAATAATTAAACCTACATTTTTCAAGATGGTGTCCTATCATGTCATAGTATGGACATACTATTTTTCCTATCTTGCATAAGAGATAAATACACCACGACTCAGTATCTATCTTGGCTTTCAGCCTCTTTTCCAATAGAACAACCCATTTCTCCAGTGGCCCTGGAAGTTGTATTGATCCCAGAAAACACCCCACCACCAGCTGTTCAACTTTTCCTGCTCAAGCAAAGGCACCAAGCTGTAGCTGCATTGGCCATCACGTCCACAGCCCCAGCAGCTATGCTATCAGGGCCACCTGCCAAATGTCTAGCAGATTGTGTCAAGGGGTCAGCACTACAAAAATAGCTCCTACATAATAATTTGTTTCAGGACTCTCCTTTTTTGGAACATAGAATTCGCATTTCTTATTTCATATTCTTCACAATTTTTTTCCAAAAAAAGTAATAAAGCAAAACTTTGACTGGTAAAATGAGATTCCACTTATATTACTTTACAGTGAACTTCATAATATGGTCACTTCTGTCTTTTTGCTTGCCAGTAAAATAGTTTACATGGGCAACAACAGTATTGTTTATTGACTTTAGAGTTGTACTGCACTGTAACAAACAGTTATTATTTAAGGTTATCTATGAACATCATACACTGTTTGAGTTGTTTTTGAATACTTACTATTTTCCTTCAAACAACAAGTATCTCACTTCTGCCAAAATTTTCAGTAATATCTAAATGACTCTAGCACCCCCTTCCCCCTCCCCCTTCTCTCATCCAATAAATTCTGTATAGTAGATGTCCTCTACTGAAAAGGAGGATATGTGAGTTCAAGTCCCCTCAGGATATATATCAATCCGAACTAATACTTTTTTCTCCTTCATTTCTTTGTATTGCTAGCTGAACTCACCCCCACTCCATTTTCTTTCCCCACCCCCGCTCCACTTCTCCTCCTCCCCTGCAATTAAAATGATTAGAAACTAGCTCTGTGTTGATCAGGCTGTTCATATCACTCTTCTTTCTATGCTTATAACTTTCTTGGCATTTTAGCAGTATTTGTAGCTTAGGTTTTCCCATAACACCCACCATTGAGTAACCTAAAGCTCCATTTATCAAGGCAATTAATCACTTACTTAACTTTAAGCATATGCTGAAGTACATGGTACTTGAGCACTACTTTACTTTAAAATTGTGCTTTGCTGATTTGATGCCTAAGCCCTGCATGAACATTGAACATAATGAACACTTTGTTATCCATGTGACAGTCGCATCTAATTTCATTACATTGATTCACATTGTTAAAGCGATAATCAGTAATTACAGAATATTTAATGCCTATTATGATACTATCCCATTCCCTTGAATTAAATGGCCAAACTTTTTCATTCAATACCAGTATGAAGTGTCTGGAAGGAAATATCACATCTCAAATACTCCTTAAGCTATGCCTCTTTGTAGCACTTTTGCCAGTTCTTCAGCATTCTGTACCTTTAATGGCAGATGCCCCAATTTTTTTTCCATAAGAGATTATCTCAATCAGATCAAGCTGATACTATCAAGGGGAAATACCATTACTACATTTAAAATTCCAATGCCTTGTTCACAAGGAAGGGGGGAAAAAGTGAGGGTTAGTACATCTGCAGATCCATTTCCAACAGAACAACCTTAATGGAACATGAGCCGATTCTTATTACACTCTTAAATACTTTCCTTGTGGTCTTCAGCTCTCATAACTCAAATCCTTTATAGCAGCCTATTCAATTTATTATTAAATCTATTAATCTCTTCTGGATTTCAATTACAGAACATGAACATGTAAAGTAAGTATAAAATATATGGGTGCTCTTTTTAATATATTGCTATAACAGCACCATAATATTTTGTCAAAAAAAGCAAAAGTTACATCTTTAATTCTCAAACATCTGACATTTAAAGACCAGTTCAATAATATGCTTCCCATTTGCAACCATAAGGGCAATACAGAGCCTAATATGATTTTAAAACTATGAAAATATATGGTCCTAATACAACCACACTGAAGTTCAGGTGAAAGTGGCTTTTGTTAGTTAACTCTATTATGTTTAATCAGACTGTTCCAGAATGAATACTTATTTAAAAGAAAGTCCATGCTCTTAGTGAATCAATTCTAGTTATCACATAATGCAAAAACTATTTTTTTTGATGTTTGTCATAGAAAATTATAGTGGACTGTGCCTTCACCGTTGAGGCACTGATACAAACAAACTTCAGAGAGAGCAAGCTTACATCTGTTATGCTTGCTCTGTTTGCACTTCTGAATGTCATGGAAAATGAAGCTCTTTTCAATTCCTTCAGAAAGCAGGCACGAGACAACACAGTACCTATAACTATATGGCAGAAACAAAGGCTTATGAGGAAGAGGCAAGGGGTTAAAGCTGTTTCTCTTCACTTTAACATGCTGTAGTGACCGAGGTGGATGCACTGTTAGGAATCCTGGAAAAGAATGCTGATAGATAGGCATAACATTATGCCCAGGTTATCGGGGGGTTTACATCTACCCACAGCCATCCCCTGGTCTCAGATGCAGGACTCTGCTCAGTATTCAGCAACCCTATTTCCTAGGGTAAAGTAGAATCCTTTGACCTTTCTAGCTACTTCCCAAACTTTCTTGCGTCTCCAGATAGTACCAAAGTATAAGGGCTTTTCTTGTGTTTCTTTTGTTCAATACAATTTGTTTGGTTTAAATAATGATAATTTCACTTCTGACATCCTGATTTTGTTGTCATTGCCCAATCTACTGAAAAAGCAGCCATTAGACGCCAACCGCAGCACCTTGTGGTTTCAGTTTTTAGAACCAAAGGAAGTGGGGCAAATGTGACATAGGATCAAATACTAAACTGGACAATACAGTAATACCAGTGAAAATGACTAAAGAAAGAGTACTGTCAAATACACAAAATAGACAAACTGGAAAAAAATGTGGGAAGTTCTTTAATCTCTTTTATTCATTGCGGTGGTAATGGAAGTTATTTGCAACAGACATAATATAATTTTCAGATATTTCAGAAATGGGATTAAGTCTTAACAATTTTTAAATGTTGTGCTGGATTGAATTAAAAAACTTTCACCAGAACTGGTGGCCATGAAATCAACCTTTCATCCATGGCTAAATGAGGGAGCAGTTAAATGCCCCTCTTTACAGTAACAGCTGCATGGACCTGAATTACAAACTGAGCATTAACTGTGGCATACAAGGCACTTGCCTTTCTAGGCACGGATAAAGCAAATTTAGGAGCTATGGCATTGATTGATGGATCTGCATATGTCTGATTTTGAAGAGAGCCAGAAGTTGGGGCAGAAAAACTAAGGGCACTCAGTCAGAATAAGCACTGAGTACATGATCTGGGAAAAAGCGAAAAAAAGAAAAATTTGGGGCTAAGTGCTTACTGAAAAGGTAGACAAGGTTCTTTGTATGAATCTGATATCTTTTATTAGACCAACTTAAATCGTTGGAAAACAATTGTTAAGCAAGCTTTTGGGTTCAAAACCCCTTCATCAGGCTAAGGAAGTTTCAGCAGTTGGTGTGTGCTCTTCCTGGATGGAATGAAAAGTAAAGAAGCCAGAGACTGGGCTGGGCTGGGCTGCATACAAGCCAGGTAGTCAGTGAAGATGTAGACTGGGGAGTCAAAGGGTGAGAGACAGGCTGGGGCGGGGGGGGAAGAGAGAGAAGGGGGATGAATAATGAAGAGATACCTAGGGAGTCAGATGTCAGGCAGGTTATAATATGTCATAAATCCAAAGTCTATATTTAGTCCATGATTTTTAGTATCCAGGAGGTTGATGAAGTGGAGTTCATAGGCTCATCTCTGGGAATTGATTTGTAAGTTTCCTTTGAGGATCAGGACTGAGAGATTGGAGAGAGAGTGGTTTTCTTTGGAAAATGTGCCCCCACAGGTAATTGGGTATTCCTGTCTTTGATAGATTTCCAGTGTGTGTTCATTCTGGTGTGCAGCTGTTGTTTGGTCTCTCCTACGTATTTTCCATCTGGGCAATTTGGTGCATTGGATGAGATATGACATTTCTGGAGGTGCAGCTATAAGATCCAGGAATGCTGATGGCTTTCTTGTGGAATGTAGTGATTGTGGGGGTGGTGGAGTTGTGTTGGCAGGTTTTGCATTTCTTGGCATGGCATGGTCTGGATCCATTTAGTGTGTTTTGGGCCTGGGGAAGTTTGCGTCTGGTGATGAGGTTAGTGAGGTTCGGTGCTTGTTTGAAGGCTGGTATAGGTGGCTCTGGGAAGATCTTTTTAAGAATAGGGTCTCTTTCTAGTATGGGTTGCAATTGTTTGAAGATTTTCCGTACAGGTCCGAGGGAGGGGTGATATGTCATAACCAGCGGTGTGCGATTTGTGGGGGGTTTTCTTCTATACTGCAGCAATTCTTCACGTGGTATCCGGGTGGCTCTTTCAAACATGCCCCAATTACCTGTGGGGTCACATTTCTCACAAGACACCCACTCTTTCTCTGATCTCTCAGTCCTGATCCTCAAAGGAAACTTACAAAACGCTTCCCACAGACAAGCCTATGAACTCCATTTCATCAGCCTCCTGGATACTAAAAATCATGGATTAAATACAGGCATTGGATTTATGACACAGCATAACCTGCCTGACATCTGACTCCCTACGTATCTCTCCATTATTCATCCCCCTTCTCTCTCCCCCCCCCACCCCATCCTGTCTCTCATCCATTAACTCCTCAGTCTACGTTTTCACTGACCACCCGTCTTGTATGCAGCCCAGCCCAGCCTCTGGCTTCTTTACTTTTCATTCCATCCAGGAAGAGCACACACCAACTGCTGAAACTTCCTTAGCCTGACGAAGGGTTTTTGAACCCAAAAGCTTGCTTAATAATTGTTTTCCAACTATTTAAGTTGATCTAATAAAAGAGATCAGATTCTCGCAAAGAACCTTGTCTGCCTATGCCCTTAGACCAACACGACTACAACCCACACTACTGAAAAGGTAGCTTGTGAACCAAGAGACTGTCTCTTACAAAACATTTCCCACAGACGAGCCTATGAACTCCACTTCATCAACCTCCTGGATACTAAAAATCATGGATTAAATATAGATTTATGACACAGTATAACCTGCCTGACATCTGACTCCCTAGGTATTTCTCCACTCTTCATCCCCCAAATCAATTGTTTGATTCCTGCTATGGTCAAGGAAACAGGACTTTATGCAATAATCAGGTGGCATCAAAAACGTTCCTGACTTCATCGTCAGTTTCTCCTCGTAATGGAAACAACCTGTAGTACTACCTTGGGCTTTTGGCTAAAACACACAGAGCGTAAGGACGTACCAGCATGAATTTTATTTCCTCCTGTGTCAGTTTCTAGTTGTGTTTAGGATCCATTTACTCTAAACTCCTTTATAATTCAAGCATTGATGAAAAAAGAGTAAAGGATGACTGACCATGAAAATTAATCCACAAGCTTATGATATAAGGTTCAGCAATATAAATATCCAAAACTACTTTTTAAGTAACTTTAACGTTTATTGAAGTTGCTGGATCAGTTTGCAGACTTAAAGCTTCTTTTATGCATTGATACAAAACTAAAAGCAGAAAAACAACCTTAGAAAAAAAACTTGACAATAATATCTCTGAACCCTAAGATGAAGAAACTACCTCCAGAAGAAGAGATTATTTAGAAACCTCACCTCTCTGCCAATCTCAGGAGCCTAATAGTGATAATTTTGGTACTTGCTCTTACAATGTCTACTAAAAATTGGACCTGTGCCACTAAGAGCCTTCACAGAAGCCAGCAGCATCAAATATTTAAAAAAAAAAGAGAGAGAAACTGCAGCATAGCATAAAGATACACTATCTAACTTGCATATAGGTAGTAGTTACTGGGCACAGAGGTCAGAGCAAGCTAATTTACCCTATCAAGATTTCTGTGACTGTAGTGCAAACATACTTTCACCTAGAGATGAAAGTCTCCATAGTTTCTTTATCAACCTTCTAAAATACAGTTGTGAAATTTCTCTTAACAATTTTATATTGACAACTAACTCAGTTCAGGTTTGCACTTACCATCAGCTGATAAAACCTTCTCCAACAAGCTTAATGTATCATCCTGTGAAAATCATATCCTTCGGCTGACCTCTCTGGTGTTTAACAATATTCTCCCAGGGAAATATAAATATTGATGTAATAGAGATAAAAAAAACTTAGAAAAAACAAGGGATGTTTCAGCATAGGAAAAGACATTGGGTTTGGGGGGGTTTTTTTGGAAACCATTAGGGCTTCTTGTAGAGGTCAAACATGGAGAGATAGATTTAATTCCTGATCTTTGCACAAGACAGCCAATTGACATAAAATCTACCCGTTACCAGGCAGTAATGCATGGTCTGCAATCTGTCATGGCTGGAACAATGCATGCATCAGCTTTTGCATCTAAATGTATAACTATATTTTATATAACAGCAGGGAAAAGTATAAGACCTGAGTATAAGGAGATTTCTTCATCATCACTTGTTCACCTACTTACTTTAATTAAAATTATTTCAATTTTTGTTTCTGCCATCTTTCACCTCTCAAGAAATCTCCAATATTTACAAATAAATATGCTATCATAATACATAAAACATCCATTTAATATACAATATTACAGAAATCTCCACTTTGCTGATACAGCTTAAGTATTTGTATAAGAACTCTATGAAGAATGGAAATTGCATTCCATGAAAAAAAATCACCCCAAAACTCAGGATTAAAAAAAAAACTGAATAAAATTGTGACTTATGCAGGAAGAAATTTCTAGGAGAGGAGGGTATTAATGATATGGTTTATATGCTACTCTCCCCAAAAGAGGCTTAGTGTAGTTTACAATGAAAGCAAGAATAAAATATAAAATATTAAAATAAGATAGTAAGCAATAAAGCAGTTTCTCAAATGTTATTACAAAATGTAACCTTCCCTGCTAAAAGCCTGTCCACAAAAACGATCTTAAATCACTTCAGGAAGATGTCTAGGCTTAAGAGTTCCAAAGCTGAGGAGTGATTTCCAAAAACAACCTCCCACATTTTCACCTAATGAACTCAGCCCACCGGTGGAGCTCGCAGGAGGCTGCTCTTGGCTGCTTTTAGGGATTATGATGGAACATACAGCATATAGATCCTGACAGATGATAACCAGCTCCTTGAATTGCACCTGGAAAGCTTTTGGAAACCAATGCCAACTCTGTAGCAACTCATGGTTGCCCCATGTAAGGCATGTTGCAGTAGCCTAACCTTGATATTAGAAATGGTAGATCAGAATCTGAAAGAAAGGGTCACAGCATCCTTACTTGATGGAGTTGGTAAGAGCAGTTCCTAAGCCAGTGCTGCCACCTGAAGATCCAGGTGCAGCCAAGGATACAGGAGCAACCTAAAGCTGCCAAGTGACAAGGGGAGGATGAACCAAATCAGTGATAGGTGGCTATATGCCATCCAAATCATAAGGCTTTTGCTAATTACTGTAACCTCCATCTTGTCTAGTTTCAGCTTTAATTGGTTCACCCATATCCAATCAACATCTCTTGAAGGGCATTGACTGAGGACCAAGACTGTAGGACCTGGGTCAGATGAAAAAGAAAGCTAGATTTGTGTCGTAAGCATTGTCGCAGGGCACTAAGGTGTCCTGCTACTTTAAGGGCTGAAACTGTTAGGGAGAGGGCCAGAATGAGATAGTTGGCCCACACCTGCCAGCAATTAGCTGACCAGAAGGGGCAGGTCTGGGAAAATATATAAACCCCAGGGTTTGGGCCAGAAAGGCAGTGGCCAAGGGGGGACGGAGCCCTCCTAGAGGAAGCAAAAGGAAGAGGCCTGACTGTAAGTTCTGTTTCTGCTAATGTTAAGAGACAGAGCACATCTTGTGCTGCTTGAGTTATGGTATAGCCTAGGGACTTGCACTTTTGACTTTTGTTTATAACACCGGTGGTTTGGGTGAGGCTATTCGGGAAGGAGGAGACCTCATTGGGGGGCCCACTACAGTGTGGGGACCCTGGTGCCAGACAGGGTGCAGTGTTCGGGGTTGCACAGGCCCTGGCACCAGAGGGCACAATGTTTGGGGGTGAACAGCCCCTGGAGCCAGTGTGGGCACAGAGAGAGACAGAGCTGTGGAGAGCCCTGTGACAACCCGAGGGCCGAGTGAAACCAAGGCCTCAGAGGGACACTGTGTCAATACCATTTGCAAGACTTGGGACATGGTAAAGAGGTGGTTTAGGCAGCCTCCCTATTTATTATAATTACACTAAGATGTGCAGGAAAAAAAAGAGGGTGCCCATCTGACCAAACTGGCATGGTCGAGGGGCCCTAGGGATATCATGGCCATCCTTGGGAAGCCCATCCTTTGTCAAGCATGTTGATGGCACATCACCCCAAATCTCTATATGCTCTTATCTAGTGGTCTGAGATACACATTGAACAGGAATGGCAAAAAAATGGAACCCTTGAGGATCACAAAGAAGAGGTCCCAAAGAGACCTATCACTACCCTCTGGAACCTTTCTACTTGGAAAGAGCATAACCAATTAAGAGCAACTTTTAAAATACCAACCATGATTAGGTACCTACCTAAATCACAGTGAGACAAAGGCCTTTTCATGGCCTACTTGTGGTGCACAGAGCTGATTTCCTGGGCGTATCATGGTGGCCCCACCCCTCAGCAGTAATTGGCAGTGAGGCCCTGGGGGGAGGAGACATGAGGAGATGTCTGCCATTTTGATTGCTGGCTGCCCTTCATGCTGCCACACACCCCAGTGCCAACTGGTGGAGAGGCCCAGGGGCGGGGGAGGACAAGCAGGCAGCCACCATCTTGTCTGCTGCCCTTTGTGCCACCCAACCACCTGGCAGCTTCTGTTCCTTGCATCAAGGATTACTGGCTCCCACTGAGAAGCCAGCATTTTATTTTTATCTTTGTTGTTGTTGTCATCACAGATTTCACGGTTTTCACAAAATCCACAAAATCATTAATTAAGTAGATCCCTAAACATGACCAATTGTATCAAACTGTATGAAAGCTCTAATAGGATCAACAAGGTAAAATTTATCTTGTTAATCTCTGGGAAAACTATCATTAACCAAGGCCACCAGTGCAGTCCCTGTACTATATCTGGGACAAAGTCATAGTGACTGAGTTCCAGGAATGTTGCCAGCCCTGTTCAATGACTTTCACCAAAAAGGAAAGGTTGAAACAAGGCAATACCTGGCTGGGGAGTCAATGCTGAGATTTCCTCTTCTTTTTCTGAGTAGGGACTGAGCAGAAATAAATAGCTCCTTAGCTGCCCACTTGACTGAAACCAGAAAGAGTCCGTTTTTGACTTTGTCATGAAAGCATACAGAACCAAAATATTCTGTTTTCCTGCATTACCCAGATAACCTTGAAGACTGGCTACTGATAAAAGCAAGAAACAGGTCTACATCCTGAACTTTTATTGCTTGCCCCTCAAAACACAAAAATAGTTATCTGAAAGTCTATTTGTACGATATAGCTATACCAACTGGTGAGAATCAAGGTGGGGTAAGAGTGGTAAATAGGCTGGCAGCAGGTCTTCTAGAATTTGCTGAGTTCTCCCAATTTTCCTCCAACCTATACCCTATATTTATAGATGGCTTCTTCTACATATTCTAATAAATATTCTTTGATTAGTTTTATTTACATTTCTTTGTTTCATTGAAACTTTGGAGGCTAGACTGAACCAGACCTCTTGTGGACTTGGAACATGTCAATTAGTTGGGATTCATGTCTTTGTGAGGTAAAGGGAGAATTTCTTATCTCCTCTCTGACAAGGCTGTTTTGTTTTTACAACTTACCTAAGAATCTTAAGAAAAATATATCTATTATAGCAACATATTATCAAATACATTTTGTTACAGCAATCACTACTACTAACAGTTTAAAGTAAAGCTATATAGTATATTTGGATTATTTAATGTATAGTCTTCCCTTATAATGTCTCCTTTCATGCCTTGCGCTCTGTTTAATTGGATCTCATCCACTGACTTAGCTGGACATGTTGAATGCATTCTGTTCTGACCAAGCTGGTTGTCATACCTGCAATGGTTCACTCTATAGTCACTCAGAAACAGACTTTTGGCCCTAGCCACACTTCTGCAGCTTGGACTAGGCCCTTTGAAAATGATTAAGGATGCCAACAATCTCCACTTTGATAACAATGTTTTTCAGCTTCAAGATGCATCATCACCCAAACCAGGTCACTGCCAGCACCTGACAGAAAAAAAAAAAATCAATGTTTGAAAAATAATGTGTTCTGTTAAAAAAGACAAGACAACAGTAAAAAACACAAAGCCAGGACTGATTAAAGTAAATAGCCAAACCTGCTTTGGGATTCTCCCCAGTTCTCAGTTCTTCCTTTTTTTTCCCTTATCTCCACTGAAATTTAGAATAGGTTTTCTAAATTGAGAGAGAAGAGTTAATATATGAGTTCTCCTTCACTCACAAATCTAGTAGACATTATGATAGTGGAAAAGTTTATTTGCTAGCTTTTTTTTTTTTTTTTTTTAAGTAGCTGGCATTCAAAGAAAATCCTAATTTTATGACAGAAAGGAAAGTTACAAGGGCAACCTCTAAAGAAAGAATTCTAGCAGCAGTATCATTTGTATTGGTTATTTCCTATAAGACATAGGGTTATATCCATATAAATGAATAAACCTATATGGAGAAAACTTACCTGAGTCAGGTGAGAGGTGGCAGGATACTAACACCAGCAGCCAATCATGGCGAAAGTGAAACCGCAGAAGCTCCAGCCACCGTGGGTGAAGATCAAAGGAAAAAACCATGGCAGAGCCAGGAGGAGCTGGGAATGGCTCCCATGTCTGCCTGGGTACGCTTTATAAAAACATGCAGGGGGCGACTGGCTGGGCAGATGCCTGGCACCCAAATAAAAGGCCCAGCAGGAAGGAAGCTGGGGGGAACAGAAGCAGTGTCCCCAACCAGCCTGGAGGGCCCAGAGCACCCAGGCGATCCTGGTGAGGGGACGTGGTGGCTCCCTCAGAAGGGGAGTAAGATGGGAACACTGGGACAGAGAGAGCTCAAGGAGCTGCTCACGGTGCCAGCATGGACTGAGGTCAGCAGCTGGGACACCAATAGATACAACAGGGATGGAACCCTGATTCAGACAACAGGCAGCAGGTACCAAACCCAGGGGGGAAATCAAGTGGGGATTGAAACCACTGGGTGGAGTCAGACCCTGCATAAGCCAAGAGCAAAGAGGGGCCGCAGGAGATGTCGGTACGAGTATCACCAGTAGCCAATGACAGCAGTCCCTAAAAAACCAAGGACCAGGGAGGGTTAGAACATTGGCCCTGATGGACAACATCATGGGTGGTGTTAGGAGGGGTGTAGGGCAGGTGGAGCCCCACAAACAAACAACTGTGAGAATGACCGAGGGGAAAATACCAGGGGAGGCAGGACCAGACATCATCCTCCTGATAGAAAACTACTTACCATCAAAGATGTGGCAGGCGAGACCCCTGGGGAACTGATCTGAGGCCACTTCCAATAGCCTGGCCGTACAGCCTAAGAAGTCACAGTGAGGTTTGAGAAGAACCCAAATATGCGACAGTCAGGGGAGAGGCACAGAAGGTTACAACCTATTAAAATAATACACTTGAAGTTGGACTATCCTTTCATGGATACAGAAGGGAGGAAAGATGTTAGGATTTTGCTTGTTTGCCCATGTCCCTAAGCCAGATACATCACATTAGGAAAGATTGGAACTCTGGAGTACACTGTGAATGTTCATAGCTACTATTCAGGGTAATTTAGTAAGGAAGTTAGGATCTCTGAACAGAGAATAAAGAGTTTACTGTTTCCCTATACCGTGATGTCGTGGATCTCTGATCTCTACAGGGTATGAGAAGCAGGACAGAAGAAGGGTCTATAGAGGTTCGGGGGGTGGGACAGAGAGAGAACAGAAAGGCTGAGAGACAGCAGACAAGTGTGCTCTCCATCATCCCAGTCATAACCACCCAAAATCAGCAACTGGCGGTAACATAGACAGAGAAGACACTTAAAATGCAGAGGACTCTGAAAGAACTTGCATAGTGAGGCTAGGTAGAAATAAAGGAATAAGGATAGAAAAATAAGGAACATTGAAATGCACATCCCATATTAACATCAGTTTTCTTTAGAGTGCCATATGACCCTATTCCACACAAAAACAGTCAGTGAAAGTGGGGAGAAAAGGGGAACAGATTGGATGCTCTCGTTTTGTCAAATCACCTAGTGGACCTCCACTATCCTTGGTCAGTATTCTTGAGATAGAACCTCTGACAGAACCTCAGCTGCCCACAGAAAACCAGCAGTAGACCCTCCAGAAAGCCTTCCTGACAGGAAGAATTCAGCTAGAGAAAGTCTAAGTATTCATTAAGACATGGAGAACCTGAGAGAAATCAAAGACTAATAACTGAAAATCTGATCGAGATAGAAAAAACCCTGATGCAAGGTTGAAAGTTCAAGGACTCTATTCTAGGGGGTTGTATTTGTTTTGTGTTGATATTTCATGCCTGTCATATGTTGTTCTTAGATCAAAGTTACACCATCTCACTTTTTCAGAAAGGGGATGTAGAGTTTGTTATGAGTGTTTCAGAACTGCTGCGGGTAAGAATCTGTGTAAGGAAGCAAGTAAGTAAATAGCAAATAATGATGGTCTGCTATTTCCCCTGAGCACCCACTGGGTCTCTAAGCTTTACTCCTTGCAAGTTCAAACTTAGGTGAGAAGTTGAAAGTCATGGAATAGAGCATATGTTTCACTGATTGAAAGGGTGACAGAGCTTTTCTTGAAGCCTAGGGCCCCAGGAGGAAATCTGATATGGCCCTTCTGCACCCTTCTCAAGCATGAGCTGGTGGTTAAGAGCCACCATCTGCCTTGTTATGTGCAAAACTACACAAAAAAAGCAAAGCAAACATCTTAAACTTGTACTTCATAAAGTATTCAATGTGCACCTACCAGGCATAAAACTAAGGAACATTAAAAAGGGTTGGATTTTGTGAGTTCTTAAATTTTATTTGGCAAACTTAACATACTTACACTAGGAATGTTAAAATTCAGATATTGAAAAATTCACTCTAATACATTTTATAGCCAATATCATCAAGCTCTTTTCCTCCCTCTCCACTTTCCCTTCCTGCACCCCTCCCCTCCAGAAAGCCCTCAAACAAACAAACACACATTCTCATAACTTTATATTTGGAGGTAGAAGGTACCAAGTGAAATTTTATTCCAATGCAAAAACAGTTAAATACATTTAGTAAAAAGAGTCATGACTCTTATCCTGCCTACATGTGCTGATTCGCATTCTAATTCACATTCCAGCACAACCTCACTGTCACACCTATAAGCCCGTGCAGGTTTTAAAATGGCTGCCAGGGCACTTTAGCTAAGACTTGTCAAATGTGGATTAGATAAAAGCAATGTTTTCCAACTGTTTCCAGCCCAAGGCACACTTACATTAATAAAAATTTTCTGTGGCACACCTGTTAAGGCATTCCCCATCCTCGTACCTATTGTAGCTAATTACCATGGCACACCTGTTCATTTCTGACAGCACACTTTTGTGCCATGGCACACTGATTGAGAAACATTGAGGTAAAGCCTCTCACAGCCATTTTTAAACCCACAGGGGCTTAATATAGTGAAGCATTTTAATTAGAGTAGCTCTCCAGGAACCACTCTGTGTAACTGCCACCCACCCCTCTCCAGATCTTAATCATATATATATATATATATATATATATATATATATACACACACACACACACACATGTATGTAGCCTAATTTTTAATTCTTGCATCTTTGTACCAGGAAAATAAAGCATTCATGCAGCAAGGCAGCAACTCTAACATCAACCTAAATTCCACCCCCACTGCTTTGGTTAGTATGCCCACCTTGCTTCAATTATCCATTCCCGTGCTGCCTTGGCATGGGTGCCTGGTGGTAGGCATAAAGTGGCTTCATCCAACCTCTGAAAGGGGCCCCGGTCACCCCGGGGGAGACCCCAGAACTCACCTGCCACAACTTTGAATGTGCCTTCAGTGGTGGGATCCCCCTCTGGAGGTCCCTCAAGGTCAAATGTTCTGCCTGATGGATATTCTTTGGGCTCTACCTCCCCTTCACTCCTTCCACATGCCAGCATCTGGTGAGCCACCTGATCTTAATGGGGTCAGCTCTCTGGTCCTGATGGTCTTTACTTCTCATGCCTCTTTGGTATTGGATATTAGTCTCTTCCTTCTTTCCTGCAGGTCATGGGTCCACTGTGGGTTCACCCCTTTAAGGATGTTCCTCCCACTGCGTGTTGGCTATTTGATAATTCCCATGGGTCACTGATGCATCAGGGTGGTACCCCAATCCCCTCACTAAAGGTCCATCAATAAAACAGAAACAAAAAGGAGCACACACAGGAAGAAAAGAAAAAGAACAATAATGCACGAAGAAAAAGAAGGTGGGTAAAGCAAAAGGGGAGATCAGACTAAACTGCTTGTCCTCCCATCCCGCCTTAGAACCTGTGTCTGCCTGTGTCCCCCGATGCTACTCCACTCTCAGACTTCCCTGAGGGCTTCCTCCCATCTTTTCCCCAGTCAGCTCTTTTCCAGGGTTGCAGGTTTCTGATGGGGAGGGTCTCCATTGTCCCCTGCACTTCTGCCGGTCTTCCTGGAGCAGAATCTTCTCCTGCATGCCAGTGCTGTTCATGACTGGCATGAAGGTGAGTTATCATTGCTGCCACCTGAGAGGTTTCTCCCCAGGTGGGGTATGCCTCCATATGCCAGCAATGCCTGCCACCAGTGTGGAGAGATCCTGCAGCCTCTGCTGCTTCTGTCACTTCCCTGACCTGCTGGCTGGAGCCAGCAGTCATTTGTGATGTCAGCCGCTGATCCCAGCTGGAGATAAGTGCAGCTGATGAACCACGTGGGCATTATTTGGTGCTGATCATCTGGCACTTGGATTCCTAAAGCAGGTGAATGACTCATGATTTAGGGGCTTTCTTTTGTGGGTGCGTAGCCCCTGTCCTGGGTCTCCCTATGAGGGGATTTTCTTGCTCCCCCATGGCTGTACCCCTAGGACAGTTAGGAATTGCTAAGACTGATAGTTTGGGGTAGTTTTACTGGCCCTGACCTATAATGCAAACCTAAGTGTTAGATCTAGTACCAACTATCTTCATCCTATTCTGTACTATTTGATCAGCAATGCTATAGTGACTCCTCAAATACAGCAAAATCCCTGTTTATCTGGCACAAGTGGGGAATGGTGGGTGCTGGGTATCTAAAAATGCTGGTTATCTGAGGCTGGCAGTTTTTGGCTGGACATGGCTAGACACAGAGTGGGGTGGGGGGGTGCTCACAGAGCGAGGGATGGGGCAGTGGTAGTAGCTTCACACAAAGCAGCTACAGGTCAGGGTGGTGGGTGGCAGAGGTGGCCACCACATGAGAGCTTTCCTGTCCGTTCCTCTGTGTCTGGCCAGCCGGAAATTCTGGTTACTCACATGATGGACAACAGGGATTTTACTCAGTAGTTATTCTCATTAATATTACCATTTACAAAAGGTCTTGATAAACTTGCTATAAGTTTACCTAGAGAGGCAACAGAATCTCCATCTTTGGAAGTTTAAGACCCGGCTTAACAAAGCCCTGGCTAGAATGATCTAGTTGGGGATGATCCTACTAGACGTCCTCCCAATGTCCCTTCCAATGGTAATTTAGTATGATTCTATCTATGGAGGAAAAACAAACTCCCATCAGAAAAGATGCCTCTGTCACATAATGAAAATGTGGTAACCTAACATTACATATATACAAAATCACCCAAACATCTGTAATCTTAAAAATAAAATGTTTTTTTAAAAAAAAAATCTCAAGAGATCCATCTCATTTTATCAAGTTCTGTTACTCATCATTTTATTAAGTTTTTATTTTTTCAAACTACTTCCATTAGAGACTTTTCATAACCCTGTATTATTTTAACACATAAGACAAACTTATCATCATCAACCTGTGCTTATTTTGTTTAAATAAAAAATATGTATAAAATAATACTGAGTGCAACTTGAATATTACAAGTATAGCTTTAATTTTAAAAAGTAGTGCCAGTGAAATACAGCATATGTGGGTGAGTCATACATATTAATGCCCTGAGTGTGTCATTTGCTTTTACTTCAAGCAAACTGCATTTGTTTTTTAGGATTCAGGCTCAGCCTACCATGATTTTAACTATTAGCAGTTGTATTACAAAGCACTACAATGAAGAGTGTGAATTAAAAGTGTGTCAGTTGTTGTTCTGATGCACCATTTGCATTCATGTTGAACATTCTTTGGAGAAATATAACTTTTGCCAATAAATGGATAAAATAATCAAGTTGAAATGCAACTGTAGCTATTATTATACCTTCATGTTTTCAATTTTTCAACTTTCTTTTAAATTATGATACCCATATTTCTGAAGAAAATCATTTAATTTGTACAATGTTGTTATCTAGCTCTAGTGTGTTACAGAACAATAAAACAGTTTAACAGATTACCCTGAGGCAAGGCTGCATATTACCCTATTGGTGTTCATTTAGTCTATCTTACAAACATTTTCCTGTGAGGAAATGAGATCGACCACATCAGACGTGGTAATTTTCATCAAGAATTTTTTTATTCCATTCAGAAATACCTGTTTTCTTTTCCTGTCGTTGAGACCAATTCAGAAATAGGTCATTGTGCTGATTACAAACAGTTTATTAGCAAAAGGAATCAGTCTTAGCATGTAATTACTAATTTTGTTCTAATATTAAACAAATGGCACTAAATATAGACTGGTCAAAATCTCAGTATGAATTTTGCTGCTGGAACTTATATCTGCCATTAATAAAAACAATACTTCTATCATTGTGGAGTCAGAATGGATACAATGATTCATGTTACTTTGGATACATTACTGTATCTGCCATTATTATGCCTCAAAATTGTAGAATTTACACTTTATATTATAAACTCAATCTTCCCCCAGGTAAAGAAAACCTTTTACTGGAATTGCTGACCCTTTGGAGTTAATTCAATGACTTCCATAAGAAATAAAATGTAGGAACAGGTTTTAAATGTTTTATTTATGCTCGACAAAAAACAAACCAAAGCAAAATCAACCCAAATTAAGTGGCACCCAATGATGCTGTCTAATCTTTTAGTAGAATTATCTCTAAACACATAATGCAATGCAATCCCTTTATATATTGGAGAGTGATTCTTACGTATTCCTTGATTGGTAAAGTGCTCAAAAGTATAAACTTAAAAATGTTTTTTTGATATATTAGCAAGACCCAGAACTAGAAAATGTTTTGCTATTTGTAACATAGCATGTTAAAATAATTTTAAAAACAGTATTTGTTTAATCTTCATAACACCACTGTGAGATGAGAAAAGATCAGGTAGGATCATATTAAGAAATAGACACTTGCCTTTGGCTTCATCTCCTGCAGTCACATGGTGACATCAAAATAACACTTCACTTTAAAAATGAAGTAGTAATCATTCCTAGATCTCTCTTGTCAACCTTGCCCATTTTCAGGCTGCCTAAGCTAAGCTATAAGAGTGTAGCTAAAGTAAAGTGTTCCCAAAACGGTTTTTGAGGCTAGGGACAGAAGTTACACATGAACCAGTTTAAGTGATCAGAAACTGGTTTAAACCTGTAACAGAATAGAAAGTCAGTACACATCAACCATTTTCAAAATGGCTGAAATGGGTTTAAAATAAACCTGGTTGAATGTAGTATCAGACTTAACTGATTTGGGTAGGGTCACCATCATAGAGGATAGTCCATTTGTCCTCTGTCCTCTATTGATGCAAAACCTTGATGTCCTGTATTTTTCTCTTGAAGAAAGCCGCAGCCACAGCTCTTCCCAGCACATGGGTGGAAGCAGGGCATTGAGCTAGGTCTGCACCAGGTGGCTGGTGGTGGTGGTGCTGGGAGCAGAGAGCTGGCAAAATTTGGGGTGGATGCAGCATCCTCCCAGCCCCACCAGTGCCCACTCCAAGCCCAGCCCCCATCAAGAAGAGTCCCACACAGCCCTGGCTGCAGCCCACTCCTCCCTGCCCCACACAGAACTGAGGGACACCACCCCCATACCCTCCCAAGGTTCAAGCAGTGCAGGAGCCACCCCCCCCCATAAGCCACTGATCCGTCCCCTCCCCCCACCCCACTTGGGCAGCACCTGCCCCCTCTCTCACCACAGGGGGGCATTGATTTGCCTCCCATACCTCTTCCCCCACATCAGACTTACCAGCTGGAGGTAGCTCTTCATGCTGCCCGCTGTTCTTCTCACTGCCTGAGCTGATATCCAATACAACCAGTTTTCTTTATATTGGTACCAATGCAATAATCAGACTGATGTATCAGTGCACCTCTACTAAAAAGGGCATTGCCCGCCAGGTTTGCTGCCATACCTCATCATGTCCCTCATGATAGTAAAAAGGTATCTTACACATAGACTACACTGCTGAGATGGATGGAGTCTTTCTATACTTTGGGACATACTCCAGCTTGCCTAAACACAGGGAAGAGGGGACCCTATTACTACTGATGAGCCACTCCAGGCCTTTATCCAAAAGACAGGAGGATTTGGGGAAAAAAAGGGAGTCAGGAGCTCATAGGGTCTGCCACCATAGCCCATGGGTTTCTATTGATGACTCTGAAAGCTTGGTCAGGCCTACACATGAAATTTCAATAGCCAAATTAAAACAACAGTGCATCTTGCACAAGAATGCAAGATAATGACTGAGTCCGTGAAAAACTGAATGGACTTCAACGCCTGTGCTAGTGGCAAATGTACCCAATCAGCCATTTATAACTATACATCCTTACATAACTATATTCTTGTTGACACACTCCCCTTTGATTACAACACATTTCTCAGAACTGGGATTCTATGTCAGTCTGGGGTTTTGCAAATGTCTCCACAGACCATTACCAGTGCGGGTTATTGTAAATTCTGCCCCATTCTTAAAACAAATACCCAAAACAATGTCCTGTGATCAACGCAGGCTATTGTGAATTATCCTCCCTTGTTAAAACTACCCAAAGACCAGTACCCCAAGGTATTCTTGTGGCCAGTACCCCAAGGTATTCTCTTCAGTCAATCAAGACCCATCCCATTTGATTGAAGTGTAACCTCCAGACTGATAAGAAACTTGCAAAAACAAATTTTACGCCTGGACAATCCAAAACAGGATCCAAACTGTTAGTAATTGTAATATGATGGTCCCTTCCTACTTGTGTGGACTTTAAATTGACCAACTATCAAGGAGGAATGCTTTGAGGCTATACAACTGAACAGGATAAGAGTGAAACAATGCAAAGTGTGCACTCCAGGAGAGACAGAGAAATCAATCTGCACCCAGTTTATTACTCCCAGGCAACGAATCCAGGCTCAGTGAAGGCTGCAAAGATGAAAACCACTTCCTGCCTGCACTGGTGAGAAACACTTTTGCAGCTCATATATACTAGGAATTTTGTTATAGCTCATTCACTGCGTATCAGGCTTGCGTTTTGGAGCTTGGGTTGAGTCCCAGGCTTGAAATCTTGCCTTTTTGATTGATGGAGCCCATCCACCAATCAGGAGGCAGCAAAAGCAGTTAAGTCAAACCCTTTTCCTGAGAGGAGGGGTAAAGGAATTCCCCTCCCCCCACACTCTGCCCGGACCTGATTGAAGACTGCAACATTCAGGTCCAGAAGAGTTCAGGGGCAGAGCCCTGGAGAGTATAAAAGGAGCTGCATGCCCAGCATGAGAACACATCCCAGAGAGAGAAGAGAGAAGAGCAGAGCTGAGGAAACCTGCTCAGCAGGGTGAAGCAGTAGCCCAAAAACACCCCTGAAGATGTCTATCGGTGGGGAACAGCAGACAGCTCCAGCAATTAGGCTCTCAGTGAGCAGCACTATATCCAGACCCTGGGAGCTTCATGAGGCGGCTCAGGTCTGCAACCTCTGGCGTGCAGCCAGAGGCATGGTGCATGGTGCACAAGCCAGTGCACACAGCAGGATCTTTGGAGCACTTGGGCGGCTCAGGTCCTCACCCCCCGAAATGAGGCTGGGAGTTCAGTGCAGGAGGCACTGCACTTAGGGTCCGAGAGTGAACTGTGCCTAGTGCAGCACGAGGTAGCCCAGGCCTCCAACCCATAGCAAAAGGTTGAATACAAAAAGCCAGACAGTGATCGACCTACTGAGCCAGCAGACAGGGCCAAGCCAGAGGCCCCAGAAGCCCTTCATAGAGGAGCCCATTTTCAGGGGACAGTGACCCCCACCAGAAGCCCACTGCAGGCAAGAGAGATGAGGGCCACCCTCTAGGCCTGGGAACCATCAGTTGCAGGGAAAAGAGGCTTCCCAAAGGGAAAGGGGAGCTAGTTAAGGGCTCCTGAAAGGGGAGGGTTCCACTAAAGTTACCAGATTCTTTGTAGGGCTTGGGAAAAGCCCAAGGGCACTGGGGTTTCCCCTCGGGATTGAGTTTATCTTTGGGGTTTATCTGTTTCAGACCAGATACTTACATGCGACTTATCTGTATCTGGAGCACTGGTATAAGGTTTTATGTCATTTACCCAGAGGGTATTGTTTATATTACTGCTTTAGATATTTTATATATATATATATATATATATATATATATATATATATATGCTTATATCCATGCTCCTTTCCCTTGTGATAAGTTAATGTAAATAAATTTGTATACAGTTAAGTCCCGTGACTGTCCTGGCCTGGATCTATAGGGACGGAAGGAAACTGACCAGTCTACAGTTCCCCCACAGCACACCTGCCAGCTAACAATCCCCTTCAATTGCAGAAGGGGGCTATATACCCAAGTTACCTGGGCTACAACTGAATATTGGGAAGAAGTATTTTTCTGTCATTTAGTTTTATAGCTCATTTGTGGTATTATTATTAAAGCCTTTCTGCCATTAACAAAATGAGGTGTCATGTCAATTCCTAACTACAATACAGTTGAATACCGCTATTGACTGAAACACCTATTGTGGAAGAGAGCTAGGAAGAGAGAATGCTGGGTGAGTGTGTAAGTGAGACTCTTGGGAGGACTGTCCTTATGGATTATGATTGAGGGCCACAAATGGAGAACCAGGGCAGCCCAAGGCAGGGGATATTGTGTAACAAAGTCAACCCACAGTCTGGGTTAATGTTCTTCCAGCAACCAGAAAGCCTTTAGAGGTACAACATTCTTGACAAAATAAAATATTGAAATATGCTTTTTCATTGAGGCCATGACATTTCTTAAAGATGTACTGGATAAGAAGTTTTCAATGGAAAGAAATATATAGAAACATTCTTTTATATTCCATATCCCTATGGCTAGGACACTGGCCTAGTTAATTGAGACCAGTTAGAGACAGTCCCTGTTTTAGATACTTGAGAGCAATCTGAGATAGAAAAATCTAGTCTGACTTGAATAGAAAAGCACTTGCACCTGGATTTTCCCCATGCAGGGCCTCTTTCTATGTATGTATCATGCCATACCACTTCCTTCCTGAACTATCAAGGTCTTGAGCCTGTACTACTTTTCTTTCCCTGGATTGATCCCTCCCATGGTCCAGGGCCATCTTGACTGAATGTCACTGTTCTGCTTAAATGCGTGAAGCACATAGGTACTCCAGGTACCATGCCATAGTATAAAGTACTAGTAATTTCCACCACTGGTAGCTGCCACACCTCCTCCTCCACCCATTTGAATCCCTTATGATGCCCTGGACTTAATTACCTTCTTTAGTGAGCTTTGTGTTCAATTTTATCTATCACCAGAATTCAGAGATCTGAAGGCAGACTAAGTATCAGAACAAAGATAAAATTTGGCTTAAGTGTTAAATGAAACTAAAGAAGCTCTGGCAAAAGTCTCTGAGGACAGGAATTAGGTACTCCTGTCGGGATCCATCAATGCCATGAGGAACTACACCACATTTTGCTAGCAATGTCATCACTGAACCTTAGAAAAAGTGAATAGTTTTCTACAAAAACCACACAGCAAGTATGCAAAGCCCACATACTTCCTGGATCCAGCAGAAGATTTGGGAGCAGGTTTGGAGATTAAACAAGAACACTTTTTTCAAAAAAAAAATCTTTTTCTCTTAGCATGTTCAGAAACTGCCCCTACACTGGAGATTTACAGCTTTAAGTCTTATTGCTCTGAAGTATCAAATCCCAGGGCCATCCACCACCTTTTTTCCTATATATTCCTCTTTCCAAGGTGTTTCTTAGTGGTTTTCCCTTTATCCATCTATTCCCTGTGGCTCTCTTATGCGTTCCTGGAGCATAAATTGTTCGCATCACAAAGTTTAAATAATCAAAAACACTCACTGCTAAACAAGTATTTTGGAGCAGTAGAAATGAAAAAAGAAAAACCAGTGGAAAAGATCCATTAGCTCAGTTGCATTGATGCACTCAACTTTTAGTCCAACAGACGCTTCACAGATGGCCCACATCAGACACCAAGACAATTTAAAACACACAGATTTTAAAGCATTTCACCATTAGACTAATCACTGTAGCATTCTTAATTTTTCAGTGTACTTTTAAGTTGATCTGTAGATGCCATAAAAAAGAAAGCAAAGGCTGTTTTTTGGCATGTATTTTGACAAATAACTGTCCATAAAACTAACATTCCCCTTCTACTTTTGCACTAGCTAGGCATATGTTATTTTGGTAAACACAAACACTGTGATCTTCCTGGCTTGCTCCTTTTGAACGCAACACTTTATACCTCCTGAGTATTTGCCTCAGGGTAATGTCTTTCACAAAAGGACAGCTTGCAAAAGTACACAATTACTAACCTACAAACTGCTGCCTCCAACCTGAAAACAGCAAAGACCTTGTCTTTATTATGGAGGGTGAAGGGACTAGAAGGAAGTAAGACATTTTCTAAATGACTTCTATCTCAAAAGGAACTCCAGCATGAGGACGGCTGTTAGTAGTATTCCAAACTGTAGTAAAAGCAGCATTTTATCATTCTTGGCATGGAGACTATGAATGGAACAATAAGTGCTTGTGCTTTTTCTGATTTTAAGTCTGATGCCACAGCCCAAAGAGGGTGAAAAAAAGATTGAAACATTGAAAAGTATTTCTCTTTTAAAAAAGACAAGCGAGAGTGTGTTCTAGGAATAAGTAATTTCTTCAACATGTATAGCCATGAAGTCAGATTTGTAAAGAACTGGTTAAAAACATGCGTTTTTAAGCACTTTGTAGAGACATACCTTCTGGGTGTGCATACATTTCAGAAAGCTTACCCACTTCCTGCTCCCATTTTATCTTCCAGATCTTTTCCTGGTTTTCCTGGCTGAGCAAATTCAGCAAGCATTTACCACATAAAGCAGATAATGATGAAAAACTTCCAGCTTTTTTTATGTGGCATCAGCACTAACACTTCCAACTTCCAGGAGCCCCACTGACAGTCTGGAACAGCCTGGACTAAAGTCAAGTCACTCCTTGCTCTTGGTGTTAAAAGAAAGGTTTTATAAGCAAGGGAAGCAGAAGGAATTACAACTCCATTCATGAGTACAACAGTCTGGGCACAAAAAATTCCCTTGCTTATTCTAACAAACAGGCCTGAGTTTTTAAAGAACCTGTCATCATGGGCCTTACCACATACTTCAATACTGGTGCGTCTTTCATAATGAATGATAAAACCTTGCAACACCATGGAGAAATACCCCTTCCTATTGCCAAAGTAACTGGTTGGAGTAGAATGAGAGGAGGAGGAGGATAGGCGAGACAAAGAATAGGCATGTATACTGTTCAAAAACCCCATTCATGACAAGCTTTCAATAACCTCCTGTGCATTGCCAAGTTTTATGATGTGGCACCTCCCCGTACAATAAGCCTTCATGGCAACAGACTGAACTGGTTATCACTAGCAAATCAAAGGCTGTGACCTGCCAGTAGAGATGACAACATGCTAAGGGCAGCTCTCATACTAGTATGCTGCTGCTGCAGCTCTTGAGGCAGGAAAAGATAAAAGGTAAAAATCACCTTCACAGCATACCATGCTTTCACAGCTAGCCTGTTCCAGTTCCCTGGATTGCTTAGTTCAAACCTATTTCAGATATTTCTACACAACACTAATCTACAGTGGAAGTATGGCCAATGGTCAAATTCAACTTGTAACTGAACCATAACTTTGATATTCATTCAGATATTACTGAGTTAGACCAATTCCTCCTCTTCTGGATTTTTTAAAAATCTCTGGTTCTTAACCTCCTTACAAGGATGGAATTTCAAACACAGATATCAGTTCTTTCTCCCTTGGTAAGTATTGCAAACAGTTATGTAAACTGTACATTCATATTTATGGTAATGATAATAATTTCAATTAAAATTAATTCTAACACTCGTCACTTCTAGAATATGAATTCACACTAGGCGTACTCCTATCTGCTTGTGTGACTTGATTTATAATTTCTGCAAGTGACTTAATATTTGCTTTATTATTCAAGTAGTTTTAAATTATCATATTGTAGGTTTGCTGCTATCAGTAAGATCAGCTATATCTTTAATAGTTTTTTTGACAACTGTCAAGACTGATAGACCTGGTGTATGCATGAGAGGTCACCCAGATGTTCAAAGGTACATGCCTAGGCAGGAGGTTTTTGTTTCATTTTGTTTTTTGGAGGAGTAGAGGTAGATCCCAGACCTTCCATCCCTGATTTAGATCTCTGAGACAGAATCCAAAGGCCAAACTGGTGCCAAAAATTTGGTGTCTCCAGGGCTGTATTCAGTACAGCATCCAGGAACTAAACCTGGGTCTCCTGTGCAACAAACAAGGATTCTACCACTGAACCACAAGGGATTCCCTTTGATGTGGTTTACCACTAAATTAAAAGCTCTGTGTTTAGTTTCAAGTAAATCCTTTTTGTCCAACAGAAATAATTTCTCAAAATACTGTGTTCATCTCCTAAAACAATGGTGCCCAGTTCAGCCAGCCCCAAAGCCTGGATGTGTGATACAGTGCCAGTCCATGAGCCCATTCTTGTGCCCGGGGCCATGTCATCTGGCCTGCAGGTCTCCCCACAGGTTTGGAAATTTGGTGCCAGGATAATCAACAACCATGATAATTGCTACAGTTTTGGGAACCACAGCACATCATGCTACAACTGCCCCCCTACCACCAATTTTCCAGACCTTTGTCGAGGCTTGCAGGCCAGATGACCTTTTTTTTTTTTTAAAGAGAAGAACATGAGTGTTTACATTTCAGACAAATGTGGACCTCTGGAAAATTATCCTCCATTATCTAGGGGAATTCTCTGAGGCTATAGATTTGACTGGTATATTAGTCACTCAGTGAAGCAAATCATTCATATTAATTTCAGTTGCATCATAATGCTCTTTTGGATAAGGACCATAGGCCTAATCCAATGAGTACAGCAATCAGTAGGAGGCTCTCCATTGCATTTCAACACATACAAGATCTGGTTCTTTAACTTCCTGTACAGTGGAAGAAGCACCAGGCCTACTGTCAACCTCAAGGGGAAAAAAATCTGATACTAATAAGAATAAAAGTATCCAGAGGATACATAGGGCCAGGTCTTCAGTTTCTCAGTCTGTATAAATTGTTCTACCTCCATTATCTATGATGTACTGAATTAATTTATACCCACTGAGAATCTGGTCTATTACCAACATATAGCTTTTGTCCATGTTGATACTATTGTGTTTTTACCTTTAGAATTTAATTTGAATATAAATGTGCACATCTAGAGGGACGCTATACCATACATGCATCTAATTTTTTTAAGTGGACAGTATATAAAATATATTTGAACTATATGACTATTTTGAGCCAAAAATACCTGTACTAATATACTACCACAGAGTAGCCCAATCCACAAATCTCAAAATTCCAGTTTTGGGAACTACTTATGGTAGTTGCAAATAAGATATTTAACAAATAATTAATTAATCATATTGTTCCTCAGTCAATTAGGCCACAAATATTTTCCAAAATGCTCTTTTCTGCTTTCAGAAGTGGAAAAGTTAATTGCTTATTGTTCTTCCCTAGATTCTATAATATGTTTTCATCCTTTGCTATTCTGGTAGGCAGAGTAAAACTGAATTATCAGTGCCTTTACCTTATGTGAAGGCATGTCCTTTTTTTTTTTTTTTTTCCTTCTTTTTTTGAATGGGATGGGGCCACAGGTGGGCAAGGAGCTGCATCCAGGGGTAGGATCTTCGGGCAGTGACAGCATGGAACAGGTGTCGGGACTGGGGCAGAGCTACCATCTGCACCTTGAATGCCCCTCCCTGTGAGAAGACATGCTCATCACAGGGACATGTGGGGAATGGATCACAGTTCTGTTCTGGCCCTATAATGTCACTGCAATCCCACTCCATGATCCCAACCTCGCCTGCCTATCCTGCTCCTGAACACTTCTCCCTGCCTGCTTGCAGCCTCATTCCATTCACCCTGTCTATGCCGGTCTTGCCCCCGGTGGTGGGTGTGGGGCAGACTTACCTTGGTACCCAGGCAATGGGGCTGGTTCCAGCAGTAGCAGCAGCTGGAAGGAACCACTGCCACCACTGGGGCTACTGGAAAGTGAGTTCAGTTGCCATGCCACCCCAGCCCCACTGCATGCCTGGGGGCAGTGGGAATGGCTGCACACACCATGGTCTGGGCTTCTCCCTGTGCCGTGGCTCAACAGGGACCCAACCCAGGCTGGACAAAAATCTCTTGGTAGGCTGGATGTAGTCCACAGGCCAGATTTTGCTCATCCCTCTGTTAAGATCTAAACAATTTTTGATCCTATGTCTTCTATCTTGGTCTGCTCAGTGATGCCTTCAGTCATGAACTCTTTATGATCATCCTCATCATTCTAGAGAGTTCAGAGACCTCAAACTAGCTGATCCCCAGTGTCTTTCTGCATTCCCCCCCACCCTTGTAAGCTCTCTGTAGAACTTAAATGATGCAGAACATCTTGGTTAAGTTTGCCATTTTGGGGTGAATTTTCTCCTTGGAGTTGAGAATATACATTCTAAAAAACAGATAATAAATATCCAACATAATATGAAGTTTTCATGGACGAATGTTTTGCAGCTTGTGGATTGTACAGCACACAGACCACACTACATGAGAACACGTTGCAACGCTGATCTCATCTACCTACACTCACACTCATTTGCCCCTGCTCAGCAGAGTAAAGTAGATCACACATGGTGCAGGGATCGACACATGTAATTAGCAAGTAGCAATAGACTCGAGCAAAGTTTGCACCAGAATTTATTGCTCCCAGGTGCAGCATTTACATGTTCACCCAGGACCACAGCATGTGGAGCCAGGGCAGAGCAGCCCCAATTGGCAGGGGGCCCCAGAGGTCAGCCTGCAATCCAGGAGCTGTTCCACCCCAGCTTAATGTGCTGTGGAGAAGCTGGAACATGAGGGTGCCCCAGTGCAGGGCCAGGCAGCAGGCAGCCTCCATGCTGTAGCAGCCTCATGCCCCAGCCAGGCCTGGTCACCATCTACACATGCATTTCCACACACGCAACTACTCTACTGTAGAATAGTACTTGTTCTGGCCAGTCATATGCCACAACAGAGTTAATTTACTGTGCCCTAATACAGGCATGTGTAGAGACAGTGACACACTACTGTGAAGCTAAAAAGTCAGCTCCACAATAAAACATGTCTAGATGCACCCACAGAGAGCCAAGCTGCTGCTGGACTATCTCAGATGGCCAGGGTAGATGATGTAAACATATTCAAATAAATTTTAGAGTTACTCTGAAGACTGCAGTGTAGACATAACTACAGTAATAAATCTGCAATTTAGAGGTCAACCCAACTTGGTTCAATCACAGCTAACAAAGACCTAAGCAGTGTTAAGCTAAATAGCCTTTTTCTCTGACATTGTCTAGATTTCTAAGCTAGAGCACACCTAAGGCCAAATACATCCCTGATACAACTGTGAGCAGTGAGTCCAACTGACAGACTAAACTACTAGCCAAGCCAAGATTTTGTTGTATGAAAAATATCATACGAGCAAACACAAATGTAAACACGTACCACCACAGCTCGTTTATTGACCAGCCTGTTATAACTGTGTGCCCTGTATTCTGGATTGATGTAAAACTGCATATAAAATTTAAACACTCAGGCTGCAGAGGGGTGGGGTGGGAATTCTTTATGTGGAATTCAGATTTCCTGCCAAAGACCGTCTTGGTAGTCGGCATGCAAGTTTAATGAGTTCTTCTCTCATAGCTGGAAGCTTGGAGCTCTAAGCAAGCTTGAAATTTTAAATTTCTAGTCATTCACCAACAATTCCGTGCACACACTAAGAAAAAAAAACAACACTTATTCCTGACATTTCACCACTTACTCTATGTCATTGCAGAACAGAAAGACATAGCAAATAACAGCATCTTTCTTCAGTTCACCTTTTGTCAGTTAAAGCCAAAGAGCTGTGCTGCATGCTATTTTTGGCCTTAAAAAAAAGTAGATTTAAGGTTTCAACATGATGTTACCAATGCACAGGGAGAGAAACAAAATGTATAGCATCCAAAAAGCTGTTTTCATCCCCCTTTGGTAGATCAAGAATGTGGTTTGCATTGAGATAATTACAAACTAGCTGGCTTACTTAAGTCACCATCACATGAAATGATGAACTTTTCCATTTCAGTAATTTTGGCCACTAAATCAAAAAGAAGAGAAAAGCTTGAACATAAAGAGCTAAATTCCAGCTCTTCACTCAGCGATGATTTTGTCACATGCCTAACATTAGGAGCAGCACTCCAATCCAGCAGAGTTTTGCAAGCTTGTGACTCAGAGAATGGATCCCTGAAAGTCTAGTCCTGCCACTGCTGAAATCAAAGGGAGTTTTAAGAGAAGGAGCAGAACCCTTACAGACATCAGTCCACACCATGCTTATTCCCAGGAGATTAAAATGTTCCCATGAGACAGTAGCTATAAGACTAGATGTTTTCTAGTATAAATCCAAAGATGACAATGACCAAGATAAACAACAAATGCCTTTAGCAGAATCTTCAACATTTTAGAGACAGAAATTACACATAAACAGATGCAAGTGATTGGAAACCAGTTCAAATCTGTAACACAAGAGTAGTTCAGTGCACATGAACCACTTTCAAAGTGGCTGAAATTGATTTAAAATAAACCTGGATAAATGTAGAATCAGACTTGACTGATTTAGGTTAAATCATTTTACTGAACTTCTGTCCCAGATCCCCTCCAGATTCAAGTTAACTCACAGTCCCCCAGCATCCCAGGATAATTTGCACCTCCCCTGCAAACTACCCCCCACAGGGTGGGCGGGCTAGCCTTGGCCCAAGCTATCTGGTCCAACCAAGCAGGGAGGTGTGTTCTAGCGCCCCCTGGTTTCTGGCCTGGGCCACTGCGGCATGTGGCTGCGTTTCTGGAATCAAAAGTGAATGTCTGTTCACTTGCTTAACAGTTCAATCTACACAGCTTAGACTAACCTGAAAAGATTGAATCCATTTAGCCTCAGGCTTCTTGACCGTCTGTACTTAGCCTTTGTAAGATTCTCCAGATAAATTTTTGGAGAGATACTTCTATTTTTTTTATATAGTATCTATCTATGTATAATTAAAGGGGTTTGGCACCCCATTCAAAGAGATACGCAAACTAGAGTTATATACAATGCATTTTTAAGCTTTGATTTTACAAATATATTTGAAAGAGAACTCATGATATGCCACAGCTGTTGAAGTATAATGATTAGCCGATTTATAAACTGGAATACACTATACAAAAAATAATACTAAGGGAATGATTATCTTTGCCATATGTACACTTAGCTTCCCTGATTCTACAAGATACTAACCTCTTAAGATACAGCTAATCCCTATTTAGTGTCAGCCTTAAAAATTATTTCAAAAGTTTATTATCTTAGTATTTTTACAACTTAATACAGGAATCAGGTAATTGTTAATTAAGTTAAATGTACATATACCACATCATATGTGGAAGTATCTTATTACTAGCTTGTCAGTAATATCATTCAAAATAATTTAATTATACTTGATATTCATAGAACATCAAATTGAAAATTATGAACAAACCCTTTTCATGTACAGCAAAATATGTCCTGATGTCTCCTATGTCCTGATACCAAGTTTAAATCTGCAAAATATAGGACCATTTTAATTGTAGATTTTGTTGAAAATGTTATACAAGGACATGTTAAATACAATTTCATTAGCAATTCTGATATTATTTGTCCATTATTCCAGTATTTGATTCACACTATTTTTTCTAAATATTTATGGAATTGTGCTTTGCATTTTATGATTGGCAAAAGCATGCTATTTAAATTTCTGCCCTATTTTCTGTTTTCAGAAAATGAATGTGCCTTACTAATTCATTATACTATCATTTGTCATCATGAATTCATTTTAAAATAACTCACTCACTGGTTTTGTACATTTACTTAATTTCTTAAAGGTATCACATTCTACTAATTCATAACTATGCTGGGTTTGTCTGAATAAGGAATGAATCTTTCTCCTATCAAAGTTGACAGCAAAATTACTTGGCTGTAAGTCTCTGTTGCACTGCACTTTGTGTGGTCATTTCCACTACAACACAGTGAGGATAAACCATTACCACATCAGGTGTACATCCATTTTGAAGTTGTCTGTACCAGAGTAAAGTGACTATGCAGTGCATTTTGTGCAAAATGTCCTTCCTCTGGATTGTTAAAGGAGCAGTTACAGCCTAACCTAAATTTAGATAAAACTAATACTTTAATTCTGTTGTGCTAATGTAGAGTGTCACTTAAAGAACAGAAAAAACACAGTAAACTTGTGGAAGAAAGAAGTTATCAGAGGCAACTGCAAATGACTTCTTCATTCCCAAACCTGAAAGAGAGCATTTAGGCTAATAACAGACATTCAAGAACCCTGGGGCAGAAGCACTCCAAGTATAGCACTTTACTCAAAGTGCTTTAGATTAGGTCAGGACAGAACTGAATACACATGTGCTGTTTGATGTAAGGAGCAGGGCAAGTTCAGAGACTGTCTGCGTAGACTGTGGCCACCACTCTGGGGGTGCTCCCACATGCCTCCCAGGAGGCTGCAGGAGCAACTGAGCATCCAGCCACCCCCAAGTGGCCAGTGGGGCCCCTCTCCTGAACCCTACCTCCTGGTTACTCTTAGCACCACTGGCTGGGAAGTGGGGGGGGGGGACAGAGAAACAGAGCCTTTCTTCTGCACAGACCCAGCCTGTGCCTGCAAGTTTGGGGGGGGAGGGGGGGTCTGCATGGCAGAAAGGCTCAGTTTCCCCAGATACAGTCAGGGGCCACTGTGAGAAGAACTTCTAACATAACATAGTAATAGCCTTATTTTTAGCTCAAATTAACTAAGCTTAGCACTAACCAACACAGCTGAATCAGAGGGATGAAATGACTGGATAAGTTAATGACAGGTGATAAGAGGGGACCAATGGACTATATCTAGATTAAGACACTGGAAAAATACCATATTAAGAAGTGTTCATGTGATAGGCCTGTTGGGAACAAAGGAATATGCTGACAGGAAAAAAAAGGAACAGTATGATGACCACAGAGAAAGCAATCAACAATACTCAAAGACAAACAGTCATTAGAGGAGTGAAGCTGCAGAAAAGCAGAAGAGGGGGCAGCAGACAAGTGAAGTGTGTTGTCATCTATCCAGCAAGCAAAATCTGTCTGGACTGTTCCAGCCATAAGGACTATCCATGGATGCACCCTCTACTTTCAGGAACTGATTGGCACCTTTTCTGTGAAGTAGAACAAAAACTAGGACTGGGCAAGACAAATTGACTAAGAATTTTTCTCTCTCTGTATATAGAAACTACTAAGATAACATTTGTTGTATCAATAAAGCTATATTTTAGTTAAGTTAAACTGTTTTTGTATTCCACATTTACACTGGGTTATTTTTTAATGATCGCTTAGCGCCATATGGTGGACAGTGGTGGTAGCATTAGGAGAGATGAGGCAGGGCCAGAGCCAGGTGATCTGTTCTTGGAGGCTAAGCAGGGAATAGCTCTGCAGAGATGCCTGCAACTTGGAAGCAAATTGTAAATATGCTCAGCCCAGAGAGAGTTAGGAAAGCTGAGGGTTAGCAACTGATTTAGACCCAGATTGGGGTAGGAGTTCTGTTATAGCCAGAAGGGCTGCTTTTTGTGTTTTGATTTCAGTTTGCTCTGGTGCTGGGAGGGGGCGGGGGGAAACTAGGGAAGTCCAGTGCCCAGAAGGGACTAGGCACTGGGTGAAGATCCCATGGGTTTGGGGGAGGGGGGTCCATGAGGCATGGCTTGGAGTGTAGCATTTGGTTAAACTTTTTTTATATCTATAGTTTAGTTGCATCTAGCATTAATTTAATTATTTGATTTCTGTCTTTTAAAAAGGTAGCTGCTTGACTCTTATTCTATAATGCTTCCAGCTTGACACAAGTGAATGAACTTTGTATGCCCTGGGCATGAGAGAAATGGGCAAGGGGTGAGTGAAGAGTGAATGGGAGTTTCCATGAGAAAAAGGAGAGAGGATGCAATTGTTTATGTAAGCAACAAGGCACTAGATGTGTAAACTACCAGCCAGTAACTAACTAACAAACATCTGAAGAATCCCTTTGAAGCTTGAGGGCACAAAGGAGATAACAGAAGAAAAAAATGCTGCCATGTGGGCAACAAGAAAAACTTCAAAGCTGAGACCCATTTTTACAACTAAAGTGACCTTGATGTAAGAGAAAACAATGGATGCAAAGCAGCTGCTAAGACACAGACTAAGCATGGAAAAACCCCAAGAAGCGAAACAAGGACTGAAAATCATATATAAATAAAACACAAATGATGCTAAGTTGGGTGAGAAATTTTCTGTCCTCCTTTCCAGAGCACAGATGCATCTGCTTTTCACATCACTCCAGCTACTATCTTTCACCACCATCATCAGCTTCAACATCTCAGCTACTCAGTGAATATGGGGTTGGCCACCCCATGTTAACATTGAGCAACTATTGCTGGTAACTATATCTGGTGTCTGTCTGTATGCATGGAATGGTTATTTTGTGTGTGTGTATGTTTGTGTGTGATGATGTGCATGGTGATTTGTGTGTGTTTATATGAACAGTGTGTCAGAACCTCTATGTCTAACTCATGTAATCAATAAACATGGCATTCTACCTTATCCCCTTTATGAAGTCTCATTTGTGATTTCAGCAATTGGCAATCTGTGTAACAGGAGGTCCCATAGCACCTGCAGGAGGAACACAGCAATCCCATAGTGCTTGAGAGCGGCAATCCTACAGTGCTTGTGAGGGGCACACTGAGCATGCGCAGAGGGGTGGTTCCGTAGAGCCCATGAGGACCAATCCTACAGCATCTGTGAAGGGCACACTGTGCACACCCAGACACATAGGGTCCCATAGGGTCCATGAGGTGGACCCAGAATGCTTAGGGAGGCTCAGCAGCCCAAGAGAGGGACGAGGTAAGCCCTTGAAAGGAAGATAAGAAGCTGGGAACCTCACAGCATGGTCCAGTCACTGGACTATAGCTAAAGGGCTCAGCAATAGCGTGAAAAGGTGGAAGCCAAGAAAGTCAAAGGCCAACACAGAAACAATGGCAGGGTTGCTCTAAGACCCTCAGGCAGCCTCGTTTCTAATAAATAACATGAAAGGCATGGCAGCTGAGCAAAGGAGGTGACAGCTCCTAGGGTTAAGAGTCAGGGCAGGAATTACATGACCACCAGGGGGCATCATGACCACCCCGGGACTGGAATCCATCACATTGTCCAATAAAAAAAAATTACAAATAAACCTCACTTCTAAACAATAAAAATAATTTTAAAAATCCCAAACAGACAAACACAATTGAATTGGAGGGGGAAAAAAAAATCTTGCTTTCCTGACAGGTGGCTTAGGATTTCAAGGTCCACTGATTTCAGGCAGCCCTAGCACACAGTACCAGAATGAGCAGAGTAACATGGACCACAGCACTTCTAGGATCATGGTGGAACTCTCAGGAGGGGCTGGACATTTTTAAATCAGTAGGTCTAGATGCTCTTCACCCAAGGGTGCTGAGAGAATTGGTGGGGGTCACAGCTGGGCCCCTGGCACGGCTCTATGAGTGCTTGTGGGGCACTGGCCAGGTACCAGAGTATTGGAAAAGGGACAATGTGGTCCCCATTTACAAGAAGGGGAGAAAGGAGGATACCAGCAATTATAGGCCAGTCAGTCTTACCTTGGTCCTTGGGAAGACCTTTGAGAAAATTATCAAGGAGCACATCTGCCAGGACCCAGCCTGACTAACCTGGTTCCTTTTTATGATCAGGTCACAAAGTCCCTGGATGAGGGTGTCAGGGTAGATGCTGTCTTCCTGGACTTTAATAAGGCTTTTGACATGGCTTTCCACCACATTCTCTTAAAAAAAAAAACATGGCGATTGCAGCATTGATGGGTGGCAAATTGGCTAGCTGGTCACACCATTGTTGACTCCAGGATAGACATGAGCTGCCAATGTGAGAAAGCAGTAAGTAAGACTAGCCACACCTTGTTGTGCATCTACAGATGCATCACAAGCAGGTCCAGAGAGGTGATCCTCCCCCTCTATGCAGCATTGGTCAGGCCGCAGTTGGAGTACCATGTCCAGTTCTGGGCACCATACTTCAAAAGGGATGTGGCTAGCATTGAGAGGGTCCAGAGGAGGGCCACTCACATGGTCAAGGGGCAGCAGGGCAGGCCGTACGAAGAGAGGCTAAACGGCCTGAATCTATTCAGCCTCCACAAGAGAAGGCTGAGAGGGAATCTGATGGCCATTTACAAACTTGTTAAGGGGGGCCAGCAAGAATTGGAGGAGGCTCTGTTCCCCTGGGCACCACCCAGGGTTACTAGGAATAACAGCCACAAATTGTTAGAGAGAAGGTTCAGGCTGGACATCAGGAGACATTACTTCACAGATAGGGCTGCCAGACTCTGGAATGGGCTCCCAAGTGAGGTGGTACTCTCTCCGACCTTGGGGGTCTTCAAGAGGAGGCTGGACAGATATTTGGCTGGATGATACGACCCCGGCACCTGTTCCTGCATGAGGCAGGGGGTCAGACCGGAAGATCTATTTAGGTCCCTTCCGACCCTAAGCATTAAGACTCTATGACTTTCCTGTCACCCTAATTTCCTCACCTCAAGCATCTTACCTCAGCTGTGGCTCTTCTGTCAACTAGGAGTGTAGAGCCTGAGAACTATGACTAAGTCAAGAATCTCTGACTTGGATCACAGGCTCAATTTTAAACATTTCTAACTAATGTTTCTATAATCTCCCTTCCATGCATAATTTAAACACTCATCTATTTCCTTTCCAAACAGAGCACAAAACCAGCTTCATACTCACAAGATAGCAGGACAGGCTGATAATTGCACTGTAACTGGATAAGAGCAGTGATTTAAGCCAGGTTAGCAGTCAGTTGATGTACAAAACTGTCATCCAGCTGTGCAAATCCCATCACCTTTGATCTGAAACACATCTTTTATAAACAGGCCAGCATCTTACCTAACTAGATACAAGCTATTTATAGAGAAAGGAATGAGCCAGAAAGTTGTTGCATTCTATCAGCAAGTAGAAGGCCGGATTACATTTCTGCTTGTGACTTACAATATACTTCAAATTTGTGCTATTTTAATAATGTAATATGCCACAGAAGCAGGAAAGGAAAAAACAAATTCAGGATGAAGTCTAGGAAATGACATTTGCTTGGTGCAAAATGAAAATGAGTTCACTTAAAGGGCTTCCAGTGTAAAGTAAAAATTATGTTAGAAGAGTTTATAGAATATTAGACTAATAATAATGTGTAATGGGATTATTTCACTTAGGTGAAAACTATAATAAATCAGCAGGAAAAAAATGGCAAATTTATTTTGGATTAAGACCTGGAGAACAAACTTAGCAATATGTCACTGGTTGTACATCATTTTTTCCATTGATTGCAGTTTTATTATATTGAACTTTAGCTCCAAAATACAGGCAAAGGTGATAGTTAGAGCTGTCTTCCTGTTCTTAATATGAGATTTCATGCTCAAATAATATTTCTGTTTTGTGTACTGATATTCCATGTTGCTTAAACAGATAAGAAAAATGTGCTACTCAGTGTAATTAAATCTGGCTTAACTAATAGGATTTTCAGGATAATACTATAGGAGAGTCCAGAGTGAATACACAGTTATGGTTTACTCAAGGGATTTTCATGACAATATAGACTATGCCAACATCTGTTGGAAAGATTACAAATGTTAGTATTGCCCAGAAAGTGAATGAAAGCTGTGCAGTCAATCCGCATAAATCTGTTGACATGCTTTTTTCAATTTAATTTAAGAATTCTGGTGAAGTCATGGAATGGATCTATTTTGTGGAATCTAACTGAATAGAATCCCATATCTACCCATCTAGGCATTCATTAAACAAAAACAAAAGCAACTCCCCACAACCCCCAAAATAGCAAAATCTATGCATTTCCTAACTGGCTTGGATGACCTATTTTGAACAAGGGTACATGCTTTTTATCAATCTATTGAAAGCAAACAGATGTGTCGCACAAGCTATATATCTGCTCTACAAGCTTATTTGCCATGTGTCAGTAACTAGAAAAGCTGTTTTTGAAAATTATATAGGAAGTGGGCTGCGCATTCACCCCATCTAACATGGTTGAGGCTGCTATAACCTCTAGTATTTATATTTAACAATTTTGAGTAGAAGGTATGAAACAAGTGGAAAGTATTATAATAGTGTTATCAAAATAGCTTAACAATACTGGGTATTCCTCCTCCTCCTACATAACTGAATACATTTCAAAATCTCTCTGGTTTTATCATCTCTCTCTCTCTCTGAACATTAAAGGTAATAAAAACCTATACAACATTTCAGTAATGGTATTTCAAAAGCATAATCTCCATAGAATGTAAGCACAAGATCTACAGGTTTAAAGTATCTTCAGTTGTGATCAAAGGGGTCCCCCATTTCTTCCCCTCTCCATGCCCCAGAGATAACTTACCTTCCTCTTTTCTTATCAAGCATCTTAGTTCCCCGTAGTCTTCTTTAATTTCTCCCTCATTGTCATACAAAGCTATCCATGGCAAGAGATTGATCAAAACCTTGTCATCATCAACATCAACAATACATATATAACTTGGCTCCATTGTGCATGTTTCAGTGGCAAGATTTCCTATTTCTGAATCGAAGTGAAAAATACAATTTTCTGATCAGCTGGGCACTTAACTCCTATAAAGGGCATAATATTATTTAATAGATTTAATGGTCTCCACTGTGCCCAAGAACAACAGCAAGGGGCATCCTCTATGCAGGTTCACTGCATCATTTCCAGTACCTAGAGGCATACTTCTGAGTACCACCCCAAGGAGATTAGAATTAAACATGAGTTTAAATTGACAGACAGACAGATTTTATCAAGGTTTATTAAGGGGAAAAGAGGGTAACAATCCAATGAAAATAAAAAGCACTGCCCACGCAGGGGCCCAGGTAAAACAGACAGAACCTAGGGCTATGGCCCACAAGGCCTGCTCTCACACTCTAAAAACAAAACCAGCTAGTTCAACAACAGCCATTCAGACCTCTGCCAGTACCCCAGGAAGGGGAAAGTAGTATCACAGCACAAGGACTAAACAGATGCCCTCAACACTGCAGAGCGCCCCATGAACAATCAAATGCACCTGAAAAGGAGGGTATGGTCCACTGGAGAACCACATTTTCAAATTCCAGTGTCAGGCATGCCCAGAACCAAGAACTGAAAGTCATAGGGCATCATCAGACTAGCCCCATCCTGCGACTCTTGGATGGCCACCTTGTGTTGACCAAGCAAAAAGCTGGCCAGGCAGATGACAGTTCTCAGCAGGTAACACCATTCTCTGCCACCTGATATGGGAAAGAGAACAAACAGGTAGCCTCTAAGAGGTCTAAATCTAGCACCTGCAACAAGGTGCCAAGGGCAACAAAGAGCAACAGCAGCTGGGGGGCACCTGAGGAAGGCATGGAACAAATCCTCTTCTACCTTCCCTGGGCAAAAGGGACAGGCTGCTAATATAGTTGGGTCCAAGTGGTGGACAAGAGTGCTGGTGGCCAGTATCCCATGCAGCAACCACCACTGCAGGTTGCCAGTCCAATTGGCAATGGAAAGCTTATAAAGCCACATAGGGCGAGCTTCTGAGAGTGCCAGTGCCACCTCCATGTAGTGTCAGGTTGAGTGGCAAGGATGTGAGTGTGGTGGACACAAAATACCTATGTGTACAGGGCTTTATGGGGGAGCACATCAAGATGAATGCCAGCCTCACCATCAGGAGACACAGGAAAAGTCAATAAGGTGCCACTGCACAGATCATTATCCACTGCCAGGACAACAGACAGTGGTGGAAAGGGCTTTCCAGAGATCTCTGGCAGGGATGTCCCACCACACTCTAGAGGTATTCTTGATGGCAGCCTCTGCCTCCCCTGGCAGGGTGGCTCACACGTCCCTCAAAAGACGGGCAGCACAGCAGACTGAATGCATGCCCAACTGGGCAGCCAGTCTGACCGGGCTGTATTGAGAAGGTGGTCTAGCCAGACCATACATGACTGGATGAGAGAGCCAAAAAGGCCATCAGACCCAAGGCTCAACAGCCTGTGCTGCAGGGCTGGGTTGTAGACAAGTGGCTCCTGCAGCAACTATGGAAATTCCAGACATCTGGCCTGGAGTTGAAGGTGCAAGGCAGACCACCAGGCCCATGGCAGGCTGTGGTAGAAAGGGGGGAGGGTGCCCCAGTCCAGAACAGCAGGATCCAGAAGAAAGAGTTCTCAGTCAAATCTGAGGTTCCCTATGCAGCACAGAAACACACAAGCCACATGCTGCCAGGGAGGGCAGTCTTCACAACAAAGGAGTCTCTGGAGAGCAGAAAGCAGCCACTCTACTTGCCAGGTCAACCAAGCCCTGGCCATAGGCAGATAGAGAACAGCTCAGGGGAGCCAATGGTGTCCATCCCAGAAGAAGGCCACCAGCAGTCTTTGAAGCTGCTCAAGTAAATCTGGTGGGGGGTCCAACACAGCAGTGATGCCATAATGCTGTGGCCGCCAAACTGTTCACAATGAGGACCCACCCACAGTAAGAGAGGCTGGGCAAGCACCAGTGCCAATGCCGCAGGCGTGCCTCCACCTCTTTGCGGAGGCCTTCTCAATTCTGGGATGAGACAATTGAAGGGTCAAGGAACACCCCCAGAGCTTTAAGGCCCTTGCACTGCTAAACGAGACCTCTGGGTGTGGGGTGGAGGGGGAATGACTGATCACACACCAAGAAGTAGGGCGTTGCTCTTAGACCAGTTAACACAAGCAGAGAAAGCACACTTATAAGTATGCTGACAATCCACTAGTGACTGGACATCACCCTGGGTGCTAAGGAGAATGGTTACATTGTCTGCATACACCATCAGCCTAACTGGTGAGCCACCAACCAAGCCAGAGGTCAATGGAAGAACAAGACCAGTCAGGCATCATCACAATGCATGAAGCAGGGGTTCAATGGCCAAAGCATACAGCATTCCTGAGAGGGGGCAGCCCTGGTGGAGGCCCTTGTGAGAAGGGAATGGAGCACAGAGCACCCTGTTCACTTTCAAAAGATTGAAATATATAGGGAGGATGAAGAAAGCACTGGGAAATGTGGGGCCCCTGCAAGATTCTCTGGGAAATCTGATGGTAGCACCAGAGGAGAAAGCGGAATTCTTTAACCAATTCTTCACCTCCATTTTCTTGCGCAGGGACTGGGACTTCCCTATCATGATGCAAGACGGACTCAAGGGGCACGCCTCCAGACCTCAGGTTGGGGAGGACCGGGTTAGAGAGCTTCTGGAGGGTCTGGATGTGTTCCAAACAGCAGATCCAGATGCTCTCCACTCCAGGGTGTTGAGGGACCTAGCAGGGGTTATTGCAGGGCCCTTGGCATGGCTTTACAAGTGCTTGTGGTGCTCAGGCCAAGTACCAGATGATTGGAAGATAGCCAACGTGGTCCCCATCTTTAAAAAAGGGAGGACCCAGGAAACTATAGGCCCATCAGTCTTACCTCAATCCTAGGGAAACTTTGAGAAGATCAAAGAGCACATCTGCAATGAGCCGGCTTCGGGGATGATGCTCAAGGCCAACCAGCATGGTTTCATTAGGGGGCAGGTCATGTCAGGCCAACCTGATTGCCTTTTATGATCAGGTCACAAAAGCATTGGATGCAGGTGTCAAATGGATGTAGTCTTTCTGGACTTCAGCAAGGCCTTTGACACTCTCTCCCACCCCATCCTCATTAAAAAACTAGGCAACTGTGGCACTGATGCCTACGCAGTCAGATGGATTGCAGATTGGATGAAGGGTTGTACTCAGAGGGTGGTGGTGGATGGGTCATATTCCACTGGGGGGAAGTGGGCAGCAGAGTCCCCCAGGGCTCGGTCCTGGGGCCCATGCTGTTCAATTTCTTTATCAGTGATTTGGACGACGGGGTGAAAAGCAACCAGTTTAAATTTGCTGATGATACCAAAGTTTGGGGTGAAGTGAGCGTGCTAGTAGGGAGGGAAAGACTGCAGCAAGACCTGGATAGGTTACAAGGGTGGGCTAACAAAAACAGGATGCACTTCAATACTGACAAGTGCAGGGTGCTGCGCTTGAGCGTAGTAACCAGCAGCACACTTATAAGATGGGAAACTCCCTTCTTGCGAGCACGGAGGCAGAAAGGGATCTTGGAGTCATTATTGACTCCAAGATGAACATGGGCCGACAATGCAAGGTCACGGTTGGCAGGGCTAACCGGATCTTGTCATTCAACCACAGGTGCATCTTAAGTAGGGCCAAGGAGGTGATCCTCCCCCTCTATGCAATACTGGTCAGGCCACAGCTGGAGTACTGTGTCCAGTTCTGTGCGCCCCATTTCAGGAAGGATGTGGACAACATGGAGAGGGTCCAGAGGAGGGCCATCTGCATGATCCGGGAACAACGGGGCAGACCCTACAATGAGAGACTGCGGGATCTGAACCTATTCAGCCTTCACAAGAGAAGGCTGACGGGGGACCTGGTAACCATCTATAAACTCACTAGGGGGGGGACCAGAAGGGTTTGGGAGAGACTTTGTTTCCCCTAGTGCCCCCTGGCATAACAAGGAATAACAGCCACAAATTTCTGGAGAGTAGATTTAGATTAGACATCCACAAGAACTACTTCACAGTTAGGGTGGCTAGGATCTGGGACCAACTTCCAAGGGAAGTGGTGCTGGCTCCTACCCTGCGGATCTTTAAGAAGAGGCTTGATGCCTACCTGGTTGGAGTCATTTGAGCCCAGTTTTTCTCCTGCCCAGGTGGGGGGTCGGACTTGAAGATTTACAAGGTCCCTTCCAACCCTACTTCTGTGATTCTATGAAGACGTCTCTGTACAGTACCCAGAGGGCAGAGGTGAAAACCAGTCCAAAGCCAAAGGCCTCTATGGTCTGAAAAAAGTAGTTGTGGCTAACCCTATCAAAAGCTCTCTCCTGGCCCATGGAGATGAGCCTGATATTCAGTCCAAAGAAGTCCATGGCTGTCACCAAGTCACGAAGCAGAAACAGATTGTACTGGATGGTCCTGCCTGGCACACAGTAGCTCTGTTTGGAACCAATGACTGAGGCTATGACAGTATGCATTTGATTGACTAAGGCTTTGGCCAGAATCTTGTAGTCAGCACACAGAAGGGATACTGGCTGCCAGTTCTTGAATGCAGCTGAGGTCCCCTGCCTTTGGTAGTAGGGTGAGAGCCACCCCATGACAGCTGACAGACATAATTTTATCAGTGAGGCTCTCGCAAAACACTTGCAAGACGCAGGGGCCAGAAGGTCTTATAAAACTCGGCAAACAGCCTGACTAGCCCTGGGGCTTTTCCCTCAGTGAGGCTCCCTGCCTCAAGTCGTGAGTTCCTCCACGGACAGCTGTCATTCAAGTTCATTGGCCACCATTGGGCAAAGATTGGGAAGGCCATCATGTAAGCACTTGGACTCCAGGCAAAGAAGTTCAGCTGCATACAGGTCTTGATATATAGCTAAAGCATGATGGCAGATCTCAACAGGATCCGTGAGTTTGTGGCTCCAGAGTCTTGAGATGGTAAAGGATTTTCTGCAGGGCCCATCACTTTTCCAAACTGAAAAAGAACTGTGTCTGGGCATCAGCCTCCGCCAGCTCTTGGCAGCAGGCACGAATCATTGTGCCTCAGGCTGTGCCCTCCGCCAGCTCCCACAGGTGCTTCTTCTGAAGCTTAAGGTTCTCAAGTAGTCCTGTGTCTCCACCAGCATCATGTAGGCCTACCTCAAGCTTTGCTACATCCTTCTCCAACTTCCAAACATGGTGGCAGAGCTCACTCATTGCCAGCTGTGTGTATTGCTGGCAGGAAGCTCTGATCTGTGCCTTCCCCACATCCCACCATTGCTTCCAGGAGGAAAAGGTGGTTCTATCAGTCTCCCATGTCTGCCAGAAATAGGCAAAGCATTCACAGAAGTGAGCATCTTGCAGCAAGCTGGTGTTGAAACACCAGTAGGGTGCTCAGGAATGTGCTCTGCCAAGGAGAGCAAGGAGAGTGAATAAGACTGTGAGCTGAGAGTCCAGATGAAATAATGCAGCTGTCATGCAGGACTGGCAGTCAATGCTTGGTGATGTACAAGCAGTCAAGGCATGCCATGGCAATCCCACCAGCAGTTGCCTTTATCCAAGTGTACTGCCTTGTGTCAGCATGGAAGTGGCAGCAGACATCCACAAGGTCCCCTGCCTCTAAAGCTGTCTGCAGCCACCGGGCTGAGGACGGATGGGATTCTGGCCCATTCCGGTCATACCATTCATCAACTGTACAATTAAAGTCCCTGCCCAGGAGGATAAGGTCATCATTGTCAGCTGCACTCCTCAAAAAAAGTCAGTCAGGGTCTCAAAGAAAGCTGCCCATTCTCATCCAGCGGTGGGTGCATAGATGTTAATCAGGAGAAGGCAATGTTGTGCTAAGTGATACAAGCAGCTAGCAGGCAGCCAAGCATGATCCCCTAGGTTACCACTGAATCAAACATCAGCTGTGGTGATAAGAGGATTGTGACTCCTGTACTGAGTGGTGCCATGGCTCAGGAACATATGGCGCTTCCAGGAGGCATGCCAGTTGGCTTGACTAGCTGCATCAGTATGAGTGTCATGCAGAAAGGTGACATCCAGCTTTTTCTGGCACAGGAAATCAAAGAGAGTGCCATGTGCTTCACAGGGTCTCTGCAGCCATTGGCATTGAGTGCACCAAAGGTTGTGGTGGCAGCCATGTGTGAATGGGTGTAGAAAAGGGGACAGGCAAAGCCAAGGGAACAGAGAGGAACAGCAGAGAGGAGCAAGCATGCAGGATGGGAAAAAGCAGGCCTACAGATTGCCAGCCAGTGCTGCTAACAACAAGCTCCCAACATCATTCACAAGCTTGCTTATGTGAAAACTATATCACTGCATCCTTGCAATGGAGTGCAGCACTGCTGCTGAGGCCTTAGCAGACACCATAAATGTTTCAGGTTCTGGCAACCATTCACGTATGTGCTGTGCAACCCTCTGGTGGTGCTTTGTCTGGTCTAGAAACTCAATAAGGCTTTCATCTGAGTAACCAACACAGGGAGGTTCCTGAGAAGCAGGAACAGGTTCTGCCTTTGGGGTGGGGACACTCCCTATTGAGGAGGACACCTTAGCTGAATCAGAGGATGCCACCTCCTGAAGCAGGACTTCTGTTAACTCATCCTCAGAGGCAGAATCAAAATCCAACCCCAAGGAAGAGGAGCAGTAGTAGTACACATCAGGCACTGAGAGCCACGGAGCCTGGGAGGAGCACTTGTCCCCTCACCAGGATCCTCAGCATCAGGCCCTGTGGGAGCAGTGTCCCCCAAGGGAGCCAGGGAACAAGGTACATCTGTCCCTGATGTCTTAGGTAGGGTGCTCTTGTGGACCAGACACTCTTGCTCCCAAAGCCACTTGCTGCTCCCAGAGGATCCAAATTCCATATCAACCTCATCATCCTCAAGGATCTGAGAGGTGGGAGGAGGGCCGGTGGACACCACCACCACTTCCCCGATCCTGAGGTCACTCCCAAGTACCACAGGGTCTGGGGGGGAATGCCAAGGTGGCAGACAGAGTGGGAGGGCTGCTCACTAATCTCACTGCTCCCCTTGAAGTGGTGGGGAGGTCTTGAGGGGATAACAAGGCCTTTTTAAAAAACCTCTTTTTTCTGGGAGTTGCCCTTCCCAGTTGGAGGGGCCAAATCCTCCCCTGAGGGAGAAAGGAAAGGAGGGGCCAGGTCCACCACCACAAAGCTAGCTGACTCCCTTGAAACAAGCAGTGACTGGGAAGAAGGCCCTTCTGCACCACCTAACAGGGCTGCCACACCAGAGCCAGATGAACCACCATTGGGTGCAGCTGCAGGTGGCTCCACCACAGCCAGCTTCTTTTTCGGGCACTGGGCAGCCAGGTGGGACTTACTGCCACACTAAAAGCATGAGGTATCCCCAATGGTGAGGTAGACCTCGAAACACTGCTCATCAACCAGGAAGGACATGGACTGGAACAAACCCCAACACTCCATTGAGAATCATTAACAGCTGCCTTTTAAAGGATAGGACATGCCAGAGTTCAGGGACCTTGCCATCAAACATCAGTCTATGGACTGGCGCTGTAACCATGCAATAGGGCACAGGCAGTTAGTGAGATCTTTGTCCAGGAAAAATGGAGGCACATGCAAGGCTGCCACACAAATGGCCAGTGTGTCTAGGGGCATTGCAAGGCAAAACACACCTGCTACCACAACCTCATGCACTAAAGCAGGGGAGCTGAGGAAGGTGATGGGGACTGAATTCATGTGGGCAGCATAGAGAGACATGTTTGCAGCCTATGAGCACCCCCACAGCAGCAGCACACTCCTCCACTCCAGTGGAAGCAGGGGCATGAAGCCGGAGACCAAAGCTCCAGTCCAGAGGGGCTGAAGCCCCAGCAGCGACCTGCTGGGAGCTGCCTTCAGCCATTCCAGCAAAAACAGCGTTAACCGTGCAAGCAACCAGAGGGATGGGCAGCCCTCTGCAGCCAGGGAACAAAGAAGTAGGAAACAAACTAACTCTGGTGGAGAGGAGAAAGGTAAGCAATGTAGCAGGGAAGGGAAGGGAAAACAATAAGCAGCAGAAAAGCTGCAGGAAGAGGGAGGGAAAACAAAAAACAACCTGAGGGAAGGGAGGGGCAGAGGGTCACTGTAAAAGAAAGGGCTGAGAAAAGGGGGAAAAGAGGCAGGAAGAAGTAATGAAAAGTGGGGGACTACAGTAGGAAAGGGGTCAGACTGCCATGGAGAGGGAAAACAAAACAAGAGAAAGAGAAACACTCACAAAACAGGGAGAAGCTTTCAGAGCTCTGAACAAACACACCTGTCAGCAGCCATTTAGGAAGACAGACAGACAATTCTACACCCTACTATATACATATAAACCTCTGCACAGAGAAGATAAGTGGAAGGAAATGAAAAGAGTTACTTGGATGGCTAGAACTTTTTCCTGCAAATTTGATCAAAAGAGTCTATTTTACTGCATTTGTTCATGATTCAAAATGTAGGAGATTCTTTTGTCCTAAAACTCAATCTGAAGATATTCTAAGAAACTGAATTTAAATTCCTTTATAAAAATCTTCTGTACAAGCTGTAAGACTTCACGTTACATAAATACTACTGCAGAACAGATTAATAAGCATGGGATATGTTGAATTACTAGATAGAGGAACAGATAAAAAAATATGTTACCTCATTTGAGCCTGAAATGACAAGCCACAGTTATTACAACCACTGCAAATTGCCTGTGATTAGCAAGGAGACTAATATATTACCCTAATTTAATTATCTTCTCCATCTGAAGCCCACGATGATCACTAGCAACTCTTATCCTTAGAACAAAATACACTACATCCCAGTTGTTAATAGTTCTAAAGAAAGGGCTGGAGAACCTCTTCAGTCATTAACAAAATGATCTCATAAATGAAGCACAGCATGTACTGTATCTTTCCATATTTTGTTACATCAGGCCAATACAGGCTTATGGGGAAGCAGGAAACTTTAAGATCCCAGTAGAGAGAAAAGGTTTAATTTTGCAGTGAAAGATAATATAAGGCACAGAATCATGTCATAAGTTGGTGGTAAAAGTTTAATAAATGCATCATAAAATTCCAGCCAGGGAATTAATAACCCAATTATAAAACTTTGGACGAAAGGGAAAAAAAGAGAGAAAAGAAAAAGAAACCCCATATCAAAAATTTTGCTATCAAAATGTTCCTTTCTACTTTTCTCACTGAAGAAGTATTAGAATAAGCATAATTTGGGAGCTACAGTCTAAAGGCACAGCCATTTGAATCCATTAGCATCAGAAGCATGCTGTGCTCTGGGCACACCTACGCATGCATTAAACAAACCATAGGTACTGCACATTAAGTTTAGTACGTATAACAACAGGTACTAACTGAATGTGCAGTAATTGGCACTACTGCACAGTAGCTCCAGTGGAGGCCTTTTTAGTGATGTTAATGTCCAGGGGGTGATGACTTAATCCAGGAGGTGCACAGTCCCACCAGAAGAAACGCCCTGTTGGACCTGGTCCTGGCCACGGGCTATGACCTGGTAAGGGGCCTCCAGGTTCTTGACCACCTGGGCAATAGCAATCATCGCTTGCTGGAATTCACCATCCAGCGCAGGGTATCAAGGGCCTGCAGCAAGAAGGTAGCCCTAGACTTTAGGAGGGCCAACTTCAACAAGTTGAGGAGACTAGTGGGTGAGGTGCTGGGGTCCTTGAGGGCAGGGGAACTCAGTGTCCAGGACGAGTGGTCATTCCTTAAGGAAACGATACTTGGGGCCCAAGGGGAGTCCATCCCATCAAGAAGCAAGGGGGGCAAGAGTGCCTGAAAGCCCCTCTGGCTCACCAAGGGCGTCTGGGAATGCCTGCTTACCAAAAAGGCGGTGTACACCTAGTGGAAGGGGGGTGCGATATCCAAAGAGGGGTATACCTCCTCTGCTCGGGCCTGTAGGGGGGCTGTCAGGAAAGCTAAGGCGGACATAGAGCTAGGACTAACGTCCAAGATCAAGGATAATAAAAAGTCCTTTTTCAAATACATAGGGAGGATGGAAGCAAGTACCAGGTAAGATGGGGCCCCTGCAAAGTACGCTGGGCAATCTGGTGGTTGTGCCAGAGGAGAAAGTGGAACTCTTTAACCAATTCTTCATCTCCGTTTTCTTGTGCAGGGACCGGGACTTCCCCACGTGATGCCAGATGGACTCAAGGGGAACGCCTCCAGACCTCAGGTTGGGGAGGACAGGGTTAGAGAGCTTCTGGAGGGGCTGGACCTCTTCAAGTCAGCAGGTCCAGATGCTCTCCACCCCAGGGTGTTGAGGGAGCTAGCTGGGGTTATTGCAGAGCCCTTGGGATGGCTTTACGAGTGCTCGTGGTGCTTGGGCCAGGTGCCAGATGACTGGAAGATAGCTAACATGGTCCCCATCTTCAAAAAAGGGAAGAGAGAGGAGCCGGAAAACTATAGGCCTGTCAGTCTTACCTCTACCCTTGGGAAACTCTTTGAGAAGATCCTCAAGGAGCACATTTGTGATGGGCCGGCTTCAGGGATGATGCTCAAGGGCAACCAGCATGGTTTCATTAGGGGCAGGTCATGTCAGACCAGCCTGATTGCCTTTTATGATCAGGTCACAAAGGCAATGGATGTAGGTGTTGCCGTGGACGTAGTCTTTCTGGACTTCAGCAAGGCCTTTGACACTCTCTCCCACCCCATCTTCATTAAAAAACTAGGCAACTGTGGCATTGATGCCTATACAGTCAGATGGATTGCAGATTGGCTCAAGGGTCGTAATCAGAGGGTGGTGGTGACTGGGTCATATTCGACCTGGGGAGGAAGTGGGCAGCAGAGTCCCCCAGGGCTCAGTCCCGGGGCCTGCGCTGTTCAATTTCTTCATCAGCGATTTGGACGACGGGGTGAAATGCAACCTTTTTAAATTCGCGGTGAGGTGAGCATGCTAGTAGGGAGGGAAAGACTGCAACAAGACCTGGACAGGTTACAGGAGTGGGCTGACATAAACAGGATGCGTTTCAATAGTGACAAGTGCAGGGTGTTACACTTAGTATAAACCAGCAGCACACTTATAAAATGGGAAACTCCCTTCTTGCAAGCATGGAGGCAGAAAGGGATCTTGGAGTCATTATTGACTCCAAGATGAACATGGGCCGACAATGCGAGGTCACGGTTAGCAGGGCTAACCGGACCTTGTCGTGCATCCACAGGTGCATCCCAAGTAGAGCCAGGCAGATGATCCTCCCCCTCTATGCGATGCTGGTCAGGCCACAGCTAGAGTACTGTGTCCAGTTCTGTGAGCCCCATTTCAGGAGGGATGTGGACAACATTGAAAGGGTCCAGAGGAGAGCCACCCACATGATCTGGGGACTACAGGGCAGACCCTACAATGAGAGACTGCGGGACCTGAACCTATTCAGCCTTCACAAGAGAAGCCTGAGGGGGGACCTGGTGACCATCTATAAACTCATTGGGTGGACCAGAAGGGTTTGGGGGGATACTGTTTCCCCTAGCACCCCCTGGCATAACAAGGAACAATGGACACAAATTATTAGAGAGTAGATTTAGATTAGACATCTGCAAGAACTACTTCACAGTTAGGGCAGCTAGGAGCTGGAAGCAACTTCCTAGGGACGTGGTGCTGGCTCCTACCCTGGGGATCTTTAAGAAGAGGCTTGATGACTACCTGGCTGGACTCATTTGAGTCCAGTCTTTTCTCCTGCCCAGGTGGGGGGTCAGACTTGAAGATCTACACGGTCCCTTCCGACCCTGCTTCTATGATTCTATGAATGTGCGGTAGACTAATTCTGCTGTGTATTAGCACAATAGCACAGCTTTGCCATGATATGTTAATGCGTAGTAGAATTACTCTACTGCACATTCAGCATCTCATGCACCCTCTGAAAAGGGAAAATGCCTAGAAAATAAGAATGCATGTGCTAATTTGAGACTATCTTTTGAAGAAGGGCCTGTGAAGTGAGAACTCCATAAATTTCAATTAGTCCAGGATCAGGCAAAATCTATCACACCAAGTGGTTCCCTTCCTTAATCATGACTCTTCCCTCTTAAATGTACATATAAACCAAGCCCTAAATGAAGAGTATATGTACCATTTTATGAAGAGACACGGTGGTGGAAGTGAACCAAAACACATTCCAACATAAGACACTGTTGTACAATTTCTAGAGGATCATTGCAAGGTACTGCATATAGGGTATGTTGCACACACATCCTCCCAAAAAAGGCCATTACTCAAAAATCTTGTGTTTAAGTGGATTTGTATTGCAACTACATCCTCTTGCAGAACACTGTCAGCTAGGATTTGTTTCACAGTGGGCACACCTCTACATGCATTAAGGTGCCATAATTACTAAGTGAGCCATAATTGGAGCTATTGCACATTAGCAGTACTTTAAAAAGAGTGCACCAGTGCTAGTGTGCAATAGACTAATTCTACTGTACATTAGCACTTTTGTTATGCTGTGATAATGTGCAGCAGAATTAGTCTACTGTGCCATTAGTGTTTCGTGTAGATGTGCTCAGCAGTATTTTGACATCCCTATCAGATTGAAGCATATTATGGTTCAGACTGAACATATTCCCTAACAAGAGGCATTGCATTAAGACATACACCACTTGCAAAAGACAAAAAGGTAAGGCTGCCCTGCATATAGAGATATATCAACTAGTTTGGCAAATGCGGGCTCCCATACTAGAAACAGTACAGCTACATTCACATCGCACTGCATTATGCCCAATTAGCATGGCTTTTCAGTTAATTAGCTCAGGTGTAGTGTCACACAAACACAGCTACCCTGCATCGAATTTAGAAGCAAGCCTGCACAAAATCAGGCACATATCTGCAGAATGCTGCCTTGTCCAGTGTATAAATACCCAGTGGGTGGAAGGGAAACAAAAGTAGAGTGAGACACAGGGAAGTTTTCAGAGTTGCACAGTTCAGCCGGTTACAGTATCAAGAATAGAACACATCTTTGTATCCCAGTAACTGCAATGTAGTATTTGTAGAAATACTCAAGCTACATTTTAACTGGTAACAGGGATAGCCAGCTGGAGTCCACTCCTGTTCTACCAAGGGCCTAGTCAATATCAGGCACTACTTTCATTTCTAGTATCAACAATAGCCGCTTCTTGAAGTGACTTCATTATTTTAAGTTGTTCTTGCTGTTTTCATCACTGTGTTGTTTTCCAGCATTCCCCAAGTAAGCCTGAAAACCTGCCTCATTCATTCTCTTGGTCACAGGATTGCACTGCTCAGAATCAGCCCAAACTCTGCCCAAGAGTCAGGCAGGGTAAATTAGCCTATTCTGATCTCTGTGACACTGTTCCTAGACTGCTCCTGGTACCTATTACAGCTAGTTTAACGATAGCTTGGGAATCTCTACACTACACTGCAGATACACATCCAGCCTACTGCCCTACTTATTCTGCCTCTTCTACTGTCCAAAAATGTCCACTTTTAATGTCTAAGGGTACAGAAAATGTAACTGTAAATCTATATTAAATTAGTATTACTGCCTTGATAATAGAAAGATTATTTGGACCTCAGAGAGAAGTTCTGTCATTTACCTTACTGTGTCATAGTGTAGCAAAACCCCCAGTTTTTCTTTTATTTATTTTAAAATGTATTCCCTCCCCTTCCCCAACCATTTCTGACTTTCTCTCCCTCTGTATTCCCTATAGACAATCATAAGCGAGCTCAAACTTAAGATAAGCTTTAACATTTTTACTTTGGTAGCAAGTTTTTGGTTTTGGATATCCACTGGTTTATAATTATTAGGTTTGTATTGATTTTTACTGTTGTATATTGTATTATTATCATTTTTGTATTGATTTTTATTGTTTCATATGGATATTGTATGGTTTAGGCCCGTGTTTGTAAGTAAACCAAAGTCATGTCAAGTTTCCATTTTATATGTCAAGCCTCCATCTTGTGTCCTCTGCCTGGGCATCCCATGTTGCAACTGTGTAAGTCATGTACCCCTCCCATGTAAACTGGTTCCCGGATGAATGAGTGTGTGATTGGGAATCATTGAAATACAATGGTAGCAGGCCTCTACTGAATGGCCTGTAAGAACTGGGCCATCACCCCACATTGATTCTTCCGGACCTCACCCAGGAACAGAGACAAGAACCCAGCATTTGAAAGACAAAAGACCCTGCAGAACCAGCAACTCTACCATTGTACTCCACCATTACAGATACCCAAAATGGCACATCTCTGCATGGAGCACACACGCTTAGTATGCCAGGGGCTGACTCTTGCCTGGACAAGCCTCCTGTTACTAGGGTCACACAAGGTCTGCCCCTATAAAAAGGAGCAGTGAAGACAGACCCAGTGGGAATGCCATTTCTATCCAGACCAGACCAGCTTCACGTCACCTATCTACCCCAGAGGCCCTGCTGGCGACCCCTTCTGACAACACCAAGCTGAAGGACACCCTGACTGGCCATCGAGGATCAACTTCCAGCCTGGGATAGGTAGATATTACCTGCACGCTTCCTTCTACAATTTGGACTCTGTCTCTCTCTCTCTCCTCCTGGACGTCAGTGGACTCCAGCCCCTGCACCAAGCCTAACCCCTGCTGCCATTGTGTGTGTGGGGGGGTGGGGGTGCAAGGGAACCAATAAGATATTGTGTCACCATCTCCCCCATTCAGTAAAACCACTGTAATTTGCAACCCCGAGTTGGGTCATGTTTTACTGAATCCCAGTCCCTTCCCCATCTTAAATTCCAGCCACATTCTCTCTCTCTCTCAGCTCCAGCCCCTGCCTCCGCTAATTTCCTGATCTCCTCCCAATTCCATCTCCCCTTCTCTGCCACCTCTCGGCTCTCCTTGCTTTCCCACTGCCCTGCCGCCATTCAGTCTCTCCTACCGCTTTTCCTGTGATTTTCTGCTCTCCCCCGTCCTACTGCCTTTTTCCTGTGACTTTCTGTGGCCTTTCTCTGCTTTCCCACTGCTCTGCTGCCTTTCAGTCTTCTGCTGCTTTTCCTGTGATTTTTCTGCTGTCCGTTTCTCTGTTTTCAGGCTTCCCCCCCACCCTCTGTAGTCCTCCCCCACCCCACTGCAGCTTCCCAGGTCCTCATGGCTGTCTTGCAGTTTCCTCCAGCACCTGGAACCTTTCTCCAGCTCTCAGCACCTACTGCCACTCTCTGCAATTTCTCTAGCTGCCCTGGAGCCATCCTCTGGCTCCCCACACCCAGAGCCTCTCTTTAACACCCACACTTTCCCTTAGTCCCATTTTCCCCCTCTCCCTACCTACCTTTTCAGCTCCACCATAGCTCTGGCTCCAGTCCCAGCCTCTACTCCCCTGTTCTGCAGGCTTTGGGCATTGTCTTTTAATCAAGTAAGACTAAAGTTACCCCTGAGCCTCAGTTCTTCAGCCCAGGCCCTTCTAGTCTACCAGTTCTAATCCCAGTCCTAATAACTTTCACTCCCTAGGCTTCTACTTTCTTACCTTAACCTTTCCCTGGGTATCCCAAGTACACCAAGCACATACATACATACATACACCTCACAACATCCGACTTAGGAACTCACCTGTGTGTATGTGTAGGTGGGTGGTACATGTGTGAATAAGTGAATTGTCACGGAGTCACAGAAGGGCTCCGTGATTGTGAGAGGGATTGGCAGGGCTGCCAATCACCCAGGCAGCTCAGGTGCCTGGTTGCCAGGGGCAACCAGGTGGTCACATGACCGGAAGGGGGCAGGGCCAGGCCTTTATAACCAGCTCAGGCCAGAGCCTGAGACACAGTTCCCTTCTGGCTGCCGCAGGAGCAGGAGCTCTGCGGCTGAGCTGAGCGGCCGGGGTTAGTGGCTACTACTTCATCGCGCTAACCGGCTGCAATGATGCAGGGAACAGGATCGCCCTAACTGGAGATAGGATTGAGAGCCCTGGTGGGGCTTGGAGTTGTTAGGCGTGTGGAGCCTTTGTATTTATGTTATAGCCAGATGGCTTGAGTGTTTAGTTATAGTTTACATCCGGAGGACCGGGGAGGCTGTAGGGGAGCGAGGAGGCCTCAGGGGAGCTCCCCAACAGCTTGGGGGTTCCCAGGGCCCAGTTGAGGCACAGTGCCGGGGGCACTAGTGTCAGTGCGGCTGGGCATGGTATTGCGCCAGGGAGGCGCAGTGTGCGGGTTACAGACCCCAGCCCAGAAGGGCGGTGTTTAACCCTGGAGCGGAGCAGTGACAGAGCGCAGGAGGCGCAGAGTCAGCCCGAGAGGGCAAGGCCCGGAGCAGGGCAGAGACAGAGCGCGGCGAGAGCGGCCTAGCTAGCCACCCAAGGGCGCTGAGATTAGGGTGGCGATAGTGAGCCGGCCCGAGGGCGCCGAGGCCAGGGCGGCGATAGAGCTTAGGCCAGGGCGGCGATAGCGCCAGCCACCCGAGGGCGCCGAGATTAGGGCGGCGGTAGTGCCGGCCCAAGGGCGCCGAGACTAGGGCGGCGATTGAGCCCAGGCTAGCGCGGCGAGAGCAGCCTAGCTAGCCACCCGAGGGCGCCGAGACGAGGGCGGCGGTAGTGCTTGCCCAAGGGCGCCGAGACTAGGGTGGCGAGAGACCCGAGATCCGGGCGCAGGGAGTGAGCCGGCCCGAGGGCGCCGAGGCTAGGGCGGCGAGAGTGAGCCGGCCCGAGGGCGCCGAGGCTAGGGCGGCGAGAGAGCCAAGATCCGGGAGAGGGAGCGTGCCGGCCCGAGGGCGCCGAGGCTAGGGCGGCGAGAGTGCTCCAGACTCAGACCGAGCCGGCGATTAGCCAGGCGCCGGCTAGAACCCGGCCCAGGGGGGGCCGGTAGTGAGCGGCGCTGGTGGAGTCGACACGGGAGGCGCCAGCAAGTGGCTGGGCGCCAGCGTGATAGGCCCAGGGCGTGGGGAACGGGCCAGAGATTGGGGCCCGACCCAAGGAGGCGCCAGGTGGGCGAAGAGCCCCGGTGCCCGAGAGTGCGAACAAGGGCACCCGAGGGGCGAGGGACCATACAAGCGTCCCCCGGAATAGCTGCGAGGCTTGGGGCGTGCTAAGGGGGAGGCTTGGAGGCACGCATTGCCCTTAAGGCAGGACGCTTATTAAATCCCCAGTCTGGAGTAGGGACGAACAACTAGACCGTCCATTAGGGAAACTGGCAGCCTCCACATTACATATCTTAACATCAAAGTCATGGCGGGCGAGATTCTGAGGGTGCTACGTCACCCTAACGTGACGGTAGGCGGCGCTAGGGAGCTCACGGCCGCCCCTAGTCGCCGCGCCCTCACATGAATATATATGTGTACACACACGTGCACACAGATAGATATCATTGTGTGTATGTGGTATATGAATTAGTAATCTACATATGTGTTAGATGTGCAGGTTTTGGTAACTGATTCTGTCTAAATGTGGTGTGTGTAGCATGTATGGGCTTAAACTGGTGATAGGTGTGCATGAACCTAGACTGGTTATTTTGAACATGTATGCATCTGAGTTGCTAGTGTGAGTGTATATGCCTAGTGGGGATATATGCACCTAGTGAGTGTATGTGTTAATTTTTTTATGTGTGCATGTGCAATTGTATACCACGCCCTCCTGTCTAACAGCGCAATTTTGAGATCCTGAGTGTTGGCCTGACCCCTCAAGGCAACAATAGCATTGCTGCATCTAAGGTATAATATTCTGTCACTACCTATCAGAGAAAATTAATGTCTTTGCAATATGGATTCAAAATGTTCAAATATAATTTAAGAAAATCATTTTTACCAAAACTCTGATTTCTTTGATTTTTAGGAACTTTGTCAGAATCTGGTATAATTTCCATTCATGGTTTTTAGTGTTTTCAGAGATGTCCAGCTTTTCTACACAATAGCTAAAAAGTACATTGCTAAGAGAAGAAGCTAATAAGGATGGATACATTTATTTAGAAGGCAGCCAAACAGGTTGTCGTTCTACTGAAATAAATGTAATCAAGATAGCCTGAAGGGCAGAAAAATCTGTCAGTAGATCAAAGTGAGGGAAACTACAATACCCCACTGTATTAGCTGGCACACTCATCCACTCTAACTTATACCAAGTTGGACTAGTGACTCATGCTACAAGCCAGGGTAAAGTAGGACATGTCTGTTCCAATCTAGGGCATAAGAGACTTTCTATATATCTGCCATGGTATGACTGCAGTAAGAATAGAGAGGTAGGGGTAGAAACAGAAGCCAGGACAAGGAGAAAAATCTAGAAGCCAACCAATCCCAAGATAAAAGTTTAGAATTTTAAATGCAACACAAAGGTAGATCAAGATAGCTTGTTAAAGTCAAGGTCTGCTTCTGGTGACAATATGGTATAGAAGCTATGGGCCAGATTTGATTCCACTTCTTAGGCATATAAATGGGCATAAGCACTTGAGTGTCATCCTATTCCACCCTGCTCAAGTCCCCTGGAAAAACATGGTAAAATAAAAGACATGGGTGGGTCCTAGTCCTCCTTCCTAGTTTTTCATGACTCAGATTGAGGACAAGATGACCATGTGCTACAAAAATAGATGCATTAATGGATTTTCAGAACTGCATTTGGGCACCTATATCTACTTAGATGCCCAATAGGTGAAGTAAAATAGGCGTATGTTTGTTATGCATTATGTGGAGCAGAGCATAAAACAAAGAAAGATGTGAAAACAAGACTAGTAGGAACAATGAACAGAATAATGTGGAACAATCTGAGATGAGGAAATAGAAATGATAGTAGAGATGTAGGTGATGGCAATAAAAATAATATTCTGGACAGAGCTTTAAAAGAGAGGATGCGTTTTAGCACAATGTGAGATCTTCAGGAATCCATGCCAATCCACAGCCAACTGAGAAAAAAAAAGAAAACACAGTGAATGGTGAAGCAGCAATGCACTGATGAGAACAGAAGGAACCACTTGTTCAGAAGAAAGGTCACTCCAAGAAATTGTTATTTCAGATATGAGAAATGGAAACAAACACATGATATCAACTGGACCTTTGCCTGAACAGGACTGGACTCTACATTACTTAATATGGTATTTGGCAAGAGTTCCACCATATGAGGCTACTAAATAATTGCAATCTATAATTATTGTGCAAATCAGCCTGTTGCTTAAGCTTCACAATTGATAACCAGGTGACTAAGTATCCATTTGTATGTACAGCTACCTGATTTGAATATATATTTTTGGCACCAGAGCTGCAGCTAAGAAACTGATTGGCCAGAGAGCCAAAGAACTAGCATGGGAATCTGGGACTGAATTTTGTCTCTGAACTCTTATTCTGTAAGGGACAGTATTATAATCTGCTACCTGTACATCACTAAGCAAAGCCACCAAGTAACCTTTGTCATCAGTGTAGTAGCTACTAAGAAGGATAAATGTTCCAAACAATTTTTTCTTGAAGATCCATTTCTTGCTCTGTCAGTGCCTAAAATGCTCTTTACTTAAAAGCCCTCTGGATAGCCTAGCAATTACAATTCAATCCTGCAGTTTAGAAAAAAAATCCTCTGATGCATACAACAAAAAAATATCCACTTGTCACTGAAAAAATTAAATATGAGGAAAAAAAAAAACCTATATTTTGTATAATAATGAATATTTTCTGCAGTCTTAAGCCAGGAATAGTCTTTTAAAAAAATTACATTACTTCACTGTGAAGATAAATGCATATCCCAGCAGGCAATAAGAGTGACTATTGAACTTTATTTAAAGCAGGCTGTGATGAAACAACAGGTATACCATGCCAACTATAATAAGTTTTTTATTATTATTATTGTTTTCTAAGCCTTCCATTGATGCATTAGGAATAGAAAGCACGTGATCACTTGGCATGGCAATGAATGCTTTTTGAAGAGAAAAGGGTACATTTCAAAAAGGGTATTAATTTCAAATATAAAAGTGTACTATAAGAGCAGTGTCAGGTCACACCTGATTATAAATTCTTTGGAACAAGTACCATCCTTTTGCTACAGGCTTACCTAGTGCCTAGCATAATAGTATTAAGACTTCTAGATGTTAACACAATACAAATATGATAATGACTGGTCTAGTTAGAAGCTGGAGAGAGAAGATACTTATTAGATAGTCATCCTGATGGCCTGAGTACCAACAGCTGAAAAACAGAAGTGTTAGAGGAACCAAGATTCTACTTCTATTTGATTTTCATAAACCTGGATTCCAGACTTAAATAGCCAAAAAAGAATTCTTTTTAGGTAGGGGAAGGAGTGCATTGCTGCCATGATGCTAACAAAATCTATTCTTGAATCACCAAGTCCTTTTCCCTACTGCAGGATGAACACCAGAGCAAGGTGGAAGATAACACAGTGCAGTAGAATAGCAAAGCTATATCACACCCTTTCATTTGACTAGGTGCACCCAAATCAGAGAGACAATACAAAGGAGCTGCTAGTAGCTCCCTGCTTGGCCAAGCAGAGCTTACAGGCAGGGAAAAAGCCAAAAGTACAATGTTTGAAGACCATGTAACACAGAATTAGCAAAGGAAAACTACTAGGGGAAAAATAGATTCTCCTCATGTCTAAATTTACCCAAAACAAGCAAACAAAAAACACAGATACAGCTAACAAAACATTTAATAATTGTTTTGATTGTATGCAAAAAAAGGAGAGCTTTGTCTCATAAATAAAATAATTTTATCTTTTCTCCAGCATTATTAGCTTAATTTGTCTACCTCAATATCTCTGAATTTTTAATGCACTGTAGTTTAGAAATTAGGACAGTTAACCCTGATATACACTCACCCACATAAGTAAGAAAAAGAGAAGTATGATTGGCATTGTCAAACACCCACTCCAGCTTTGACAGAATGGTGGGGCAAAGAGGTGGTCAGCACATCCTCTTACCGTGTCAGTGATCCAAGAATTGAAGGTGGAGTGGCTGGTTCTCCTGACATGGTGAAGGGGCATAAGCCTTGTTTTGTTAAATGCTTTAAAAAACTGGCAAACTAGAAACATAAAAGGAAAAAAAAAACAAAAAAACCCCCACATAGCTACATGATCTGTGCCCGAATTAGGAACCAAAGTGCTGTTTTTAAATTACATTAACACATGTTGATGGGTTTGAATAGCAACAAAAAGTCAAAGGAGAGAGTCTAAGGGTGACTGAATTCATTAGCAAGATCAGTTTCTAAAACAACTTAGGACCTGGTTACACATTGCATTTTGAGCTGCTAAAATGTTTATCAGTGTTAATGCTAGTTTGAGTTTAAACCAATCACACAGTGATGCTAAAAACTTTCTCTAACTGTTCCTTACCTGCACAGCTGTGACTTGCCATGAGAGGGTTGGTGAGCAGAACCTGAACTAGGAGCTATATCTGTGAGCTGCTGCTATAGGTAGGGGCCTATCCAAATCATGATTACAGGGATTTTGCAGAAATTGTGAAACTGAGCCATCTCTGCAGAGTCCACAGGGAACCCTCCTCCCCCCCCCCAACTTACTCAAAAATAAAAAAACCCTAGCTATAGGGATTCCACCTCAGGCACCCATGGCCAGTGATGGCACTGTTCTCCACTAGCCCTCAGACTATCTCAGTGGCCACCCACTCCCTGGCCCCTGCTAGCCCCACTAAGCCCCAGGGAGAAGAGGAGAGCCCTGGCCAGTCCCAGAGGGTCCCCAGCCCCAGCCCTGCTTTGGCAAGTCCTGTACACCTTCATAGCTTTCAAAAGAACCATGGTTACTAGTGGGTAACTGAAATTTTCCTACAGCTGATTCAGATGGCATGGAGGATAACCCACCAGGTCACAGGGCAGAGATGAGTCCAGAAGTGGTAGTACTGGAGGCAAGGCTGGGGGAGGGAAAGAGGAGCATGGGATGGATCAGGGTTTCACACCCTGGGCCACTCAGTGGAGTAGTGGGAACTGCAGCCATGGTTCGCCCCCTCCCCCCCAGCCACCCACGGCTGGTAGTAGTATGTTTCTCTGCCAGTCCCCAGCCTGTCCCAGGAGCCACTCAACTGCCTGCCCCTCCCTGAGCACTGATGAGTCCTGGCTGGCCCCAGAAAGCCCTCCCAATAACCCAGCCCTGCACACTGAGCAGCCAGGCACACTTGTACATTTCAGAATAACTACGGCTACTAGCAGGCAATTGAAATTTTCCCACAGCCACTTCTGGTGATGCAGAGGCTGGCTGGTCAAGTCACAAGGCACAGCCTGGTCCAGGAGTTGGGGCCAGGTGGGTTAATGTGTGGGAGAGTAAGGTAGGGGACCTGAATGAGGCAGGAGCAGAGTTCACAGAGCTTGCCATGTCGGGGGGGGGGGGGCACGGAAGAGGGACTGGGCCAAGTGGGACTGTGGCCAGGGGGTGGTGGGGCAGAGATGGGAATGGTCCTTGAATGAAATTAGCCCTTGTATAAGTCCTGGCTTTCTGGCTGGCCATTGACCCACTATACAATTTCCATGGCTAATGCATGGGTGCACCACTGATTAACACCACTCATGCACAGGACTCACAGTGCCCTAGCCCTTCTGGTCAGTTTGAGGTGGAGGGCAGTTAGTATTGACTGCAACCCAGAACCTAGCTAGCCTAGCACAGTGTGCAGAGGCACTCATCCCCAAACTAGGGCCCAGAGATGCCCCAAGCCAAGAACCACCCCCAAAGCCCGAATCCCGCTCCCCACAAGCTCCCATTCATCACTTTCCAGTGTTCCCAAGCACAACACCAAACAAACAGCAGTCACCCTTTTCCACACCCCAACTTACCAACAAGGTTTTCTGCTGCATTCTCTATGTCCATCTCATCCAAGCTACCCTATCCTGTCCCTGGTCCCCATCTTGGGTCTCCTTAGCCCCAGGTTCAGTGAAGGGACTCAAGAAGAGGATCACAGAGGAGAAAGAGTACTCAGAACAATCCTGCAGGGCAGCAAGCAGCTTCTGGGAGGAGGCCACCTCATTGCTGTCCACTTTTTGCTCATCACAGCAGATCAGCCCCCAGGTTGCACTGTGTAGTAAGGAACACCATGGTTGTGAGTTCTTCATAGAAGGGGATCAGGGTCCTGGCTGCCCTAGACACCTTGTTGGCATCCTTGCCCCTAACCTGAAAGGACTTTAGGGACTTTATTTTGGTCCAAATATGCAGCCAGTCTTGCTGATGCCCCTATGCCACCATCTGTGCCACAATCAACTCATAGACAGCCTGATTTTTGCCTGCAGCCTTTGGTCCCCTTTGCAGTTGTAGCAATGGACCTCTCTTTGCCCCAGATTGCAATGAGGTCCAGCATCATACTACAGCTGCACTTAGATGCCCATCTGATGAGGTCAGGGGAGGGGGGTATTCTTTGGCTCATGTTGGAGAAGATGACTAAGTTGGTGATAGAGGGAAAAAAAAATTCTGCTTGTTAGCTGGCATGTGCTCTGCAGGCTGTTTCCATGCAGTCACACCCTCAGAGGTGGGAGGCAGAGTTGGTTTGGTGCCAGAACCATCCCCTAGGTAGTAGAGTTGGGGCGGGGTTGAAAGCTTGTTCACACAGAACAAGAAGCGGGAGCAGGGCTTCCTGGGATTCTGGAGGAATGGCCACACATTAATGGAACAGAAGCTGGGTAACATGAATCAGAGTTAAACCTGCCCTGGCATGGCATACCTTTAAGCCACATAAAGTGTGCTTAAAACTAGCATCTACACGTTAAACATTTACATGTTAATGTGTGGACAATCTTGGGGTTAAGAACTCCAGAAACTACTAAAATGAACATGTAACAAATCCCTTAGATCAGTCTATATCTTTCCTATGTTACTGCAAGCCAAAAAAGGGCAAGGTTTAATTGCAAGTCAGCGTGCATTGGGCTTGTGCAAAGCAGCTAGTATTTGCTTTGGATTCGGATTCAGCCAATCTGGCGATTTGAATCACTGTCCTAAATTGATTCAGCTGAATCCGATTCCAAGATTTGGCTGCTGCCAAATATCTGAATCAGCCAGGCCCATCCCCCACGCACTCTCCCAGACCAGCAATGGCTGCCCTGCCCACCCCAGCTCCTGGCACTTGGGTAAAAAAATAGCCCCAATTCTCCAGGTGAGGGGTGACCCCTGCTGCTATGGGGGGGCTCTGTAAAAGCCCCCCAACCCCTCCTTCTCCCCCAGCCCCCCCCATGGCTACCCTGCCCACTGGACTCACCATTCCTGCCAGCGGGGGGGAATCCCCACAGCTCCTCATTGCCCCACACCATATGGGGACTCTGCATGAGCCCCTCAAAGCCCTGAGGCTGCTGCAAGAGTGGCAAGTCCCAGGGTTTTTGTTGTTTGTTTGTTTTTTCTTAAAAGGGCCAGAGCTGGGATGGGTGTGGCAGCCATGGCAGGGCTGGAGAAGTGAGAGGAGGATCAGGGGGCTCATGAAAAGCCACCCATGTAGTGTGGGGTAATAGGGGGCAGCAGGGATCACCCACCTGCTCAGCACCATCCTGAGAGTCAGGGTTTGTGTTTAAAGCACCAGAAGCTGGGTGGGGGATGGGTCCTGGCTGGGGTCCCTCCCATGCTCCCCTTCCCCAGTTCCCCTCCCTCACTTATGGACTCCTAGTCCAGCTCCACCTCCCTGCTGCAGTGGGCAAGGACTGCCCAATTCATAGAAGTTCTCCAACTCTTTTCCAAAGATTCAGAGAGCTTGGAATTGATTTAATTGGTCCCCTGATTCAATTAGGATTTGGAGATTTGGCCACCAAATTCGGCCAAATCAAGTCAGCACACAAAGCTTTGCACAACCCTAGTGTGCATTGTCTGTGTCCATGCACAACAGGGAAAAAGACAAGTTGTGGTAAGAAGGCTATTACTGCAGGGTAAAAGTGTACACATACTAGCACATACTACAGGGCAACAGATGTGCAGCAAAACCATCCCACCCTTGTTTACTTTAAAAATAACTTGCTAATGGAGTGAGACAAAGTAAAGCCAGAATACATATGGTTAATTAAAGCTTAAGGGCATCCTGTGTAGCTATTTCAACTTTTGCACAAGGAGTGCATAGTGGATGTACAAAGCTGTAAGAATGGTAGAACATTACACTAAGTCGCCTAGGTAAAAGTGATAGAACAAGGTACTTATGGCAGTGGAGAATCAAGATCTAACACATTTAGGAACTATTTCTGTATTCCTTATTTTATCATAATCCATCTCCAAGTCAACAGTACAAAGGATTATGTGACTGCAGTGCACTTGTTCTTGTAAATCAAACTGCTAAATATGTTGTAATGCATCAGGGAACAGTTTTTGATAATACAATGACAATCCTGCTTTTGTGTTTTCATCTGTTTAATCACATAGATTTAGCATTGAAGTTCCTTCAGAGTTGACATATACCCTCAGGTAGTGCAAACATCAAACCAGCAGCTAATTCACACTGCTATGTTGTCTCTTTTACTTAACGATGCTCAATTTATATTTTTCTGGAATCGGATAATTCTGAAGTACACTGTGTTGCTTTTAAACTTACATAATTGTGAACAAAAAAATTAAACTTGTACACTCCATCAGTATGTGTTTTATCTTGCAGGGGTGGCCTGGAAGAGGAGAAGGGGAGGGGAAAAAGAAAAAAATCCTTGCTCACAGCATCAATAAAATGCATCTGCAAATTTAGCCATTATGGTTTCTTCCAGGTTTTTAATCTCCACTTCTAGAACAATTCTGGAGACTACCTCAAGCAAATTCAGACAGGAAGTGTCCAATTCAAAAAGGAATGGTCAGTAAAATCACCATATAGGCGAAAATGCTAGTCATATATATGTGTTTCAGTAACATTTTAGAATTTGGATGAGCATTCAAAAATGTAGACACTCAGATCAGTTATCTGAATGGTAGCAATTCCATAGCCAGGCCTTGTATCCTTTCTACCCAAACACTCCTGTAATCAAAAGGTCTTTTAACCAGCTTTATGTATTCATGCTCTCTTATTGAAGGCAGAATATGAAGCCAAGGTATTCCCTGAGCTAGATAACTTCCTAAAGGATACCTGGGCTGCCAAGTCCATCACCCTCTGATATTTGACTTCTTTGGATGATTGCCTAATATTATAGCACCACAGTATACACTCTCATTTGGATGAGACTAGACTGGGTAACGAGCAAGGAAGTCACAAGATCTGCCATTTTTTAAATTTAAAAGGAAGCTCAAGATTTAGGTACTGGGGTGAACTGTGGAATTACACAATTCTTATTTTTATTGCTGTAAAAAAAAAAACTGTTAATCCTGAAGAAAGAGGAAATCCAACAGTAAAACTGTATATTTTAGCATGTACATTCTAGAAACCCTTTTGAACGTTAAAGGTAGCAAGACCGCTGGATTCAGAGATCATGTTCCTGTAGACATTATTTGGCAGCTCTAACTATGAGGACATTCTTTATAAGACGACAGTTTCTTAAAGAGTTTGAGTTTCATTATTACTAAAGTTTTGAAGCACTGCAGAGCTTAGGAGATGTTAACTTTTCAGGCCCAAAATGGTGTCTGTTACAGCTGGAGTCAATGAGATTTACAAAGATGTAACCAAAGGCAGAATTTAGCCTACTGTTTATAAAATGGCACGCACAGCCAGCAGCTGTATTATAAATGGTGAGTCTCTATGGAAACAAGCTTCAAAATCAGCAAAAAAAAATGAAGTAACTAGGTGCTCTAAAACAGTGACTGGCAAAACTTTCATGTACTTCTTGCCAATCCATCTGTTCCCACAGAGACAAGAGAAAGAAAAGTAGATTGCAGCAATACTAGAAGTAAATAGTATATTTCAGCCCAAAGTACAAATATGTAAGTTTTAGCATAAATATAAGCTTAAATACAAACACATAATATTTCTTAAAAAGAAAAGAAAGTATGATTTTATAAGACAACTTAGCAATAAGTCTCAATTAGGTTATAAAATACCGTCAGTTAATTCAGCATGTCTTTCCTTATGACCATTTTATAAGGGTTTGTCACTAAAGAGGGATTTTGAAAGAAACCTAATGGATTTAGGCACCCAAATCTCTTTAAAGTGCATAGGATTTGAACAACTCATTCCCTGAACTTTTAGCTTAAAGAAGGCAAAAACAAAACAAAAAGGTAGGCTGTTCATAGCAAGACTTTGTGCCAACATGTTATCTGTGCCCAACCAGGTTGTGATTTTAGTTTTTTTCAAAAGGAATGTCTTGATCTCCACTCCATTGTACTTTTCAATATTCCTGTATTATTTTTGGTATGTATTCTCCTCTGGCCTTTATATTGTGTTGCAACTGCTCCTCAAGTACATTTTCATGCAAAAACAAAAAACTTTCAAAATAGTAGAACTAAGCCTTTACAAGGACTTCTCTCTTCCAACTAGCTCTTGGGATTTTAGTCATAAGAGCTTGACTGAGCCTTGGGATTTGACTGAAGGGAAAGAGAAATTTGCTTAAAGGCTAAACTACATTCTGAACAGTTTGTCTGCCAGTACCAACAACACTTCTAAAGTTACACATTCCCAGTACAGTGTGTTCCTCCATTGCTGAAGCTGCAAAATGATCAGATACATACCTGTTCTCCAGAATCTGATCCACAGTCTGGCCTATTTCTTTGAAGCAGGTTGTAGAAGGGGGTAAATTCTGCCAATAAGTGGACAGCAGAAAATTCAAAGGGAATTGCAGCTGTGCGAAGCTCCTGTACATTAGGATCCTGGTTTCAGCCAACTACACAAATCCTGGCTTAAGTAACATGCAGGAGAAATGAGGGGCCCAAAGACATTTTACTTAGATTTGCCAGGTCTCCAAAATTTAAGGTCCTACAAAAAACATATGGCAATCATATAAAGATCAGACAGCCTGTGACTGCTCTAATGGATCCCACTACTAGTTCAGACTGGCCCAGAGGGTCAGGATGTCATTACCAGCTTCCCAAGGCTCTTTATACTTGATTAAAAGTACCAAATATTTTCAGCCTCCAGCCCATTTATTTTCCCCTTCCACCCAAACCTTTGTATATGGTTCTTATTTCTTCATAATGACACTTTCAATATATCCCTAGTTCCTTCTTTTCACCTGGCCTCAGATTAAAATTTATATCACTGCACAAAAGTTTTAATTTAATAGCCCTGCCCTTGCAACACCACTCCATTTTGAATCTGGCTTCAGTGCAAGACTCACAGGTGGAAACCTGTTTTGACCCTGTGAGTCCAAGACCCCAGCAGACACTCCAGCAGACCCTGATCCTGACCCCCAGTGCAGCTGGGAGGTAGGTGGCGCCCGTAGTGGGCGAGTGCTAGATAGATGCGGGAGGCAGGTGAGAAGAGCCAAGGAGGGTCATGCCTTCCCCCCAGCTCCTACTTAGCCAAGCCCCTCAGGGAGCCACACAACTGAAGCTGCCTGGCATGTGACTTAGTGTAGTGTAGGATTAAGGGAAGTGGTGGGGGGCACTTACTTGCCCCCTTCTCCACTGGGACAGGGATCCCAGCCCCTGGAAGTGGCGCAGAACCAGCAGCAGCAGATGACATATGCACAAGCTTTAAAAAAGGCCCCACCAATGGCAAAAAGCTGCAGTTTGGGACCAGCTCCAGTGCAAGACACACAGGTGGAAGCCCATTGCACCCCCATGAGCCCAAGACCCTAGCAGACACTCCAGCAGACCCCGACCCTGACCCTAGTGCAGCTGGGAGGTAGGTGGGGCCTATTGTGGGTGAGTGCTAGATAGCTGTGGGAGGCAGCTAAGAGGAGCTGAGGAGGGTCACACCCCCCCACCTCTGGCTCCCCTCTCCAGCTTCTACTTAGCCCAGCCCCCCAGGGAGCCACATGACCAGAGCCATGCAAACAGGTTCACTCTTGACCCAGTGCACAAGTTAGCACGGGAGCTCACACAAGGGGGCAAGCAGGAGGGGCATGAGGCTCTAGGCAGTGAGCCTGAAGAGAAGGGTCAGCACAGCAGTAGCCCAGACTACTACCTGTACCATGGTGTGGCCACACCTATCTCAAAGATACCCTCTGTGACTGAGGCCCCACCTCTGGTACCACTGAGGTCTCCACCCAGATGGAATCCATGGTTCTGGCCTCCACACAGATGGGGCCCCAGACTCTCGGCTGTAGGGTCTGCCTGGCACGACTGCAGGCACCTCAGATCAGGAGCAATGATACCTCCCCTTGTGAGGTTTACTCTGCATTGGAGTCTCTGGAGTGCCAGATTGGGGAGTTCCAAACTACGGTGCATAGGCTGTGTGTCATCATGGATGGAGAAGAGATCAACTCTTACTGCCAGGCTCTTCACTTGAAGAATGAAGAGGGAAGAACAAGGATGGATTACAGGACAAGGATACAAGAGGAGCTCCCATGAAGTCCAGCCAAGGATGACTTGGACAAACATCATCCCTGTCCCCAAGGCACACTGACTGCACAAGGTTCACCACCCCACTAGATCTCCACAACAGATACAAACTTATTGCAGCACCAGTAGAGCCAGCATAGCCTCCAGCTCCAGCACCTGAAGAAGACAGGCAACCAACAGCCACCCTTAAGAAGAAATGCAGAGTGGTCATCATGGCAGATTCCCTCTTGAGGGGGACAGAGGGAGTGATTGCCACCCTGACCCCTTAGCCCATGAGATCTCCTGCCTCCCAGGGGCGTGTATCTGGGATGTAGCCGAGAGAATCCTGAAATGTATCCATCCCTCTGACCACCACCCCATTCTCCTCATCCATGTGGGCACAAATGACATGGCTCAGAACAGTCCCAGCCAGCTTATGAGTCACTACAGGCTCTGGGAGTGGGGCTTAGAGGGTTGGGGGTGCAGGTAGTTTTATCCTCAATCCATCTGGTTATGGGTCATGGGCATAGGAGGGAGAGACAAATTGAAGAAGTAAACAGAAGACTGTGGCATCGGTGCCATCATGAAGGCTTTGTCTTCAATTGCAGTCTGTACTTCAAAGAGAGGCAGTAGTTTGTTGGGAAGGTACGGCCTCCACCTCACTCTAACGAAAGAAACTCTTCTCAGCCAGAGTGGCTGACTTGCTTGACCAGGCTTTAAACTAAATTCACTGGGGGATTCATAAATTGTAAGGGGCTGGAAGGTACCTCACAAGATAATTGAGTCCAGCACTAGACAGGAAAGATAACTGGGGTCAGGTGAGCCCAGCAAAGGTGACTGTCCAGTCTCCTCTTGAAGATTCCAGGGTAGGCGATTGCATAGCCTCTGGAAGAAGTTTATTTCACAGTCTGAACACCCTAACTGTGAAGGAGTTTTTCCTAGTGCTAAGCCTGAAATGCTCTTCCAGGAGTTTGTGGCCATTACTTCTGGTTTTCCCCAAGTGTTCCCTGGTGAACACTTGTTCACCAAGCCCTTGATGTATTCCCCTGATGTAGTGATAAGCTGCTTCCAAGTCCCCTCTCAGTCTTCTCTTTTTTTTAGGCTGAAGAGACCCAAGTCCCTCAGCCTTTCCTCATATGGCTTGCCTTGCAAGTCTCTGATCATATTGGTGGTTCTTCTGTGGACTCTCTCAAGCTTTTCCATGTTTCTTGTTGAAATGCAGTGCCCAGAACTGGACCCAGTACTCCAGCTGTGGTCTCACCAATGCTGAGTAAAGTGGAAGAATCACTTCCTTAGTTTTGTTTGAGATGCATCAGATGAGTATTGTTTTCCCTGCTGGCTACAGCACCACACTGACAGCTCATGTTCATATTATGGTCTATTATTACCCCAGGCCACTTTCAGTCATGGTGCTAGTCAGTTTGGTGCACCATGTAAGTATGTGAGGGATTGTTCATCCCAAGATGGAGCATTTGACATTTTTCAGTGTTGAACCTCATCCAGTTCCAATCCGCCCAAAATTTACCAGCCTGTCTAGATCCACCAGTATCTGGAGCGTATTTTCAACTGTGGCCATGCTTGCTCATAATTTAGTGTCATCCATGAACTTGGCTAGTGAGCTCTTCACCCCTACATCCAATTCATTGATAAAAATGTTGGGGGGGAAAAAAAAAAAAAAAAAAAAAAAATCACTGGACCAAGCACAGACCCCCGAGGGACACCACTGGCCATTTCTTGCCAGGATGACAGATCCATTCATTAGAACTCTCTGGGTCCTACCCTGCAGCCAGTTTCCTACCTACCTGTCAAGCAGTTAAGCCTGCAATCTTCCAGTTTTCCCCCATGGTAACATCATTGGATACCAGATCAAAGGCCTCTTGGAAGTCTAGGTGTACAATGTCAACCTCCTCTCTCTTATCCAGTTAGAGAGTTACCCAATCATAGGAGGAGATGAGATTGGTAAGACAAGACCTGCCCACAATGAAGCCATGCTGGCTGTCATTCAGAATCCTACCTCCTGCAAGCATATCACACAGACTCCTTGATTAATTTTTCCAGGATTTTCCTATTTTCCAGGATGGGCAGATGAGCACCAGTGCAAACCCACGAAGGGACCACCACAAACAAAAACAAAAACAAAAACAGCAGGTCAGGCTGCATAAGGGAATTCACTCCCATGCCAGCTCAGAAACAAGACTCTTCTAGGAGTGCAGGCAAACCTAGGGCTTCCGATGTCAATCTTACTTACCTGTACACAATGCCAGGAGCCTGGGGAACAAAATGGGAGAATCTGGCTCTTCTGCTAAAGAAAAAGTGAATATGATCTTAGGGATAATGGAGACCTGGTGGGACTCCACCTGTGACTGGACCACAGGTATAGATAGCTATACTTTGTACAGGAATGATCATGTTGCAAGGGAGTGCAGGGGTGTAGTTCTGTATGTGCAGAAGACGTATACTTTCCTGCAAGTGAAACTTGGCACCCAAAGAGAGTGACACAAGACCCTCTCAGTTAGAATATGGAGGACAATGTGGTGAAAGGAATATAAATGGTAGAAGTCTACTACAGAATTCCTAATCAGGAGGAAGAGCTTGACCATGAATTCACTAGGGAACTGGCAAAGGCTGCATGTGCTCAGTGCGTGGCTGTCCTGGGCAACTTCAACTAACCTGACATCTCATGGGATGTGCACTCAGCCAAATCCGATTGATTGCAAAGCTTCATCATTTGCATTGACAAGTTCTATTTGTCTCAAGAAATCTATGGGCTGACAGGAGGTAAGACACTGTTGGACCTGCTACTAGCCAAAGGGGATGATCTAGTGAGCAACCTGAGAATCAAAGAGAAGCTGGGAGACAGTTACCGTGAGTTGATCACTTTCCCTACCCATTGCAAAGCTGGCAAATCAGTCAGCAATGCAGAAATCCTCAGCTTTACGAAAGCCAACTTTCACAAGCTCAGGAGATTGGTTGTCAAGGCTGAGAGGCCACAATCTGATATGGAAGGGAGGAGACCATGATGAGTGGTCGCTCCTTAAGGAAACAATCCTTGAAGCACAAGGGAAGTCCATTCCAGCCCATAGGAAAGGTAGCAAAAGGGCTGGGTGACTCCCTCGGCTCAATAGAGAACTCATGGACCTCCTGTACCTGAAAAGAGAAGCTTATAGATAATGGAAGTCAGGAAACACAACTACGGAGGAGTATTCAGCACTGGCCCACACCTGTAGGGAGTGAACTAGGAAAGCCAAGGCTGAAACTGAACTCAATTTGGCTACAGGAATCAACAATAAAAAGGCATTTATGCTTTACTTAGATCTGGTGAGACCGCAACTAGACTACTTCATCCAGTATTGGGCCCCCCACTTCAGGAAGAATGTAAAGAAGCTTGAGTCCATATGATCCAAGGCCTGGGAGGTAAGGCCATACAAGGAGAGACTGAGGGACTTGGGACTCTCCAGTCTGGAGAACAGAAGGCTCAGGGGAGACTTGGTGTCAGCCTACAACTACATAAGATGGGTACATCAGGACTTGGGAGAATATCTGTTCACTAGAGCTCCCCAAAGTATAACACAGTCTAACAGCCATAAACTCCAGGATGGCCTATTTAGACTAGACATAAGAAAAAAAGTTCTTTACAGTGCGTGTGTCCAGGGTCCAAAACAAACTCCCCACGGAGGTATTGCAAGCACCTACTTTGGACTCCTTGGAAAAAACAAAAACAAAAAAACCAAAAAACACAACAACACACAGGTGGATTTATTTCTTACTGGGGTCACTTGATCCCAGCTGACTTCCCACCTATGGCTGGGTGGGGGGGGGAAGAGGGGACTGGGACCAATGATCTCATGAGGTTCCCTTCCAGCCCCTAATGGGGCCACTGACAACTGATACCCAGGAAAAAGCTAATCTCCTTGATGATTACTTTGTGTTGGTCTTTCATCATCCCAAGGGGGAAATCACCCTGCCTGACAAGATACAGGTTTACCAGGGTAAGGGTGAACATACACCCATCATTGGCAAAGATCTTGTGAGGGAATATCTTGAGAGGCTGGACACCCATAAGTCAGCTGGCCCAGATGGAATGCTCCCAAGAGTGCTAAAGGAACTGGCTGACATCATAGCATAGCCAATGGTGAGGATATTTGAGAATGTGTGGTGCTTGGGAGAGGTTCCTGAAGATTAGAAGAGGGCCAAAGTGGTGTGTATCTTCAAGAAAGGAAGGAAGGAAGGAAGGAAGGAAAATCCAGGGAATTATCAGACAATCAGTTTGACCTCATTCCCTGGAAAGATCTTGGGAACCCCCTACCACCCCCCAAAAAACCCAAAGAAACGATTAACAGGCTAATGGAAGGTAACATTCAGAGAAATAGCAACATGGCTTTGTTGCAGGTACCAACTTTAATTTCCTTCTATGACCAGGTGACATCACCTGGACAAAGAAGAGGTTGATATCATATATTTGGACTTCAAAAAAAGCCTTTGACCTGGTTCCCATGATGTTTTCATGGTAAAATTGGGGAACAGCAACCTCAACAATCTTACAGTTCAATTAGTGGTGCATCAACTTGGGGCGGGGGGGGCGGGTATGGTCTCCAGGCACTGGCCTGGAGATGGGTGCCAGCCAGGCCCTTCAGAGTACCAGCATGCTGGGACTTTCATTTCCTTCCCACTTGAAACAGGTAACTAAACAGGGCTGGGGCAAGAAGCGGAGGAGATCCTGGCACAAAGGATTGGGTGGGGGGGGAGGGAAGTGCAAATCCAAGCATTGGCCCTCAGGTGCCAGAGACCCACAGCACATCACTGAGTCTTATGGCTTGGGAACTGGCTCTGTGTTTGGATCCAGAGAGTGATAGTCAATGGAACTGAATCAACATGGTGCATGGTCACCAGTAGCATCCCTCAGGGCTCCATTCTCATACTCTTTCATGTATTTATAAATGATTTGCACTCGGATTCATGGAGCCCTGGTTAAGCTCATTTCTGGCAGTGGGTGTATGCATGCCTTAGGGCAGACAGCAGGGAAGGGGCTGGGGCTGAAACACCACAACAAGGATTAAGCCCTTTGTGGTTCCCTCACCATTCACCCTCTGGCATGGCCACATCTTAGAAGTGGAGGTTGTGGGTGTTTTTGGCACTCTTCCCAAAAAGATTGCCTCCCCTTGACCTAAAGTCTCCACTAGTCATATGTGGTCCTGTTGTTATATTCCTTTCCCTCTCCATGTAACTCTTGGTCCCAGATTTCTCACTTGCTCTTTTGTACTGGTTTTACCTCAGTCCCCAGTAATACAAATCAACCTTTTCTCATAGTTCTCCACTTCCCACATCTTTTTCCATACTGGAATTTTTCATTACTGTTACTTAACTTTTCATCTTAAAAAAATTAGTGTCTTCAGCCCAAAGCATTCCTTTCCATATTGGGGCCTCATTTTCCTGGCTTTCTCCAAACCACATCTCATTCATATTTATTTGAAATGTAGCCCAAATGGCCTCCCATTTAGCAACATGGATTGGTAATATATCCATAGTCACAAACTTCTGCTTGTGACCCTAGTTAAGAACTCTTGCTGGTAAAAGAAATACAGAAAAATAATTAGGGCTCTGCTCTTGTTTGCATGCACACTAAAAGCAGTGTATGTCTTCAAGGGCAATTTGACCCTAACTGTAGCACAGCCAGTCTATTATCTTTAACAAATACTAATGACTCTTTTCTCCAACAGTAGAATTCTTCTAGTATTCTTTCAGCCTCTAAAAAATAGATTACCCACAGGAGGCAACACATTTTCTCTGCGGAAATGCAGGTCTCTTCCATATGTTTCAAATATTCCATGCTCGGTTCTGTTTCAGCTCTCTCACGGATTAGCAGCAAGCCTGATTAATTGATGCTTTCCTTAGCCTTTCATTGTGAGTTATTTATTTGTATTTAGGGGACTTCTGCGGAAGCTTAGCAGTAGAATGTCCTCTCTGTTACAACACACATTATTGGGTGCATCTATACATGCAAGTGCTGTCAGATGGGTTTACTCCACAGTAATTTACTGCAGAATAACCCACCCTGGGCAGGTGTTCACATGTGCAGGCATTTGGGAACAGATTTGCTCCCCCCATGCTGTCCCTCTGCAGCAGCCAGGGGGAGCTCCAGGCTCACCCTGGGTGCTAGCCCAGGGGCTGGCAGGGAGCACAGGGCTAAGAGAGACAGCTGTTTCCTGGTTGGGGCTGGAAGATTGCTCCCTGCTTCTGGGAGCTGCCTTACTGCCAGGGTGAGCTCTGGTGGCAGAGCCCAGGCTAGACACTGTCCCCCTGCCCCAGCAGAAAGGAGCTCCCAGCCCATTCCATGATTGCAGGCAGGGTTTGTTGGCTTAGAAACAGTATTTAAAAGGTCTGTTTTGGGGGGGAATTAGCTTATAGATCTATGCATTATAAAAAAGGGTTCAAGATGAGCAGCAGGGGTTAAATGGATTTCTAAAGATCCTAGGTGTCACACAGTTCCATATAGCTCTGGAAGCAGGCAGACTATCTAGCACAAGGCCAACAGATGGACACAGCCTGAGAACTGATAGGGTGTGCCATAACACAAGATCACAGCCTTCAAGGCAGATAGGTTGTTCAACACAACAAGAACATATAGCCCGAGAACTGAGGAAGCATGTACTGTATTGTCCCATAACACAAGATAAGTGACACCAGCTACAAGGCCTCAGAGCAGAGGTGGGGCCTGAGTCCCTGTGTTCGGAGAACAGATGTTCACAAAGACAGCCAACCACAGATAGCCACAGAAAAAAAAAAAAAAGGGCGTTATCAGGAGTCAAAGAGGAAGGATAATATAAAAGCAGAGACTTGAGAGTAACAATGGGTCCCTCCCTTTGTCCCATCTTTTGCTTTACCTCCTTGCTGTCCCTCCTTCTCTTCCTTTACAGGGTTCCTGTTCCCATCCCTGGGAAGGGTATTGAAGGTTGCCATAGGCTGCTGGTATGCCTTCAGTCCATCTCATGACCTCTCCCCTCCCCGCAACCCAGAGAGGGCTGTGGGCCTCGGCATCCCACTGCTGACACCCAAGAGAGAGTGCCTCAGAGTAGAGTCTGCATCGTGACCAGATGTACCTTAACTCTGATGACAGCCCTAGGATTAGTAGACATAGAAGTGTTTGTATTGTTGCTTTTTTGTGCTCACCCAGAAAAAAAGTTATGGGGGCCGTGTCCAGATCCAGTGCCAACAGGGGCCTTGGAAAGAGCTGTGGTGAAGGGGGCAGGCCCCAGCTCCTGCCCCAACCTACCATGATTACAGAGCCAAGGCTGAGAGCTCCTTTCTGCCAGGGCAGGGGCAGGGACATTGTCCCAACCCAGGCTCCACCACCAGTGCCCATCCTGGCAGCAGGCAGCTCTCAGGGTCAGGGAGCAACCTCCTGCCCCTTGCTGACCAAGAACAAAATTTGCTCCCCATCAGCCATCTACATGTGCCTTACTATGCAGTAACTACTCAGTAGGTAGCAAGTTAACTGCAGAGTAGAGCAAAATTACTTCACAGTAAGGGTATGCATGTATAGACAGTGATGCCGACTGCACAGTAATTTGCTTTCCTGGAAAAAAAAAAAAAAAATGTAAAGCGGCTCATGTAGATGCACCCACTTTGTATCTATGAAAGTGTGCAAGTAGTAATTTGAAACACTGGTTTTGCTTATGCAAGCCACCTAGGTAGACCAGTATCTAGCACTGGTTGAAAAATAAAGAAACTACAAAGAACAAACAAAATAAGATGAAGACTACTTGAGACATACTAGAGAGGATAATATCTTGCTTTTTTGGTACTTCCAGACACCAAGGAAACTTTATTTGCATTTGAAGTTTTAATAAGGCCCACTTGCCCAGAAAATTGTCTTTGCTTAGTCTTTCTACTATAATGCCATCCAGAAAAAAGTTTCAGTCATGTTTTTAGCAAGAGATTTTCCAAGGAAGATTCTTAGTTTGTGAAGTGTTTGGAGTTGTTTCAGAATCTATAATCTCTAACAAACAGAAGATTAAACCAACTTGACATTAGGTTTACTACACAGAAAAAAGTCAGTATTACATCTTCAAATTTCATGTTATTTTTATTTTAGAGTAAGCTGAGCAGTAAGATGACAGTAGTTGCTCTGGGATAACAGCTCAGATTTGGGACTTCCTTGAAGAAGCTTTTCTCTGTTCTAGTGACTTGGGTGGCTGTTTGATGCTCAAGTGTTTGCCTAGTGCCTGGAGTGTGTGTGTGTGCGCGTGCTTGGGTTTGGTTTTTTTTCCCCTTTTCTCCCTGTGATATGCATTTGCTTCCCTTCCTTCTTTTTTCTCTGACTTCCCCCCCACCCCATATCTTCCTCCCTCTGGAATAACTGAGGGACAGAACTTGCTCTGGGTGGGGCTGGTTTATGTAATTGAGGAGCAGACCTAGGACAAACAGCCTTATAAAAAGGCAGCCCCCAGTGAACTGTAGGAGCACCCAGTGAACAGCAAACACAAGGAGTTTGCTTAGGGAATTCATCCTAGGAGTGAGCCAGGGAGCAAAAGAGACTGCATGTGTATGTGAGGATGTACAAGAGCCCCAATGCCAGTGTTTGGTTTTCAGGCTTTTGTGAAATGTCCTTTTCCCCCCTCCTCAGCCCCTTGCCCCCTCCCCCACCCTTAAAGCATAGGCATTCTTCAGGAATGAAGAGAGACACAAATAGGGTCCAAGTTAGCTATTGTGACCTGTATGGAATGTGCCATGTTTGTGTTCCTCCCAGAGGGATGGAAGCACTTAAATCTGTGACAAGTGTACACTGGTGCTTGTCCTGAAGAAAAATTCAGGAGGTTAGAAGCACAGCTGCCCATGTTGTATTGCATCAAGGAACAGGAAGATTACTTGGGTGCAAATTGCAAGAAGCTAGTACTAGAGAGGCCAAAGGGCAATGAAGAGCATGTGACTACTCAAAGAAAGAAAGTCCCCCGAATTGAAAAAGGAACAGACTGAAGTCAGCAACCGCTTTCAAGTACCCTTCAGTAGAACTGCTGAGGAAAGGCAGAAAGGACATCTTCAAGCATGGAGGTAGAGGAGGCAGCAGCCTAGAAAGCAGGAAGTGCAATGCCCCAAGGACAGAGGTTCTAAGACCCCTGCACCAAGAAGGAAGACATTAGTGGTAGCAGTTGGTGATGCCCTTCTGTGGGGGAGAAAAGGTACCAAATTTTTAGTCCAGATTTGGAGGTCTGGAGGGTGAGCTAGCTGCCTTCATGGAGCCCAAATTCAGGTTGCCATAGAGACTGCCAAGGTTTATCCATCTTTCAGAGTATTAACCTTTCCTGCTTGTGCATATAGGCACCAACAATACTGCCAGGAATGACATTAATTATGGAGGTTCTTGGCAGAAGGATTAAGGAACTTGGAGCACAAGTGGCACTCATTAATTCTTCCTGTGGAAAGCAGAGGTCCAGGCAGAGACCATCATATCCTGAAAGTGAATGTGTGGCTGACATGAAAGCTTCAGCTTATTCAACAATGGGCAAATGTTTCTGGGAGAGAGACTGCTATCAAAATATAGTATTCATCTTATGAGGACAGGGAACAACATCTTTGGGCACCAGCTGGTCAACCTAGTAAGAAGGGCTTTAAACTAGGTTCCACAGGGGATGGTGATCAAAATACTCCAGCACAGTACACAGGCCAGAGAAATACTCAAAAAAGCAACTTACTTTGCAAAGGGCCAGAGATCTACAGGATTTTTACAAATGGTACAAGAGGAAAGTAAATTGGTCAAAATGCAAAACAGGTCCATTGTATGTATACAAGTGTGAGAAGTATAGGGAATAAAACTAGATGAATTGAAAGCCGCAGCCTGTAAAACAGAACTATGATCTGACTGGCATCACAGAGGTATGGTGAGATAGTTCTTATGGCTGGAATGTCAACAAGAACACTTTGTTTTGGATGGACAGGGTTGGCAGGAAATGTGATGGTGTTGCTTTCTATGTCAAACACACATACACCTATTCCTGGTTCAGGAGGAAGATGAAAGCAGAGCAGAATGCATTTATGTCAACATGGAAGATGCAGCGCTAATGTAATGGTGGAGACTTATTATAAGCCACCAAATCAGGAAGAGGAATTGGATAAGGCACATTTCAAGCAGGTGACAAATCTATCCAAAAGTGATGGGATGGTACCAATGAGAGACTTTGGGTTTTCCAGGCATCTGCTGGAAGAGCAATACAACCAAACAAAATCCCAAGCTGGTTCCCAACTTGTGTGGAAGACAAAATGTATGTCCCAGGAAGTGAAGGATGCAACAAGGGAATCATCCACCTTGGATCTTGTTTTGACTAACAGGGAAGAACAGGTGACGGATGAGAAGGTGATGGATAATTCAGGAGGAAGCAACCACAATACAATAGAATGCCAGATACAGAAGGATACAGGCACCCAGGAGGGCTAAGAGCTTCTAAAGGGCACAGTATTGGAAGCCCAACAAGAAACTGTTCTGACAAGATGGAAGCACAAGAAGAATGGCAAGAGACTAATGTGGTGGCACAAGGAGCTTCTAAAATAATTCAAATGCAAAAAGGAAGCATATGGGTAATGGAAAAAATGGACAGGCCACCAAGGAAGCAAACCAGAGAATTACAAAAACCTGTCGGAACAAAAACAAAAACAAAAACAAAATCAGGAAGGCAAAGAAAGAATGAGCAACATCTGACAAAGGAGGTAAAAAGTGACAAGAGGTTCTATAAGTATGTTAGTCAGAAAAGAAGGACCAAGAAAGTTGTGGGTCATCTGTTAAAAATCCAGACAGAACTCCTAACAGAAGACGCAAAGAAGATGGATCTACTCACAGCTACTTTGCTTCAAAACTCACAACAACAAAAAAGATAAGTAAAAGCTGCAGCCAGACATCTAAATCAGGATTACCTGGATAAGGAAGAGACCATCAGAGAGCTTTTGTTGGGTCTGAATGAATTCTTGTCAGCAGGGCCTGATAAACTTCATCCTGGGGAACTGAAGAAAATGGCAGAGAAGCTGAATATGAACCAGCAGTGTGCCCTTGTTGCCAAGAAGGCTAATGGCATACTGGGCTGCACTGGTAGATGAGTTATCAACAGGTCAAGGGAAGTGATTATTCCCCTTTATTCAGCACTGGTGAGGCCACATCTGGAGTACTGTGTTCAGTTTTGCCCCCCCCCTACAGAAAGGAAGTATGTGGCCAAGTTGGACAGAGTCCAGCAGAAGATGGTTAGGGGTCTGGGGCACATGACTTCTGAGGAGATGGCTGAGGGAACTGGGCTTATTTAGTCTGGAGAAGAGAAGACTGCAGGGGGATTTAATAGCAGACTTCAACTACCTAAAGGAGGGTTCAAAAGAGGATGGAGCTGAACCAGTGGTGGCAGATGACAGAGCAAGAAGCAATGGTTTCAGGTTGCAGCAAGAGAAGCTTAGGTTAGATAATAGGAAGAATTTTCTCAGTAGGAGGGTAGTAAAACTCTGAAACAGGTGGTAGAAACAGAAGTGGTAGAAGCTCCATCCTCAGAGGTTTTTAAGACCCAGCTAGACAAAGGTTTGGCTGGGATGACCTAGTTGGGGATTCCCCTGCTATGAACAGGAGGTGGACTAGATGATCACCTGAGGTCCCTACCAACCCTATTTTTCTATGATATTGGAGCCTTTGTCAATGATCTTCATAAAGTTGTGGGAGTTGGACCAGGTACCAGAGTGACGACTTGAAAACGGTATTTAGAGATTTGTTTTTGGGAATTGGCTTATAGGTTTATATTAGAGCAATAATTCAGGCTGACAGCAAGGCTTAATTGATTTCTAAAAGGCTGGTCACACAGTTCTCACAGGTCTTTAAGGCAGACAGGGTGTCTAACACAACAAAGCCAATGTATATATACATAATCTGGGAAATTGTGGTCATATACTATGTCTTCCATAACATGAGATAAGGTGGCACCAGTTCACAAGGCCCAAGAGTGGGCGGCCTGAGTGCGCTGGTTTTGGGGGATCAGACCAAATTATGAAAAGACGGAGAAACCCCAAACTAGGATGTGTGAGTTTGATGGACTTGTGAAACAAAAGAATATGCTGACAGGACAGAACATGGACAGTATGTTGACCACACAGACCAATCAGTGATGCCCATGGATGAAGAGGCATCAGGAGGGGAAAAAGAATACCAAAAGCAGAGACTTCAGAGCAACAAAGGGTCCCTGAGATGGAAACCTGAGACCACCACAGACAGAGGGCATAACACCAGCCCATCTCATCCACCTCAGTGGGGGAGGAGGGGAAGAGGTTGAAAAGGGGAGCCTCAGCCTCCAACCTCCAGGCTGCTGACATCTGGCATTCAAGAAAGAGCCTCGAGTGAAACCCATGACCTGGCCAGATGTATCCTGACTCTGATGATAGCCCGAGGATTGGTAGCTATAGAATTGATTGCATTATTCTTTTCTGTTATCACTGTGTATCAATAAAATTTGTTTATTATCAAATGAAAAGGTTATGCTCGGTCTGAGGGTTTTGGGTCCCTCCCCCCCCCGCAAACAAAGCATCTGGGTCACAAATCCAGTGCTAACACAGAGAACTGAGAAAGAGCCATCATAATGCCCCTCTAAAAAACAAAACAAACAAAAACAAAGGCAAATAAGAAAAATCATGTCAAACAAAATTGATATCCTTTTTTGACAAAGTAACTAGTTGGGTGGATAAAGGGAATGCTGTAAATATAGTGTTTCTGGACTTCAGAAAGGATTTTGACAAGGTCCCACATGACCTTCTCACAAACAGATTGGAGAAATGTGGGCTGAACAAAACTATCATGAGATTGGTAGATGATTGACTCAATAAGCACAAACAAAAGGTAATTATTAACTGGTCCATGTCAGAATGACAGTTTCAAATGGAGTCCCACAGGGATCTGTCCTTGGCCCAGTGTTGTTCAAAATGTTTATTAACAATTTTAGTGCTGGCATAGAAAGTTTCTCGAGCAAGTTTGCAGATGACACAGAACTGGGAAACACTATGAACGCATCGGATAATGGGAGCATAATTCAGATGGTTACACCTCAAGATGAATAATCAAAAGCACAAATATAAAGTGGGAGACACCTAGCTGGATGGCAGTACTATGGAAGAGGACATGGGAGTCTTGATAGTTCATAGACTCAATATGAGTCTTCAGTAGATGCAGCCGCACAAAAGGCAAATGCAGTTTTGGAATGCATCAATAGAAGCACTAGATGCAAGACACAGGAGGTGATAGTGCCTCAGTAGTATATAGGCTCACTGCCCTTCAATGCAAATGTGACAGGTGGGCAGGAGCAGAAGTCCCACTCTCTTATTCCTGCTCCTTTTCCTCCTATATGGTGTATGAGGTCAGTAGCCCCACCCCCTGACCTCAGTCATATGGTGTGTGACATCACCAAGCCCTCCCCCTCCCCCAGTCATGTGATGTGTGACACCACCACCTCATGGTCCACGATATCAGAAGGACAGCCCATGCAGACCCCCAAAGCCCACCCCCTCATGCTGGAAGATGTACTCTAGACCATGTGGTACAGTTATGACCCATCAGGTCCCAGACTGCTCTAGGCCCCAGAGCACAGGCATGGTCTATGGGGTGGCAGTGGGGTGTTATGACCCCTCTAACAATCCGCCCCACAACCCTTGACCAATTGGCAGGAATTTCAGAGACCTCAGACCTCCAGGAATGACACTGAATGAATTGAAGTGAGTAGAGAGGTGGGATTTAGGCTGGAAAACCACCAGGTCTAGCTGCTTTACCAAATGACCCCTCTGTTTATCTGAGACCATGCTAAGGAAGCACAGGTGGATATGGATTCTTTTACAATGCCTGTAGGCCACTCACCACAACCCCAAGATGGCCTCATAGAAAGCATTACCATAGAAATAGTTTTGAGGAGGCGGCCAGGCCCCTAGCCCAAAAGATTCTTTGAGATGCCTGACCCTGTTCAAGAAGACCCAATGAACAGGAAAATGGAGGAGGACCAGGCCCCCACAGCAGACATTGAGAAATTGGAAGATGGTATCTTTGTGCCAGAGCCTGCATGCAAAAGTAGAGGTCATCCCAGAGGAGAGACCACTAAGAGCCCGCTGCGCCCCCACTCCCCCGAAGCCCCCCAGACACCCCCTCAGCAGCCACCGAGCCCCCTGCCGACCCCCAGCACAGCCGGAGGTGAGCGGGCTCGTGGTGGGAAGGGGTTAACTCCTCGCTTGCTGGGAGGAGGCCGCTGCCTGGTGCCGGGCCGGGTCAAGCCCCCGCCCAGGCCCCTACTTGGCCCAGCCCCCCAGGGAGAGAGGAGTGAACGAGGGGGTACTCACCAGTCCCCCTCCTGTAGGGCAGGGCCCCCCAAATCCCAGGCAGGGCCCCCCTGGCCTGAAGAAGCCAGCGTTCCCCGACGGCAGGCCCACTGCGCATGCGCATAGTTTAAAAGGGCCCACCAAACAGGGGAAAAAAAAAAACAACAACAACAACAACAACAAAACCACACTCAGGTAGGCTCTGGAGCGGTGAGAGATGCGCGGGTGAAGCCCGCTGTGCCCCCACTCCCCCGAAGCCCCCCAGACACCCCCTCAGCAGCCGCCGAGCCCCCTGCACAGCCGGAGGTAAGCGGGCTCGTGGTGGGAAGGGGTTAACTCCTCGCTTGCTGGAAGGAGGCCGCTGCCTGGTGCCGGGCTGGGTCAAGCCCCCGCCCAGGCCCCTACTTGGCCCAGCCACCCAGGGAGCCACGCGAACAGGCTGCGTAAACAGGCGCTCGAGTTAGCGCAGAGTTCATGCAGGGAAGGCCGTGAAAGGGCACAAGACCCTGCCTGTGACCCCCCCCCAGCCATAGCCAGTCCCAGCTGTAGCCAGCCTACCAGAGGCATGACACAGATGGGCACGCGCCACACCCTGAGGGTCCCCTCGGGCTCTACGGCCCCTCCACTGGGCACCGCAGAGACGGCCAGATGGAGGCCATGGTTCCGGGCTCCATGCAGCTGGAGCCCCTGGCCCTTGGCTGCGGGGGCTGCCTGTCCCTTTTTCAGGCTCTGGGGCCCGGGAGCATGGCCACCTCCCCTTGTGGGGTCTGCTCCCTACTGGGGTCTCTGGCACGCCAGCTGGAGGAGCTCCAGCCCACAGTCCAGAGATTGCATGCCATCAGGGACTGTGAGCAGGCCCTTCTCCCCCGGGAGCCACAGGGGAGAGCTCCGTCTCCCTCCACGACTAAGGAGGACTCTGGGACCTCCCGCTCTGCCCAGTCAGGGGCATGGACCAAGGTGGTCAAGGGCCTCAAAGCCCGCCGCACCAAGGCCCCTGCCCTGCCGGAGCTTAGCAACAGGTTCGCACCTCTTGCAGCCCCAGCAGAGCCCACGCAGTTGTCAGCTCCCGCAGGCAACCCAGGCTCGACCACAGCTACTGGCCCCGCTCTCCCCAAGACAAAGCGTAACGTGTTTGTTGTGGGAGACTCCATCCTGCGGGGCACTGAGGGGGCAATCTGCCGCCCCGACCCCTTAGCCCGGGAAGTCTGCTGCTTCCCGGGGACCCGCATTTGAGACATTGCGGAGAGGATCCCGCAGCTCCTCCGGACCACAGACCACTACCCCATGCTCCTTATTCATGTGGGCACCAATGACATGGCTCAGAGCACTGCCAGCCAGGTCATGAGGCGCTACAGGGATTTGGGAGCGGGGCTTAGGGGTCTGGGAGCTCAGGTGGTGTTTTCGTCGATCCTCCCAGTCTCAGGCTATGGGCTGAGGAGGGAGAGGAGGATCCACGCGGTGAACAAAAGACTGCGGTGCTGGTGTTAATCGGGAAGGCTTTGGCTTCCATGACCACAGCCTGCTCTTTGGAGAGAGAGGCAGCAAGCTGCTGGGAAGAGATGACCTCCACCTCTCCCCCCTGGAGAGGAGGCTCTTCTCAGCCAGGCTGGCTGACCTGCTCCACCGGGCTTTAAACTAAGCCTGCTGGGGGATGGGGGGACTACTACCACTGCTGGCCCGCTGAACGGCCCTTGCAAAGCTAGCGGACCAAGGCACTTACGGGAGCCCACCCCTGCCCCAGCCCTGGCACAATCTGTGGGCAAGGCAAGAGCCCCCAAGGGCACACTTGCCTGCCTGTACACTAATGCCAGGAGCCTGGGCAACAAGCAGGACGAGCTCGTCCTCCTGCTCAGTGCAAAGAAATATGATGTCATTGGGATAACGGAGACCTGGTGGGACTCCACCCATGACTGGACCACAGGTATAGAGGGCTATACCCTGTACAGGAGGGATCGTGTTGACAAAAGGGGCGGGGGTGTAGCTCTCTATGTGAAGGAAAGCTACATGTCCCTGCAAGCTGATGTTGGCAACTGGCATGGACAGCTAGAGACCCTCTGGGTAAAAATTCGTGGGGAATACAGCACAGGGGACACAACAGTGGGAGTCTACTACAGACCTCCCACTCAAAGTCCTGAGCTTGACCAGGAGTTCGCCTGGGAACTGACTGAGGCCGCTTGCTCCAGGACCTTCATTGTCATGGGTGACTTCAATTACCCGGACATCTCGTGGGAAGATCATTCAGCTAAATCTGAGCAGGCGCAAAGCTTTCTCTCGTGTGTGGATGACCTCTACCTGACTCAAGAAGTCTATGGGCCAATGAGAGGCAAAGCGCTGCTTGACCTGGTACTGGCTACGGGGGATGACCTAATCGGCGACCTAGTGATGGTAAGTTGGGTGACAGCGACCACGAGCTGATCACCTTCACCATCTGCTGTAAAGCTGGTAAGTCAGTCAGCAACACAGAAGTCCTTGACTTCAGAAAAGCCGACTTTGATAAGCTCAAGAGGCTAGTTGGTCAGGCCCTCAGGGACCATGACCCCAGGGAGATGGGAGTTCGAGAAGAGTGATTGCTTCTCAAGGAAGCGATCCTCAGTGCACAAGCTAAATCTATTCCAACACAGAGGAAAGGCAGCAAGAATGCACAGCAGCCCCCCTGGCTCTCCAGAGACCTAGCGGACCTACTGTGGCTAAAAGGGAAAGCCTACAAAGGATGGAGGACAGGATTCACCTCCAAGGAGGATTACTCCACGCTGGTCCGGTCCTGCAGGGACCAAACCAGGAAAGCCAAGGCTGCAACTGAACTCCAACTAGCTTCAAGCATCAAGGACAACAAAAAGTCCTTTTTCAGATATGTGGGGAGCCGGAGGAAAAGCAAGGGCAATGTTGGACCCCTGCTGAACCAGATGGGACAACTGACGCCCAGAAAAAAGCCAACCTAAATAGGTCTTTCATCAGTCACACGGGATGCCCATGCCTGCTATGGGACAGGGAAGTCTGGGTGAGGGGGATCCCCTACCCTCCATCAATGCTGACCTCGTGAAGGAACACCTTGAGAAGCTGGATACCTTCAAGTCAGCCGGCCCTGACAATCTGCACCCCAGGGTACTCAAGGAGCTGGCGAGCGTCATAGCCCAGCCCCTGGCACGGATCTTTGAAAACTCCTGGCGCTCTGGTGTAGTGCCCGAAGACTGGAAGAAGGCCAATGTGGTGCCGATCTTCAAGAAAGGGAGGAGAGTGGATCCAGCTAACTACAGGCCCATTAGCCTGACTTCTATCCTGGGGAAGATCTTAGTAAAGTTTATTAAGGAGGCCATCCTTGAGGGACTGGCCCAGGCTAACATTCTAAGGGACAGCCAGCACGGGTTTGTTGCGGGTAGGTCTTGTTTGACCAATCTCATTTCCTTCTATGACCAGGGGACCTATCACCTGGACAAGGGAGAAGAGATTGATGTCATATATCTTGGCTTCAAAAAAGCTTTTGATCTGGTATCCCATGATCACCTCTTGGCCAAACTGCCCAGTTGTGGCCTTGGCTCAACCACGATCCGCTGGCTGGGAAATTGGCTTCGTGGTCAGACCCAGAGGGTTGTGATTGATGGCAGTCACTCATCATGGTGCCCTGTGACCACTGGGGTCCCTCAAGGCTCTGTCCTGGGACCCATACTGTTCAACATCTTCATTAACGATGTGGACATTGGAGTCAGGAGTGGACTGGCCAAGTTCGCCGATGATACCAAACTTTGGGGCAAAGCATCCATGCTAGAAGATAGGCGGGTGATCCAGGCTGACCTGGACAAGCTCAGCAAATGGGCAGACGAGAACCTCATGGTGTTTAACACCAAAAAATGCAAGGTTCTCCACCTTGGGAGGAAAAACCTGCAGCATCCTTATAGGCTCGGCAGTGCTACGTTGGTTAGCACTACAGAAGAAAAAAAAGACTTGGGGGTCATCATTGACCACAAGATGAACATGAGCCTGCAATGCGATGCTGCGGCTAGTAAAGTGACCAAAATGCTTGCATGCATCCATAGATGCTTCTCGAGCAAATCCTGGGACGTCATTCTCCCCTTGTACTCAGCCTTGGTGAGGCCGCAGCTGGAGTACTGCATCCAGTTTTGGGCTCCACAATTCAAAAAGGATGTGGAGAAGCTTGAGAGAGTCCAGAGGAGAGCCATGCGCATGATCAGAGGTCAGGAAAACAGATCCTACGATGACAGGCTGAGAGCCATGGGACTCTTTAGCCTGGAAAAGCACAGGCTCAGGGGTGATTTGATGGCCACCTATAAGTTTATCGGGGTGACCACCAGGATCTGGGGGAACGTCTGTTCACCAGAGCGCCCCAAGGGATGACGAGGTCGAACGATCACAAACTCCTGCAAGACCGTTTCAGGCTGGACATAAGGAAGAATTTCTTTACTGTCCAAGCCCCGAAGGTCTGGAACAGTCTGCCAGCAGAGGTGGTTCAAGCACCTACATTGAACACCTTCAAGAGTAAATTGGATGCTTATCTTGCTGGGATCCTATGACCCCAGCTGACTTCCTGCCCTTTGGGCAGGGGGCTGGACTCAATGATCTCCCGAGGTCCCTTCCAGCCCTAATGTCTATGAAATCTATGAAAGAGACTTGGATCATGGTTGTGAGGACACAGATTTTGAGGGTAGTGGTGTGAGTTCACTACATAGCACGTGTGTGTTTGGAAGTAACCAAGGACTGATTAAACAGCAGCTAACCAAGTCCTTTATTTGAATTCCTTTGCAGTTAATTGGAGCCTTTTTAATAACTCCAAAAAGCGTACTCACCAGTACACCAGAAGAAAGCGTATGCTTCTGCAGAGAACAGAGGCCAGATGAGGCTGAAAAGTTGAGAAGACAATTAGTTATTGAATCATCAGGTCCTGTTTCGAGTCAAGAACATAAAATCTTCATGAAGTCTACTGTGTGCATTTCCTTTTATGGCATAATGAAATACTCTTGAGGAAGAGACTTTTCGAAGGGCAAGTTTCCTCAGAGGAAAACACACAACCTACTTCTGAGAAAACCATATGTAAAAAAACACAAGGATTCACACCCCCAAAACAGGTTATCTGTGCCCAGGAATAAGAAACCCAGGACCAGTTGCTCACACAATTTAGAGAAAGAGGAGAGTCTCTCCTTTTTTGAAATGTCATGATTATTGTGAAAAAGAGGGTGGGTTTTCAGGGTGGAGGCAACCACTTTATCTTGTAAAAAATCATGATTATTGTGAAAAAAAGAGGGGGGTTGGAGTGGTACTGGCAGGTGTATACATCTCAGAAAGTGTGCAGAGTGCTTTGAAAAATTATGATTACTACCAGAGCAAAAGGGTAAATTTTACTCAGAGAGCAGGTAGTCTGTGTAACTCAAACTGCAGTCATGGCCTGTATCATAAGAGGGGGAGTCATGTTAAATGTGGGGGTAAGAATGGGTGGCTAACCAGCAAGTGGCTCATGGGGTGAAAAGGAAGGGCCTGACTAAGGAGGAGCATGAGGAAGGCTAAACACCTGTTGAGAAAAAATAAGAGATCCCCTAGTAATGGCGCTTTAGAAGGCCCCTCAAACACTTCCCCTCCTCCCAGGCCTGACCCTCCACCACAAACCAGAGCCAGAGAGAGGGGGTGGAGAATGATTCAGGAAGCCCATTAGAGGGTCCCTCAAATGTTCTCCAGCCTCCCAGACCTGCCCCACTATCAAGACCTGAAGAGTCAGGGACTTGGGATAGCAAATCTGGTGTAGAAGACATTTTAGAAGACCCCCAAGCACCCCCTGGTCTCCTGAGTCAGCAGAGGACGTTTTACCAGATGTATATATGGCACAGGTGAGAAGGCATGAGTGGTCTGTAGCCAGGTTTGGAGGCCTGAGGTACACTGACTTCTGTTTAGTGAATCCGGAGTGTGCGCCATTACACATGGCATATGAAGCCATAAGCAGAGGAGTAGAAGAAATTGTAGCAGAACACTGCCAGAGAGTCATGGACAATGACTACGCCCAGTTAAATATTCAGGCAGATAGCATGGCAAACTGTTTATACTCTTGAGCTATTAATTTAAACCAGATAATGCCAGAACAGTTTTTAGAGTGGTTCAGTAACCTGTTACAAAGCCAGAGAGAAATATTGCTCAATTCAACATTTCAGCTGGTTGTGATCATTGTGAGAGGCCAGGGCAGTGGAAGACACAGAGTTATAAGCTCTATCCCCCATCCCCAGATCATTACTAAAAAAGGAAGTACTTAATTGACTTGAATACCTATGATACTAACCTATGTTTTGCAGGCAGTCTATTGGCTGTTACAAAACGTAGCGCGGCCAGAGATCCCAAACTACTAAATGGTGCCAAAGAACTGAATAGGAAATTAGGCATGCCTATATATCAAAAGGTTATGCTCCATCAAGTACCTTTGTTTGAAGTCGCTGAACAGGTTAACATTCACATAGCGATGCACAAGGAAAAAAAAAAAATGGGTGGCATTTATTTAAATCACAGGATGCACCCAGATACCCCAACACCTGTTTTCTTCTGCTGCATGGTGAACATTATTATGGTATTTTGGATGTGAAAAAGGTGTTTGGCATGAGAAATTATTGTGATCTTTGTCAGACATTGTACAGCCATAGCCACACATGCAGGTTCCAATGTCATCTTTGCCTGAGCCTGAACTGTGCTGAAAACGTGGACAGGACACAGAGGTGCCCTAATTGTAAACTGTTCTGTCATTCCAAAGAGTGCTTTAAAAAGTGCTGAAAAGCAGATTGAATGTCTGACTAAAACTCTGTGCGATGAGTGTAAATCTTACGTGGACAAAAAGCATGAGTGCAAAGGGAGGTGGTGTAAACAGCGTCATGGGAAAATCACGGAAGTAAACAAGCACTGGTGCTTTATGTGCCAGATTAAAGAGCCTGAAGATGATAAGGGGTATATTTTTTATGATTTTGAATGTGTGCAGGAGATGGGTATGCATGTGCCCAACTACATTTTTGCAATAGAGCTAAAGACAGGGAAAAAAAATACCTCAGAAAAAGTCACAGGCAAAAACTCCCAAAACCCTTGTAAAGCTAAGCCCAAAAAGCCAGAAAGCACTTGGGCTTTTAAGGGTGAAGAGTGTCTGTCTGATTTTATAGCTCACAATGCCAAAGGCTATGATGGTTACTTTATTGTTATCCAGTTACTGAAGGAAAAACATGGAGGTGAAACTAATTACTCAAAATGGTAAACTCATGTGCATTGAGGTGACCAAGCTAGGCATCCATTTCATCGATTCTTTAAACTTTTTGCCAGTGAAACTTAGCAGGCCTCCACAGGCAATGGGTTTTGAAGGATGTAAAGGTTATTTCCCACATTTTTTTTAACATGGCAGAAAACCAAAATTATGTGGGGCCTCTCCCAAAGGTGGAGTACCATGGTGTTGAAAAATATGATGGCCGGTGGGAAAGGACAGTTTTTAGAATGATATCAGAATAACCACAATAAGACCTTTGACATGCAAAAGGAGCTGGCCTATTATTGCCAGCAGGACATAAAAATTTTGAAAGAGGCCTGCTGCCTCTACAGGGATGAGATTATGAAAATGACACGGCAAATAGACCAAGTGAAAGTAGATGGTGATCTCCAAAATGTAGAACGCTGCATGGATCCTTTCCAATACGTCATGCGGGCTTCCATCTGCATGGCCATGTACAGGTTTATGTTTTTGGAACTGCAGACCATGGTGCTTCTCCCCCTGTAACAGGTTGCCCTCCCCAGCGCCATCTTCCCTGGTAATCCACGCTTTATGTGGGGCACCCTTGGAGCCTTCTTGGGAGTTCTTATGTCTCACCCTATACTCGCATGCCACATCTTGATGGAAATTATTATGATGTTCTTGTGAGCAGGAGACTATGTATTGTATTGTATTGTATTGTATTGTATATGTTGGGGCCTTTCACCTATGTGGGCCTGACCCCTGTTTTTCTCTAGCTAGACCTCCCCATCTAAACCCACTAAATAGGGTTTGACTCTGAGGCTCTAGCCCTTTATGATGTCTTGAGGCTTGTGGCCCCCTTTCATGCTCTAGTCTGGAGCCTAGCCCAGAAGTATGGAAGTCAGTCCTACAGCCAGGGGATCACAAGTTCAAAATCAGGGAACATCCCCAAACCCACACCCTCTCAGGCCAAAAAAAAAAACCAAACCAAAGTTGCACCCCAGGTGTGCCAAGCCTCCCTGGCCTTTTTAAGATCACACCTTCAGGCGCTAGAGTCTGTGCCCCCCAAAAGCCATGCCCTCACTGGCACCAGGGTCCCCACTCCATAGTGGGTCCCCAAAATGAGGTCTCCACCTTCCCCTAATATAGCCTCACCCAAGCCACTAATATTATTCATTAAGCAAAAAGCAAAAAAAATAAACAGTCCCATCCAGGGGTAATAACTGCCACCAGCTAGTGTGATAAAGAAAAGCAGCATGTCCACTTACATTCACAGGGTCCGTGCTTTGGTTCCCCACTGTCAGCTGACATCCTTGCTGTGATGTAGCTGCTGTCTCTCCTAGGTTTCTGGGGCTCCTCTCTTCCCACCTTTGGGCCACTCCTCCATAGAGCTCCCTGAGACACTCCTTCCCCTTCAGCAGCTTTCCCTCAACTGCCACTCTGCCCAGGGTTTTTATAGTCCTGCCCCTTCCAGTCAGCTGACTAGCTGGCCAGGGTCAGCATTTAACCTCTTCTTTTCCAGCACTCTGCCCAGAAAGTTCTGGCCTTAAAGGAGCGGGCGTGCCTTCTGGTAACAGGGCTAGGGTTCCCTCTTACACCCCCCAGACAACAATCACAGACAGAAAAAGAGGTTTTCAACCCCATCTATCCAGTGGCTAATGTACATTTCAGATAAAGAAAATATTCAAATTTGACATGCCTTACAGGGTGGGGAATTTCAGGTAGGACCTATTTTTTAGATGGCTAAGACAACATTGATGGGGAACCTACAGCATTTGAATTTAACAGATGGTTTTTCCACAGTTTTGTCACTTGCTACAATGAGAAAGACCAGAATCCATTAACGGAGACCACCTTCAGGTTTCTGAATTACCAGGCATTGCACAGGACCAATTATCTCAAGAGAGAGGGGTTTACCGTTAGGACCAATTGGGAGCACAAGTTAGAAACAGATAGGGAGCTGGCAGATTTTTTTAAGCAGAACCCCACTGCCTTCTCCACTGGTGCCTAGGGATGCTCTTTTTGTGGGGAGAACTAATGCCATCTGTCTATATTACCAAACTAAACCTGGGGAACAAATAAACTATTACCATTTTACCAGTCTTTATCCCTTCATAAACAAACTGAAGAAATACCCAACCGGACACCCTGAAATCATTCATGACAATTTCTAACCCCTGTTGAGCTATTTTGGAATAGCCAGGGTGAAACTATACCCACCATGAAACCATTTTTTCCCCGTGCTACCCACCAGAGTGAACGGGAAACTTATGTTCACACTGTGCCACATCTGGGCAGAGACAAGACAGCAAAAGTGCAACCACGCTGATGAAGAGAGGGCCCTCCTGGGCAAGTGGTACACACCAGAATTAAATAAAGCTATTGCCAAGGGGTGAGGAGTAGCTTAAATCTATGAAGTCTGGCATTTTGTCAAGAGATCTAGCACCTGTTTTTCATGGTACATAAAAATGCACCTCCAACAGAAGCGGGAAGCCTCAGGCTACTCCACCTGGTGTACCAACCAAGCAAAACAAGAGATTTCTTGCAAAAAGAAGGTGTAACCTTATGCCCAGAGCATATTGAACCCAACCCCGCAAAGCACCAAATAACAAAATTGTTTCTCAATTCTTTGTGGGGTAAATTTGGACAGAGAACCAACTTGCCGAACACCAGCATCATGAAAGACCCCAAAGAACTCTTTGGCTACCTCTTTTATCCTGCCTATGAAATTTCATCTTGCAACTTTATTGATGATGAGGCAGCCTGTATGTCTTGGAAGCACGTCAAAAAGCGTTACATGCTCTCAGGTAACACAAATATCTTTATAGCATGTTTCACCACTGTTTATGCACACTTAGAGTTGTACAAACTATTAGACAGCTTGCAAGACCAGTGTCTGTACCACGACACAGATTCCATGATATTTGTGAGCCACAAGGGAGATTGGAACCCCCTGCTAGGTGATTATTTAGGTGAGCTCGCCAGCGAAATCCCACCAGATAAACACATCACAGAGTTTGTGTTGGCCAGTCTGAAAACCTATGGGTACAAGTTGTCTGGGGGAAAGGTTTGCTTGAAGATCAAAGGGATCACCCTGAATGTGGGCAATAGTGAAAAAGTCAACTTTGAAACCTTGAAAGATCTTGCTTTAAATTATGGGGCAAACCCCACTGGGGACACCCCTAAAACAATCGTAATACAACAGAGCTGTATGGTCAGAAACAAAAGCAAGTAGACGATAGAAACCAAAGCCTTTGAGAAAAATGCAGAAAGTCATTTATGACAAAGGGTCCTTACAGAAAACTTTAACATTCTCCCCTGTTTCTTAAAGAAGTATATGTGATGGAAGCACCCCTTTTCTGTGATTTTGGCAGGCCCTAGCAACTGTGGTAAAAGTTACTTTATAAAAAACCTTATGGATTACACTGATAGAATGTTGTCTGCTATGCCTGAGAATATCGTGTGCTGCTATACCTGTTGGCACCCTTTGTATAAAGAACTGCTTTGTAAATATCCTTTTATCAAGTTTGTGGAGGGTCTACCGGACAGTCTCAATGACAACTGTTTGCTTCTGAATAAAATATAATATAGTTGTGATGGATGATTTGGTGGACTCTGCTTGTGACAGCAGCGAAATCGAGAAAGCCTTTACCAAGTATGTGCATCACTGGAATCTTAGCATTATGTATATATTTCAAAATGTTTTCTGTCAAGGGAAAAGGAGCCACACCATTACTCTTAACACAAAATACATGGTTTTGTTTAAAAACCCCAGGGATAAGCTACAGATAGTGTCCCTGGTGGAGCATGTGTACCCAGGTAAGGCCCAGTTCTTTCTAGAAGCTTTTGAGGATGCCACTAAAACACCCTATGGGTAACTGGTGGTTGATTTAAATGCTTCTACACCGGATGCTTTTAGATTAAGGACCGAGCTTTTTCCTCCCGACCAACCTGCTGCTTACACTTTTAAAAAAACGTGTGTGAATAAAAGATGATATGGTGGTGGCCTCTTCTTAGCTCTTGAGATGGTGGAAGGGAAACATGTCTAACCATGTAAAAAGAAATTTGGCTGTCTTAAAACTGCTTCTTCAATCCTCCCCACAGCAGAGAAAAGCTATACTCTGCTCGGCCTCTGACGATTTGGTAGCAGCCATTTCGGAAATTGCTCTGAATACCTTGAAAGAAAACATTCCTTTGACACCACATCAAATTCACATGCTGAAAAAGAGATGCGGGATCATAAAAAACCTAAGTAACAAAAGATTGCCTCTTTAAAAAAAAGAAAGAGCTGGTGAAAAAGTCTGGGGGATTTATCAGCCCTCTGTTTTTTGCCCTCTATCTGATTATGGGGCTTTTGGCTAGCTAGTGATGGAGCACACCAAAAAAATGTACCTGGTGCCCAAACACGAGCTGGAACAATTAAGGGCTCCCCCACCACCTCAGGAAAATATCAGAATCAAGGCAACCTGCTTACTGGATGCTGAAATGAGGGATATTCTCCAAAGACTGGGTTTAGCAGAATATGATAAGGCTAAACTGTATGCCACCGTGGTTCAGAAATACCTGACCTACACAAAGCAGGGTGATCTGGACAGAGGTAAATTAACTCTGTTTCTGTCAGAACAGACCCCCCTAGAAGCTGGAAACCCCCTAGAAATCCCCACAAACCCCAACATCATCGTTCCGGAAGTATTGGTTAACATGCATGCTCAATACAGGAAAAATGCTAAAGTGTTGCTTACTAAGCTGAGCCAACACAAGGATATTTCTTCTTGGAATGATCAAGGATGCTTGTCAGGGCTCTAACATGCTCGACTTGGTTCAGAGAACCCTTCAGACTCACACCGGGACTGGTAAACATATAAAATCTGTTCAAAAGATAGCCCCTTGCTATGGTGGTGCAGGAAAAACACACAGTGGTATCTGCAGGCGACAGATCAGGGGTCTTGTAACTGTTTCATCTGAAAAGCAGAGTCAGTAGCGTTCTTGTTTAAAAACAACATAATGCTTTGAGGAAAGAGAGCTGTTTGGGGGGTGACCGTATGAATCAAGAAATTCTCCGCGGTTCTAATCCTCCAGGTAAACAGCCAACCAGTGTTCTCCAGGCTGATTATGCGGGTGCGTGTTGACCGCCAAAGTCAGGGGCGTTTGAGATAGTTGAGTCTTAGGAAGTCAGTCACAGGGGAAAATGTCTAAGAACGTTTCTTTGGCATAAGGGTCTGAGAATAAAACCCTGGAAAGCTGTTCAGTGTCCATCTTCATATGTAGTCAAGTAGGATGTTTCTCCTCTGATTTATTTCTGTGATGTTGTCAAAGACCCCATACACGATCATGTTAACCGTGGTGGGCAAAGCCACAGGAAAGCGTAATTCTGCTCTCAGGTTCCCGGTTTTAATCAGCGAATAATGATCAGCACACTCCAGGTCAGGAGACAGGTCAAAGGCAAATAAGGTGTAACCCAGGGCAAACTCCTCACAGTTGATTATCAGGGCCCGGTCTTTCATATATTTACTGGCTGTCTGTACCAGCTGCATGTATTCTCTCATGCAGTTACCGTTCTCAAAATCTGGTTGTAGGGGCTTTGTTGGGGTTTGTTCTCCATCATTGTAGAGGGTCACAAAATTAATATTGTAATGTTTAAAGTTAAAGGGGTTCTTAGCATAATTCCCGCTAAAGACATCGTTATCCATGAACCTGATGACAATGAGTTCGGGCAGCTGCCCCAGAAACAGATTCTCCTGGTTGCTGACTCGGCTGCCAGCAGAAATGCTAAACACTTTCATGCCCACGTGGTCTATGGAGTATTTAGTGTTGGTCATAAGCAAGGCCTCTGCATGGCCCAGTCAGATGCCCAGGGCTATCTTCACTTTTTTCACAAAAAGTGGGGTGGATGTGATTTTTAGTTTACATTGGCCAGCTGCTGTGGTGCCATTAAGCAGAATGCATCTTTGCTGCGTGTCAGTTTAATTTTCACATCCACACCATTCAGCAACAGTTTTTCTTGAAAAAACAAATCACTATGGAGATGACCAAGCAGCTCTATCTTTTTGCAGCTCTATCTGTCAGGTTTGCTCATCTCCGAAACCCGTGATTATCACCATCCCGCGCAACTGTTTTATGATGTCCGGAGGTATCTTTGTAAAACAGGCCAGCAGAAAATTGGGTGGCAAGGGTGTCATCACAGTAGTTGAGAACTGATTCGATGAAGGCTCAGTAAGGGTAACAGTTGTTGCTCTGGCTTATAAGACAATCTCCTAAAGTGATGTCCAGCTAACTGAAGCCAGAGGCTAGCAGGTAATTCACCAGCCCCACTGCTACCCCAGCATCAAGATCAGTTCCATCGCCTTTTACAATCGTGCAGCAAAGGTACAGCAGCATGTCATTCAAATCCATGTAATTTTCACCATTCCTGGCTATGAAAATGTCAAGGAGGCCAGACTTGGTAATACCCAAGAGTGGAGTTGATCTCAACATACAGGCTTTTCTCAATGCAGGTCTGCGTAGGGGCTATTTGAAACACATCCAGTTCAGATTTGGCACATTCCTCAGACCCACAGTGAACAAAGGCCATGGCGGTTAAAATATATTTCTGTTTCCTCCAGGAGACTGCCCTTTCTTTCTCCCAGTCTGCTTCTTGGTTTTTTGAGTATGACTGCCCCGTCAACTTGCCCTCTTCTTTTTAAGGGGTTTAGGAGGTCCTGCACGTCCAGACTCTGATGCGTCTGTCTTTTAAGGCTCTTTTTTTGAATATACACAAAGCCAGACCCCCTCCTGCTTTGCTGGCTTGACCACCTTATCCAGGACAGCTTCGGAGACATGACCCATCACGTCCTTGGCTATGTTTTGTGCCGCATTTTTAGTGTGGGGCTTAATAATCTCCAGATCCCTTCTCAAAAGTGGAACAACTTTTCTAAAGACGCTGCAAACTGTGCCTCTCACACCAGCCCCGTACATGATGGGCACCCCCTGGTATCCAGGAAGACCATACCCAGCCTGGGCTCTATAATAATTTCTGTACAAGTGAGGGTCCCCATAGTTTTATAACATCACCATTGTGCTTTTTAAAATCTCAAAGTCTCAAAGTCTTCCAGGGGTGTAGGTGAAGCTTAACGATGACCTTACCAAAGCGAAGTGAGATGTGTTTGTTCTGATCTGTCTTTATTTCAATGTTAATTGTGTCGATGTGGTGCTGACTAATGGTGACATAGTGTGGGTTGTCATATGTGATGGTGACAAACTTGCTGTTGCTCCCATGGACAGGGATGCAGCGTAGAAACTGAAAACTCCCTGACAAGCTGATGTTCCACAATGTCCATGTAGATGTACAGTGAATTGAATCCACCAGTAATATCAGCTGGGAAGGGTGTTTTTTTAACAGAGGACCCAGGTAGCATTCCCAAAATACAGGCTAGCTCACCACATGTATAAAAACATAAGAGTTATCTTTGGCTTTAAGTCTCACTTTTCTGATCACTTGATCACAGTGCATAACTAATTTGGGTGGAGTAGCATGGATGGTAATTGTATTGTTCATAAGATCCAGTAACTCTGTGGTGATTGTATAATACCCCCGAGGCAGGAGGTACTCCCATTTTTTAGTCCCAAAAATGATTTTGAAAGGGCTGTCTTCACTGATGTTGTTTCAGCTGTGCAGGTATTGTATTTCTGCTAACCCTATCTCCGAGTTACCCAGCAGATCCAGAGGTTTAGCCAGCTGTATGGTAAAGCTTGAGCTGGTGTTCTGCAGCAAAATCCTGGTGCAAGCATTGCTGGGCAAAGTGATGTAAAAGCCGCCATCACCCATCTCGTCCTTCTGACGGAGGTACCCCTATATGTTACAAACTTGGGAGGCCTCCACCCAGCTGTTAAATTTAGCCAGCCACCCCAACCATTTTACCAACAACCACTTCTTTCTTCCCTTTCCTCTTATTGCTAGAACTTTTTCCAACCCTGTAAACTCTTTCCTGTTTGGGGTTCACTTTTTGTAGTTCTTCAGGGTACAAAGAACCCTCAATAGGTTCATCTTTGTAATCTTTTAGGTGATATACAAGTGTCTGCATGCATCTAAGGACTTCACCCACTATGAAAATCTCATCAGTGAATATTTGTTCATAACCTTTTTCAAACCTCCCTTTGGTCCTAGACACCCTCACATGGTCTCCTTTTCTAAACACGGGCGCTGCTAGTTTTCTTTTGAAATAGTTCCCATACATGGTTTTCCACATCCATGGAGAGTTTGAGAAGTTAACGTCAACAGGCCTGGTGTGGATAGTTCTGCACAAACTGCGGTTGTAGCTCTTTATAAACTCTGGTAACACATCAAAGTAGCAAAAGGTGTTGTGGGCTGTAAAATACCTCCACATCTTTGATTTTAATGTTCTGTTAAACCTCTCTACCACCGCCACTTTGACTTCACTATTCATCACAAAATGGTGAATAATATACTGTTTTAACAGTCTGCTTAAAGTCTTATTTAAAAATTCTTTCCCCTGATCAGTCTGTAATTTTTGAGGTATGTGACTCCCTGTAAAAATGGTTTTAAAGGCTCAAGCTATTTCACCGTCTGACTTGTCTTTTAGACCCACGGCCCAGACATACTTTGATAATATGTCTATCACTGTTAAGATGAACTTAACCCCATGACTGTGCTTGGAAAACTACTGCATATGCACCAAATCTGCCTGCCATTGCGCATCAATATCTGAAACAACAGTCTTGTTTCTTTTAAAATGTCTTCTTGCCGGTTTGTGTAGGATGTAAGCACCCTGATCTGAAAGCCAGGCGGCCACCCCGCTTCTGTTCAGAACTTTATTCTGCCTTTTGATGGCTTCAGAAAGCATGTTCACCCCGCCAAAACTGCCAGCTTCACCAGGAGAGTAGTAAACTTCCTTTAACATAGCCCCTGCGTAGAAATGTCTGGTAACCGCTGCCCCCACATCCCACCTCACATTAATATCCATATGGTGCATTCAAACACTTGAGGACAAATTCACACCATGGTAAAACAAGGTTGATTAAGTAGGTAAGAAATACAACATTAACAGAGGTCTTCAGCCTCATCTTGAACAGTTGTTTAAAACCAGGTCATGCAAGAAACCTTCTTCTGAATGGGGTGGGATACTTTTTTATTTGAAAACAGTTCCCCAGTGCACCCTTGCTCAGTGACCTCCATGGGCTCATAGCCCTGCCTGTGACTTCCATGGGCTCATAACCCTGCTCGGTAATCTCCACAGGCTCAAAGCTGGGGTTAATGGTCTTTGACTTTGGACAAAAATGTTGCATCAGTCTTTGGTGTCAAACTGCTCCCTTTTGGACACAAACAAAAACAGTTCATGCAAAAGACCTTTACTTTCAACGAGATGCCAATGTGCATGTTTTGAAAGCTTTCTATGAAGGTGTCATCTACCTGCAAAAATCTTGTTATTAATACAGGTCCAGACAGTTACAAGAAAATCACTCCCACAAAAATCATCTAAATTAGTTACCTCAGCAGAGTCCCTGAGACTGAGTCCAGGCAGTTGAGACAAAGTCCAGGCGGTTCTGATACGGACTGCTCAAGTTCTGTCATGGTCCCTGGTCTTGTTTTGGTAGACCTGGCGCCCAGCTCACACTCCTGAATCTCCTCCATGTCTGCCTCTGTTTGGTCTCAGAGAAACTCAGGGGTCACTCTGGGGGAGAGCTAGAGCAGTCTGGGACCTGATAGGTCATAACTGTACCACGTGGTCTAGGGTGGGTCTTGAAGCATGAGCGGGTGGGCTTTGGGGGTCTGCATGGGCTGTCCTTCTGATGTCACAGACCATGTGGCAGTGGTGTTACACACCGAATGACTGGGGGGGTGGGGGTGGAGTTGCTGATGTCACACACCACATGACTGGGGGAGGGAGAAGAGTTGCTGATGTTATGCACCACATGACTGAGGCCAGGGGGCAGGGCTAGTGACATCATACCTTATAAGGGGAAAGGGGCAGAGCTAAGGGGGCAGGATTTCCAGTTCCACCCATCTGTCACATTTGCATTAAAGGGTGGTGAGCCTATATACTACTTGCCTCTTTACCTGGCACTGGTTAGGCCTCATTTGGAGTACTGTGTGCAGTTCTGGGCTCCATATTTTAAAAAGGACATGGAGAAGTTAGAGAGGGTCCAGAGGCAAGTGACAAGGATGATGAAGGGCTTGGTAAGAAAGTCAGGTTGAATAGAGATTCCAAAGCCCAGATTTCCAGCAAGGTAGAGTCTCTCTCATCTGAAGTTGTGACATAATCTTTCAATTTATGTTATTTTTTGCCTTCCTAAAGTGTGTCAAGGTTTATGGATTTTGAGTCCTCCACTATACATTTTAAAGTTATGGCATCTTACATACAATATGTGATGAGAAAAAAACAAATTTGAACAAGGGACAAAGTAAGGTAATAGATTTTTGATTTTTGATTTTTGTAAACGTGTTAATACCTACATTGCTTTTAGAATCAAGAAAGCTCCCTTCCTCTATCTTGTGACAACAAATAGGATTTTCTCCCAGAAACTGTAAACTCCTCTAGGTTTTCAGTGTCTAATGTGTTAAGGGAGAAACACAATTCAAAAAAGCTAGCAATGCCAAAACTAATATACAGCTAGTTCCCTGAAATAATGTTGATAGGATATTTTATGTTCAGGCATTCATTTGTAAAACAACTAATCTTAATCTGTAATTACATTTCCCAGGTCTGTTGTAATTTACTTGTTTCAGGCATTTAACACGTACTAGAACAATGGCACATAGGATCATAGGAAAGTAGGGCTAGAAAGGACCTCATAAGGTTATCTAGTCCAGCCCCCTACTCAAGGCAGGGTCATCCCCAACTACATCATCTTGGCCAAGTGTCTTCCTAACCTGCTTTTGAAAATTTCCAAAGATGAAGATTTGACAATTTCTCTAGATATCCTGTTCCAATGTTTGACCACCCTCATAGTCAGTAACTTTCTCCTAATCTCCAACCTAAATTTCCCTCGCTGCAGCTCAAGTCTGTCACTCCTAGTCTTCTCCCCTAGAGCCACATAAAAAGCCCATTGAGAGGATAGAAATGACATAGCAAGTATTTTAGGTTACTATGGTTACCTTTGGTAGGCCTTTCCAAGCTTCCTAGGAGAGTTATTTAATCATAGATACCAACTGGCCCTAGTGTCCTATGACGCTTTATGCAGTCAAAAGGTGAAGATTCACACAATGCCTGCTATAAAAAAAAAAAATTAAATTACCAGGGGACCCTGCCTTGGAAGATATTGGTTGCCTGGAAGCCAAAGCACCAACTGTTCTTCATGTGTCAAACACTGGAGGCACTAGCTTTGAACTTGTAAAATCAGAGTTGAGTTCCTGGTTCTTCCATGTGACCTTGGAAAAGTCATTAGTGTGCAGGACGCGTGCCGGGTTGCGGGTGTTGCCCCTTTGGGTTCTATCCCCTGATGTTAAGTTGCGAGAGGGAGAGGTAGACTCGCAGCGGTTCCAAAACATTTCCTTTTCTTTAGTTGATTTCTTACATGCACACCACTGATGTAAAGGTGGCTGTGCAGGCAGTTACACTTAGGTCACACTTGGTGCAGTCCCGAACGAACGACAAAGTCTCTCACTTGTGCACCATCGGTGTGAATGTGGCTACATGGGTGGATTCCGTCCTGGTTCAGGTAAGAGATGAAAGGACTAAAACAACAAAATGCTGGATCTTGGTTCAGGTGGGGGAATCGAACATCCACCCCATTCCGAAGGGATGGATGCAAGGCAAATCGATGGATCTCGGGTCGGGAGAGGGGCGAAAACAATAAATCAGTGGATCTCCCGAGAACCAAATGAACCAAACGGTAAACAGTTGCTCTGGAGACAGGAGAAGCCGTGGGAAGCCGGCCAGGCCTACCCAGTGAGCAGTGAAAGCTCCGGCTTCTGCTCTAGCTAGCTGACCAAGCGATGGATGCTCTGGTGTCTGCGCGCGCTCTCTCTCTGGCGTCCGCCCTGGGTGGAAAACTCCACCCCAGTCTTTATAGGCCAGATGACAAGCCCAACCTCAAACCCCGACTGGTTAATTTTCCCGCCAAAATGTTTGCGGGTTTTTCCCCAGGGAATGGGGTTTTCCCAGCACATGGCCAGGGGCCATGCAGCAAACCAAATAGGGGCTTTCCAAACTGTGAGGAGAGAGAGTGCTTGGCGGCATCTGTTGCTAAGCAAAGCTGGCAGAGTCCAGCTGGAGCATGACAGTTAGGTTTTCATGCTCCATTTGTAAAGTGAGGGAGATAGCACTGCCTATTTAATATGCTTTTGTGAAGATAAAGAGGGGGTCATTACTTGCACTGGCCATCAAGCCACCCTCATCATGCTTTATGTATGCTTAGGACCCAAACAACTCATTTGGTTCAAGTGTTCTCAGAAAGGCTCTCCAATGCCCATCAGCTTCATGGAATGATGTCAAATAAACATTAATTTAATACCAACAAATCAAGCCTCCTGGATACTGAAAGGAAGATCAGAGAACCCATAGCCAGATTCCTAATTTTGCCACACACCCAAAGTAAGGGTATGAGGGATGAAAAAGGGTTCCATTGGCTTCTCTGTGCTTTGTAAATGGCATGCAATCCTTTTACTGAATAATAGCAGCTTGTCAATGTGGCCTTGCACCATTAAGATTGCCAGATGCTACACTGGCAGGTAGCTCTGCCCCAATCCCTCAGGGCAAGAATGCAAATGGGAAAGAAGAGACAGGCTAGTACAAAGAAGGCATGGAAAATGCTAAGCCAGGACCCACTAACTTAGATATAAGCATATGCGACTGTAGGCCATCAGCCTAGCCTAGATTACCAGTGTGCCCACTAACCATCTGAGTAGTGCACAGTGTGTTTGCCAGATAAAGTATAGCACTGCTCCAGTGCTACCCAGCTTCCTCTTTCATCACCAGTAAGGAAATATCAAGATTTCAAAGAAAAAAGTTAATATTCCATGGCTAACCAAAGAGACCATAGGAAGAAGCAGGGAAGGGTTAATCAATAATAATACTCAAGCTAAAACAAATGTTGCATCTGAGGCATTTCTGACTGATCCAAGTCAAAAGCTGGGACAAGAGTGGCACAGCCCTTTACACATCTGGCCTATCCTGGGGCTGATCAGCAATTAATTTAACTGAGCCAGAATTGTCCAAGGGGGGGAAAATGTGTTCACCCATTTTAGCTTACAAAATTCATGGGTACTTAAAGTATGAAAATGAGCTTGTATGTCTAAAGGATCCCAGGGCAAAAAGCTTTTTCCCCAGATAAATTAAAAATCTGTTTTTAGCTTTAGTCCAGACTACTCAGCTGATAGAGCTGTAATGGCTCCATTTTAGCTCCTAGCAATATAGTCACATTTCCTGATGCTTTGTCACTATTTTTCAGCTCCATAAATTCATAAATGTTGCTTCTTTTCATACTACACTTAGTTGGTGTTACATCCTTTTTGAACAATCAATGTAGCAAACTTCCTCTGCAGTTTGTCTACATAACAATTGCATTCTAGAGTAAAAGGATTGCCCACTCTTTTAGGGGCACTAGCTTGAAACTTTTAAGAGACCAGGGTTCAGATCTTGTGTAACCATGGTCAAGTTATTAGGTTCTCATTCTCCATCTGCAAAATGAAGGTAGTGGCATTGCCCTACCTCACACTATCTTGTAAGGATCAATACAAGAAAGATTCTGAGGTGATCAGATACCTTGATAATGGGAGCTATTAAAAATCAAGTGCTGTGTACTGCAGATTTAAGTAGCAGCAGAGATAGCTCCAATTTTGTATTGTTGTGGAGGAAAGAAATATATTCTTAGTGTGTGCTTTCTTGGCAAAATTTCTGCACTCCTCCCTCAGTCCAGAGCAAAGCAGCAAAAAGCACATTAGATTATCTCAGTTAGGGTTATAGTGTTATTAGTAATTTAGATAATGATGTTATCCAATTATAAAATTCATAGCATACCAATTATATAATTCATAGCATCACCCAAATAATTCTTTAATAAATTAGAAAATGGAAAAGTAACTCTATATTACAGCAAGAAATGTATGGAATAAATTATGAATCTGATTGAATGCCTCGATCTGATTGAAACCAACAGGGGCATTTTATGAAGTTTTACTCTGAAATCAGATTTTTTTCCAAGCCACTTTCCCTCAGTTGCTACTTTAAAGCCATCAGATTTCTTGTTGGCCATAAAGCAGATATTGTTTCCTGTACATAGTACCATTTAGCTTCTAAGCCCTTGGGGCCCACACCAGCAGGGGCTGCATGCCATACAGTCCCTCCTCCCCTAACCACCACCCTCCACTGCAAAGCATGCCAGCATAATCTCACCTGTCCTCCCCCATAGAAGCTCACAGGCACCACCACCAACCCCCAGATGTAGCCCCAGATTCATCCTCTGCTCCCAGCACTGCCACATCCCTTGGAGCAAGTTTAGAAGTAGCATCCAGAAGGAGAGGGAGCAGCTCTGCAAACACTTGCATCCTCATGCAGTCCTCATGCAGGATCCACACACTTAAAGAGTCTGGGATAAGACCTTAAGCCACTCATTTCCTAATAGAGGCTACAGTGACTGGCTAACTGGCTAACAGTACATCTTTAAGAAACATACATACTTACCTATTTCCACCCCACTTATTCCATTTTGCTTTTTGCATTTCATTCCCTTGGTATTGATACATAACAATTGTCCAGGAGTACAAAGAAGCATTTCATTCTTAATTTTAAAAAATACAGGAATTGTTATAAAAGATCATTAAGAATCTAGTCTCAAGTTCAGAAAAGCAATTCAGCAGGGTCCTTAACTTTAAATGAATTCCTGGCTTGGGGTGAAGTTAAGTGAATTTCAGAAAAAAAGTGCTTTCCAGAGTTCAGGCCTAAGATCAATTCTCTTGTTTATAATTAGTTATTCAGCCTATTTCTCTTTGCAATTAAGCATCTCCAAAAGGATGATTGTCAACTTGCCGATCAAAGCAGGTTTGTCCTTGGGTTATAAAATTCCACCGGGGTACTCACCGGAGATCAGGCAACAAAATACAACCTGGCTATTAGCATTTAAGCAAGGTTCCATTCAGGAATATTCTGGTCAGGCTCATTTTGAATGCATTTGTCTAAATAAAAGTTATTCTCTTGTTCCCTAGCTGCATTTCTGGTGTTCATTGTATTGATTCAGCTCATGTTTCAGCTGCAGATTTTTTTTTCCATTTCCTATATCCTCTAAGGTCTCAGCTATTTAACTAGGAGCTGCTTCTTCCATCTCTCTACCTAGGTTTTACACCAGGGGTGCTAAATTCCCTGCTATGTGCAGTGCAGGGCCAAATCCAGTCACACGGGGCCCAACCTCATATGCCTACCCCATGCAAGATACAGCCTGCAGACCAAGAGGTATTTCTACTCACCTGGCTCACATGGCCAAAGGGCTGAAGTCTACTGTTTGTTCAACCAAAAGGTGGACTAGCATCATGCTTAGTATCACAGTATCTAAGCACTTGTTTTTCTGAATTGTCATTATCTTAAACTATTACCTTAAACAGCCCTTAAAATCATAGAGACTTCAAAATAAATATGAAAATAAGTCTAGATTATAGCCACAGCTAAGACACTGACTGCTTGACTGGCACCCATTATGAACACCACTACACAGTCGAGCCACAGTTTCAAAGGTCATGCATGAAAATATAACGGTATATATATTTGAGGTTGTAGATTGATGTGATTTGCAGCAAACCCATTAAAGGTCAAGCATTGTTCCAAGAGTCGCAAAAAGAAAATAATTCAGTCCTCAATATCAACATCGTAAGTAGGAACTGAAAGAGGTTTGGTCTCTTAAATCTACTTAAACTGAATGTTTTCACCTTAAAAATACTTACCAACTCTCTTGGATCTTCAAATCAACATTCACTGGATCTGAAGACTAAGAGTATAGCATTAGTTAACATTATTCCCTAGAGATTCCTTACCCTAGAACCAACTCCTTCAAGAAATATTGCTCAAATGAGATCATTTCTTTGAAGAGTATGCTTCACACTGTTATCAACAGTACTTTTACCTGAAAACTACAGAGTATCCTAGTGATTGGTTTCCATATCTCACCTGAGCTGAACCTCAGACCCTCAACCCAGGAAAGATTATTAAGGTAGTTTGTTTTGTTTCATTCAGGAACTTTATGAAATTTGTGAAATCTGCACTTTATCCTGACTCTAACCCATCAACTTCTCAGCCTGTGTAGCCTCAGACTAATGTCTGGAGGCCGCATTTTCAGCTCTGATGACAAATATCTCTTCCACCTTTTGCAGTGCTCTCATTATATTACCCACACTCTGCTGCACTGTTGAGAAGGAAACCTTCATGTTAACCATATCAGCAGATGCATTTGTCATAGCTAATAAATTGTTTGAAGATGATTCACTTCCTATTACCTGTTCTGATTTCTTTGAAGACAGGCAACTCTTCTCTGGTGGTTTCTTCCTCATCAAGCTTTCCTCTTGTAAAGAACAACTTCAAAGTTTCACAGCATAGCCTGCAGGCTTTTGGCTAATGTAATATCTAGCCTTTGCCTCAAATCACAGACGAATTAAGTGTAACAGACTAGCTCAGATGTACCATCCAAGGTAAGTTTCTATTTAGGGAGACACGTTCAAGCTCTTCAGAACACTGTTACGCTCTGTACATCACTCGTTGGGTGTATTACAGAGCCTTGTAGTACCATTCACATTCCTTCTTGGACATATGATTTCTTTATAAGAAAACAAGGTAAATCTGAGAATTCAGTTACAGCCTCCAAAGACTGAGACCCAGATTTTTCTCGGTATTTAGGTCTTTGGCTCACACTGATTTCCTTGACAGTTAAAGTCGATATTTATAGGTTTTGGATACCTTAATCAATATTTTCTCTTCCGTGCATTTCATTCTTGGTGAGTGACCGGAGACATTCTATATGAAGAATGTGAATGCGGTAATATGAAAACCAAGAGCCTCTTCAGCTCGCTCCTGTGACACTCCGAGGCACAGAGCATTAACTTCTTAATGTAACAGCCCCTTTAATAGAGTCTTTCCTATATTCCCTTATAATCTGACTGGACTTTCAGTCATCAGCTCTGCCTTTAAGCATTATACCTGAGCAAGGAACAAAGTTCCCACTGGCTGAAAAGTAAGTAGAAAATCTGGATCCCCCATGTATCTGTTTGAGGGGAAAAATTCAGTCTCAGAATCTTGAAAAAGTAGTCCTTTTCCTTTTTTAAATCAATTTTTCTTGCTACTACTGTATCACTGTATTTTCTCTGTGATATTTCTAGTTTGTTTGTTCTCCAAGTCTCCTTTTAAAAAGCATTGAATATGAATGTTAAAAGTCTTTCCTTGTGATTAGCGTTGAACACTCTCATTAATACATCCCAATATACAATTAGCATTTTTGTAACAACATTACACCATGGACTTATATTTAGCTTGTGATTTAGTATAAACCACCAGGTCCCTTTTCTGCAGTACTCCAACCAAGCCAGTCACTTCCCAACCTATATTTGGTCATTTGATTATTCCAGCCTAAGTGCAGAACTTCGCACTTGTCCTCATTGAATTTCAGAGGTTTTTTTCCAGTTTATCAAGGACATTTTGAATCTTAATTCTGTCCTTTAAATTGTCTGCCACTCCACTTAGCTTGGTGACATCTGCAAATTTGCCAGGTATAAATTCAGTTCCATCCTACAAATCATTAATGGATATGTTGAAGAGTGACAGGCACCTGAGAGTTCCCATTTGATACCCCCTTCCCAGTTTGACACTGGTATTAATACCTACTTTTTGAGCACCACCTTATAGTAAGTGTTTATGTTTTTAGGTCTGAAGATGCAAGGGTTTTAATGGAGCCACTTCATGGTTGGGATAGGTCTAGACAAGTTTTCAGGAATCACAGTACTGTTAACGCTATCAGAAGTGAGCCCACTAATTGCCTGTCTGCATATATGATCAAACTCAAGGACTAAATACCAACAGTCAAAAAGCCCAAGGCTGAAGCTGTGCAGGTTGAACTGATAAGTGAACAGACATTCATTTTGGATTCCAGAAATACATCCAGTTGCCTGAAGTGACCCAGGCCAGAAGCCAGAGGGTGCTAGAGCATGCCACCCTGCTCTGCTGGAGCAGACAGCTTGAATCTGGAGGCATCTGGGACAGAAGTTCAATAAACCAATTTAACTTAAATCAGTTCATTCTGATACTACATCCATCCGGGGTCATCTTAAACTGGTTTCGGCCAGTTTGAAAGCAGTTTATATGCATCGAACGTCTGTTATGCTACAGATGTGAACTGGTTTCCAATCACTTATACCAGTTTATGTGTAATTTCTGTCTCTAGCCAACTGCTTACAAATGTTTGGTAATTCCATTTATACAAAGAGAAGACTCCAGCAGGAAGGCTAAGTAACTTGTCCATAGTTATGGAGAAGACAATTTAACAGTCCTGCTCCTCTGTTTACATTAGTCAATACCTCTCTCCATACCTGTATCTCCCATTCCTAGGATGTCTTTTTAAAACTAATTACTAGTTTTAATCACTTTACAGAATGTCTTATTATTCTTTCCATGGATTAGTTATGCCTAATTTCACTTTTTAAGTATTGTGTTTATATTATACTATAGCTATTAGTCGTTAATCTCATCACTAGTGCAAAAGAAATACACCAATAGCAGTAGATTCTTGAGGCTTTGTATCATCTCTATTATCCTATGAATTGACCTTTGAAAGGAAACATGTTTTCTACATGATATCAGATGCAAAGGAACAGTCTCCCCCAATCTTTCCTTATGACAGTGGTCCTTACAAAACAGCTTTGATATTCCCTTTGTAACATAGACTTGTTGTGAGAGAAAAGCTTTCCACCAACAGGGCCATTACAGCATACAATAGGTATGTCTACAACACACCAGCTATTGCTATGGGGTGTTTAGCAGGAAAACATCTCCCACCCACTTGCTTCTACTCTACATTCACAATCCAAAAAAAATATCATATAGCCACTTTTCAGCACATACTCAGGACTATAAGACTCCAAGTATTAGCTACTAACATTGGTTATATGACATATTTAGAGCATGCAAAGAAGGAGCAAATGAGCATTTTTATACACAGGTTTCCCAGCACTGTCTGATGCAGACCTATAGCATTTATTTATTTATTTATTTATTTATTTATACTGTCATCTTTAGATTACTCTTGTAAAACAGACTTAAGTTGACTATAAATAAAATTTACATTTACCTTAAAGTCCTTTTCTCTGACTAAAGTGATGTAAAGGAACAATAGAATATTATACAATAATTATTATTTATTATTTGTATTCTATATTACCAGGAAGGAATCATCTTCTTTGCTTCTTTTTCTGCTATTATGCAATAGGCCAGTAGTGCTCCACTTGCTGGCCTGGCAGTCCAGATTCGAAGTATCTGGTCCATCTGTGGGCCAGATCTACCTGGTGTACATCTTAATCCAGTACCCAGGCAGGCACCATCTGGCCATGTGGAGGGGGAAAGGGAGCAGGCTGTCTGCAATGCAGCCCCCAAGGGAAAGGAGCTTGGTCCAGCCCCACTGAAAGGGAAGGGGGTGTGGCCCAGCCCTACAAGGTGGGTGTGTGGCCAAGTCTCAGTCTGGCCCGCGGAGAGGAAAGGGGGCATGGCCTGGTCATGTGAGGGAAATCTGCATGGCTAGGTCCCAAGGGAAGAGAAGAGGGCATAGCCAGGCCCCAACCTGGCCAAGCAGGGAGGGAAGGGAACATGACCTAGCCCTAATCCAGAAGCAGGGAGGTGTGGCCCAGCTCTGTGGGGGAAGTTGTCGCAGCCTGGCCTGGCCTACCACCTGGGACTTTGGGTGCAGGAATTTGGTTGAGGGGGGGTGACCATATTAATTGCCATCACTCCACTGCCACCAAATTTCCTAACCTATCAGAAGCCCTGCATACCAGATGTGATGTCTCCGCAGGCTGCATTTGGCCTGCAGGCCAAAGGTTGAACACCCCTGCAATAGGCCAATGGATTTTTTTTCCATACTTGATCTTGCGAATCGTTTCATGAATATTTTTTACTCGCCTAACTAAGAACATTGTGTGGGTACAGTTTGGCAGGATTTAGCCTTTTGACTTCCCAACTCTGAATTATTTACATAAAAAATGTCTCCTCCTTTGCAACATCTGAATTATTTGAGATGACGAAATTCCAGGTCTATCACTTCATTCAGATAAATAGGCTTCCAAAGTAAATATCTGTTTTTACACAGATAGATTTGAAGTTTTAAGGAAAAGCCCTCCCTTTTTCTTCCTTCCTTTTACTTCCATGAGTTTTACATTCATCTCATGTTTGGATGCTGTAGTTTAGATGTGTTCTACATTGCTTATTGCTTATCATTAACTGGCTAAAATCTATTTTTGAACTAATAGGGATACATCAACACTAGAGAGGTTCTGGATTCTGAAGGGAAAAGGTGTAGATATAAAACAACTCAGCTAGTTTATTTATAGTAAACTGCCAATCTGGGGAAAAAATGAAAACAAGGAGAAAATATTAAATTCTAATTATCAAGGTGCTAACTTATCTCTCTCTTACTTCTAAGTTAAAAAGCCTGAATATGTATGCTATACCAATGCAGATGAAGCCTTATTATTTTGCAGCACAGAGATATGCAAGATTTGTCTGCCCAGTGAACCATTAGCCCTTCAGATAAATAAGGAGTTTATTGACCTTTCTGTGATTGAGGCAAAACTAAAAGCCAAAAATACTTCAGCAGGCACATGGGCAATCACTCAAAAGTTTCTTCTTCTCACAATCAGTGCTATACTGAAGGTCACAGGAGTGCTTTATTGCAAGATAACAAAGATCACATGGATTTGCAAAGTAAATCCAAAGTTTTCAACATTCTGCTCATTTAATTCTTCTTTTATTTTCCTTTGTGCATTACACATTTCCACTTCAATGTATAGCCATTTGAAAAAACTTAAGCAACTAAGGTTCCCATCCTGCAAATATTCAGCACGTGCTAAACTTTTCTGTTATGAGCTAGATCAGCCTTTTTTGGGGTCAGTGTACCACCAGCGGCTGGTTGAGAAGGCAGAGTCCCCCAGCAGCCAGCCAATGAGCCTGGAGGAGGGAGAGGTTAGGTGAAGTGCTGGTGGCAGAAGTACCCCCAGGGGTATGTGTACCACCCACTGAAAACCACTGAGATAGTTCACTGATAACATTGTCACTACACCCACTGAAAAAATTACATATGTGCACATTTGCAAAATCAAGGGGCCTTTCTAGGTCTCTAAATTATGGACCTATGACACTACCTATAAACATCAAGTTTTGAAGTCCTAGCCTGGATTTATCCAAAAATGGCCTTACTAAGATTATTGTTTGATAAGCTGACTGGGAAACTACTGTTTAAATGTTGAATATAATGGAACATGAATGATGCTTTCTGGGTATGTCAGATGCTGCTAACTAAGTTGTCTCCACTTCCAAATCTAATTCTCCTGGAAAATAAAAGCCCCATGTTGAAGTCACTATGGAGTAAGGACGGAGCTACTTCAGGACTAGGGGATCTTTCTGACCAGAAGCTACACCCTGAAACTTGGGCGACTAGTGCTGCCTTAGTCAGGAGGGCCACATGTCCCCCCTCCCCGTGACCAGTTAGCAACCGAGGGGAAGAGTCCCCTCATGGCCAATCCCACATGGCCCTGATCACAAAGCAGCCAATCACTGCTGCTACAACTATGGCCGCTTCCAAAAGTGGCTGTGGCCACTTCTGGGAGCACCGTGGGACTCCCACTCCCCAGCCAGGACTTGTAGGGAGGGCACTGGTGCTCCTGTCTCCCCCCCCACCCATCACCTAAGCAGCAATCACAGCCAGTCAGAGGGTGTACCGTTGCTCTTAGAGGGTGCACGTGCACCCCCCATGTGTCCCCACTGCCCAGAAAATGAAACATTCTGACCATTTCTAAATAAGAGGTCTCATAGCTAATAGTGCTCTGACCTTTTTCCATAAAAAAATCCCTTCTGAGGAATATCAGAGCAATGCCTGAGTGAAGCATACATACAAGTCACTTAACGATGGGAATCTTACCCTTCTGCTGGAAATATTGTTTCTCTTCTTTGCTGTGCCACTAACCTTCCACATGACTTTAGCTAAGTCACTTCATTACCCCATCCTTCAGTTTTCCTAGTTGTAAGATAAAACAGTGATTCTGACTGCCAGCTACTTTGGTAAAACAGTGCAAGACTCGGGATAAAAAATGTTCTGTAAGACTCAAGTATTGCAGAGTATCCACATGCTATTTACTGGGGCCTGCAAATAAATTCATCTTTGTGTAGAGACTCAGCACCACTCCTATGCATCAATTGAACACCACTATTTTTTAAGGCTTAAATGACATTTGAGTGGTGCTTCAAAATGTTCATTTTGCAAGCAAAAATTTACAGACACAGCTACAGGTCTATTTTATAGCACTTGGGTATCTAGTTCTGTAAGCCAGGTTTCTAATCTAACAGAAAGTTACAATAAAATAGAACTTTGTGGGCATAAATATAACAAGCTACTTCAGAAAATTGGCCCCAAAGATCTAACTTATTTTCTCTGATTGTAAAGAAAATTGTTCTGAAGCAAGCTTTAAGGGGCTGTTTAAAGAAAAATACCCAGAGTACGTCATCTCTGATTCATAGTAATAATCAGAATATTAGTTATAAAAATACATTGTGATTATAGATAGACAGACAGACAGACTGTGGCAAAGGCATTTTATTTAATACATATTATTGAATGTTGTACTTGCCAATTAAAATTAGCTTCCTGTTACTGTGACTGATTTCTTTATCAGAACACTTTTCAATAGTGTTGCTGTACTGATCAAATGAAAATAATTCTTGAAACATGAAGAATATTTGTAATGTTTAATTTTCCTTTAACTACTGAATTAAAACTAAATGTCCTTCTTACAAAGATAAATACTTTGCACATTTCCTTGACCAACCCAAAGCAAACAGTTTTCACAGTTCCAGGACATTTGTGGAATACCCCTTTTTAGGGCCTCTCCTCTTGAGCAACTGGAGCTTTTCTATAGAGCTCAAGAGGAGCAAGATGGGGTCCAGCTAGCTTAAAAACCTGCTAACCACGCCCCCCAACCCAAATCCATTCCCCACAGATGATCTATAAGTAGCCTACGATATATTACATGCGATTCATTTTTCTTCCTCATGGCCCCTAATTTTTGTACCCTTGATTCCAAGCAGCTGACTGGAACCTTAACCACAGATACCAAATACCTAATGGGGAGAGTGAAGGACAGAGGGGAAAGAAAAGAGACTCCAAAGAACACAGGAGTCAAAATCTTGGTGTTGAGGAAGGGAGGCCTCTGAGAAGACAGAAGAATCAGAATATTCTTTGCATGGCAGTGGGGAACGAGAAAATTCCAGAGTAAGAAGAAAAGACACTTTGGCTATACATCTGGTCATAATTACAGCTCTGAGCCTTTCTTTCTGATCTTTCCCCCTCACTGCTCTGTCTATTACAATATATGCTATGCAAAATAAGTCAATCTCTGAGTTGTCTGAGTAGCCAGGGCTGCTCTAGAAAATAGTTTATGATACCAAGATGTCTGACTACCTATACAGGTGCCTAAGTTCAAACTTTGGGTCTTCAAAACTATTGCTCAATGTTGTACTTATAAGGCATGCTTAAATCCTGCACATCACTTCATGGAAAACTGTTCATGTGTCCAAGGCCAAATTCACTTGGGAGTGCCCAGAAATAGATTTGTAGTTGTACAGAGAAGTGTGCAGACAAATGTGGGCACTTGGAGACTCCAGCTGGTTGATAGCAGCTTCCTATGTATGCATTCTCACCCTACTATAGGCAAAAGCTAATTTCCAGTACCATAGCCTTTAATAAGACTTTAAGACTGGTCGGCATTCCAGCTGTAAGTCACCTGATAACTGGACACTGCCTCATTCTTCCTAGGAGGAATATGTTATTTTGCCAAATGTGCCTACAAATATTCAAATTAATATTACAATTATTTATAATGGGATAAAATGGCAATGTTAAAAGTAAATTAACATGAGACTCTCTTGGATTAAAAAAGGCCGATTTACCAGGAAATCTATCTTATTTGCATTCAGGATGTAAAAAGCAATAAAGTAAGTGTGACACACTCTAACCTTGGATGCTGTCAGATGCACCTTTGAGACACTCCCAAGGTTTCTCATATCTTCAAGGGTGTTCTTCAGCCCCAATCCCCTCTTTACTGTCTCTTGTTTGACCACTGAGAACAAACTGAAATATTCCAAAAAAGTCACTTTTCTCTTCTATGGTACTTCAGCTCTACTTGCCTTCCCTAGATCTTGTCAGCTCATAGCAGAGAGAATTGTGCCAGGTAGAAGAATTACACGCTACTCCAGTCATATGCTTAGGAATGACAGACTCCCCCCTTTCCTTGAAGAGTCCTGCCTGTCTGGTCAAATGCCCCAAAAGCACTTTTACTGCTGACAATAAAAGGATAACAAAAAGATGTGTTATCAGAACAAGAGCAAGCATGAGATCAATAACTGTACAGTGAAGCAGAGACAGAGATATAAAAAAACAAACAAATGTGCCTCAGAGCATGTCTGCAAGGGCCTATTTGACTGGCTATTAAACATTCCCATGTCAGATGCTAATTCTCAGTGATTACTTCTCTCAGCAATTTAGGTTTTGAGCCTCTCCGAGATGAAACTCCTTGTTTAAGGAATGACACCTGAAAATCATTAGCACGTTATGCAACCCAGCCCCTATATAACATACAAGAAAACATTTATATCAAATACCACTTTTCATATAAACATTAGGAGGATAAGGCTAAACATACCTTGGTGCTACTTATATGTAATGGCCACATACACTACATCAGTAAAGCTGATTAAAAAAAAAAGAATGACATTCCACGAACACCTCAGAATACTGTGGGCTTGTGACAGTCGGAAAGAGGATAATGTTTAATCAGCTAACTTGTGCATTAGAAATGGTAATGAACAAAAAAACATCCTGGAAAAAAAACCCCTGAGTATATCATACAGATATAACACACACAATATTAGCCATAGCAATATTAGCCACTAGCACAACACATACTATCTGATCTAGGTTTAATAGACAGAGTACCAGTAGATGAGATTCAGAAATATGTAGCTTAATTCCTGTCATTTGTAAAGACATGGAACATTGATGGCTTGTGTTGAAAAGTCTTCGGCTGTGTCCTGGAGTTCTCAATCCCTCTATAGTTATCCTCCTGTGCAGGGGTAAAGAGCTTGCATGTTTACTCTTCTCCCTCTGAGCAGATAGATAAGGAAAGCTGGGGAAAATACACCATGGCTTAATTATATAGAACAGTGATGCTCAATCTTCTGGGCCTGTGGGCCAGATGAGTGACATGGAGCCAGTCTGTAGAACAAATCCACCATGATGTTGGCATGTAGGGTCAGTCTGTGGGTGACTCAAATTCAGCTGAGCCCAACCCTGTGCACTGCAGATAGCTGCAGTGCATGGTGCTTTGTAGGGCTGTGTAAAGCTTTGGTCCCTAATTCAATTCAGCAGAGATTTGGCCCAATTCAGTGACCAAATCTCCAAATCTGAATCAAAAAAGGAGACCCTTTAATCTCTCCAAATGAAATTAGAACCCTCCAAATTGATTTGGAGAGATTTGGAAAGATTCAGAGATTTGGACATAGACACAGCTTTAAATGCTTTTTCTACTTACATCTAGCTAGCAGGTGGGTTGTGAATGCTGAGATGCTGGGGCATGTGGAGGCCAACTGTACCTTGTCATGCATCCACAGATTCATCTCAAGCAGGTCCAAGAAGGTGATCCTCCCCCTCTATGCATCACTGGTCAGGCCACAGTTGGAGTACTGCATCCAGTTCTGGGCACCACACTTCAGGAGGGATGTGGACAACATGGAGAGGGTCCAGAGGAGGGCTACCTGCATGATCAGGGGCAGCAGGGCAGGCCCTACAAGAAGGGGTTAAGGGGCCTGAACCTGTTCAGCCTCCACAAGAGAAGGCTGAGAGGGGATCTGGTCCCCCCAACAAACTTGTCGGGGGGACCAGAAGATAATGGTCACAAGCTGGCAGAGGGCAGATTTAGGCAAAATATCAGGAGGTGCTACTTCACCGTCAGGGCATCTAGGATCTGGAACCAACTTCCAAGAGAAGTGGTGCTGGCTCCTACCCTGGGGGTCTTTAAGAGGAGGCTGGATGAACACCTCACCAGACTCATTTAACCCCAGTATTCTTTCCTGCTATGGCAGGAGGTCAGACTTGATGATCTTTTCAGGTCCCTTCTGACCCTACTGTCTATGAAACTATGAAACTATTAGTGTCCCACAGAAGCATGGGAGGCCCCCCCAGCATGCTTGGCAGCAGACCCAGAAGTGAACCAGAAGCACTTCTGGTCCACTTCCAGGTCCACCGCGGAGCGTGCTGGACTCCGCTCCCCTCCAGTCCTGTGGGACACTCCATCCACCCCAGCATTGCAATGTTCACAAGCCATTCCTGCTGCCTCAAGGTATGCAGAAAAAACTTTTAAAGCTTTGTCTATGTCCCAATTGCTGATTCTCCAAATCAGCATCAAATCTTCAGATTTGGATTCAACCAAATCAAATCAGGGACAGTGATCCAAATCAAGAAATTGAATCACTGTCCCTGATTCAGGCTGAATCTGAATTCGAATTGAAAAGGGCCCACTTCACACACTCCTAGTGCTCTGGTCATGTGGCCTGCAGGGCTCCTCATGGATCTGGAAATTTGGTGGCAAGGAAGCAGCAGCAGTTTTAATTGACATGGCTATGGAAGCAGTGGCAGTTCACACTGCTACCACTCCACTGTCACAAAATTTCTTAACTCTGAGTTCCCTTCCCCAGCCCAATCGTAACACTGGGGAGGGGACCTCAGCTGAGCTGAGCTGAGTTCCCTTCCCCAGGCTAATCCTAGAGCAGGGGATGGGAGCTCAGCTCAGCTGGGCTGAGTTCCCTTCTCCAGCCTGATTGATTGCAGCGCTGGGGAGAGGAACTGAGCGATCAGGCTCCTTTCCCTTATCCAGTCCCATCAATCACAGCTGGGCTGAGTTCCCTTCCTCAGCCTGAACATAGCTCTGGGGAGGGGAACTCAGCTGGGCTGCTTCAAAACTTGAAACATTTCAAAACTTCCAAAATGTTTTGACTGCCCTTCCTTTGTTCTGGGGTTGTTTCAAAGCCCTTCATTTCATTTTGATTTTGCTGTTTTGAACATAAAATAAGTTGAAACAGTGTTGAAATGAAATAACTGGTGAAATTTCACTCAGCCCTAATAAAAAGTCAAATAGTCAGAGGAATTTGTAATCAGTGATTAGGAAATTGTTCTACAAGGTGGAAAGGAGAGGGTTCAGAGTTAAAGAGAGATGATTTGTGGGAGGAAGTTGCTTCTAGTCTCCCAAATACACAGGTTTTTTATACTGCTAGGGCATTAAGTGACATGAGTAATACCTGTCCAACAAAGTTCATGCTCTCCTTGTGCTTTCTCCAACCACTGAAAGAAAAGAGACTAAGACAATGAGGAAAAAAAGATGAGAAACTAAGAAAGAAATAAAAAAGGTGAAATAAAGGCATATAGTGTTTAGATTAATGAATGGCATTTACTTCTCCATTTTATTACTCTTCCCTCTAAGTCATCATAGAATTTGAAAAGAGTGGAAAAAGAATACTGTTCCTTATATTATGTTTTCTGGCAAGCTAGTAGTCAAATACTAGGGCTGTAAAAAATGGCAAGGACCTAACCGGGATAGGAGAGGCAGAGCAAGTGCCCGCACCATTGCTTCAACCTCTTTCATGAGACCTTCCCAGGTCTTTGCTAGATGGCTGGGGGTGGGGAGGGGGAGAGAGAGAGAGAGAGAGAGAGAGAGAGAGAGAGAGAGAGAGAGAGAATGGGGAAAAAAAAGAAATACTGAACAAAAATGGTAAAAGAAACATACAAAGTCCTTTATATCCCTCCTGGTATATAAAGTTCCTTTGGAAAACCCCTTTATATACCTCCTGCAAGACAGGGATTCAAACCTGATCCAACCATGAAGGCTCTTATTTCTGTCCCTTTCAATCCTCTCTCTCTGTCTTTAAGCATTTACATTTAAAATAGTTTTGAGATCTAATAGGTTTTCTAGATGCTTCATACCTCATAGCTAAGACTATTTTGAGCGTGATCCAGATGAACATAAGGGCAGAAGGGGAAGATATTCTAAGATCTGTAATGACGGTCTCAACAAACCACGCATCCGAGGTGTGACTGAGCATCTGTCATGGTGTTCAGGGACTTTTTAATTGGTACTTACAATTAAATTGGTACTTACAAAAACCTAAGTGTTAAAGTATGTATACTTAAGAGGCCGTATTTTAAACAGAGGCTCAGAACTATGTTGTTATTTGTTAACCCCAGCTGTTACCCTCCTCTTCATGCCATAGAGTTTAAAAACTATTCTAAATCACTAAGAAAAGCTCAGATATGGCTATAGCCACATCTTCATTTTGATGATCTCATTGCTTTTCTAACTCTTAATGGTTCACACCTGGGATCATTGAAACATATGCCTTTTATACTAACAAATAAATAAGGTAGTGTTAGTGAGAGGTAACAGTTCTTTAAATCTCTTGCATGTTTTATTTTTCTGAGATAGTTAATATGCGGTTTGTGGGCATGCAAAAAGAGGCTTAAAGAGAATAATATGAATGAACGTAGCATTCCTACTACAGAACATGGAGAGCAGTTCGGATTTAGAGAGCCTGGACAAAATATTTAAACATGGGCCATTACACTGGAAATTACTTAAGACTTCCTATATTAGGCACATTACTAATATCACAGTGCTAACAGGATCCTGCAAAAATAGACCCTGGTGTACCCCACTTTTTGAGAAAGTATTTGCCTAAGCAAATATATATATTTCAGAAGGAAGTGCTATACAGATGTTCTTGGCTTTGCCTCTGGCACTTGACACCTTTTGGAAGGAAGTCACCACTTTGATTACCAATGTCACCTTTATTTCTATTTTTATCGCACCAACTGTTTTTATGCTGTAGGATATTTCAGGGCTGCCTTCTAATAAATATAAATGCAAATGTATGCATTTCAGTTTATTATTAGTCAATCATTGTATTACACTGCTACAGGAATTAAACAGAACCTTTATTAGTCCATGAACCCCTCACTAAATCTTCCTTCATCAGAAAATAGTCACATAACCATTTGAGGGAATAACCCATCCAGCAATTTATATTGGATAGGAGGACACTTCTGGAGGGCATGTTAAATCTGTCTCCCCAGCTAAGAAAATATTACACTCCATTCCCAGAGTCTGTTCAGGCCCTTTCTTCAGGGTATCCTTTACTGGCTGCATCAACAGTCTTTACCAAACTTCCCAAAACAAAAAGCTTAACATAAATACAGCATCTACCTTTTCCTGCAACTCAAGGGCTTCCTTGCCTGAACCTCCCTTTGCCAATCCTTCTAGAGGTCAGCTGCATAACCGTCACCTTTTTTCCAAAGACTAAGATATCCCACATAGATTACTTCCTTTAACAGAACTCTTCCAGCTTCACATGTTCACCAGGCAGCCACCTCATCAGCTAGATGCAATAGTCCCCTGCCAAAATCCTCTTCTCAATACGCCCTACCTCAGAACAGGTTGACTATCTGCAAGCCTTCCCTCCCTTAAAGGGACATAATATCCTGTCATGACACCTAATCGTTGTATGACTTTTCAGTAATTGATGCAGGCCAGTGTCTGTGATGCAACAGCGGCACAGTGGACTAATCTGTAATAGCCTCTCTCCTTCAAGACTCAAATTGAATCCTGGAGCTAGGGAGAACATCTAATAACTACAGTACTGCAATTTGGAACTCATAGGGTAGATATTATTTCACCATATGCACCTAAGTAGCACTTACATTGCTACAAAAATGCAATGTAGCATTTGGATTTTACTTTCACTTGCATAGCTACACTTGCCCCTGTGCTCGCTTTCTGAGCATGCTGAGGAAGCTCTATAGGCTGCACAGCAAATAGAATCACCTGAGCGTATGCATCACACCAGGTAGGTTCTGAAACTTTCATCACAGTAAAACAGTGAGCAGCTATTTGACTCGGGAGGAGGGGACTTTTGGCCCCCTGACAGATTATATCATGGTATAATAATTGTTGTTGTTACTGGGCCCAGTGCCACCTAATACTTGTGCGTACAGAGGGTAGCAGATCAAATGGTTGAGTAGAATACGAAAAAGAAGGGCAAAAGACTGCCTGATGGCCACAGCCCCTGGCAGCTTTCTCTGTAACAGGCTACGGGCCTAATCTACTTGTCACTTTTCTACAGTTGGACCATGAAAAACCTACTCAACCCTTCCCCAATGAAGAATAAGGAAAGATCTCCATGCTCGAAAGCATGGGGATTTCCTTGTCCCTAAACACTTCATACCTACTTGCAGAACAATTATATTCAGCACAGTTGCTTACACCAGGTGAATGCTAGGAATCTGGAGCCAGATTACAGCAGAAGTTCATTGGTAGAGTTGGTCAGGATTTTTTTCTGTCAGAAAATGACATTTCATTGGAACTTACCACAGAAATATGTTGATTTAGATGAATTTTTCATTAAAAACAAAAACACTGAACATCCTCATCTGACATCTGCAGAGAGTAATATAGAGAATTTCTTAGTTCAAAATTACCCTTCCTATTGGTCCACATTAAAAAATTAGAAATAAAAATTTAAATGTAGTTTAAATTTTCAAATTTACCCAAAAATGCTTCTGACAAGCCTCAAATGGATATTTTTTCAGAGATTTGGTTCATGGGTGACAAACAAACAAAAGTCGTGTTGTCCCTATTGAGGAAGAGAAAACAAATCTGAAATCTTGAAATGTGAAGCATAAGCATAATTCCTGCCCCTTTAGAAGTCATTGGGAATTTTGCTATTGGCTTCAATAGGCCCAGGCCTTTTCCAAAGCCTTGACTGCAAAGTCTTTTTACAATTTCTTCAAAGAAGTAATGATGAAAACGTTAAATTTATTAAAGTAGCTCTGTATGTAGTATATTTCAGGTGGCATTCTGCATAGATTGTTTACTACTTCCAGTGCTTTTAAGCTTGTCGTACATACTGCAAGTATAAGTATTTTTATTATACGTCAGTAAAACTGCCTTGAAAGAATGATTTTCCCTCCCCATGCTGTATAGTGTGGTATTATCCATGTTCGCACAATATAACATTAAAAAATGTTTGTGGCTAAACAGGGCTGACATTTCAAATGGAGATTGGGACAGAGCTGAACCTCAAAAAGAATGGAACACTTTTCTGCACTAAAACACTTCTTAATATTAATGAAGCCATCACAGAAAAAATCTATAGCATTACTATGACTAGTATGATAAAAAATGACTTCAACTTACAACATGTTGAAATTCTCATTTAATTTTTATAGGAGTTGATTAAGATGCCTTTGGCTGAGTTTGATATTGTTTACTATAATGGCTTACCCTTTTTTCCAAAATCTATTGAAATAGACAAACCGCACAATTACCAAGTCATTAAATTGCATCAAATCAGTAACGCTGCCCAGATTCCCATCATGTAGGTCATTTCCGTGTATATTGATCTGATTTCCATTTGCTACAATTAAAGTTTTGTCTTTAAGCAAAAAAATGCTGCTGCATCAAATTCTCACTTCGCATTTTTATCCTTCAAATAATGTTAATGTAACTAGTAGTCATCCCACAAGACAAACTTGCTCTAGATATTACACTGTAGAAATGGCCAAGGGAGCTGAATAAATTTAGTTATCTATGAAAAAGAAGTCTTGTGAGGATGTCTCCCTGGCAAAGTTCCCTTCAGGCATCCAGAAGCAACAGCAGCTGTGAAAAAGAGATATAGGGACATAAAAAGGATATTGGTACAACAACAAACAGGACAATGATGGTGGTGTCTGGAAATGCATAGCAGGCTTGTAGGAATGTGATAGAGCATTTTATGAGGATTGCTGTATTAGAAGTAGGCAGGACTAAAGACTATTCAGAAAGTAGGGGCTTTATATATAGTGTGCTGGTACTACAAAAAGGCCACTTTCCATCCCAGCATTGTGCTCCATAGTGATACACCAAAGAATAAACAGGATGCATGAGATGAAATGAAGGCGTTTATATTTTTGCAAAGAAAAACAATGATCGGGGGTGGGGGGTCAAACTGCATGCAGGCAATCCGTGGCCATCTGTAGCGTATATGCATCATTAATGTATGTTTCCACATTCCTTTTTGGAATCTATTAGCTAATACTGTCAAGTGGGAGAATCTTGAATAAAATTTCTTAAAAACGCCATTTCTCAAAACATTTGATTTAGTCTTTTCTTCTAATGGAATAATAAAGGACAGATTCTTTGTTCCAATCTATAATAACAGTTTTTTTTTCAGCTACACTTATTTGTTGTCCAGCATAATATAGCCTACTGAATCCATATTATTTAGTAAAGTTTTCCAGAGGTTACATAGAGTTGGACCTATCCTTTTTTCTTTAGATTACAGATGATGGCAATAAGAAAGATTGTCTAAAGGCTGCTTCTGTAGTTTCAATTATATGTTATTCCTCTTCCAAAATGCAGTCACCCAGAGCCCAAGCACAGTTATAGATAATGGGAATAAAGGAGAAGGGAAAATGAAAAGGTGATTTTAGGAGCATTGCTTCCTGCTGACACCCACTCTTAGCATGGCTTAATTAAGACCACAGGCTTAAAGAAACTCAAAGGTCTATTCTAGAAGGCAAAAACTGGCATGATGCAGAAACATCCTAGCCATGTCTTCCTTCTCCTGTTTACACCCTCAGTACTGTTACAGGAAAGTAGTACCTGATGGGTGTGTCTACTCGAGATGCTAATTGTGCAGGAGCCTAATAACATTGTGCAGTAGCATGTTGGGCAAAAACTGCTAATAGGCTACTGTGCGGTAGTATTAGACTACTGCATAGTAAGCATCACTAAAAACCCATGTGCTGGCACTACTGCACAGTAGCATGAGTTACTGCACATTGATTCAGTACTTGGTTAACCAAGTACTAAACTTAATGTGCTGTAACTACTACAGCACATTAACGAACATGTAGACATGCCTGATGTCTAGAAAAATAGTTCTAGATCATTAAAGGATCTGTTACAAGGACATCTGTATAGAGCTTACTAAAGGTAGCTTTCAGGCAGTATTGTGCCAGTGGAGTGCCAAAAAGCTGCACTACCACAGCTAAGGATCTAGCTCATAGTTCTTTAAAGTTTTAGTTACACAAGGACTGGCATTTGGGGACAGAAAGATGTAGATACTACCACACTTGTGTTAAATAGAAGACATGCTTAAATATTTGGGCATCCAATACTCACTAAAATATAATAGACATAGATAACATTATTTTATGTTGCTCCTGACCCCCACACTTGTATCCATATTATCATTATAAATATTAATGTTATAGCTGTAACAACATATTTTTTCTAGAAACTTTCCAACTGTATATACCTTAGATTTGAATTATGAACACTATATTATTTTATTTTCAGATCTTTTGAATTGTATACTCTGAACTATCTTTTACAATACATGCTTTTATAAAAACTAACAGTGCCAATACTAGACACCTGATTAGACAACTTTATCAAGTCTCATCTTCTACAAGAGAACAGTGAAAGCATTGAATTGCTCTATTGGTAATAATGACTAAAAACTTAGAGAGCTCTTTAGGCACTGAATACGTTATGTGTAGATGAGAGATAACACACCACTATTCTTGTAAATTACAACATATTTTCTGCACAGCGATAAAATTCTGAACCTCTCGGGCTGACTTAGCAGGTGGGTCATTTATCTGTTCAAGGCAAAAATAAAGCAGTTAGTGAATGAACAATCATAAAAAGCAAACCATTTTTTGAGAGAGAGAGAAAGAGACAACACTGAAAAAATAGAGCCAGATCCTAAGCTCACTGAAATCAATGGAGCCTCACTGACCACTGCAGTTATCCAGGTTTACGGATAGCTGAGAATCTGTCCCAAAATGTTTATTTCTACACATGCAGAAAATAACTAGTTTTGATGGTTACCTATCTTTTGTTAAATTATAACATTGTTGCCACATTTAACCTCTTAGACCAGATCCAGACATTACATTTTACCAATATAAGGGATCAGAAACTGGTCTATACTCAAAACAGAAGTTAAGCACACAAAATCGGTCTATACCAAGAACAGAGGCTTGGCGTGGACAGACTGGTTTAAAAATGGCAGAATCCAGTTTAAGATTTGCTCCCCACAACCAAACAGTGAATGTGTGTTCTGTTCACTATCGATCTAAATTACACTGCTACAGAAAACTGTGCAACTTAGATTGATTCTGCCTCAGGCTTTTTGAATATCTGCACCTAACCCTAAATATTACAAAATTAAGGGCCATGCAATTCTTATCTCTGGCTTTTGTTTAAAGTATATCACTGGAGGTTTATAATTTGGATACAAGAAATCATATGAAGGGATATTATTATTATTACTTTTATGTCACTAGATTTTGGTGTCCTTCATATAAGTTGCCCACCAATCTATATGCAGAATGAGGATTCTCTTTTTAAAATAGCCTTCTAAAGCTCATTGGAGTTAGTTGTGAAATAATTCAGCGGCTTATCATTTATATTTTTCCTCACTCCCCCAAAGTGAAACTCCGGATTGTGATATTCCATCAGTCTCTGCCTCTTTAAAAACTGAATCCTGAAATCAATAAGCTTTGTATTGTGCTATATATGAAGCATATACATTGGTAAGGTAGATGCAACCTAACTTGCTAAAAGATTTAAACAAGATAGACTGTTTTTCCAAGTGGAATGCCAGTCAAATTCCCTGTCAACTGAAGTGCACTGTTTATACATGACAATAATCAATAGCAATGACATGATGGAATGCAACCTAATTAAATTAGCAATGTGTGAACTTCGGTCTCAGAAATGCCTGTGGGACAGAAGCTAGCACATGAAATGTCATTATTATAATAATTCTCCTAAAAAAACAAACGCATTGTCTTACAATTCCCCTTTGGGTTGCTTCATCAGTACATATCATTCATTATGAAAAGGGTTGTAAAAGAATGGAGACAGTGTTTGATTCCCTCTTTGCTTTTAGATTGAATGAGTTTGAAAAACGAAAGCCACATCCAGACATTCACCTTGTCCTAGGAGAGTCACTGTTCTCCCAGGAGAAATCATAAGTTTACAGATGTTCAGGATTTTTCTCACAAAGGAAAAATAACCACTCTGTGAGGAAAATAACCTGGGAACAACCAGGTTTAAATCACTCCTGAGAGAGGTTCTCCTGAGAGAGTGAATATCTGTCTCATTCTCTTCTGATATATAGTGGACAGGCCTCCAGCATCCCAGGGTTCCCTATCCCTCTGGGAGAGTCACCAGATCTTATTACCCCAGCCAAGGGGGGAGCAGAGTACATCCCACTTCATAATCCCACATTATGCTGCAAGGAGAGAGGATGACCATCAGCAGAACAGATCAGCCAGTCAGGGCTTCCCTGTGTACTGCTACCATGCTCTCACTGGCAGAGTGTAAGAGCACCTGAGATGTGTGCACAGGGGAGAATTTTCCCAGATAGTTTGAACATGTGTACACCATCTAAGATAAAGAAAAAATGAAGGTACCTAAACCATGGTATTTTTCGTTTTAATGGGAGAGAGAAAGATGTCTTTCCAGTTTGATGGAGAAAAAGTTGACACACAAGCCAAAATAATTCCAAATATTGTGGAATCCCTAGAAAATGAAATGAGACTATTCCTCACAATATGTAATTTGCTATCCAAAGGCCATTTACCTGTCTAGTAGTATTGGGTAACTCCCAGTAGGAGCTAACTAAAGCAGTGAAATTAAACTAATGGGATGGGGTGGCAGGTGTTTTAGAAATAGCTTTACTGTAAAGTAATGTATTTCCAATATTCTCAACCAGCTCTAAGGGACCAAAGAAACCACAGAGGTTGTAGAAAGAAAAGATGTTGATGATGTAAACTGGTATGGTCATACATTGAGATGTTCATGTCGAAACATTCTAATATGGTTTTGACCGAGATATTACTGGGATACTATCCCATTCCAGCAACTGGCTCATTCAACAGCCTTAGGCAAAGTATGTGATCCCTACTGACTTCAGTTAAAGGAGACAGGAAACAAAGGGCAGAGATAACTGAGTTTTCCTGGATAAATCAATTACAACAAACAGATATAGCTGCATGAGTTGTAGGCATTATATTTCAAGTATCTTGCACATTGTGCTACACTACTACTTCATATTGTCCCAGCCTTTTATATTTTAACAGCTGTGTCTTGGCATCACAGACTTTTACAGCACCTAATCTGATCTAACTGCCTCAATAGAGTAGAAATTGAAGTTATGAAAGATGTGTGAAAGCAGAGATACCAAAAATACAAACTAACTGATGTCCAGTTAACAAGGCCAGGTAGCCTTTGGGTAGTAGGTATAGTGGGCCACATTCTGCACCTGAGTACACCAATACAAGTCCAGTCACTCCAGTGAAGTCTCTTTAACATAAAATGGATGCACTTGAGGTCAGATTTAGTCTCTGTGTCTGTGTCTGTAACCTACCCACAGGCAATTTATGATCAAAAGAAACATTGCTAGGCTTTTTTTTTTTATCCAGTGACAAGAAAAGAAACGCTTTCCATTCTCCAAGAGTCAAGATTCTCATGAAAGTTCTGGCTCAGAGCAAAGAAAACTTATAACTTTCTAACTACAGAATGGTGTGGTACATGAAACAAAACCACCATCAATTCAACACTACTTTTCTAATATGCCTATTATTCATGCTGCACAACAGAGTACATATTTTTAGAAGCTGACTTGGAATTTTCATTGCTTATTTGTATTAATTTCACTCTGAAAACTGGATATTGTATGAAGATGACAAGAAGTCAGGACACAAACTTTCTGTATGACAAGTCTTCCTTCCTGTTCCTTTTTACTTATTAACTAGACAATGTAAAGCCTAAGTCTAAATGCCAGGCATAGTTCCCTGTACTCTACTGGGTAAGGGCTTCTCTGAATGAGGGCTCTTTCAAGTACTAGCCTACAGAGTAGAGTAGGTGGAGTCTTTGATAATTCCTACCAAATAAGAGCCTGCTGTAATGGTTGAAGTTACTGTACTTTGTATAAAAGGTTCAGTTGCACTGAGTACTGAGTTATTTGAATGTCGGAAGGAAGGATATATTTTTTTTGTAGAGGTTCCTGTTTCTCTTTGTCCTCTGCAGTACTTTGTTCTCTATCTCTTTATCCAGTTCTCCTGTGATACTTAGCAGAATAAGGCATTACATTCTCTGGCAGCTGGTAGCCCTGTAAAGGGGGCACATTTTACAATTTCTGTAGCATGCTTGCAAAAAAAAAGGTTTGCTTTAAATGGATTAACATTATATGGGGGTTTTTTTAACTACTTGAATTCTTTTGCGCTGCTGAAATTTCCAAAAGAAAGGTGCTAAAATTCCAGTAACAAAGCACATGCATAAAGAAGGGCAATACAGCTGTATTTAAAACTGGACTCGCTAGAGAGGACTTAATGTCTCCACATTTCAGATCACATTAAACTGAAAAGTATGCAAGTTGTCATGCCAGGCTCAAATAGGAGTAATAGTTCAGATCTTGTTTAGCCCACTGCTGGTCTAGAAGGCAGAAGCAATTTGGATCTCATTCTCAGTGACATTTTTGTCTTTAAAAATCTCTACATTTGGGATATAAAGCCATACCATACTTGAAATAAAAGGAATTTGTCAAGACCCATAAACCTAAAATTAACTCTTCCAGCTTTGTCTCTGTTTGTGGTGTTCTTTGCGTGCACATCCCCCTTTCTCTCTTTTCACTGCCTACTTAGTTCTTATTTGCATTATCACTATTAGAATTCACAAGAAAATTACAGCACAAAACAAAATCCCACCATCCCAGGTGCAAAAGAAGGGCCTGTCTGGAAGGCCCTATGATTCCCTTGCAAAAAAAAAAAATCCATGGCTAGTGAATGAGCAACATCCCCTGTCGCTGTCAACTTTTTTACACACAAAGGGTGTAACATGTCACGCATGTTTTGAATTCCAGCAATAAGAACCTGGTCATTTATAGCAGTTACATCTAAAACAAAGGCTGAATTGGCTTCCATGTGTCAGAACCCCACCTCTGTCCTCCTTCTTTAAATTTCATACCAAACACACTTACTCTAGACTGGAGCTGTAGACCTGGTCATTTTTATGTCTTTAAGCCAAGCCCGAAACTTGCCCTGTTTCAAGCCAGGGTCTCCCTAAGGCAAGTCTGCAGAATCCCATGAATTGGCTCTTAACTCTAGATGTCACTTCAGTCCATGAACTGAACTAAACTAAAGTGTAAATCCAGCTAAGAAAAAAAATCCAAAACCAGACAGTGGTCCTGCCCCCTGAGTTGATTTCAATTTGCAGCTGTAGATGTCTCTTTTAAAGTAGATGTTGCCAGGTAGATACTGCTTGTCTATATTACTTCTCTCTAAGAATTTGTGGCCATTATTCCTAGGAACCGCTGGTGGTGCCCTGGGGAACAGAGCCTCACACAATTCCTGCTGGTCCCCTCTGGTGAGTTTGTAAATGGCCACCAGATCTCCTCTCAGCCTTCTCTTGTGGAGGCTGAATAGATTCAGGCCCTTCAGCCTCTCTTCATAGGGCCTGACCTGCTGCCCCTTGACCATGCAAGCAGCCTTCCTCTGGGCCCTCTCAATGCTAGCCACATCCCTCTTGAAGTGCAGCACCCAGAACTAGATGCAGTACTCCAACTGTAGCCTGACCAGTGCCGCATAGAGGGGAAGGATCACCTTCCTGGACCTGCTTGTGATGCATCTGTAGATGCATGACAATGTGCAGCTAGCCTTATTGACTGCTTCCTCGCATTGGCGGCCCATGTTCATCCTGGAATCAACAAAGACTCCAAGATCCCTTTCTGCCACTGTTTTGACAAAAGGGTGTTCCCCAGCCTATAGGTGTGTTGCTGGTTCCTTCTCCCTAGATGCAGTATCTTGTACTTGTTGGTGTTGAATAACATCCTAGGCTCATCCTCCCACTTCTGTAACCTGTCTAGATCTAGCTAGATTCTGGCCCTCCCCTCCAGCGTTCCCATCTCACCCCACATCTTGGCGTCAACAGTGAATTTGGACAGTGTGCTTTCCACACCCACATCCAGATTGCTGATAAAGATGTTGAACAATACAGGCCCCAGGACAGAGCCCTGGGGGACTCCACTGCCCACATCCCTCCAAGTCAAAAACGTCCCATTCACCACCACTCTCTAGGTGTGACCATCCAGCCAATTTGCCACCTATCTGACTGTGTAGGCATCAATGCCTCAGTCACCTAGATTTTTTTGAAAGGATGTGGTGGGACACTGTCAAAGGCCTTCTTAAAGTCCAGGAAGATGACATCCACCTCAATGCCCTCATCCAGGGACTTTGTGACCTGATCATAAAAGGAAACCAGGTTAGTCAGGCAGGACCTGGCCCCAGTGACCCCATGTTGGTTGCTTCTGAGCATTACCTCCCCTGCTAAGCCCTTGCAGATGTGCTCCTTGATAATTTTCTCAAAGGTCTTCCCAAAGACCGAGGTGAGACTAACTGCCCTATAGTTACCCAGGTCCTCCTTTCTCCCCTTCTTATAAATGAGGACCACATTGGCCCTTTTTCAATCCTCTGGTACCTGGCCAGAGCCCCATGAGCACTCAAAAAGCCGTGCCAGTGGCCCCGCTATGACCCTAGTCAATTCCCTCAGCACCCTTGGGTAAAGAACATCTGGACCTACTGATTTAAACACATTCAGCCCCTCCAACATGTCATTCCTGACCCTAGGCATGGTGCTGCCTCCCTTAGGTCCGTCCGTAATCCAAGTGGGGGAAATGTCCTGGTCCCTGTTCAGGAATATGGAGGCAAAGGATTCATTAAAGAGGTCAGCTTTTTCATTAGCTGCAATCACCAGATTGCCAAGTCTGTCCTGTAGGGGCCCCACATTCCCTGGTGCCTTCTTCTTACTCCAAATGTATTTGAAAAAGGACTTTTTGTGATCCCTAATTCTGGTCGCTAGCCCTAGCTCCATCTCTGTCTTGGTCTTCCTAATAGCCTCCCTGCAGTCATGAGCAACAGAAGTGTAATCCTCCTTGGTCATAGCCCCTTGCTTCCATTTTTTGTATGCCTTCTTTTTTTGCCCTCAGGCGTTCCTGGATGCTTCTGCTGAGCCATGGGGGCTTTTTAGCACTCCTGCCTCCCTAAGCAGTAGGAGTGACTCCCTTTGAGCTTGGAGGATAATCTCCTTGAGGAACAAGCACCCACCTTGGACTCCCATCTCATTGAAGCTCTGAGACCCCAGTGCCTCTCCTACTAATCTTCTTAGCTCACTGAAGTTGGCCCTCCTGAAGTCAAGGACTTTTGCCTTACTGCTTACTTTCATCACCCTGAACTGGATAGTAAATTCCAGCAGGCAATGATCACCGTCACCCAGGTAGTTAAGTAACCAAAGACCCCTCAGCAGGTCATCACCTGTAGCAAGGACCAAGTCCAGCAAGGCATTTCCCCTGGTGGGACTATGCATCCCCTGGGCTAGGTGGAGGTCCTGTATCCCAGCCAGGAATCTATGTGAGCAGTTGGACCTGGCTGAGTGCTCCTCCCAGCAGATGTCTGGGTAGTTTAGGTCACCCATGACAACCTCATCCCTTGACTTTACAGCCTCCGTGAGCTGACCTGAGAATTCCAGATCCAGCTCATCCACCTGGTGAGGCAGTCTGTAATAGACGCCCACTATCAGTCCTTTTCCCCATGGCCCCACTTGCATTCTAACCCAGAACGCTTCTGTTAGCCCCTCTTCTGAACCCATCCTGATCATTGAGGACATATATTGTTCTTTGACTTAGAGTGCTACACCCTCTCCCCTTTTCCCTGCTCTTTCCCACCTATACAGCCTGTAGCCCTCAATGTCCACTGCCCAGTCATGGGTAGAATCCCACCAAGTTTCCGTGAGCCCCACTAGGTCTGGGGTTTTGCTAGCTAGTAAGAGGGTGAGTTTCTCCTGCTTATTCCCCATGCTTTTTAAAAGGTGCCAAAAAATAATTACTGTATGCCTGAATTATAAAGCCTTCATGCTTTATACATCTATTTCCCTTTGTTTTCTGTTTTCCAGATTAATAGAAGATCAGATGTGAAGCAGTAAAGCACTGAATTTCCTAAAATAAAGAGGTGTAGGTTGTAGCTGTGTTGGTCTACGGACATAGGCAGACAAGGTTCTTTGAGTAAATCTGATATAATTTATTAGACTCATTTATGAAAAGTGTTTCGTAAATTTTTTTGTAAATGCTGGGAATGGGCGGGGGGGTGGGTCCATGGGCAGCAGATCATGTAGGTTAGAGCAGGAAGTGAAGGGGAATGTAGTCAGCTAGAGACTCCCACAGCCAATACTGTTGCCCCTTCTGGTGGGTGTATGGCTCTCTTGGGGCCTCAATGGGGGTAGTCTGCCACTGTCGCAGCTGCTGCAGGTGGTGCTTTGACCACAGCACCCCACCACTGCTCTGAGTACAGCACCTCCTCCTCCCAGCCCTCACAGAACAGTTCTCCCAAGGCCTAACAGATGTTATGAAGCATGCAAGCTGAGACAATGACCTGGGGGAAGTTGCCCTAGGCCACTCAAGGTGGGTAGTGAGGGCACACAATTGGTCCCTGGGGCAGCTGAAGATGCACTCCACCAGTATGTGAGTCTGGTCCAGGCATCAGTTAAAGTGGGCCTGGCAGGGGAATAGGGCCTTATCAGCGAGGGCAGGAGTGGGTATCCCCCTGATGAACAGAGGCAAGACCATGATGGCACCCAGCTGTAGGACTGGCACCCCCAGTGCAAAACACCTCCTCTCAACCCGTCCTGCCAGACCTTACTTGAAAAACACACAGCCAGCCAGCACTGAAATGGGTGAATGTGCTGCAGTGGTTCATGACATCCTGCATGACCATTTAGTGAAATCCCCTGCAGCTGTAATAGGGGTGATCACCACAGGGTGGGCAAGTGATGGGGATGTGGGTCCTCTCCAGAGCCCCAATACACTGGGGGAATCTCAGGACATGAACCCTGCCACCACTGCTAGGGGTCATGAACACAGAACACGGTGTGCCCCAGCACATCCTAGAGGGCCCCACACACCTCCAGGATGGCCTTCCAGTGGTGGCCTTGCCTATGCCAAGCAGGTGTCCAACATACCAGAGTCTGGCAGGTGTGGCCAGCTTCAGCACACCAAGGGTCAGCCAGGTCTCTGTGGGGAGGACCGGGTGCATGCTAGTGTCCATGAGCAGGTCCCAAAAGGTGTCCTGGGTCATGAAGAAGCCATCTATCCACCGCTCATCATCCCAGGTGTGCTGAATAATGGGCTGCCTCCAGTCCTCGCTGACACAGCAGGGCCAGAGGTGGCAGGTCTGGAGGCCCAGGAGAAAAACAGAAACCTTGGAGGAGGCATTGTGAAGCCTTGTTGGTTTCCCTGGTGGCAGCAGCTGCACAGTAGCAGTGGCAGCCCTGGAATGGCACACTGTGGTCAGGCAGGTGGTCACAGGTCATGGAGGAGCAAGGTGAGGTGAGACAGCCATGGACCAGATGGAAATTGGCACAGCAGGCCAGAAGGGTGATCACTGCAGGTAGCAGGAGCCCAGGGCTCTGGTCATCACTGCCACAGTCAGGAGCTGACGCATGGGAGGCAGAGTGGCCAAGGAGAAAGTTGCCATGTGCTGTCCCTGTGCTTGGCATGCTGCTCTTGGGCAAGGGAGAGACTGGCCAGGGAGTAGCAAGTGGGGCTGGCTTCTAAAGAAAACTGCCAGTTGCTGGCAGCTGCAGCTGGAGCCTAGGGTTCCCCCCCAGTGGCCACAGGAGCCCATTGCACGGCTGCAGAGAACTGGGTGCAAATCTGCTCCCTATTCTCCACATGTGTAGATGACTGCCTGAACCCTTACTCCAGCTTAGTTTACACCAGAGTAAATTTAGGCCAGAATATATGCATGTGTAGATGCACCCACTGTGTTGCATGTTTTCAGGTTCCCCAGTCTGTTTTTCTGCTAGGTTTGGACACAAAGGCTGAAAATGTGAAAATAGATGTTTAGAAACCAATTAATCCTAGACCATTGTTCTAATGCAATATCTGCTCTACCTACAAGCCAATTCTGAAAAGCAAATCTCTAAATATCATTTTCTAGACATCACAGACCCCTTCAATGGAAGAAAATGAAATGATATCATTGTTTCTCTTCTTAATTAGGGAAACTGAATCTTGCAATTCTATACACATGATAAACTACGATCTATCATAAAATATGACCTGATGTCTTTCACTTGTATATTTTGCTACCTAGTGTGTACAGTGAATGGAATGATTCATAGAGTAATCGATTGATAAGAAAACAAAAAGGATTGGGGAAGAAGGATATATAATTAAACATTTTATACTAAAACCTTTATTTTTAGATACATGTTCATTTTACTTCTAATAAAAGCAAATCTGGCTACAAAAGAGCAAAATATGAAAAGGAGGATGCATTTACATGTGTCATTAGGGGGCAGAGTTTATTGGTCCACAGTTTATTGCTTCCAGGAAGCTTCTGGGTACAATCTGCAAGCACACCTGGACCAGAGAACATTAAGCCAGGTCACCGCAGCTCCTGCTGGCGGGGAGTCAGGGGGTCCACCTGCCAGCCAGGGGCTGCTCTAACCAGGCTCAATGTGCTGCAGAAGGACTGGCTGGGGAACAAGGGTGCTTCAGTGCAGGGCTAGCTGGCAGGCAGCCCCAGCACTGAAGCACTCTTGTGCCCCAGCGAGCTGGTCAACATCTATACGTGCACTGCAAATACAAGTACTACCCTGCTGTGAAGTTTATCAATTTCATGCACACTAATAGGGGCACACATGTAGACAGTGAGATATTTACTGCATTGTTAATTAGTCAACTGCACAGTAAACAGCTCATGTAGATGCACCCAGAGACTTAAAAAAATAGGCTGTCTTTTCCTCCTTTGTATTGATATTTTCCGCTGTGTTACTAAACTCCTTTGACTAAATTGGAATAATACAGTTTCTGCATAATTTCTTGTATTACATGTATTCCCTTGCTTGTGCTTTGTGCTTACTGTGTTGGGTCAGATTAATTGCTAGAACTCAACAACTCTTTAATATAAATTTGTCAAGGGGAAAAGGGAAAAGAGGACAGTGGCCACTTTAAATGCAGATGAAACGACAGAAAGAGGCATACTAACTATGTTTAGGAAAAGGAAAAAAACAGCTGTATTATATTAAATCATGCACTATATATTTCTTGGAACTCAAAAAATTCAGCTTTAGGCAGCTATCCTATGCTCTGTATGCTTATTCTTGATGGTGTTTTCCTAACAGATATTCAAGGAATTAAGGGAGGAAATGCACTGAAAAGAAAAAAATAACAACAGAATTGAAGAGGATAATTCCCTCAAAGTTTAACACCAAGCTGATAAGCCAGGTGTTCAAGCCCTGTAGTCCATTAATTGAAGGTCCTTCAGTAGCTTGGCTCTCATGATCACAAGAGCTAGGTTAAGTAAAGGGGGACAAGAGGAAAGGCAGCTGAAGGAAAAGGCAGTTTTCAGCTTTCACCTTACAGTTCAGGCTGAACATGGAAGATCAGCAACTGTCCCAAGAAGACAGGATCACTAACAGCAGCCAAACTAATTTCGTTATGGCCACCCAATCTAGCTTAGTTCACCCAGGTGTGGATCTTGCATTTAGATCCCTAGTTAGGTGAATATAAATACGAACTGTGCAAAAGTTCCTGGAAGGTTAAATCAGTCTAAAAATGGATGACCCTATTGTCACGGAGTGGGGCCTGCGAGCGGCCGTGAGCTCACTAGCACCCCCTGCCATGTCAATTAAGGTGATCCAGCACCCTCTTCTCGCCCGCCACGTCTTTGTTCTTATAAAGTTCAGTAAGGGAGGCTGCCTACTTCCACCTTGACACCGCGCTGGTATTACCTCTGTTCCAAGTGGGGTGCTCCAACACCCCCCCAGCCTTATGGGCAATGCGTGCCTCCTGCCACCCCTACAGCATGCCCCAAGCCTCGCAGCTGTTCCTGGACGTTCTTGGGTCCTTGCCCTTCGGCGCCCCTCTCTGGCACCCCGGGTTTGTCTCGCCCCCAGCACCCCTTCTCTGGCACCCCTGGGATTGCTGGCCCTCTTGGGCCTGCTGGCAATACTCTTCCACTCAGGCTCAGGTGGCCCTTCGGGGTCCTCTCTAGTCCACACCCCACTGGGTGTCTGACAGTTACTTGCGCCTGCTCCAGGGCCTATGCCGCGCCTCTCGCACCCGTTGCCCCCTCTGGGGCCTATGCCATGCCTCTCGCACCCATTGCCCCCCCTCTGGGGCCTGTGCCGTGCCTCTCGTGCCCATTGCCCCCCCTCTGGGGCCTCACTCTCGTGCTTCCCGCACTGCACGCCCTCTCAGGCTGGGGCCTCAACCCCTATACACCGAGCGCCTCTATGCCGCGTGCTCGCCGTGGCCACTGTGGCACTACAGTCCCCAGCACTATGGAGCCCTCCGGGACTCTCTCCTGGTCCTACACCTAGTTGGGGTCCAGGTGGCCACAGCTGTGCCTGGCCCCCAGGACCACTGTCTCGGACTCTTGCCCTACTAGGGCTTCTCTCTCGTCTCGCCCCACAGGGCGGGGGTCAACACCCCTCAACATGCGCCCCACTGGCACAAACAGCTGTGCCTGCCCAGCACTGCTAGCTGTGCCCTGCTGGGCACCAGGAACCCCCAGATTATTGGGGAGCTCCCGTGAGGCCTCCTCACACCCCTACAGCCTCACCCGGTCCTCCGGTTTAATAATCACCACAACCAACTAAAGTGTCCCCCTCTGGAGTCACAACAACTTCAAAAACCATAACAGAACACAGAGCCTATTGGCTGTAACATAAACCTTAAGCCAACTTGGCTAACCTTCCGTCATCTCCTTATCAGGGTCTTCCCCACCCTATATCTGCATGCCGACGCTCAGGCTGCAGACTCCTAGTCTGCTCCGCTCTGCTCTTCAGCAGAGTTCCTGCCGCTTGGGCTGCTGGAGGGGAACTGCTGGCTAGGTTCTGGCCTAGGCTAGTTATACAGGCCTGGCTCTGCCCCCTTCCGGTCACATTACCACCTGGTTGCCACAGCGACCGGCACCTGAGCTGCCCCTGGAGATTGGCAGCTCCCCTTCTCCACTCCTTAGGAACAGGGCACCTAAGTGCTCCTGTGACACCTATCTAAATTAACCTTATTTCTGAAATGGTAGACTAACTTAGATTGGGTTGGCCATTTTGTCCAGGTATAGAAGTTACGCTTACTGCATGGTAAGTATGAAGAATATGTTCTACAGCTGTAACTGAACAGATAGTCAAGGCACATACAGCACTGTAAAAATGGGGGATCCTGCTCTAAAATAACCTTGGATGGATGTAGTATCAGATTTCAGCATTGTAGATTAAAGCACTGTAACAAACATCTGTACCAGATCCCGTGTGACTTACATTACATCACATTCAGCCAGCAACCCATGGGGTTTTGCTGCACCCCACTCACCTCCCCTTGCAATGTGTCAGTCCAGCCTCCGCTAGAGCTTACATAGTGTGACTGAGCACCATGCTGGCTCTACCCCTGGGTTGTCACTGACAAGAGTTAGTGAAGCCCATTTCCAGACCCACCTCTTATTCCCCGTTGGCCATCTATGAGCCACTGCCTGGTAAGGGTGTTTGAAATGGACCGTATTTGATTTGGATTTGGATTCGGCCCAAATCGGGGACAGTGATTTGATTAGTTGATTTGGATCATTGTCCTCAATTCAATTCAGCCAAATCTGAATCTGAATATTTGATGCTGATTCAGAGAATCAGTGATTCAGCCATAGACATGGCTTTAAATGATTCTTCTACATACCTTAAAGTACCAGGCATGGCTCATGCATGCTGCAATACTGGGGTGGATGGAGCATCCCACACAGGGGTGACATATAGTGGGTGAATGTGGTTGCACATGCACCCTCTGCTCATGGCAGTGCATCCCCTGCAAAAAGGCATTGCCGACACTGTCGGGGGCGCCTGTGGGTGGTCGCTGACCCCTGGTTGGTGCTCACCATCCCCCCATCCCGCTGCCAACAGTGCCAGCAGCATCTGTGGGAGCTCCCCACTCACCACTCCCCAGGTCCCACCACTGTGCGCCCACTGCCACCCACACAGGCATGCCCCCCAGCTGCCAGGGGCACGCGCCATTCATGATCCCACAGGAGCACAGGAGGGGTCCCATGTGCTCAGTAGTGAACCCAGCAAATCTGGGTCCACCAGGGTGTGCACAGGGCCCCCACACACACACACACCACCCCAGCTTGGTGATCAGCCCCAGGTGCCCCCTAGACCCAGGAGGCACCAGTCATCAACCTGGGATTGGGGGAGAGCAGTGCACTCCCCAGCAGACCCAGAATTAGAACACAAATGCTTCTGGTCCACTTTGGGGTCTGCTGCTGAGAGTACTGGGGAGCCCCCCACACTCCTGTGGAATGCTTCATCTGCCCCAATATCTCAGCATTCATGATCTGCCTGGTACCTCATGATATGTAGAAAAAACATTTAACACTGTGTCTATGTCTGAATCTCTCTGAATTAATTTGGAGGATTCTGATTCGATTTGGAAAGATTAAAGGGTCTCCTGATTTGATTCAGATTTGAAGATTCAGCTACCAAATTCTGCTGAATCAAACCAGTCACAGAAGCTTCACACAGCCCTACTGCCTGGTATTATCACTCAGTGTGTGGATTCCATCTACCCTGTCTGGACATTTGTAAAGATTACAGCTTTCAATTAAGTGCTGTGCTGATTATGGACACCATTCACACAGGAGGCTGTCCAAGATGTTTGTCTTGTACAGTGTTGTTTTAAAGTATCTGTATCCAGCTCTTGGTCTGTTCAGCTTGACCCATGCTTCTCTGTCAAGGTCATGCCCAATAAGGGACTCATTTGGTGTTGGTATAAAATGTTGTAGGAATATATTTTAGACTCAATTACTCTAAACAATCATGTCATTTCCATTCACCCAACCCCTTATATAAATTTAGGGCAACACACAAGACTATGGTACCCAGACTGCTGGGCTTCCCACAAGCCCAGAAACCTGGCAGCAGAGGTGTGGTTAGGGTCTGTCTTCCTATGTCACTTCATCTAATGTCTGAGAGTCTTCTTTTTCCCTTGCTTGTCCCATCTAAATGGGGTCACTGTTGCAAATCCTGGCTCTCCACCAGCTCTAGTCATATGTATCTTCTTCTTCCAGCTCCTCTCATGTCCCTCTCCATTATATTTCTCTAGCTCACTTTCCATATTTCTCTTCCCTGTCTCCCCGGTAGTGCCATTCTGGTAACTTTGTTTCCCATGTATTCTTTTGGGCTCCTTTGAACATGTCTATAACTTACCAGTCTTCTCTCTTGTACTTTCTTCTCTTGTACTTTCTCCACTACCTTCACCATCCTCTGATGCAAGTATTCCTCACTTTATCCATCTTTGTCACTCCACACTTCCATTGGAGCATTCTAAACTCTGTCACATTCATTCTTCTTTCTTGATTTTTCTTCAGAAGTCATGTCTCCACTCCGTACAATAGTGCTGGATGCACACATCTTGTACTTTCCCCTTCAGCTTCACTGATACTCTCCTGTTGTATACCATTCCTGTTGCCAATTTCCAGTTTATTCACCCTGCTGTTATTCAGTGGTTCAACTCTTCATCTAATTCTGCATTGCATGGAACAGTTGACCCCAGATATCTGAACTTGTCAACTTGTCAAACATGTTTCTCATTGATTATCACATTTCCAACATCATGTACCTCAGAGAAATCATGGTGCATATATATATTCCATTTTGGATTGACTAATCTTCATTACTCTTCCCCCTAGCACTTCCCTCCATTGGTCCAATCCAGCTTGCACTTCCTCTAGACTCTCAGTGCAAACAACCACATTGTCCACAAACATCTTATTTCAGGGTGGTCTCCGTCTTATTAAGGCTGTGCAAAGCTTCAGTCCCTGATTCAACTTGGTGGAGATTTGGCCCAATTTGGTGACTGAATCTCCAAATCTGAACAGAATCAGAGGACCCTTTAATCTCTCTGAATCGAGTTGGAACCCTCCAAATCGATTCAGAGAGATTCAGAAAGATTCAGACATAGAGACAGCTTTAAATGTTTTTTCTACATACCTCTACATAGCAGGTGGCTTGTGAATGCTGAGATGCTGGGGAGCATGGACTGTCCCACAGAAGCATGGGGGCCTCCCCAGCATGCTTAGCAGCAGACCCAGAAGTGGACCAGAAGCACTTCCAGTACACTTCTGGGTCTGCCGGCAATCACACAGGGAGCCCCCCTGCCCCCCTCCTCTGGCTCAGTGGCTGGTGCCTCCTGGGTCTGGGGAGGCACCTGGGGTCCTCCTGTGGCTGATCGCTGAGCCAGGGAGGCGTGGAGCAGCCCCCAGGGCACTCCCTGGCAGACCTGGAAGTGGACCGGAAGTTTTTTGTCAATCTTTCTCTCTTCATTTAGCAAACCTTTATACTTCCTTCTGTCCCTCTTTTATTTATAGACTTTGGTACAAATCATTCATTGCAGTGTTTTTGGCCTTAGCAATGGTCCTCTTTGCCCTCTTCCTCTCCACTTTATGTGCTTCAAAGTCCAGAGGGTCCCCTGTATCTTTCAATTCCTTTCATTTTTCTGTCTTCCTGACCACTTCCTGGACCTCCTCATTCCACCACCATGTTTTATTCCCGATGAGCACCTTTCCATGTGACACTCCACAGATTTCCTTTCTCGCTTTCCTGATCTTATCTACTGCCTCTTGCCACCAACTTTCAGGTTCTTCTGTTTCTTCAACCTGCATTTCTTCCAACACTCTTATTCTGAAGGTCTCTTGTTTCATTGTCCTACCACAGCTTCCACCACTTAATTTTCTGAATTCCTTGTTATTTAGTACATCTCACTCCTTTCGGCCTTCATGTCCATGGCTACAATTCTATGTTGCATGGTAACTTCCTCTCCTGAGATCACTTTGCAGTCTTTCACTTCTTTCCAATCCCATTTCCTCACTAACAAATAATCCACTTGAGTTTCTCTACCTCCACTCTTGTACATGATCAGCTATTCTTCTAATTTCCAGAAAAATGTATTTGAAATTGCAAGATTGTAAGATACCACAAAGTCTACTGTCCTTTCCCCCTCTGGATTGAGATCTCCAAATCCATGTCCCCCAGAGATCTCCCCAAAACCATCTCTACTTTGCCCAATGTGTCCATTAAGGCTCCCCCTCCCACACACACAATAATTACTTCACTGTCCAGCATCTGTTACATCACCTCATCTACCTTTTCCCAGAAGTTATCCTTCTCCTCTACTGGACTCCCTACTTGTGGGACATACGTGTTCATCATTCTCATTAATTGGGCTCCATTTTTCAGTTTCAATCTCATGACCCCCTCATTCTTCCTTTCAATTTCCAAAACTTCATCCTTCAGTTCTTTGCACAGGATGATCCTGACTCCATTTCTTTTTCTGTCTCCATCACTATAGAAGAGTTTACTCCTCCAGTCTCTCTTTGTTTCCTTTCCATTTTGTTTCCTGTACACACACAATATATACTTGCCTCCTCTCCAACAAGTCTGCAACTTCTCCACTTCTCCCCATCATACTCCCCATGTTGAATGTCACAACTCTCAAATCCTTTCTTTGGAATAGCTTCTTTGACCATGCCCATCCTTGGTGTGGTAGCCCTTGCCCATTTTCCACAGAATCTGGGGACTGATCCTGAGTATCACATATGGGGTATGCCCTAGATAGGTTTGTTTCTTGGATCCGCATCACACTGATTTGGCACAGGTTTTTATAGCTGGATTTCCTTCCTAATGCTAAACCTCCTCCTTTATCTGGGTTTGGTACCAGCATTGCATGGGTAGAATTGCTCATCCATGGTAGAGTTGATCTAATGTCAGAGAGTGCAAGGAATATATCTGTGTGTGTGCAAGCTCTGCAGCCTGTTATGAGTCTCTGCACACTGTTAAGTACAGTGTTGAGCTTTTTAGTGCAACAGCTTCTGGACCATACAGGAGCACAGAAATCTTCTGTGGCACAAACCATTGCACATGTGGTAGTTCTGAGCACTTTAAAGTTGGCACCCCATGTCATGCTGGCTAAATGTCTTAAGGCAGCTACCCATGCAGAGACTTTACTGCTGACCTTCTGAATGTGATATTTATAAGTGAGAGAATGTTCTAATGTGACTCCTTGATAAATTGGGGTATGCTTATGGGGAAGGATATGGTTGCCTACTCTGATATTCAGTGTGCTCTTGGGTAGACAATTGTCCACATGGAAGACTGATGATACTGATTTATTGATGCTCCTCACTTTGTGCCTTTCAAATCTCATGCCTTAACCCCTATGCCATTGGTCTGGAACAAAGCAGAGGCACCAGACTCAGTCCCCCACTACTATCACTGGGGGCTAATCAGTCTGTGTTACATTGAATGGGGTCATAAATCTGGGTACTTGTTGACAGACCACCTCATCCTTCATGGTCACACCGCTTTCCTGAGAGAAGCCAGAATATTTTCCTGGATCCACCTGACACAAACTCTAACCCAAACAGGCCCTACTGTACATTTAAAGCTTTTTTTCAAGCCCCACAGCCAAGATGTAACCAACAGATGAATCTGTGCATCTTCGTTGGTGATTCTCTGGGCACCATTTGGTAGTGCAGCTATAAATTAACACCACTGAATGTAAGACACTGTGGAAAATGAGAATTCTTGCTAAAAAAAACCTCCCACCCCTCCCAGAGAATCAGAGAAGGGTCATGCTTGGGTTTGGGTTTGCGCCTTTAGGCCCTGATGCTTGGGTTTCCCAGACCTTCTGGCTTCCACAGCGGGGAGATGAAACCCAGGCATCTGGGTTTTCCCAGCTGGGAGGTGGAATGCACATGTCCTATGCCATGGTCAGCACTGAGTTATGAGGAGAAAGATGACTTAACAGAAGTCTCTTGGTGTTTGCAGAATCTGCATTTGTGTGTAGGAGGCCCAATCACAGAGCCCAAGATGCTGGATCCAGATGGTCAGCTGGACATCTACAGGGTGCTAGACATATGTGCATAAACAGTGCCAGCAACATGAGGACCAAAGAAGACCCTTGATGTGGGGGATTATAATGGACAGGTTGGCAACTGCTTTCACCAGCACTGCCATGCTGCTTGAATGAGCCATCCGGCCCCAGGAATGTGCTGTGAAGGTCCAAGAACAAGGTTTATGGATTTATTGAGGTATTGTGGGTCAGAATGCAAGGGGGTTGGGGGCAAAGGGACTTGGTAGTGGGGGTTTACTACAGGCTGCCACATCAGGAAGATGAGTTAGACCTGGAATTCTCCAGACAGCTCTCAGAGACCATACAATCAAGGGACATGGTTGTCATGGGTGATCTAAACTACACTGACATCTGCTGGGAAAAGCAGTCAGCTAGATCCAACCATTCACATAGATTCTTAACCTGCATACAGGACCTTAACCTAACGCAGGAGATATATGGTCCCACTAGGGGAAACACCTTACTGGACTTGGTGCTGGCTACTGGAGATGACTTTGTGGGGGATCTACTGACACAAGGTAACCTAGGGGATAGTGACCATCACTTAATTGAATTCACCACCTGGCATAGGATGGAAAAGATAACCAGTAGGGCAGAAGTGCTAGACTTCAGAAAGGCTAACTTTCAGTGTGCTCAGAAGATTAGTTAGTGAGGCAATGAAGAACAGGAGCATTGGTGAGATAGGAGTCCAGGAAGGGTGGTTGTTCCTAAAGGAAGCAACCCTACAGGCACAGAAAGAGGCAATCCCATTGCACAGGAAAGGAGGGAAAGGGGCCAATAAGCCCTCTTGGCTGAACAGGAAAATCCAGGAAATCTTAGTGGCAAAAAAAAGAGGCATATAGGCTGTGGAAGCAGCAGATAGCTACCAAGGCAGAGTATACCTACTTGGCCCATACTTGCAGGGAGGCAGAAATGGAACTTAGGCTGGCAACAAAAATTAAAGATTACAAAAAGTCCTTCTTCAAGTATATAGGGGTAAAAAGAAGGCATAGGACCTCTACAGGATAAACTAGGGAAATTAATGACAGATAGGGGGGACAAGGCTGAGATCTTTAATTATTGTTTTTTGCCTCTGTATTCCTGAACATGGATCAAGACAAATCTCCCAACTGGATCATAGGTAGGCACAAAAGGGAAACCATACCATCAACTGTTAGTGAAGGGATACTTGGAGGGGCTGGACATGTTTAAGTCAGTGGGCCCAAATGATCTTCATCCAAGGGTGCTGAAGGAATTGGCCAGTGTCATAACAAAGCCACTGGCATGGCTGTTTGAGCACTCTTGGTGCTTAGGTCCTAGAGGACTGGCAAAGGCCCAGTGTAGTCCCTATTTTCAAGAAGGGGAAGGAGAATCTGAGTAACTATAGACTAGTTAGTCTTACCTCTATCCTCATGAAAACATTTGAAAAAATTATTAGAGATCACATTTCTGGGTGTCCAGTGGGGAAAAAAATCCTGAAGGGCAACCAGCCTACATTCATAGGGGGTATATCCTGCCTAACTAACCTTGTTTCTTTTTATGTCCGGGTCACAAAATGTTTAGACACAGGAATCAAGGTAGATGTCATCTAATTGGGTTTTAAGAAAGCCTTCAATCCTATTCTCACAGATAAACTGAGAGGCTGTGATGTGGATGATTACGTGCCAAATTGGCTTAGGGGTTGCACCCAGATCATGGTGATGGATGGGTCATTTTGACCTGGAAAGATGTGGGCAGTGGAGTCCCACAGGGCTCGGTCCTTGGACCTATGCTGTTCAATGTCTTCATCAGTGACTTGGATGAGGGCATGGAAAGCACTCTGTCCAAATTTGCAGGTGATACCAAATTATGGGGTAAAGTTAACATACTAGAGGATAGGGAATAAATCCAGGCAGATCTGGACAGGTTGGAAAAGTGGGCGGAACAGAATAGGATGCATAGTTTCATAGTAGGTAGGGTCGGAAGGGACCTGAGCAGATCATCAAGTCCAACCCCCTGCCATGGGCAGGAAAGAATGCTGGAGTCAAATGACCCCAGCTAGATTGTTATCTAACCTCCTTTTGAAGATCCTCAGGGTAGGAGCAAACACGACTTCCCTTGGAAGTTGGTTCCAGAACCTCGCAGCCCTGACTGTGAAGTAGTGCCCCCTGATATCATCTACTCGCGGTCAACTTATGGCCATTATTCCTCCCAGTAGTGCTCGGAGGAACACAGACTCTACCATAGCCTGCTGGTCCCCCTTGGTCAGCTTGTAGATGGCCACCAGACCCCCTCTCAGCCTTCTCTTGTGGAGGCTAAACAGGTTCAGGTCCTGTAGCCTCCACTCATTGGGCCTGCCTTGCTGCCCCCCTGATCATGTGAGTGGCCCTCCTCTGGACCCTCTCAATGCTGTTCACATCCCTCTTGAAGTGCGGCGCCCAGAACTGGATGCAGTACTCCAACTGTGGCCTGACCAATGTCACACAGGGGGAGGATCACCTCCTTGGACCTGCTTGTGATGCATCTGTTGATGCATGACAAGGTGTGGTTAGCCTTCCTGACTGCGTCCCCATATTGGCGGCCCATGTTCATTTTGGAATGAATAATGACACCAAGATCCTTTTCTGTCTCTGTGCTGTTCAATGAGGAACAAGTGCAAGGTGCTGCACCTAGGGAGAAGGAATCACTAGCATGCTTACAGGCTGGGGAAGACCTTCTCAGCAGCACAGCAGGAAAGAGATCTTGGAGTCATTGTTGACTCCAAGATGAACATGAGTCACCAATGTGATAAAGCAATCAATAAAGCTAACTGCACTTTATCATACATTAGCAGGTGCATGAAAAACAGGTGCAGGGAGGTGATACTTCCTCTCTATGTGGCATTGGTTAGGCCACAGTTGGAATACTGCACCCAGTTTTGGGTGCTGCACTTCAATAGGGATGTGGACAACCTCAAGAGGGTTCAGAGGAGGGTGACTAGTATGGTTAGGGCAAAGCCCTATAAGAAGAGACTAAGGGCCCTGGATCTCTTCAGCCTCCACAAGATAAGGCTGAGAGGTGATCTTGTGGCCACCTACAAATTCATCAGGGGGTCGGGGGAGGGGCAGCTTAACTAGGAACAATGGCCACAAACTGACAGAGAGCAGATTTAGGTTACACATCAGAAAGAACTTCTTTACGGTAAGGGTTGCCAGAATCTGGAATGGGCTTACAAGGGAGGTGGTGCTCTCCCCTACCTTGGGATCTTTAAAAGGAGGCTAGATAGGCACCTGGCTTGGGGCCGTCTGACCCCAGCGCTCCTTCCTGTCCAGGGCAGGGGGTCAGACTTGATGGTCTGCTAAGGTCTCTTCTGACGCAAACATCTATGAATCTATAGCCAACCACTGTCTGAGGGAGGCCACCCATGCCACTATGGAGCAGAAAGAGTTGTGGTGGCAGAATAAGGAGTTTATGTACAGAGTCAAAGGCCACTCGGAATTGAGCTACAACACCCATGAATGGCATTAGCTCCACTTCCCATGGAGAGATTGTAGCTCTTCCGGGCAGGAGTGGTGGGATAGACTGCTTCCCAGTCCTCCACCCCAGCACAGAGAGCCCCATTCCAGGGACTCTTCCTTTGGGCACTCAGAGTAAAGCTCAGAAGATACAGCGCTTCCATTCTGGGCTTCTTGAATGTTTGTACTTAGCCTTTTAGACTGATCTAATTTCTGTATAGTTCTCAGCACAGCCCCAGGGCTGGGAAAGACCAGTTTATGGCCCCAAACTTGGGCCGGTGCTCTTCCTAACAACCTCCCTGGTATCAGGCTATTTTTAGCCCCCCACTCCCTCTCCCTACCACCAGGCAAAATGGGCTGCCCAGCCCACAAGCCACTCTAGGTTCTGGTTGTATCAGTATTAGCTGATGCTGAGAGACAAGGAAGTCAGTCCTGGTAGGGAGAGGGCTGGGGAAAAAAGGAGGTAGGTTCACTGGGGAGGGCTGTTCATCTGGGGATGGGAGAGGTTGTGGGGGTAAAACTAGACCCTGGTCCTGGGGGTTGGGGGAAGAGAGCTCCCCATCCCTCAACCCCTCTTCCCTCACTGCAGACCCCACTAGCCCTCAATTCTGCCAAACCTGCCCAGACCCCACCTGCCTTCTTGATCCCTCCCAAAGATGATGCTAGCCCCACCCCCCCCAGCCTCACCATGGATCCTTTGAGCTCCCTGATCCCACCAAACCCTCCCAGACCCCCTAACACCCCGTGCCTGATTCCCTCCCATGCATGATGCTAGTTCCCCGCAAGTTCCCCACTGTGGATACTGCTTGCCTCCCCAACTCCCCAACCCTCCTGCAGACCCCAGCTGCCCCTCTGCTCCCCCTGATTTTCCCCATGGATGCCACCTGCCTCCTTGATCCCTCCTGCTGACCCTGCCCACCACCACTTCCCCTAACCCTTCCCACTGGCCACCTTCATTCTGACTTAGCTTAGGTCTGATGGCCATTTTTAACTCAATCTAACCTCACCAAATATCTCTACCCAGCCAGACTGTCTTCCCAGAGGAAGCTGCTGGTTACAGGGGAGGGACCATCGGATCAAGGCAGAAGCCAGAAAGAAACATTTGGTTAAAATATTCATTTTAATTATGGCACTAGCTGCTTCAGCAATACAAGGAAAGGTCAGCTTAATTTCAAAGACCTTTATAAAAGAATGTGGCAAAGTTCAAATGCAGATCATTGTAATTTGTACTCTTTAATAACTACACCTTAGTGCACTTGTCTCCATTACAAGGTACACATTCTTACATGTATTAATATTAAACTTAAACAATGACATCACCTCCCTTCTTGTTTGATTAATCTTTAACTGAAAAGTGAGATGTAAATCTTCAACTAACACAGATAAAGAAATAACAGAACCTTTAGGGGAAAAAAAGCAACAGAGTATTCTTGTTGCCCCTGCTTATTACCCTAGTAGATTTCTTATTTTTTTCCTGTCTTAGCCAGCTTCTGTATCGTAAAAGACAGGGAAATTTTAGGTAATGTCTTGGCCATGAATTATCCACTTGGATAATTTGAAAGAAGACTAAGCTAAGCAAGCACATGTTTTTTCGAGCACATAATGACAGTGGTAGGTAATGATACTTGATGTTTATACACTTCCTTTCATTCAAGTACTTTAAATTCCCTTAAACACATTGAGTCCACAACACCTATATAAGTTAAGCAAGATGTTATTCTTCCCATCCTACGAATGGGTAAACTGAGATGCAAAGAGGTTAGACTCCAAACCACTAAATCAAAAGCTTTGGCATAAAGAGAGAAAATTAGACAGTAGCATTTTTTCAAAACATCTAAGGGACTGACTGCTCAGTTTTTGAATCTTCATCTTTACCTTTTTCATTGTTAGCAAAATGCTGGCTTATTGCAGGACTTAAATATTTTGTGCTGTATTTATTTCTTTTTTATAATGAAAGTCAGTACAGTGAAACTTTAAGGCATAAGGCCAATTATCTTAGAAAACACGGCATTATTTTACAGGGAGCTCATTCAACAGGACTTTATGCTTAGCCTTTCTGAAACTCCTGCATCACTTCTAGTATTTCTTTTGGAGACTTTTCCTTCAAGCCTATGTCAGTTTTGGTTATCAAGGAGAAGTAAATTCAACCCCTGGAGGAAAGCCCAGAACTTTCATCTCCAATCCCCAGAGAGTCAGGAAGGAGGAAATTCTTGACTACACTATTTACTTCACAGGACTCTGGAGTAATTATTTGAAGGGACAACACAATTTCATTATTCACTTGACTGTCTCTCTCCTTATTTGTCAAGTTAATAACTGACTGTTTTATTTTGACACTCATAATAGGTGGTAAAGAGTGTAAATTGATCATTTAATCTGACCTGGCACTTAGCATCTGCTAATGTCTCTTTTGAAGGAGCTCAGAAAGCATGAGAATTGGGGTCCTATAAATGTATCTATTATAATGTGCTGATATTTTCTTCATTTGAAAGCTTTTTTAATCCTGGTGTGACATTCATTAAATTTATGATCTGTTTTTAGTCAGACATCCCAATACACAAGTGAAAAGTAGCACTGTCAATTTTTTTACTTACAATTTTTGATACAGTGTTTAATAAACTCTGTGAATGGTGAAAATATTGGATCCCAGGATAACTCTAAAATCAATCTTTAACATATTCTGATGGTCATAAGGCTTCCTAATGTTCAGCTGGAAGTACCTTGGAGCAGAGGAATAAGCAGAAACCATTTTAAGTTATAATCCACAAGTTTCTAATTGTTCCTAATACTTGTATAATAAAATTAATCATCTGTCCTATGGGACATTTGAATAAAATGACCAAATCTTTTGTCTCCTGCAGCAATCAACTGACTGTAATTGGGCTAGAGATTTATATCATAGCCTAATGACGAAGCCCTAAATCTCCCTGCTGACCTGTCCGATCAAATATATAAGAGGTAAGTCCTTTTCACGACTCATATAAGTACTCTGTTCTGGCTGGTTATTCTTTAGACCTAATTTTGAGACTTTAGCAGCTACACAAAATAATTAATTTGCACAGCACAGAAAAGTAATCAAAATGTATTTGAGTAAGTATAAGGAAAAAACCATTTGGTTTCATTAAAACAAAGAGAACAAGAATAAAATCATTGGAAACCATACTTTGCCATCTCTTCTGAAATCCAAGTAACATTTAGAGTACAACATCAAACTGTACCTACATAAAATCATAGCACAATAGGGCTGAAAAGAGAGGTTATCTACCCCAGTTTTCTGCTGAAGGCAGGATTATCTTTGTCTGTACCATCTCAAAGATGGTACAGATGTCTAACCTGAAAATCAAGACTTCCAGTGTTGGAGATTCCACCCTCTCTCAGTAATCTTTTCTAATACTTACTTATTAAAGTTCAAGCCTATTACTTCTTGTCCTGTCCCCATTATGATCTTCTTTTTAAACACCTTCCCTTATTTACCCTTATTTGGATTCTTCCCAGTTTGTCCATATCTTTCTTGAAGTGCCCCAAACTAGCTAGAGTACTTCAGCTAAGACCTCATCAGTACTGCACAGAATGGAAGAATACCTTCCTGTGTTTGATTAATACATCCCTGCTTACTACTATTTTGTAGTTTTGGGGTTTTTTTTAACAAAATCCTACTGTAGATTGACTTATATTTACCTTGATATCTACAATAAATGCCAGATCCTTTTCTGCAGTACTGAAACCCAGCTAGCCATACCCCATTTTCTATTGGTACTTTTTATCATTCTTTCCTGAGCATAGCACTTTGCAGCTATCCTTAATTAATTGTATCCTATTCATCTCAAATCATTCTTCCAAATTACTTTTAGTCCTACTTCTGACATCTAAAGTGCCCAGAACCTCACCTAGCTTGGTATTATCTGTAAATATAGTATCTGTATACTGAGGTCCAATATCCAAGTCATTTAAAGAATTTATTGAACAGTCCTGAACCCAGAAAAGATCACTGGAAAGTCCCACTTCATACCTCCTCTCAGTCTGGCATTGAGATATTAATGTTTGTTATTTACGCAGTTATTCAACCAGTTATGTGCCCACCTTTTTTACTTTCATCTAGACCATAGTTCCTGGACATAACAGCCTAGGGTCTTGTACCTAGGACTTTAGACTACAATACAGCAGGCCTGAGAGATTTGAGCACAGAATTGTCCCCAGTGGCACTGTGACAGGAGGCTATCCCTAGGGCCAGTCACAGTATGGGCCCACCCACCTGTCTAGGGCAGTCCATCCTGATTCGTCTGCCGTGCTTTCATGTAACAAAACCTGATAGAAAAAAAGTGCAGGAGGCAGCCCATTTAATGCCCTGATGCCAAGGACATAATACACAGCTCCAAGCTCCTCTTTATCATGTCTCATGCCTCACAGATGGCATCCAAAATCGCTACCAACTATTACTACCCTGGCCCCATTGCTGGGCTGTAATCAGCCTCTGACCCAAACTTGGCCTCAGGTGTCCTTGGACATACTTTGGCCACATGGACCCCTCACTGGGGCCTGAACTCCAGCTGGCCTACACAAAGTCCTTCAGGCCTCACATGGACCCTATTCTATGCAGTCTCTGGCATCCACTCCACCCCCTTACTGGGGCCTCTACTCGTGTCCCCTCACTGGGGTTTCTGTGTCTTATGCCCCTTGGGCCTCAGGTGTCTGCTGACGTGCCTGAACCCCACTCTTGGTCTACGGCCCACTCAGGCCTCAGGCATCTGTAGACATACCTGGACCTCACTCTCCTTTAGGCCTCCCACTAAGCCACACTCTTCTTCAGGCTTTGGGCCTCAGGCCCTCCTGGCCCCTGTGCCCAAGCCTGGGACTCTTCTCTCAGGGTGTGTTCCCCTAATCTTTCCCCTCCATAGGGTCACCCACAAGGCAATGGGGGCTGAGGCAGAGGTTTTCTGGTGCCCCATACTCACCTTTAAATATGGACATACTAATGTGGCATTTCCTGAGGACTGCCCAGATACAAGCAGCCCCACCACACCATCCTCCCCAGTACAGTATAGTTTTAGGTCATGCCCCAGGACCACTGCTGGCCTATCTGCCTGTGTCTTACTCCTCCTTCACTGGGCTTCTGGATGTTCCTCCAGGGATGCTCACTCTGGGGCACTCTGTTGCAGTCTCCATCTCATATCCTTCCTCTCAGCCACAGGCCCCATCTCTCTCAGGCCCCCTTGCAGGATACCTCTAATCAGAAGGCTGGGCTTCAGCCTCCTTCAAACCAGCTTGCTGGCTGACCTCCTGTCCTCTCTCAGCAGTGATGGCCTCTCCCCCCGCCCCCCCCCATCAAGAAGACATTCAGCCTCTTTTAGGCTCTGGCCCTGCCTCTAGGCCAGTTGGGGTGCCAGTGGCTCTCTGCAGGCCTGGCCTACCTCCATGCCCTGCGGCCTATCGGCCCTGCCCCCCTTGTGTTGACCAGTCGAGAGTTTGAGAATCAGTCTGGCAGCAGCTGACCTCCCTACACAGCAAGGGTCCCCTTTGGCCCCACCATAAAGCCATTCTTTTCTTAAGGGGCTGGCCTGGTGCCCCCAGAGACATTTCCTCAGTGCTTGGGACCCCACCGGGTCCCAAGGAACCTCCTCTTTCCCCATAGTTCCTACCCGTTGAGTTCCAGGATGTTGTTAGGAGCAGAAGAGCTCCTGCTGGGCAATGTTACCTCAGCAGCATTCCTGCAGCAACTGCCAGCTCTGTTCCTCAGGACCTAGTCTTATGCTGCAGTTGATCAGCTCTGCTCCAATCAGGTGGCCTTCTGGCTGTCATATGACCACCTGATTGGTTCTGCAGACACCTACAGGCTGCCTCACAGCCTGCTCAGCCCCTTAACATGGCAAGCACACAAAGGTGCACTGTCACAGGCACCATGAAATATAACAAGGCATCAACCTCTCCAAGCAAACTCACCATACTATGGAGGCAGATAGACAAGAGAGACAGAGTGAAAGAGCTGTGACCCAACATCACCAGGATCCACTCACTCCTTTCTCTTGGAACTGTTTGCTTCATCTGCAATCAAACATGCAGATCTCAAATTGCCCTCTTCAGTTATCTCCAGACTCACCAGTGATTTCCATATCTGCTGGAGGACTGTCATCCTCATATTGAGGGACTGCCAACAATTTATTAGCTTATTTATAAAAATATTATCGGAGGCCATGTCAAAAGGCTTACTGTATTTGAGGTATATCACACTTACTGTTCCCACCTATCTGGAAGACATTTAGCTCTCTCATAGAGGGAAGCTTGCTTGCTTAAACAGTATTTGCTCCTGATTAGTCCACGTTAGCTGTTACTTATAAACTTGTTCTCTGCTGTGTGCTTACACACTGATAGAGGGAATACTCAGACCAGACCTTCTGCATCCAGTGCAAGTTAGGAAGGGGAGTCCTAAAAGGAACATAAGGTATTTTTATAAATATCTGCCTGCTACTGAAGATACAACCCCAGTTCTGGGCACAATTTAGGGCAAAGTGATCATTTTTCACAGAAGTCAAGAGTTTGTTTAGGCAAATGGATGTCATGGCAATTCAGTATTACAGGGGAGGGATCAAAGGAGGAGGGCACAGGAACTGCTGTCTCTTTCAGGCCCCTCTCACATATTTGTATCACTGGGTAACTACTTATGCTGATTTTTTGTAGTCAGTTAAGCTGGTTTTGATTATTTTAAAGCAAAGTGACTACTGTGAGAGCCAACATCTCAGTTAAAAGTACTTCCCCTTCTCTCTACCACCACAACTATCTAAAGGTCTGATTAATACAATCTAGGCACTATCTGTCCAGTTCAGTAACCTTAAATAGGCATAAGTGTTAAAAATAATTTTCTTTTCATTATGTTTGTCAATTATTAACAGGCTGATGTATGAGAGGTTCTAGTTCCTGTCTAGTCAATTAGTTCCTAGGGAAGAGATAATGAGCACAATTTCCTCCTACTTACTGACTTCACTGCCTAAAATTCTGTGTGTTAGCCTACTACTACAAATGTGATCATATGAAAGTGTGAATAGAGTGACAGTTCATTTTTCACCTCATTTATTCTGTTCCTTCTTTCTAAAACAGCTAGTGCATTTGTAAAAATTGCAGATTTATCTTCTAAGTCCACCCCCAACATAGCTAGTCAAATTGTGCTTGATTTAATTTTCTTTCCCCTACACAGTTTCCTGACTGCATTAAAATACATTCTGCTTCTCTGCACTTCCAAAACAAACTGTTGATTATAAGCACTATGCATTGAATTATGTGACTTCTTATGTTACCCTGCTCCTTCCTTTTACTCCCTACATAGTTAAAAAGACTTTTTGTTGTCTTCAATTTGTGTTGCCAGCCTCCGCTCTGTAGTTGCTTTGGCTTTTCTAACTGCCTCCCTGCAAGTGCGGGCCAAAAAGATATATTCTTCCTTGGTAGCTTCCCCCTGCTTCCACCACCTATATGCCTTCTTTTTTGCCCCTAGGGTCCCCTGGATTCCCCTGTTTAGCCAAGGACGTTTTTGGCTTCTTTCCCCCTTTTCCCTTGTACTGAGATAGTCTCCTTCTGTGCCCAAAGGATCACTTCCTTTAGAAACGATCGCCCTTTCTGGACTCGCATCTCTCTAATACTCTTATCCTGCAGTGCATAATTGACTAGACTCCTAAGCACACTGAAGTTAGCCTTCCTAAAGCCAAGCATTTCCACCCTACTAGTTATCTTACCTACCCTATGCCGTGAATTTGATTGATTGGTGGTCACTGTCCCCAAGGTGACCACGAATCTACAGCTCCCCTACCAGGTCCTCCCCTGTAGCCAACACCAAGTCCAGTAAGGAATTCCCCCTAATGAGACCATATACCTCCTGCATTATGTGAAGGTCCTGCATGGAGGTTAAGAACCTGCATGAATGGTTGGATTTGACTGACTGGTCCTCACAGCAAATGTCAGGGTAGTTTAGGTCCCCCATGACAACCATATCCCTAGACTGTATAGCCTCTGAGAGCTGCCTCAAGAATTCCAAATCTAGCTTTTCCTCTTGGTGTGGTGGTCTTTAGCAGACCCCCACCACCAAGTCCCTTTCCCCATGACTTCCATGTATCCTATCTGTAACAGGAGGGGCATCCTAGGGTCACCGTGCTCTTCCCTAGCATCCCTTACCATGCCCAAGTTCATCTCTAAATTCTCACCCGCCATGTCTTTGATGTCACATATATATAATAGGGAGGCTGCCTCTTCATCTCCCTGGGACATGGTTTTCCTCCTGTACAATGGCCCTGCTTCCGTAATTGGTGTTTTCAGTACACCCCAGCCTTATGGGCTATGCGTGGCTCCAACCACCTCTGTACCACGCCCCAAGCCTCGCAGATGTAACGGATGTTCTTCGATCTAACTCAGTGTCTCACTGGCACTTGAGCTGTCCACAGCCCTGTCTCACTCAGCACCTTGTCTTTCTCTGCACCTCACTGGCACTCTGGCTTTCTGCAGCCTTGTCTCACTCAATTTAATAAATTATCCTTTCTGGAGGTGTTGCATTCTTCACAAGTCTTGTTATAGCATTAGGCATTTCCCAAGTGGGGCTCCTACCTCCCCTTTCACCCCAGCCAAACACCCGCTAGCTATTATCATGGGAACGGATATAATCCGGAACATAAACGTCTGGTCAGCTTGGCCATTTTCTCTAGCTCAAGCCCAGCTGTTGTATCCTCCTCTGGATAATTACCTCTGACAAAAAAAACTCTTTAAACTGTCTAGAAGTCAGATCCAGACTGGTTTGCCCAGTCTGAAAAATCAATCAACTCCTATCCCTGTTCTTTGTTTTTTATTCCCCTCTTTTCTAGGGCTGGATGCCCAGGATCCAGTAGCCTCACAGGGTTTCCCTCTCTCATTGGGACAAAGAAAAACCCCATGGAAGTATCCTCCCTCCCCCTAACCCCCCCCCCCTTTTTTTATAAGAAAAAAAATTGGAACACAAGAAAAATTAACTCAGTGCATCTAATGCTACCACCTACAGATGTGAGTCTTTTAAACCGCTATCACTCTTTGGCTGGCTAGGATTCACTCCTGGACTCCACTAATTGCCCTCATTAAGGTAAAACAATGCCCCCCTGGGGCTACCCAGTCTCTTGATTCACATGGCCAAAACAATTCAAAACAGGAAAACCTTCCCTGTATACTCAGGTTCCCCCCGACAGTCCACAAGGCTCCAAACTTTTAACCCTCGGCACTGCTGTGATTGCTGAATGGCAGTGCTCACAGAGCTCCTCCGAGCTCACAGACCCTCTTGGTCTCAAGCCCCATTTCTGGGGATAGCCTCTTCATTCTCAACCAGAGCTTTCATCCTCCCAGTGCTCTCTCTGTTCTCCACACCCCTCTCCCAGCGGAAACTCCCTGCCAGAAGTAGCCCCAAAGTATTAGGTGGATGCAATGCAATGTACCTGGTGCTCAGATAAATTCAATCTCAGGCATATCAAGAGTTCCCACCTCAACCGCACCACTGCCCTCCTAGATAACTCCAGCCAGGGTCATATCTCTCCTCTGAAGAGGTGCTGCCAGCCTCTTCACACTAGTTAATAAAGGACTGTGTTATAAAGTAAAAGATGGATTAAAGATTGTATATACAAAGCTGTACATATCAGGGGCACAAATTCAATTTTGTATATTCCAGCCCTGAACATACCCTATCCTGAATGTTGTGCTACCTGCACATTCATTTTGTGGCTCTTTCCCCCCAAACAAATGTGATTTTTCTACAGACTTGTAAATCCAAGTGCAGGTATTGTGTGATGGATATCTATGCCATCTGTGAGATAAATTACTAAAATAAAATCTTGACAAATGTGTCCAGAGTTCAGACAATCCGTAATTAAGCAGTCTCTCTTGCTACATCCACAGAGATGTTCATCCAATAAGCCAAGCAGCAGCAAAACACCTGTTCTGCACATTCAAGTTCTTAGGCTAGTTTCAAAATCAATAAGCTGTATTACAGCATGGTAGTAGCTGTTCCAAAGTTAAAGCTCTTCATAAGTCCAGTGTTTCAAGCCTCTCTCCCCAAGACCTTCTCCAGATAAAAATCTACTGTCTTGAAATTTCACATTATATTTAAGTGAATGCAAGTATTTTCTTGGAAATTTTAGTCAGTTTAAAAATATACCAAGCTGGTACTTTCAGCCATTTTCCTAATTTTTTAAATTTGTTTTGCTCATCCTGTCTCCAGAAAAATTATGTGACCCACTAAGTTGTAATGTGTTTTGTTATGTTGGTCTTCTGATGTTAAATGCCTCTTGTAGTTAACATGAAGGAAAAATGGAGAAAGGTCTGCTTTCTTAAAATATAACAAGTTGTTTTAAATTGTGTATGTAAAAATTATCAGTATTATTCCCAAATGGGTACACACCTTTTTTCCACTAAATTAGATTTAAAGTAGTAGTTTCTCAAAACAAGAGCAAAAAAATCATAAGGTAGCAAATCCAACACAATATCAGTCTCACCCATTGCTATCATGATGGTCCATAACACTGACGCTTTCTAACCTGCTCAATTTCATTTCACTATCATCATTCTCATTGTTACATGGGCCAGATCCTGTTAATGGGTAAACTTCTGGATTTCCTACTGACCTCAGTGCAGGTAGAAAACACATAGCTGAGAGAAGAACTAAGCTCCAAATATTCATCCAAGTAACTGTACTTTGAATATCAGTTTGAGGAAAGTAATAAAATCAAAACCATATTAGATGTTATGTCTAAGTTATCTTGAAAGTTCATGTTGATGACTTCTACTCATCTGCATGTAAAAGCTGAATGAACTTGAATGAAGCTGTCTTTATATGCACTTTTCAGGCACGTCCAGATGAGCATGCACATGTGGCATACAGCACTGCAGATCCATCTGTAGCACCACACACTACATGCACCACATGCAGATGTTCCTTGTGCTGCCAATTTGCAACACAGGAGAGTGATTTTTGACACTGGGAGATGCCCAAAAAAAGCAGGGTGGTGCACGCAGCAGCAGCATGCACTACCCAAAACTGGAGCCTGGCCAGCCACAGCCATGATCCAGCTGCCACCCAGGCTCCCTGCTTACAGATCACCATGACTGCAGTCCCTGGAGGCCCCTGGGATCCAGGTAAGGCTGCTGGTGCCATCGCAGGTGGTCACCCCAGCCTCCCCTACCCCAATGGGGTAACTTACCACACTTCACAGCATGCCTGCATGGCCATTCCCTGGGGACAAGTAGCAGCAGCACAACTGTGTGCCACTGCTATTTGTCCCCAGGGAAATGCACATGTATGCTCATTCAGATGTTCCCCATAAGGGATACAAAGTTGCATCTTTATCACGTCATAGATAACACACATCAGCTCACTTCCTGCAATCTCTTACGGTAAGGACAGACATTCAAAAAGCCTGAGCCTGAAGTGATTCAATCTTTGCAGGTTAGCTTAATCTGGCTAGGCTAAATCAGTTTTGTAACCAGACATTAATTTCAGAAATGCAGGCACATGCCTACCTTGGCTCAGGCTAGAGGTCGGGGGGCACTCGAGCAGCCCTCCCTTCCCTTCTGCAGGGAGCTGATGGGGGTGTGGCTAGGCCCTAACAGGAGAAGGGGGGCTGGCCACACCCCGTTCCCCCTACAGGGGGGAGCCTCCCTCCACTTGATAACAGAGCATTTATCAGCTCTGTTATCAGCATTCAACATCCCATCAGAAAACAGAGATTGCAAGCTCTTCTTAAACAGTTTTCTGCAAAGGAAGAAATACAAGGACATTACCATCTGACCTGCTGATTACCTCCAAAAAGCCCTAAGTGGACACTGCCCTATCTCCCTTACACAGCATTAGCTAGCAGGCCATATGCTGGCTACAGTCTATGCTGTGAGAGAAATGAGGAAGGGATCTTGGTTTAAGCAGTGAGTGGTGAGGTGGGGAGGGAGGCAAGGGGAAGAGCAGAGGGGAGGAGCCAGCCCTGCTGTGGAGCACAGAGCCCCGCCCATCCCAGAGAGCATGCCAGGATGCTGGTGTCTGATTTAACTTGAACCAGGAAGGAAGGGGTCTGGGACAGACATTGCATAAACCAGTTTGAACCAAATCAGTTAAGTCTGATACTACTTTCAACCAGGTTTATCTCAAACTGGTTTCAGCCATTTTCAAACTGGTTTATGAGTACTGGACGTCTGTTCTGTTACAGGTTTAAACCAGTTTCTGATCATTTAAACTGATTTATCTGTCCCTAGCCTTAGTGGAGTCAAAGGAGGAAACAGCATTACCAAGTCAGTCAGATCAAACAGAGAGAGGAGCATATCATTCATCTTGTTTAGACGCCCCACAGTAAAAGATGCATCTTTGTTTCCCCAGAGTGGAGAAGGGAAAAAAGTAAGGAAAAAAAAATAGAACACTTATTGGCAATGAAGATATACTCCAATCAATGTTACAGAATTTAAAAGGATGTCTTTTATTTAGGAACTACATGCAGTGTTGCCACTTGCTATTGCTATTTAATAGCAATTCTTGTGATAATCTATGGTTTTTGTGTATTTTGGCTCCATATGATTACATGAGCATCTCAACTTTCATTAAAAAAAAGAAAGATTTATATCCCATAGCTGTGGAGAGAAGTTTGAACACATGAACCATAGGGCTCAAAAGCTAAATAATAAATAAAACTGCCCAGAGGGTAAGAACAGACTGAAAAAATTTTATATGTCTTTGAAGGTGGGGAGGAAGGACCAAGAGACATAGGGAGAGTGCAGAGGAACAATATTATATAACAATTGAAAATTTAGTTATATAATTTATACTTCTTCCATATGCACTATGATAATTTTATCTATTTTGGGGATATGTACCTTAAAAAAATTTAAAATATAGTGAATTACATAAAGATTTGTGCAGTTCATCAATCCTGCAGAACCAATGCTTAGGATTTCCTCTCTTGCGAATTAGACATAGGTCTGAATCACAACATTCAAAACTGAGTTTTCATTCAGAAAACTATGTTCAACCAACTTTGTAAAGTGATTTGAGGATGGGGTCATAGACAATTACTAAGATTGTACTAGTATTATTGCCATTTTTTTATTAATTCAATACCACGCTCTACCCTAATCTCAGATCTTGGTTACCTGTTTTTCCTGCAAACCAAAATATAATCAGGTGCCTTTGTAAGAGTGTTAAACAATTATGTAACTGATAAGGGGTAGTAGGAAAACCCTTCAGTGTTCAGGGATGAATGAATTGAATAAAAGAACCAAGTGAACACTTCTATACAAAGGCCTCTCAGGGACCCAGGGGAACAGACATTCAGCATCAAAACTCCCCTGTGCAAAATTAAGTTTATTTTTCTACCTAAGAGGATTTTTACAATCATAGATTTGTCCTCAGCCTGAAGAATGGTGCATGTGCCCAAAAAAGCTTGCAAAGAAAGTTGGGGGGGGAGTTGTGATTTCTTAATTGTTCTAATAAAAGGTATAATCTCTGAACCAAGAATTCTAGAATTTTGTATTTCTACGCACACATTCTCTGTATAAACCACATAATGTGCTGGTGTTGATGGAGTCAGGATGGTTATAGATGAAAATAAGTCTATTTAGTAGTGAAAAATTAATCTCCATATTTTTTCAACAAGTAATTCTACAGAATAGTTCCCTTCTTAGTACAATCTTCTCTCCTGCTGTTTCAAAATGCTATGCTCCATGCATGGCACATTCGTCAGCACAAAAGAAACTGTCTGACCTCTGGGATGGCTGCTTCCTGTACAGAAGCACAGATTTATATCATGGGAATGTGTTACGGAAAGAAAGCAATACACCAAGGAAATAGTGAGGATTAAAGCCAGACTCCATTAATACAAGGAAAAGTTCATCTTCTATTGCATTTTGCTGAAAGGCCAGCTTATCATGTCTGTAGTGTACCTTATATGCAATTTTACCAAGGAATAGAACTGCAGATAGCCTCTAAAAGGACATACTAGCAGTAACAGTTATGGGCTATACTGAATCTTTTCTGGCTTTTCTGTATCTCTTTTCTTTTCCTGATGTATTACACAGAAATTACTCATTACTTCTCTATTTGGTCATCTTCATCCTTCCCATCATGTTCATTTACTCTTTTGCTTCAGAGGCACTCTCTTGCCCAGCTTTCAGATAGGTTCATGCTACAAGCAAGTTAAAGATTAGTTCAAGAGCAGTAACATCTAGAAGTAGGAGCAGGAAAATCCTTCGAGTCAGGACTCCTCAGTTTTATCCACGCCATAGAATAGACTAATTGCAATACTGAATAAGCAATACCTCTTGTTTGGTGTCCTCATCTATAAAAGGAGAATCATAATACCTCCCTGCCTCACAAGTATTTTCATTAATTAATCTTTGTATGTATTTAAATATCTGTGGGAAAGGTGCAATCTAAGTAAAAAAAAAAAATAATTAATAAACATATGCCCCCCCTCTACACATTACAGCTATCATGCAATTAACTGGTTAATTGTGCGATTACCTTGAGACTACTTACATGTGCAAAGTACCCATCACTCCATAAAAAACTCCAACCAGCTATAAATTTAGATCTCAAAAATGGGTTCTAACTTTATAGCTGGTTATTACCAAACTTTAATTTTCACATGCAGCAGGGTCTCCCCTGCAGCTGGGAGTACTGTCAGCTGAAGAGGCTCCCAACCACAGGGGTGTACCCACTGGAAATGGGAGTTCTGCAACTAAGGGGACTCCTAGCCCCAGCAGCTGCTGACTCTAGGCTCTGGCAGCACCCCACAGCTGCTGAGACTCGGAGTCCTGCAGCTGAAGACTCTGGCTCCCCACAGCACATCTCCTGATGCCAGAACCGAGCTGGGTCCCAGCAGCCATGGAGTATGACTGCAATCTTCCAACCTCAAGGATGCATGAAACTTCCCTGGGGGCAGGGAGATAATGGCAGTCATGGTCTTCCAGCTTTAGGGGTATGTGAAACCTCCCAAGCTGGAAGCCCCCTCAGTTGAGGGACTCCCAGATGCAAAGGTGCCCAATGCATTCCCACAGGTGAGAGATGCAGCTGCTGTGATCTCCCAGCCTTGAGACTGCATGAAGCCCCCGGGGCTGGGAAACCATGTGAGCTGTGCTCTTCTAGGCCTGGGGCCTTCATGCACCCTTGAAGCTGCAAGATTCATCTTCCAGCATTGCAGCAGCTGCATCTCCCAGCTGCACGGATGTGTGGGGCAACCCTCCAGCTGACAGCCACTCAACTGAGGAGGCTCTCAGCTATGGGAACTTTGTTCTTACCAGTGCAGGGGGAGCCTGGGATGTATGACCCCACAATCATGCTTCCTGCCATGTACATGTGGCATGGCAGGAGGTGTAATTTTGTGGACTGTGCATTCTATCCCACTTCCTTTACCTGCATGTAACACAAATGGCCCTATAACACATATATAACACATTCTAAATATAACAGAGTAAAATACAATTACAGTCATTACATTTTATAAGAGAAGTCTAAGGAAATAAAATAGTGGTATTCTTCTGCATCACTGCCATGATACCAAAGAAAACATGACACGAGCTATTCCCATAGTACTTCACAAGCTCTCACATGGGTCATGTCTGTTCCATGGTGAGAATCTGAGGAGGCAGAGTGAAAATACAAGGAGAATTAATCCTCTCAACTTTGAAAACTAAAGTAAATCCAATTCACCTGCCTAGCTTGGTTGTGACTCACTTTTAAACCAACAAAATTTGGAGGGATGAATCAGTAACAGATGGTCCAGGAAGATTAAAGTGTTTTGTGTTTTTGAACTTGATTCCAGATCAGTTCCCTTTCATATGTGAAGTCCAGGTCTTTTTTCAAAACCTTCTACATCAAAACTCAATAGAGTAAGTGCATGATTAATTAGACCAACAGTTATTTGGTGACCTTCAAGAATTTTGTATCACACAGGTTATGTGAAGCTTACTCAACTTCTTTCTAGCTTTTCAGACTCTTCTGGGGAGAGCTTTAAAATTGAACATCATTGAAATTCAATCCTTTATAGCAGTGGTTATCAACCTGGGGTATGCGTACACCTAGGGGTACTTAAAAAGGTCATAGGAGGTACACAGAATTGATGTGGCTGATAACGTGGCTGATAAATGTCGTGTGCATGCATGCCACCACAGCACAGCACACAGGCATCCAGGAGCCAGCCCGACATTGTGGAGAGCAGTCAGATCCAGCTGCTAAGTCTGTTGTGAGGGAAGGGCTATGGGGGGGCAGGTTGAGGCCCCAGTGGTAGGGGAGAGAGTGGGCCTGGGGCAGGGGCAGGCACTGCTCAGCCAGGGTGGGATGTGGGACTGAGCCACACACGGGGGCAGAGGGGGAGCGGCTCCCACCGCTACACACACCCCTGGTAGAGCAGATCTGTGCAGGGGGTGAGGGTGGACTGCTGCTGTGGGCTGGGGCTGGGGCAGTGCCAAGCAGTTCCTGGCAGGGGTGTTGGGCTGGGATGCACTCAGGGCAGGTGGCAGTGGTGCTAGGAGGGAGGTTGAGGGGGACTATGACAAATTCAGGAGTGGCTGCAACCCTACCTGTAGCCCCCCTCCCAGCACTGCCATTGGCTGCCCAGTGCAGCCCAGCCCAGCCCCAGCTGGGAAGAACCCAGCACAGCCTGCATTGGCAGCTCACCCCACCCCACACAGATCCAAGGGCACATGCTCCCCATGTCCTCCTGGGGTCCGTGCAGCAGTGGGAGCTGCACCTCACTCCCCACGCCCCCTGGACAAGCTGCTTATGGCTCCATCCCATGCTCTGCCCTGGCTTTGCAGTGCCTGCCACTGACCCAGCCCCAGCCCACTCCCTCCCTCACTGTGGGGGTCTCTATCTGCCCCCCCTTAAAACAAGAAAAAATATAAAGTACATGAGCTGAAACTTTCAGACAGAAGAGGTACACTTGTTAAAAAGGTTGAAACCCCCTGCTGTATAGTGTCCTGCCACTGTCTGGAAGTACTCATGACTGGCAGTTAGACCTAGAGAGCAGTTCAGACTAAAGGTATTTATTTATTTCCTTCAGAGGAAGGTTTGATAAGAAACCCCATGGGAAGGAGATCTATGAAGTCAGCAGAAGAAAAGAATGGAAATCTAACACAAGTTTGAATCAGACCACACCACCAGCTGAGTGTATCAAAATATAAGGGGATATAGTGTGCCTAGATTAGTACATCACAGAAGGAAATACAGTGCCACAGATTAGGCTAGGGAAAGCATGCACTTCACACGCTATAAATGTTTGTAGTGGATCCACAAGGAACATGCAAATCTTGTTCCTTTCAACCTCAGCTTCAACCTATTCTCTTCCCCACACCCAAAATTCTATCCCGATCACCAGCACATTTGGAAGTGGAACTACAATACTGAGCATTGTTTCCATTTTTGTGCAGGAAAAAGCATTTTGTTTGTTTGTTAATTGGTTTCTTTACTGCTCCAGGGACTCAAATAATGATAAATGGCAAATTGCCTAAAACCCTACAATAAAAAAGCAGCGAATATACTTGCCTTTTATGTCATAAATTCTTATCAGATTGCTCCACTTCGCTAGAACCTGAGATATTATATATTTCTTCTTCTGACATCTTTTTCTGTACCTTTTTGCTCCTGTTATATTCTTTTCTTAGAAGATCTAAGAGTATTTCCTCATTATACTATGAATGCTTACAATATGTTGATCTTAAAATAAAGGGAAAAACAGAACTTTCTTGAGTGAGATATGTGTTCTGCTGGGACAAAAGCGGAGAGAAAAAAAGGAGTACCTACTAAATTAGAAATAAAAATGAAGTCCTTTGTTGAAATTTCATACTTGTTGAGCAGGCACCCCAGGTTTTGTTCCCTCCTCATTATAAATAACACCTAAATATGTTGAGAGAAAATGTAGGTGGTAAAAGATGAACGCTATGAACACTTGAGCATGTGCCATGGTACGCTTTCAGCAGAAAACTACATCAGTTTAAACAAAGGATATTATGCATACTTAATACATTGTGTAGTAAAGCGCCTAATTCAGCTGAACAGCTCTAAATACACAAGAGCTTCTACAGAGGCTGAGACAAATTAATACAATGTTAGATGTTCAGAACTTAAGTCCTATTCCAAGTCAGACTTCTGCCATTTAATAGTACTCTACCTTCATCTTGGATCTTTGTGATGTCAAATAGCTAGACCAAACCTCGCCCCGTTTAACTAGGTGAGATCATATAAAGATCATTAACCCAATTTTGTAAAGAAGGTAGTTAGCTGTGTTAATCTGAAGTCAAGTACAAGGCAGGGCAGAGTTGCCTTACAGACTAATTCAGAGATGCATTAGCTTATGTAAACAAGTTTGCTTCAGCATATGCTATGAAAGAATTTACAGGGAATTTGTAAAAGGTAGTTGAGTAAAGTTCAGAGATGTCAAAGTTCAAATTTTCAGAAGTGTCCATTTACTTCTGGGAAATCACTGAACATCCACATGTAGTTACTTCAACTGAAGTGAACTGAAAGTTCAGAAGTCCGTATTTCTTGATAATCTAACAGTCCCTTCAGAGTGGAGGACTTCTTTTTTGTCTTTTTTAGAAGCAGGATGTGTTTGGAAATATCCTTTCTTGGACCAACTATATTGTTGGGTAGGATGTTAGAAAAACTTTGGGACATAAAATACCCTTTCAAAGTTTTCTAACATTTTTTCTAACTCTACAGTTGTTCCTATAAAAGACGTTACCAAATAAGTCCCACTTATCCCATGCTATATGGGAACATCATAGGTACAACAATACTACAAACAACTGTGTTGTGCAGGAAGACCTCAAAAGCTTCCAAACAAGATTCTTTAAAACACAGAGAAAACAGTAGTAAAAGAAATGTTTTTCATATTATACATCACTTGAATACTTTGCAAAACCAGTAAAATAGACTCCCTAGCTCAAAAAATCAAATTCTTCGACTGACAGCCTTTTCCTGCTGTGTATTACTCTATCCCTCATTTGATCTGTTTGTCATGCTCTAGGTCTTAAAGTTCAACCAAGTTTCAGAGTGAGGACACAACATATCCACAAAGAAGCACTTCATCAACTGCCCTGTGTGGTACACAAGCCACAATTATTGTTCCCAAATTAAGTATTGTTTCCATCTTATCTCATGAGAGGTTTCTTTACTTTCATAATTCCCAGTCCAGTTTATATAAGCCCATTTTAATTACCATCTCACAAAAAAATGTATTAGGAAAGCTGGTTAGCTTTTATTTGAATATCTATTGCTGCTACAGGTGCTTCCTTATGCTAGCAAAAATTCATCTAGGATATATCCATTTGATTTCAATTCATGATTCTTGCTCCAGTGGACTGTGGAAAACAAGTACCAAGGTCTTTTATAACACCCTAAAAACATTTCTTCCAGACTTCAGATTTGGCAGTTAGCTCATACCCATATACCTTAACAAAAATTCTCATGGTTAATATGCCTGTGCAAAGCAGTTAGTATTCGCTTCAGTTTTGGCCAATTAGGGGGACAGTGATTCAATTTGGTGATTCAATTTGGTGATTCACTGTCCCGAATCAATTCAGTTAAATCTGATTCAGAGATTTGGTCGCCGCCGAATCAGCCGAATCTCCAAATCAAACAGGCCCTATCCCCCACCCACTTTCCCAGTCCCATCAATGGCTGCCACACCTGGCCCCAGCATCCTAGCTCTTTAAAAAAAAATAAATAAATAAACTTCACAGTCACCAGCTCCTGCCAGGTGGTGGGTAATCCCTGCTGCCCCCCAACTACACCGTGCTACATGGGGGAGCTCTGCCATGACCCCCAGTGGCTCTGACAGCTGCTGCAGCAGCCAGTGAGTGTGGGGCTTTTTTTTTTTTAAGTGCCAGAACACTGGGGAAGGCGGGGCATCCATTGACAGGGCTGGGAGAGCAGTCAGGGGTGCTCATGGGGGCTGTGGGAGCAGACAAGGGATGGGGCCTGGCAGGGGTCCCCCATGGTGCCCTCCTCCCTCTTCCAGCCCCCCATTCCTTGCCTCCTACTTACCAGCACAGAGTTCAGCGGCAAACGAGAACTGCCTGAATCTCCAAATCTCTGAAGCATGTGCAAATCTTTTCCAAATAGATTTGGAGGCTTCAGACTGATTCAGACCTTTTTATTGGTCTCCCAATTCAATTCAGATTCAGAGATTTGGCTGCCAAATCGGGCCAAATCTCCTCCAAATCGAATCAGCAACTGAAGCTTCACACAGCCATAATGGTTAAGCATCAAATTTCATTGGTACCTTTGAGACATGAATGCTATATAAAAATCTTCAATTTTAATAATATCACACATTTTAGAAAAGTTTCATAATGCTTCTTCATATCTATTTATAATATAAATCTTGCAGTGCTACAAATCTGCCATTTAATTATTTTTTACTGGTCCCTGGGTTAAAACCTGCTATTTTCCTCAGAATGATTTGGATAAGAGTTCTGATTATATCATTCAACAATGATACTTGATTTGAAGCTGTCATTAAGGCAGAATGAAAAAAGTTCCATGTGCCAAAGTATGCATTGTAATATTTCTGTAACATCAATCCCACATGCTACTATAATAGCCGATTTCATAAGATGGTTCTTGGTGCAAACAAGATTTATTTTCTTTATCACCTGAAATACTAAAGATACATGATTTATAATGCACTTTATAGCACGTTACTACAGTCTTTATAGCATAGCAATTTGGCAAGAGGAAATGACTAAAATGAAGCTGTATATTTAAAATGTGTAAGACAGAAGCATTATAAACATACAAGCGGAAAAGTGTACAGTTTCTCTCTTTTGAAAAATTATTTCTAAAATTTTGTGCTACAGAAGAAATCTAGAAATTGTCCATCTAGTCCAGTAATCCACCAGTGACTAATCCCAGATGTTTCAAAGAAACGTGTAAAAAAAACCCTTCAGTAAACAGATATAGACTAATCTGACATCAGGAAAATTTTCTTCTCAACCCCATTGTCCATAGTTTAGTTTGTACTGAGCAAAAGTTCTTTGCCTCCTGAGACTCTTGGGTGCTGTATATTTTTTCCTTTTAATCCTTATTATTGTAACTGTGAACATTTTTGTTCTGCATGTACATGCCAAGTAATTATTGAAACCTCCTAAACTGTTGTCTGCAATATGCTGTGCCAGTTTCATAGTCTGTCTGGGCTTTTGGTAAAAAGTGTGGCCACTTCTACACAAATTATTTCTCAGGATGTACAGTATCCATTTTACTATTCACTTTTAACTTTACAAACACTATCAATATTTCTTCAGAAACACCTTCCTTTTTTCTATAGTGAAACGATCTTTTCTATTAGCAAATAGAAATGAAAATGAGGTGTAGATTTAAGAAAACATCTCAGTTGGCAAAAACTGAGTTTTCTGTAAGGGGCCATCACCCATTGAAATGGGGTGCAATCCCAACTAATTGACAGTAGGGTATCTATACTAAATCCTGTAGTACCTTCCAACCTGCACAATTACAGTAAAATAAAAATATTGCATATGGAATAAGGTAGGACTTAATGTAATAAGACTAAAGGTACTAGAATCAGGCCCTGAGTGAAGGTGAATCTCCAGATAAAAAGACTAATGTAATAGTGGAATAATTAGTATTCTGGAAAGAGAAATAAAATCACAAAGGTATTAAAATAAGGAGAGGAAAGATTCACATTTTAATTAATCAAGAAATAGGACAGCCACACTCCCACTGACACTGCAGCTCAGTTCGTTTATCAACTAGATTTTTCTTGTCTATTTATATCATCAGCATACACAATCAACACTGTGTATGCAGGATGGATGGGCAAATATAGATAATTTATGTACAGAACAAGGAAGAACAGGAGGGAGTGCTTTAATTTAAGAGAAAAAAATGTTGGAATAGTTTCTCAAACAATAATCCCCACCACCCCCATTTTTTTTAAATTTAGCATTTTTTCTATAAGCATATAAGGGGGGGGGGTTGCATTATTTTAGTTCTTTGATTTGGGAGGGTTAGAGAATGGGTTACTTACAAAGAAATAAGATAAATGGAAAGAAAAGTGAGAAGGGGGGACATCAAAGGGGGTGACAGATGTTTCTGCTTGGGTTTGCTGTCTTCTCCTCTCCTCTCATGTGAGCATGCTAACTAAACTGGATTGTTAGTTATAGCATAATAAGAACTAGTCAAATTGTGAATTTGATGTTAAAAGCATAAAACTTGGTATGGTTATATAATTATGCATACATATGGATTTTAAAAATGTAGGGACATTACAAAATGTTAATATGTTATGCTATTATTGCATCATAATGGCATCATATATGGAGGGGTGAAGGGTTTTTCCCCCCAGAAATGGAATTTCCAGAAACAATGCAATGATTCTGTGATCAAAATACTTGTAAATTGAAGTGAGCTAGCATCTGAGATACTTACCGAACAGTTAATTCACATTTGATTTTCCACCAGTTGAAAAACTTTCAAGAACTCTTCTTAATAAAAATGTTCCTTTATTCTCAGGATTGTTCATTGTTTTTCGAATAGAGAGGGAGACTTCCTTTGGTCATGAAATCAGTTTCAATATCTCTGCTGCCCTTCCACCACAGCCTCACCCACATCTCCAACTGATACCTCAGGACAGTTGCCTGCAATTTCCAGAGCTGTTGCAAGAGTCCCTAGTCCATAACTTGGTCTTTCAGCAAGTGGTGCCAAGCTTTGCCTTCAGAAGCCACTTTACTTCTTTGCTGTAGTCACACAACATCAGGCTGTCTCACCTTTTCAACTCAGCTGTCTTCCTGGACCTCAGCCAGAGCCCTGGCCAACTGGCTGGGCCTGCGTTCTGTCCATTTTGCTTCATGCCTCTTGGCTGAAGTGAAAACTGCCCTCTCCACAGATGCACTTGCCAAGCTAGAAGACTACCTCCACACATAACAAGCCAACCCCAATGGCAGCTCACCAGACAAACCCCCTATATCATTGCCTTTTTCTCAGGCTGTGGACAGAGATGGGAGTAGCCCTCCCCATGCCAAACAAGAAAAATGGTAGGATCGACCTTGACATCTTGTCTGGAAAGGCTCTATATGCATTGAGAGTCACAGGGTGCCATGCCCATATCCTCACCACCCACCCTGACACAGCTTGGAGGAGGCACCTAGGGACATCAATTCCAGGGGAAGCTCTCCCTGCCTGGTGCAGCACACCCTGTACAAGCTACCCACTGCCAAGAGAAACGGTAAATTCCAGTAACAACTGCTGCGAGGCCCTGGCAAGATGACAACTCTGAAAAGCCAGAGAAACCAGCTCACAGGAGCCAATTCTGACATGTCATACACTTTTCTGCTTCCTAGCCTGGGCGCATATCACACCTGAGTTTGGACACTACCCCTTGCAACAAAATGTGGGCCAGGCTGTGTTACCCCATGAGGGTGGGGGGAAGAGGGGTAGAGAAATTTCAGCCATAAATATAGAAAGTTCTCTGGATGCTCATCCTTTGACTGCTTCTATTTCTACTCCTACCAGCCCGTGAAATCACTGACTGCTTCCTCTGTTCCAAAGCCTGAAGATTTTGGGTGGCATCTTCATAGCTCTGAGGCTCCCAGAATGATTTTCCTTTTCATTTGCTTCCCCCCAGCACACCATGAAAAAAAAAATCATGGCACTAACATAGCATTCCTCCAGGACCCAGAAGGTTGTATGAGGTTATTTAAAACAGTATTTAACTTAACTGGAAAATGAAATGTTTAGGGCCACAGCCATTAAATGGTTTCAGTTTTTAATGGTACTCAAAGTTTGAAGTTGCATAAAGGAATTTAATATCAAAAAGACAATTCCCAAATAATGCATTGACCTGAAAACACATTGCAAAAAGTTGTCCAAAAGAGCACTGCAAGAAGAAACAATAATAATTAAAGAACGGTGCAGATACCATACTCCATGAACTCATGGCATCAGTACTGAAGTTCTAGGTTTTAAATTTAATAAATCACTGTAATCCACAACTGCAGGAAGGTAAAAAGATTGAAGCTAAGCAGTAGAGACAGAACTCCAGACCCCAAACAATGTCAGTAATAGCTTTCTGAAACCTTTCTGTATGTCCTGAGAACCTGCTTCAAATATAAATGCTGATAATAAACAAAAGACGATCAAACTGTACACATTTATATTAATGAAATCAACTAAACTGTCATACTACTTCCCCCTCCCCTCTTTGGCAGGTGACTGGGCAGATGGGATGATTTAAGGAATCTGTGCATATATAAGTTCTGAATTCTGGCTGATGTTATGAAATTACTGTATCACAACTGCTCCTGTGTCTGAGGAACGATTTGAAGTCAGGGCAGCCTCACATCTCGCAGACCTGGAATAAAGGATGGTTGTTAGGCCCTGATGGCCTCCATTCAAGGGAAGGATGAGAATGGAATGGGTGAAGCCTAAAAGAACCAGACTGAACACATTTATTTAAGGGGCTAAGATTTGGAGAGTGGAACATCCAAAAGCAGGAGAGTAAGTGAGGTGCAAATGCTGGGACTTAAAAGTCACAGAGCATGAGAGGCAGTGGGGAACTCAGAGGGACACAGGAACATTGGGCAAGAGAGAGTAATCTGCTTCTGTAGCATAAGAAACTAAACTAGCCAAGGTCTAAGAAAAAGTAACTTGAAGGGAAAAAATCCAGTAAACCCCATAGAGCTCTAATCTAATCCCAAAGAACTCTTCATAATGTAAGAAAAATGAGACAGGGTGTTAGGGTAGGGGGGGAAGAAGGAGTAGGGTTGTACATATTTTTGTTTGCATCTATATCATTTATGATACCCAAAGGAAAGAGTAATTGTGTTTAGAAACTTTTTAAAGCCTATTAGCTTTCAGTGTCATATATACCACCAGAGGTAACTAAACTAAGGTTTCCCACAAACCTCAAGCTCTGCCAAAGGACATGCTTAGGCTACTAGCAAATCTGTCTGTCAGTCATCAATGGTGGTGGATATCTAGGGCAGCTGGGCTGTGAAGGGGAAGCAGACAGATATCCTGTATGCAGGAATTATGCCCAAGAGTCTGGAGCCCATCTAAACTCAAAAAACTTAAGAACATGCAAGTCCAATATAGTAAGAATGAAAAATAGCAGCTTGTTGCGTGCTCAGTAGAGGCAGCTTTACCTATGCTACGTGGAACAGCAGAAAAGAATTTTCTCCTCTTGCCAAAACCCCTTAATAGGCACCCTACCCATGTGGTAAAAGGTTATAATGCATCTGCCTCAAGTGAAAACATAGAGAGGGATGTCAAAATTAAAACTCCAGTTCAAGAAGATGGGAAAAAATACTAATTTTGGAAAAACAAAATAATATCAATTTTCAGCATTTAATTTTACCTCTCCATATTTTAAAGGTATTTCAATGCTACTGAGTATCCTGAAATAATTGAACAAATGCCCAGAGGTTGGGAAAAGTAAGAAAGTATTAAGATTTAGTTCGTTTAAATAAATGTATATTCAATGAGTGTTAAAACGTACATGGGCACATGTGTAACGGGAGTCATTAAAATTCAGCATTATGGTTGTTCTTTCTATAAGGGTGTCCTAAGGTTCAAGTCACATGGTCTAAACTATCCCTTTGGAATAAAGGTATCTTGGGAAGGGCATCACTCCATTTGGGAGGATGTTGGAAATCCTCTGGAGCAAAATAAGACAGGTTTCTGCTTCCTTTATGCCATAAGAACCCATAGCTCGACATATGCAAAAGTATTTCAGGACAGAAAGGAATGGGTTCTTACAGCACTACAGGGCTAAGGGTACAAAATACAGTTCTGCATAGATAAAAGAGATTTAGCACAAAAGAATGTCAGACAGTGAAAGTCCTGCATGAAAACCCCAGATCCATAACAATTGATAGAAAAGGGATTGATAGCTGAAGTGCAACAATGAAATATTTTAAATAATGCTATCATTCAGTTCAGCTCAGTGAAGGGTTAAATATCTTGTAATATGCACCTGGGCTAATATGAAGCCCATAGTGAGCTACCTCTCCTGTTTTTCAGAAGTGTCTGAGAATGGACGAGGGATGATAAATAGTTGCAAGTTGCAGCTAATAAGCCAACATGCACCTGTGTTTAATTAGTCTGACAGACCAGAGAAAGAAGGGATTTTACATGCAAGCAAGGTAGGTTACCATTTTGATTTTAATTCTGTAGAAACCTTTTGTTTTAAACATTTGTGAAAAGGTTTTGGTTCATGCTTAGTAAATTTTTTTCAATGCCTGATGCATATTGCCAATATCATTTTACAGCAATATACAGTAGGGCTGTGCAAAGTTTTGCCGGGCATTTCATTCTGAAGCTGTTTCAACGCATTTTGAGCTCAAAACAGTGAAATGGAAATGAAACAAAAGCCTTCAGATGCAGCTTTGAAATGAAATGAGGGCACTCGAAATGTTTCAAAAGTTTCTAAATGTTCTGAGTTTCGAAGCCAGGCTTACTTGGCTTCAGCACCAGTCCCAGCCTGCAGCCTCCTGTCATCCCTTGTGCAGATCCAGGGGCCACACCCCCTGGGAGGAGCCTGGCACAGCCCCACAGCCCTCCCAGGGTGTGGGCCCCTGGATCTGTGCGCCATATGACAGGAGACTACTGCTGCCACCTGGGACCAGTGATGGGCATAACCCATGCGCAGCCCCAGGAACATTGCTGCTGCTACTGGCCCCAGGCAGCAGGCAGCCTCCTGTAATTCCACATGCAGATCTGGGGTCCTACACCCCCAGGAGGGCTATGGGGTTGATGGAGCCGCTTCGAATGCAGCTTGATGGTGGGAGGTGGGGGAGAGTCAAGGCTGTGGTCCACCAGCCCTACAGAGCTCAGCCCAGCGGTGGGAGGTGGGGGAGAGCAGGTGGTGGAGCTGCTCAGAGCACAGCCCTGCCTCTGTGCTCAGCCCTGGCCAGTGGCTTTCCCCCAACTCCCGCTGCTGGGCTGCACTCCAGCTGGCTCTGCCTGCCCCATGGAGCTGAGCCCAGTGGTGGGAGGTAGGGGAGAGCCACTGGCCAGGGCTGTGCTCCAAGCAGCTCCACCACTGGCTCTTCACCACCTTCCACTGCCACCTGCCACCTTCTGTTGCCAGACTCAGCTCCATGGGGCTGTGGAGCCTCCTGCCACTGGGCTGCGCTCACCAGGGCTGTGCTCCATGCAGCCCTACAGCCCCATGGAGCTGAGCCTGGTGGCAGGAGGTGGGGGAGAGCCACTGGCCAGAGCTGCACTTGGACCAAGGGCTGCACTCCAAGCAGCTCCACCATTGGCTCTCTGCCGCTGGGCCAAGGTCCCTGGGGCTGGTGAAGCTGCTTGGAGAGCAGATCTGGTGAGCACAGCCCAGCAGCTAGAGGCTCCACAGCCCCATGGAGCTGAGTCTGGCAGCAGGAGGCAGTGGAGAGCCAGTGGTGGAGCCGCTCAGAGCACAGCCCTTGATCCGAGCATAGCCCTGGCCAGTGACTCTCCCCCACCTCCTGATGCTGGCCTCAGCTCCATGGGGCTGCGGAGCTGCTTGGAGCACAGGTGTGGCAAGCACAGCCTGGTGGCTGGAGGCTCTGCAGCCCCACAGAGTTGAGGCTAGTGGCAGGAGGTGGTGGAAAGCAGCGGAGAGCCAGTGACAGAGCTGCTCAGAGCACAGCTGGCTCCAAACACAGCCCTGGCCAGTGACTCCCCCTGCCTCCTGCTGCTGGGCTCAGCTCCATGTGGCTGGCAGAGCCAGCCGGAGTGCAGCTCGGTGGCAGGAGGCAAGGGAGAGCCAGGGCTGCACTCCAAGTGTCTCTGCCAGAGCTCAGACTGGTAGCAGGAGGTGGGGGAGAGCCACTGGCCAGGGCTGCACTCAGAGCCAGGCCTGCGCTTGGAGCGGCTCCACCACTGGCTCTCCCCCGCCTCCTGACACCAGACTGAAGTCCATGGGGCTGGCGGAGCGCAGCCCTGGCCCTCCCCTGCTTCTTGCCACCAGGCTGCACTCTGAGCAGCTCTGCCAGCCCCACAGAGCTCAGCTCCACAGCTCTCCTGGGTGTGAGGACCCCCAGATCTGTGCAAGGGATGACAGGAGGCTGCCACTGCTGGCAAGTGACACAAGTTTTGCTTGTCAGCATCTTGAGGTGCAGTTTCCCAGAAAGCCCTGCACCTATCTCCCTGAAACTTGTCAGACTTTGTGCCCTCAGAAAGGGCTACCATCCCTACAATTTTTGTCTGAATCAGGCAAGAAATGACCAAGTTATAGGCGTTTTTATGATTCCCCATTTTAGCCTATGGGCGAAACGTCAAAACAGTGTCAAAACAGCAAAACAGTTTCAACAAAACTAAATGGAGCAGTGCTTTGAAATTAAATGAAATGATGAAATGAAACACTGTCCCTTTGAAACGGCGAAACAGAAGTCAAAACAAAATTATGCTGTTTTGCACAGCCCTAATATACAGCAATAAACTCTTGAATAATATCAAAGATAGTTGAACAGATTATCATCTCACTTGTACTAATCTTACATCAGTCTAATTCCAATAAGCTTTCTGATTGTGTATGTGTGCAAGTATTTGCATATGCATACATGTGTGTACATGCCTAAAAGTTGCATGCAATTTAAATCAATACTGATACTTATCTGGGTCAAGAACTAGGGGATATTTTCCACATTATATGTATAGTATTGCCATTAATCTTAATTAAATGTTTATGAGCAGGCTATTAGGACTTGGCTCTGTGAAATAATAGTTTGTAACTTTCTTAGTGGATTAAAGAGAACAGGCACCATGATTATTATTTTTATTTGCTTAAATATATTTTCAGTATTTTATAGCTATAACTGCACTATGTAAGTACAGGCAGTCCTCGACTTGCAACATTTCAAGTTACAATGTTTCTCACTTACAACGTTTATAAATTTACACCCTGTTTCAACTTTACAATGCCAGTTTCAACTTACAACGCTTTATCTGATGCCATGCCATGCCAGCGAACAAATTCACTGTGTCACTCATCTCCCTGGAGAACATCTGTCCAAACTTCCTTGGACACTTTCTTTAAAAAGAAGACAAGACTCCAGAAAAACCTGCAGCCAAGATCCTGAGAAGACTCCAGCCAAGAGTCCTTCAAAAAGCTCAGCAAAGTCACCTCAAAGAAGTCCCTCCAAATCAGTAGGATTGCTATTTACAATATAAATATATTAATGTAGCTATATTACTCATCTATAATTGATCAAGTACAAAATTCTGGGGTATTTTTAGTTAAAATAGGGTATCAGGCCTTGGTTCAGGAACAAATCCCCCATTTATAACATTGTTTCTTATGAGAAAATTGGTTCTGAGTTACAACGTTTTGACTTAAGACGCAGTTTTCAGGAACCAATTGTGTTGTAAGTCCAAGGACTGCCAGTATACAAAAACTGCATTAGAACTGATTTTTAAATTACAGAAAACAAAACTTTGCTCAGCTGCACAAAAGAACGTGAGTAACTATATCCAAAGTAAATTGTGACAAAAATAATTTTGCTATCTGGAAACATTCATAGAAAAAGTGTAAATGTAAAAAGCATTCATATTTTTCACTTATATATGTTTTATCTGTAGCATTTAAAAAAGTGGGGCACTTTTTTTTCCAGAGACTAGAAAAAAGAGGCTGAGTAAAATTACATAACTAGCCTAAGGTCACACACTGGATTGGTTGGACAGTTACAAATAAAACTGAGCTTCCCTGACCACTAGTTTGTGTTCAACCTAGTATGCCCCAGCATATATAATTGCTACATATCTTGTGGGTAAAAGACTCACCCTTAAGTCAGTTGCAAGCTTCTATTTAGTTAATTGGGGCTAGACATCTCTTCCCAGGCATAGGAATGTATCCCAAGACTCCATCAATAGTTACACCTGTGGTTAGAAACCATAGATGGGTCAGAGAAAAGGCAGGTGTTACATGAACGATAGGGTGAGGGTAGCTCCATAAGGAAGAAGAAAGGACAATAGAAGACTGATTCAAAAACATGGAATGGGGAAATGTACAAAGAGCTTGAAAGCCTCTTTACAATTTATTGTATTTCTTGCTTTCCTGCTTATCTACTCTCCATGCATTAAAAAAAATCTTGCCAATGTTGCATGTTTCTCTCGTTTTTCCTTTAAAACTGCTTTTCCTTCATTCTGAAAGTTTCTTTTAGGACACATTGTACTCGACTTTTTCCTGAACAACAGACCCACAAATGTGCCTTGTGCTTGTTTTTTTCAGAATTGGCATTATTTTTATTGCCTTATACTGCACCCTGTTGCATACTGCCAGTACTACATGCTATATTTCTAATGGCATCTACTAAAATGTGCTTTGTTAAAGCATATCATTCTTATACCCTAACTTGTCTCTCTCACCTACATTTTCCACCTGCTTATAGCACATATAATGCCACTGACACTTGTAAGACTGCTGAGTGTAAAGTATCACATAATGTGCACCTCTAAGCTAAAGTGTGGCAAAAATCTGTCATGTGACTTGTATAGAGTGCCACCATTTAGACATATTATTTTAAAAATAAAAATAGTGAAGTCATGAAATACAAGATTACAATAAAAGTTTAACTCCTTTCTTTATGTTTATCCTTTAAAAATACAACCTAATATACTTGACTAACTTCACTTTGGATAGCTTACAAAGATTGTCAGGACAACAGCTAAAATTATTTTTTTCTGAATTAACTTTAGTACATTCTTTGTATTTCAGTTTTTATTTCCATCAGAATGACCATATGAAGCCAACATTTTTATGTGTGTCACTGCTAGTCCATCTTCCAAATGCTCATTACTTTACCAATTGTTTTTTGCAAAGAGAAGAATCCATTGGAAAGACTGATCTCTGCAAAATGAAGCACCTTATTATTTTCTTTCTCAATGTTCACTTTCACCTGTAATTTCTCTTATGTTTCTGATTTTTCTTTTCCCTTCTTCATGTGTCAGGGTTCCTAAATACTTATGAAAGTAAAATTATGTCTACTGAAGGCGGTCATTTCTGTATAAATTATTTCAGGTACTTAGAACAATCAACTCCAGTTATTTGTGATTTGAGAAAACTCAAATTTTTCCTTTAGGGATATGTGTTCTTTTAACTCTTAAGTATACTGATTATTTGTCTACTTAAAAAAAAATCAAATCTTGTCTAGCTGTAGTCCACAAGTGTTTTACCAAGTGGATACAAACTGATGGGGGCCAAAATTAACTATTTAGAAAGTCAAACCCCAACATGAATCTGGTGCTTTAAAAAGCAAACTTCTTAAAGGGGGAAAAATAGTTTTTTTAACCAATGAAGAATAATTCATTAATAGAGAAACCTATTTGGAAAGGCATTCATATGTATGATAACCAAAAACTCGAATATCAAATATCATTAGACTATTTCAATTCCTTTGTGCCAGCTGTATACTCTCCACCTCAAAATCTCTGCTTGAATTGCATCTGAAATATCTATTAATATTATGACTGGGTTCTGAAGATGCACCAGTATCCAAAAATAATTCAGACTAGAACAGGCTCTGTAGTTGTAAGTAAAGTAGACTCTTACTTCATGCTCTGGCTTTCATTGTCCACAGTGATTCATAAGAACACTGGCTGAATAAAAAGCAACTTAATGCAAAACTCACTGAAGTTAACAGAACTCTCACCAAGTTTAATAGGCTTTAGATCAGGACCAAATACCTGCAGTCTTCCACTGAGCAAAAACCTCTATTCATTTCAATGGTGTTTCAGTCATCAGAGCTGTCTGCAGTAAATTGCATAGTATGGTATACTAAAAGGTTACTGCAAACATTCTGCTCCTACTGACATCTGTTCAACCTCCCTGAGTTCAAAGTGGTAGCTTCAAGAGGACTGGCCCCTGTGGGATTGCTAGGGAGAAACTGAGAGCAAAAACATGCTTGTTGCAACTGCTAATAAAATGGCTAGTGGACCTGTTGCATCCTGTGAGGGTTAATGTGGCCCAGGACAAGGCATCTGAGCAGAGACTAAGAGTCAAGCTTCTTGGGTAATATTCATAGTCCTTTCACCAACTTACACTAGGGGTCTGCTAAATTGCTTAACCTTTGTGTGCCCCAGTTTCCCATCATGTTATTTTAATGGAATAAATGGGCCCAGCTGGTGCCTACACACGTGCATTGGAGGCTGCTCCAATGTGCTGTAATTGCAACATATCAGAACAAACTCAATTAATCGAGTCTGCTGGAGTGTGGTAATTACCGCCCTTGAGCAAACTCTAGTGTCATATGTTAGTGTCCCTGCACTGCAAAGTGGCAGCAGGGGTGCTTTATCTAAAGCCCGTTTGACAAGCTTTAGTTAAAGCACCCCCGCCACCACCACCATTTTTCAGTGCAGGGATCCTGACACTCCAAGCACTTTAATTAGAGTGGTTCTTGGAGCCTTTCTAATTAAAGCACTTCCCCCCACCTCCTGGAGCAGGTGTATAAATGCCCAAAGAGTCTCAGGATTTAACACACCCTGTCACTGTCCAGCATTAAAAAGTAAAACCAGATTCAGGGGTTTTAAGTGCAGCGATCTTGGACTGTTTATAGTTCCATGGCAACTATCTCCATGACAAAACTGTTAACCTTTTATTAAAGATACAGAAGAAGAAAAAGCAAGGGGGAGGGGAGGTACAAAAAACAGTGACAACATTTGGAAATGTAACGTATTAAGTGAGGCTTTCATTATAGCATCTATTCTTCTGTTTCCTTTAGCTGCACAGAGGTTTTAGAAGGAAATCCTTTAAAAAAGTCTTTGACAGTCTTTACATGGTATTGAAGATGACAATAATTATCTTTTTGGGAGAAAAGAGAAAAAGTTATGGGAGAAGAGCTAGAGCTGTTTTTGCTGTTATTATTGGCATCAAAACCTGCTTCCTTGAAGATGAAACAAGACACACACCAAAAGGGAGAAAAAATAAGAGAAAAGACAGCAAATGCAGCTTGTGTTTCTCATGCCAACTTACAACGTTGTTGCTGGAGAAAGGCAGATACAGAACATGGGCTTGTCAGTCACTCAAGACCTCTGAAATTCACGCTAGCAGTGGACTGTTTAAAGTATCATTTCAGCTGCATTTCTGGTCATGGGCTCAAAGCAGTGTTGCAATCCTGACAAACTGTTTTTTTTAAAGGAGAAAAAAAACAGAGGGGAAAGAAAAGGACCAGGACTAGAAAAGGAAAAAGGAATATGAGGGAATGAGTGACAGCAGGAACTCAAGTCTGTCATCCAAGGTGGTTATCAGGACTTTGCTGAAACTGGTACAGGGATTTAGATGACATCAGTACTTCTCTTTGTATCAGCCTGGTTAAGTCACTTCTCAGATTCAAGGTTGTGAAGGCCCACTGAAATCATGGAAGTCTAGTGGCTTAGGGGACGGTAAGTTGGCAATCAGGATAGTAAAGCTTTCAGTCCATCTATTCTTCCTTCATCAGGTGTCAAAGCATGCCTCCTCCCCCCCACCCCTACACTCAAAAAGGGTGATAGGCAGAGTAGTTCATCCTGTCATAAGGAGGATTGAGGCCCCCATAGGGAGGGAGAGAGGAAGCTGAGCAGAGCTGGGGCTGGGCATGGGGCTGCTGCCCAGCTGGGCAGTCCATGGGGCTTGGGGTCCAGGGCCATCAGGGAGTGGGACAGGGCCACGGGTGGCTCCTTCAGGGTAGGGAAGTGGGACTGGCTCCCTGCCACTATGTGCACACAGTGCAGCAGGGCAGAGTGGGGCCAGGTGGGGAAGCTCCTTGCTGCTGCAAGCTCCACACTGCCCTGGCAAAGCACCCCCTACCCACCTGGAAACACTGGGGGCAGCAGCACAGAGTTGTGTCCCTTGCTGCTGCCAGGCAGGCAGGGGGCACTTTGCCAGGGTGGCACAGAGCTCCCAGCAGCAACGACCTTCCCCACCTGGCCCCATTCTGCCCTTCCATGCTGAGTCCCACCCACTGGGCTGCAGAGGCCCCAGGGGCAGGGCAACAGGGCAGGGAGCCCGAGCCCACAGTGGGCAGCCCAGCCCTACCCTGGTCATGGGCTCCACTCCAGCTATGCCACCCAAGGGGGAGGGGGAGCTGGGCTCTGTGCCTTGCTCCCTGCTCAGCACTCAGCAGCTGCTGCCTCCCACAGGCAGCAGCCAGGGCTCAGGCACTGCTGCAGGGGGCTGCAGATGGGTCCCTGGCCCCATAGCCCTGGCAGCTATGGGCCCCTTCCAGTATGGCTGGGCGGGGCAGGGAGCTGTAGGTGGGGGCAAGGGGCACCAGCAGGGCCAGGAGCTGGGGTAGGGAGTGAGGGGCCTGAAGCTGCATGCATCAAATGCCAAAACGTATAGGTATTTAGAATGTATTTTATTATAGTGTTTGAGGTACTGGTAGGCTTCTAAATTTCTATAGGATTGTAAATATATCAGTAAAACTTTGTGTTTAACTGATACATATATACATAATGGCATTTCATGTTAATTGTGGCCTTTGATTTTTTAAAATCAGATCATTTGAGATTTTTTATCAGAGAAAACCAGAATCTCTGGTTATTACCAGAATTATCAGGATGTATTGGAACATATCTTAAATATGGTATTATGGAAAGTCATGAACTGATTTTCAGATGTGCTGAAAATGGAAGTTGTGGGTGCTCGGTACTCCTGAAAATAATGCAGTCAGTAATCGACACAGGACCATATTTTCTTCTAAACTAAAACAACTCTCCACAGGGCCTGATCCATTTGTTTTTGAAGTCAAAGACAAACTCCCTTTAACTTCATTGAGGCTGCATCAAACTCAAAAGGTACATATTTCTGTTTTGAAAAGAGCATGCAAACTCCATCTGTTTTTCAGTTCTGTGGGGAAATGCAATCACTCTGCTTTTATTATTCAGTTTGTTCTCTCCATTGTAGCCTGCACACAATTGCACCACTTCACAAAATATAATATTTCATGGTGCACCGTTTATCAGTCATGTACATGCCTCAGTTCCTATGGTCTGGCCTCCATTAAGTATTTTCTAATTGTAAAGGAAACCTTATCACAGGGCAGCCACATCTTCTCTCTTTAATACTCAAACAAAACAAAATATTTCATCCCTTTAATATAATAAATCTTAAGGTATCACAATGCATCTCCCTTTAAATTATGCTACAGTTGGATTGTTGTACTTCTGGAGGGAAAAAAGAGTTGTAAGAAGCAGATATTTCATGATCATCTTCAAATGTGACTAAATAAATTAGAATTGAGCATGTATGTTGAAATGGTCTAGATGAAGCAAACAGAGGATAGGAAGCAGCCAAGCCTGGCAAAAATTCTTCCTTGTTCCAGCCACATAGACAGAGAGAGAAGAGCTATATTATTTATACAATTTACCTCTTGACTAATCCCATAAATAAAAGACAGATTTTAACAGCACTGTACAAAGTGTAAGGTGTGCATGTACAGAGAGAGAGAGAGAGAATGTGTTTTATAGATAGTATGAATGCCTAGTTCTTATACAGAACTTGTCATCAGTAGACATCAAAGCACATTACAAAAAAAGGTCACCTTCATTAGCCTTCTTTTATGTAGTGGCACACTCAAAAACTTTGGGCTCATCCCCAAAAGCCACTCTCAAACACACTGAAGACTGAGAGCAACCTTAAGTGCATAGCTCCACACAGCCTCAGCAATGAATTTCTGGGTTGGAAGAATGCCTGTAGTCATGGGGTGAATAGAGTGGACTCAGGCCTAAACCACCATTATGGTATAGACCACCCCATTGCTGAGGACAGATGGAATTAAAAAGAGTCAGGTTTGTAAAAATATGTAGACAGACTGCAACAATACAGAAAGAGGAAAGTCTCATCTGAAGAAACATGCTCCATAATCTGTCAATGTAAATTCAAATATTAATGGGAAAACTTGTTCAGTTTCAGAACTTATTTTCTAACTTATTTTAAAACAAAAAGTAAAACTGGTAGCAACTCAAGTGTTCAGTGACATTTTGCCTAAAAACTTTTTAAGTATCTAGGTGATTCCAAACACCTTTAAACTTTATTTTAAACATTCACTTTCAGAAGACTAAACAAAGAATATAGAAGTGATACAGACTAGGACATCACAATGTACCTGTTTTCCCTCTCAGTGTCACAGAATGGTGTCACAGGTGAATGACCAGCCCCTAAAAGGGGTTCCAGTTCACTACTAGTGTATGTGAGTAGTTGCCTCCTTTTCAGGGACTCTCCTGCCACACCTTGATGGGACAAAATAAATCAATATATATACCACAAAGGGGAGACCCTATCGCATACAACAAACAGCATCCACTTTGATGACTTGTTGTTGCTATTACAGGGCTCAACTTGTCCTTATACCCTGTCCTTCCCCAGCCTGTCTTGGCCTTGTAATTCTTAACTCCTGAAGGATGGAGAACGTCCCACTCAGCTTGTCTCACTAGTGGGTTCATTCCACCATCAATCTTCTCAACAAATATTATCAATTATTCAATCTTCTTCACAGTTACACAATTCTTTGCATCAGCACAGTTTTCCCTCCCAGGGTTCTACCCAATAGTGGGTTCAGGAAGGAATCCATCATTTCTTTGTTTGTCCACATAATGGAGTTCAGCAGAGTTCTCTTATTCTCCTCCCTCTCTTCCTTCCAGTTCCCCAGCTGTCCCTTTCACCAGAACTCACTGAGACTCTCACAAAGCTCTCAGGGTTGACAGTTCCACTCACTGTCAGCTGTCATTAGCATCATCTATCCAGAAAGTCAACAGCTACACCCGCTGTCAGACATCATTAGCACCGTCTGTACAGCTCTACACCTCTGCGTAGATCACAGCAACTATCAGCAGTTGCTACTCTGTCCCCTCCCAGGGAACTAACCTTCCTTTTCTTTCTCTTTTATAGGTTCTTCCAGTTCTAGTGGGTATTCTGAGTCAATCAGCTTCCCTTTCTTCTGCCTCTGGAATCTCCACATGTGGCTGCCAGTTGATGATGTCATTTTTCCATACTGCACTCCATATTGTCATCCTGGGTAAGTATTTTGTATTTTTGTCCTAACGGGCTGGTAATGGCTTCCCTGTTACAGTCAGCCATGACAATGACTGGGTGCAGCTGGCTCTCACAGCCTGGGATGGTGTGGTTGACAGGCATGGTCCTAGCTGAGGCCAGAATGGCCTTCACCAGCTGGTTCTGGACAGCATTGTGGTCAAGCTGCCATGCTCTGGTGCAAGGCGTGAAAGTGCATAGTACATTGGAAAAGGTCTCCAATTCATAGGTGCACCTCTTGTTGGCACCTCCCTAGGCAGGTTCTCAGGCAGGGAGTCATGGTGATTTGGTTGTCACAGGGGACTGGGAGCAGTGAAATGCCCAGCTCCTGGCAAACTTCAGACAAGGTTCAGACACCACTGATACACTTCCTGAGTCAATGTTGCAGGCTCAGTTTCAAAGCAAGGCAAAGTCCCGCCATCTCTGGCAAACTCACCCTCCAGCAAACCACTAAGTTAGCCAGGTCTCTGCCAGCGGACTGCCTGGTGATCCTCCTGTGGCCAGTCTCCTTCAGGGCACTGGTAGTGATACCACTCACCAGCTTGTCAGGGTAGATCAGGAGGTGGACAGCATGGGTGACCACTGCAATATCGCAGCGGTCACCCAGGGAGTTTGGCACCTGCCTGCCAGTGGGGGCCAAGCAAGATCTCATTGCTGGCATGGAGTGGAAGGTGTAGCCACTTCAGCTTATCATCTGCCTTTCTGAGGAGGTCTTGGAGACCACTGAGCCTCTCAGGACAAAAGAGGTGCAAGGGATGAGGAATGTGTTCACTGAATCTATCTTCTGCCAGGGGGGCAGCAGGCATGTGTCTAACTTGTGGGCATCCTGCAGGATCCCACAGATGGTTTCCTCTAGGATCTGCTTTGCCCAGTGACCAGTGAGCCTTGCCAAGTAAAGGTAGCTCTCTTCATCCCTCATCTGCTTCATCTGCTTGCCCTGGATCTTAGCCAAAAGGTTAATTTAGAACATTGTCTAAACCATACTCCTCTGCTTAATATTTGTATAGTACTATGTAGGAACACAAGTGAAGATCATGTACTGGTAGAAGTAAAACAGGAACTTGGGGACTCCTTAAGCCTAACATATTAGACTACATGGTTTCATGCACTGCTTTCTTCTGCTACTACAATGCCTGGGCCAAACATGTTTTTCAAGCTTTCACACCAAAAATACATATTCCCAAATTTACCAATAAAAGGCAACATATGGGGGATGCAAAACTTAATATTTTCCCAACTCATCCCTAATGATGCATCATTTACAAGCTGCCATCTATTTCTAAGCTGAAAGTAATGCTCAGGTGATTTGCAGCTAATTTATTCCTGCATAAAGTCTTCTCCAAAAAGATCACTAATAAGCTCATGAAGAACAAATCAAACTATATCCAGGTTTATATGCATATTTTACACAGCTGACTGTAGTTAAAAGTACCTGCAGATATGCAGGAGAAGGTATGCAATCAGAGGATGCACTTCCATGAAATTATTTGTGTTTTGTTATGGGATGATTTAGCTCTAAGAGGATTTCAAGACTGACAAAATTATTTCCATTTTTATCTGCAAATATTTCTCTGTATGTAAATTCTATAACCTCTACTGAACTAAAAAGGAGCTCAGAAAATTATTTCCCATATGGCATCTTTGTGAAAGATAGTTCTCTAGAACTAGATGTTAGGGGAGGGGGTCAAAATAGCCTTAAGGAGTCAGAACATCAATTAAAAAAACCTGTTCCAAGTATGGTAGCACAGTAATTCTTAAATAAATTATTATGCATCAAGATTTTTTTATGCCTTACTGACATTTAAATCAAAACAGCATATTTTAGTACTCAAATCTATTCCTTCCAGACTAGTAAAATATGGTGAACTTGCATTTTATAGTACAACTTTCTTACCAAATATATTAGAAAACTTTGCTCCTTCTTACAGTGCAAATAATAAGACTTTTCAATATAAAATCCTGCCTGGCGATAGTTTTATGGTCTGAATAAAAGTGAAATAATGAAAATATATTCAAGTGGGTGAAATAAAGTATATTAATTTAAAATCTGATGTTTTAGGTTTGTAGGCCCCCTTCTCAAAGAATGTATATTAATCTATTAAAGTGTCAATTCTTAATTTAAGCACATGATGTCTCAAACTCATATATTACTGAAGAATTACTGAACAGTGTTAACATGGTAATAACTATGCTGCATTCATCAATCAATCCTCCTTACCAATTACCAGGCAAGACAAGAAAACTAGGTCTCCTCTGCCAGGTTTGCTATTATACAATTACCAGTAGAGCATAACACAACCTTTGGCAAATTAAGTCACATCTTGTGTTTCCCTTGACTATTGTCAAGTTTTTGGGGGATGTAAGGCCCAGCATTCACTCTATTTCTTATAACTAGCTTTTCCAAATAAAGACCATTCTATTTAGCAACAGCTCACTGTATAGGGCCCAAATACTGTGTAACAGCTCTGCAATTACACTGTAATTACTGACCACTAATTTCAAGTAGTAATTATTATGTAAATCACAAATTTTTGATAACTTTTAATTATTAAACTGAATAATCATCATATGAGATATCATTTTATGTAAATTATAAGCTAAATTACTATATCATGTCAAGTATAAATACCAAACTAGTCTGAGGAAAATATAGTTCCTATAGTTGCATCTTTGTTTAACTCCTAGTATGAGACAATGCATAATGTATGCATGCTCAGTCAGATAAAGTGATAACACTGATTTCTAAAAGATAATAAAAAACAGCAGAAACCTATGCACACCTAACATAAAATGAACAAACAAGTTTGACTTGAGTTACACTTAGAACAGAAGTGTAATAGCAGGCTGCAGAAAGCAGAGCTTCAGGGAGGAGCAGGGTCTGACTAGATGAGGAGGAAGGACTCCAGGTTGCAGGGAAGCTGCAGGAAGCCCCTGCACCACCAGGAAGCCCAGGATAAGTATTTTGGGGGTTTGCATGGTAGTTTTGCCATGGTGTGGTGTTAATCCCAGGATGGGGAACCTTTTGTTTGAGAGCAGATGCTCATATCTTTTAATTTGTGTTTAAATAGCAGAGGACTGGGGTGAGGCTGTAGAGGAGGCTACCAAGAAGGGTACCAAGGACATCCCAGGTCCTAAACTCTTCAAAGGGACTAGTGCCACTGTTAGCAAAAGGACTATAGGGTTGGATAGTAAAGACTGTAGGCGCAAGCCCAGAGCCCATGAGGGTGAGACTAGGGGCCCAGGGACTCAGAGCCTGTGAAGGTGACACTATGGCCTGAGGGGCCCAAAGCCTGCAAGGGTCAGGACAGGGACCCAGGAACCTATAGTCCTGAGACAGTGGACCTCAGTCAGAGGGGTCCAGCCAGAGTAAAGCAGGCCAAGGCCTCATGGCCTCAGCCCAGACAAAGGCCTAACAGCCCAAATCCCCTGCCTTGCAGGGACAGCCTCCCTGTCCAATCATAACATCAAGGCATGGCAGGAAGGGCAACAGACTGGGACCCTGAGAGTCCAGAGGAGACAAGCAAGATGGGGTCCAGACAGCCAGCAGGGGGTGACTTTGCCACCCCAGCACTAGACCCCCTACAAAGTTTGAATTTGGATTTCAAAACTTTACCATCACCTGTATGTTTGTGCACTGTCCCAGGATGGGGATAGAAATGCCTTAGAACTATTCTTTCCTCATCATCCCTCCTACTACTTATCCTCCATAACACATCTTGAAGAGAGAAACTTTAACACTGGCCTCACTCTTTCCAGGTATGAAGTTGGCAAAAGAGCTAAGAAATCTTTAAACACAAACTGCGGTTTTTGTATGGATCAAACTTCAGCTTTATCAAAACATTAAGGATGAATTTCAGTTTCTGTAACATTTGGATTCAGTTACTGAACCCCAGGCTGATGGAAGGTTATAATAATAAAGAATATAAACTAGAGCCCTCTTTTGTCTGAGTGGCTTAAAGGTAACAAGATTGATAATGAGAAATAAAAAGAAGTCAAAGAATGGAGAGAGGAATGTAGTTAGTGTGATTAAGATAAGAAGTAGTCGTGAACAAGCATATGTGCCTTAGGGATGTTATAGATGGAATTCATGTTCTAAGTGCATGCAGTATGCAAGTGATGCTATCAAAGCTCTACCTTTCTTGTGTTAGTAAAGGCTTAAAATTTTGGGGGGAGAGAGTTAATTTCCAAGAATTAAAAAGAAAAATCTGATGAAGTGGAGGACACTATAGTAAGGCCTTTGGATACAGCCCCAGAGCACAAATGAAAATGGAGAGCCTGCAAAAGGTCTCAGGTAAAGAGAGAAAGGAAAAATGTTTGTAGAACTATTACGAATGTGAAAACACTGGATTGAAATGTGTGAAAAGACAAAGGCGATTGCCTGTGTTAGTGAAGGCAGGCAGAGATTGATATCAATGATAAAGATGATAAATCAATATTGTAATTATGAATACACAAAGGCTTATAGAGAAGACAACAAATGTATTGGAATTTGTTCACAGCTAAAAAAAACCAAAATAAAATGCCATACTCCTTAAAATTATTTCCAACCTCACAAATGAGTCATTAATAAAGCTTTTTCCTTATGATACAGTTTCATTCAATACAAATGATTTTGCACCCAAAGATTATTTTGAACGTTATACTAAAATTAGACTTAAAGATCCCTACTTCTACTTAACAAGAAAATGTAAATGATTTTTACTAAATAACATTCTCAAGAAAAACATTTTTATTTAGCATAACTTTTAAATATCATTTCACAAACCCTACATATGCTGAGGCTATGAAGCTGAACAAAATTATAAATGAATAGATTTTTGTTGGCTTACTAAACATGTACACAATTGAGTAGGAAATTGCAAAGTTTGCAAGTATAGGACTTGTAGACATGTTTTACATACCAATAAATTAGGGATGCTATCATGCAATGCTAATGTGGGAGTTTAATAAGACCTAGAATTAGAAATGCGTACAAATATGAACAATACACGTACCAGCCATGATCTTGTATTCCTTACACATGCCAAACTCTGGCTGAAGTCACAGGGAATTTTGGATATGCAAGGAATGCTCAGTCAATCCTATAAGAAGTTACAGTTTCTTTTTAAGAGACAAAAAGTTGAACAAGATGCTAATCTTTTTTCAGAAATGTTATATATTTCTTAACTTCCATTCAGAGGGCAAGATAGACTTCTGATAGTGCAGAACCCTCCTCCACTTATTTATGACTCTCCTAGCCCAATTCTACTGTGTGTGTGTGTGTGTGTGCGTGTGCGTGTGCGTGCGAAGACAGAAGTTTTGGAACCGGAATGACCCTGCAGAAGTTGACTTAGCTGCTGTTTCTTAATTGATCAGCCAAAAGCAGAATCACTAAAAAGCCCTGAAAAAATATATTCACCAGGTCCCAATCCCATCCCAAATCAGGAAGGCATCCTTATTCGGCATAGCATTTTGAATATATGCTGAAGTTATATCAAAGTCAACAGTGGCTCTAGTGAAACAAACAACAAAATATTCACTGAATTAAATAGAAACACATTTTTAGGCAGCTTTCTACACATTCAGGTAAAAGTATGATTGGATCTAACTCATGATCCACACAGTCATGCCTCATGACATGTCACACATGATTGTGAGATCATGCCTTGGATCTAATCACTCCTTATTGCTGGTGTAGAGGGAGCCCAGCACCAGCAAAGAAGCCAGTTCCTGCAGCTAGAAGGCCTCTTTGCGGAGGGGGCTTCCAGCCACAGAGGCCAAGTGCAGCTGGGACTGAGTGCCCTGTACCTGACAGGACTCTTGGTTCAAGCTGTGCGTGTCCCACAGCTGGGAACAAGAGGCACATCAGGTGTGGGACTCTCAGTCCCGGCTGCATGTGTGGGCCTAGGGGTTTCACACACTCCCAAGCCCTGGGGTTTACAGCTGCCACAATCCCCAGGCCCGGGGGTTTCATGCACCCCAAGCCTTCAAGATCATGACTGCTGTGATCTCCTGAGCCCAGGGGTTTCACGCTGAGCTGATGCACCCCTGCAGCTGGAAGCCCTGTCATCTGGCAGGGCTCTCAACCACAGAGGAGACCCTGCTGCATGAGCAAATTAAAGTTGAGTAGCAACCAGCTGTAAAGTTAGTAAAAACAAAAATATGTCTAGCTTGATAGCTGGGTGGAGCTTTTTATTGCTTGAAAAGTACTTTGTACATGTACCTGATCTAAAGGTTATTATGCAATTAACCAGTTAATTGCACAATACCTATAACACATAGAGGTGGCCTTGTTAAATAAAATGCAAGCATGTAAAATTCAATGTTATCCTAAAGAAGGAGGGGCTTAAAGGCCTTCCTGAAATTGAGGAACATCAGGGAAGTGGAGTGGGGGATGGCTTGATGGTAATAATTTAGTAGAAAGATTGTTCATAAATGGTTAACCAAAAGCTTTATGTCATGTTATTGAGGAGTGGCATAGTATTAAAAGCAGCATTATAATTATTTAAAAGTTAGAAAGAGTTACCAGTCTGGATGTCTAGGAAAGTAGATAGATAACAACCATTCCAAGATCAATGTTACCTTATAGTTTTGACATAGTTAATAATATAAATATGTTTGGAAATTTCATATGTATGAGATTAATAGAAAAATGTAAGAAATATATTCACTGAATATATACACTGAATTTATTCTGGAATACAAAAGATTTAGAAGCTTTACATTATGTTTAGACTACCATATTAATGCAAGTCTACGTTGCCTTATATAAAAATATTTATATTATACAAAACTATTGTTGCACAGCAGCTTCAATGAAACATAGCTGCAGTTTATGCTTAGTGTTTTCGTACTGCAAAGAAGCGCAGAATGTTATATAATGCATACAGATGTATTACCCTTCATTGAAGATCAAGAGCTTTTGAATTACCAATTCACTAGATAATAGCTTGATACAGGAAAGACATGGCCGGGTAGTTTGGGATTGGAACAAAACATTTTCAGATATGCTAGTGCAAAACAGAAGCTACAAGGCTAGTTACGTAGTAAAATATCTCAAATATCCGGCTTTCAAATAAAGAAGACATGAGCTCACCAAGTTTTGATATAGGGTTAGAAAGATTCATTGTTCTATTGGTCTAAGTTGGTTTTGCATCAGACTGTGAATGGTTTAACCATATTACTTTTAACAACTGGCATCCTCTGTGTTCTATATCCTCTGAACATTTTTAAAGTAATGAGTAAATTAGTATTCACATTGCTATGGCTTTTCTATTAAGATACATTTCCTATCTTATGACTAAAAGTGAGCTTAATATACTATTCACTTGAGACATAATTTTAATGGATAGAAAGTACAATTACCCCATTTTCTTTCCTGTTAAAAAAGAAACACAAAAAACCCCATAATGCTTCAAGGTAAAAGGGCATATTTATGCTGGATAGTCAAAGCATTTATGTGAGCTTGCTTAGTGAATGCTAGCAAAGTCAGAATGTATGGTATCCTTCACAACCAGTGCCACTTTACATTTGATTGCATTACAGTGAGCAATTTAACTACTGATGTTCTTATAGTGCTTTTGTCTGGATTTGGAATGAAACATTTTCAGACACTTTATATTCCATAACAAAAGAGCAGCTTCCGTCTCCCCACAGGTACAGGGATCAATTTGTAAAATGCTGGAAATACCACCTCCCCACCCCAACTCCTTCCCCCTCCAACACTTATTAAAATATTGGAAAGAAAATTAGTCATTAATGCTTCTAGCTGGCATGCCACTCCCCAGGCAAAGAAGAAAAGAATAACTATCTAAGAGACATCTATAATAATGTGCCAACACCAACCAGCCACCATAACTGAGGGAATCATGGCAAAGGCCTATGCACAGTTTAGTGGTCTAAGCATTTACCAGCCTTTATTTATAGTATATACTGTAACAAACTAGACAAAAGAGGATTTCCAAACAGACCAAACCAGCTAACTCCTAGTTGCCAGATCTAAAACTGTAACTGGATCCTTTTTCAAGGTTATCAAAATCCGTCCTTAAAACTTTCAAGTATTTTGTTATGTAACTGTAGCGGGTCATCTGCAAGAGGCTAAACAGCTCTGCATATTTGTTTCTTTAGATTACCCTGATCTTTCTTAGCTATAAAAAGTGAAAGCTTTGTCCTGTCCCAACATTTGTCGTGCCCACATGCAGAGTAGAGTCCATATGCTCCACTGAAATGCCTCATCCACTTTGAAGCCTCCCTACCCCAATCAAGGGCTACCTTCCTATCTTAAATAAGATGTTGAATACAAACAGCCTCAGAATAATGTCCTCACATACTGCCCCATATATAATATCCCACTTTCTCTATTGCAGTATCTTTGGACACACAGTATTTGCAGAGGGCAGATCATCTTGGTGATGTATAAAGTTTGTAAGAATTAAGACTTGCTGTAGGAATTAAGCTGCTCACCGTGTCTCTTATTTCAGGAGGTAATGTTTCTCTACTGAGCTGGAGCTCATTGGCAGTCCTGCACAACTAACAGGAGAAATGGCATCCTTTGAAATAATAGCTACTACAAACACATGGAGCACCTCCATGGTCCCATGTAGCTGTTTATTGTAGCTAACTATACACGCACTTACTGCCCACAAACTCTCATCTGTGCTGGCAGTAAGGAACCTAACCCTAGGAAATATCCAAGTTCTACTGTAGCCACACATCTCCAACTAAAAAATTATTAAATACTTCAGACCTGAGGAACCCTCTGCTCAGCCGATCAACATTCCAGAAAGGTACGTTAATCACTGAAAAATTCATACTTAACAGCCAGATTTCAGTAATGAAAGCAGTTTAAATTAAATTATGCAGATATAGGAAGCTAAATGGAATTTCATAAAAGCACTTTCCAGATGCCATTCACATTTTCCAAGATGTGGATAGCATGAATTGATCCTGTTCCTGGGAAGCTGGAGACACTCTACTGTGCTTTGTGCATTGTAACACCTCACAGGAGTGACTGACTAGCTTGTGTAATGCAGAAATTAAAAAAAAAAAAATCTGCTGAATTTCTGTAATATCAATAGCAATGAATAAATGACACACATTCAGCCTTGGCAATCCTTGTTGGAATTAACATGATTCCAAAAACGACTTAACACAGGCTTTTTTGCTTTGTTTATTTAATATTATTTATTTATTAATAAATTAAGTATAATTTCAGGGACTGAGTGCACTGGAAAACGTGTAAATCAGTAATACAGTAATTTCATAGCTCCTGAATACTTCTGCCGAACTTGATTATCAAAAAGTCCATTTGTGAGAGACTGGCGGAAGGCACAATGCTGAAGGATGGCCAACGTGCTTTCATTGCAAGCAGGTCATGTCTAACCAACCTCGTCTTCTTCTGTGATCAAGTAATGAACCGCTTCAATGTGGGAGATGTGGTTGATGTTATATACTTGGATTATAAAAAGGCCTTCGATATGATCTCCAATGATGCTCTGATAAAAAAAAAAAAAGCTGAGGTAATGTTGGCCGTAGAGTCCATGGTCAGGTGGGTTGGAAACTGGCTAAGGGGTCAAGACCAGAGAGTGTTAGTGGACGGGTCTATATCACCTTGGTGGGAGGTGACCAGTGGTGCCCTGCAAGGTTTGATTCTTGACCCTGTGCTGTTCAACATCTTTATCAATGATTTAGATGAGGATGTAGAAAAGCACTCTGGGCAAGTTTTCAGACAATACTAAGTTATGGGAAAAAGTGGTGATGCTAGGGGATAGGATGCAGGTCCAAGCAGACTTGGACAAGCTGGAAAGGTGGGTGGAGTTGAACCAGATGCAGTTCAGTAAGGATAAATGCAGAGTGCTTAATCTGGGGAAAAGTAGCCAGTGACATGGATATAGGTTAGGGGGAGACATCCTGGCCAGCATGATGGCTGAAAGGGACCTTGGAGTTATGGTTAATCACAGGATGAACATAAGCCGCTGCCAGTGAGACGCTGTAGTCAACAGAGCTAATAGCATGCTGGGATGCATTAGCCAATGCATCACAAGCAGGGCTAAGGAAGTGATATTTCCTCTCTACTCAGCACTGGTGAGACCCAAGCTGGAGTACTGTGTCCAGTTTTGGGTGCTGCACTGCAAAAAAGATGTGGACAGACACATTTTTGGGATCATTTGATCTCAGCAGTATTCCGGCCCAGAGCAGGGGGGTTGAAATCAATCTTTTGAGGTCCCTTCCAGCCCTTAATTTCTATGATCTCTATCTACTTATAAGTCTTGATCCAAAAACCCCTTGACCCATGGTCTGACTTACAATAATATCCAAGTCCTCACAAATAATGTTATCACAACTAAATAGAATTAAGGAAAAGCTTTCCTGGATCAGAAAAGAAGGTTCATTTGGGGGTAACAGTTAAACAGAATTAAAAATTTGAAAGAGGAACAAGGATTGCTTAAGGTAATTTTTTTTTATTGGACCAGCTACATATTTGGGATCAGAGACCTGTGATCAAAGACCTGAGGAAGAATGTATTGCATTTCAAAGCTTTTCTAACTTCATCCCAACTACAGCGTTGGTGCAATAAAAAAAAAAAAAGATATCACCCAAAGAAATTATGCCTCTCACATAATTTCTGGATCATCATGGCTACAACATCACACTTACCTCTCTCAGGTTTTGATAGTGTAAGTCAGAAGTTAGGCAGAAGGCAGAGTTGCACTTTATAGGCTGATTCGTTTAGAGACCATAAGCTTTAGTGAGCCAGAATTAAAGACTATTAGCGTATGAAGTGGAATATGGGGCAAAGAATACTAGTAACTTCCAGTTTGCAAAAGAAAAGTATGTTTCCAAGTAAGTTATTGCCTGTACAAAGTTGCCTGATAGCTGATAGACATGCAAAGAACTAACTCCATACTAGAGGCAATATATTTGGAGAACTCCGCTTACAGTCAGTAACGTTCGTTTCTTCTTCACGTACTCATATATCCTCTGGCTCTTGCAGTGACGTACATTTGATAGTCTATCCAAGAGAGGGCATGCCTACACATTATATTACAACTGATAAGTAGTAGGTTCCTCTCTTTCTCTCTGTGCTTAATAATGAGCCCTAAGAGAAGGGTATTCCTTATACAGCCTGAGGGGAAATTTTAATAACAACAGAAAATGATGTTTGGGTATTCCAGATACAAGGAAATGAAGCCGCTGTGACTGTAAATAACTCCCACACATGCTACACACCACATTGATTTCCATTTAAAGACTCAGCTTAAGTTACCATTTTTCACATTATATTATTTCAGATTCTGCAGATTTCCCAGAATAAGAGATACCTGTACGGTTTAAGACATTGTGATCTCACAACTTCTGATAAAGTTTCTCTTTTTTTAAAATAAAACCCAGGGTATATAATCAAAATTAAAGTCAAAATCAAATAAATACCATAAGCAAGTGAAGTTCCTAGCTTGCTTGGAGCACTATGCAGCATATCATATTCTCAGGTTATTCTTCCCTTGAGTTTGACATTCTTGGTAATGTGTACAAGGGCATGTAAGCCTCATGCTAAGTATTCTTCGCAAGATTAGTTGGTATTAAGATTTTCCTATAGCTAGGGTTACTACACGGGACAATATGAAACCCATGGAAGCGCTTGTACACGTGATGGGGCTTTAATCCCTTAAGGCTGCATTCTATGAACCTAAATTGAAACAATGAGTTTTTAATTGAAATGGAGAGTTTTATTTTTCTGTCACTATATACATGTCATTGTCCTGGCAGCTGCAGGTGCCTACTGAAGACAGAAGCAGTAAGGGGCCCGATATATTTTTTTTTTCCCCTGAAGCAGAGCCTACGTGCCTCTCCCACAGCTGGGGGGCAAGCTGCCAGTGGGCTGAGCAGCCCCTGAGCTGTGAGGGGGCGCCAGTTTTACCCTGTGTGGTGGTGGTGCCCTCCTGGGATGGCTAGCTGGCTCAACACTGCCCCAGCTCAGGGGGGGCCTGATCCAACTCTCCCATGAGCTCACCTAGGTTCCTCGTGCTTTGCACACCACCCCTGGAGGCTGGGGGCTGGAGCCGGCGGCTGCAGCCGAGAGGCTGAGCCAAGGGGCTGGGGGCTGGAGCTGGGAGCTGGAGGGCAGGGTCCAGGGGCCGGAGCCGGGGGCCAGGGGCTAGAGCTGGGGGCTGGCGCAGGCTCTGCCGGCTCCAGGAAGTGCTCCACTCCCCTGTATCTGGGCTGGGTAGTGGAGCACTTACCCAGAGCTGGCAGAGCCCACACCAGGCTCCTGCCCCAGCCTCTCCTGGTGCGCGGCCTTGAAAAGGCTGTGCACAGCCATGCTTTTAGTTGTGCATGGCCGTGCATGCATGCATCTTAGAGGGAACCTTGGGGGCAAGCCAGCCCATTCCTGGGTTGTGACAGGCAACCTGCCACCCAGAGCTGCCTGCTGAAGGCACAAGCAGCAAGGGGCCTGATCCTGCTTTCAGTGGAGCCTCCCCAGCTCCTGCACAACTGGGAGGTGAGCTGCTGGCAGGCCAGGCAGTCCCTGAGCTGTTGGTGGGCCCTGTCCTTCCCTCTGCCATGGCAATGTTCCCTGGGGCTGGCCACATGGGCTGCTAGTGAGCCGGGTGCTGCCCCAGCTTGGAGGTACCTGATCCAACTCTTCTCTGAGCCCAGCTGGGCTTCCATCACCTTGTGCACAATTCCCACCACCTTTTCCAGCCACCAGCACATCCAGCTGCCCTCTTGCCACCTCCCCATACTGCTCCAGGGGCAAGCTAACCCATTCCCAGTGTAACAGAGTAAGGAGTGACCCTGTTCCTGAAAGGATAGAAAGTTACTGACCCAGAAAGAGCAGCGGGGATGGGAGCTGAGTCAGAGACAGGGCAAGGGTAATTACTTACTAGATACTGCTGGGGAAACTCACACCCCAGATGGAGATCGGCACTTTAGTGGTGATTGGCAGCAATAAAAAGAATGCAGCGGGGCTGTTCATTGCTCCTCAGGGCCACTACACAAGCCAAGAGGATTAACAAGGGAGGGAGACAAGAAACAAGCTCTGCTGATCCAAAGGAGCACCCCACCTCCAGGAACAGACTGACTAGGTAATGGTATAACTGTGGTGGGACCAGATACAGAGAGGTGAGAGACATGGGGTAATTACCTTTGTAGTCTTTGAACCCAGGAACAGCCCCAGAGAGGAGGACGCTGACTCCTGGAAGACAAGAAGGGGAACCAAAGTTAAATATAATGAGCCCTAAGTTGACTAGCCATGGGAATGGGGAGGAGAAGGACCAGTTCATGTTAAAGCTGGCATTTGGCTGGATTTCATGGAGAGCACAGAATAAAATAATTCACTTTTAACTTTCCTAGTTGGGTGATTAATGACATCATATCTCATTGGGGAAATAACTATCCTATCTTTCCATCGCAGATGGAAGGTGTGGCAGACGAGCCCTAAAGGGAGATCATTTGTTAATCAACCCCGAACCAGCCCCCCCCACCAGCTGGCCTCACGTGGCCTGGCAGCTGGAGACACCTGCTGAAGGCAGAAGCAACAAGGGGCCCAACCCTTTTTTTCGATGGAGCCTGCCTGCCCCTCCTGCAGCTGGGGACAAGCTGGAAGATTAATGGCTGCATTCAGATGTGGTTTAGTTTGTGATGATGCAAATGCATCTAAATCCCAAAAACTTGCAGATGTGTAAAATTTGATGCCATTAAGCCACGCGAAAGGAAATTTTCATCATGTGTACATGGTAACATTGTCATGTGTACAAGTGCCTCAGGACACTGCCAACCCCCTATCCCCTCCACTGCTGCAGACAGAGGCAGCAGTGGGGCACCACTGGTATTCAGGCAGCTAAGGAGTCAATAGCCCATTAATGACCCATTGTTTTCTTCACAGGTATTAACAATCCTCTTTTTAATGGTCATTCCACTAATCAAGCTACCTTATCAGGGCAATTTTGCTGTTTTCTAGGACTTCCTATTTCATAGATCCTGCTGCTCCACCTCCCTGCCCCAAGCCCCATGCCTGAGATGCTCATTTTAATTTTCACTAGCTGGCCAGAACCAACCTCCAAAATCCAGGACTGTCCCAGCCAAATCTGGGATATAAGGTCACCCTACCGATAGGGCCTCCTCTGTCATAAGTGAGTTCCATTTATAAGAAAGATACTCCAGCCCTTGAATTTGATTGGAATTTACCTAACATTTCTCAATACAGTAAAACAACTTAGGATGCATTTCCATATACATTTTAAGTTCTTGCCCTCATGACAATGTAGTAGAGATGTTCTAGAAACATATGTATTGTATTAAACTCCACCATGCTCTCACAAAATATGGCAAATAGTTCCAGGGGGAAAAAATGGATCCTGGTGATGTTGGGTCCATTCCTTTGTATCTCTCCTCCATCCACCTCTGTAGTGAGGACAGTTTGCTTGAAATGAGTGATGCCTTGTCATATGTCATAGCGCCACTGGGAACTATTCAGTGCTCAAGTCTGTCATGTACTGATGTTAATATCACACTTCTTCAGATTGGTCTTCAAGATTTCATTCAAAAAACCTTGAGAGCATATAGGGCCTGTTTTGGGAGCTGGTTGTCAAGCATCCTTACGTCACATCTTATCCAATAGAGCTGGAGTCATGTAAATATGCCTTTAATGCTTGTGGTGTTTGCTTGAGCTATAACACTCACTGGCATTCATTCTTCTGTCTTTCCAATTGATATTGTCACATTCCAAAGCTTTCAGGTGTTTCCAATATGTCATCCAAGTTTCACCTCCATTGTAGGGATGGCAATGCCTGGTAGACAAGGGCTAGGGACAAAAGTTACACATAAACTGGTTTAAGTTTTCAGAAACCAATTTAAACATGTAACAGAACATAAATTCAGTGCACATAAGTGACTTTTAAAATGGCCAAAAACAGTTTAAGATAAGTGTCACGGAGTCACAGAGGTGCTCCGTGATTGTGAGGCTGATTGGCAGAGCTGCCAATCACCCAGGGAGCTCAGGTGCCTGGTTGCCAGGCCAACCAAGTGAGTCACATGGCCGGAAGAGGGCAGGGCCTGGCCTTTATAACCAGCTTAGGCCAGAGCCTGAGACACAGTTCCCTTCTGGCTGCCACAGGAGCAGGAGCTCTGCGGCTGAGCTGAGTGGCCTGAGTTAGTGCTTGCAGCTTTACCACACTAACCGGCTACAATGATGCAGGGAACAAGATCGCCCTGACTGGAGGTAGGATGGAAAGCCCTGGTGGGGCTTGGAGTTGTTAGGCGTGTGGAGCCTCTGTATTTATGTTATAGCCAGATGGCTGGAGTATTACGTTACAGTTTACACCGGAGGACCGGGTGAGGCTGTAGGAGAGCGAGGAGGCCTCAGGGGAGCTCCCCAACCGCTTGGGGGTTCCCAGTGCCCAGTTGAGGCACAGTGCCAGGGGCACTAGTGTCGGTGCTGCTGGGCATTATTGTGCGCCAGGGAGGCGCGGTGTGTGGGGTTACAGACCCCAGCCCATAAGGGCGGTGTTTAGCCCCGGAGCAGGGCAGGGACAGAGCGCAAGAGGCGCGGAGTCAGCCCTAGAGAGGGCAAGGCCCCGGAGCGGGGCAAAGACAGGGCGCGTGGCGTGTTGGCCCCAGAGTAGGAAGCCCACAGGGGCGAAGCGCAGGGAGCGCGGTAGAGGCCCCTGAGGGGCGAGGCCCCAGAGAGGGGCCGAATAGCCAGGCCTGGCTAGCCACCCAAGGGCGCCGAGACTAGGGCAGTGATAGCGCCGGCCCGAGGGCGCCGAGACTAGGGCGGTGATAGACCTAAGGCTAGCGCAGTGGGAGCAGCTGAGCTAGCCACCCAAGGGCGCCAAGACTTGGACGGCGATAGAGCCGGCCCGAGGGCGCCGAGACTAAGGCGGTGATAGAGCTCAGGCTAGAACCCGGCCCGAGGGCGCCGAGACTAGGGCGGCGGGAGTGAGCCGGCCCGAGGGCGCCGAGACTAGGGCGGCGGGAGTGAGCCGGCCCGAGGGCGCCGAGGGCGCCGAGACTAGGGTGGTGATAGAGCCGAGAGCCGGGCAGAGGGAGCGTGCCGGCCCAAGGTCGCCGAGGCTAGGGCGGCGAGAGCGTGCCGGCCCAAGGTCGCCGAGGCTAGGGCGGCGAGAGCGTGCCGGCCCAAGGTCGCCGAGGCTAGGGCGGCGAGAGCGTGCCGGCCCAAGGTCGCCGAGGCTAGGGCGGCGAGAGCGTGCCGGCCCAAGGTCGCCGAGGCTAGGGCGGCGAGAGCGCTCCAGACTTAAGGCAGAGCCGGCGATTAGCCAGGCGCCGGCTAGAACCCGGCCCAGGGGGCGCCGGTAGTGAGCGGCGCTGGCGAGCCGACCCAGGAGGCGCCAGCAAGTAGCTGGGCGCCAGCGTGACAGGCCCAGGGCGCGGGGAACGGGCGAGAGATTGGGGCCCGACCCAAGGAGGCGCCAGGTGGGCGAAGAGCCCCGGTGCCCGGGAGTGAGAACAAGGGCACCCGAGGGGCGAGGGACCATACAAGCGTTCCCCGGAACAGCTGCGAGGCTTGGGGCGTGCTGAGGGGGAGGCTTGGAGGCACGCGTTGCCCTTAAGGCAGGACGCTTATCAAATCCCCGTCTGGAATAGGGACAAACAACTAGACCGTCCATTAGGGAAACTGGCAGCCTCCACATTATATATCTTACCATCAAAGTCGTGGCGGGCGAGGTTCTGAGGGTGCTACGTCACCCTAACATGACGGTAGGCGGCGCTAGGGAGCTCACGGCCGCCCCTAGCCGCCACTCCCTCACAATAAGCCTGGTTGAATGTAGTATCAGAGTTAAGTGATTTAGGTCAAACCAGTTTACAGAACTTCTGTTTCAGGCCACTTCCTGGTTCAAGTTAAACCAGAGTCCCCCAGCATCCTAGGATGCTTTGCAGTTCTGGGCTGGGCTGTTTGGCCCCACCCCTCTCCTCCCTATTCAGAGCACTATCACTGCTCCATCTGGCAGAGAAGGGGGTGGGGGTATAGGTGGGAAACCCTGCTCCAAAGTGCCCCCCCCCCGCTGCTTCAGTGGCAGAAGCAGGGGGCATGGCCAGATGCCCATAGCCTGAGGGGAAAGGGGGATTTCCCATGGAGGACCCCAGCCAGCATCTGCTTGGCTTTCCCCCCCACACTTGCCACTTAAGCAGTGAGAGTAGAGGCATGTCCAGACCCTGACCCCAGGCCTGTGGTGAAGTGGGGGAGGGAGGGCGAGGGAATCACAGTGAAGCAGAGCTGGCAGGGGCCTCTAGCATCTAGTTCAGCCCTTACCTGAGGCCTAGCCATACCCTCCAGTACAAGCACTTCATCAAAGACATGATTTCAGAGATGTCCAAAGACAGCACTGACAGACTTTATCCAAAGTTGATTATCATTGCCTATATTTACTTTTTGGGAAAGTTGGGTATCTAGGTAGAGAAAATGCTCAACATTCTCCAAGGATTTGAATTGTAACATATGGAAGAGCTAGTTGGTTTGGGTGGGCTTGTAAAGTATGAAGTTGGTTTGCATGAAGTTGACAATGAGTCCGTGCATTTCATACGTTTTACGAAAAGCTGTCAAGAGTGACCCAGATCTCTTCAATACAGTAGGCATGCATGACAATTGCCAACATACTGAAGATGAGTAATGGAGGTGTTGGGTTAACTTAGATTTGGAATGTAATCAGTTATGTTAAAGAGATTCCCTTCTAGGTGATACTGGATGCTGACTCCAGGTGGAAGTCTAATCAGCAATGAGATGCAGAATAGTTGTGATACAGATGGAAAAGAGTCTTAGTGCAATCACACATCCTTACTTGATTACAGTTCTAATAGCAAAAGGGTCTATTTCTAAGCTATTGCTTAGGATGGTTGATGCCATGCTGTCATGGGGTAGTCTCATGATGGTAATAAAATTTGGCAGGAATGCAAATTTCATCAGGGTCTACTATACAGCTTCTATGTTGATTGAATTAAAGGCCTGTATGCAAGTGCAGGTTAAAAATGTTTTATACTTGTCTTATACTTTATACTTATGAAAAAGGTTTTAAGTTGCTGTACATTTGAGAGAAATGGAAAGTTTTGATAGTCCAATAGTTAGGGTAGTAACCAAGGACATACTTCCATATAAAGAAATGAATTAAAGAATCCTAATAAATACATTTAACTGTGAGATGTATATAAATATGTGTGTGTGTGTGTGTGTGTGTGTGTGTGTGTGTGTGTGTGTGTGTGTGTGTATGTATACACACACACACACACACACACACACACATACAAATATAGTTACATTTTAGCTATATTTCTGGTAAAATTATATATATGACTTTACCAGAAATGTAGCTAAAATGTATCTAACGGGGGAAAAAATGACAAGAAGCAAGGAGTTGGATAACTGAAGTAAAGAGAATAACTTGGTCTGATGTCATGCAGTTTTTAAGACAAAATAAAAATAACAGGGAGGCGGAGCAGCAGGATCGTACCTAATAATTAACAAATTTCAACACAGATGGATAATAGCATTTTGAGCATTCCTACACACCTACACAAACCATTCCAGAGAAAGGAAGTAGATCAACTAAAGTTGACCATCTGGAGACAGAAATGTATTGTCCTGATAAAATTTATTTTAGATGAGCATTTGTCTGACAAAAAATAACCACTGGTACAGAAGGAATCAGAGTAGAATAACAGAATTTTAATTTCTTTTCTGGCATCAGCAAGCTCTGCAGTACCTTGCTGTACACAGTTCTAACAACCATTTAGATCAATGAGAATTAGATGACTACATATCCTGGCGGATCTGGTCCCTAATCTTTCTTTGTCTCAGGTCTCCACCTCAAAAATAGGCACAATAGAGCTGCCCTACCTCACAGCTGTGTTTTGAAAATCATTACATAAAATTTTTGGAGTCATTTGGCTACTGAAGTGATGGGAGTGGGGGAGTTCAGCTAAGTATCTTGTCTGGCAGAGAATCACAGAATATATATGACATGGCTGGTTAGGTGCTTGAACTGAAAGTGAGTGTTGTGCAGCTGATAAATTTGAGCATATTTGGGTATCGTAATGGTTGGCGTTAGGTATAGGAGTTCTTTGGAACAAGAATGGCAATTTGTAGAAAGCTTATGGATAGGAAATCCAGTGGGATTCCCTCTAACTCTATTAACTACATTTTTTGTTCTTTTTTTTTTTTTTTTTTGTAGAATATTTTATAATTATATTATTTTTTTTATACTAATAAACCTCTTATTCTCCAAGATTTCTATAATCCAAGCCACCACAAGATAGCAAGAGCCTCCTTAGAAACTACAATATATGGAAAAGGGAGGTTACTCTGTTTTGTTTAGGGTAATTACAGTGTAATTTAATTTCAGGCATCATACACAGTTTGTATATGGTATGAGGATTTTTAGCATGGGTCAGTGCCAGTTGTGATAGAATGTCATTGACCTGCATCTTTTTTGATAGTTAATTATGATAGATGCGGTAAGTATCCTGTTTTTAAATACAAATAAATGTATGTTTTCACATTAAATAGTATATAATTCCAATATAGGTTCTTTATAAATTTTGACTAAGACTTCTTTCATTTGGCAAAGACTGATGCATTCTTGTATGATACAGAAGAGCATGAAAAGTGCTGCTGTTTGTCTTACTATTGTACAATTTATTAAGTGAAAAGAGTTTGAAGTTATGGTAGTAAGCACGAGTGAGTACCCCTTAGAAGATGAAGGAAAACAAGTTTAGAGCTAAAGCAAACAGAAAATATTGATCTCTCTTTAGATACTGTAACTGAAAATCATTTGTAAAATGAATCTTCCCTTATTCCCTACAGATCAGTGTCCTTTGTCTTTTACGTACTAATGTTGTGTAGAGATGAGTGTAACCTTGAACACACTGGAACATTCATTTGAGCACAGCAAAAGGCTAGTGCTATTCACCATTGAAAAGATTCAAAGCCTGCCCATAAAAGAATGAAAGGGCGATATACTCTGTGCCATCTGTAGCCTGTCTAATCTTTCTGACTGGTACTGACTATGTCACGGTTCTGAGAGCTGGGGATGTTTAAATGGACTACAGCCACCAACTCATTTCACACAGGTTATCACTAGGGATCTGGGTTTTCTGTTTCCAATGGGAAAATGTGGGGGTGGGGAGTGATTTTTCCCTTTACCCAAGAAAAATGTTGGTTTTTCTTTTTCAGTGGAGAAACACATGGCTTTTGCACTTTTGCAAAGAGCTCGCTGCAGGCTGGCAGAGGTCCAGGCTGCAAGGGGCTGGAGGGAGTGGGAGGAGGGCAGTTAGGCAGGGGGCACCATGTGCATGTACATGCACATGGCCATCAGACAGCTTGGAGAGCAGATGGCACAGGTGGGGCGCAGGAGAAAGGATTCAGGCCCCCATAGGGAGGGAGAAAGGGAGTTCAGAAGGGCTGGGGCTTGGGGCCCAGGGCCCAGGAGGGGAGTGGGATGGGGCCATGGGTGGCTTGTCTGGGAGAGGAGGTGGGGCTGGCTCCCCACCACTGCACACACTCCCAGGGCGGGAGGTGGCAGGGGGACTGCTGCCCCCAGGGTCCATGTGAGGGTATGCATCCAAGACCATTTTTTTCAATACACTGTAATTTATAAAACTGGAGAAAGAACAGTGCTCAGCAGAAGAGGAAATATCTTGACTATCAGAGAGCATCTTCTGCAGAATACACAAGGAAGGCAAAAAATCATGTTCCAGAACTCGGATCTGATCAGAAAGTAGATGGGTAGAAATGCTAACTTTTTTTTTTAATCTGCTCACAGCAATTTATTTTAGTTACTGGGATACCGCTCAATAGCTTCCCAGGTCCCAGCTTTTCAAATTTCAGCACAGTCATGCTTTTGCTCATATAGTACCATGCTCCACTACTTTGTCTTTTTAGGTTACACTGTAAAATTGCCGTCCTTGTTCTTAAATCCCTTGGTGGCCTTTTACTAGACTCCCTCACAGACTTCCAGTATATCTTCCTTTTGGCTCTGCCAGTCTCTCTAGCTCAGTCTGATAACCATTCAGGGGCCTTCTCCTTAAGCTCCTCTTTCTTAGCACAAGCATCATGGATCTTGCTCCATAATCATATATATTTGCAAACCTCATCCACTATTTTCTTTGATTCTATTTATTTCTCTCTCTCTTTGATACTACCCTGAATGTTACCTCCACAAGTATTTAACCCCTAGCTCTAAATACTGGAACTAGGTGAAATATAGATGAAAAATGTTCCCCAAATGTTTTAACCTTCACATTTTTCCTCACAAAATTGTCAGGATTTCAAACTTCAAAAAATGTCCACCAGTTTTATAACTTTTATTGTTGTCTGCAAAACACTTCAGGGGGCTTCTTTGTGAGAATGATTTTTTTTACAAAATGAAGCTGTGTTTTAATATAAAGATCTACAATAAAATTATTTCTAGCTGCAAACATGTGTTTTGTTTACTAAAAAAAGTGTCAAATATGCTAATTTGATAAAGAGAAAGGACACTGGTCAGTAGCATTTGGTCAAATAGGAATACATGCATAAAAAGAATAACACTCCCCCACAATATTTTGTAATAAAATGGTCAAGTCCTATCATAAGGTATGTATCCTGAGGAAAAAATGCAGCTGAAGTGAAGGTAGTTGAGGTTGGCAACATGGGACAGCGTAAGACCTTAAATCCTTTTTATAAATGAACTGGCCAATGGTCATAACATGGTGCCACAGGTCGTGACCTGGCCTACTGAAAACGCTTATCCTGATACTGGATCTCTCATAGGGTTTGAAGTAGCACACTTAAATGCAAACCATATCATAAAACTACTATGTGATGACCAGGGAGCCTGGTTTTCTCTGATTAAAAATCACAAATTCTTTGATAAAAATCCAAAATCTGCAATTAAAATGAAAAAAAATACCCCCACCACTATAGAACAGAATAGAATATATAGTGGCATTTTTTTTCATTTTAATTGCAGGTTTTTGGATTTTTATCAGAGAATTTGTGGTTTTTAATATATATAGGTATCAATTGAAAACAATGTTTTATTGATATATTTACAGTTTTTAAGCAATTTTGGAAGCCTATGAGTGCCTCAATCACTATAATAAAATAGATTCTAAATATCTATACATTTTGATATTTGATCTTTGGGTTTCTTATCATGGAAAAGCAGAGCTCCCCCTGCCATCTTATCTCAGAACACAGATCCAGGCCCCTCACTTCCCCACCCCACCCAGCCCTGCCAGTGCCCTTCACTTCCCCACTCACAACCCCCTAACCCTACCAGTGCGGGGGACCCAGCTGCCAGACCTACAAAGCCAGAGACCTGGGTCCACAGCCCCAGCTGCCACAGCTGCCTGTGGGAGGTGGTAGCTGCTGCAGCTTAGTGTAGCACAGAGCCTGACTCCCCACCATGGGTGGCACAGCCAGAGTGGAGCCCATGGTAGGGCGGGTGTGGGCGTCCTGATATGGGCTCAGGCAGGGGGGGCCTGCTACCTGCCACTGTGGACTCCCACTGTGTACTCTCCAGGGGTGGGTGCAAGGAGACCTGTGCCCCCCAGGTCTGTGCACGGAGTCGGTGTGGGAGGTGAGCTGCCCACTGTGGGCTTGGGCTCCCCACCCTGCCACCCTCCCCCAGTGGGTGGGACCTGGCATGGCAGGACAGAGCAGATGAGGTAGGGAGGGTCCTTGCCGCTGTGAGCCCCCCACTGCCCTGGTGACATGCCCCCTGCATGCCCAGCAGCAGTGAGGGATACAGTCCTGTGCCACTGTCCCCGTTGCTGCTGGGGACACAGGGGAGACCTCGCCAGAGTGACATGGGGCTTGCAGCAGCAAGGAGCTTCCCTGCCAGGCTCTGCTCTGATTCTGCTGCATCAGGTCCCACCCACTGGCCTGTGGAGGCCCCAGGGGAGGACAGCAAGGTGGGGAGCCCGAGACTGCAGTGGGTAGCTTGTACCCGCCTCACACACAGACCTTGGGGGCAGTGGGTCCCCTGTCACCTCCCACCCCAGGACTGTGTGCAGAGATGGGGAGCCAGCCCCATCTCCTACCCCAGACAAGCCACCCATGGCCCCATCTGACTCCCCTCCCATGGCTGCGCATTCTGGCCCTGGGCCCCAAACCCCAGCCCTGCTGAACTCCCTCCCTCCCTATGGGGACCTCAATCCTCCCTCCTGCTCCCCACCAGACTTATCTGTGGCAGCTGCTCTCCAGGCTACCTGGTAGCCATGTACCTATATATGCACATAACAGTGAGGAAATGTATGTACAGTGATTTACTTTGTAACTAGAGCGGTAATCTAACAGATTCACAAGTGCATATTTCAGGGCTCCAGCACGCTTACAGGCTGCTCAGATTTTGTCCCCCCCAAACATGGTTCTCTTTCTGCTTCTCCTCAGAACTCACCTAGTTACTATACAGGGTATGTGCACATGCTACACTTATTAACCTAACCAGGGTTAGGTTATCTAAGTTCCTATCTGTACACATATTTGGGGAGGCTAGATCAGGAAAAAGTATGACCAGCCTGGTCTAACTTAGTTTACCTAAGACATAGGTGGGCAAAATGTAGCCTGGGGGCCAGATGCAGCCTGCCGGGCCATTCTATCCAGCCCACAGGGCCCCCCCCAAAATTAAGAAAATTAATATTTATCTGCCCCTGGCTGCCTGTCATGTGACCCTCAATCGCTTGATAAAACTCAGTAAGCGGCCCTCCACCCAAAATAATTGCCCACCCCTGACCTAAGAGGTATACTAAGTTAGAGTAGGCATGACTTACCCAATCTACCAAACAACTGTGCGTGTTAATGTGGCTCCAGGGTTAGAAAAAGGCCGGACACTTGCCCCAACCCTAAGGCTGCACTTTTCCTACCTCCCATCCCTACCCTAACCAGGTACTTTAGCCCTCAGACCCCCCTCTCCCTCCAGACAGACAACTCCCTCCTGCAGACCCACCAACATCCCCTTGACCTTGCCTGCCCATCCCCCACCATGACTTACTTTGATTGTGTTCCCAGACTGGCTACCAGCACCAGAAAATGTGTGAGCACATGGGGACCTGATCCATCATACCAGTTAAAGTAAGCCACGCGATCAGAGAGTGGGTCCCACAAACATGTGCACATGCCCTTAAGCAATCAGTTTTTGTATAAGATTCACACAAGCACTGACATAAGAAATAATAGCAAAACATGGCCCATGCTGTGCACCACTTACAAAGTGAATTCAACTTAATTCTTGTTCTGGTTTTGTATGCATCAGATACATTGCTGTACTAGAAAACAACCATCTCCACACTCACAGTCCTATTCCCTGGATTGCTGCAACCTGACAGAAATTTGTACGAGACCCTTACTTCTCAAGGGTGTGTTCTACTGCTTTGCATTTGGGATGCATCCTGCCTCTGACAGTGCATCGGTCCTACAGTGATCTCTCCCCTCCAATGCCTGCAGGATTTCTTATACGCTCTCTAAAGGAGCTGCAAGAGAGTCTTTCCTCTTTCACTCATTAGGAAGCATGAAGCAGATGAGTCTATCAGCAGGTAGCAGCCATTACTGTCAACAGGAGTTACATGGGTGTATCAAGTGGCAAATAGACCCCTAAGAGTTTTGCATCTCTTCTCTCATAATTTTCTTTTGCTTCAACTGAGACAGATACTATTTTATTTTAACAAGTGAAACTGCCATCAATTTCACATGCTGGAGGGAGCAAGCACCTCACACAACTGAGCTGAGCCTGGCTATCTCTAGGCACATAATGTTTAATTATTAACAACATCAGGAAATTGTACTATTAAACACCATGGCTAAAAAGAGGCATTGCTTTAATTTTAATCAACCCACTTTATAGATTATCATCCATATTTTGAACACTGTATTACAGTACACAACCCATTTTCAAATATCACTTACAATTTGCAAGCCTGTAAAAAAACTATCCACATTTAATGTTTAACTTAATATAGTTGATTAAGATTGGCTCAAACAATGAAGTGCATGGATAAATTGACTTACTGCAGTATCAGGACCTGATGTAAAGCCACTGAATTCAATAAAAGTTTCTACATTGTCTCTGATGAAGTGATGATCATTTCATGGAAGCACTGCGAAGCACGTAAGTGACAGACTCCTCACAAATAGAAAGGGCTAGATCTAGTGCCTTTTTTCTTACAAAACTTGAGTTTCTGCTTTAAGGAACAAGTGGGTCAAGAGGCATTGCAAACAACCCCTTTGGCCCTAAAGAAGATTCAACCTCCATTAGGGCAAGATTGCACATGCGGGAGAAGGCCAGCAAGACTAGTAGCTGTTTTCTCTACTATTAAGAACCCTGGCTTGGATTTCCTGGTCTATCCCACTGCCTGGAGAAAGACCTACCCCAACACTTCTCTTTTCTTTGTTAAAACAGCTCTGTGATATAGTGTAACAAGTGGGTGTCCCGGGGTGAGTCTAAACATAGGCCCACCCATTTGTCTTAGGGCCAACCGCCCACCTCCTCATCTGCCATGCCTTAACATTACTAATTACCCCATGTTAATCAGGCAGGAGGCTATCCGTTTATCTGCCCTGATGACAAGGGCCTATGTATACAACTCTGACCTTGCCTTATCGTATCCCATGCCTTGCAGATGTTTCCTCCAGCTAGCTAACACTGGGACCCAAGCTCTGGAGTCTCATTCGGGACTCTCACTCACCACTTGAGCTCACGGTCCCAGCACTCACTCTGGGTTCTCTTTTTTACACATATACTCTTGGGCCTCCAAGCCCACACACCTTGGGCCTCCAAAGCCTGTCCCCAAGCCATCCATGGACTACCCCCTTATCCCTGGCCCCAGGAGCTTCCTTAATAGCTCCCCAAGGCTCAGGGCCCCACCCCCTGGAGCTTCAAGCTGGCTCTTATATGCAGCCTCAGACCTCCACCAAGAGTCTGGGTGCTACCACAGGTCCCTCCACTGCCCTGGGCTCTGCCTCAGTACTCTCAGGGAGCCTGGGCTCCCCATGCTCAATCTCACCCACCAGGGATGTGGGGCTGGGTTTAGGAAGTGCCTCATACTCATCCTTCACTGGGGTGGTAACTGGCCTGAAATTTCTAGGAGACTGTCCCACCACAGCCAGTCTCACCAGGCCATCTGTCCTTGGCAGGGTGCAGTTTCCAGTCATGCCCAGGACCATGGAGCCTCCTCCTTCTCCACAGCCCAGCTCTTACTGCCAAGATGTTGCTCTGAGCATCAGCCCAGCCGGCTGGTGTTCTCCCCAGCTGCTGGCAGCAAACTGCTGCCTCCTTGCAGTTCAGGGGTCAGCTCTTATAGAGCACAGCAGGGCCCTGCTCGCAATCAGGCCACTCCGCCTAACAGGCATTGCAGGCCACTGCAAGCTGCCTAGCTGCCACTCAGGCTTCTGCCAATAAGAGAGCATCCTGTGCTCTGTTACAGATAGAAAGGAGAAAATTCAGAGTCTGACTGCTTACTCAGGTCACATTCACTCCCAACCAATAGCAGTAATACCATATGTGCCATCTCTATACTTTCTCCAACCTCATCTGCTCATACACAGCAGCTAAAACTTCCTCATAGATAGGGAGAATTTTTTTGCCTACTCTCCTGTTTCTGGGAGATTAAAAGGGTGATTGTGCCTCATATGTCCCATTCTCCTTATCACTTTCCAGTTCTAAGGGATTCAGTTCTAAGGTCTTCCACCATGCTGAAACCTTCCAAACAAATTAAGACATTAACAGTCAGGTTATCTGTTCCTACTTCCCTGATGTGACCTCAGTGAGTAAGCTGTTTAGACATCAGTTGTGGAAACAATGGAGAGACTCTAAATCTTACCACCCATTTAAATTGATGGCAGTCATATCATACTGACAGTAGTGGACATTACTGGGTAGAGTAAAAAATGATGTTGGCACACAGCTAGACTGTGTGGGAATTGATAAGCCTTTTGGGAACCTGTCCTGTATTAGCATTAGTCCAGAATGAAGTCAGAGGTAGAACTTGATGAAAACAAAAAGTTTGAATGTACCAGCTTACATTAATGAGAGGCAAGATTTGTGAGGTCAAAGAATAACTTATTGGACAATCCTTACAGTTGGGAGAGATATTAGACAAGCTTTCAAGCACAAAATGCACTTCCTCAGGTTTTGTACCCAAAAGCTTGTCTAACATCTCCAACCATAACAATTGTCCAATAAAATATTTCTCGCCTCAAAATTTTTCTTCATGCATATTCTGTGGACCATTGTGACTGCCAACACTGCTACAACTTACATTAATGGAAGGTTTGGTTCGACCAGTGGGAAGCAGTGCTTTGTGCTGTAACCAGTTTAAGTAGTTGGACATCTCAAGTGGCAGGCAAGCCATGAGCAGCTTAAGAAAGCTAGCTACTACAATAAATCTTTCAAACTTTATTTTTAATATATGGCCTTACCCTCCCCACAAGCAAGGTATACTGCACCAGCATGTAAAAGAAAAGAGTTATTTTGATGCTTAAATTAATGCCCTAAATTGTTACAGCAGATAAGTATCCTTGTAGTCCAATCTTAATTTTAAAATGTGAGACAAATGCAAACAAGTCTGGCATGTCTCAGACCTGCTTCTCTCACTGTCATACCATCATATAGACTAATCATGTTGTATTAGCATTATCTGCTACCATGATGGATCGTATACAACATGACATGTGCCCCACAATATATCTTTGAAGAGTCTGGAGTTAATGCACTTGGCAACTTATGAAAAGAAACCTTCTTCCTCCCACTGTTTAGTATGGTAGAGAATAGGATGTTAATTCACTACACCTAGACAGCTCTGGTGGCTGCTTTTGTCTTTTCTATGTTGTGTGATGTCAAACTGGCTTTAATCCTCTCCTACGTACATTGTCCCAAAATGCTAAACAGCAGCTGTCACAGATTTTGCGTTACTTAGTTAACAAAAATCTACTGCATTGTGCTTGTTTTATAAACAAATGGTTGTTCCCCATTCAAGTGCAATATTTAACAAAACCACCAAAAGACAATCAGATTCACCCCCACCTCCGAGACGCAATTTGGATTGTCTCTGCCCTGTGGAAAGTCACTTCCCCTTTTTTCGTCATCCATGTATCAGCAGAACCTTTCCCACCTCCTTCAGCCAGATAGGCAGGGACTTTTACTTCACCTTGCATCACTTGTAACTACACCCCTTTTTTCTCCAAACCCATTCTGCTCAGTTCAATAGCCTTTCCCTGAGTGACCATTCTGTATTGTATTTCCTTGACACTACTTTCCTTATAGGTTTTCCCCATTGCTTCACAACTCACTTTTTCTTGACTGATTGCAATCTGCTTTGTGATACCCCATCCAATTCTAACTCTCACTAAACCCTGTTTGTTCTGAAACTACAATGGTCTGCATGTCCAATTCATTAGCAGAAGCAGTTGGTTGAATGGACAGTTTGCAGCAAAGCAGGTACTGGCACAGAAGGCCAATCAGTGAGGTAATTTTCAATCAGTACTTTGAAGTATCTATATTGTCTCTAATTTAAACTTCTTTGAAAAGCTTCTCTTTTATTGTTTTAGTTAATAGCTTAAATGAGACTTTTTCTTTCTTTCAAACCATTTCATTTATATCTACAATTGCTTTTTAGTAATAGCATGTTAGTGCCATAAGATTATTTTTCACATTCTTTTGTTGCTGTACCTAACAAATAGCCATTTTATCTCCAAAAGTGTGTTTGTGTATAAATATACTGAGATGCTTTTGCTGAAAGATGAACACACTGATTGGAAGTGTATCTGGAAAACAATCTAAATAATATGGGACAAATCCTCAGTGGGTGTAAGGCAGTACAACTCAATTTAAGTTTGTGTTGTATGTGATAGACGATATAGCTTTCAAGGTCAACAGAGACCACGATTTATACCAGTTGAGAATGTAGAATTATAATTTATCATACAGAATCATGCTATTTAGCTAGGTGCCAGGAAAATATTGCCAATAAAAATGAGAGTAATAGTCCATTTGGTTTCAACTGTAAATGTTTCCAAACTGTTCCTCATTGTCCTCTGGATGGGAGTTAGAAAGTTAACTTTATTCTCAGAATACCAGAAAGGCAGCCTAAGTGTCCTGCACAGCTGGATTTGCTGCAGTGCTAGGGATTGAAAATGTGGGGGCATCTTTACGTGTGCTCTGGGGTGGAGGGGAAGGACTTTAATCAGCACCGCTCTGAGAACCACTCTAATTAAAGCACCCACAGCATCACAGGTATTCAGCATCCTGCACATGAAGAATGGTGGTAGGGGCACTTTAACTAAAGCTCATTCAACCAGCTTTAGTTAAAGCACTCTGGCTGCCATTTTGGAGCGCAGGAACACTGAATACATGTGATGTGGAGGCTGCTGGATCATGCTAAATAGCACACATTGAAGCAGACATCCAGCACATGTATAGGTGCCCACACTGTGTTGTAGTCCATATAGTGAATGACTTGGTAATGTATACATTATAAAGAATGTATCCATTTTAAGGCACGATTTCTCATTTAATTAAACATATCCCTTTTTAAAAATATATTTTTCCTCAGTGCCTATTTATTTCCAGCTCCTTTGTGAGTCCTTATTAACTGAGTTCTCCATTCTGTTATGTTTCCAACTGTCTATCATATTTTTCACTTTTTAAAATATATCCAGAATCCCATAGCTATAGTGCAATTCTCTCAACAATGCTGCATTTATTTGGAATCACGTGGACATGGATTTGCTTCAGACTGCAAGTACTGCAGTACTTTAACTGCCCCATGCTACACTTCCATTTTTACACTTACTGAGGAAAATGAGTGAAGTAAATAACTAAATACCTGTACTCTAGCTGCTGCCCACTAGGGCTGTGTGAAGCTTTGGTCCCTGATTCCATTTCGCGAGATTCAACCTAATTAGGATTTGGAGATTCGGTTACCAAATCGAATCAAAGGACCCTTTAATCTCTCCAAATCTAATCAGAACCTCCAAGTCGATTCAGAGAAATTCAGAAAGATTTGGCAATTTGGACATAGACACAGCTTTACTTTTTTTTTCTACATACCTACAGGTAGCAGGCAGTTCACGAATGCTGCAATGGTGGGCTGCGTGGAGTGTCACACAGAAGCATAAGGGGCTTCCCAGCACATGAATGCCATGTGCCCCCAGTGGCTGAGGGGGCATGGTGGTGCTGGTGGCGGTAGAAATGCAGCAGCAGTGAGAGGTGAGCTCCTGCAGACGCTGCTGGCAGTGTCAGCGGTGAGAAAGCTGGGGGCAAGTGGTACCTTTTCATAGGGAGTGCACCACCATGCTCAGGGTGGGCATGTGCACCTGCATGCACCCCTACATGTCGCCAATGCCCCAGCATGTTTGGCAGCAGACCCAGAAGTGGACCAGAAGCAGACCCAGAAGTGTTCTGCCTAGTAGCATTCCCAACTCTCATACTTTATAATGCCAGTTGGGAATTTCGGGTCCCAATCTTTTTTCAACATTTCCTCAATATGCATAACTAAACCACACTATTAAGTTAGAAGGGGTAATCTGATAATTCTTTGTGGGTACAAAATCTTCCAATACAGGTTCTCCATTGTTTAGTCTGGCACATTGCAGAAATATTATTAACAAATTGTTATGACTTATTTTTATTGTGGTAGCTCCTGGGAGGATTCTGTTGTGCTAACTGCAGTACAAACAAAGAACAACAAAATAGCACCTGTCCCAAAGAGCTTAAATGTGATGTGCTTGGTCCTGAATACTTTAGCATTGGGAGAGCTGATTAAATCAGTTTTGCCACCTGGTACCTATTTCAACTGACTCTGCTGTTCCCAACCAAATGGGTGTTTTTTTAAAAAAATTCAAATGATTTGTATATGCAAAAATATTAATCTGAAAAAGTTAAAGGCAAAACATCAGTTCCTCCACTTTGGATCCTTTCCTCCAGAGAAGCAACTAGGAGACTCACCTTTACCCTGGTACCTCTCTTGGGAAGTAGGTATTTTATAGAAGAAATTATGTTCATATTGAGAAAGTTGTGATCCTTTCAACACAGAGAGGAATCCATTTGTTTATTCTCAGGGGGAAAATGGAATTAGTTTAGGCTTAAATTATCTGGTGGACTAATTCTTAATGCAAAGGTGTGGAGATCAGAATTTTCTGTCTCTGAAAGGCAAATACAATTTTCCCTTTGTATACTGTTAAGCCCATGTGTTAGATTCAATATTTTCATTTAGGAAACTGCAGTTTACACTGTGCTCAGTTTATTAAGTCTGATATGAAAATCACAATAATCGCTACAAATGCTCAGCATCTCAAAGTGGTCATAAGAAACTGAATTCAAGCAAGCTTTTAACATCTAAAGAATAATGTCAGAGATCTGAAGGGATGTCACTCTTTATCTAGCAAAGCAATTATGCAACAAAGGCCTTAATGCTAGTATCCAGTAACAGCTACATATTGTTCTCTGAACTGTAACAGTTCAGACAACAGCACATAAAAAAACATGGTGACTCTCAAGCATAAATGGAGGAATTGTTTACACTTTAACAAAAAGCTTGGTATCAAAAGGTGTCACATAATAGTGAAATACTAGCAGAAGAGGCCAAAAAATACATATATGCATAATCACCAAGAACTGCAGAAGTCATAAGGACAGAGTAGCAAGGCTACAACTGCTCGTACCTAAATTAAATTAATCTGGGTGCTCAGTTCTCCCACACTTGGAAGGGTGCACACTAGGGTGGCCTTGGTCCAATTTGATACCTGCCTGCCCTGTCGTTATACCCATTGTTCCCCATCTGTTCTAAAATGAGGAACAGACTGCAAAAAATCCTGATTTTCATTTCATTGGTAGAAATACCTGTAAATCATTGCAATCATTGTAAATCTCCTTGCAATTCTGTGGGCTGTGCCTAGAGCAGGGCTATGCACAGCCAGGAGGAGCGTGGTTCCAAGCTAGCCAGGAAGGGAGGGGAGTGGCTTTTGGTGGCTCTGCCCCTTGCTGCCAGTTGGCTAGCAGGCCCAGTGGCCCCACACCTTGCTGCTGATTGTCTGAGGGGGGCAGTCCCCCGCTCCCCACAAGGAGACGTCCTGTATTCTGGGGATGGGTCAGCGGCCATCCGTGCACACCCTTCTCCTTCTCCTTTCTCCCCATTATTTTTCTCCCTGAGAACATTGACATGGTCACATCTTCTACTAAACAGATGGGCAGTGCTGAGAGCTAGGTCTTATTATGCTGGAAGCTCTTAATCATTGTCATTAACAAATTCTTTGACCTATAGTCAAGTGCTTAAAACAATGACTGTGATAACCAGATAGGTCTTCCTTTGGGATGACACTATTTACCCTCAAATCAATAGATTTTGACCATTGATGCCTAAATTGTGGAACTGATCAGACAGGGTGTTGAAAAATTATGGTGCTAGATACATAAAAGGGCCATGGGATTGAACACAAGGACTCAAAAAGCCCAGCCAATAAAGAACAGAAACCTCTTCTTGTAAGAAGCCAGAGATTTTGTTAGTACAGTAGTTCAGCAAAATACCCAAAAAAAGGGCGGGGGGGGGGTGTTGAAAATCAACCTGTTAAGTCAGGAAAAAAGTTTATACACACATATATTAGTGTCATGAAAATGGTAGATTATCATTTAGTGATATGTTAACCTAATTAGATATTGGGGCCTGAACAGACATAGCCACTCATAGACTTATCTAAATCTCTTGGACCCAGACCATGGGGGAGCGGATTTATCAAAAGACTACAACAATGACTAGCTTACTGTCTTTCAGTATTCTTTTATACAGCCATAACCTTGGGTGTAAAAGTGTGTAAAAATGAATTTTAGACTGCAGAGATGGTTCTTTTCCCCTTGTAGAAATCTCAAGAAGCTATAATAAATATTTCAACTTGTTTAAAACATGAACAAGAATATTGTAGGAAAACAGAGAAAGAAAGAGGGAAAGAAAGATACATTTATGTAGTGCAAAAAGAGCATTTGTGATTTGTTTTTCTACTTGTTATTTACCAGGTATATCCAAATCCCTTAGTAATTAGGAATGCACAGCTGCAGACTGTTGTTGACAAATGTTGTGAAGAATTAGTGCCACTGTGATGTACAGGTCTATACAGCATGGTTCCCCTGCAGCTATTTCCAGTGAAAATAAATTCATATGATGAGATAGCAGAAATGAAGCATCTGTTAACAACAGGTAACAGTAAGAATAACATTTACAGTCTCTCTTTGACAGGTTTCTGTGCAGTTCGGAATTGCCCTAATTAAACAGGACTGCCATGTTCTGTTTTCAGGAGTTATGACTTCAGAGCTCCTGTTGCAGGACCACCCTGCCTTTATGGTTTGGAGCTGAAGTGATGGCTATAATGGCTAAATAAAAAAGAAACAACCCTTGTGGACCTCTCATCTATGAACTGTATGACTTTTACTCTTCTTAGCAATAAAGTTTGAAACAGAAATAATTATCCAAGCCTGACATAGCGGTGATATAAGCTGGCCAGTAAGAGTTTGTCAGGTGGTGGGTAAGGAGAAAGAGTGACAATGTTAAATCAGCATGTATCGTTCAATTTGACAGAGTCATCTCAGCCAGATCAGAGTCTAAGCATGGAGCAAGACATAAATCTAGGTCACTCTTGTCAGATAAGATGTTTAGCTCTACTGATTCTTAATTTTATCTTCCCCTGTGGAAGACTTTGAAAGGGTACACTTCAGCTAAAGTGCATTTAGTTTGGGATATATGAGAACCTGAAAACCTGGATGAATGAGCTAGTAGTCAAAAATAAAGCCACTTTAACTACTGGATAAATGAGAGTATGTCCCTACTGATATTTAGGCTGACCTTGAGATCATTCTCAACCAGCCAAAGCCATACAAGCCGCCCTTGCCTCCATACACATCACATTTTGCCTATGAAAAGCTGTCCACATGTATATCTTGTTTCTTGGTCACAGCACTAAGCTTTATCCCAGGTTCCCTATTACCATGTGAAGCTCTTCCAGGAATCACTATGTACACTGCTTGCCTATTCTTTTGGAATTCTCCCTGCTTCTGGGTAGTAGAGAGAAGAATGGGATTGTAAAAGGGCCAGTAAGTAGGACCAGAGAATTAGGGAATTGCCATTGGCAGACCTCCTGTGGTTGAGGCCTCCAAACACACTTCAGAGGGGTGAGCTTGGACTCAAGCAGTGGCAGAGTCAGTGAATCTTGTACCCAACATTTTGGCCGAGCTTCCAGAATTGGATTGGACTGCTGTAGTGGGTTGATCGTAGGAGTTTATACACTAGATGGTTACTGGGTATAAGCTTGAGAACTATTAACACATTTACTCACAAATCACTCACCCTTTTTTTCCAAAAATCAGCCCCCAAGACTTGGGTGCATGTCTTAATGTAAGCATGTAATGACTGACATGTAATGGCTCTCTCTGCCATGGGCTATGCTTCTCTCCCAGCCCAGAAGAGAGGGACAGAGTTTACCCATCAGGGTCACCATTAGACTTAACCCTATTACAGCTGCTGAGCTGTAGAACTGTAGTGCAGCATAGTAAAAATTGAGTGACAGTGAGGCTCTGCCCCTCCTCCCTAGGTGCACCATTCAGCCATGCTGAGCTCATGCTGTGGTAGTTAAGTCTCTAGAAAAAAAATCTTTTATCTTTATTTTTCCTTCCTAAAACAAGGTGCATGTGTTATTTGGAAGCATGGTATGAGAGTAAATACAGTATTTCCCATGGCCCATCTGGGAACTAATGCAGCAGTAAGCATGTCAGCCTTTTAAAGCTGTTGATTCTTAGCTAAAAGAGGAAATAATATCACTAGAGCTAAAAAGATTCTATGACAGTGAGAGCAGATGCCTTCTGTGTGAATATGGTTGCTTGAAATTTTCATTTCAAAGCCTATACACTAGTGCATAAAAGGAGATCCTAAAGGAAATATTAATACTTTAATAGACCAGTAAATATTTGTTCATTAAGAGCATAAATAAGTACATTCAAAAGAATTTCTAAGAATTCTTTTCAATCCATTAATATGTTTCTGACTTTAAATGGCTTTGGTATTTCTCAATGAAAGGCTCTTTTTCAACAGAAGGCCCTGTCTGGTTATATTTATTTTGATTTTACAAGGACAAACAGATTCCCTGGCTCCGGATTCCTTATTCCAGGCTCCCAGGGCCTGACAAAACCATAAAAATATAATCCAAATAATCATGACAAATGTCACAAAAGATGTCTGTTAGCAGAAAACATAAATCATTCCTGAGATCTTCAGATTACCTTCCAGTTATACCTCAGCTCACCCCACACACCTGCCTGAGACACAACAGGTAACCTACTTCTGACCAATCAAGGTAATGAGTGAATTCTGAAGCCAGTTGTCATTTGGAGAGGACATCCTTCTTACCTGTTGTTCTTGGCCCTAGCAGTGGCCATTTTGCACAGAGGAATACAGGCATACAAATCCCAAGCTAGTTTGACACAGTTCAGTTTCAAAACATCTTATATTCCCCCACAGAAGACAACAGGAAACAAATGCAGATCACGAAACATTTGTCCTATGACTGTGGCCTCCCAGAAAGATGCATTGCTTTCCTCAATCTGTTCCAAATGGAGGCTCTTTTCATATTCATTGCACATTGATTTGACCATGGTGCTCTCTTCTTTGCATTTCTCTACCATCTATCTAGCCATACTCCATTAAATTTAAGCTTATCACCACTTTCAGAGCTCTACATCACTCTGTCCTTTCTACTTTGCCAAGAACACCCTATCTTTCATTCTGCTACTTTACCTAACTTTGCCTGTTTCATAGTGTCAGGGTCCACAGAAGCATTAGGCATAGTGGTTAGAGCCAGGGGAGTTACTAGGATCTGTAGTCAGGGGGCAACCTGAATTCAAACCAGAGTTTACACACAGAGCCAGAGGTGATACCTTACCAGCAGGGGATGTCAGGAAGCAAGCCAAAGGTGAAACTGGAGTTCACATACTGAGCCAAGGTGTTACCAGAAGAGGTTGTAAGGAAACAAGCCAAAGTCAAATTGGGGATCCAAAATTCCGGGATTGGGTACCATAGGTGGCAGAAGAGGGGGCTACCAGGGCTCAGCACCCTCAAATGCAGGGCAACAGATATAGCCTCAGGGAAGCCCAGCCACAGGCTGCTGCAGCAGAGGGGAGGGGCACACACAGTCAGATACCCTGCGCAGCCAGGATCGCAGCCCTAGTGTGCACGGCAGGTAAGTTGCAATCTACTTTCTTTGTGACTGGGCATGGGAAGTAGGGGAACAGCTCAACCCCCCCTTTCACCTCTGCCCCACCCCACTCCCTCCTGAACTGTTGGGATTGTCCCACAACCCAGCCCAGCCAGGTTCCCCATTCATGGTGCATGAGGCCCCAGCTGGGCCAGATTGTGGGACAGTCGGAGCCTGGTGACTTGTCCAGGGGCATGAGAAGGGGGCTTCCTCCACTGTACACACTGTGGGGGAGCCAAGGGGAGGCATGTACCCCCCCCAATCTGTGTGCAGGACAAGGGCAGCCTGAGAGTGGTGTGAGTCTCATGCCATGTCTGTCCCACCACTGGCAGCCTGCCTTAGCCCCACATGCAGATCTGGGGCACATCATCCCCATGCCCTCCTAGGCTGTGTGCAGCGGTGAGAGCCACCCCCTCCCCACACCAGGTGCCTCCCAGACAAGCTGCTTATGGCTCAGTCCCATGCTCCACTCTGGCTGTGCAGGACCTGCCCCTCCCCAGCCCCAACCCCACTCCCTCCCTTGCTGCCTTGAGGGGCAGCAGAGCAAGGCCCCAGCAGTGAGGTGGGAACGGGACACAGGCAACAGCAGGGGCTGGGGGGAGTGGGGCCCCGGCCAGGCCAGGTGGTGGGACAAGTGGAGGCTGGGGGGCACATACCCACCCCATCCAGACCTGTGCATGGGGTGGATGGTGACTGCTGCTGTGTACTGTGCTTTGCTCCCTGCTGCAGCTGCCCCATGCAGTGACTGATGCCATGTACATCCTGTTGCAGGGCTGCACCACACCCACTGCCCGCCCGGCAGCAGGACACACATGGCATCGTGCAGTTCTCAAGGCAGCAGGGCTCAAAGCACAGTGCACAGAGGCAGCACATGGACTGGGGGGAGGGCATATGCCCCCACTAGCCTCCTCTTGTCCCACCACCCAGCCTACCCAGGGCCCCACTCATGCCTGTCTCTGTTCCTGCCTATGCCCTGCTCCCTCCTTCACCATGGGGGCCTCAATCTGCCCTCCCCATGGCTCTGTCCCCTCCCCCCCACCCCTTCCCCCACAGAGCTATCTGCTGGGGAGGGAGGTGCATGTACACTCAGCCCTCCAAATAATTTTTCCTCCCTCCACCTATGCTGGGTAAATAGATAAGAACACAAAAGCAGGCACCAGGGAAGTCATGGACAAGAGCTACTCACAGACCAAAGCCAGTTTGCTGTGCAGTAGGGGCCAGGTGCTGCAAGAGCTCCTTAAAAGCAGCTCTAGAACCAATCAACATGCTGAGGCTCAGCTGGCCCTGCTCAAGGGGTTGAGTGTTGCTGACCAGGCCCTCAGAGGTCAAGAGAGGCCCAGGTCACTTCCATTTTTTGAGGCTCCCAGTATATTAAAAAAAAAAAAAATTAATTCATAGTGCACTACAGGCAGTGTGGCCTGGTAATGGGACACAAGTTTAAAGTTGTATGATGAACGTCTTCTTCTTTCAATCCTGTCCGTGCATCTCTGTGTCTGTATGTATAACCTCATTTGTAGATAACATCAAAAGTCTAAATTTGAGGCCCTCCATGAATGAGAGGCCCGGGCCAAATGGCCCTCTTGGCCCCCCCGTGATAGGCCCTGTTGCTAACCTAGTTGCCAGGTTGCAGTACAGAGGCCTTACAGATAGCTTCTGTCATGATCAACTCACTGGTGTCTTTTATGTACCCTCTTGCCCAGAATCAAGCCTCTCTGAAGTCCTCCACAAAGTGTAAGTCCATATTTATACCTAAACTACCATTTGCAGAATAAAGGCCAATGGGAACTGATGGCATGTCATATACTGTAGAACTGAATTGGAATTCTTATGAAAATAGGATGTGTATGGTTTTTCCCATTAATTAATTTTCATAAAGACATGCAATAATAATAAATCACGAGTGGAAATAATGAAGGTATTACTTGAGAAAACAGAAAAACTTGAAATGTTTCAAAAGCGTTTTCTCCATAAAGTTCACATCATTCCTAGGCATATAATACAAACAAAAAGCATGTGTGGGTGGGGGAATGACACTTATGTGTAAGAATTCATAAGTGACTTCTCATTTATAAACAAAAAGTTCCTGTAAAAGTTTACACACACACGCACATGCACATATGTGTGTGTGTGTATAAACTTTTACAGGAACTTTTTGTTTATAAATGAGAAGTCACTTATGAGTATATATTCATATGTATGTGTATATACATATATTCATATGTGTTTGTGTGTGTGTATATATACGTATGTATGTATATGTATGTATATATATGTATATATACACACATACACAAAAAGGTTCCATGTTGCAACATAAAGCATCAGTCTCATATGCAGATGGCCAAATTATGAAGGCTAGCAAAGAATTAGCATTACCTAAGTGATAAATCATAACTTTGGAATAGTGGAATTTCCCAAACATTCTCCAGATCCGAGTTCCCTTTTCCTTTTAAAGTTTTTAGACAGTTAAAAATTGTTTGATGCCATCATAAAAAACTCTCTGTATACAGTAAGGTCGTAAGACATGATCCTGTGACACAGCGAAGCTACACACATTGCAGACCTAATGTGAATGAGAAAGGTGGATGAAATCTTATAAAGGAATCAATTTAATCTAATGAGTGTCCTGGGCATGTCCCAGTATTACCCATGCTTCCTGTGCCAGCAGCAGGGAAGTGCTGCAAAATAGCCTCCACAGCTAACATAAGCAACAGACTGAACCTTCGTGCACTGACATGATCCTCTTGATACTCTGACTTAATGACCATAATCCACTTGTAATGTGGCACATAGCAGCTGTACACCACCAAAAGCTAATTTTCAGGGAATATCCCTAATCCTCTTGTCCATTTATCAGTGAAATCATAATTGCTCTCCAGTACTGTGTAACTCTACTTCAATTGGGAAATAATTGATACATTGTAAGGGTTTTTTGTGCCCCAAAGCTATCATCATAATTCCAGCTAGCCTTATACCCACAGGAAAAAGAAACACAGAACACTGCATATCATCTCAAGTCAAAGCCTTTCCATTTACAATAACCCATAGGAAGGAAAGGAAATGAGTTACAGTCAGTGAGATAAGTTTACTTTCCCTTAATTTCCACAGATGTCAGGTCTTTTCCCTAAGAGTGTTTCTCCCTCAACTCCATTAACCCCACAAATTTCAAAGTAGTAAATGAACATTTTGTTTCACAATTTTTCTTTTATGGCACACTAGCTTGGTCACTGATACACTACACTTATCAAGCTCTGCACGACCTTCTAAGATAACCAGAGAACTAGTGAGGATAATGACAACACAGGAGACTGAAACCAGAATAACTAATGGGTAAGAGGAGGTAAAATCAAACTTGCATAAATATTGTTTGGATATATCTACCCCAGTTGTTTACTGAGGAGTACAGTAATTAGCTATGCAGTAAATGTCTCGGTGTCTATCAGGCAACAGGAAACTAATAAACTCTGCAGCAGGGTAGTACTTATTTCTAGTAAAGGTATTCCAGTAAAGGTAATTCTAGCAGGGTAGTACTTATTTGTATTGGTAGTACCAATACAAATACTATTCTACTGCAGAGTTTTTTTCATGCGCAGCAATACACATGTAGACACTGACCTGGCTGGCTGGGGCAAGAGGGTGCTTCAGTGGCATGATCCTGCCAGCTAGCCCCATACTGGAGTACCCTCATGCTCCATCCCGGCCCTCCACAGCATGTTGAGCCAGGTTGGAGGAGGCCCAGGCTATGGGGGCAGAGGGGATTTTACTGTCTCTCTCTCTCACACACACACCCCTGCTGCCCCCTCCATCTCTTCCCTCAGCCCAAGTGGTTCCTGGGACCAGGAGCACCCCCAGGCTGGGGTGGCATGTCCCAGCACCACTGAACAGGGCAGGGCTGCAGTGTGGCAGTTGCCTCTGCAGCTGTGGCTCCTGCCAACAGGTCCCATCCCATCTGGAAGCTGGGCAAACAGGGTGTGAAATTTGTGGGGGTGTGGGGTTTGGGTGTGAAAGGGTGTGGGCAGCTTGTGGGTGGGTGTAGGGTTTGTGGGGGTGTGGTTTGTTTTGGGGGTTGGGGCTTGTGCAGAGGTTGGGGTGGAGTTTGTGGGTGGATTGTAGGGAGGGTTTGTGGGTGGGGGTCTTATGTGTGGGTGGAGGGGACTGCTGGGAGGGGTGGGTCCCCTGCCTGCCCCATCCAGCTCTCCCCCCCTGCCCCACCCCACGGTGGCAGCAACCATCAGGACACTTGTAACCCACTTTTGGCAGAGACCCCAATTTGACAGTGCTGCCTCAAACCCGGTGGCTGCACATAGCACTGGCTTAGTCACTGGCACACAGCCTTGGGCAGGACCAGGCTGCTCTTGCTCTCACTTGGTCTCCCAGCACTGCATGCAGAAGCCATGTGCTATTGGACTAGGGCATGTTCTGCCTCCATGTGCCCCACGTACTATTGGGCTGGGCCAGCTCCATGACGGAGGCAGGAACCAGCCTGGCCCATGGCCCATAGCTTCTGCCTGTAGTGCCAGGAGCCGGGAGTGATAGCAGGCGTGTGTTTGAGTGTATGTGCCAGCATCCAGCCCAGTGCCATGTGCAGCCTCTGGGTCCGAGGCAGTGCCGCACTGCCAGAGGTCTCTGCCAGGAATGGCCACAAGAACCCTGATGGCCACTGCTGCTGTGGGGGGGCTGTGCACTGTGAGGGGGGAGGGGACCCACACCTCCTGAGCAGTCCCCCCCATCTCCAGTGCCCCCACAACCATACACATAGTTCCCCCCATCCCAGCGTCCCTGCTTACCTGGGACAGAGCCAGGGTCCAAGCCACTGCTGCAACCTTGCCCCATTCCTATTTGCCCCAGCACACTGAGGCAGTGTGCAGCCATAGAGATGCTCTAACCGGGTGCCAGAGCATCTCCTTGGAGAACCCAGCCTCTGGTTGTCTCTGGGCATGCTCCAGGAGCGCACCCTATGTCGCTTTTTTCCAGCATGTTTGTTTGGTTTTTTTGATACTGGGATTTCCCAGTATCAAATTTCAAGTCCATACTGGAAATATGCAGCCTGGGGAACATTTTTTTGGTTCCTAGCATGCCTCTTGCAACATCTCAAGCTGCTATGAGACACTTCAACAGGCACATGCTCGCTTGTCTGAATATGGCTTTTGAGATCAAATTTTAAAAATATCACCAAAGCCAGGTGAAGCTTTCTTTGTACATCAGAAAGGAAATGTAAAAATGCAATAAACTGTATCCCTCTCTTTATGGTCTCAATATTTATGTTGAAAGAGCCAACTGCCATGTGATAATACCTCATATTCAGATCCAAATTATTAGACTCTACCTCTGTATATCCTCCACTGATATGGTAGCTGTAAGGCAAAGTGCTAAACTGCTGGACATCTGGATGCCTCCTACAGAGGCTACAAAACCTGATGACCCAGGAGGACTCCTGTAGTCTTATATTTTTCTCACATGTGGAGCTGAGCCCTGCATTTTCAATCAAATTGAGTTTTTCATGGAAGCAAGGCTTGCTCTAGAATACTGCATTTTATTACTGTTACATTTTAAATGTAATAGGATTGGGGTGTTGTTATAGCCATGATGATCAGGGAAACATAGGAGGGAAGGATTTTTTTATTTTTTGGTGATATCTTTTATTGAGCCAACTGTATAAGTGGGAGAAATGTTACCAGAAACATAAAAGCCAGGCTGTGCACCCACAGAACTGCTAAATTTGGAAATAATCTTTTAGGTAAATTATTACAACATTTATTCCAACTGGGAATAAGAAAGAACAGTACAAGAGAAAAAATGCTAAAGATGTGTAGCACTGTTGAATCACAAGCAACAGCCATTATTAAATAATAAGACTCTCAAGACAAACATGCTTGCTACTTTTGATGGTGTTAAAGAATCAGTAGATAAATGTGAAAGAATATCACATTTGGATTTCAGTAAAGTACTGGATATGATGTCTCAGTAGACATCAATCAATAACTTAATTCAAATTGGCCTAAGTGGAAATCCTTGTCATGAAAAACTAGCAAAAAGACACTAAACAAACAGTAATGATAAATGGTTATTTACTAAATAGAAGAGAAAACAAGTGGCATTCTAAAAACTGCTTCTAAATAAATACTAGTAATCATCATCCATTCAGGCTACAATCAAGTGATGGCACAGTGAAAGAACAAAAAAAAACCACACTAAAGTACTGAACACAAAAATTAGCAACTTCTTCCTTGCAGTACAAAACAGTAACAATATCCTAAACTCAAATTATAGAATAAAAACTCATATCAAACACATCAGTATCAACAGAAAATTCAGACACACTTCAAGAGATATAATCTCTCAAGAGGAACAGATTTCTTCCTACCAAACAGCCCCTTCAAAAAACAGTCACATTCTGATGTTGCAAGGCTGGGTGGGAGCAGGTCATTGGGAGAAAGACAAGAAAATGATGCAGAAATATCAGATTTTGATGTGCAACCTTTTCCCAGAAAGAACATGAGCTGGAGGTTGAAGAACACAGCAAGAGAGCAACACAACAGGTCTCTCTGCACTTTCATGGATAACTGATGTCTTATTAGAAAGATAAGTAATAAGTTACAATTACCATTTTAAAAATTACCATTTAACAAGCAAAAGATGGGACTAATTAAATTTTTTTAATGCCTTATTATACTTCAACCTTTTCCTCCAGAATCCCTGGATAAAAGTGGCCAATTGCAAATTGGACTACACATTCCCAAATAATAGAACTAAGAGTAATTAATTTTCTACATAATTGGAAATCTCTCTTTAGAGTGTAACTGAATACCTATTTCCTAGGAGAAGCCTGAATTTCTCTCACTTATTCTGAAGTTTTGACATGAGCAGATGTACAGTGTGTCTGACTGGAGAGTCAAACCCTAAAAAAACCTCTCACACTGAAAAATAGCTCAGCACCTTCAACTGATGCAATAATAGTGTGAGACAATACAAAGCCAAAGAAGTAAAATAATGCATTTTATATTGGCAGGCAGAAAATATGGATGAAAAATATTCTTTCCAAGGTACATCACTTATTCAATTCCTGAAGTTACCTGTCTCCACCCAAACTTGTTGCTCACTCACTGTTATTGTTAGAAACTCTTTTTTTATTATAAACAGAAAGAATTAAGACTTTGAGTAGGAAGTCTATAAAACAATTAGCTCCCTTAAAAGGGTGACACAGGCATTTAAGGCATGAAGACTATTTTGTGTTTTCCATCTTGGGTGTGTGCTGCATGCTGCATGACATATGTCAGTCTTCACAAGTAAACAGATGTTGTTATGCAAGCATCTGACAAAGTAGGCTGTCGCCTACAAAAGCTGATGCTTTTCTGAATTACTTTTCTAAGGTGCCACCCTGCCCTGCCTTCAGATTATAGCAAGGAATACAATGTGAAAAACTAGAAATAGTCTCTCAGGGAAAGAGCAACACTCTCTGGTAGTAACTCCAGGCTGGCTTTTCTTGCCTAAACAAAAGAAAAGAATCTAGTTTAATGGTTTAGTGATAAAACTCTGTACTGAATGAGCTGAATGTGTATTTTATTAAAAAGCAACAGTCCAAAAGCCTCATTTTTTTTTCTTTTTTTGTCCCCCATATTCAAGCTCCAGTGCCAGAAGATTCTTCTCCCCTAGCTTTATACCTACCACCCTAAAAGCTGGCCTTGCTTGAAGACATCAAAATCCTCTCCCATGAAAATGAAGATGACAGTCTATTAGTAAAATTTTCAGGTATGACAAAATTCATTCATTTAAAATCTCTGCTTATTTAAGTTCCATCTCTGATATCGACAAAGAATTCATGCTGCGCCTCCCCCTGCAGCATTAAGAGGGGATGGGGGTAAAAAGGAAAATGGAAAGGGTAGGAAAAGAGGAGAGGGGAGGGAGACTTCATCATGCTATTGGTGTTTAGCTTCTGTAGGCACATCTACAATGTGAAATTAGTGCGTCTGAATAAACTCTGGCGCAGTCTGATGGTCAGCCTGCCAGCCTGGAGCTGCTCCATCCCAGCTGAATGTGCTGTGGAGGGGCCGGCTGGGGCACAACGGTGCTATAGCACAGAGCTAGCTGGCAAGGCCCCAGCCAGCCCCAGTCACTGACTATACATGCATTGCAGTGCACTAAACTCTGCCGTAGAATAGTACTTGTGTAGGACAGTACTATCCTATGGCAGAGTTAATTAGTTTACTGCAACCTAATAGTAGCACATGTGTAAAGCATGATGCTTTACTGTGGAGTTAATTAGTCAACTGCACAGTAAACCACATGTGTACGTGCCCCCTATGAGACCTGCATTGACTGTAAATTAAACCTGTCCTTCCCTTGCAACTTAAACACACACCAAAGCCAGGAGGCTAAAAATGAGGGATCTACAACCTGCTTCCTGGCAGCCTCCCTTCCCAGCACAGGAGAGGAAAAAGTCCTAGGCATTCTTCTGTTTTTAAATTGAATTCATTATGATGAGGCAACCTTCCATTATTAGTCGATTGGGCACTAATCTGGAACTGAAACCCAACGGGGGGGGCCTAAATTGAAGCAGTAGGTTTTTAAAAACATCGCTTCAATTTAGGACTGATTAATGCCCCATGTCATGCACACACCCCACAGACTTACCTGCCCCTCTGGCAAGGAGGGGAGGGCAAGCTGCCGGTGGTGGTCCCTGCAGGGGGTGGAGAGTCCAGTGCTTTGCTCCGCAGCTGTAGGGCAGCAAACTAACCAAGTCATTTAAGGTGCATTATGCCACTGAATTTCCTACAGTGGCTGGAATGAATGCACGATACGCTGCCAAGGTGTACAAACACCAACTGCATTAAAGTGGTGCAAAAGCATTTAGCCAGCTTTGAAATGTCATGAACACACGCCTCTTGTTTTGTCTACACATGGCCTATGTTGTGCTCTGGGATCTGCTGCTGACATTATTCAGCTCACTCCTCTTTTCTTTACCTTCTCACTGTGTGTTTCATTACTTTATAACACAGACTCTCCAAAGAAGGGACTATTTCTTTCTGTGTTATTTATAGTGCCTCAAACAATAGGGTTCTACATTTGCTTATGGCCTTTAAGGAAATAATAATAGCTGATACAATAATACAAGTAATTACAAATTGCCTTCAACTCATTGTATTCCAAGCTGGGGGAGGGTTGCCTCATTTCTTTCTTTTCTATCTTTGAGAAACATCTGGCATTTTTTCCATCTTCCTCTGTAGAACAGAGGTACAGAAATCATTGCCCAGCCAGGACTTTGTCTCTGTCTGTCTCTTCCCTCATAGCTTAAACTGCCATCACTCACATTCTCATTCTCTTTTTTTCCAGTAAGCTTTTTATTTGTGGGGAAGCCATGAATCACGGCAGTCAATCACTGCACACTGATCTATACCTGCGGCAAACTTTGCCAGAGATAATGTGGAGGGAAAGATTTGTATCAAGTTTAAGAACTATTGTATCTAAAGAGAAGCTGACATATTTAAAACTTCTCATTAAAACTGCTCAAATTGAAAAAATGTTCCCCTTTCACAAACTTTGAACACGGAAAAATTAATGGGCTGGCTGCATCACAGGGAATTTCAGCACCCTGGACGGGAATCACTACCCGGTGGAACCGCTGTAAGCTTCTGGTAACAGAACTTCCACCTGAACAGGAATGACAGAGGTTTCACAGATTTCCTTCTGGCAGCCTGCATAACAAAGAAGTTGTGTACAGACATTTGGGACATTACAGGCAGGTTAGATCAAGTTGCAAATGGCCACCCAATCTAAGGTAAGTCAGAATGGGGGGGGGGGCTAGCAAGGAGGAGTTGGGGGCATAGGCAGAGTCCATGGGATGGATTGGGGGAGGATTAGGGGGCCAGATGGGGTCTGTGGGGGAAAGGTGGGTTTCCAAGAGGGTTTAGTGGGATCAAGATGGCTCTCAGGGTCCATGGGGGGCGGGGGAAGAGACCTTGGACTAGGGGCTATTTTTAGACCTCCAACACTCACCACCCCCTTCATACCAATCCCCCATCTCTACTTACTCACTCAGCTCCTGACACTGGTGAATGCAGATAAAACTGGTCCTATGAGCAGCTTGCAGGATGTGGAGGTTGGCAGTTTGTGGGGAGTTGCCCATCTGCGGGTGGGAAGGAGAGGCCAGGGAGTAAATATAGCCCAGTGCCAGGGAGCAGGTTAGAAAAGCATAGAGCCAGGGTTGGGGCCAGCAGCTGGACTTCTCCAGCCTTGAGTCTGCACTGGGAACTGTACAGTTCAGGACAGTTGGTCGAAAAATGGCCAACCAAATCTAAGTTGAGTGTAACTTGGAGGTAGGGTTAACTTAGATTGGGTCAGCTATTTTAGACTGATCTAACTGTTCTGAACTTTTGTATAGTTTGCATTTAGATCCACCTAACTGGTGTAAGGTCCACACCTGGGTGAACCAAGTTAGATCAGATGGCCATTTTTAATGTTACAACCTTCTTGAATGTCTGTATGCAGCCACAAAGTGTATGGGACCAGCTGTAGTGGGGGCTGTAGCTATAGGGGCTTGGAATATGCTGGTGCTGTATGATCCAAAGGGAGCCTCCATATCATAGAATCATAGCAAGTTAGGGTTGGAAGGGACCTCAGGAGATCATCTAATCCAACCTCCCGCTTGAAGCAGGACCATTCCCAACTAGATCATTCCAGGCAGAGCTTTGTCAAGCTGGGCCAGTGATGGAGGTTCCACCAGCTCTCTAGGTAACCTATTCCAGTCCTTCACCACCCTCCTAGTGGAAGAGTTTTTCCTAATATCCAACCTAAAGCTCCCTTGCTGCAACTTGAAACCATTGTTCTTTGTTCTGTCATCTGCCACCGCTGAGAACAGTCCAGCTCCATCCTCTTTGGAACCTCCCTTCAGGTAATTAAAGGCTGCTATCAAATCCCTTCTGAGTCTTCTCTTCTGCAGACTAAATAAATCTAGTTCCCTCAGTGTTGCCAAATCTTAAATATGCTCTCCTCTGCTTACCTAAGGAAGGGAAAATCTTCCATTGGGGTCAAATCCTCTTTGAAGTCACGAGAAATCCAAGAGGAGATGCCAGTCAGACTGGCAGAACTGCATAGGGCAGTGGTTCTCAACCTTTTCTAGACTCCAGACACCCCTCCATAAACTCAAGGCATCCTCCTCCCCCCCACTGAAAATACCAGCTCCTAGTTTTCACTCATTTTTTGACTAGAGAAAAATAACACAGCAACTCTCCTGTTGCAAAGAACTCGGAAGTACCACAGCAGCTCAGAATGTTTTTAGCACGATAGATTCCTATCTGACATCTCTGGGTTTATCTTGTGAATAATGTTTGCACACCTAACTGTGCTAACACTGTGTGGCACTCCAAGGCACCCTTGAAAGGATCTCAGAGCACCTGAGGGTGCTGCGTTACTGTGGCTGAGCTTCACTGGCAAAGGGGTTTATACTTCACTGGTGTGTACAGTGGATGAAGCTCCTCAGCTGAGGTACCATCTGTCTAGACTTTGCTTCCTATAAATATGTTAGAGCTCAAGTCTAGCAGGGCAGAGATCCAGAAGTTTGTATTTCACATAGCCTTTTTTTAAAGACTTTTAAAATATTATTGGGAATCTGCGAATCAATACAGTAAATGGCACATTTAACAATCATACCTAATTATGTCTTTCAACCACTGGATCTGCAAAACACGAACTATTCTAACCATTCCTTTGCACAAAACAAAAGCAGAGAGAGGGGACGTGACACAGAAAGGAGAAATGATACAGATGAGTCTAGCCTAGAAAAATATTATTTTGGTATTGTTTTCAATATTTCAGCTAGTTTTTAACAGTTTTGTTGTATTCATTTTTATAATCTCAATATGTATTTTTAAGGTCATCGTTTCCAAAGAAACAATCATCGCGAAGTAAATTAGCAGTCATAGAAATTGTAAGTCAAAACAGATGCGATGGGCTTGCATACTTGATTCCAAAATTGCAATGATAAAATTATTGATATCTAAAATATTTTCAAGGGAACAGACAAGTTCACCTAGGACTCAGACTGGTTTAGAAAGGAAGGTCCTAGAACAGTGAATTTCAGCCTGTGGTCTTTGGATCCCTGGGGACCTGCAGACTATGTCTAAGGCATCTGAGAAAAGTGGCTATGATCATTCCAAACTATGCAAATACCCGCATTTACAATTCTCCTCCATTCAAAATTTGCAAAGTGGTCTCCCATCTCCATTCAAAATGTTTTAGGGGTCCACAAATGAAAAAAAGTTAAAAACCACTGCCCTAGGGGAAAAAATATCCATTGGGGAACATGACGTACTTTCTCTTTAGAATATGTTTCCCATGGAAATCTGTCCAAGTCTGACAGGGCACAGGGCCAGATATAACTCTCCAAAAAAATTTTTAAAAGTGAGCAACTATTTGATGGATTTGAAAGGATCAGACTGTGGTAAATCAATACTTTGTTGTGCAAATGCAGTCTTGCAGTGCCAGTGGCAGCACAAATGTATGTAATAGAATAGAAAAGACTTTAAAAAAATATAAGCCCACTAGTTTTAAAAAATCATCAGAATATTCTTGATAAAAAATTTACAAGTGCAAAAGGATGAGCATGTTGTTGCCCTACTAAGGTTACTACCCTCAGAATCACAGCTTGCCTTTCTGATGTAGTGTTTGTTCACCTCTAGCCTCCTGGCTGTACACTTGGATGTTTTTGTGAGAGAAACAGAAATAGAAAACAACTTGCATATTTGATCAGACATGCTAGCTCCACTTATTGCCGCCAACTTGATATCATCTTCTCATTTATGTATTTCACTAACATACACAGAGGTGTTGCATAATGTCCATGTAAAATATATTGTAAATGCTTTCTGTAAATGCCAGCAACAAAAAGAACAGTGAGGAAAGACCTAACAAAGGGCTCACCACCTGTAGGAAGGACCACAACATAGCTGCACTACTGGAAGCAGACCAAAGAATCCATTGCTCCCTGCCTCCCCTATGATTTCCTCCATGAAACAATTTCTTGTTGGCCTGAACCTGCTGTAAGTAGTATGAAAAGAGCCAAGACTCTGTCCTTTCTAAATTCCCACTCAGTTATTCCCCATGCACCCAAGTAGGAAAGGGAGTAACCTGCCTTGCACGGATCCTGGATGGGAGAATAAGGCAAGAACCTTCTATTCTCCTACTCCTTTGCACAGATGCATATCATGAGCCATGATCCTGCCCTCTGTGATATCCATGTCACTTTTTCAATAAATTTCAAGCCACTCAGCACATCAGGAACATCTTAATTCTGCAGCTTGGTGATTCATCGGCTTAAGTAAAGTGTGGCTAACAGAGACTTATCTTGCTCTCATTCTGCAGATGGAATTAATACTGATTCTCAGTGAGAGTTATGCACAGCGGATTGAGGGCAAGACATGCTTCTATTATTTTGGTTTTGTTTGTGAACAAAATTTTTCTATTTGATCGAGAATCATCTCTCTAGTGAAGAAAACATCTAAGCAGGTACATAAATGCTACTTTACTTTTTCAAATAGATATGCTTTCTAAAAATTGAGTTTGATGTAGTTTGCTTTTACTTCATTCTAAAGAGTTTAATTAATAAGAATATTTACCAAGTTTACCTGTTTTGTGTCTGCTTTTGGCCTCTGACAATATTTGACAGCTGGATGGATCTGGATTTTCTATTGATGAGCCGTTACGAATTCTGATTAGTGTAAGGGTTATTTTGGAGGGTGGGAAGGGGAATAACAAAGCATTTCCTGTAGACTTTATCTGAATAATGTTCTTTTTCCCCCTTTACTGTAGATTCCTGGGGTTGTTTTGTACTGACATAATAAATCTATTGCTAATAGTTATGCCATAATTAATCTTGGTAGCATGGGGAATAGAGGGAAGAAAAAATATGAGCAGCATTTAATACAGAAGACTTCAGTTTGGGAAATTTTAGTTTCAACAAACAAATGAATTGATTTTCTTAAGGTCTGCAGAAGATCTCCAGAGGGGATCTTGTAAATAAACAAAATCTATACATAAGACATACTTCTTTAAGTTTTAAAATATATATTCTAAGAGTATACATTCTAAGAAGTTTCTCATGCTGTCGTTTTTTCCTTAATTTTGATTTTTTTTTTCTTCCATTCATTCTCTTTTTGGAAAAGGTTCCATGATCTGTGGTTATCTTGGGATTACAAAATTTAGGGTTACTTGAAATTCTGTAAACAAAGAGGGAAAAAACTTAAAAGTTTCATCACTTAATTGTTTAAAAAAAATGAGAGCACCTTGTTTCATGTTTTGTGACTCTGAAATTAAATTCTAAACATTAAACAAACTTCAGGATTCAGTCCTTTCTGGAACAGGTGTAGAACTTATATAAGCATTTGCATATGTAAGCAGAGACTGAAAGAGCAAGAAATGGAGAAAAGGGAGCTGTGTCCTATATTACTGCCAGTATGTGCTTGAGACTTATAGTCTTATAGTACCTCTCAGTATGAAAGAGACAGACTGTGGTCTCTCTCCTGAGCTGCTTGGCCCTGAGCCAAACACTTAAGTACATATTTAACTAGAAGCATGTAGTTGCAATCGGAAAATTCAGGTGTCAAGCTAAGCACTTGTGCAGCCAACTAGAATATCACTCTGCATAAAACTCATAAGTTCAGGCTGATTTTATGGAATTGAATTCCCATTTCATTGAATACCACAGTGGATATGGAGTCAGTTATTGTGTATAGGGGTAGTATCAGATCCCTCTCAAACTTGAGACAACAAAAAGACATCATCATGAACAGTTCCTATTCAAATGGGAGCACCTGGGAACAAAATTAGTCATGGGGAACCAGTACAACTGACAAGACTGGAAGGTTGGAGCAGTGGACTTTTCCCAACAAGAAAGCTGGCTTTTTTTAATTCACCCTACAGAAGGAGAAAAAAGCTTTTGATTATCAGCATAGCCAGGAGATAAAGTCTGCTGAGGACAAGAATAAAGCACTCCCTGATTGGAATGCCTGACCACAAGAAGTAGAGTCTTAGGGCAGGATCCTAGAAACCTATAAGGACACCGATCCAAATGCCGAAGAATGCTCAAGCAGCGTAAGGAAATGGAGACAGGAATGCATATACAGTAGGGCTGTGCGAAATTTTGCCAGCTGTTTTGATTCAATACTGTTCCAACTCATTTCGAGCTCGAAACACTGAAATCAAATTGAAACAAGCGGCTTCAAACCAGCCTCGAAACAAAACGAGGCTGGTTGAAACATTTCAAAAGTTTTGAAACATTTTGAGTTTCAAAGCAGCCAGCAGCGAGGTGGTGGGAGACGGAGGAGAACCAGAACTGTGCTTCCAGCAGAAGCTGGGAGCGTAGCCCTGTCTCCCCATCTCCCGCCGCTGAGCTGTGGGAAGCCAATCACGGCACAGGGAAAGGAACTGTGCCCGGGCTCAGTTCCCCTCCCAACTGCTGCAATTGGGCTGGGGAAAGGAACTGAGCCCGGTTGTTCAGTTCCCTCCCCGTCCTACGATCCCCAGCCCAGACCCACTGTTTTGACATAGTGAAACAGTGAGGCTGTTTCAACTTGAAATGAAATTCAAAACAAACCACTATTCTGTCCAAACCTTGAAACTGAAGTCGAAACGGGACACTGCCATTTCACATACCCCTAACATACAGTACAAGAGTTAATTATTTTGTCTAGATCTCTCTCATGCTGTACAGGAAATAGTGAATGTGTTAGAAATTCCTATTCCAACTCTATCTTTGTTCTTTAGCTATTATGTGTCCCCAGGTGTAGTTTCAGACAGGATGCCGGGGTGCAGTCATACCCCTTCACTTTCTGACCACATGACAGGAGCAGCAGCCAGAGACTTTATGTTCTTAACAAGGTAAGACTTCCCCCACTCCCATTCTCCCCTTCCCTGCCTCCCTCTACTAGTGTCCCCACTGTCCCAAGGGGAAAGGGAGCTTGTATTCTGCTCCAGCTGGACTGCATGGGAGCTGGGCTCAGTCTGGGACAGTGGGAGTAGCAAGGGGCAGACAGGTTCCCCCTCCCAGCATCTGCTCCCAATCTGGCAGACAGCACTCAGGGGGAAAAGGCAGGAAAGGGGGAACCCAGCTGCTGCTGCTGTCCCAGGCTTAGCCTAACCCTCATGCAGGCCAACTAGAGTGGCTCTGGAGTGGCCTTCAACCCAGGACAGTGGGAACACAGACAACAGCAGGTGGGGAAGTGGGGAAATTGGTGGGAAGGAGACGTGCCTCTGAGAAGAGAGAAAGGAGGGGAAGGAATTCTTATCTTCTTCAGGATTTAAAAAAGTCCCCAGCTATACCCTGTGCCACCCAATGCAGGGTTGGGGGGAGGAAAGGTGGGAAGAGGCGGGGAGCACAGGTGTAGTCACTCCAGTAACTGCTCCTGGAACCTGCATTCTCAAATCCGAGATCTGCTGCTGTTTGTCCTTGAAGGTACAAAATTTAAACCAGAATGTCCATGGAACTAGAGATATCCAAAAGATCTACATAAGCTACTGGGGAGTTTGAAATAGATTATACTAGTTTCAGTTGGGGCATGAATTTCCAGCTATCAGAAGAAGAGGTCCAAATGGAGAAGCTATACACCCAGAACATGCCGAGAGACCCAAAGTAAGAGGCAATGCCTGGACTCTGCTGAGACCCAGCTGGTCAAAAGTACACAGATCCACAGTTGGGATCCAAGTGCAGCAGCTTGGCAAGCATCCAAGCAGGAAGGCTTGCTAGAGGCTGTATCAATGCACTTGTGTGCCTTCTCAGATTAAGATCACAGCATCTTGCAGGACTGAGCCCTAGTGCTTAAACTTGCTTGCATACAGACATAGGCTCCTCTTATACCTGCCTTGAAATACAACAGCCTTGTGTACAGTGACAGCAATACTGATATTATATTAACAGAAGAGAAACTAATGCTATAGGTCAGGGGTGGCCAGCTTGAGGCAAACATGCCAAAAGTGACAATGGCAGCCTCTCTGCATTTGGTATGCAGCAAATCAGGGGATGGAACAGGGAGAAGAGCAACAGATAGGGCAGGGAGCAGAAAGCAGAGCTGCAGCTTAGGCAGAGAAAGGGGATCAGGGAGGGTGTAGGAATTACCTTGTCGCAAACCTGCAATAAAAGTTGGCTCCCACTGCTATTGTTCACCAAAATCAAACTTTCTAGCTGTAGCCTGAAATGAAGTTTCTCATCACTGCAATAAATTTTCTCTGGTCATTTCCAAACCCAGAATTGTAGCTTTCTTCCAAGCACAGCCTCATTACAATCTATTTTTACCAGAATGTAGTTAATATTTTAATACAGCAAAAAAAGAGAAAAATTCCCACTCAGTTTATTTGAGACCTTTTGTGGAAAAATCATCAAAATTAATGATCCAATGCATCCATACAGCGGAACGTATTTATAAGTTGCAGCTACAGTTAGATGTGACATTAAGCAGAAATTCTTAAACTAAACAGATATAGTATTTGTATATACTTCCAATCTAGCATCTGACGTATTCTGACAAAATTACATCTTAACTAGAATGGGTCATAAATTTTTCAATGAAGCAGCAGAACAATTTTCCATTAGAAAATGGTATATTGCTGAAATCAACATGTTCTCCTCCAACTTCAAATTCAAAATGATTCAAATCAAACAATTTTTTCATATTTTGAAATACCTTTTTTTAAACTCTCAATTAATTTTAAGTGTGTATATATAATGTATACATACACGTACTTATTTACATTATTGCTATTGTATAATGTACTTCCAATTTAATAGTACAGCATATAATTCCAATACTTAAAGGGTGCATCTAATTAGCTGGTCAGTAAACATCTTGCCATCTACACATGCATCCTATTAGGTGGAGTAAGCTAATTTACTCTACAGCAGGACAATAATGGTAAATACTATCCTCAGCAGGATCATAACTGTAAGTACAAGCACTGTCTCACTGTGGAGTAAAAAAAAACTCTGCAGCATCATACTTGTAGACACTATGCAGCTGGCTGGGGCACAAGGGTGTTTCAGTGTGAGGGATAGCCCCACACTGAAGCACTCTTGTGCCCTAGCCAGTCCTTCCACAGCATGGTGAGCCAAGTCAGAGCAGCCCTGGGCTGGCAGGCTGACCCTCCTGGGCCCCCTGCCAGCCGGGATTGCTCCAACCTGGCTCAATGTGCAGTAATAGCACATGTAGATGCTCCCAAAATGAAAGACTTTGTTCTATGGTTGCTTTAAGTTTTATCTCATCCTAACTAGGAAGGAAAGGAAATTCTGAGATGAAATTTGCAATCCACAGGAAATGAAAAATATTTTCCATCCTGTTCTAATCTTACCTTCTTACCAATTATTTTCAGGCCCAAATGAACCAATATAGCACTGGGCGCGTAAAGTGGAATCTTTTTAAAAAAAATCTTATCATCCAAATAACTGTTCACTTAGCACTAAACTTTTCAAAATTACAAAGCCAAGCTTTATAAGGATGGAAGTGATACAGTGAGAAGATTTACAATATGATGAAACGAAGTGGTTATCAATGGGCTTACAGAAATTACTACAAAGGGTATTCTTTTCTTCAGTATAAACAAATTAGAATACACAACCAAATGAATCCTCTGTGGGCATGTCTACACATGTGCCCCACTATGCAGTTGGTACTGCACAATTATTTAGCACTTGCCTTAGCAAGTTGTAAAAAGGTCAGTACTGCACAGTACCGCACAGTCCCAGTGGCACACAGGTTTTTTTCCAACCCTACTGCACAGTAGCAATGAGCTGTGCAGTAGCAGGAGCATCACGGTTAGTGTCTACCACTGCTACGTCACCGTATCTTGTCACTACGCCACCTTGCATATGTTAAAGCACATGCTACATTTGAGTTTTGCAAGAAACCTTATGTCCAAACCACCCACCCTCAAACGATTACTATTGACAATTGTAAAGAAATTGTTTCATTTTACTAAACTATTCACCTTCTACCCTTGGATAGTACTGAAAATACAAATGAGATATTTTAAAGTACAGCCAAAAGAAGGAACTAATTGAAAATTCTATTAATATGGAAAGAACAACTAAAGGACAACTAAAGCAAAGCACTGGCCATCATGCCTTTGCATAATACTGATTCTCAAAAAAACCCCACTGTATCACAGCAGGTGGTGTCACTTATAGAAAACTTCCAGTGCTATATGGGAAGTATAGTCTAGTGTACTAATTTGATTTCTTCAAGCTTCAGCATATCCGATTCTTGGTCTCTGCATACCTAATGTTTACTCAGAAAATTTAAAGGTGTTTAATATTATTTCTGGCTAGAGACAAAAACTGACATTTAAAAAATCTATATTTTCAAGGTATGGTTTACATAATCTAAATAGATTTATAAAATCTCTCTCACACAGTTATTTTTCATTAATTAAAATAATGTTTTACCTGGAAAAAATACTATTTGTTCATAAGTGTTTTGGGCAATGGGTTAGACCAGAAATGAGCAGTCTATTATGCATTCTGTCCAATGATCGTTTAATGCACGAGTCAAACTTATGCAGCCCCATGAGTGGGTAAGTGCTTCTGGGCTGGTGCACAGGCCACATGAGGCCCACAGACCCCCCGCTGCTCCTTCCCATGCCAGATCCAGGGCAGCAGCTCCTGCTCTGGGACCCACAATACATGCAGCATGCACTTCAGTGGATCCAGGACCTGCGGCACCACACACCCCTCCCCCCCAACAGCCAGTCCAGGGCTGCTCCTGCCCTGCTCTGCCCACCTGGAGCAGCCAGAGGGAGCTCCCCATGTGCTGACCCTGGGGGCTGGCAGGGGGCATAAAGACCAGTCCCAATCTCTGCTGAGCAGGTAGAGCTGTACCACCTGCAGGGAGAGATGTCTCCCTGCCACACAGGGGTCAAAATGGGTCCTTATCCCCATATGGCTGGAAGAGCTGTGCTCCCTGCAGAGGCAGCTGTCTCCCTGCCCATCCCAATCCCCAAGTGGCAGGGAGACAGCTGCCATTGCACAGCTTCCCACACATTGGGGCTTATCCAGCTAGCAGTGGGCCCCATGCTGCCTGAGCTGACCAGGAGCAAATTGCTCCCAGTCAGTGTCTACATGTACCCTATGGCGCATAAGCTAATGCACTGTTTATGAAACACACAACTGATAAAGGCAAGCACCACCCTGCAGCCCTGATTGCCCCTTTTCTTCAATGTCTCCTGTCAGCTACTTCTGAGTTTTTGCAAAGTTTTTTTGAATTGTCATTAAGGTGAATAAGAGCTCTAGGCACTGCAAAAGAAGTCTAGGAATCTAATTCTGGTTTCTAAAGGTGCAGACAGAAGTGCAGCTGCCTGCTGTAACTAGGAACACTTTGCAGGAAGTCTTCTGAGTTGCAGTGTTCTCCCAGACCAAACAGAAGTTCACTGTTGGTTCCAGGGGGGAGGGGACTCCAGCTGTTGGCTGCCAGCCTACATCAAGCTTCCTCTTCCAATGGTCTCTCCTCCCTCCAAGCAGGTCTCTGTTTTCAGAATGGGAGGGGGGAAAAGGAGCAGAAAATGCTCATGCTGAGGGTTTTCCAGCAGGTGCTAGAGGGTGAGGTGGGTGAATTGGAGCCCCTCACCTCAGGAGGGCTCCAGTACACCCATCCCACCCTCCAGCGGGGGCTGAAACCCTCCACCCCCAACTGAACTTCCTCTGCTCCCTTTCCCCCCTCCCATTCTGAAAACAGCAACAGGCAGCACAGACACAAGTTACAGAAGACAGTGTTTGAAATGGCTTCATCTGACTCCTCATGTCATGAGGGGTCAGATTTTCATCTGACTGACCTTTTTTTGAAGCTGTCTGCAGCCATGCACTTGTGTTTGGTCATGGCTATAAACCACTTTCTGCAGCCAGATCAGGTGAAAATTGTCACTTCCGTCTGCACAATTCAGTGACCAGGGACCAGGCACCTAAAGCTAGTATTGCTGGCTGCTTACAGACATTTAAAAAAATGGCACTTTCTTTAAACTTGGTGCACTGTCAAGCTGAGCCCATCACACGCCCAGAAGAGGCAGTGCATTAGTTGGACCCGGCTCACCCAATGTCTGTATAGATCAGGTGCTTTAGTGAGTCTTTTTTGGTGTGTTTATTTAATAGCTGAATCAACTATTAGATACAAGTGCCAAAAAGCCCCACTGAAGTGCCCGATCTATATAGGTGCTGCAGAGCCTGGTTGAACTAATGCTGTTGCTTCTGGTAATGTGTTTTTGTTGTTGTTGTTTTGTTTTTTAAATGTCTGTAAGCAGCAACAATGATTAAATCCCTTACTGGATTTAGCCCTACATTACATCTTGCAGCTGGCTAAACAGAGATATAGATATGCCACCAAAAACTCACAATCTGGTAAATAAAACTGGCAGAACAGTTACCCAGAGTAATCTGGATATCTTGGTACAACAACGTGCATTTGAGCAAACCCAATTACAGCGCAAAGTACATAAGAAATAGGGTGCTTGAACACATGAGGGGGGGTTAGTTCCCCTAAGCTGAAATGGTGGGTTTGTGTTTTTAATTATGACTTGCTGTTTCAATTCAGGGGCTTCCATCACTGTGACTTAACAGTGACGGCCCACTGGACTCCCCTCCTCCACACCCCATGGGCAGGCTCTATTGGGGGGCAGGAAAAGCAGGAAGGGGCCTTTTTTTTTCTGGTGGAGTCTGCCCGCCCGCCTCTCACATGGCCGGGGGGTAAGCTGTTGGTCCTGAGCTGTGGGGGGCCCCTGTCCTTCCCTCCGTGGCAGTAGCACCTCCCTGGGGGGAGCACCCACCTGTTATCAGCCTGCCCAACTGGCCCTGGGTGCAGCCGCTGCCATGGAGGGAAGGACTGGGGCCTCCTGTCAGCTCACCCCCGGCCATGCAAGAGGCAGGCAGGCTCCACCGTAAAAAAAAAAAAGAAAAGAAAGCGGGCCCCTCACTACTTCCCCCCGCCCCCGGCACAGCCTGCCCACATGAGTTGCCACCACGCCATGCAGCCCCTGAGCTGTGGGGAGGCCTGGTGCTTTCCTCCATGGTGGTAGCACCTTCTGAGTGGGGTGCTAGCTGGGTAGATGCTGCTCCATCTTGCAGGCAGCACCCAACCCCATCCAATGGTGCATGGGGCTCTGGAAGCCCAGGCCTACTCAGGGAAGCTCAGGCTTGGTGGGCTTCCAGCACCCCATGCCTGGGACCACCCAGGAATGGGCTGGCTTGCCTCTGGGGCAGTGCGAGAAGGCAACAGAAGGACAGCTGGGTGTGTTGGCAGCCAGAGAAGGCAGCGGGGACAGGCCTCAGGGCACTGGAAGCCCACCAAACCTGAGCTTCCATGAGCCTGCCTGGGCTTCCAACGCCCTGTGCACCAGACATGTACTGATGCACAATTTTTTTTATCCACAATGGGACAATTTGCCCTGATCAAATTAAAATACATTGGAGGTGCTCTAAGTTACCATGCTTAAATACTTTTTTACACAAAAAAAATTGTTCACATGTACATAGTAATGTTAGTATGTCATGTGTACATGACCTCACCATCACGTGTACAAGCACCCACAGGTTACACTTACAGGAAGCAGGTTGCAGCTGAAAAGCAGTGACTTGGAAAAGGACTTAGGAGTCAGATGACAAACTGAACACTAGTTCAATTCAGTCCTTAGATGTATGAGCAGGGGACTGTCAAGTAGAAATGGGGATGTGGTATTATTACTACTGATAAGGACATTTAACTGTGTAACAGACTCTCCATTCCATGCAGTCTTTAAATCAGAACTAAATGCTTTTAATTAAAAAGCAAAAAAGTATTTAACTTAATTAGACTTTATGGGCTTGATGTAGGAGTGAAAAATCCATGGCCTGTGTTTTGCAGTTCAAATTAGATTGGAGCTGCCCAACTTCTAAGCAGCTGAGGGACACATACCCCCATAGCTACACCAGCAAGGTCCATATGGTTTACAGGCCACATGCTACCTGGACACCCCCACTGCAGAGCCCCCACCTTCTGGAGTGGCTCTCTGCCCCCCGCTTCTGAAATGGCCCTGTGTGGATACATCTTTCCCCCTGACATACACTGCTGCAGAGCATGTTCATGGCCCCAGCTTTACCCTGAGCTCCCCATGCTTTGCTATACCACCACATGGTGCAGGCACAGAATGCGAAAGCTGGAGGAAGGGGAGCCTGGAGGACACCCAACAGTGGGAGAAGTGACTGGGCAGGAGCCCAGGGGCTACAGCGTGATTCTTCATAGGCTACAGGCAACACATGGTCCACCACTTGGACAGCTCTGGATTAGATCATCAAAATGGCCTTTTCTGGTTTATTCAATAAAGGAGTAGCATAAGTTATGTAAGAAGGGACATCATGATTTATATAAGCAGTCTGCATGATGACCACAACGTAGCCTCTATCCTCTTGCCTCTATCTTCTCCTAATATAAAGGATCCCTATCTTCAGACTCCTTCTAAGAAGTCTCTATGGGATCAGGAAGAAAGGGTGAAAGAGTAGATGATCAAAGCCTGCAGATTTTTTAAATTAATCCTAAAAATGATGTTGCTGGTTTTGACCTCTATTTCTATACAGCTTTTTTAGAATTACAAGTTATGAAAAGTGGTGTATTGGCACAAAACTGGATTTCTTGAATATTACCATTTGATCAATCTATGGTTAAGTAACTGCAGCAGCTAAGCAAGCCCACTAGTGGATAGGCATATTATATACTTTGAGAGGCACAGATAATCTAAACTTCTTCTTAAGAACAACTTAATTAACCAATAAAACAACTCAAACATATAATTAAGTTTGTACATTAAACAAATGTGAATCAGAAAATAAATACACCTTGGCATGAAAAAATTATCTGCTGAAATGAATGCCCTTCCCTTATTAATGTTCACCCTAAAACCCACGGGCCTCATTAGTGAATCATTGATTCATTTTTCACTAAAATAAGAGCTTTTTCTTCTCAACTTACTTTTCAACTTTTATTTTCTGTGGTATTAAGAAGATGAGCAATATCATGAGATATAACTGACAGCACATTTAATAACCAACCTAAGCCCTTCTCTGCTTCAAGTATGTTAAAGCTTCATTCATATTTTATATGAACATAGTATATGACCTCTTTGGAAATGATATGTTCAAACTCCTGTATTACTCATGATAGATAATCCTTTTCAAGGGAATAACTGACTTGGGAAATATCAGCATCTGGCATTCAAAATTCAAAGGGTTAGAGGTTGTTGAGGGAATTTTATCTTACTTTTTGACATGTTTGCACTCACCACCAAATACTAGTTTGGGATTTTTCGAGGTACCCCAGTTTTCTGTATCACATATATCAGCTAGGATTGTGCCCTTTGTTTATCAGTCCAAATCCTTGTGGTTCATAATATTATGATCTAGATTAAAAGCTGTTGTGAGTTCCTCAGCTATCAGGAAAAAAAACTGTCAGCCTTTTTTCAGTGTCTGTGGCTGAGCTCAGTAAATTTTTAGTTACAATTTGGAAAAAACAGATTGATTTAAAATTGAATCTAATAGTCTTTAAAAAAATTAAAAAGCACCACTCCAATATTTTAGTTATTCCAGACATGTAGGTAGTTGCCATAAAAGGCAGAAATTACTGAAGGTAGATAGTTTTTTTACTGAATTATATATTAAATGCAAAGAAAAAAAATCTCACAACATTTTAAAAGAGTGACACAAAAGGCCCTGTTCAGAACCATCATATTTAATTTTGATTCCCCTATTTTACCTGGGTAATTAAATTGTATTAACTTGTGTAAATTTGATACATTTTTAATACTCAGATGGAAATGGAGTAGATGAGCTAATAGGCATTTTCCATCTTTGATGCTTATGATCTATAGGGACTTATTGTATGTATAGCAGTTTGCTGAATGAAGGGAGCTTAGCTAAGAGTTTCATTTGTTCAGGAAAATGTTCAGTGCTATGTGCAACAAACTATAGCCTACCCTCTGGGTATCCTCTAGTAAAATGTACAGGTTAAATTGCCCTAATACATTCAGTAATTTAAAATAAAGAGTAAAAATATCACAGTAGTGATTGGGAATGCACTAGTACGCAATGCAGGCATTGATATACATAGATTTGTGTTGAAGGTAAATATAGATTTAGGTGCTGAATCATAAAAATAATCCATTACTATGTCAATAGCTAGTGTGTTGCACTCTAGATCATAAGCTTTATATTCTACTAGCCAATTGCCCGTCAAGAATGACCGGAGGGCGTGAGGGCAGAGGGGGAGGGGCTGGGATGGAGTGCCACCACCTAACGCCCCATGCTGCTGCTGTTCTGCCTCTTGCAGGGAGCGGGGTGGGGGAGCTGAGGCCCGTAGCTCCCCACCCTCTGTCCAGTCCTCAGTGCAGCTTCAGAATCATGGTGGTGTTCCCCCATGTTTGGAGCACTCTGATTGGCTGTTTCCGTCAGCCAATTAGAGTGCAAATAACACGTTACAGACAGACAGGCAGATTTAGGCTTTTATAATATTAGAATAATAGGATTTGACCTTCCACTAAGTGTTGAGGCTACAGCTGACATCTGTAGAGATAGCTACATGTGTAGTGAATAGTATCTCTCAGAGAAGGCAATAATTAGAACATTAATAATTTTTTTTTGTAATTAATTTAAAAAACCTGGGATATCGAGTCTCCCAGAAAAAAATACCCGGGGCATACAATTTAGTTAGAAGAAGTGCCACTTGAAGGATTAGGAAAAGTTTTAAAACCTTCAAAACTTTTCCTTTTTAGGCTGCCTACACCAGAATCTGGTTGATATATCATTATTAAAACACTTTTGAAAAGTTATTTTTATTTATAGGAATTAACTCAAAAGGATTTTATATACATCCTTCTAAACAGCTTCACAATATCATTGATAATGAAACTTATATTATTGGTTATCTAAACTATTCAAAGATGATGATATGATTTGCTATCATATTTTTTTCAACTTATAGCTATTACAGTCATCTAGGAATGGAAAAAAAGCAATACTATGTAACCAAGGTCAGGAACAATGGTCTAATCAGGGAACTCTGTTAGCAACAGTCCACTGACCAACATGTTCAAATAAAAGTCTTTGTCACAAAATTAAATTAAGCAGCATATTTTTAAAAGTTGGTCCATTCATGGAAGAAGAAAATGGATAAAATGAATCAACTTATTAACGCTTCATATTTTTCTTAACTTTAAAAAGTATAAGAAAATAAAAGGATACTACTCAGGAAAGTGTTCTCTTTACAGGAAAGCATTTAAACAGGTGCTTATCTTTTGAGGGTTTGCTCTATAGGATTTAGCATATTTAAATATGAGCTTAACTCCTTTTCTGAATCAGGGCTAGAGAGAACCTAGAAATCCTGTTAATATTCAAGAAGAATATCCCCTTTTTTACAATACACCTAAAATTTTAGGGGCTGATAGCTGCTGCACTACACAAAGCTGTGAGGTTGGATTCTACTATGTGAGTGCTGACCACAAGGGAATGCCTGCATGCAGGCTATTTGGCACAGGAACTAAACATTGCTTTATAAAAGCATACCAAAATCATTATTTTAATACCCAAAGTATAGGATATAAATACACAGATGATATGAACAATTTCAAAATTATTATTCACAAACATCAACAAAAAGCCTTAACAAAAGTTTTGAGATGCCTTTTGTCTTTGCATTGAACGTGGTGATAAGCAGGGATCCTCGTTTTCCCTGATAAAAAATTGCAAATTCTCTGATAAAAAAACCCCAAATCTGTGAAGAGAAGGGAAGGGCTGTGGAGGCCAGAGTGAGAACGGGTGGGGAGGGAAGTTTGTTTCTGTGCCTGCTCGCAAGAGCAGGGCTGGGGGGCAAGGGCAGCGGTGCCCCTCTGCAGGCCGCACACAAGCTGCCTGGCTGGGGGGTGGGGCTTGCATGTGGCAGCCACCACTGCCACTGCCGTGCCCCACTTGGCTGCCGAGCCGTGCAGCTGTGGAGCTTGCTTGTGGAGCCCGCAGGAAGGTAGCACAGGGCACAGAAGTGACAGTGAGGTGGTTGCGGCTCTGCAGGCAAGTGGCGCAGCCACCCAGGGTGGGGGAGGGGGCCTTGCACACAGCAGCTGCCACCGCACCACCACCATTGCTGCTGCACCCTGTGCTGCCTTCCCACAGCCAACTGCACGGCTGACTGCACAGCCCACAGCCAATTGCAAGCAACGTGGGACACAACAGCAGCACTGGTGGTGTGGTGGCAGTTGCTGCATGCGAGCCCCCTTTTCCCAGCTAGCTGGCTGACCAGGCAGCTTGTGTGCAGCCTGCAGAGCCATGCAGCTGGCTGTGGGAAGGGATACAGGGCACAAAAGCATGATGGTGGCCACCACATGTGAGTGCCCCCTCCCCCCAGCTGGCTGCACTGCTTGCCTGAAGAGCCACCGCCATCTCACTACTGCCACCACTGCCACACCCCATGCTGCCTTCCTGCGGTCAGCTGCACAGCTCTGCGGGCAAGCTCTGTGGCCGCACGGTCTGCAGCCAGCGGTGCAGGGCATGGTGGCCGCTCTAGGGCCACTCCACTTTTATGCACCACTGGCCAGGTGGCCACTCTACAGTTTCCCCAAAACTCTCCCTGCTCCCTGCCAGAGTGTCCAGCCAGTTGCACATGGAACGCCAGCCACTTAATCAGCCTGACCAGGCTCATTGCCTCCATGTGCAGCTTCCCTTAAGGGCATGGAGGCACCAAGCCCAGTCAAGCCAATCAATCCCTTTGCATTCCACATGCAGCTGGTCAGGCACTCCAGTGGGGTGCAGGGAGGTGTTGGGGGAAAGACATTGAGTGCCCAGCTGGCAGCACATGGAACACAAGAGGCTTGATCAGACTGACCTGGTTTGGCTCCTCCATGCTCTTAAGGGAAGTTGGACATGGAGGTGCTGAGACCCATCTGGCCAATCAAGCCATTTGTGTTCCATGTGCAGCTAGCTGGGCATGCTGTGTCTTTCCCCAGCACCTCCCCAATCCCTCAGGCCTCAGCCAGCTTGCCCACAGCCCTGCCCCACAACCTGCCAGCCCTCTCCAAGCCCCACTTACCTTACAAACTCCAGAAGAAAAATGAGCCTGACCCAACCCTTAGGACTGACTAAAAGCCTCAGACCCCACCCTTCCCCCTCTCCCACCCTCTCTGGGCAGGGCTGGGAGTTTCCCGTCCTTTTTGCAATCAGCTCCTGCAGGCTGGAACTCTGCCAGCCTGCTGAATTCTTTGCAGAAGTGGGAAATCCACAGGTTTCTCTGCTACAAGGGAAAATCCTCATTTTCTCTGATAAAACAGGAAATCTATGATTTTCTCCGTTTTTCCATGGGAAATGGAAAACCCGGATCCTTGGTGATAAGAAGCACCAATAACCGAGATGCTTATAGTTGATTACATTGCATCTGGTAAAAAGACTGCTCTATATTAAAGGATAAAAGAAAAAGGAAACTTGATTCCTTTCTAGACTACGTCTACTGCAATGTAGAAGTAAGATAGACAAACTGGACAGCCTTAATTTAGCTTTCAAAAATTACATTCGAAATTAAGGGTCTAGTTCATTAGAATTTAATGCACCGTCCCCATGAGATTTATGGGTATGCTCAAAATATGGAAAAAGTGTGCAATAGCACTTTTACAAATAAAGTGCATGCCATTGCATTTCATTATAAGTTTTTTCCACCCCCCCCAAGCACAAAAGTAGCTACTTCTTCATTAGGTACCCAAGGGAGATGTAGCGTGAAAAAGCTGCATCAGCAGAAAAAGAGATGTGGCTTCTTCAGTGTGCTGGATGTGGGGATTCATATTTAGTAACAACAAATACAAGGAAATGGATAAAACATGTTTTTTGTCTAAGTTAAGGCTGCTCTGGGCAAACTTTTATTCTCTCAAGTTACACAGATTTAAGTGAATACTGCTACAATGACATGTTCTACAGTCAACGAACATAAGTTAACCATTAAAAAAAGTGTCAGGTGTCATAGTTTCAGACCATAGTTTAAGGCTACACAAGGGGACCACTGGATCATCTTTTTTGACCTTCTGCATAATACAGTCCATTATGCTTCACTAAGTACCATTTAAAAAAAAGCCTTTTGTTAGATAAAAGCATTTCAGTCTTCAGGAGATTGCACACCATAACACTGGAGGTGGGGACCTGAAGAGACCAAGATGCCCCAAAGCCTGACCCTCTTTGAATGATGTGAAGTAGATTGGTTGGTCCCAGATGATCTCAGCAGGAGACCCCTGCCCCATGCTATGCAGAGGAAGGGAAAACCTCCACTGTGATCCCTGCAAGTATCACCTAAGGTGAACATTCCTTCCCAGCCCCTTCACTGTACCCTTGAGCATGTTAGCAAAATGCACCCATTCAAAGGGCTTGCCTACACAAACAGATCTTCTTCCACTGTAGGTCTGCTAGTACACATTCACTGACAGAACCCTCTAGTTACAAATGATTGTTTTAAAGCCAAAATTCATCTAGCCAGTTGTGCATTACAGGGGGACAGCTGGGAGTGTTCTTAACTGAGGGCCCATAAAGAGACCAGTCAAAAGAACTTATAAAGAAACTTTGTATGTGTTTTCATCACCTTACCCGCTATGACTCTACTTTTATACCATCTGTGTTACTTCAATTCATTAAGTATGTATTCGCCATAATTCACCTTTTGTATTAGGTACTGTTTAACAGGTTTTTCCAGGATTGGAACTGCTTTCAACTCGGTATATATTTCAGACTTGGGATATATTCTGACCTTGTTGAAATCAATGGGAATGTTGCCAGTGACTTAGATAGTCAAACATTCATGCCAGAGACCCAACTCAGTAGATATCACTAGAACTTGGCTATCTTCTTGTTTAGTGGCTACTAATTTGCAGTGTCTGTATATCTCATTTGGAAGGCTTATGCATTGCTACCTTCTCCATAAACAGAGATCTCTGTATCTATCTTGATTTTCTTGTTGCAAAGGTTGTTACAAGAGATCAATCAGAAGTGAGAGTAATATATACCTGTATTGCTTATACAACTCAAATACTGAAAGGTGTTCCCTAAGCTTCTTCTGATTTTATTGCAAGTTGAGGGAGTGCCTGATCCTATAGGAGTCATCTCCACTTTGAAGAATCAGAGGCCCAGTTTTTATAGGGGTTTAGGATGTAGACCATCAGGGAGATGGATTTTTTCACAAATACTGAGATGTTTTTGAAAGCCCTACTATGTTCTCATCTCAATCTTTTGATGTCTAAATACATTTAAAAATACAGCCCGAACTTCTTAATGATTAGTTTTTCTTTTCACTAACAATGTTCACAATTTTTGTGCATAAAAACCCACTTGTATAAGCAAGTACCTCTCAGTTGCAAAGTAGATTATTTAGCAGCACCAAATTATTTAGTATACTTGAAATCTAAATCTTCTCCAAAATTCCCTATTAACATAAAATCTATTTTTACAAGAGGCAGGAGAAAGAGATGCCACACTTTCTTTTAAGCCATTCTAATCTACTTTCTTTTGGAAACAAAAGCCTTATCGTGTCTTTTTTGTGACAATTCATAACTCATAAATACATAAGAGATTTAAGCTGTATGGTTTTTTTGCTTTCTTTGGATAAAATCAGTATGTCAGGACCCCATGACATTGCCTCACTTTGGTATGGTATTGCACTGCTTCATAAAATAACAGTCAATCACAACCATGTTACAGAGCAAAGCCTGATTTACAGCTATGCTATACTCTTGGTTTATGACAAGATAGACTCGCTGAGGTATTTTTTACATTGCTGGGCTAACCCACCAAAGCAAAGATTAGTGACAAATCTCCATTCAAGGAATTACACATTTTCAGAATAATTCTTGGAATTTGAACAACACCTAAACAATATTAATGGAAGATACACAGCTAAATCATAACATGCTGATAAAAATAGATCTTATATCTCAGCTATAGTATAGCTGCTCTTAGGAGAAAACAATATCTGGTATACATCACTCTTCCTCAGTTTAAGCCAGGTGTGTCAAAAATCTGTGCAGAACTGCTCCATCTGGTCTGTCAGTAGTTTTGCGAGCTACCTGAAGTTGAGGGGGCTGTGACCACTAAGTCAGTCATACTGTGCAACAGAATGGATCTAGCTGTTGGTGCGGGACAAGAGTGAGCTGTGCAGACCTCTCTTGCCGCACTGCCACCCATCCAGGGGCCTGAGTCCACCACAGCTGCTGCTGGCTCCATGGTTCTAGCCTTGGAGGAGCACACTGAGACAGATCCAGACTGCAGGAAGTTTGACACCCCTAGTTTAAGCATTTGTTAAATAGCAATAATAAAGATAAATTAGACGCGATCAAAAGCTTCATTAATATTGATAAATCATGTTGAATTTCTTCCCATGTAAGTGTGTAAAGTATGTAGTCATGGTCAATAAGTTGATTGATAAAAATATTTGTCTAAGCTGCTGCTGCAGTTACACACGTGGTGAGTCTGCTGGAGCATGTAAATTGACACACCTGGCACTGCATCAGGTGCAGGTGTATCAGTGGCACACCGCACATCAGTGCTGAGAAAATGGTGGCGGTGCTCTTTGAATTAAAACACATTCAATGTACTTTAGTTCAAAGTGCACTGCTGCCATTTTCAAAGTGCTGACGTGCACTGCACTGCTAATAGACCTCCACGTTGGGTGCAGCACTGGACGTTTCTAACTAACGTCAGGAGAATGTATAAAAATATCTTATATACTATGGAACAGAGAGAGAGAGAGAACAACAGAGTAACAGATGCAGAAGTGGAACTTCAGAGAAGAGTAATATATTGTAGGCACCACTCTAAATCATATTTTCACTTGTTCAGGTGCTGTACACTGTGACTTGTTGGCAGCACTTCTAGTTGTTATGCAGGAAACCCTCCAGATGACAGCCAGCATTGTGATATCCACTCCACAAACAAGGCCTCTGATGACAAGCTTCCAAGGCCCTCCACATGAGTAGGTGAAGTTCTGATTAGTTGAATTACAGTGCTTTAGCTATAAAACTCTGCTCCAAATCTGCACCTGTGCATTTTGTAACTCTGTGTTTTCAAGGCAATTAAGCAAGAAAACACCAGAAAGAAAGAAAAAAATGTGTTTAAATAGAGCCAAGATCTCTTAATACAAGAAAGGTGATGTGGAATGCTCACTGTCATAGAAGTTGTGTTTCAGTCCATCAGTGCTTGATCAAACATTTTCCAGGGTACACAAAACAACAAGGATATTCAGAGCTCCCCACATTTTTTTTCAAATTCTGTTAGAAATGTCCTATTATCTGTTCTTATTTTCATAGTAGGGTTGGAGTGTCATAGCTGTGATGGTTCAAGAAGCTTAGGAGAAGCAAGGATTTTTTTTATATTTTTTACTAGATCAGCCGTAAGTTAGGAGAGCTGGTAGACAAGCTTTCAGGCTTCAAATGCAGCTATACAGATGTTCCAGTATGTCAGAAAAAATCCTTATTTTCGTATTTATCTACTTCATAACAATACTAATTAACTATAATTATGATGTCACAATAGGTCCAAGAGACTGCTATCAAAGCCCCATTGAGCTGGGCAGCACAAAAACTTGTAGGTCTTTTTTACAGAGGAAAATATCAATATAATTGCACCAGAATATTTTTCCAGTATATGCTAATATGATTCCTTATATAAACACACTTTATCTGGGGTGGGGTGGGGAGAGGAAGATGTTTAGGGGGGTGGGGAGGAACAGAGTGATTTTCCGACCCCTGCTCACTTTAAGTGCTGCAGAATACTAACTATACTAGTATAGATATTCTAGTAAATAACCCTCTGTACACAAGCCCTTAGAAAAAGATGCTGCCTGCCCTAACTAGCTTACAATTCAGACAAGGGAAAGGACACAGAAAGTATCATCTCAGGTTTTACATGCTGGGAACTAAGGAACAGAAATATTAAGTAACTCAGCTAAAGATTACATAAAAGGCCTAGGGCAAAGGCAAAAACTGAACCCAACTTTCCTAAGGCACGCTACAGCTCACAGGCATTCTTTTTCTCATGTCTCAGTGTCAGAAAAACCCCATTCCAGAACAATTTGCCCTTAACTAGCAAACTAGGTATGACTAATACTGGACATAAGCACGTTCTGTGTCAAATATCTGAAAAACCCATTCAAACAAATTCCATCCATATTTAATGGAAATGCCACCAAGGGATTTGCCAGAACATTGACAGGAACTACTTAATGCTTCATGACATCCCTAAGTGATAAAGCCAGCACAAAAACTGTGTATGTACATAAATGGAAGGGGGAGAGAGATTTGTTGTATTCAGATGCTAAAAGCAAGCTGTATGTTCAGCCAGTACAGGATTTATTTGTGCTAGAATTATAGGGCAGAGTGTATGCTACATCACTTCTTCTCTATGAAAGATTAATGGAAAAAGAATCTCTCATTCACCATCTTTTTAAGAGCTTTCAAAAAGCAAGAACCTGCCCTTTTGAAAATAATCTCAGTGATGCAGCATGAGGGAAGACACAACTCTCTTCATCGTTTTACAGAGATTTCAGGGAAAGAAAAAGATCTTTGTTATGAGTTACAAGATGGTGGTCAGAAATCATCTGGCCAATCCTACACAATGCGGGTTACCTTTTTTCCCCCCAAAGGTAATGGAAATTGTAGAAAAGGAACAACTTCAAGGTTTCAGTGGATGGGAGCTGCAGAATTCAGTATTTTAAAGGCCTGGGCCCACAGTTTGGTAACCAGGGCTCATGATTTTCCCTTTCCCACAGAAAATCAGAAAAAATGCAGATTTTCCCCTTGGACCCAAAAAGAACATGTGTTTTTAATTTTAACGGAGAAACACATGGATTTTGCACTTTTGCAAAGAGTTCTCTGCAGGCTGGCAGAGTTCCAGGCTGCAGGGGGCTGGGGGAGCAGGAGGAGGGCAGGCAGGCAGGGGATGCCATGTGCATGTATATGCACATGGCCACCAGGCAGCATGGGAAGCAGCTCCCACAGGTAAGTCTGGCAGAAGGGGTGATTGAGGCCCCCATAGGGAGGGAGGAAGTGAGCTGGGGAGGGCTGCGGCTGCTACCCAGCCAGGTAGTGTGTGGGGCATGGGACATGGGGCACGGGGCACGACCGCAGGGCCCCAGCTGGGATCAGGATGGGGCTGTGGGCAGTTTGTCTGCAGGGTGGGGCTGGCTCCCTGCTGCTGAGTGCAGTCCTGAACCCATGCTCCCCAGATCTGTGTGTGAGGCAAGGAAGGCTGCCTGTTATGGGCCCTGCTGCCCTATGCAGCCCAGCATGTGGGACCTGGTGCAGCAGGGCAGAGCAGGATGGGTTGGGAAAGCTCTTTGCTTCTGCAAGCTCCACACTGCCATGACTATGTGCCCTCTGCATGCCCTGCATCAGCAGGGGTGGTGGCTCAGGATTGTGCCCCTTGCTGCTGTAGGGGCAGGCAGAAGGGCTTCACCAGGGTAGTAGAGAGCTCATAGCAGCAAGGAGCAGCCCTGCCTGGGCCTGCTCTGTCCTGCTGTGCCGAGTCCCACCCATTGCACTGTGGAGGCCCTGGGGGAGGGCAGCAGGGCAGAGAGCCTGAGCCCAAGGTGGGCAGCCTGCACCCACCCCTGCTCTATGCACAGATTTGGGGGTACAGTTTCCCTCTGCCCCCTCCGGGAGTACATGGAGCAGCAGGAAGCTGGTCCCCTCCTGCCCCAGCCCACAGCGGGGAGCCCGCATCTGCACCCCTCCCCCCCCCAGGCTCTGCACCAGCTATGCCACCTGCCGGGAGAAAGGAAGCTGGGCCCCATGCTCTGCTATATTGCTGCAGCCCCTGCCTCCCACAGGCAGCAGCTGGGGCTTAGGTGTTGCCACAGGGGGCTGCAGACCCGGGTCCCTGGCTCCATAGCCCTGGCAGCTGGGAGCCCCCTCCAGCAGGACTGGGAGGGCAGGGGGCTGTGGATGGGAAGTGAAGGGCTTGGACCTGCATTCTGTGAGCTAAGGGGGCAGGGAGAGCTCTGACTTTCCATGATAAAAAATCCAAGATCACATACCAAAATGTATAAGTATTTAGAATATATTTTATTATAATGATTCGGGTACTGATAGGCTTCTAAATTGCTTCAAAAATTGTAAATATATCAATAAAACATTGCGTTCAATTGATACTTAGTGAAAAAGAAGGGGGGGAAGGCATTTAATTCCAAATTTTGAGGTTTTTACTAGAGAATTGGTGATTTTTATCAGAGAAAACCGGAATCACTGCTGGTAAGTAATGGACTATCACTGATCATTTCCTCACAGATGCATCTGCTGGAAGTGTGCCCAGAGATGCCACTGATTCACTATTATATAGATTAGTTTCCCCCAGTATTTAGTTATTGGGCTAAAAGTACAGTTCCACCTTTTAATAGAAGTGCTTTAACAGCTGGAACAGTGAAGTCAGGAGCCAAAGAAAAATTGGCACTTTTAGCTCAGGATAAATATAAGCCCTGTGTAATCTAGTGGCCAACAATTTATCCTTTTCTTCAAGTATCAGGGAAGTATGGATGCCAAAAGCCTTGAGTGCTTTCACAGGTTCACATACCCATGGTTTTGTTTCTTTCTCTGTAAGCTTGTTTCCCTTGCCCTACTTCTCTCTCCTTTGGTTTGCCCTGTCCCTCTCCTGGGGCTATGTCTAATTAACTCGTAATTTCTGCTATGAATAAAGACCAAGGGAAAATAGTCCCCAATGGAAAGAAGTTAGGGCCTAACCTGCACTTATTCAAGTCAGTGGGAATAGGTTCAGGCTCTAGTATTGGATTTGAAGTGGGGTGGGGGAAGTTGTTGACATGTTTTCATTAAAACTTTTATGAAATTAGCAGCTCCTCCTAGTTATATGGAACAGGCGAATCAACCTTCCCTTAATTGTTTTGTTCTATAAAGCTGACAGGTTTTTTTTAACTTTCACTCTTTAATAAGCAAAATCTTTGTAAATTAGTAATTAGAAAAATAATTTAGGGAAATGCTTTTTTCTCGATTGGATTGTTCTCCTTATTGCTTTTTTACAGCATGATGAGCAAATATTAAGGCATGCTGGTTTCTTGGCAGGCTGTTATTTTAACTGGAGTAGAGCTTTTTAATGGCAAACCAGCCTTGATCATCGAGTAGTTAACAAATTGAAAACAATGTTTGTTCTTTTATTAAAAATCTGACAAATATATTTTTGATATTCAATTTGAAGAAAAGGAAAACACAAGATACTGTTTTCTATCCATGTCTGAACACTGCCCTCTATTGCTTGGGAACTGAAAACCGCAAGCTAACTTTTAACATGAATATACTGAGTACCAATTACATCCACATATTGTTTTGGTACTAACATGGTTTAAAACAACATCTGAAATAATAACAAGCTAGCTTAAAACCCTGTTTTGTACATTATCTTTTGTACACACTCTTTGTTTCCATGAGCAGTCTAAACCAAGACAATAAAAGTATTAATCCACAAATGGGAAATAAATTTTTCCTTTGAGAAATTTTATCATATGGTGGCACTTTTCAGTGAAAAAATGCTAACCTGTCATATGAGTGTAATGCAAATGTTTTTGTGAGATTATAGAAACCAACGCTAAACTTCTTGTGAAAGTTTTTACCTTTGAAAATAGGAGCTCACTTTTACTGGTGATGAACTGGTATATCCAAAATAAATAAATACATAAAGGTAGGCATAATTTAGGTAGCTAAGTACATAAATGATATCCTCAGATAACTATGTTATATGGAAGAACACTGGGATAAAATTTGTATATCCCTCAATTCAGGGATGAGAACCCTGCCCCTTCTTCCCAAATCACACCTGCTATGTGAATGTCCCAACTACTAAGCTACAGTCATGCTTATTCTTGCTTTCTCTTTCTGCCCAAGTTAACTTGAAATATTTTGTGAATGTTGGTACAGCTTCAGCAGGAGGGTTGGATATTGCCCAGCTACCTTGTACCTGCGAGTCTTCCATGCCAGGGCTCAGCAATTACAACTTGTATGTCAGATTTTGCCCCTGCTGCTGGGGGCTTTGATGACATTTTGGCAGTAGAGGGCTTCACCCACATGATGTCTATGAGGCTGGGTATAATGTCTGTGTGGGGAGCAGTGATTGTAGCTCCATCTCCGGCTTCAGCAGTGAGGGGTAATTAGGACGCAGCCCACACTCAGCAGTAGGTTTTGTTCAACAGCACCCTGCTGTGCAAAGTTTGGCCTCCTGTTCTCTCATGTCCTAATAACAACCTTTTCAATTCTTACACTGAGTGGTCTGCAGTAGGGTGGAGCCTATAGGAGTCTTTAAAAAAAAGCAAAAACAAAAAAGCAATCCTACCTCTCAAAGATATGCAATGATAAGCAGGGAGGCTGTTGTAAAGATGGACAGATCATTTATGACAAACTTTCCTCAAATTAATTATTTCTTTTTTCTCCTCCCTGATCATAAAGGATACAGACAAAAGTGACAATTTTTGCCCAGTCTGACCACAGAAAGCAGTCTATAGCCATGACCAAAAACAAAGACAGCTTCAAAAATGGCTGATCGGGTGAAAATCTGACCCCTTATTATATGAGGGGTCAGATGAAGCTGTTTCAAAACACAGCATCTTCTGTAACTTGTGTCTGCGCTGCCTCCCAGCCTGTCACTGTTTTCAGAATGAGGAGGAGGAAAGGGAGCAGAGGAAGTTCAGTCTGGAGGTTTTTCAGCCTGCATTAGAGAGTTGTGGGGAGGGCTCCAATTCACCCACCCCATCCTCCAGCACTGGGTGGGAAACCCAGCTTTAAAATGAACTCCCTCTGCTCCCTTTGCCCCCATCCCATTCTGAAAACTTTGCAGCCTTGCAAGGAGAAGGGGCCATTGCTAGAGGAAACCTGATGCAGGCTGGTAGCCAGCAGCTAGACTCCCCTCTCCCTTGGAACCAACAGTGAACTTCTGTTTGGGATCCTTGTAACTCAGAGCACTTCCTGCAAAGTGTTCTCAGTTACAGTAGGGAGATACACTTCTGTTTGCACCTAAATAGTCTGCTTAGATGCCATTTCTTCTCACTGTGGTACTCGAAACTGTACATTAGGGAGAAAGTTGGATCAGATACAGTCTTTACAGTGAACCTGCTTGATAAAGCATGATTAAACGTGCAGGTACTTGACGCACAGGACACAGCCAACATTTTGGCGGGGTTGCAAAATTTGTCACAGATCATTAAGCTTTTCCAATAATGATTTAAATCCGCATGTATTTTTCTTTCAGACTTGAATCAGTTCTCTTTAGAAAGTGCCTTTTTCTACCTAACAAAAGTCCCAATGAGTATTATGGACCACACAACACCTGGCAGTCAACTATCATGTGATGAGTTCACTGTAAAGGTTGTATATATACTGTATTCTTTTATTAGAATTTTTATGATTTTTCACTCGCTTTGCACAGAAAGTTACCTGGGATAGATTGGGGTATGTCTACGTCAAACCATGGAATCCATTTTGTTTTGGGAATGTCATTTTAATAATAGCCTGCATCCTAATCTATTTGGTGTTTTAAACTCCATATTGAATTAATGACTAATCTACTCTTGACAAGATCATGTTTTTACTATGAGCTCATGCCATGGTCTAAGACATGCTGTAGCTCTTACTGTTTCTTAATTACTGATCCATACACAAAAACCCAATAAACTCTTTATATCAAAGCTGGGTTGGAGTAAAGGGGCTTCAGCCACTTCTTCAGGCATAAAAAGAGAAAAAAGAAAGAGATAAGAGATTACCTTTAAAAGAAGAATGAGAGGGCCCAACCATACACAAGTCGGCCAACTTAAGAAGGTAGACTGTCGGGCATAACTCTTATCAAACCCCAAATCTGGAGAAGGGTTGAGAAGAACAGAATTCTGGATGCTTATGTTTTCCAAAAATGTGTAGCCTTCCACTTCTTTCAAAAATAACTAGAGCTAAGGAATTCTGCATGATCCATATGGATTTAACCAGAACCTGAGCTCCTAGAACCAAGTAGATGCTTGAGGCAAGAAAATTAGCTTGGAAAGGCTGAAACAGCGGTTTAGAGGCTCAAGCACAGATAGGAATGTGCTCCAAATATCCAGTGGCAAAAGACCTAGAAACACCTGGGATCCAGTAATTAGATCTATGAACAGATAACTGGTGTCTGTTGAGAGTACTGAGTCAGGCTGCAATAACAACATTCAAATTTGTGTTGAGTCAAATCCATGACAGTACAGTGGGTTTGAATACTGGCAAAGTAAGTTCTGCCATCCGTAGTGAGAACCCAGATGCTTATTAACATTCAGTGAGTAGTCACTGAACTCAACAAGTACCTTTTGTATTTTAATGAGTACTGCTTTACTGCTTTCACTCCTGTCAAGCAAAATATATTGAATGCAGGTGGACATGTGCTTCACTTTTCAAAAAGTATTGGTATAACTAGGAAAATTTATAAGATGAATCTTAGTCAAGAATGAGGTATCTGCAAGTAGGAGAATATATTAATGTGAATAAAGTCTTCCAGCTGGCTACTGTGTTAAAAACAAGAGGCCATGGACTGAAGAGGAAATGAGGATTGTTGTAAATTTCTATTTTTCTTTACAGGAAGACTGACAAGAAGATGAATGTAGAAATGAACAAGTCATTTCATAGCAGAGACTGGCAAAGCGGGGGTGGGGAGAGAGGAAAAAAAATCACAGTAAAACTGCTAAGTATTTCTTGAAGCTAATAAAATAATTAGATCTAGGAATATTGCTATTTCTTCCCCTTCAAGTACTTGATTTGTCTGTGTAAGACTGTGCCATCAAAGGATATGTACACCATCAAAGGATTGTGCTACAGAATGCTGCAGTAAAACAAGGCAAACCACTTCTGTACATGACCCCCTAGAACAGGTGCAGTGCTGCCACCATTAGAATGATACAGGCCAGCATGCACAGCAAGTTACTCAGGCATTCCTAGGACGTAATATGGCAACATTGGTACAATCATTTTGGAGTGTACTGTGTGCAGAGCTGGTGGGTCATGCTTCACCACAGTGGTCCCTAACACAGTACTTTGACTATGTAGACATGTCCATAATGGATAAATATTAGAGGCTCAGTTGGTATGCCAGTGTTTAACTTAGCAACCTTAATGTTCTGTGAACAGTCATTGGGTGTAATTCTGCACACATACATACATACACATGCTGTAAGTACCCAATCTAGTGGTGCTCAACCTTTTTGGATTCAAGACATCCCTTACTGGATTCAAGGCAGCCCTCCATAACTTTTGGGTGCCACTCAATTCACCATTTCAAAAACTAATTTATAGAATACAGTGCTTATCCTCTTGCACAGGGGCCAGGCGGTGGCAGGGAGGGGTGGGGGCATAGGGACAAGTGTGAGCTTTATGCTTATTTCCTCACACCTTTCAGCACCTTTGAAAAGATCTGGTGGCACCCCAAGGTCCCATAGCCCCTGATTGAAAATCACTCACCTAATCCTACAAGGTAAAAATTAAATGAAATCTGGGTAAAGTATTCAGATAATTGTTGTAGAGTGGATTAATCAATGTATGCACAGATAGTTTCTTCAAGAAAATAAGTCCAAGGCTACACACCTAAATGCATCACAACTTCAGGAGGAGTTGGCTCTTCAACTCTCCAAAAATTCAGGTTCTTCCAATACACCTATGGGTGTGGGTGACTGATTTAAGGGTCCCAAATTGGAAGATTTATTCTGGATTCACACAGGTTTACATAAAACAAGTAAGTTGACTCCATTTCTATTTAATTAACTAAGGAGTATTAGAGAAGCAAGATATTCTTCAGTAATGAGCCCAAAGTTAAGACATCAATAAACAGTCCCCACCACCAATTTATTTTCTGTCCTCCGACAATTCATTTAACTTTGTTACAGCTCTGCTTCCTGCAAAATAACCTAAGTAGAGAAATATTGATTTAGCTCAAAAGGGCAAGTCTTATTTAGCAAGAGCTAGTAGAGTATTGTGAAAGTGTAACCTTGTATAAGCACCACATGTAGGTGGTAGTTCTTATTATTATTATGCTTTCCATTTAAACTGATATAGGTGCTTCCCATTCCCCACAAAAACAAAGCCCTGGTGAAATTCAACAATCATTAGTGTTAGAGCCTTTGGCCTTGCTCACCTGCTGAAATGTCAGCAGTAAGCTCTTCACGCTGCATCTGTGCAATGCTGCAGTACGTACTAAACAATAGAAAAACAGTATCTACAAAGCCTTAAGCACCTAAAAGCTGTAGAATAAATATCTCAGGTCTTATTCACAGCCAAGGAAAAATGTATCTAATTCCTTAGTACCAGTACGAGCCTTGAGAAAATGAAGTCTTTTCACCAGACACGCTTAAGTTGCTATGCATTACATATTGCCACAAGGCACACGTGTATAGTGAAATTGAATGAAAAAACTGCAAAGACAAAACATAGGTGAGGGGGAGGATTTACTTTACAATAATAAACTTAGATTGAACAATCCCTCTCTGTGTGTGCTTTAACCTGCCTGCAGCTTGTGATCTTTCATATAACTCTCCCGCTGAAGAAATCTGACATTCAGGGAAAACATCTGCACAGTGGGAATATGCCTAGCTCTAGATCAGATGTGGCCATCTTATGGCATATGTACTACAAATGGCATGGGCAGCTGCTGCATGTAGTACATGGGCCCTAGGCAGTCAGTAATGGCAAGTGCTAGAATAAAGGCAGAGAAGCACAAGCCTCTTGTCTTGTGGAGAAGGGGCAGGATCATGCTCCAAAGAGAGGTCAGTCAGAGAAGTAGAGTTGGAAAGTATCACCAGAGGTCATCAGTCCAACCCCCTTCCTAAAGCAGCACCATCCCTATCCAAACGCACAGTGTCATTAAAAGTCAGCTTAGTTCTTCCCTAGCCCTGAAGCTACTGTTGAATTCAGGGCTTTAGCTCCTCTTTTGCCATATAAAACTGTGTCAATTGAAGGGTCAGCAAAGGGTTAACCTGGCTCACAGTGTTAACAGCTCTTGCAGCAGCCTTCTGCCCCTGTTCTGCCCAGCAGGACACTTCAGCCCCTGCCCCTGCTCCCCCTCCCCCTTCCCTTGAGACACTGGAGTGCAAACCCTATCAGGTGTGCCTGTGGGGGGGCAGGAATAGGAGCAGGATTTAGGGAGCGTGCAGTATTTAATTTGTGGCATGCCCGCTTCTATTAGCTTGGCCAACACTGCTGTAGATGATTAGCAGTCAATATCCAAGCTCAGGTAAATCTGTCTTACCCACCAATCTTCCAACAGCTCATTCACCACCAGTCTATGATTAGTTCTACCGAATCATGCGAGTATCTCACCATTGGCTGGTTTAACAATAAACACATTGGAGCAAGTTCTGATCTCATCTAAAAGAGTACAATCCCATTTGTGCTTTTGGACTTGCAGAGGTAAAAATGACACTAGTAGGGCCAGAATTTACCCTATTATCTTTGAGATGGAAATGAATTCCCGCTATTTTCCCCCCCTAAAGAGAAAATATTTTCTATGAGAACTACGAGAGGAGGAAATATAAAAAAGAAAGAAAAAGACAAGAAAAGAAAAAGTTAAAATGGGGCCATGCATTTAATAAGCCACACATTTTTAAGCTGAATTACAGAAAATTCTTATTTGTTTAGGTCTAAACATGAATGAGTCACAGTCAAATGGGTCGCCAACTGGCTGAAGGGCCGCACCCAGAGGGTGGTAGTGGATGGGTCCTTCTCAACCTGGAAGGACGTGGGCAGTGGGGTTCTGCAGGGCTCGGTCCTCAGGCCCACACCGTTCAACAGTGACTTGGATGAGGGGGTAAAAAGCACCCTGTTCAAATTTGCTGATGACACTAAGATGTAGGGGGACGTGGGCACACTGGAAGGATGCAACAGGCTACAATCAGACCTAGACAGGTTACAAGGGTGGGCAGACAAGAATAGGATGGGTTTCAACACAGACAAGTGCAAGGTGATGCACTTCGGGAGGAACAACCGGCACCATACCTACAGGTTGGGGAACTCCCCTCTTGTCAGCACGGAGGTGGAAAAGGATCTTGGGGTCATCATTGACTCCAAGATGAACACGGGCCGGCAGTGTGGGGATGCAGTCAGGAAGGCCAACCGCACCTTGTCATGCATCCACAAATGCATCTCGAGCAGGTCCAACGAGGTGATCCTCCCCCTCTATGCGGCACTGGTCAGGCCGCAGTTGGAGTACTGCATCCAGTTCTGGGCGCCGCACTTCAAGAGGGATGTCGACAGCATGGAGAGGGTCCAGAGGATCAGGGGACAACAGGGCAGGCCCTATGAGGAGAGGCTACGGGACCTGAACCTGTTGAGCCTCCAAAATAGAAGGCCGAGGGGGAATCTTGTGGCCTGTTATAAACTAGTCAGGAGGAATCAGCAGGCATTGGGGGAGTCACTGTTCCCCTGAGCACTGCCAGGAGTGACCAGGAATAATGGTCACAAGCTGGCAGAGGGTAGGTTTAGGTTAGATATCAGGAGGCGCTACTTCACGGTCAGGACGGCTAGGGTCTGGAACCAACTTTGAAGAGAAGTGGTGCTGGGGGTGTTTAAGAGGAGGTTAGATGAACACCTTGCTGGGGTCGTTTGACCCCAGTACTCTTTCCTGCCATGGCAGGGGGTCAGAATAGATGATCTGCTCAGGTCCCTTCCGACCCTAGAAACTATGAAACTATGAATATGGACATCATGGTGTGGCAGCCAATCATGACAATTTATCACTGTTCATCACCACCTATCCTTACTGCCGATCATTTTAGCTTCTCAGGGGTGTACTTTGAAATTGGGTGGGGAATTTAAAATTGCTCACGCCTCCTTGTTTCTAAGTATGACTCTAGAATGACTCAGACTTAAATGCCCTCGATTTGAAAGAGAAAAAAGAAAAGCATAACCATTCAGAGTGAAACTTGTTTCCCCCACAAATAGTCTAAAAAGCAATAACAATAGAGGAATTTATTCCATCAAAAGAGCAGATTTTGGTTGTTACAGTCACAAATCACAGAACATGCTTGGTAAACTAAATCTTTCATACCAACCTGCATATCAACTCTTTGCTTTCAAGCTGCTGTGTCAAAGCATCAATCGCTGCTATTATTTGCGTCTAAGTTGTCTTCCTTCAAATTGGGAATAAATGCTGGCAATTCTTAACCTGTGGTATTCTTCTCTTCCATTACCTAAAGTTGTCAGAAAGGTCTACAGATCAAACTATTGTGGGAATCTGCTACAAAGATCACTTTGAGGGGATGTTTACACCCAGCATATCAGCTGAAATCACTGGTAACTTTCAGGTTTGGCTGTGGGGTGGTAGTAGCAAGCAGGGTATGCTCTTCCACCCTGTTCCTAGGTCCCTGCACCAGTATAGCACTTGTATATTAAGACAAGCCCTTAAATGGCACTAGTAAGTCTTTATACTGAGGGAGGATGCAGCAAATTCTGGCATTTCTTTACCATGAATCAACCTCTTTTAAAATGCTTCTAATTATAATTTATACGATCATGTATTCTTTACTTTTATCCACTTGCTTCATACAAACATGCAAATTCCATTACTGCCTTTGAAAAATTAATTGCCAGTCTCCCCTTGATCTGTAGAAGTCAGGGGTAAGTGAACCATCACATATGGGATATGACTTAACAAGTAACATGTGATCCACATATTATTGAGTAATCACTACAAGCACCAAGGAGAAACCAGATTCCACTAAATTTAACAGCTACCCTTGGTGACATCTGCAATATGCTTCAGATTTAATGAATGATTAAAAACATTGCTTTCTTACTGCAAATTACCATAACCGTTCAATTCTTCCCTCATTAGTGGACATCTTCATTCAGAATTGTGCATCGATCAACTTCTGTGCTGAAATTGGTCATTAAACCTAACTATTCTAGTTCCCATTGAAGCTAATAAGAGTTCCACTTCATCTTCTATCCACTTCAATGCCAAGTGATATTTGATGCTTGGCCTGGAAAGCTTGTCCTGTTCCAAGACCTCATTCAAAAAGGTTCTAAAAGAAAAAAAAAGAAGACAGGGGTGGGACAAAGTTCATTAGTTTTGTTTCCTTCTCTGATAATGAACACTAAAGATCCCTCCCATACAATCCCATGTTGCTGACCTTTTCCATTAGCATACTTCCCTATTTTCTCCTAACTAAATTATTTTTTCCTAGGCTTTGATTAGTTCCCCTGTTACTGAACTTCATAAATAGCAATTTGGGATCATTATTTTTTTAGGCACTTTTGCATTTGCTTTGAATGTTATTATCTGATCTCAGTTTCCCTAGGCCAGACTGTACAGTACATACTTTTTTCTCAAGCAGTTCCAGTACCGATAATTAGATACCCATAATAAATCACTTGAATGTTTGTTTGCAAAGTGCATTGACTTCTTTGTACACTGACTTATTAAAGTTCGCAATTTACTGAAATCTCCACTTTTCATATGTAATTAGACTGGGATTTGATCTTCCCTGCAGTAAAAGCAAATGGATGTCTCTCATTTAATGCTGTTGTTATTTTTAATTAACTGCTTCACAAAGTTAAGCTTGTTAACGACAGTGCTGGTCAATATATAAACATATCCTATCTAGCCAATTATAACAACTGCATTTTTGCACTTAAGAGAATAGCATAAAAATCAATTTTTGTTGTTGCTTTCCCTTTTCCCCCTTTTATTATAAAGAGACTATTGAAAATGAACCTAAAAACAAAGCTATAGTAACAGTGTTCTTCTGTTGAGCCAGAGATTCCATAAGTAGCCAATGCTTTACATATTAACTTCCTCAAGCCATTATAGGAACAAATTTTGTTGTGAGCTACAATAAAGTAAATCCAAAGAAAATGCACTGATGATAATTTATGCTAGTGTAATTGAGAGCATAATTTGGTCCTTTGCAGCTTGCAGTTAATATCCCGCCCTCAGCTTACATAAGCCCAGATGCGGGACACAACGTGTTACAAAGACTTGGAATGAAACACAAAATAATTATTCATCTAGGACATTTAAAATGCCACGGGATTCTTCCATTTAGTATAATGTAATTGTTTTATAGTCAAGACAGACATATTAACAAATCAAATGTGAAAAGCAATCAATTAACTCTTTCTGTAACTGCAGTGCTTCTTTACCAGTGATTAACATACTTTTCAACCATAAAAAATGAGGATATTACCTTTATATGGAATTTAAGTGATTTGGGGATTAAAATCAGTAATCTCTGTTGAAGTAAAATAGATTAATAACCTACATATTCATACATGTTTTAATGGGATTGAATTACTAATATGGGAGTGTTTAAGTGAATGGGACAGTGCAGAAGAGTGACACTGATGATAGAGATGTTAAATCTCTACGCATTTCCTTTGTTAACTAGATGTTTAAAAAAATCTGAGTTACCTTAACAGGAGCTGAATGTTTCAATGGTGAACATGGGTGCTTTGTGTTATCTCCAACTGTGCACGTGTTTGCCAGCCATTATACTAGCGAAGTCTTGACACTTTTAGAGGCCAGCAAAACATTTTGTGCCCAGTTGCTTATCACTTGCTGAAATCCTGTCACAAAAATCCCTGAGAGAAACCAACTGCCCATTAAATTTTGAAAAAGTCCTATATATGAATTGACTGATTGGTAACTAGATACTATGGAAGAGGGGCTGAAGCCAAAACTAATTGGCAACCAGAACACTTAACTGGTATTAATCAGCATAAATCCATATTGGGAAGTAAATTAGAGAATCATCATGCTGCTGGCAAATGTGTGGCAGTTGCTGCAGGACTAGCATTGCCTTACTACCATATTTGCTTGAATCCAATTGAGGTTCCCCAGCTCCCCATTAAACACAGGGAGAAAAAAAGCCTGCCCTACAGATTCAGCTCCAGCTCCATCTCTTGCCCGGGGCACAGAGTACATGGTTGCTCTGGCCTCTGCTTGGCCACACAGAAGCAGTGGCAGCAGCACTTCAGCTCTGGCCTCAGCTCCAGGGTTGGGGCCAGGGTAAGAACTGCCACTAACACAACCACTGCTGTTTCTGGCTGAACTGGGGCTGGAGCAACCATGTCTTCTGTTCCCTGGGCCAGACTGGGGACAGAGCTGGAACCAAAGCCATGGAAAAGTAAGTTGGGGGGAGGGCAGGAGAAATGAGCAGCTGGGAGGGAATAGAAGAGGTTTGGGGGCTGGGGCAGGCACAGGCAGGAGACAAGCACTAGCAGGGAAGAAGCAGAAGTGGCAAGGTAAGGAGAGAGAAGACGGACAAGTGATAGGGAGGACAGGCAGTAAGGGGCAGGGTTCAGGCCACTTGACTCCCTTCCTCCTCCTACCTACCCCTCATGTGGCTGCTTGCCCTGCTGCAGGGATGAAATTTAAGATGACTTTCCAATAATTAGATTCTGTACATAGAAAATTATAACAAATGTATGTATTTTTCCATATATATAATCTAAATAATGGGTGGGGGTGGTAATCTTAAAAATTCAAAGCTGTCTTAGATTTCCCTTGAGTTTGCACAAGTGAATAACTTGCTCCTTCAGCATAGGTTTTAAGTCTCCTTTTTCCTTTGTGGGAATCAGAAAGAGAATGTTGTTGCATACAACACAGCTTTCTAAGGGTAATGTGTATCTTTCCCTTTCTGTCATTAATCCAAAGGGTCTTTGTTATCTAAATATCACTACACACAGTAGGTCAGGAAGAAGAATGTGTCCAGGTACAGACATTATACTTCATAGTTTCATAGTAGCTAGGGTCAGCTGGGACCTGAACAGATCATCTAGCCTGACCCCCTGCCACAGGCAGGAATGAATGCTGGGTTCAGAAGACCCAGACAGGTGATCATCCAACCTCCTCTTGAATTTGCCCAAGATAGGGCCAAGGATCACTTCCCTAGGAAGTTGGTTCCAGATTCTGGCCACCCTAACTGTAAAATATTGCCTCCTGATCTCTAACCTAAACCTATTCTCCATCAGCTTATTACCATTGTTCCTCGTCACCCCAGGTGGTGCTGGGGAGAATACGGCTCTTCCTATTTGCTGATGATCTTCCCCGATGAGTTTGTAGGCAGCTATCATTTTCGTAATCAGCCTTCTCATGCTGAGGCTGAACAGGTTCAGGTCCCTCAGTCTCTCCTGATAGGGCCTGTCCTACTGCCCTCTCACCAAACGGGTGGCCGTCATCTAAGCTCTCTCCAGGCTGGCCACATCCTTTTTAAAGTGCAGCCCCCAGTACTGGACGCAGTACTCCAATGGCAGCCTGACCAATGTCACATAGTGGTGGAGTATCACCTCTCTGGACCGGCTTGAGATGCATCTTTGGATGCATGACAAGGTTTCATAGATTTCATAGACATTAGGGCTGGAAAGGACCTCGGAAGATCCTTGAGCCCAGCCCCCTACCCAAAGGGCAGAAAGTCATCTGAGGTCATAGGATCCCAGCAAGATAAGCACCCAATTTGCTCTTGAAGGTGTTCAATGTGGGTGCTTGAACCACCTCCAATGGCAGGCTGTTCCAGACCTTGGGGGCTCAGACAGTAAAGAAATTCTTCCTTATGTCCAGCCTGAAACAGGCTAGACCCGTCATCCCTTGGGGCGCTCTGGTGAACAAACGTTCCCCCAGATCCTGGTGGTCACCCCTGATAAACTTATAGGCGGCCATCAGATCACCCCTGAGCCTGCGCTTTTCCAGGCTAAAGAGCCCCATGGCTCTCAGCCTGTCATTGTAAGGTATGTTTTCCTGACCTGTGATCATGCGCGTGGCTCTTCTCTGGACTCTCTCAAGCTTTACCACATCCTTTTTGAATTGTGGAGCCCAAAACTGGACGCAGTACTCCAGCTGCAGCCTCACCAAGGCCGAGTACAAGGGGAGAATGACATCCCGGGATTTGCTTGAGAAGGATCTATGGATGCAAGCCAGCACTTTTGTCACTTCAGTAGCCGCAGCATCGCACTGCAGGCTCATGTTCATCTTGTGGTCAGTGATGACCCCCAAGTCTCTTTCTGCTGACCCTCCATGGATATGCTCCTTGATGATTTTCTTCAAGATCTTCCCGAGGACCAAGGTGAGGCTTATTGGCGTATAGTTACTTGGGTCCTCCTTCCTCCCTTTCTTAAAAATGGGGATCACATTAGCTTGTTTCCAATCCCCCAGCACCTGGCCAGATGACCACAAATGCTCATACAGCCGGACCAGGGGCTCCATGATGACTCCTGCCAGCTCCCTCAACACCCTTGGGTGGAGGGCATCTGGATCTGCAGATTTAAAAATGTTCAGCCCTTCCAGAAGATCCCTAACTACCTCTGCACTAACCCAAGGCCTGTCAGAGCTATCCCTGAGATTGTCTCTACCTCTGGCAGGAGGGATGTCCGAGTCCCTGTTCAAGAAAACAGAGGCAAAGAAACTGTTAAAAATATCGGCTTTCTTGTCTGGCACAGCCACAAAGTTACCATTTGAGTCTTTCAGGGGCCCTACATTGCCTGGTGCCCTCTTCTTGCTCCCAATGTACTTGAAAAAGGACTTTTTGTTGTCCTTAATCCTGGACGTTAGCCTGAGTTCCATCTCTGTCTTGGCCTTCCTAATAGCCCTTCTACACTCACAGGCCGAGGAGGAGTAATCCTCCTTGGTGATAGCTCCTCCCTTCCACTGGTTGTATGCCCCCCTTTTAGTCCTCGGGCATTGCTGAATGTCCTTGCTGAGCCAGGGGGGTTTCTGGGCACTCTTACCCCCCTTGCTTCTCTCAGGGACTGTTATCCTTTGGGCCTGGAGCATTGCCCCCTTAAGGTATGACCATCCCTCGTAGACTCCATCTTCTCTACCTTCTGGGCCCTCAGTACCTCCCCCACTATCTCCAAAGCTCATTGAAGTTGGCCCGTCTGAAGTCAAGGTCTTTAGCCTTTGTGTGAGCCCTTGACGCCCTGCGTTGGATAATGAAATCCAGCAGGTGATGATCACTATTGCCCAGGTGGACAAGGACCTGTAGTCGCCTCACCAAGTCATCCCCAGTGGCCAGGACCAGATCCATCAAGGTGTTACCCCTAAGGGGGCGGTGAACCTCCTGGATAAGGTGAAGGTTCTGTAATACAGCCAGGAACCTACGCAACTGATCAGACCTGGCTTCTGCTCCTCCTAGCAAATGTCTGGGTAGTTTAGGTCACCCATGACAATGACATCCCTTGACCTAACCGCCTCCATAAGCTGACTGGAGAAGTCCTGGTCCAGCTCTTCCCCCTCGTTGGGTGGTCTATAGTAGACACCCACTGTAAGGTCCCTTTTGCCACACACCCCTCATAGTTTGACCCACAGTGTCTCCACCCAACTCTTCTCTAACCCGAAGCTAATCTTTGATGATGTGAGTTGCTCTTTGACATAGAGCATGACTCCCCCGCCTTTCCTCTCTGCCCTGTCCCTTCTATATACGGTGTATCCCTGAATGCCCACTGCCCAGTAGTGGGTAGAGTCCCACCAGGTTTCTGTGAGCCCTACTAAGTCTGGATTCTTACTTGCAATCAGGAGGCACAGTTCCTCCTGCTTTCTCCCCATAGTACTAGCATTGGTGTAGAGGCACTTGAGGCCTCGTGAGGGTGCACATGCCTCCCCCCTACTCCCAGGACTGTTGTGGCCCCCTACTCCCAGGACGTTGTTGCTTACCTGGGTGTCCCTTTCCCTTGTCACCCTGCATGCTGATGAAGCATCCTCTCCACTTGGAGTGGACCCTTCCCCTGCCAAAGCTAGTTTAAAGCCCACCATACGAGATCAGCCAACCTAGAAGAAAAAATACGTCTGCCCTTAGGGAAGAGATGAAGCCCATCCCACCCCAGCATGCCCTCCATACAGAAATACGGGTCATTGTCAAAAAACCCGAAGCCCACCTCGCAGCACCAGCTCCAAAGCCACCAGTTAACTAAATCAATGCAGGCCTCATAACGCCTACCTTGTCCACTTACTGAGAGAATGGAGGAAAATACCACTTGAGCTCCCATCTTCTTGAGTTGCTGTCCCAAGGCCTTATAGTCTTCCATGATGTTGTCCAGCTTGCCCTTGGATACATCATTTGTCCCCACATGGACCACAACTAGTGGGTAGTAGTCAGAGGGCTTGATGATTTTCGGGATAGTCTCCGTGATGTCCCGAATCCTTGCTCCGGACATACAGCAGACCTGCCGTGACCAGGGCTCAGAGCGACAGATTGGACCATTGGTTCCCCTCAGGATGGAGTCCCCAGTGACCAGGACTTTATGTCTCCTCCTCCTTGGGGTCTACCTCTTCTCAGCCCTTGTATGTTGAGCAGCATTAATGACTCTGGGGATCTGCTCTTCTGCCCCAGGGGAGCCAGGGCCACATACCTGTTCCCAAGGGAGCAGGCACAGCAGACACCTGCTCTGGCCTTGACAGGAACCTGCTGCCACCGATTAGTTGGATGTTTTGCACACAGGGTCCCTCCAGTGGATTCCTGGCCCTGCAGAGAACAGAAATACAAATCAATTTCATCCTCTGCCGCCCGGATCCCCTGCAACATGCTCACCTCAGCCTGGAGCTCTGCCACCTGCCCCTCCAGAGCCTAAAGAAGCTCCCAAGATGGGAAGGCGGGGGAGTGACCAGACCTCAGCCCTACACCCAGGGACCCCACCCAGCTGCCCCCACAGATCGGGGGGCAGGTGGTCACCAGGCCCCCCAAGGGCTCTGTCTGGGTGGCAGCCCCAGAGGAGCCCCAGAAGAGCGGCACCACTGGGGCAGGGCCCCTGGCAGCGCTACGAGTCCTCACCATGGCTCACAGATAGTCCTTACCTCTCTCCTTGTCAGTGGAGCCTCCTCCCTCCTGAGGAAGACTCTCTCACTGCCCCGCCTGCTTCCGCTGGCGCACCCTTACAGAGTGCGCCTGTTTGCATGCTCTGTTCGGGAGCATGGCTCCCTGCCCAACTCAGCAAAGAGGGATCCAGAGGCTTCCCCTCTGGATCCTCTGCAGCTGCACCAGCTCCTGCCCCACTTACCTTTGAGGGATCAGCTGCTGCTGCCCCCACTGCTGGTCCTCAGTCTCGCTACTACTGGTAAGTTGCAAGGGGGCACACGTGATGAGAGCCCCTATGTGTGGCCACTCAGCCTCCTCTCACTCCCTCAGCTCCCAACTTTTACCAGCATAAAAGTGATCAGAAACTGGTGTGTATCCATAACAGAAGTTCAGCACACAAAACCAGTCACAGAAGTCTGATACATAGACAGGTTTAAACAAGGAAGAACCCAGTCTAATATTTGCACCCCACCAAAGGGTGAATGTTTGTTCTGTTCACTAGTGATCTAAACTCTGCTGTTTCCAGATAACATGCAATTTAGATTGATTCAGCCTTGAGCTTTTTGAATGTCTGTACCTAGCCTGTATGTCATGTTCTATCGTGCCTGTAATTGACATGACTGGATTAAAGTAACATGGGCAAGATCCCACAATCTTGATTGTAGTCCCAAACACCACAAATGAAAAAAAAATGGCTGAATGTTAAACATGTTAAAATTTGCTACTTACACCTTAAAGGAATACCTTTCTGTACTTCAATAAAAGGTAGGCAAAAATGTAATGCTAGTTGGTCAAAGAGATTCTGCACAAGAGCATATAGTTTCATAATTCCATAGTTGTTAGGGCCGGAAGGGACCTCAATAGATCATTAAGTCTAACCCCCTGCCCTGGGCAGGCAAGAGCACTGGGGTCATCTGACCCCAGCCAGGTGCTTGTCCAGTATCCTCTTAAAGACCCCCAAGGCAGCGGAGAGCACCACCTCCCCTGGATTCTGGCAACCTTTACCATAAAAAAGTTCTTCCTGATGTCTAACCTAAATCTGCTCTCTGTCAGTTTGTGGCCATTGGTCCTGGTTATTCCAAGGGGTGCCCTGGTAAACAAAACATCTCCAATTTCTTGCTGCTCCCTACCCCACCCCCAATGAATTTGTAAACAGCCACAAGATCCCCTCTCTGCCTTTTCTTGTGGAGGCTGAAGAGATCCAGGTCCCTCAGTCTCTCCTTGTAGGGCTTACCTGCAGGCCCCTAACCATATGGGTGGTCCTCCTCTGGATCCACATCCCTCTTGGAGTGCGGTGCCCAGAACTGGATGTAGTACTCCAACTGCAGCTTGACCAATGCTGCATAGAGGGAAAGTATCACTTCGCTGGACCTGTTCATGATGCACCTGCTAATTCATGATAGAGTGCTGTTAGCTTTACTGGTTCCTTCATCATATTGACGGCTTATATTCATCTTGGAGTCAGCTATGATTCTGAGATCCGTTTCTGCTGCTGTGCTGATGAGAAGGTCATCCCCTAGCCTATAGGTGTGTTGGTGATCCCTTCTCCCTAGATGCAGCACTTTAAACTTGTCTTTGCTGAACTACATCCTATTTTTTTCTGCCCATTTTTTCAACCTGTCTAGGTCTGCCTGGATTCAGTCCCTTCACACTAATGATTCACATAATTTTGTGTCATCTGCAAATTTGGACAGAGTGCTCTCCACACCCTCATCCAAGCCACTGATGAAGACATTGAATAGCATGGTTCCAAAGACTGAGCCTTGGGGGACCCCCCGCCCACATCTTTCTAAGTCGATACTGGCCTGCCCACCACCACTTTCTGGGTGTGACCCATAAGCCAATTTTCCACCCACCTGACCATGTAATCATCTATGTCACAGCCACTCGAGTTCTTTATGAGAATAGAATAAGATACAGTATTGAAGGCCTTCTTAAAATCCAAGTAGATGACATCTACCTAGACTCCTAGTCATTTAGGATTGTTTAGGAATAATTTTGTTTCTACTGAAGTCATCAAATAAGCAAGACCAGGCCTTTAAATATGCTTACTGTCATAATTATTCATACATTTTACTTATTCCAACTGAATTTATAATCAACTGAATTTGACAATGGCATTATAGAGGTGGTATTCTGAGTCTTGATGGCTTAGTAACCTGGAAGACCAATGCTTTTTTTTCATAATTGCTCAGAGCTAGTGTCCTTCATTATCAAGTCTCACTACAAAAAAAAAACCAAAACCAAACACAAAAAGGCAGCAGAAGGGGACAATGAGGCAAAACATCATGGAATAGACTTACAAGCAAAGGACTTTGTAGAGTTAACATGTTTTTCACTGCCTGTTAACACAAGTGGCTTGCCACTCCTGCTAGGAGTGAGATAAAAATGTCTGCTAGGCTGCAGGCACAGTATAGTTAGGTGTGGTAGAATTCAATGTATTTTAATAGATAAGCATTGATAAACATCAATTTAATCTCTCACACACATAAGAAAAATGATGTCTGATGGATTGTGTGACAACAGGGGGAGCAGCGCTACAGAATCATGCTGACTGTAGTTTGGGCTGCAACTCCCAGAAACCCCAGGAAACTGGGAACAAAGGAAGAGGAAGCAACAAAGTGGACGATGGCGCTACGGGTGAATGGAGCCAGGACTTATGGCAGCTCTGCTGTTCAGTTAGTGGCGGTCCTATAGTAGTTATATTTGTCATGGTGGGAGGTTAAACTGCACTCTAATAGGTTTTTTGGGTTTTTTGGTCTCATTTCAACATTGGATAACAAAAGAAAATCTATAGAGGATTGCTGCAGTGAATACCCTGACCTAGAATTAAATACGGTTTAACAGACTGGCAAGGGAGATGTGGAGATTTTGCACTGCATAGTTTGTAAGACAGAAGTCACACAACAGGCAAATCAAATCACTGAACATTTGAACAGTAAAGCTCATTTGAAATTAAAAGAAAGTCAAACAAAGACAACACAGGCTATGATGGAAGCCTGCTTGGGAAGAGTGAGACAATGGAAGGAAACAGCAGTGGATTTTCCTCATAATCTGGTACATTCGTTGTGCTTTGAAGCAATTCCAGTGAATGGAGTTCAAACAATATATTGGCTCTGCTTCACAAATATGCACCAACATACCAGCCAGTCAAGTGGGGCAGGGACCACAGGGGTCCAGCAGCTTACATTTGCCCAGAACATCATTAGACAGTTTCTATGGATTGGGAATTTTCTTGGCCAACTGTAAAGTGCTTGACCTATTTATCAAGGCTCAGATATCACACAATTTCAGTGACCATGAAAATATTCTGTGCATTTTCCTTTGCAAGGCAGAAGAGTTCAAGCATAACTTTTGACTTGTGCATGGCACATGAAGCACTGTGATAACATAACGGCACTTGTTTACTTGAAAAGTGAGACCAGTCACTGCCTGTCATGTCCAGTGTGGCATTATGTGTACTTCCAGTGCCACTAACTTCAGTATCTGTGGAAAGATCATTCAGAAAAGTTATTCAGAAAAGTTGTTCAGAAAAGTTAAAGACAAGCATCATATGCACCTCTCTGAAGACCGATTTGGACAGCTTAATATTTTGTACTATAAAAAAGACAAACTCAGATTTGGATAGCTTTCTGGATTGGTCTGTAAATTATGCATTCCAGTAACTGTAACAAGCCCCAAGATTATTTTTAATATATTTTTTAATTTGTCACTTTTTTATGAATGTACTACCAAATGAACACAATGATTTGAAGCAGGTATGATTTATTGATTTATGGATATTTACTTTTTGCATTTTGACATGTAATTTTATAAGGTTTTTATCAGTATACTGTCATTAAGAAATTGCCTGCCCCTCGCACTCCCAATGTCATAGAATCCTGAAAATTTAAATTGACAGTAATCAGAATAAATGCTTCAAAATAAATATAGTATTATCTATTAAAATTATTAAAAAATAAAAATTGAATTCTGCCAAGCCTTAGTGCAATGAATGTAACTGTGTGCCTGCACCACTGAATCTACCCAGAAAGTATAAGATAAGATTATTAAATTGCCACTTGTGATATGTAATGGGAAAATGTTATGACATGGCATGCACCAAGGACTCACCTGGCCCAAAAGGAAAATCCTTCACTTCTCTTCACCAATTGCTTTTCATGTCCGATTTGTTAATATGTCTGTCTTCACTATAAACTGACACAGATTCTCTTATGTGCTGGTTATCTAACCGGAATATGAATCAAACAAAAAAATCCTTCCTGAAAGCTTTAAACACTTGGAACTTTGCCAGACTTCATGAGATCACAGGGACCTTTGGATCACTCTGCTTAGTTACAATAGTTCCTTCAAGCAATACCAAAAATATTCTGTTGTACAAGTCAAAGAATATCGTGCCTCCAACAAAGTTTATCCCTAATAGCAGGAATGATGGAAAACATGGATTCCAGATCTCTAACAGATTCAGACATACTTGGCTGGATGGCAGCACTATGGAGAAGGCTCTGGGATCAGATGAAGGATCAATATGAGTCTGCAGCTGCACAAGAGGCAAATCGTTTTGGGATGCATCAATAGGGGTGTTAGATACAAGACACGGGAAATAATAGTGCCTTTCTACTCAGCATTGGCTAGGCTGTAGGACTCCATTTGAACCCTCCTACCATTAAGAATTACCCTTTCCTTGTGCTATCAAGCCAGTTATCTGCCTATCTTACAGCAGTTTTGGTTACAGTAGTTTAGTTTTGAGCTCACATTTCTCCAATTTATGAGAAGGTCATGTGGGACCTTGTCAAAAGCTTTGCTGAAGTCCAGACATTAGGGCTGTGTGAAGCTTTGGTAGCCAATTCAATTTGGAGGAGACTCGTCCTGATTCAGGGGCCAAATCTCCAAATCCAAATCGAATCAGGAGACCCATTAAGAGGTCCAAATTGAATTGGAAGCCTCCCACATGCAGATCCCACATGCAGATCTGGGGGAATGCATCCCTGGAAAGAGCCCGACACAGCCCCCCAGGCTCCTGGGGAGCAAGAGGCATGTTCCCCCCACACCTACTGACAGTTCCCATTGCAGCTGACTCCAGTTGCTCCTGGGGTCACTGAGGTGGGGGCTAGGGTGAGTGTGGACAAGTTGCACCATGTCCTGCGTCACCCGGGGCTCCACTTGCTGCCTCTCCCCCCAGCCCCTGCTTCAGCAGCCCAGGAGCAGCCAACACCACAGCACAGAGCAGCCCAGAAGCTAGGGTGAGTGGGGACAGGCGGAGCTCAGGTGCAGGGGGACAGGCAGAGCATGGTGCAGCACCTGGGAACAGAACCCCTCCCCCTGCCCCTACCCTAGTCCCAGCCTCACTCCCTCACTCCCTCCTTGGGAATGTATCCTGTCTGTTAGGGCTGTCCGAAGCTTTGGTAGTCAATTTGGCAGCTGAATCTCTGAATCTGAATCAGCCAAATCAAATAGGGACAGCGATTCAAATCACCAATTGAATCACTCTCCCTTGAATGGGCTGAATCCAAATCCGAATCGAATGCTGCTTTGCACAGGCCTACCAGACATGCTATATTTGCAGGATTCTCTTCATCCACCCAAGCAGTTACTTCATCAAAGAAGGCGATCAAGTTTGTTTGACACAGTTTGTTCTTAGTAAATCCATGCTGGCTGCTTGTAGCCAGCCTTTCCTTCTCCAGATACTTGCAAATTATTTCCCTTGGCATATGCTCCAATAGCTTCCCAGGTATTGTGGCGAAACTAACTGGTCTGTAGTTTCCCAGAACCTCCTTCATTGCCTTTATTTATTTATTTATTTATTTTTTAAAGAGGAGCATTATATTGACCCTTTTCTAGTCCTCTGGTACCTGAGACCCATCTCCCATGACTTCACTAAGATCATTGCCAAGACTCCTGAGATCTCTTCTGCCTAGGATGAAGTTAATCTAGCCCTGCTGCTTTCAATTCATTCAGACCCATCAAAGCTATCCAACAGTCTCTTATTATCTCATCCTTCAGCTTGTCCCTTTCCTTATCCAAATAACCCTTAGCAGCTGTCTGGCTACAGCTTAACTTTTCTGTGGAGACAGAGGCAAAGTAGCTGTTGAGTAGCTCTACCTTCTTTGAATCACCTCAGTGAGTCTGCCTCGCCAAGCTATATTCCCAGCAACGGCAGCCAGTATAGCAGTCAATATAAATAGGTTCTACACTGTTCAGTATGGCAAAATCCCCATTCACCAGCTAAGACCTTAGCTACTTAGCAGTAATAGTGCAGCATACAACATCCTGTATTTGCTCCAATCCAAGACAACTTTGAATTTAAGATGATTCCCCAATACCCCAATAGAAAATAGAAAATAATAAATGTTAAAATTTTCCATGTATAGAACCTAATTATTCAGAGGTTGTTTAAAACTGATCCCTCCTGCTGCTGCATGGAAATCAGCAACAGGCGGGCAAGCAGCAAGGAAAGCAGAAGTGGGGCAGGGGCAGAAGGGGAGTGGCAAGGAAAACAAGTGTCCCCCCACTCTGGCCCCTTGCTCCCCTCCCACTGCCTCCCCCAATGGTCCCCCACTTGACTGGCTGGTATACTGAGGGAATGGGTCAAAACACTGACCATTACTGTCCCCCCTCTGCCTGCCTGCTCCAAATTTGCAAATGGGTATTAGATAATAGAACTGCTAATAAATCTGTCATTGTATTATAGTGGAGAAAGCTAATGATCTAACACTTTTAATTGGACTCCAGTACTCCTTCTTGAAATTCTCTTTCTAACAGTTAATAAAACTGAGAGTTATTAATTAATAGTCCATGTATGGCACCATTTTGCAAATTAAAAAAATATGGCTAAAGGAAATTGCTTTTTGATTAAAGGAATGTTTTGCAGTTAATTTAGGCTCTTATGAGGATTTTTTGTTTGTTTCATCAAAAAGTTTTGAGTTCTGGAATTCTGATGAAATTTTCAATAATTTTTTTGAAAGTGATGAGGGCTAGGAAGTAGGAAGAAGGGATTTCTGACTCGGTCATCCTACAGGGCTCTCAAATGAGTGAGTCACAAGACAGAAAACTAGAGGTAGGAATGAAAGGCAGCTTGATACTTTCCCCTACTCTCTGTAGCTACATTAACTCTTCTCATGCTTCCTAAGAAACTAATGTACTAAAAGGGGAGAAACATATGTACTAAAAATAGGAGACAGTGAACAACTGCCTTTCTGGATGGTCACTCTGGGTACAAACAATTGCACCTACTCTAATAAGTCATTGGGGCTGGAAGACGAGGGTAACATGGAACTTCAGAATGAGTCATTGAAGTGCTAGGCTAGGACCCTTCCAGTGTCACATTGGGCAAATAATTCAGCTTATTGTGTCTTGATTCCCTCCTGTAACATTCAGATAATGATACTTTTCTATTTATCTCACACTGGGGTTGTGAGAATAATTGCAGCCAGGTGAGGCAGTCATTATGGTAATGAAAGGTAGACAAGATAAATAGAAAGTTACTGCCATAATGACTTGAGAATCATAGGTTCATAGGAAAGTAGGGCTGGAAGGGACTTTGCAAGGTCAGCTAGTTCAACCCCCTGTTCAAAGCAGGATCATCCCTGACTAAACCAAGTGTCTGTCTAACCTGCTCTTGAAAACATCCAAGAAGGGAGATGCCATCCTAGCTAGCCTCTTCCAATGCTTGACCACTCACAAAGGCAGGAAGTCCTTCCTAATCTCCAACCTAAATTTTCCCTGCTGCAGCTTCAGACCATTGTTCCTATTCTCTGTGGCCATATGGGACAGGACAAGCTCATTTCCATCCTCTCTGTAATTCCTCTTCAGGGATTTAAAGAATTATTAACCCTCCCCTTCCACCCTCCGCCAATCTTCTCTTCTCCAGGCTAAATAACCCTCGTTCTTTCCTCCTGCATCTTGCCTCCCAGACCTGTAATCATTGTTTTCTGCTCAGTGGTGATCTTGTTCCAAACTGTCCACATCCTTTTTGAAGAATGAGGCCCAAAACTGGACACAGCACTCCAGGTTAGGCTTTCTCAGTGCTGAAGAGAGAGAAAGAATTACTTCTCTGGATTTGCAAGTGACACTCCTGTTAATACAACCCAAAATGCTGTTGACTTTTTTTGCAGCAAGAGCACACTGTTAGGCCATGCTCAGCTTATGGTTGGCTGTAACCCCCAGGTCCTTCTCTGCAGTCCTGTACTCTACCCAGTGATTCCTGAGGCTGTATTATTCTATCCCAAAATCAAGACTTTGCACTTGTCCTAGCTGAATCTCATCTGATTGATTGTGGACCTATTCAGGTCATTCTGGATCCCAGCACTACTCTCTGGAGTATTTGCAACTTAGTATTGTCTGCAAATATGCTGAGTGTACACTTGATCCCATCATTCAAATCATTAACAAAGATATTGAACAATATCAGACTTAGGACAGACCGCTGGGGAATCCCACTTGATATCTCCTCCCAACTAGACATTGAGCCATTTAAAGACTACTTTAGAACACAATAACCCAAACAGGTTTTTATCCACCTTAACGTACTTCCATTTGGTCTGTATTTCCTTTCAGTGCTTTGATTTCTACTTTACCCAGGTAGGTACACCTAGGACAGTTGGGGATTTGAAAGTGCAATTAACATGAGAAAATTCCAGTCCATTTGGGTGTTCAATTTTTTCCTCCCCTCAGAAAGGGACTGTTTCTCCAACAACTCATTTCTTGCCATTTCCCAGAACTATTTGAAGTGATACCTTGGGAAAAAGAACTTTCCAGTTATAGAGAGGTAGGGCGGGAAGGGACTTCCAGAGGTCACCTAGCCCAACCCTCTGCCTAAGGCAGAATCATCCCTATCCAAGCCATCATATACAATCTATAATTTAAACTCTGCATAAGACTATCATTAACCCTGACCCAACATAGACCTAACACTCTAGCCTGCCACAGGTAAAGCAGGGAAACCATGGCAGGGAAACCATCATTTGTTCAAGAAATATCTATTCTGGTTGGACAAACTGGCTAATGCCAATATACAACATGATTCCACACTGGAATATCAAAAACATACTGATCATCTTCTCCAGGGCAATATCAAATAGAATTTATACTGATTCTGATATTGTAATCTGGTGGTCAAGTCCCTGTTATCTTAAACTCTTTCCACATTTCCTGTTCTGTTAAGTATACAAGTGAGGGCAGTTCACTACAGAACATGCCTACATGATAGATATAGTTCAGCTTTTGTCAGGAAAAGAAAAATACTAATGGCAGATTCTTACAAAAAGATGATTTTTTTTTTTTTTTTACCAACTATCTTCTCTGCCATGCCTCTTGATCTTGGAGCTGCTAATCCATCATCCATTTTTCTGAATTAGCAGGTAACAACTATGCATTAATTCTTGTAGACTGTATCGTATAAAAATGAATCCTTAACCTTTAACTTTTGATGAAGTATTTCCATACAAAGCATGGTTGTCCAGTGTTAGTATTCCACCTATTAACTGAGACTGTGTGAATACTTGAAAATGAATTTAGAGACATTTCTCTGTTTTACACATTTTCCACGTTAAAGAAAGATGAAAAACCAGGACCTAAAGAAGCTGGTCCAGAATGATAAATCTCAATAATATTTTAACCATTTAAAATATCTTTCATGTCCCTGTTTTGATTCATGTGTGGAAAATGTTTCTAAAATGCCCCAAAAGTTTAAACAGCTCTTATCTATTTCTTCAAAGGAAAAAATTGTCTCTTAAAAATAAAAATGCTCCTAAGTGAACCTTTTGTAATAAGGAACAATAGTGCCATCAAGTGGTCATATTGTAGCTAGAACATAATTATAACTCCAGTTTTCTATGGCTTTTAGTCCATCCAATTTAAAATAAAGCCATTGTTCCATGCCTTTCTCTCAGCTGCTTAATATCCTGTACATTTTGGTAATATGGTCTTTAAAGCAATGTGGTCCTGGAAAAAAGTGTTTCCATTCCAGCTCTTGATTTTAGCACAAACCAAAGCCAAGGAAAGGAAAATCTGAACAGTAAAACCACCCCCCATCATAAATGGTCTACTGGGTTACCTAGCCTACCTACGAAAGCTGTTATTTTTAGCATTTGGATATTTTAGGGTAAAGGTCTACCCTGCCCTCCCCCGCCCCAATTAGATTTATGCTTTCAGTTTTTCAATATGTATTACCCAAGATGGGTAACTTCCTTTAAAAAAATGGAGAGAGAGTGTGCTTTTTTGGATGCAAAAACCTATATTCTGTTGAGACTTGTGTAACAGGGCTAGTTAATTTTGGTGCATTTATCTGGCAGTTGATAACAGAGGTTTGAGGGAGCAATGGATTAGTCTAAGCAGCAGATACCATTTGCTTGATTTGGATGAAAATCTTAATTATGAAGGAACAATAGGTTTTTTATAGACAAAGCCACAAGTAAACTCTAAACCCTGGTAGAGGATTACTGCCACTCTGGAAAGCCCAGTTTTCACACACGCATGCTTTTATTGGCTCTCCTGTTTCTATTTTGGGTACTTGGACCAGCATACATTTTCTATGTACACATGGTATCGATGCAGCCAGATCCTCCTAGATCCACCTACTGCTTTCCTACTGCTTGGTCTTCTACCACAACAGCAAAACTATGGCATCACTTGTTGTGGTAAGCTAAACCATTCATTCTGGCTTCCCTTTTCTCCACTTCCCTGTTGAGACCATATATCATGATGGCCCATCACTGAAGTTTAGAGTGGAGAGGAGCTGAGTATTTGAGGCAGGAGTGCCGTAACCGTTTGAAGGTTCATCTTTTTTTTTAATATTTAGATGATAGGCTAAAGGCCAGGTGAGAAGAAGGGGATAAAAAAAGCAGTTTCATCAGCAGGTGTCAAACTGATCCTATGGGATAAGGGTAAGGAAAATTACCAAAAAAGCACCTTTTTTGCATGATATTAATGGAGGCATAGAGTTCACAAGTAAATGCTCTGCTCTACAACAGATTAGAAAACCCTCAAATGTACTTTCCAAGCCCAACTTGACAGCAGCTCAAACTAAATGACTTCATAGCCTACATTGGCTGTCAGTGGCCATTAGTGATTGATATCCTTTGTGCTTCAACAAAACCTGTCTTTCCCTAGCTACGCTTCCTGTACTAGTAGCTGGACAATGTGTAGACCCCCTTGAAAAATCCACTAGTGACCAGATAAACTGGATTTAAGACTGTTTCATCTGCTAGAATGAAAACTAAAGTTAACATTTTGATGTAGCGAGCCTCAGGGATAAAATTTGTGTGCAGAAGAGCTTAAATGCTCTCAAACCTATTCAGACTTGCCTTTGAAGTATCACGTAGACACAAACCTTCCCCCCGGGAGTAATGTAACAATCCTTGACTACCACACAGGGGCATAAAGAAGCTTGACTAATTTACATTTAGAGTGCTTGAATGTTAGTCACCCTGATTACAAAGAAACACTTCTGTACTATCAACCAGTACCTTAAAAGTCTATTAAAGTGTGCTCAGTTTCTCCAAGTAACCTGATTTTTTGCCTCCTTACCACACAACAATTCACAACTCTTTCCTCGAGTTAGGACTTGAACACAGACCAAAATTTTAGGCCTTGTACAATTCAACTAACATTGAGAACTCAGTGCTTTAGAATTTCCCTCTGAATCAGAATACAGTATAAGGCACAATTAGAATGTATGGCTTGACCTGAACACAGGCCTACGAACTTTGAATCCTCTAGTTCTTATGCTATGCCTTTGGGCAAGTACTAAGTTAGACCTCCTCTGGTGAACTAGCTACAGAGGAGAGACATTCCAGGAAACTTCTTATACCCCACCATAAATCCCAGTCCTAAAAGGACAGAAAAATTGCTTTGTAGTTTGCTTAGCAGAATTTTGTGTAGTGTAAGTCTGCAAGACCAGGATCACATAAGGAAGGCAGTGTTAAGGGAGTCACTGGCTAAATTTACTGTATTTATCAGAGTATACTTCGTCACCACTCAACCAATTCCTAACATTTTAATAGCTCTAGGCACACACCTCCTGGGAGAACGATAACCAAGCTTTTAATTTGTTAGCCTTTGTTTCCCCACCTCTACAATGAGGGGAGATGTCATTTACTTACCTTATCAACATTTGATCCTATATGGTACTATGAACTGCTAAATACTTATTCCATTTTTATAAGTAAAGGATTTTTTAAAATACTAATAGTCAACACTGCAGTGAACAGTCATAAAATTAATTATATGGCAGATATTAAACCCTGATATTTTCTCAGTGTTACACAGCAGAAGGTACCCAGTGGCAACTTGAAAATTATAAAAAATATATGCATGTTGAAGCTATAACTTTCACACAGCAGAGGGCACCATTGTATTCAAAATTTTAGAAGGCTCAAAGAACAACGTATAGATCTTTAGCTACCAGGTTGAGATCAAACTTTTATTAAAGATATACGTAACAATACACAGTAAAAGTCATTTCCCCCTTAACTATTAATAAAGAGATATAAAATTAAGTAATAAAATAAATAGGCAGGTATAACCACTAATGAAAAATCGCATTGAGTCACAGACAATAAAAGTGTAAAAAGCAACAGAACACATTGCAATAAGAATCCAACCATGCTATCACAGCAACAATAAACAAATATCTGTTTCAACATATAACCATGTCAGGGCTAAAACTACTATTATCTCAGACATCATGGTACCTTATTGAGTCCTCAAAATCATTCTTTTATTCCAGCTGACATCTGATATAAAATAGGATTGAAAGATTTGTTTGGTTCAGGAGCTTGTAATACAAACATCCTAATACACAGGACTAAATTCCCAAAGGACTAAAGACAAATGATCAAAGATCATAATATGTATTGTATATAATTTTAAAATCAAAATCTAACTCTATTTTTTTTAAATGCAAGCACAATATGTGTGTGATCTATAAAACTGCTTTTTTTAAAATGTAGGATTCCATCACTGAAGTCCATTGTATCTTGTTTAAAAATTACATTGTTCATTTTGTTTATTACATACTTACTGATCAAGGCTAATGACTTTGAATGTTTAGTCTTTCAGTTTTAGTATGAATCAGACTGCAACACAGTCGTAATTCCTCTCTAAAGAATGATAATTTTCAATAATTTGCTCTTAAAAGTCATCTGACAGTAGTCTGTACAAACATAACAGTTTTTGTGTATCATTGTCTCAAGAGTCAGCTCAGATATTGTAATTCCAGATTCACAAATATTATTTAAAATGATATAGGTAGCAGCACTAGATAATGTACTGTAGTGCCAAATCCTGTACCAGCAGGTAGGAAATAAAATCTTTTTTTGTTTCTAATTTCATAACTGAAAAAAAAATCACATAATGATTAAAACCAAGATGCTGACATCATTAATATATTTGGATTAGACTTTTTTACTCCCTACAGTCCAAATATTTTGACTACCAAAATTTATCTATTAATTTACTTGCAAATATGAATAGCACAGCCATTTTATCTGACAACTAAATAGCTGGAAAATAGCAGTAGATAAATATCATCTGTAATGTATTAAGTTATGTTAGAAATCCTTTTTCTGCTAAGCAATATTCAACCAATACCAAGTACTTAGGCAACTTTTGGCATAAGTAGAAGACTACTAGTGTTATATCATAATGACTAATGGTAAATTTCATTTTCTATCTGACTGCACAACTGGGGTGAAATGCCCCATTAAGATATGTTACTGGCAATCCATATGACAGTTTGACTATAGCAAGCACTCTGCATGGTCTCTATTATGGAGACAGAGAAATGCAAAAGTTTGTAATGTGATAAATGGAAGAGTCGGGATAAAAGCTAAGTGGCCCTTCAAAACTACACACTAAAACTATTCCAAATTCTTTTCACTTTCTTCATATTCAGCATACCCTCAGTGCCCCATCTCTTTCCCAACTTGAATAACAGATTAGAAAACCCTAACAAGTTTAGCCAGTGACTCCCTTAAAACTGCCTTCCTTCTGCGATCCTGGTCTTGCAGACTTAAGACTACCCAAAGGAGGTAATGGGGCTCTCCTTTTCCTATATCTTGGCTCTTTTGGCATTCACTGAAGTTCTCATTCTGTATCTGGCAGACAAGGTTCTTTGGGTGAATCTGATATCTTTTCTTAGACCAACTACATAGTTGGAGAACAATTTTTAAGCAAGCTTTCAGGTTCAAAAACCCTTCGCCAGGCTAAGGAATTTTCAGCAATTGGTATGTGCTCTTCCTGGATGGAATGAAAAGTAAAGAAGCCAGAGGCTGGGCTGGGCTGGGCTGCATACGAGACAGGTAGTCAGTGAGAATGTAGACTGAGGAGTCAAAGGGTGAGAGACAGGCTGGGTGTGGGGGAGAGAAGGGGGATGAATAGTGGAGAAGTACCTGTGAAGTCAGCTGTCAGGCAGGTTATACTGTGTCATAAATCCAATGTCTATATCTAGTCCATGATTTTTAGTATCCAGGAGGTTGATGAAGTGGAGTTCATAGGCTTGTCGCTGGGAATTGTTTTGTAAGTTTCCTTTGAGGATCAGGACTGAGAGAAGTGTATAAGGTCAGTAATATCTTTGGGTCTGTATTCTGAGTTGTAATCTTGTTTCTATAGATAAGTAAGGCAGGCTTGGATGCCATCCTGGTGTGGGATGTTGGTATACAGGCTGGTAATGTCCATGGTGGCTAGGAGGGTGTTGCTGGGAAGGTAGTCTATGTTTTTAAGTTTCCATATAAAGTCTGTAGTGTCTTGGACAAAACTTGCTCTGTGGGTGATGAGCAATTTTAGGATTGTTTCAGCAAAACCTGATATTTCTTCAGTTAGGGTTCCATGATTGGATATGATAGGTCTGCCAGGGTTCTCTTGTTTGTGGATTTTAGGAAGCACGTAAAAATTCCCCAGGCTAGGTAGTGGGGGGAATCAAGGTCTGTAGTTTTTCTTGTAGTCATGTTGGAAATGATTTGATGATATTGCTGAGTTTCTTGGTGAAAAGGGGAGTAGGATCTTCTTGAAGTTCTTTGTAGTAGGTGGTGTCAGAGAGCTGTCTGTTGACTTCCTTTATGTAGTCTTCACAGTTTAGGATGACTATGGCTCTTTCTTCATCTGCTGGTTTTATTACTATTTGGTGGTTAGATCTTAGAAATTCTATGGCCTTTTTCTCTGGTAGAGAGGTTGTTATGGTGGCATGTGCTGTTGATTATTTCATTGTTCATTCTTTCCCTGAAGCAGTCAATGTAGCAGTCAAGGTTAGGGTTCCGTCCACTGTGAGGTGTCCAATCTGTTGTTTTTTGGGGGATTTTTAGGGTTGATCTTTTCCTGAGTGTTGTCAGAGGACGAGTTGTTGTTGGGAGTGGATTCAGTTTCGTTGTGGAAACATTCCTTGAGGCGGAGGTATTGGAAGAATTCTTCTAGTTCTCCACATTGAAGTATTTTATTAGGGTATTTTTCTGGGCAGAAATTTAGGCCTTTAGAAAAGACAGATATTTCAGTTTTGGTAAGCGTATGTGTGGAGAGATTGATGATATTTGAGGGTTGGTTGCTGTTTTCAGTTTTGTCAAGTCTGAGGTTTGAATGTTGTAAGGTGTTGGTGTTGTTCCTCTGATAGTTGTTTTGTGCCTGGGGGACTTGTTCTTGGAATAATTTGTTCCATGTCTTCTTTTTATGTAGGATGAATGTTGTAGAAAGTTTTTTGAAGTGTCTTTGTATCCATTGTATATTATCAGGGAAGATGATTGGATTTCTGTCCTTTAAGGTGTTGTAGTATGTGGTGATTTCCTTCCTGATTTGGTCTCTTTTGCAGTAGATTTGGTGAAGTAGATGATTTATAATTTTCTCTGAAGTTCTTTGGAATAGCTGTGAAACATATTTGGAGTTATTATTGACCTTATACACTTCATCATCACGCACAACAATTTCATGTTTAATAACCAACACTTCCCCCAGACGATGGGAACAGATATGGGCACCAAAATGGCCCCACAGTAGGCCAACCTTTTTATGAGCCACCTGAAAGAAGACTTCCTCTAGAACTGCACCATCAAATCCTTGCTATACTTAGGATATATCAATGACATCTTCATCATTTGGACTAAAAAGCTGCAATCTCTGATTGAGTTCCATCAGAAATTCAACAATCACCATCCCTCCATCTGACTTCCTCTAGAATACTCCAGCACCAACATCTCCTTTATAGACACAATGATCAGTATCCAGAATGATAAATTACAGACCACGTTATACAAGAAACCTACAGACCAACATACATATCTGCACAGAACCAGCTATCACCCTAAACACACCAAAAAAGCTGTGATATACAGCCAAGCCCTCAGATATCACCGAATTTGCACTGAAGAGAACACAGGGATTGCTACCTCACCAATCTTAAAAAGGCTTCCACCCAACAAGGACACTGCTCCAGAGAGATAAATTGCATGTTTGAAAAAGCCACCCAGATACCACATGAAGAACTGCTGTAGTACAGAAGAAACCCCCCCACAAATTGCACACCACTGGTTATGACGCATCACCCTTCCCTCGAACCCGTATGGAAAATCCTCAAACAGATGTAATCCGTACTAGAAAGAGACCCCATTCTTCAAGAGATCTTCCCAGAGCCATCCATCCTAGCTTTCAAACAAGCACCAAACCCCGCCAACCTCATCACCAGAAGCAAACTTCCTCAGGCCCAGAACACACCAAATGGATCCAGACCATGCCATGACAAGAAATGCAAAACTTGCCAACATATCTCCACCACCCCCACAATCACAACACCCCACAACAGATCCATCAGCATACCTGGATTTTACAGATGCACCTCCAGAAATGTCATACATCTCATCCAATGCACCAAATGCCCTGATGGAAAATACGTAGGTGAGACCAAACAACTGTGCACCAGAATGAACACACACCGGAAACCTATCAAAGACAGGAATACCCAATTACCTGTGGGAGCACACTTCTCACAAGAAAATCACTCTCTCTCTCTCCAATCTCTCAGTTCTAATCCTCAAAGGAAACTTACAAAACTCTTCCCAGAGACGAGCTTGTGAACTCTACTTTATCAACCTCCTGGATACTAAAAACCATGGACTAGATATAGACACTGGATTTATGACACAGTATAACCTGCCTGACAGCTGACTTCGCAGGTACTTCTCCATTATTCATCCCCCTTTTCTCCCCCGCACCCAGCCTGTCTCTCACCCATCGACTCCTCAATCTACATTTTCACTTACTGCCTGTCTCTATGCATACCAGCATAGCCTCTGGCTTCTTTACTTTTCATTCCATCCAGGAAGAGCACACATCAACTGCTGAAACTTCCTTAGCCTGGCGAAGGGTTTTTTAACCCAAAAGCTTGCTTAAAAATTGTTCTCCAACTATGCAGTTGGTCTAAGAAAAGATATCAGATTCACCCAAAGAACCTTGTCTCCCTATGTCCTTAGATCAACACGGCTACAACCGACACCACCATTCTACATCTGGATGGTCTCTCTTTACTACATATTCAGTACTGGTTGTCTCTTGACAGTCTGCCTAGTCACTTAATGACTGAAAAGCAGCACACCTTACTTTCGCAACCTTATATTTCTGTACACTTACATTGACTATTAAGAAAAAGGCAAGGGGCCACTGAAGCAGCCCTGATGTAGTTAGGAGTGGGAGGCAGCACTGGCTCTTTCCCTTGCAAGACAGTGATTTCAAAGCAAGCATTTCCCCCACAATATTATTGTCAACATGCAAGGCTACACAACTCTCTATAGATTACAAAAAAAGTTCCTGCCTTATGCCTGAATCACAAGGTCATCTAACGTCTCTGCCCAACTTCTCTCCAAAATTACTGTGCAGAATCTGGAAAAGAAAACATAACTTGGATGTAACACTTCCAATTTTGCTAGAAATTTCAAAAGAAGTTAAATGTACATGTGGTCTAGACTAGTATTAGAGGAAAGGTCTTCATTTGCTCTAAAATATACAATGTAGGTATTGGAGCCTTGTAAGACTGGTTCTCATCTCTTTATTATAAAGAACTTTTGGGGTATTGTTTTCAGGTCAATGATTTCTTAAATGTCAGAAGTCTTCACTTGTGAAACTAAAAAAAAGAAATCAAGCAAGGAATATCAGTGACTTTTGTTAATGATGAGACATGTGCCATTACAATTAGAACAGTTTCATTTCTATCAGCAGTTTGCTAAATCTTAATACAGATGTCAAATATAAAAATAAATACTTTATAAAAGTAAAGCTTGTAATATAAACACATGGGTGTTTCTATCAAATGAAAGAAAAGATTCAACAAATATGTCTGAATTATTTTACTTTATATTAAGCTTTGCCTGACTCCCTTTTACATAAGCTATTAGTTCACTGATCATGACAACTTGGTCAAGGATATTTGAAAGCACTTTGTTCAGAGTTGAAAGGAAGAAGCCAATGGGCTTCCTTCCAGCTAACCAACTTGAGCAGATATATTTTGTAGGGCTCTGCGAAGCTTCAGTCACCAATTCAATTCGGAGGAGATTCAACCGAATTCGGGGGGCTGAATCTCCGAATCTGAATTGAATTGGGAGACCCATTAAAAGTTCTGAATCTATTCGAAGCATCCAAATTGATTCAGAAAGCATTCGGAGCTTTGGTCAGCAAGGGAGAGGCAGGCACAGTTGGGCAGTTGCAGGCTCTCCTGTGGCTTCTCTGGCTGTGCCTGCCTCTCCCTGGGCAAGGGGAGCTGTGGGAGAAGCCCCATGGCTGCTCTGCCCAGTCCCAGCCTCCCAGCAATTTAAAAAAAAAAAAAAAAAAAAAGCCCTGCACTCACCAGCTGCAGTACGGGGCGGCTCTGCCATGAGCGCCCAGGGGCCCTGATTGCTGCTGCTGTAGCTGGTGGGTGTGGAGCTTTTTTAATTTTTTTCTTAGTGCCAGAAGTCTGGGCCAGCTGAGCAGAAAAACCCTGGTGGCTTCTCCTGTTGCTCCCCCCACGCAGGGAGAGGTAGGCACTGCTGGAGGAGCCACGGCAAAACCTGCAGCCACCCTTCTGTGCCTGCCTTTCCCTGGCTGATCCAAATCACCCAATCTCTCCAAATCAGCACTAGATCTTTCGAAGCCAATTCAGTTGAATCAAACGGGGATAATGATTCAAATCACTAAATCAAGTCACTGTCCTCTGAATTGGCTGAATCCAAATTTGAATCCAATAATTCCCTAGTCGCACAGGCCTAATAGTCTGGCCTTGATACTGGCATTGGCTAATATACAGATCTCTCCCTAGTTAAATTTGAGATAGCATTTGATATGGTATGTCAGAACATTTACGAACTCTCTTATCATGCGAGCTTGATTATGATTTGAGGATCAACGTTCATCTTCTTTTTACCATATTTCATTATTTACATAAGGAATTTTCTTTCTTTTATTTCAGAACCACATGCAGATACAGCTTGAATGCTGACATTCTCTGGTAAATTTTCAATACAAAGAAAGAAGAATTTGGCATGCTAGGGGCCTTATTTATCCCTATTAATTTGATACACACAACTGTCTGTTTATCTGTACTCCACCTTCATTAGTTAATAATAATGAATTACCATAATTCTATCGCATATGAAATGGTCAGTTAAGTGTCTAAACAAATAACTGAGTATGTAAATACTTACTACTGAAAGTTTCAGTAAGTGCCTATCTGCATCTCCAGCCACTTAAAACCCTTTAAAAATCTATTGCTGTTTATAAAACTGACACCAAAAATGTATTACAGATAATGTATTATTTAATTGGACAGAATATCTGAGCTACTTAACTGCTTGCTATTCCATTCCCCTTGAGCATCTAACCTACAGAGGGTACTGGGAAGCCTTTTTACCTCTAACAGCTAAAAACTTATTTGGGCTTTTAACAGTAAGATTCTGGATTTGAAGGGTTAGATGGGCCAAGCTTACCCCCACTAAAGTCTGTACAAATAATAGTTGACAGCAGTTATGTCTGGAATGAACAAGAGATATGAGTGCACAAAGACTGGGGTCTCACTGTCATACGTAAAACTCTCAGAAACCCAAGCACTGAAGAATGCTTGTTGGTTCATGCAGGCTGTACAGGTTTGAGCTAGTGTGTGCCTGAACCTAATCCAAATTCCTTTAAAGTCAATGGAAAGAGTAGTATTGAGTTGGGCTCCAATTGTATTGCAGTTTGTATATTTTCCAGTGCCCTCTGTGAAATGGATATACACAAATCTGTTATCTAAAGGCTGATTGACAATATGTACATAAATCCTTCGTAAAAATATGAGTGAAATTAAAAGGTTTTCAGATCGTGAGGCTTGCCTTAGAACCAAAAAGTATTATTTTCCAGTTACACTGCTGCTTCATGTTTACAGTTTTGCAAGTGACAATAATGTCTGTATGTGGATTCACTAGTTTCAATATACAATACAAACCACCCCCTCTATATTATCTTATTCTCTATTTTGATATTTACTCTACAGTTAGCCAATAGCAAATGCCAATATTACATAGACTAGACAGCAGCTAGCTCAAAGAACTTTCCAAGCAAATATGAGATTATGCCAATATAATGGTCACTTTCATGTGCCATTATCAGTATCTACTCACATTTAAAGGTTCATTTTAAGTATTTCTGTTGTGCCAAATTTAGCCCTGAGATTAGTTAGTACCTGTTTAATTCTTGGCTGTATATGACCCATTGTTTCACTCTGTAGCATTTAAGACCTCACATCTTTAAGTATCCTTAAGACTATTTCTGAATAGTTTCAATTCTTACTGAAAGGTCAAACAAAATCTCAAAGACCGATAGATAACTTCAACCTAGCAAGCTGATAGCACATTATTGGACAAGGAATATCAGCTTCTAGCTCTGAAACTTTCCTTTAGTCTCACTTCGGTATTTCACCAGATGTATAGAATCAGGGAGAGGCACCTTGAAGAATGTGAATGTCATACTAAATCTGTCCTGGTTTTTAAATCCCAGGAAATGACTATCTACTTGGCCATAAGAACATAAGGAGTGGAGCATCAGAGACCACACCTAGTTTAAAAAAAGTGACTCACAGTTTCACTTTGACAGGTTCATAACTTCTTCTCTGCACTGGAAAATAGACAAGTTGCAAATAGAATCTGGGTGGGGCTGGGCAAACCTAAAAATGTTTGGAATTACGTAATTTTAATTTAAGTTCCATAAAATGAAGCAGCTGTTGCTGGGTGGGAATGTTACTGCAGTATTTAGCAAAAATCTTGCTGTTACAGATCAGACTAACTCACTTATGTGTTTGACTTTCATTTTAAGAGGACTGAAAAATCAAGAACATTTTTAGTTAAGTCTGGAAAAGCATCAAAGGGATGATCAATTTGTTTCAAATTTAATCAACAGCTGAGATATCATGGAATGGCATATCATCTACCTTAACTGCATGTTAAGATTACCTCATAGAAATTATCTCACTACAGTAGGCTTCAAAATGGTATAATGAACTAGTAAAAGAAAAGCAGCCTCTCCTCTGCCCCCAAATACAAAAAAGGCTTTGTTTTATAAATCAGAACTTTAAAATCAGGGAAGCTGAATTCTAAATTACTACTAAGAAGGTATAACAGGTAACAACTGTTATATTTGTTTTCTATTATATTGACAAGTTAACAAATATTTGGTTCCTACTTGAAGTGGAAAGGTAATATTAACTCACCTGGGTACATCTGCTTGCTATTCCCAGTGAGAAAGAAATGTGTAACTGTCATGAGGAGATGCTTTATGGCCCAGGCCCCTTTCAAGCTGATGTCTTCCCCTTATGCAGCATCTGGCTAAGGAAGAGTTAAAATTACCTCCCCAACCACTCTCCAATGTTAGTTTCTCACCCAACACAACTGATATTTCTCTGCTTGGGAGCTCATGAGATCACTCCAGGTTGTCATGAGGAATCTCTTTGTGGGGCTCCATCTTCCCTACACCCCACACTTACCACACAATGGCTCTTGGTTCAGGGGACAGACTCCTACTGAACAATATGGGGCAGTTCCACAATGGCCAGGGACAGCCCTTAGGGTTTAGTCCTTTAGTACTGGAAAACTGGGTACTTTCCCTCGTCCCTGCTCCCTAGCAGCCAAGTCACGAGTCTGTTTACAAAAGCAAAAAAAAGTTCATATTTTTACATCCCCAAAAACCTGAGGCTCATGGTCAGTCTTAGAGACCAATATTCTGCTGGTCTACCTGTAGACCAACATTCTATTTGTTCTACCTGTCCCTTTAAGTCAAGAAAGTAGGAAATCAAATTAAATCCCAGAAAGACAAAGGGAAAAGAAAACAATTCCTTTGGGGCTCTAGAGAGCCATCCTACACTAGAAAAGGGATGAGCCCTCTGGATTCCCACATCCCTCTCTGGCACCTACTTGGCAACAGCTCCAACTGGCTTTAGGCAAGCAATCCTTGAGCTCCTACAGCAGGACTTACTTCTGTGGTGGCCCTCCGGCCACATGTATTTTCTCCAAGTGCCTCTGTGTTGCCAATAGGTGCAGGCAAACATTGGGAGGAGAAACCCACAGTGTCTCTCTTTCCCAGATGCTAACGTCTCTCCCAGGTTGCCCCTCTCCAGGGCCAGAAGTACTTGCCTCCACTTAACAGTCACCACTCTGGAGGGAGAATTCACTCCTGAAATGCGACACACCACTCCATTCTCCCACAGCAGTTCTCCCTCCTCCTTCAGTGAGTACAGGTGAATTATTCCCCTCCCTGGGGTCCCTTCCAGCCCCAAAGCCTTCCTCATCACAGTAACACTTCTACTATGCTGTGCTATTGGAATCTCTGAAGCAAAACTGCCAAAATTAACTATGGGCAGAAGAAAGCAAAGAACCAATTATGGCAACTGAAATAACCTGAGAGTCAACTGACTGCAACTGAAACAAGATTTAAGTCTGAAATTCTTCCAGCTGAAATTTCAGCTGCAATACAAACTATATAGCCAATCTCAAAACAGGTAGCATGCAACCCAGGGAAATTTTATATTGGACTTCACCTTTAATAGACAATGAGAAATTGATTTAAAAACTACAATTAGAGGTTGCTTAGGCACAATATTCATGACTTGATTAAATTCATTATAAACAAACAGAAAAGTCCAGCATAGTATTCTATGTACTTAATTTTTAAAAGATAAACTACATAAAAAAGATGAACCAAATTAGCAAGGAGAAAGAAATAAAGAGAAAAAATGTGAATAATTTGGTGCCGTTGATGAACAGTTTATCAGATGCCTAAAAATCCAAAGCCACAGATGACGAAATAATTATGGTGGAGATGTAATATTACAATGGAGGTTAAAGCACCTATAATCAGCTGAATTATTTATATTAAACAAAAAAGCAAGACGATACTAATGAATATAAATTAGAAGTTTAGAAGCAAAGAAAATTACTAAAGGAAACTAAAGGACATATGGAGAAATCTATGACTAATAGAATAAAATAAAATAAAGATTAAAAAAGAAGGTTAGGAAACTAAAGGAATCCTAACAGTGTCATTGGTGCATTATTTCCATATTTACTCAAATCAAAGATGAGTTTTTCTCCCCCATTTAACACAGGGGGGAGCCTTGTCTTGGATTTGACCATCAGATATTGGACTGGGGCTGGATCTGCCGCAGGGAACAGGATGCATAGTGGGGAATGCAGGCAAGACCACATGGTGCAAGGCAGGGAAGTACAGGGTAGACTGCATGGTGTATGGCCTCAGAAGGTGTACAGGGGAACAGCTGGAGCCAGAGCTATAGCACTGACCCAGCCAGGGGCAAGAGTCAGAACTGCTGCCACCACTAATTCTACCTGACCAAGGCCAGAGCTAGAGCTAGAACCACTGTAGAGTAAGCAGCACCTGGTGGACAAGCAGCAGAGGTAGTCATTGCATGACAAGCAGCAGATACTGGAGGGGTGGGGGAGTAAGCAGCAGGGCCGACAACACTGGGAAAGTAGAGGAGGTGGAGGGACAGGCAGCAGGGCTTCCTACCCTTGCTACTGCAACACCTTCCACTTGCCCGCACTGTTGCTGCTTTCCTCCATACTGTGGTGGGGAGGGTCAACTTTAAGATGAACCCCCAATAATTAGATTCTATACATGGAAAATTATAATAAACTTTAATTATTCATGTATAGAATCTCATTACTGGGGAAGGTCATCTTAAATTCAAAGTCCTCTTGGATTCAGGTATACAAAGTAGGCGCACATGGCCAAACTGTCAGTAAAAATGCAAAAAAGGCAAAAATGTTCAATAAGTATTTCCAGTGTGGTGAGAGAGGGCAGGGGGGAGCAAATGATATATTGCTCTCACTTGATGATGACATACTTTCCACTCCAAAAGTAATTATAGATGATAAACAACAGCTAAGATTAGACATCTTTAAAACATGCAGTCAATAAAATTTATATCCTAGAGCTTTAAAGAAGTTCCTTATACAGTCAGTCTCTTCCTGTACAGGGATGAATATGGCTGAACTGTGAATGTTGATTTTCAATACATTTTGAAGCACTGGTTAAGTTCCAGAGACTTAAGAAAAGCAAATACTGTACCAATATTTAAAAAGAAATAAGTATGGGCAAATGGGATTACCCAGGTAGCTATGGAGAGATCGAGGATTTCAGAATGCAGCGGGCAAGGGCAGTGACCAGCACTGCAATGGTGACTACAACTCACCTTCTAGCCCCTCCTCCCCCCTGCCCATACCACCCCCTAGGGTGGGCAGACCACACTGCAGGGGCAGTAGTAGAGGATTTTTTTTTAAATCCCTCAAGCAGGTAAGAACCTTCCCTCCTCCCTCCCTTCTCCTCTGCTCAGTGATACATTCCCTCATCTCTCTTTTTTCTCCTGGCCACCTCTGCTACTGTCCCCAGATGACCCAGGAATGGGTGGAGGGTTGGGGCTCCAGAGCTGTTCCTGCTTGCCAGGCTGTGTGGAGCCAAGCTCAGATAGAAAAAGCAGCAGCTGGGTTCCCTTTTCTCCCCACCTGCTCCTGGGCTGTCAGGCAGCACCAGAGACCAGGCAGTGAAGAGGGACACACCTACTGCTGCCACTGTCCCTGGCTTAGCCCAGCTCTATGCTAACCCACAACAGCAGGCAAATCTCTCTAGAGAGCAGCTATGGACCTCCTACCCTCATGGCAGTCAGAGACAGTGGCAACTGCAGGCAGAGGAGGGAGCAATGCCACTGAACACAAAAAGGAAGGGAGGGGTAAATTGATCCTTGCTTCAAGGAATTACGAGTCCCTGGTTGCTGTTCCCTAGATATGGTCCATTGCACCCTGGATCCACTCTTGGCTATAGGCCTGCCAACCTGACAGCAGCCCCAGCCAAAACAATGGAACAGCTGATGCAGGATTTGATTAATAAATAATTAACACTAACAATGTGTTTTTATGGAAAACAGGTCTTGTCAAACTAATATTTTTTTGATGAGATCACAAGTTTGACTGTTAAAGGGAATAATTTTGGTGTAATATACTTAGACATCTTTAGTCAAGCATTTGAGTTTGTAACTGAAAATATCTTGATTACTAAACTTGGATAACATAAAATCATCATGACACACTTTAAAAGGATTAAAACCTGGTTAAGTGACAGGTTTCAAAATGTAATTATGAGCAAAAAATCATCATTGGACAGCTGTGTTTCTCGTGGGTCCCTCAAGGATTCATTCATTCATTCAACAACATTTTTATAAATGACATGAAAGAAAACTGAAAATAATTTCTGGTAATCTTTGCAGATGACACTGATCTGGGTCATTTTGTAAGATAAAGCTGAACAAACATGGGTTTCAGTAAGTACAGCAACTGCTGTAAACTATTGCTGAAATGACACAAATTTAGAAACAAATAAAGCCATTTGTACTTATAGGATGGGGGTTCTATATGTAATAATAACTCTTAAGAAGCTCAGGGTTCAGGATAGATAAGTAGATGTACATGAATACCCAGTGGGGTCTGGCAGGCTAATGTGATTCTTGACTGTGTCAAGACAAGAATATCAAATAGTAGTGAAAAGGTGGTATTGCCTTTGTATATGGTGTGAATGCTACTGCAGTGTCCATCCATCAAGGATGCTATAAATTAGGAAAGTATTTAGAAAAAAAAAGATAAAGGATTGGAAAACATACCTTAGATTGAGTTTTTGAAATGTTCACTATCCAGCTTATCAAATAAAATGAGCAGCCCAGATTTTTCCACTAGAGGGCAGTGAACTTTTTCCAGTACATCACTTCAAAATATGCTGTATCACTATTAAAATATGGCATCTTAGAGTAAGATCACCATAAGAGAAAATTATTATTATTACAAACTAATTTTCAAACATATTTATACATTGCAGCATACTTCATTTCCAAAAGCACTCGTTGTGACAGAGTAGTACCATGTAAGGTACGTGGCTTTATTAAGAGAGAACAAATTATGTGAAATAAGATGAGGGAAGCAAGTGCTACAGAGGTGTGCACTGGCAGGAATATTATAGTCAGCATATATAATATTAAAAGCAGGGGTGCGCCGATAAGAGATTTTTGGGGCCAATACTGATATCCAATTTTTCCTGGCTCAACCCCCACCTTCCCCCATGCATTGGGAAGAGCTGGCAGTGGTAGTGATAGAGCTGGGAGGGAGCTGTGGCAAAATTTTGGGTGGCTGCAGCTCCCTCTGTAGCCCCCGCCTCAAGCCCAGCCCCTGGCAAGAAAAACCTGGCAGAGCCCAAGCTCCAGCCACCTGCAGCCTGCACGCCCCGCCCCACACAGATCCAGGGGGCACACTCCCCCCATGCCCTCCAGGGTACAAGCAGTGGCAGAAGCCATGCCCCACCTCAGCAAGCAACCTGTTGTACCCCAGCTGGGCAGCACCTGCCCCTGCCCCCTCCCTCACCACAGCGATCTGGCCCCCCATGCCCTTTCCCTCCCCTCTCTCCTTCCACCACAATGGACTTACCAGCTGGAGGAAGCTCTCTATGCTGCCGAGCGGTGCTCCTCACTTCTAAGATGGGAGGTGGGAGAGGGGAGGAATACACTGGGCTGACTTGGCACCAAACCCCTCAGCCAGGGTTTGCCCAGCATAGGGGATGGGGTGGGGAAGCCCCATTGGAGGCTTCCCACTCCTGCACAGCCCTGCTTGCCAGGCTGGGATCAGTTCAGCCCTGCCCCCCCTCCAGTCCCTGCTTCTCACAGGTAGGGGAGGTAGGGAGGAATGGAGACTGAGTCTATGCCAGCATGGTAAGCAGGACTGTGGGAAAGCAAAAAGTCCCTGGTGAGGGCTTCTCCCCCCAGCCCTGCATTGGGCAGACCCCAGCTGGAGGCAGGGGGCAGTATCCAGCTAGGCCAGTGCATTCCCTCCCCGCCCTGTGCCTCTCCCAGGTGGGGCCTGGAGAGGGGATGGGGCTGAGCTGATTCCAGCCCAGTGAATTGGGCTTCAGGGTAGGAAAAAGCCCCCAGTCGGTGCTTTCCCCCACCCCCATGCCAGGCTTACCCAGTTATGATGGAATCAGCTCAGCCTGGCCCCCTCCATAGGTGCATTCACCCCCACCCCCTGTCAAAGGTGAGGGCTGGGGGTAGCAAATGCACCAGGCCAGCTGGGAACTACCCCCACCCCCCCCAGCTGGGGTCTGGCCAGTACAGAGGGGGGAAACCCCCCGCTGGGGATTTTTCACTCCCCTGCAGCTGAGCTGGCTGGGCTAGGATCAGCTCAGCTCCACCTGGCCTGGGCCAGTGCAAGCTTCTGCCTGTCTTGGCCACCCATACACTGAACGTCAGTTCAGTTTCTTATCAGTTAAAAGCTATGCAGCTTAGAATAGCCCATGAAGATGGAACTGATTCTACCTCGGGTTTCTGAACCTCTGTACTTGGCCTCTAAATGTAGCTTTTAAATGTGCTGGAGTAAACCTATACTCTTAAAAATGGCCAATATGCACAGCTTTCGAGTTCTGAGAACTTCATGTAAATATTTGTGCCAGCTTCTTGCCCTCTGATTTGCAGAACACCTACCTACAAACCTGCTAACCAGTGCTGATACAGAGGAAGCAGGACATTGCAAGGACTTCTGAGCACTAAAATGTGAACAGGTGCTCAAAATGCAAGGACTGTCTTTCCAGACATTGCTCAGTATGCAACAGTACCTAACCTTAGCATTTCCCTGATCTGCTAATAGTGTAAAGTATACGCTTTATAGAAGGCAAATAACCACAGACATGATTGTAACTGATAACAATCTCAGTAAAAATCTCTGTGGCAAATAACCACAGACATGACTGTAACTGGTAAAAATCTCAGTTATGATGTAATGAACAAAGAGCATGCTCTTGTGGATGTAAGATCGAATACAACCTTTAAAACAACAGGTTTATAATATACAAGGATGATAATAATTGTCTGAGCTATTTCTTATCAACATGCTGTCTTGAATTTAAGTTTAAAAAGCTTATACAAACTTGCACTATTTTCCAGGGTTTATGTAAAGGTTTCTTAAGAAAGATAAATTAAAAAGTTAGTCATATACTCTGTGTATGTTTTTAAGTAAGATGTGATTTTCTTTTTGAAATCTTATGAAATTCTTCAAAAATATAAAACCCATCAATTATACAGATGGACTGGTCTACTAACCATTTCAGGTCTGTGATAGGATCATAAGGTATTTGAATTAAAGTATTGTGGTTACCACAGATATCCTCAGACCACATCTAAATGTTCACTTCTAAATGTTCTCTCTCACTTCAAAACTCAGACTTGTATGTTATTATTACACTGAATGCATAAAACAGTGAGCTCATTCTGTAAACATACCTGTAACACGGTCATGGCACCCACAAAAAAAAAAGGGTGTGCTGCCACCATCTCCCCCGTCCCCCGCTTGAGCCATCTGCCCCATACTCACCCACTATGCCTTTGTTGTTAATTAACATATTTGGATCACAGAAGGCTACCATGATCTCCATGGTGCATAATATCTGGGTGGCCCCGGCCTTATGGGCCACCACACATGGCTCCAACCACTGTGTCCCATGCCTCACAGATGATGCTATTATACTCCTGGCTGATACAGGTCCACTTCTGTTCCCTACCTGAGCTGAGCTTCATCTAAACTTATGACTTCCTGGACCTCTAAGCCATCCTATTCAGTTATCCCTTAGTCTCATCTGGTATGGCTTATTGTCATCACCTCAGGCCCTATACAGGCATTCTCTACTCCTGTTGGGCTATTGGCCTATACTCAGGCCCTGTGCAGGCCTGCTCCGCTCTTGCTGGCCTGCTGTTATCAACTCAGGCCCCTTTCTGACTTGCCCATTCCTCAGGGCTCTCCGAGTCTACTCTTTCACCTGGTAGCCTGCTGCCCTGAGTACTTTGCCAGCTCTCCTGGCCCCTCCCTCTTGGCCTTGGCTGCACTGGGGACCATCTTGGGGTTCCTTGGAATCTTCTCCATCCCCAATACTTCCTACCCTGTCCTCCAGTTGTTGCGGTGTTTTCTGGAGCAATGGTACTCTTTCCCCAAGAGTGTTGCTCCACTGCTGTAACTGCTAACTTGTAGCACTGTCTGACCTGAGGCCCTGACTCAGCTCATACTCATCAGACCCATTACCTCAACCTGTCAGCCTTTTAGCCTATGGTGGCCTAATGGTGACCAGCCTCACTTGAGGGGCTTTCATAGCCTCACTAGTTTCCCAAAGTGGCAGGCATGTCCAGTGCCCTGCCACAATACCTATAAATAAAAATTCTATGTTCTGCATTAAAGTTGCATCCTGCTGGACTTAAACCTGGAAATTCCTAGCTAGTGGGTCTTTCTCTTCTGGAGAGCAGGCTCAGGTCGATCACCACATTTGGAATCAGGAAAGAGTTCTACCTTGCGGACATATCAGTGTGAACTGCAAGGGAAGGGTGGGGGGTCCTTTCTATGTAGTGGAGGGCACGGTTCTCTTCCTTGGATCGCTCAAGTTTATTTAACAAAAACTGCCTCTGCCCTTGCAGCATCAGGACATTGACAGTGCTCTTGTCCTCCTGCCTTACCTGTGGCAGGTGAGGGTGTTCTGGGCAGTTTGGGCCATTCTACCTGGTACCTGTGTAAGAGGTTTGTTCATGCAGTTTTACATATGCTTGTATAAGATATTTTAGATAGGGATGATCATGGCTGGAGCAGGGTGTTGGATTAAATGACCTCCTAAGGTCCCTTCCAGCCCCTTTTTTTTTCCAGATCTAACAGTGCACATCTTGCCTTCTTGTAACCCAAGGTATGCAGCCCACCACAATACAGTACGAGTATGGTGGAAACAAAATGTAACAAAGCACAATATAGTGCCTGTGACCATGGACTGCAAACAGGGGAAGTAGTTTGCAGGCAGTTCGCAGGCCAGTTCGTGGGTAGTTGTATAGCTTATTACCACACAATTGTCATACCCACAGGTGTCCTGGCATTGCTAAGATCTTCACTCAGAGCCCATGGCCCTGGACTGCAGGAGCTGCCTGGCACAGCTGCTGGCAACTGAGCATGGGGCACCCCGACTTGTGGGCTGTGCTCCCTGATACAGTCTCTGGAGGGCCAGGTGCAGGAGCTCAAGGAGGAGATACGTCAGCTGTGCATGATCAGGGCCCATAAAGACTTCATTGATGTCCTCCAGAAGAAGGAAGAAAAGAAAGAGACATAGATGGTGGCTAATGTGATGGCTAACCAAGAAGAGCAACTTGGAAGACCATCACCTCACACTCCAGGAAACACAGCACCAGGGCTGCTGCTCCCCTGGCCCTGAACAACTGGTATGCTCCACACCCACATAAAGAGGCTCCAATGGTGAAATCAGGAGAGGAGGAAGGTAAGCAGCTTGCTGCCATCCCAAAGAGGCGGCGCAAGGTGGTGGTGGTGGGGGACTCCCTCCTGCGGGACACCAAGGGACCCATTTGCCATCTGGACCCCTAGCCCATGAGGTCTGCTGCCTCCCAGGGGCTCACATCTGAGATGTAGCAGAGAGGATCTCCAGGCTTGTTCAGCCCTCCAATTACTACCCCATGCTCCTCATCCATGTGGGAACTAATGACTTGGCTAGGAGTAATCCAGACCAGGTCATGAATGACTAAATGGCTCTGGGAGCTGGGCTCAAGGGGTTGGGGGCCCAGGTAGTCTTTTCTTTTGTGCTCCCTGTTGGAGACCGCGGTCCCAGAAGGGAAGGATGCATCCAGTAAGTGAACAGGCAACTCCGACGCTGGTGCCACCGAGAAGACTTTGGATTCCTTGACCATGGCATGCACTTCAGAGAGAGAGGACTCCTGGGAAGGGATGACATCCACCTCACAAGGAAAGGTGAGGTGGCCAGGATGGCCAATCTTCTGGAAAAGGCTTTGAACTAAGTTTGCTGGGGGATGGGGATACAAATTCAAACATGTCCAGGGACCAATATCCAAGTAAGCCCTGTAGAATAGGACACTGGGAGAGCCACTTTTGCGGGAGCTGAAGGAATAGTTCTTCATAAGTGGGACAGGAAGATGATGGCCTCAGTAGGAGGACTCAGGTGCCTATATACTAACACCAGGAGCATGGGGAACAAGTAGGAGGAGCTAGCCCTCCTACCCTCCAGTATGCATTATGATCTAGTAGGGATTACAGAGACCTGGTGGGGCTCCTCACACAACTGGAGCATAGTTATAGAGGGCTATGCATAGAAGAGACCGGGTGGGGAAGAAAGGTAGAGGGGTTGCTCTCTATGTGAAAGAGCAGTACACCTCCTTGGAGGCAAACATCAGGTTAAAAAATGGACAGCTTGAGAGGGGGACTGGCAAGAGAGACGTAACTGTAGGTGAATACTACAGACCACCAAACCAGGGGGAGGAACTTGATCTGGAGTTCACCCAAGAATTGACTGAGGTCACACATGCACGTGACACGGTTGTCATGGGCAATTTTAATTATCCAGACATCTGGGAGGTACATTCGGCCAAGCTGGATCGGTTACAATCCTTCCTGACTCACGAGGTGCATGGGCCAACCAGAGGTGATGCTCTACTAGACTTGGTCCTGGCTAAAGGTGATGACCTGGTGACTGACTTAAATATAGAGGGAAGTCTGGGGAACAGCAACCACGAAACGATCATGTTCACAGTCCAACATAAGGCCAATAAATCAGATAGCAGGGTTGAAGTCTTGGACTTCAAAAATGCAAATTTCAACAGATTTATGACACTAGTAGGGCAAGTGCTGCAAGATGAGGGACCAAAGGCAAAAGGTGTGCATGAAGAGTGGTTGTTCCTTAAGGACACAATCCTTGAAGAACAAAAGAAGTCCATTCCCATGTGAAGAAAAGGTAATAGGCGGCCTGGGAAGCCCTCTTGGCTAAACAGGGAAATCATGGTCCTCTTAAGAAAGAAGAAAGAGGCTTATAAACAATGGAAGCTTGGGGTGGGCCCAAAGGAGGACTACTCCATGATGGCCCACATTTGCAGGGAACAAATAAGACAGGCTAAGCCAGTGACCAAACTTAGATTAGCAATGGGAATCAAGGACAACAAGAACTCCATCTTTATAGGGAACAGGAGGAAAACAAATGGGAGTTTGGGGCCATTGCTCAACAACTCAGGAGAGCTGGTTACCAGCACCCAGGAGAAAGATGAACTCCTGAATGACTACTGGCCTCAGTCTTTCACTAGACCATGGGGAAAACCATGCTGGGTAGAATAGAAGATAAGCACAGTAGGAATAAATGCCTTCCTACTATTGCTGTAGAACTGGTGTATGACCAATTAATACAGTTAGATGTATACAAGTCAGTGGGATCAAATGATCTTCATCCAAGAGTGCTGGCGAAAGTCACTGTGAAACCCCTGGCAAAACTTTGCCACAACTCATGGCACTCTGGAGAAGCCCCTGAGGACTGGAAGAGGGCCAATGTTGTGCCCATCCACAAGAAAGGCAGGAAGGAGGACCTGGGTAACTACAGGACAATCAGCCTAAGTTACATCTTAGGGAAGATCCTAGAAAAGTTCATCAAGGAGTCTATCTGCAATAAGCTTGCAGAAGGTAAGATTCTGAATGACAGCCACCATGGCTTTGTTGCGGGCAGGTCTTGCTTTACCAACCTCAGCTCCTTATGACCAGGTAACTCGACACCTGGACATGAGAGCAGGTTGGTATTGTATACCCTGACTTCCAAAATGCCTTTGATCTAGTATCCCACAATGTCCTTGTGAGAAAGTTGGAGGATTGTGGACTTCATTCTGAGACACTGAGGTGGGTGAGAAACTGGCTGTAGGACAGAGCCCAGAGAGTCATAGTGAATGGATCTGTGCCATCCTGGTGAGAAATGGGCAGTGGTGTCCTGCAGGGGTTGGTGCTTGGTCCAGTACTTTTCAACATCTTGATTAACCATTTGGATGTGGGGGTGAAGAGTTCACTGGCCAAGTTCATGGATGACACCAAGTTATGGGGGAGCATGGTCACCCTTGAAGATAGGCTACAGATACAGGCAGACCTAGACAGGTTAGCAAGTTGGGTGGATCGGAATCTGATGACGTTCAACATTGAGAAATGTAAAGTGTTCCACCTGGGGATGAGCAACTCCCAACCCACCTACAGGTTTGACAGCACCAAACTGACTAGCACCACAAATGAAAGGGATCTGGGGATAATAATAGACCACAGTTTGAATGTGAGCCAGTAGTGCAATGCTGTAGCTGGTAGGGAAAGTAATACTTTGGCATGCATCAATTGATGCATCTTCTGCAAAGCCACGGTGATTCTTCCACTCTACTCAACACTGGCAAGACCGTAGCTGGAGTACTGTGTCCAGTTCTGGGTACCACACTTTAACAAGGATGTGGACAAGCTTGAGAGAGTCCAAAGAAATGCCACCCATATGATCAGGGTCTTAAAAGGCAAGCTATATGATGAAAGGCTGAAGGATCTGGGACTCTTCAGCCTGAGAAAAAGAAGGCTGAGCAGGGACCTGGTAGCAGCTTACCACCACACTGGGTGAATATATTAAGGGCTCAGTGAGCAACTGTTCACCAGGGCACCTGAGGAGAAAACCAGGAGTAATGGCCACAAACTCCTGGAAGATCAGTTCAGGCTTAACATTAGGAAAAACTTATTCAGTCAGGGTGTCCAGACTGTTGAATAAGCTCCCTCCAGAGGTGGTGCAATCACCTGCCCTGGAAATCTTCAAGAGGAGACTAGAGAGTTACCTGACCACCAGTTATGTTTCCTGCTTGATGCAGGGGGCTGGACCCAATGATCTTCTGAGGTCCCTTCCAGCCTTACAATCTATGAATAGCCTTAAAACTAGTTCTATAGGAATATCAGGTTTTCTGTACTCCTACCCCAAAATCCTTAGCTCCAAAAACACACATATTAATTTTCTTCCCAGCTTTCTGCCTTCTTTTCTGTTCAGCAGAGCTCTGAAAAAAATATGCTTATTAATATCATCCATCGGTTAGCCACTGCACAAAGTTTCGGTTATGGCAAAAACACTGTTTTTTAAAATAATAATTAAAAAAAATCACCTCACCTAGAGAACTCAACGAATGCTTATTGGCTGCTTCCAGACGAACACAGATGTGGCGCTGCAGACCCATCTGGGGGAAGCCCTGGGGTAAAAAAAAAAACCCATGCCAAAAAAACAGGGTGGCACTTACAGCAGTAGTGTGCATTGCCCAAAACCAGAGCCACACTCCAGGTGCTGGCCAGGCTTCCGACCCTGGGACCTGAAGTAAGGCTGCTAGTATCTAGGAGTGCAAGTCATGAAGCAAGACCCCAGTATGTGGTAGGCACTTAGTACCCTTTTGTTCACTTAATTCAGCAAAATGTACTATAATAAAACCAAGTAAGTGATACTGCAGATTGAAATAATAAAATTTAGTCTGTAGCCCGGATGTGTATAGGAGCACGACATGCCTACCTCAAGGTTTTTTTTACATGTTAAAACATATTGTTACTCCTGTTACTATACATTTGAACTGAAATCATGAATGCTGTTGGTCTTACATTAATATTGTAAGATACAATAAGATTGTTAGAATTTTATGCAGATTTTGGTCTCTAGAACTAGACATACCCATAACCTAGGTTGTGGAAGGTGATATACATAAAAGGATTTCTGCAGCCATATGAAGCCTAGAGCCCCTCTATGAAGTACCCTGCAAGACTGAGGCCCTTAAAAAGAGTGTGTGGTGGGGAGGGGGTAGAGCATTTAAAAAAATAGGAAAGCCAATTTGTATGCATGAATATCTGACTTCATCTACTGGATTTAATCAATTAAGAACTAAAGTATTTTAATAAGGTTTTAAACACAGATGCAGTTTTCATCTTTAATACGAAAGATTCAAAGCATTTAGCCATGAAAGTATGGTTTGCATATAATGTTCATTGGGTAGATAAGTAACTCATAGTATGCAACTTGGGCAAGTTATTACTGGGGAGAGGGAGTTTGGGGGGAGGAGTATTACTCAGCTTTTAACAGATAGAACACAGTTTTGAACACACAGACAACTGCTCTAAAAGTCATCTCTGGATCACAGCTGAAGAATATCTGCAGGGCTTGCTCAAAGAATAAATTGTGTATGTCCTAGATTCATCTGGAAGGAAACATATGAATTTTACTTGTAAAGGAGGAAGAAAAAACAAAGAGGATGATGTATATGAATACATAGAGTTTCAAGTAGTAAACATAGGTAGACCTTCCATACCAAAATAAAATGAGTTAACAGAAAGTTGTATGTTAACCCTGTACTTGCCTTGCTTTTATAGATTTAAACAGGACTTAAAGCTGTGCAGATACATGGGGACTTCGAAAGGGCAAGCAGCATAAAAAGAAAAGAAAAATGGGTAAGGGGTGAACAGTATTATTTCTTGGTTCAAATGAAGGATAGCATCTTAAAATAGAGTATTAAAGAGAAGCAAGAAGTATGTTTACTGTATATACAGAAACTGTTTAAAGAGAAATATTAAAAAATACAATCAGAAACCAGATACCCCTCTTAATACCTTTACACTTCTGTAATTTTTTATTGTGCTGGTGAAATTACTATATTCAATAGCACAGATAAATAGACTCACCAAAATAGATGAGCTCACTTTATTCTACAGGATAAAGTTCCCAATTATGTAGTAATCACTACAACTCAACACTGTTCTGCAAAGTCCTAGCTCCAAAAGAGATAAGGATATCTGCCCAACCTCCTATTTCTAACCCTCCCCCTCTTACCTGCTTACACAGGTACAGCTTACAACCAGGCCAGTGCAAAGCAGCAAGTATTCAATTCAGATTCAGCTGATTCGAAGGGACAGTGATTCCATTTAGTGATTTAAGACACTTTCCCGATTCGATTCAGCCGAACTGGATTCAAAGATTCAGCCACTGATTTGGCCAAATCCCTGATTCAGCCATGGACTATTATGGGGAATCACTAAAATACCTATAACTTTGTCATTTTTTTGCAGAATTGGATGAAAACAGCAGGAATGGTAGCCCCTTCTGAGGGCATAAAGCCTGCCAAGTTTCAAGGAGATAGGTGCAGGGGTTTCTGTAAAAGTGCACCTCAAACTGTTGAAAGCAAGACTTATGTCACTTGTGCATGTTAACTGGGTTTATGGTTGTAGCCATGTTGGTCTAAGGAACAGACAGGCAAGGTTCTTTGACTAGATGTGATATCTTTTATTAGACCAACTGAATAGTTGGAGAAATATACCTTGGCAAGCTGTCAGGTTTAAAAAAACCCTTTGTCAGGCAGAGAAAGCATCTGCAGTTGGTGTGTGTGCTTAGTAAAGAAGCCAGAAGCTGGTATGCAGGCAAGAAAGCCAGTCAGTGAAAATGTAAATTGAAATACAGGCTGTGGGGGTGAGGAGGGGGATGTAGCAGGTAAAAGTGGAGAGGTACCTGGGGAGGAGTCAGATGTCAGGCAGGTTATTGTGCGTCATAAATCCAACGCCTATACTGAGTCCATGAGTTTTTGTATCCAGGAGGTTGATGAAATGAAGTTCATAGGCTTGTCTGTGCAAACTGTTTTCTAAATTCAAACAAGCACTGAACCTCGCTAACCTCATCACCCCAAAACACAAACTTCCTACAGCCCAAAATGCACTGAATGAATCCAGACCATGCCATGACAAGAAATGCAAAACCTGCCAACATATCTCCAGTACCCCAACAATCACTACACCCCACAACTGAACTATCACCATTCCTGGATCTTGTTGACACTGGATTTTAAGAACCCAGCCCGTATACCTTTGTTCCAGGTGGGCACAACCCTCAGACCAACCACAACACCTGCCAGTTGATAATAGGCAAGTTTAGTGATACAGGGTGATAACAAAAAAAGCAACAATGCAAACAATCAAGAATTTCTATATCTACCAATCCTAGGGCTGTCATCAGAGTCAAAGCACATCTGGTCAAGATGCAGGCTCCACTCTGAGGCTCTTTCTTTTAGGTGTCAGCAGTCTGGAGGTGGGATGCCAAGGCCCACAGCCCCGCTTGTGGGGTGGATGAGACGGTCTGCTGGTGTGTGCCCTTTGTCCATGGTGGCCTTGGGGACCCTTCCTGCGGGATGGGGACAGGAACTCCTCTCAGGGAGCAAAACAGGGATACAGGAAGGTGTCCTTTGTTAATCTCAATTCTCTGCTTTTGTATTCTTCTTCCCCTTTGATGACTCCTGATGACTCTTCATCCATGACTCTCCCTCTGTGGTCACATGTCCACGTAACCTTCCGGGCCTTCTAATTTGGTCTGTTCCCCCTAAACTGGGACTTAGGCCCCTCTGCTCTCTGAGGCCTTGTTGCTAGTGTCACTAATCTTGTGCTATGGGACAGTATGGTACATACTTCTTTTGGTTCCCAGGCTGTGTCCTTGTTGTGTTAGACAACCTGTCTGCCTTGAAGGCTGCGATCTCATGTTATGGCATACCCCCCTCAATTCTCAGGCTGTGTTCATTTGTTGGCCTTGTTGTGCTAGACAGCCCATCTGTTTTCAGGGTCATGAGAAGCTGTGTGCGTGTCTTCCAAGCTCTTTAGAAATCCATTTAACCTCTGCTGCCCACCTTGAACCCTTATAATGCATATATCTATACTTATAAGCCGATTCCCAAAAAAGAGGCCTTTAAATACTATTGCTAAGCCAACTGTTCTTACAGCTGTACCTCCAGAAATGTTATATATCTCATCGAGTGCATCAAATGCCCTGATGGAAAGTACATAGGAGAGACCAAACAATAACAGTGAACCAGAATGAATGCACACTGGACATCTATTAAAGATAACACCCTATTATCAATGGGGGCACATTTCTCACAAGAAAACCACTCCACCTCTGACCTCTCAGTCGGGAATTTACAAAACCCTTTTCACAGACAAGCCTATGAACTTCACTTCATCAGCCTCATCAATACAAAAACTCTCATGGACTCAATATAGACACTGGATTTCTGACACACTGTAGCCTGCCAGACACCTGACTCCCCAGGTACCTCTCCACTTTTACCTGCTACACCCCGCTTCTTCCCTCCCTCTCAGCCTGTCTTTCTCCCCCTGATGCCTCAATTTACATTTTCACTGACTAGCTTTCTTGCATGCTTTGTCTTCTTTACTATTCATTCCATCCAGGAAGAGTGCACGCACCAACTGCAGATGCTTCTTTAGCTTGGTGAAGGGTTTTTAAACCCAAAAGCTTGCCAAGGTATATTTCTCCAACTATTCAGCTGGTCTAATAAAAGATATCACTTTGACCCAAAGAACCTTGTCCGCCTTGTGTGTGTTAAGGCAGAGTGGGATGAATGCAGCAGGGATGGCAGCCTGTAACAGGGGACCTTCCTGGTGCCGATTAGATCTTGGCCCACCCACTTGTTTTTAGTCCAACCAGCTGCCTCTTTGGCCTCCCATGCCTTATTGGAAAACTCATTCAGATGTTACCCAGGCAGGAGGCTGCCCATTTAGGCCCCTGATGTCTAGGGGTGATATCCATTCCATAGCTCCATACCTTCCCTACACTGAGGCCTATGTCTCACAGATGGCATCCTTCACCTCCTCCAGCTGTGGTCCTCTCTCTAGGACCTTTACCCATGTGTAATATATGTAATATACGTTGTGCTTTCCTGCACAGTGATGACACGCTGACAGGGAAAACACAGAATTCATTTTTGGTTTTTGTTGTGGTTTTTTTGTGGAGGGAGGTAGGGGAGACAGGTTAAGAACAAATAAGAGGATACTGGGGGATAATAAGCTGGAAGGAATTAATAACATTTCCTACGGTTTGTAGGCAAGGGTAAACAGGAAAGGATTGGACAAAACTTGGTGGCAAGAGACTACCTACTACCAAGCCAGAGCCCTTCAGACGATGCTGCTGCTGCAACAGAGACAGACAGCTCACAAAAGGCACACAGAGGAGTTCACACACAGCCTTATATGTTGTTTCTACATCCCTCCCCCAAAACACTATAATTGGAAGGGAACTCAGGGAAAGATCAGTCACTGGCCAGTTACAGATGTCAATATCAGAGCAGTCTTCCCCCCCACTCCACCTCCCCACTTTTCTCAGTTTCTGTTCCCTGCACATCTGCCTTCTGAATCAATTAATCTTATCCAAATCAATTTGAAGGGTTTGATTCAATTCGGAGCTTTTAATGGGTCTCTCAATTCAATTTGGATTCAGAGATTTGGCTGCCGAATTGAGCCGAATGTCCTCCAAATTGAATTGGCTACCAAAGCTTTGCACAGCCCTACTTACACCCCTTTAACTGGCCCAGGATTTGGTCATTACTGTTGATGAAAATCAGAGGGAACAGATTAGATTCTGTATTACAAGACTGAAATAAAGTCAATAGCATTAAAAAGAAATAAGGAAAAACAGCAGAACATATTATACCTCAGCAGAATTATGTTTAAGAAGAGCAATGTTCAAAACTAGGCAGAAGCTTGAGGAGAAGCAGTGTCTTTGCTCACAACAGTATTGCTGTATTTACAGAATTTTAAATGGTGCTTATCAGATCTACAGTCCCATCTCAAGAAGTTTGCACTGTCAGATCTAAATTTTGCATAAGAATCCAGTAGTGAAGATTATGTAGACTTCAATTTGGAGCCGATCATGAAAATATACAAGTGTCAGCTGTCCCCTTAATTGTAACTGGACTTCACATACTAGTAAATGTAAACAGGTATGCATTTGCATGATCAGAGCACTAGTTCTATACAAGTTCACCTAACCAGATATAAGATATGTTCCTGATATACAAGTATAGCAATGTACAGTAAAGGTGCTTGTGGGTGAGGTTGGAATGCAAGGAAAAAAAAAACCACACAGAGAACTAGAATTACAGAAGAAATGTTTTTATGTGTGCATGTCTCGTAGCTACTTCCTTCCAGTTGCTTTTTATGTTTATAGATTGAGAGAGCAGAGCCAGTGAAGAGTACAGGTGTAACAGAATGAAAGCAGGAGAGAGACAATGTAGGGAACTCAAATGATTTCCACCGTTTGGCTAGCTAATAGAGCATGTGTTGAGGCAATATCCTACCATAACTTACTTGTACAGGCATGTTACAGATCCTGGTTTTGCTTCCAATCAAGGGATGACTGACTCATTGTAGCTCAGTAGATGGTAAGAGCCCATGCATTTTGTTCTGTGAGCTTCAGCACACAAAAGCTTGTACTATCTAGCTATTACACTCTGGTTAATCTTATAAGGTACAAATCTGCTCTGCTTTCTACTCAACACCAGTGGGCTGTCAGCCAGGTTAAATCAGGGGTTGTCAGTGTACCCCTGGGGGCATCTGGACCGGTCCTAGGGGGTTCATGCAGGCAGGCGGGGACAGAGGGCTGCCACCTCCCAGGAGCAGGGCTGGAGCAGGGTGAGGCTGGTGGCACCCTCTGCAGAGTGGAGAAGCTTGCACATGGTGGCCACTGCCACCACACCACCCCAGTGAGATTCCCCACCCCACAGAGGTGAGGGATATATATTTTAGGGACAAAAGGGCGCTGCTGCCCTCACCCCAGCTCTGATCCTGGTCCTGGGAGGCAACAATGCTTTATCCCCACCTCCCTGCTCCATCTGGCTGCCAGGGGTAATCGGATTTTAAAAGGTTGAAACCCCCTGGGTTAAATCATAGAATCAGAGAGGAACAGGGCTGAAAGGGATCTCTGGGGCGGCCAACAGCGATTGCAGACAGCCTGTAGACGCTGTCGGCGGTGTCAGTGGCGACTGCCCACGGGTGCTGCCAACAGTGTGGGGAGCACCTTTCCACAGGGGTGCACCCGCTATGCCTCGCCAATGCCCTGTAGTCTACCACAACAATCACTTAGCCCTAACCCAGCACCCTCAAAGCCCGGCCCACACCGCAGCCAACCCGGCTTCAACCCCGGTGTCCAAACACTTCATGTCTGCGCGACAGCGATGCCCGCAGAGCAAGCACGTTCAGGAAGCAGGTGTTTTTCCTGAAGGCCACACGGGCCGCAGTACTCGAGAGCCCAGACAGCCCCTGACCCCGTCCCCATCGCAGAGCCGCCTTACGGGAGCGCTCCCCGCGCAGGTTTCAGGGCCCAGCCCCGCAGCGAGGTGGCCGCCCTGCTCCGGGGGAGGCCGGGAGTGAGCCCACACGGGTCCCACCTTCTCCTCCGCCGGGTGCTGCCATCGCAGTGGGGCCAGGCCGGGCCGGGTCGGATTTGTGAGGGGACGCGTCCCGCGCTGGCGGAAGCCCGGGCCCGGCGACGCCGCCCTCGTCCCCCCCTCTCCGCCCTCCGCCGCCCTCGAGCGAGGCCCCTCCGCACACCGTGGCCGGGCCCGAGGCTCCCCAGCCGCCCAGCTCCGCCGCCTTCCCCGGGGGAGGCCGAGAGATGACGTCACCGGATCAGGCCGACCGGCAATGGGCGCCATTTTGAAACCCCGAAACCTCTGGCGGCTGCAGCGGAGTGCGGCGGCGGCGGTTCTGACCCGGCCCCGGCCGGCGCCTCCCCCTCGCGGGCCCTGCAGCCCCCCGCCCCCGACCCACGGGCATCGCGCGACATGGCAGGTGAGGGGCGCGCGCGCCGCGGCCTGCGGGGCCCGGGCCTGGGGCAGGGGGTAGCGGAGCCGAGCCGAGCCGGGCCGGGCCGGGCCGGGCCGGGCACGGCACTCCCTCCTCAGCGCTCTCCTCTCTTCTTGTCTCCTCTCCCCGCAGGGGTGGCAGGAGGTGGCGGCGGTGGCAACGACTTCCAGTGGTGCTTCTCCCAGGTGAAGGGGGCCATCGACGAGGACGTGGCGGAAGGTAAGAGCCGGGCGCCCGCTCCTGGCGGAGCAATGACTAAGCTCGTGCCTGCGCCGTGCGGAGCCGCGCTTCTGGAGGGCTGGCGCCGGGGTCGGAGGCGGCTTCCTCCTCCCCTGCCTCCGGGATCGCCCGGGAGAGCGGGGCTGCGGGGTGGGGGGAAACGCATGGAGGCTGCCACCTCTGCCAGGCTCCGCTCTGATGCGTCCTCGGGCGAGGCTTCGTCTGCAAGCACGGCTGGGAGTCGCCTTGTGGCAATGGAGGATTTGCTGCTTTCTCCTTTGCAAGCTGCAGGTCGCAAAGGATAGGCCCCTCTTGGGAGTGCAGTTGGGAAACAGGAGTCTGCCTTGGCTCTTGACAAGAACGAGGACATCAGGCGTTTTAAAAATGGGCAGTGTTGAGGCAGGTGATCTTGCTGTATGAGTTGCGTGAGAGTTGCCATTTCAATTTTTCTAAGCCTCCTACCTTGGTGCTAGGCTGGTTTGAGTTTGCAGTGGTAAAGCCGCACAGAGCTCACACCTCCTCTCATCGCATTGATTCACATTTTTACTGTATTAAGCAAAAGCAGTGCTTCCATAACCTGCAACTACATCTTTAGTATCTCTTTCTTGTCTCTAGGAAAGGTTTTGTTCTTATCACTGTCCATAACACATGAATTAAACATTGCAGGTTACTTTGAGAGATTTGGGTTTTTTTTCATTTGGGGAGGAAAGCACAGTCAAAAATGACTGGCATGGGAGGAGATGTGGAGATTGCTACTAATTTTTCATTTGTTGATTGTCATCTTGAGTGATTAGTTCTCTACTTTTTCCTAAATGTCTAAACTTTCTAGAATTCCTGTTTAAATTAAATATGCTACTAAGATTTTCATGCGTGCTTGCAATGGTCCTCATTTCCTAACATCTCTGTTCTTTCTGAAAGCTTAAAGAGCCTTCTTTACACATGTTGCAAAGCAAAGTCATGGCAAGATATTTTGCACAATTATGTTATTGTCAAGTCACTGTTTATTTACTTTCTGAGCTACCAATATGTCTTTCTTCTGTTTATAATGTCATTCCATGTGGAAGAACTTCTGTTAGCAAAGACCCAACACACAACCAAGAGTGGTGTTTAGAAAGCTCCATTCATTGATGTAGTCATTCATGATAGGGAAGAATTGTATAGTTCTAAAAATAATATTCGTTTCTGGCATTATATTAGGACTGCATGTTCTTTGACTGTGGAATTGATATTAATACCTATTCAATCAATGGGGGTTTCTGTCCTAAGTAAAAATTGCGTATTTAGGGTGTGTAGCGTGATTCACTTTAGGGTTGTAAGCAGTATGGAATCTGACAGGGATCTTTGGCTCACTGCCCACGTAACAGCTGGCTAGTTCAGTCCAAAAATAGGTAGTACTACCAGCATTGGAAAGATGCAGGCAGCCAGGTCTCCAGGGGAATGCACTGGTTCAGCATATTTCTGGGCAGTCTCCACCAGTATTGTTCCTAATTGGCTCCATTTACAAGCTAAAACTGCCTTCCTGTGATTGAACTCTAAAGCAATGGGGGCCAACCGTTTTGGCATGTGCGCCACAAGTTCGCCCTGCACCCTCCCTGGCCCTAGAGGAATATTATGGTGCACAGTGAACCTGTCTTATGAGTGAATCTCATGCACTGATCCCTTTTCCCTTCGTCTGTGTTTTCTGTTTCATATCCTGTGCTCCCTGTCTGATATGTTTTTTGCTCCCTGCCCTGTGTTTCACGTGGAGGCTGCCTGTGCTACTTGTAGCACAAGTGCTGCAAGTTGGCCACTTCTGTCTTAGAGCGGGGCTGTCCAACTGGTGATCCATAGGCTACATGCAGCTTGCAAGTGATTAATGTTTGGCTCCTGAGTTCTCTCTCAGCTGCTGCTTTCCCCATCAGACCAGTCTGGGTTCCCCCACCTTTTCCTCCCCTGGCTGCAACTTCTTGCCTGTGCCCCAAGGAGTGGGGCAGTGTGGCTGCAGAGGGAGTTGAGGGTGAGTTGTGGGCTGGGAGGGAAGGAGTACAGCAGTAAAGGGGGATGCCCGCACAGGCATGTGTGGCAAGGGAAGAGCAGAATTGTGTTCGTGTACTTACCCGCACAGTGCAGTGATAGGAAGGATGCCCATGCGGATGTATGTTTCAGTGAGGGGATGGGAGGGAGAACACATGGTGCAGCCTGCACAGTGTGGCGCGCCCCTGGGGTGTGTGGCCCTCAGGGCGTTAGAAGGACTCCACGCACATGGTGCATACTGAATCTCCCTCACAAGCAAGTGTCACTGAGAGGTATCTGTCAACTTTGGTGTAGGATCTACCTTCCCAATGACTCTTTTTAAGAGTTGAAACCAGTATTTATAGAAATCTGTTGATGTGGGGTTTCAGTCGGCTAGAGTTCCTTTTTTTTGGCTCAGATTTCTAATTTAATTCCATTAGTTCACAAATTGTGATTTTTTTTTTCCCCCCTACATAGTAAATGAAGGTATCAATTGCAACTCTTTAAGGGTGTTTTAAATAATGTTTTTATGAAAAGCATAGCATTCAGATGAGAGGCGGTATCTTTAGCTCTTTACCGTTAACATTTATTTTTATGAAATTATTATAGTATAATCCTTAATTTTTATGGAAAGTAGGGGTGAAGTGCAAAAAACCTATACAATATCTGGAGAAAATAGAGTATCCTGGTACTACACAGCTGTAGAAGTAGATTCTGTTAATTTGGAATCTTTAAAATTGTAATTTGCTACCAAGATGTAGTCTTGCTTCTAACTTCTTGCTAACTTGTTTCTAGATGCCTTCTATAAGGCAAAAAGTAATGTTCTATGACTCACAGTAATGATTTGGGGAAAATAATATGGTCTTTCTCCTGTAAAAGATAACTCAGTAGGTTTTTTTGATACTGTAAAAAACCTTTTGCACACTGTCAGTTCCATTTACTTTTTTGAACAGCCAATATTTGTAAAGTCAAGCCCTTTTTTTTTCCCCTAAGGGGGGATTTTTAATTACATTTTTCATTTTCTCTTGGCTTTTGCCATTTATGATATTTTTTTCCTGTTATCTTTTGTTTTTAAGTGGGATGTGCAAATGACAGCTGGATCTCTTGTCTTGAATTGTGATCTGTTAGTGTTTCTCTTCATTCTTCTGAAATTTACTGGAGTCTGACTGCACATGTAAGGAAGGTTGCACTGTTGGATCCCAGAACTAGGTTGTGTCTTCGATTGCTGAAACATAAGGTTTAAATGCAATCTTTCACTGAACTATCAACATAAACTTGTTTGGTACACTTGAAATAGAGTAGTATTGGCAACATAACTAATATCTAAGAGTCCTCTGTCACTTTCTGTAGTTTTACAGTAGTTCTTTATCCATTTTTGTTGTATCGAAAGGGAGAAATGGAGGAAGCATGATCAGTAAAGAAATCTGCAAATGACTGTATAAAGAAAATAAAGTTTCAGATGTACAAAGTACCTGTTTTTAATTCACTTGATAGTTACAAGTAAGTTTATTATAACAGGGTTTAGAAGGAAAACGCAAATGGAAAATATAATTTTAGTCCTGCTTTACAGAAATAGTGTTAACTTTAAAAGTTTACATTCAACACTTATTTCTGTGCATTGTGTTAATGTAAGGAAAATGCTGTTAGGATTGTTACTGTCTCCTGATACAGTTACAATTACACCCAAAAGCTCCATTGCCAAATTTTGTCTTTAACTGTTTGAGGTTTCTGCCTCTTCTGGATGCTGCCTTTGCTGAACGGGCATTTGAATGAATCACTTTTTTTTTTTTTAGAGATTAGAATAGTAGTATGTGTGGAAATGCAGTATTTTGAGAGTCAAAATGGATGTGTTAGTGATGAATTTATTAAATGCATTGCTTACAGAAAGATTAGATGTTGCAGCAGGACAGGATTGAGGAAGAAGACTGAACAAGAATAGGATACAAGGGGGAATTTGGAGAGCATTGAAATACATGTTGTTAAATGTAATAAAGTTATGTTAATTAAAATGAATTAATACATCTAAATTGTAGTTTCCAGGGAACATGCATGTGAAAATTGAATTAACTAAACATATAAAATTATCTTCTCATCATAAATTTCACTTCAAATGTGTTTCAGCTAGATCTATATCTTGTAATGCTTTCAATAAAAGAACCAGTCTGTCAGTAGGCAAAATACTAAATTAATTCTTAAAAAACAAAATGCCAAACTGTGGTCTGGCCACAGCAATTCCACTTCATTCAAGAAGAAGCTTGTTTATCCCTCTTAGATGAACTTTAATCCATTGTGTGTATCAGCATGATGATACATTCAGATCTTCGAGGTCAAAAGCCATGGCCATGTTCCCTAATCACTTTCCAGTGTGATTAATAGAATAATGTTCATAATTTTAAAATATGTCTAGCCAGTAGCACAGATCTTTTGATTTAGTTTTACTGGTGACTAGTCAGGAAACTGTTGAAATATTGGAAATAATCTTATACTTGTGAGCCTGACAACTTTTATGTACTTGATTTTTTTTTTGGTGAAGTTTGCTAGTACTGTTAACACTTTGGTTAATTTGTTTTCCCTAAAAGCAGAGTGTGTGCACATGTGTGCATGCATGGAGCACTATTATGTTCGATAGGGGCCACCTGAATGCAGTATTTTGTAAAATCAGAACTTTTTTTTTTGTAGTAAGCTTAAATATGAGAATGCAATTAAAATGATGAAGTGATCATTAACTTCTTAATGTCCATGTATTGTCTGATATTATTGGACTTTCCACATATGTTTAGATCAGTGATTCTCAACCTCCTTAACATCTCTTGGAATATAACCACCTTTTAGTTTTCTTTTGACTATGGAAGAGTAATACGGCAACTTTCTGCTGCAATGAACTCAAAAAGGCCACAGCAGGGTTTTTTTTGACTCTGTGGATTCCTGTTTGAAATGTTTAGGTTTATGTTATGAATTATGTATGTGTTTGCACATGCAACAGTGCTACCATTGCATGGTACCCTATGGCACTTCTGAAAGGTTCTTAAGGAACTCTGGGGTGTCATGGTACTCTGGCTGGTTTAGATGCCAGAGACACAGAGTTTTAAGGTTAGAGCAATATTGCTGAGAAGTTCTTTGACCAGACACAAGATCATTGATAACGTTGCAACTCTCACCTTACTGTTACCATCATTGTCACAGGTTTACTGAGAGATTAATTTCTTATTTTATGGCTTGCCCTCTACAAAAAGAAAGAAAACTGTAGACTAATAAAAAGTTGACTGTAATCTGATCATTGCTTTATTGGTTCTATTTAACTGATATAGAAAGCTTCTAATGATAAAGCTTTTTTAAAACAATAATTGATTTTAAAATGTTTCACACTGTTCAGGGATTAGCTGTCTTATTCTCATAGATGTTAACAAGGCTAAATCCTGCTTGATTACACTATTAAAATTATCCTCTAATGCAGAGTATAACTCTTAAACATTTATCTCACTGGAATTGGTTTGCCATTTTTGGGTCACCAAGTTTTTTTCCATTTTCAGACAAATTTAACAGCAAGACGAAAAAATAGCTCCTGTTTTGCCAGCCTTAAAACTTCAAATGTATATGATGGTAACTGTAATTATATTACCTACATTTACTCTGATCCTTCAAATCCTTTACCTGCCCTCTGCTCACTAATCCATTTCCAGCAGGACTGTTGGTGAATAGTCCAAAGACCACTCTTACCCACAATATAGAATTCCCTGAAAATGCACTGCTCTGAGCAAGACGGCAACTAACTTTCAGTTCTACAGACAGCATCTTTTTAAATTCTAGTACTTCACAACCTATAAAGACCAGAAACTGAACTTTGCTATTAGAAGGGGAGAAAATAACATCTTAAAAGTATATATTTTTGTCACAAGTAATTAGCAGGCTTTAAATCAGCTTGTCATGTGTGGGAACAGCTGTTTTAGAGGTTTCTAGTTGTTGGTTTCATTTTCCCTTCTCTAAGAGTCTGTACAGTGACTTTTCTAATGTTGAGAGAGAACTTACAAGTGAATTGTATGTAAAGTATTTTTAACAATATTTAGGGAGTCTTGAAATTTGTAATGGAAGTATATGTTTAGAATAGTGTCAAGGTTTTACTGGAATTAACTTTATTTTGCTTCTGACCAGCCAACTAAAATAGTATGGGCAACACAAACATAAAGATTACTGGTTTATTGCACCATCATGTATTTATTATTTTCCTCTATGGCATGGGGTTTTCAACTTTTTAGTAAGTGTACCCCCAGCAGCTGGGGAGGGGGAAAGGGGATAGCGCATGGCTGGACACGGGCGGGGGGTGGCATGCAGCTGGACACAGAGCAGCAGCAATGTGAGGTGGTGGGTGGCAGTGGCTGCATGTAAGCTTTCCCCTCCTCCCCGCCCCCCACCCCCCGCACCCAGCTGGCCAGGCTGGGCCTATGTGGCCCACAGAGGGGTGCTGCTGCCCTCACTCCACCCTGTCCCTGCTTCTGGGAGGCGGTGGCATGGGGTTGTGGGTGGCAGTGCTCCATCCCCATCTGCCTGCATGTACCCCCTGGGGCCTTCCCAAGTATCCCCTGCATTTGGGGGCTGACAATGCAGGGGATACTTGCCTAATGGAGGGGAGGGGGAGTGTGGCTTGGGATGAGGAAGTTTTGGTATTTAATAGAGAAATCTTTGAAAACTAAAAATCTCTGAGAGGTGGAAGTAGGTGCTATTACTAGATGGAAGGCTTGGGGCTTATTCCTAAATTCTAAGGGAGAAAGAGACAGTTGAGTTTTGTCTTGCAGTTTTTTTTGACTTTTTCTTTCTGGAAGATGACAAGAGGGCATTAGGAGATATGGGAGATGTTGGAGAACAGTGATTCAGAAATCTATTGTTCCACTTTAGCCTGCCAAGCAAACTTTTGTTTCCAATGTTTTTCTTTTCAATAAAGTCAATAAAGCAGCTATACAAAGTAAAGTTAGGAAACAACTACAGAGGGCAGATCTTTAGAATAAGGAAGAGAAAGCAGACTAGGGGAAAATGGAAGTAAGGTTTTGAGTCCAAATAAGAAAAAAAATTCTACAAGGGTAGGAGATGACTTGGGTTGTAAGAGAAAATTAATATTAATATACATTAATATTGTTTAATTATATATTTTGTTCCTTTTGTTGCTGCCAAAAATGGTATTCCAATCAAATATGTGGTCTAGTTCATGAAGAAGTAATAAATAGTATAAGAAGTAAAATGAAGAATACTTGTGGAAGAAAATTGCAAGAGGAGATTTGAAAAGAAATTGTGGAAATACAGAAATTATATATTTCTAAAACATTTGTAATCTTGTTTTGTTAACATAGAAAGTTATTGCAGTCTCCCAACTCAACTCTTGCAAAGAAAAATATTGGTTGTTACCTTGAACAGACTGGGAAGAGCAGTAGTAGGTTGTATAAAGACCGTGTGTGATGTTATTTTCTGTGCTGATACAGTTTTACCTCCTGTCTGCACTGCTGGTCATATTCTTGGATTTTTCCTTTCTTCTTTAACATACAGAAAAGTACATGTATTTGAAGTTATTTTAATCTGTGTTAAGTTACTTCATGGTAAAAGCCTAATGAAAACTATGGAGTTGTATCATTAAACTTTGTTCACTGGATTTTTTAGAGTGCAAGTTCATGTTCCTTTGAAAGTTGCCATAATTTAACGGGTAATGTGGGGCCGCTGCAGGACACGATGGGCAACTTAGTCGTCACGCCTGACGACAAAGCTAACATATTTAACGATTTCTTTGCCTCTGTCTTCCTAAGTAGGGACCAGTTCAGCCACCTCCCTGCTGGGCCCCCCTCGGGCCCCGGGAGAGACACGCCTGGGCCAGGGGTTAGCGAGGAGTTAGTTAGGGTACTTCTGGAGAGGCTGGACGTGTTCAAGTCTGCTGGTCCGGACGATCTTCACCCTAGGGTTCTACAGGAACTGGCCGAGGTCATTGCGGGACCCCTGGCGCGGCTCTATGAGCACTCGTGGTGCTCTGGTGAGGTGCCGGAGGACTGGAAGAGGGCCAATGTGGTCCCTATCTTCAAAAAGGGAAAAAAAGAGGACCCGGGAAATTACAGGCCAGTTAGTCTTACCTCAATCCCGGGTAAGCTCTTTGAAAAAATTATCCTGGCACACATCCAGGAGGGCCTTGCGGGGGAATGCATGCTCAGGGGCAACCAACATGGGTTCATCAGTGGCAGGTCTTGTCAGACCAACCTGGTGGCCTTTTACGATCAGGTCACCAAATCATTAGACGCAGGGGTTGCTGTGGATGTAGTCTTTCTGGACTTCCGGAAGGCTTTCGACACTGTCTCTCACCCTGTCCTCATCAAAAAGCTGGGAGACTGTGGTGTCGATGCCAACACGGTCAAATGGGTCGCCAACTGGTTGGAGGGCCGCACCCAGAGGGTGGTAGTGGATGGGTTCTTTTCGACCTGGAAGGACGTGGGCAGTGGGGTTCCGCAGGGCTCGGTCCTCGGGCCCGCACTGTTCAACATCTTCATCAGTGACTTGGATGAGGGGGTAGAAAGCACCCTGTTCAAGTTTGCTGATGACACTAAGATGTGGGGGGATGTGGGTGCACTAGAAGGGTGCAATAGGCTACAAGCTGACCGTGACAGGTTGCACCGGTGGGCGGATGAGAATAGGATGGGGTTTAACACTGATAAGTGCAAGGTGTTGCACATGGGGAGGAAGAACCAGCACCACACTTACAGGTTGGGGAACTCCCCTCTTGCCAGCACGGAGACGGAAAAGGATCTTGGAGTCGTCATTGACTCCACGATGAACATGGGCCGGCAGTGTGGGGAGGCAGTCAAGAGGGCCAACTGTACCCTGTCATGCATCCACAGATGCATCTCGAGCAGGTCCAGGGAGGTGATCCTCCCCCTCTATGCGGCACTGGTCAGGCCGCAGCTGGAGTACTGCGTCCAGTTCTGGGTGCCACACTTCAAGAGGGACGTGGACGATATGGAAAGAGTTCAGAGGAGGGCCACTCGTATGATCAGGGGTCAGCAGGGCAGGCCTTATGAGGAGAGGCTACGGGACCTGAACCTGTTTAGCCTCCACAAGAGAAGGTTAAGGGGGGACCTTGTGGCCTGCTACAAACTGGTCAGGGGGGATCAGCAGGTATTGGGGGAGTCCCTGTTCCCCCGTGCGCTGCCAGGAGTGACCAGGAATAACGGTCACAAGCTGGCGGAGGGTAAGTTTAGATTAGATATTAGGAGGCGCTACTTCACAGTCAGGGCGGCTAGGGCCTGGAACCGGCTTCCAGGGGAAGTGGTGCAGGCTCCTAGCCTGGGGATTTTTAAGGAAGTTAGATGAGCACCTTGCCGGGGTCATCTGACCCCGGTGCTCTTTCCTGCCAAGGCAGGGGGTCGGACTAGATGATCTACCTAGGTCCCTTCCAACTCTAGCTACTATGAAACTATGAAGGTGTGACTTTTAAACCAGTTTTGCTTAAATCAAATGAACCCCTTTTATGGAGATCATTATGGAGGTTCTCTTTTGTGGATTTAGTAACCAAGTTTGCTGTGGTTACACCCATTAATAGATTTAAATTAAACAGGAATACATGCCCATCTTACATTTTTGCATATGTTTAACTAATCAGTTGAGCCATCGCCTGCCCTGGGTTGGTGTTAGAATCCAGGACAAGGGCAGAGTCCTGCCCCTCTCCCCCACAATGTTGAATGAGGGAAAAGCTTTGCCTTGTTATTGAGTAAATATGATATATGGATAATTTGGAAGAGTAATAACAGGTGGTTCTTATGATTATAGGGAAAGTAATGTTAAACAATTTAAAATCTGTAAATTTTATATGGCTCATTCTAGAAAGTTGTGTTTTGGGTTTTTTTTGGTGGTTTTGGTAGAAAATTTACCTTTGATTTGGAATGAAGCAGTCTTTAGGAGACAGCTTCACCAAAGCATATAAAAAGGCAAGACAGACTTTCATAGTATAAGCTGGTTGCAACTGTAACTATGAAAAATCTTGTCCTTCTATGATATTATACATGAACTTTGCAGGCTAGCTACACAACAAAATTCTTTGCTTTCATTGAGAAGAATTGGGATATGTGTATGGACAGATAGAAAAATTATACCCCTTAACTCACTAGAGGCTGTGTATAAACATTCATTCTAACCTTGAACATTTTCCACTGCTAGAAATGACACTGGGAAATGGAACAGTATAGACATTCATTCTGCAACTGCCTCCTCTCCATTGCTCTTTGTGTCTTCCCCAGTCTGGGTCTTCCCATTCTGGGGATCGTGTGGGCTGCTCCATTCCTTCTGTTCCCATTTGCCCTAGAACAACAGGGTAAAGCTCTGTCTGCTTCTAACACTGGGAACTCCAGAGTGAGAAGCAGGTGGGGTGCAGCTGGCAGTTGTGCCTCCCCTCACGTTCCCTCCTAATCTGTGGGGCAGACAGGAGCAGCTGCCCCCTGCACCTTCTCCAGACAGTGTCCCTAGTCTTGGGAAGGCATAGAAGGCTTTCCTCTAGTTCCACTCCTCTTCTCCCCAAGAGAAAGACACAGGAAAATGTGAGGATATTCAGTCTCCCAGGAATGATTTAAACTTGGTTTCCAGGTTATTTTTCTCTCATTTTTGCTATGGAATAAAAAGCTTGAATATTTGTAATCTTGTGGTTTCTACCAGGAAAACAGTGAGTATCCCAGTACAAACTGAATGCCTGTTCGTAGAATGTGGACTGATAAACGAATTCTAGTTATCACAAGACTGAGAGTATGTACATCAAATTTTAATACTGTATTGTCGTTAGAGCTGCCAAGCAAGATAGGTATCAGTGTGTTATTACAAAGGCAGTCATTTAAAATTTTGCAGTATACAGTTAATGAAGATGAGTCGTGTTTGTGGTGGTGTATTGTTCAGGATCCTGTTCCTTTTTAGAGGTGCACTGATTGATCAAATATTGGAAATTGGCCTGATGTGGCTGATAATTTGGCCAATAAATGTCCATGCGTGTATGCAGCCACATCACAGCATGTAGCAACAATGAACACAGCCCGGGAGCTTGTGGAGTTGCATCCAGCTGGTAAGTCTGTAGTGGTTGAAGGGGAGGGAAGATGCATGGGGGGACAGATCAAAGCTCCCCGTGTTGAGGGAGGGAGTGGGGTTGGGGCCATGGTAGACGTTGCCCAGCCAGGGCAAGGCAGAGCATGGGACAGCCACGGCTCATCAGCATGGGGAGGGGGGCATGTGCCTTTGGGTCTGTGCAGGGTGTGGTGGGCTGAACCTGTGGTCTGGGGCCAGGGGCCACACGGCTCTTCTCAGTGGGGGCGGGGAGGATGGGTGCTGGGTGGTGCTGTGCTCAGGGTGGGCGGTGCTGGGAGGAAGGGTATGGTGGGGCGCTGCAGGCACCTTAAATTTTTCTGCCCCCTCTTCCAGCACCGCCGCCGCCCACCCTGAGTGCAGCATGGCCCATCACAACCCTCTCCACCCCTCACCGGGAAAAGCCCGGCCCCAGCTCCAGCCTGCACCTGCAGTCCACCCCGCCCTGTGCAGATCACGGGGTACATGTCCCCTGCCCTCCCCCATGCCCACCTCTCCATGCCCTCCTGGGATGCATACAGTGGCGGGAGCCGCTCCCCCTCGCTGCACCCCCTGGATGAGCCACAGCTCCATCCTGTGCCCCACCCTGGCTGGGCAGTGCCTACACCAGCCCTACTCCCTCCCTCACTGCAGGGGGCATTGATCTGCCCCTCCACTCCCCTTCCTTTCCCCCTCCACTTCCATCACAACAAACTTACCAGCTGGACGCAGCTGTATCGGAAATCAGATCAGTATTGGCTAATATGCCTCCTTAAAAATCAGCTATCGGTATCAGCCCCCAAAATCTCTCAGTGTACCGCTAGTTCTTTTAATGGTTACTGACAAATTCCAAATTACTACTTGTCCCAGGATGGTTAGTTCCTTCCCTTTCTTGAGCCATCGCATTGTAAAAATTTCCATCAGTTACTTACACCTTTGATATCAGTGGGGGGTTTTCATGCCCAACCTTTTTTTTTTTCCATGCCCTGTTGCTGAGAGTGGAGTGTGGCGGCATGGGGCAGGGGAGCTCCTGGTGCGTGGCACAGCTTGTCTCTTAAGTGTTCCTGGTGTTGCCCCCATGACCCTCATTTGGGTTGTGACTTGGAGTTGGGAACTGCTGTTCTGTATGAAGGTAGTTTGTTAGGTATGGACTTGTCAAAATATAAATCAGTGACAGGCTGTGAATTTACTGGGCATCATCAATTCCAGGGTGGACTGTTATTTTGGCTGGAGGGCCCCTTAATGGGTTTTGAGGACCCATTGAGGGCCGTATTCTTCTCTTCCCTTCCCTTCCCTGCTGGAGCTGTAGTTTGCCACAGCAGGCAGGCTTTACCTTTTTACCTCTTGCCTCGCCTCGCCTCGCCTGCTGGAGCAGTAGTTCACCACAGCAGGCAGGCGACAGCTGTCAGTGCTGCCAGGAGGTTCAGGAGCTCAGATGCAAAACCTGGCAGCAGCGTTCACAGCTGATGCCAACGCTGACACCACTGTCCTCCTGGCCGGTGGTGTTAGCTGTGGACCCAGGCAGGAGCTGCTGCCATGCCAGGTGGGTGGCTGCGTCAGCTGTTGGTACAGCCGGCAGATTTCGGAGCCTTGACATGGAGCCTATCAGCAGTGTCCACAGCTGGTGCTGCTGCATGCCCAGAGTGGCAGCAACACCAGCTTGGATCCACAGCTGACGCTGCCGGCAGGTTCTGGGTCATGGCTCTGGGTGGGAGCTTCCACTGCACTGGGAGGGTGGTGGCGTCAGATATGGATGCTGCTGGCAGGTTCTGCATCCGGGCTCCTGAACCTACCAGCAGCATCCACAGCTGGTCCCCACTGCAGTGGAAGCTCCATCCAGGTCCTCAACTGATATCTGATGCTGCTGGGCAGAAACAATGCTGCCTACCCACCTGGCACCACATGGCCATTGGAGCCGCTGGCCACTCATAGGCCAGATCCAGTTAGTTGGTGGCCATCTACCCACAGGCCGGATCAAATATGTTGGCAGATCAGATTTGGCCTGCATGCCATATTTTGCCCACTTCCATGTATTCTGTAGTTCCTATTTGCATACTGTTTTCAGATTTGCCTATCAACTTGGGGTGTGCTTATTTATTAGGGGTACGTTTCTGGGGTCTCTGTAATTCTGTCAGTGCGCTGCTTGTGTTCTTGTGTTTGTATATGGAGCTGTATCTCTCCCTTCTGCAAGTCCTCACGCCCAGTGGAGCCATCTTGCAGGACTCAGTTTCAATGGGGCTGGGTTCCTCCAGCCACCATATCAGACACACACACACACGAATGACCCGGCTGGATTGATCAGCATGTACAGGCTGATGCCCTCATATGCCAGGAATCAGTTCATTAAGGTAACAATAAAATGCAGTCAGACACAAGCTCATAGGTGAACAGAATACCTCTGAATCAGGCTGGGTGTCCAGCTGACATCCTCATGGACCAGCTTTCAGTTCATTAGGGCATGTCTGGGCCAAACTGGGTCAGTCAGCCTATACAAGCTGATCCCCTTATGCGTCTCAAACTCAGCACATCCCAATCTTTTGCCCTAACTGTCCTAATAATGGTAGCCTTTTGATGAGCGAATCCACACTATCTGGGGGCTTTACAGGGATCTTTGGCTTAGGTGAAAGAAGCGTTGCTGCAGAGTAAGTGGGGAAGGAGAAGTAGAGAAGGAAAAATACACCCGGTTATCACCAGTTTGGCTCCCGTTGACCACCACCCTCTGGGTCCTACTGCAGAGCCAATTTCCCAGCCAGCGGATAGTGGTGAGGCCGAGGCTGCAGTTAGCCAGTTTACCCAAGGTGTGAACGTGAACGTGGGATACCAGATTGAAGGCTTTTTTAAAGTCAAGATATACAATGTCGATCTCTTCCCCCTTATCCAGGTGATAAGTCACCTGGTCATAAAAGGAAATGAGATTGGTCAAGCAAGACCTACCTGCAACAAACCCGTGCTGGGTATCCCTCAGGATATTACTTTCAGCTAGTCTGTTAAGGATGGCCTCTTTGGTAATCTTTTCCAAGACCTTCCCCAAGATAGAGGTCAGGCTGATGGGCTTGTAGGTTGTCGGAACTACTTTCCTCCCTTTCTTGAAGATAGGCACAACATTGGCTGTCTTCCAATCATCAGGCACTTCACCAGAGCGCCAAGAACTCTCAAAGATCCATGCCAGGGACTGAGCTATGATGCTCGCGAGCTCCCTGAGTACCCTTGGGTGTAAGCTGTCAGGGCCGGCTGACTTGAAGGTATCCAGCCTGTCAAGGTGTACCTTCACGAGGTCAGCCTTGATGGAGGGCAAGGAATCTCCCTCACCTGGGCCTCCCTGACCCATAGTGGGCCGGGCCATCCCATGGGACTGGTGAAAAACTGATGTAAACTACCTATTTAGCACATTTGCTTTTTCCTGGGTATTGGTTGTCAGTTGCCCCATCTGGTTTAGCAGGGGTCCAATGTTGCCCTTGCTTTTCCTCCGGCTCCCCACGTATCTAAAAAAGGACTTTTTATTTTCCTTGATATTTGTAGCTAGCTGGGGTTTCACTGCAACCTTGGCTTTCCTAGTTTGCTCTCTGCAGGTCCGGACCAGAGCAGAGTATTCCTCCTTGGTGGCGGTTCCAGTCCTCCATCCTTTGTAGGTCTTCCTTTTAAGACGCAGGAGGTCCGTCAGTTCCTTGGAGGGCCAAGGGGGCTGCTGTGCCCTTTTGCTGCCTTTCCTCCGAGATGGGATGGACTTCGCTTGCGCATCCAGGATTGCTCCCTTGAGGAGCAACCACTCATCCTGAACTCCCCTCTCCATTGGGTTGTGGCCTTTTAGGGCCTTTCTGACAAGCCTCCTTAACTTGTCAAAGCCAGCACTCCCCAGGCTCCTGGCCTTTGTGTATAGACACGCAAGTGTCCCCTTGGGGGCCCTTGCCCTGCCTACATTTTTGTTCTGGGGCTGGGGTGGGATCCCTTATGTGCTTTGGCCTGCTGGCTTTGCAAGGGCCACTCAGTGGGCCAGCAGTGGCAGTAGTCCCCTCATCCCCTGGCGGGCTTAGTTTAAAGCCCGGTGGAGCAGGTCAGCCAGTCTGGCTGAGAAGAGCCTCCTCCCCAGTGGAGAGAGGTAGAGGCCGCCCCTTCCCAACAGCTCACTTCCTCTCTCTCCGAAGAGCGGACTGTGGTCATGGAAGCCAAAGTTTTCCCAGTGACACCAGCGTCGCAGTCTTTGGTTGACTACCTTGATCCTCCTCTCCCTCCTCAGTCCATAGCCCGAGACTGGGAGGATCGAAGAAAACACCACCTGTGCTCCTAGACCCTTTAGCCCCGCACCCAAATCCCTGTAGCGCCTCATGACCTGGCTGGTAGCACTCTGAGCCATGTCATTGGTGCCCACATGGATGAGGAGCATGGGATTGTGGTCAGTGGGCTGGAGGAGCTTAGGGATCTTCTCCACAATATGATGGTACTAGTATTAATAGCCATGCAAGGAAAAATAAACAGAAATATTACAATATTACTCTGGTTCAGTTGAGTATTTGGAGAAACCTAGCTCAAGCTTAGCTAATAAAATTCAGGTTCAGAAAGCTATGCCTAGAGAGAGGGAGAGTGCACATGAGCTGGGGTCTCACCCCTTGGGTGAGAATGCAAGGCACTTACTTGGGTGTTTTGTTGACAGGCAAATTTCTTAGCACAATCTCTGAAAGTTAAACAGGTGACAGAAAGAGACAATCTGTTTACCCCAGCTTCTTGAGAACAACGGCGGATGGTGTCAGAGAGATTTGTCCCTCTTGAAGCCCACTGTTTGCTGCTTTACTGCTTTCTTATACCCTTAGTCCAACTTCTTCAAAGCATTGTTTTAATTGTGTAAATCAAGAGGGTCCCATGCTATAATTGACAGGGAAAATCTTGTTATATAAACAGTTTCAATTTAAATGAATTGCCTTTCTCAGTGACAAGGGGTTATCTGGTTTGGAACATCTCAAGAAACTGCTTAACAACCAGGAAAAACATACGGTTTTAAGTGGTAACCAGACACCTAGGAGCCGGCTTGAAATTATTTTGAATACAGAAGATAGATTGGAAGGGATACCACATTCTTTCTTCTCAGATGGCCTAGCTATGCTTGCACTGTGAATTCAGCATCAGTGTTTTGTATTTTACCTGTTGTGAATAAGCCTCAGCTTAGCATGACTTCCAGATCTTACTGTAGTCTTTTACTGGTGCCTTGATTTGGTCTGTTTTGTGAAACGGGAAATCCCAAGGGGACATGGAACATACTTAAGGGGATTACTTGGAGTGCTCATAAACTTTGTGGGGAGGACTCCCACCAGTCATCCCAGGAAAAGTATGACAGCATTTGTGGTCAGGGTGCCAATGGGCTGTTTGTTGCAATGAGCCCTTAACCATTGTTCAAGTGTTGCCCATACCCCCTCTGACTTAGGGAATGCTGAGGCAACAGACTAACCTGGCAACGAAGTTTTAGGCAATCAAGTTTTAAATAGGCCTCCCATGCTGGGACCAGGGAGTGTATGGCCTGAAATGCCTATTAAACTTTTCTGCTGCTTAGTTCTGGTTAGATGAGGTGTGGGAGAGTCAGGGCGGGGAAAGTCCTTTATAAGTCCAGGAAGCTGGGTCCCTCAGGAACACAGAGCTGACAGGCAACAATACCTCGTGGTAAATGTGACGTAGGTTAGCCTACAGATTAAGAGTAAGAACATGGGTACAGTAGCTAGGTACCGTGTAGGAGGTGACACACGGTGAGTTCACAGGCAGTCTTCCTGGCAACTTTTTCATGCTGTCGTTCCCCACCGCCCCCCAGCTTCAGCCACACAAGAGGACATCGACAGGGACAGCCTTCCATGCCTTTCTAAGCAGTACAAAATTAGTCTTGTAGTTTTCTGTGGGTGTACCATTCATAAGAAAACTGCTTTCAAGTGTGGTATACCACAAAAATCTATTGTTTCTCTACAGGGGGAAGGTACTTTGCTGTGAATGTTACTTGTACTCTTTCCTCATTGTTCTGGGAAACTTCATTACTGATTACTTCCCTGTTGTGAAAGATTGCCTGATGTGTTTTAGTAGAAGAGAGAAAGCTGGTGTTCCCGCAAATTAATAGAAGAAAATTATTGTATGTGATAAATTATAGTTAAAATATACTAAGATTTGTGTGGTGTGTTTATTAAAACCTGTAATTATGTTGCTTTCTTTAAAGAGGAGTAGAGTTCAAAGGAGATGTATAAAGGGAGGAAATGTGGGTATGTGTACAACATATAAAGGTGTGAAAATCCTTTCCAATTCCTTCCTCCACCTCCCAAGAAACCAGGATCTGGTCCATCTTGGAGAACTAGATAATTTTGTGTGATGAGGGAATCAGTGCTTCATGATGACTAAATGGATTAAACCTGTCTGAAATGTAAATTTAATTTGGATATACTTAAAACTGTTGTTTTGCTGTTGCCTATTTGTCTTACACGTTGAAGGAGCTGGCTTTATCTGTCTGTCTATCTATATGCAGCTCCTCCTTTCTTCAGTTAAGAGTTCAGAAAAAATTCAGTACGCATCTGAGATGTATCCAGAAAAAATCTAGTTCAGGTCAGTCTTGTAGCACTTGGGTGATTTTATAAGTTTCTTGGGGGTCAGGTGAGGAATCAGAAAGCATTTTTTCACTATGTGTATATGGAAATATACGGAAATAATCTGCATACAATAGAAATAATTTTCATTACATTGTATATGTGTGTCTATGTAAAATTATATTTTTATAATATGCATAGTATTCATTTTGTATTGCATATATTTATATAAAATATTAAGTTCTCTAACACAGAGATGGAAGATTTGAAATGCCTCATTAAGTTCAAGAGAAAAAGCAGCCCTAGTAGTTTATTTTTCTTTACATTAAACAACCTTATTATCCTCTCTGTTCATATGAACAGCTTGTTACCTCCTATGGAGATGCAAATTTGAAATTTATCAAGGCATAATAAATAGTTCAGGATTTCTGCTCATATTTTTAAATTTACTTTTTGGGAGCTTGTGTTGAAAAAGTCAAGAACTTCCTTGCAGTAAAGTGCAACAGTTCCTGTCCCTTCTGTTATGATTACAATTTTTTCTGGTGCTGTAGGTGTGCTGCAAAAATGTCTTTTCCAGGTTAAAAAACAAAACCCCAAAGCACTAGAGCTAGCCTCTTGGTGAAAAATAGAGCCTTTTATGCTGCATTTTTGGTGGTAAGTTGAAGAATCAGGTATTTAGTAACCTTTTCCGAAGTAGAAGCTGCTGCGGTAGTTCTACATACTCTTAGCACCTCTCTTGGTTCCAAGGTATCAGTAGAAAAGACAATTTATTTTTTAAAATTTCTCATATCTCATGTGGCTTTCTTTTCCAAAATACTGACTTTTTGCTGAGAGGCAAAAATTGTGGCATTTATTGCCTCTTGGCCACTCTGGCGCAGGAGTGGGGGTGAAAAGGGTGAGATTTAAGGCATTGGTGCACCACAGACTTCTGCCACGATTTAGGTATGTTCTGAGTAATATGCGTGCTTGCTTTTCCATATATTTACATACATAGTAAGTGAGCTTGCAGATTTGCTTAGGTGCCAGATTTTAAAGCTGATACCTTACCTAATTGACAGACTTATTTTTCACAACTGGACATTTGTTTTTTTTTAAACAGTCCATTATGCCTATACACATCTGGTTCTTGGTGAATTAGTAGTCAGTCAAGTGTAAATGGGACAAACTTTACAGGTATGCTTTCAACCAAAAATATACACACTGTCTTGTAAGCAACTTATGAATATCTGTTGGAGCCAACAAATCCAAATTTCTTTCTATTGAAATATGCTTGCATATTGTTGTCATTTTTCAGTTCTTTAGTATCTCATGCTTAAAATAATTCACCTTGAAGGGAGGTTGCCCTTGTCTTACAGCAGTTCTGGAGGTTGTCCGTGCTATTTGAAACTTGTATGAAAGGGACTAACTTTAAAATATGTGGTGCAATTTTATTGTTTCAGCATTTTTTAAGTAACAATTTAAGTTATGGGGCAATTTGCATGCAAAGGAGAATAGTTTATGTAACATTACTTAGTTAAAATAGAAAGTATAATTGCACTAAAATACATCTAATCAACAACATTACATTTTTTTAATTTAAACGATGGAAAGTTAAGAGAGCAAGTCTGAAATGAAATGTCACTGCTGCTTCTCGTGTTTTCCCATGTAATTCACCCAAGTATCCTGTGGCATTTCTGGTCTTGTAGCTTTTTCATTCAGTTAAGCAACTTTAAGACTTGCTTACTAGCAGTTCTGGAGGAAGAGATGCTGTCCATGGGAATTTAGCTGGGATCCTACAAGGTTGTCTAAACATATGTAAACACCCGGTTTTGAGGTTCAGACTATGGTCATCCTTTTCACTCCTTTCAGTGATTGCCAACTGGAGATGTACTTTTCAGTTCATGTATAGAAGCTATAATTCATATGTTTCAGGTTCTAAAGCTCAGTAATTTAAGGAAATTATTCCTTTCTTCCTAAGATATAAACAACAAACTGCAGAATTTTTTGCAGTTTCCTCTGAAGTCTCTACTTCGGACCTCTAGACCAGATGGACTACTTTCTCATCCTAAATCCATCAGCATTTTGGTTTTCTGTTCAGTGCTGTACCTATTTTGATTGAAGACCTTAAGATTTGTACTTCACAAACATATAATTTGGTTTTCAGATAATCCAGTGAATCGTATTTCTTCCTATCCCATTGTTAAATACTACCAGTTAATTAATCAGATTTTATAAGAAACAAAGTGCTTTTCAGATGGAAAAAATGTATTTTTGAAAAATTTGGATCTATAAAAAAAAAAAATTGATCAAAACCATCAACAAAACATGTTGTTAGTCTTGGATATTAATGTAAAATAGCTGGGATTGTTTTGCTGTCATAGGAAAGTGCAATTGATTTTTCTTTTTTCTTTTTCACTCAGTTTTTAGGTTCTAAATTTAATTGGTTTGGTTTACATGTTACAGTGGTATTTTGTGTCTCTTCTGTTTACAGCTGATATTATTTCAACAGTTGAATTTAATTACTCTGGAGATCTTCTTGCAACAGGAGACAAAGGTGGTAGAGTGGTTATATTTCAAAGGGAACAAGAGGTCAGTGATTTTGAAAACAAAGGTGTTAAAATTGCTCTTATCTTTCTTTCTTACCAAAATGTATGCTATGTCATCTTTTTGTCACAGAGGTTAAATGTGATTGTGTTTTCTAGCCAGTTGTTTCTTCAGAAAACTTCCAATTGGCTTATTTTTCCTTGATTGAACTAACTCTCCCAGTATGTCTTCTGAATTTGGTGCTGTACCGAAAAGTCCAGGTATCCCTGTTTAGGCTGTACACTTGAAATTTTGGACAATCACAATGGTGGCTCCCCTGAAACAAAAACTTAAGGCCCAGGGCATCTTAAATTTTTAATGTTTAACTTCCTTCAAGAAACGAAAAGATTACTGCAAGGAGGTAGCTGCTCCTGAAAAGATGCAGGAGGATGCCCATGCTTCAGATGCTCTCCACTGCCCTCCATCCTGAAGCTGTTTTTTAGAGATCATCAAATTGATAAATACTAGTTAAATCTTTCCTGTGTTACTCACTGCTCTGGCATATGTGTCCATTGATATTTCAGTGTGCTTTGTATCTTAATCTTCAACATAAGGAAAATATGCCTATTTTCTATATCTTCTTGTCTTGATAAATACAGTATAGAGCTACACTAATATATTGGTTGCATGTTGGATTGGCACTAATAAAAGGAAAATTAACATTATTGGCTTTTTTGACCCATGTAGCTGATAATGTCACCTACAGATACAATATGCCTTCTGCCTGAGGGCCTGGATGTTGCATGCATGCACACAGCCATATGCAGGAATGCAGCTGGGTAGTATAGAGAGCAGTGCCATGCAAGTAAGTCTGTGGGAAGGGAAGGAGTGTATGGAAAGGAAGGGGTTTGGGGGGTGCAGTCTGAGGACCCCATGGTGTGGGAGAGAGTGGGGAAGGGCCTGGGGTGTGGGGGTGCTGTCCAGCCAGGGCAATGAATGGGATTCAGGGCCAGGACAGAGAGCAGAACGGAACTGCGGGTGGCCTGTCTGGGAGGAGGGTAGGGGTAACTTTCAACCACTGCACACACCCCCCCAGGGGAGGCATGGGGGGATATGTGCTCCCCCAGATTTGTGCACAGGGTGGATGTGGGCTCCCCTCTGTTGGCTTGGGGCTCTCCACTATCCTGCCTTTTCCTCTGAAGCACCACGCTGGCCATATATTCCCCTGCCTACATGGCAGTGCTAGGGATGACAAGTTGTGCCTCCTGCTGCTGGGTGGGCAGGGGGCTTGCAGCTGGTGTGGAGCTCCCAGGCCAAAGGCAGTGGAGCAGAGAGCCCTGAGTCCACAGCAGGCAGCCTACGTCTGCCCTCGTGCTGCTCGGCTCGTCCCCGTGCTTAAAAATGGTGTCGGTAGCGTTTGAACTAAAGCTTATTTGAACTTGATATGCTTTAGGTCAAACACCGCCACCGCCATTTTTAAGTGCTGGGTTGCTGATTTCCTAGACAAGCGAGCTGCAGCTTTGTCCTGCTCCCCGCCCTGGCCCCAGGTCCCACTCACTGTCCCAGCTGGGCAGTACCCCCAGCCCCTGCGCCATTCCCTCCCTCACCATGGGGGGTCTCAATCTACCCCTACTCCTCCACAAATTTGCAGGGAGTTGCTCTCCACGCTGCCCAGCTGCATTCCTGTAAATCGGTTATCAGATTGGTATCAGCCAATATGGTTGGTTAATAATTGGTTATTGGTATCAACCAGCAAAATGGAGTGGGGTGAAAATTTAAGGATGCAAATAAACTACTTTTCTAAGTCTGCATAAACAGTACGTTGGAGTGTTACACCAAAAGCCACCAAGACTTATAAAGTCTTACAGCTAGATATTTTGATTGTTGTTCTGAGGCATGTGGAATGTTTTTTCGGGTGGTATCTGGCTGCTTTCACTTTTGATGTACATACTGCTGAAGCCTGTATGTTTGGGAAGGCCAGTGCTAGCAAGCCATCTTCCAGATCCTGAAGGCAAAACAGAAAACAGAACTCTAATGTGTGTTCAGTGGCGAAAGCTCAGTAAGGTTTATTATTGCTGGACAGCATGCCAGTCCAACTTAGTGAAGCTTGCCCTTGACAAGTAGAGACACTGTTATTCACGCTTCCCTAGGTCTCTACGAGGGACAGGTCTCCCAACTCCTGTATTTATGTTTACATACCACCCACCCTCCCCTCCATCCCAGTCCTAGCTCACTCTCTCAAGATGTTCATCTGTATTTGATTTGTCTGTCAAGTTTATGCACCTCCACTCCCATTAGTAAGTTTTAATTTTTACATTTGTAGCTATTGTTTTCATACTCCCTTCAATGTCTTTTTTTCTGCTCATTAGTGTGTTTTAATTTTTTTTTTCTTTTTTACTGGGTCATCCAGCAGTCAGGAGGTTCTTTTCTCCATATTGCTTTTCAGCACTATAGTTTACAATAGCTTAGAAAAACTATGGCCTAACACATTCGGAACTCCTACATTTAATTACTCCCCCTTGTGCTGTAGCTGTAAAATAAGTTCTTTATTTGACTCTTGCCAAGTGGAATGTTGCCTTGATTACAGTTCTTTTCTGACATAAGTGAGTAATTTTATACTTAGCTTTGAAGGTATGAGAACAAGACTGTCAAATTCATTTTGAATTCTGGTCTTATCCTTCAGGCTGCTTGCAGCCAATCCCAGCTTGCTGTCATCTGCAAATGCTATTTTGTATCACTGAAATCATTCATGAATTTTTTTAATAGAACTGGGCTAAGCACACCCCTACAGTGTGCCACCTGTGACACCCTTCCATTTTAGCAGCAAACTGCAGATAACTGCTTGTGTACACTCATTTTATGCTGAATTCAGCCAGGCTAGGGATGGGCAATTATTTGGGGTGGAGGGTTGCGTAAGGAGTTCTGGTGAACTGTTGCAGAGGATAAGGGGGGAGGTATTTGATCCTGTCTGACCACGGGCCTGTCCAACCTGCACCCATCCCCAGGGGCACTGGATGGAGTGGGTGGGTGGGTAGAGTCTCCATGGAGACTCCACATGCAGGAACATGCTGGTCCAGGAAGATGGAATGGGGCCACGAGCAGGTGGGGAATGGGGCGGGGCCAGGGCCAGGACTGCAGGATAGTCAGTGTGGGTACCAGAGCCTGGGGTATAGCCGGGTAGCAGATCATGGTTCTGTCCTGGGCCCTACCCCTGCGTCATCACTGCTTTGCAGTTCCAGGCTAGTCTCCATGGAGACTCCGCTAGCCTGCTCCACCCAGTGCCCCCAGCAGTGCAGAAGAGAAATTGGCAGTGGCAGCTGGGCAGAGTGAGCCCCCACAGCCCATGCTGCCCCCTGCGCCTGAGCTGGATGGGGCCAAGGGACCTGCCACAAGTCATATAGAATCCCTTGGCAAGCCAAATCCAGCCTGTGAATTGTATTTTGCCCACCCCTGGTCTAGGCCATATTTCCCTAGTTCATTTTTGGAAATATTGAACAAAAGATTAGCAAAAGCCTTACAGAATCCAAAATATATCTCATTATCTGCTTCCCTTTTTACCTACTAAGCCAGTTACCCTGTCAAAATTATTTTGATGTTTTGCTCCTGGTGCATTTAAAGAGATTGCTAGTTTGTTTTTGTATCTGTAGAAATCAGTGGTCATCTGGGGTCCAGTTTGTATATGCATTTTTTATATAAATGCTACTTGCAAACAATGTATATATAGTTTCATAGTTGATAGGGTCGGAAGGGACCTAAGCAGGTCATCAAGTCCGACCCCCTGCCATGGGCAGGAAAGAATGCTGGGGTCAAATGACCCTGGCTAGGTGATTGTCTAGCCTCCTTTTGAAGATCCCCAGGGTAGGGACAAGCACCACTTCCCTAGGAAGTTGGTTACAGCTCTTAGCCGCCCTGACTGTGAAGTAGTGCCTCCTGATGTCTAGCCTGAACCTACTCTCAGTCAGCTTATGGCTGTTATTCCTTGCAGCTCCTGGTAGTGCTCAGGGGAACAGAGACTTTCCCATTGCCTGCTGGTCCCCCTTGACAAGTTTGTAGGTGGCCACCAGATCCCCTTTCAGCCCTCTTGTGTAGGCTGAACAGGTTCAGGTCCTGTAGTCTCTCCTCATAGGGCCTACCCTGTTACCCCCTGATCATGAGAGTGGCCCTCCTTGACCCTCTTGATGCTATCCACATCCCTCCTGAAGTGTGGCGCCCATGTTCATCTTGGAATCAATAGTAACACCAAGATACTTTTCTGCCTCTGTGCTGACAAGAAGGGAGTTCTGCAGCCCATTGGTATGCTGCTGCTTTTTCCTCCCCAGGTGCAATACCTTGCACTTGTCCGTATTGAAACCCATCCTATTCTCATCCGCCCACCTCTGTAACCTGTGTCTTACCTCGCATCACAAACCTTTATAGTTTCATAGTTTGTAGGGTCGGAAGTGACCTGAACAGATCATCAAGTCTGACCCCCTGCCTTGGCAGGAAAAAGTACTAGGGTCAAACGACCCCAGCAAGGTGTTTGTCTAGCCTTGTCTTAAAGACCCCCAGGGTGAGAGCTAGCACCACTTTGCTTGGAAGTTGGTTCCAGATCCTAGCCGCCCTGACAGTGAAGTAGCGCCTCCTGATGTCTACCCTGAATCTACCCTCTGCCAGCCTGTGACTGTTATTTCTAGTCACTCCTGGTAGTGCTCGGGGCAACAGGGACTCCCCCAATGCCTGCTGGTCCCCTCTGACTAGTTTGTAACAGGCCGCTAGATCCCCCCTCAGCCTTCTCTTGTGGAGGCTGAACAGGTTCAGGTCCCATAGCCTCTCCGCATAAGGCCTGCCCTGCTCCCCCCTGATCATGCGAGTGGCCCTCCTCTGGACCCTCTCCATGGTGTTCACATCCCTCTTGAAGTGCGGTGCCCAGAACTGGATGCACTACTCCAGCTGAAGCCTGACCAGGGTCGCATAGAGGGGGAGTATCACTTCCTTGGACCTGCTTGAGATGCATCTGTCGATGCATGACAAGGTGCGGTTGGCCTTCCTGACTGCTTCCCCACACTGTCGGCCCATGTTCGTCTTGGCATCGATGATGACTCCAAGATCCTTTTCTGCCTCTGCGTTGACGAGAAGGGAGTTCCCCACCCTGTAGATATGCTGCCGGTTGTTCCTCCCCAGGTGCATCACCTTGCACTTGTCAGTGTTGAAACCCATCTTATTCTCATCCTCCCACCCCTGTAACCTGTCTAGGTCCGATTGCAGCTTATTCCTTCCTTCAAGCGTGCCTGCATCCCCCCACATCTTAGTGTCATCAGCAAATGTGAACAGGGTGCTTTTTACCCCCTTGTCCAAGTCACTGATGAAGATGTTGAACAGTGCAGGCCCGAGGACCGAGCCCTGTGGAATCTCACTGCCCACATCCCTCCAGATCAAAAATGACCTGTCCACCACCACTCTGGGTGTGGCCTTCATGCCAGTTAGCGACCCATTTGATTGTGTAGATGTTGACACCACAGTCCCCCAGCTTTTTAATGAGAATGGGGTGAGAGAAAGTGTCGAAGGCCTTCCTAAAGTCCAGAGAGACTATGTTCACCGCTACCCCTGCATCTAAGGATTTTGTGACCTGATCATAGAAGGCCACCAGGTTGGTCTGACAGGACCACAGCACAGGCAGTTCATAGCACAGGTCCTTGCTGCTTAAAAGTAAGTGATTGTAATAGGTTGTGACTTTGTGTTGATCAGCTAGGTTAAATCAACTGTGTTTAGGCTGTGAATTGAAGCATCCCTGTTCAGGTCAGAGGTAGGAGGGTGGGTGCTAGTAACCAGCTGTAGCCTCCTCTTTTCCACATGGTGGGACAGGGAGAATGTCCTCAGCTGAAGTCTCTTGGTACCGAATGCCACTGAAGCCCCAAGTCTGTGGGCTGGATGAAATGGCTCTGCAGGCCAGATCCAGCTTGTGAGTCATAGGTTGTCAACCCATGAGCTAGATGGAGATGATGTGGGTGTCACAGTTTTTTGGTAGGAGGAGAGGAATTAAATCCAAATCCTTGAATCCCAATATTCATGTTTTGAAGAAAGTGTGCATTTAAGCTTAGACTTGTCCCTGCTAGCTTCCTTTGGCCAGTATCTCCTTTTCTTGTTTTTCATCTGCTCTTCATCTCAATCCTTGTCTCTGCTTCTCTGGGTCCTAGTTGTACTCCTTCCTTCTCCAGTTTCCTTGATCAATAACACAGGAAATATTGAGAGGACAGCAATGCCCATATTTCCTTTGGGTGTTAGGTGTTTTAGCAGTTACTGGATCCTGGAAAGAGCATTTGCTGAGAAGACCCTACTTATCTCCTGTATTCCTGGGCTGACACATGCCCAGTGCAGACAGAAATTTTTGAAACCTAGCTATCAAATGCAAGCATGTCTCTAATGAGTGTATGTAAATAGGTTTATAACAGTCAGATCTGTTTGGGTTTCAATAGCATGCCCAGATATCAAGTTGAATGTTCATACCAAATATTGAGTCCTTTCTCCAAAGCATGAGTGCTCAACCTTTTTGTACTTAAGGCACCCCTCCATAATTTTTGTGAATTCAGTGGCATACTATTTCAAAAACTAACTTACTTATTACAGTGCTTACCTCCTTGCAGACGGGCCAGGTGGAGGGAAACAGCTGGGCAAGGACTGAGTCTGAACCTGCACTTTTCTTCATATGTCCTCACACTTTGCAACACCCTTCAAAGGGTCTAGCGCACCCTGGTGGAGAATCACTGCTCTAACTGGATTCTCAGTAAACCAGTTGTAACTTTTTTTTTAGTTTTCTCCCAATATGTTCCCAGAATGTCTGAACCATTTTGCTTTTTCTCAAAAGTGAAAGGGAAAAAGTAAGTGACAGAGGGAAAATACATAAAGCAGATACCCAGCATGGAAAATTTCAGCCTACACATTTTGAAGTGTAAGTGTCTGATAACAGGGTCTTATAACAAAGTTTTGAGCAGCTTTAAATATAGGCCTTACTTTCTGTGTTATGTATAGGAAATGTTGAGCGTTAGTGGGTAGAGAATGATCTTTAATGTTCATAAACAATTACAATATTTTAAAGGCATTTTAAAAACTATATATCACTACAATAAGCTAAACATAAGCTTTTTAGTTATTGCTATTTCAGTAACTGTGGCCAGCATTATATCCATACATTGGGTCCTATTACTTTCTTGCAACAAAGGAATGTAGCTGGCTCTGGTGCAATATCGCTTTTTTCCTGATTTTTAAAGTGAAGCAACAGAAATGGAGGCTGGTTAAATAGGGGAGGGCATCAGTTAGAGCCATATGATCTGTGAGAAGTTGATCAGGCATATGTAGCCTTCCCTACCAGCTCATTTGAAAGTACAGTGGACAAATCTTTCAACTTGGACTTTTGTTTACCTATATTAACAAAATTTCCCTGTACAGATGGCACCCTTTCCAAAGCACTTTGCTTTTTATAGCTTCTGGGATTACACCAGTAGCATCAAAAAGAAAAGGCAGGGAGGGAAGGCAAAGAGAGGGGGAGCCAGGTAATGTTATTACCGTGTTGCTCAGCTGGCTTATTTTACTTCATTGTAATATTAATTGTATTGTTTTTCCTCATGTAATTTGTCTTCTGTGTTGTTCTAGCAGATTTTTGAGTTTGTCAAGATAATTGCCTAAGTTTTTAATTCCAAGTTCACATTTATGTTGTAATTAATAAATGTTTGATTTATACATATAGTGTATATACGGTCATATTGTTTTCTTTGTGCAGAAATAATATTAACATTATTCTGAATATTATATCTTACAGAATAAAAGCCGTCCTCATTCTAGGGGAGAATATAATGTTTACAGTACCTTTCAGAGTCATGAACCTGAGTTTGATTACTTGAAAAGTCTAGAAATTGAGGAAAAAATTAATAAAATTAGGTGGTTACCACAACAGAATGCTGCTCATTTCCTACTATCTACAAATGGTAAGCATATTTCAGTGTACTTTTATTTTGCAAAAGATATCTTTTCATATATATTTTTAATTGAATTCTTTATTTTTTCTCTGAATCCATCTACTTATTCCTTTTTCTTTTCTTTTTTTTACATATTTTTTCTTAGTTCTGCTGCATGTAAAACCATGTTGCATTTGATACTGTTTATTTAGAATATTGAATTCTCATTAACAAAAGTGATACAAAATTATGAATAAAGCTGTTCACTACTTCTCTTATGGAAATGAAAGTAGGCCAGCTTCTTAACCCTCAAACTGCTGACCCAGTCAGCTTACACCCTGTGTGCATGTTACTCTGCTTTCCAGTATGAATACTGTGTGGAGAGGTTTCTTGTGCCATCATCCGCAACTGTAGCAGAGGCAGGATTTAGTCCTAGTTCTGTACGTGGTGTTTTTTTTTTGTTTTTTTTTAAACAAGGAGGATTTAAGCTGTAGATGTGCTTTTCTGATCCTAAATACCTCCTGGGGCAGGGATATTCTTTCGTAAAAATTAGGACAGCCTGATATTAGCAATGCTACATCACTTGTTTTTTCCTAGAAGTATTCATTGTATGATATTTGCTTTACAAAATTTCCCAGTTTAAAAGAACTTTTAGTCTAAAAGCAACAGCTGTAGTGACAATATGGGTTATTGGCTATTTGGGTTTCTATTATGTATAAGAGCCATGCACTCAATTTAGTATAATATAAGCTTGAAAGATAGCACTGCTTCCTTCTGTCTTCCCCTAAAATTGTGGAAAAAAATAAAGGTTATTTTCCAATATATGTCGCTAGGAAGCATTTATGCTACAGCTTATCTCACTACATAGCGTTCTTATTTTGTGGAACTGTGTACTACTGCTATTTCATCATAATGCTATAATAAGGAAAGCTTTTATTTTTTTAAGTAATTACTTCTGTGACTGTCCTGATAATTCCATCTGGAAAGGCTATTTTGAATTTGAAATCTAATCGGGTTTTTTTTAAGTGAAGAATTGTTTCCAGTTTTACAATTGCTCCTGGGTCTACTTGCCAAATTGTACAATCATTTTCCTATCTATAACGGCTCTCCTCCCATTCTAATATTATAAAAGCCTAAGTCTGTCTGTCTAGCCATAATGCTTTATTTGAGCTTTGATTGGCTGATGGAAACAACCAATTAGAGTGCTCCAAGCATGGGGGAATGCTGCCATAATTCCAAAGCTGCGCTGAGGACTGGACAGAGGGTGGGGGAGCGGCTTGGCTCGGCTCGGCTCCCCCACCCCGCTCCCTGCAAGAGGCAGAACAGCAGCAGCATGGGGTGCTGCACTCCATCCCAGCCCCTCCCCCCACAATCATTTTTGAGGGGCAATTGGCTAGTTACTACATAAAGTGTAAACATAGATGGAAACTGATACAGTGAAACTGATGATACAAAAAGTGATGTCACAGTAGAATTGAAGCAGCACACACACCGTCACTTAGTTGTAGGAGTTAAAGTAAAAAATAACCCAAAACCCACATTCCTCCACAGTTAAAATGAGAGAGACAGTGGGAGCTGGGATCTCACCATTACAAGGCACTTGGGTGTTTTGTTGACAGGCCATGTTCCTAGCACAATCTCTGAAGATTAAACAGGCAACAGAAAGAGATGATCTGTGTATTCTACCTTCTCGAAAACAACAGCGGATGGTGTCAGAGAGATTTGTCCGTCTTGAAGCCCACTGTTTGCTGCTTTACTATTTTCTTATACCCTTAGTCCAGCCTCTTCAAAGCATTATTTTAATTGTGTAAATCAAGAGGGTCCCACGCCATAATTGACAAGGAAAATCCTGTTATATAAACAGTTTCAATTTAAATGAATTGCCTTTCTCAGTGACAAGGGGTTATCTGGTTTGGAACATCTCAAGAAACTGATTAACGGCCAGGAAAAAAATAAGGTTGTAAGGGGTAACCAGGCACCTAGGAACTGACTTGAAATTACTATGAATACAGAAGATAAACCGGAGGGGATGCCACATTATGTCTTCTCAGATGGCCTAGCTATGCTTGCACTGTGAATTCAGCATCAGTGTTTTGTATTTTACCTGTTGTGAATAAGCCTTAGTTTAGCATGACTTCCAGATCTTACTATAGTCTTTTACTGGTGTCTGTTTTGTGAAACAGGAAATCCCAAGGGGACATGGAACTAAGGGGTTTACTTTGGAGTGTTCATAAACTTTGTAGGGAGGATTTCTACCAGTCATCCTGGGAAAAGTACGACCCATGTTCCTCCACAATTAAAACAACAGACAGAGAAAGATCAGTTGGGCAATGTTTTAATTGTAAAGCAACTTGGAAGCCTGCAGGGCCAGGAATGTGGGTGTAGAGGGGGACTATGAGGGGCTGCTCAGGAGGGATGAGTCCCCTGTGCCCTGCAGAGCGCAGCCCCTCTGCATACCTCATGGACTGCCCCCCTACCCCCCCAGGGATCACAGCAACTGGGACCTGGGCTCTATGCCAGGGAGTGGGGGGAGCTGGAGGAGCAAGGGGGGAATACTGAGGGTGCAGGGGACTATGGGGGGGCAGCTCGGGAGGGTTGCGTCTGCTGGCTGCCCCCCCGCATGTCTCCAGCCTCCACTCACCCCGCAGCCAGGTACAGCCCTCAGCTTGGTGGCTCCAGGCCCCTCGCTCAGCCCATGGCCTGGTACAACCCCCTGCTCCACTTCCAGGTCCTTAGGAAGTGTGCTGGGGGTCTTCCCCATGACTCCCCGGCTCGGCAGTCGGCCATGGGAGGACCCGGGTGCCCCGCCAGGCCCAGGAGGCACCAGTCACCATGCCGGAGGGGCACAGTGGGGACCGGAAGTGCTTCTGGTCCACTTCGGGGTCTACTGTAGAACATGCTGGAGAGCCCCTTGCTCTCCTGTGGGATGCTCCATCTGCCCCACCACTGCAGCATTCACGAGCCTTCTGGTCTCTTGAGGTATGTAGAAAAAATGTTTAAAGCTGTGTCTGTGTTTGAATCGCTAAATCTTTTTGAATATCTCCGAATTGATTCAGAGGGTTCTGATTGGATTTGGAGAGATTTAAAGGTCTGATTTGATTCGGATTTGGAGATTTGTCCACTGAATCTCTGCCCAATCTCTGCCAGGGACTGAGGGTTCGCACAGGTCCTGGTTGCTGTAGGTAGTGCATTTCAGCACTGAGGAAAGAGCGAACCACAGGGATGCTCTGGCAGGCTGCCAGAGCATGTCTGTGGAGCAGTTGCCCTGCCCTGCTTTTTTTCCACCGGGTTTTTATTTATTTATTTATTTATTTTTATTTTTTTGACCCATGAATGTCCAGGGGTCTAATTTTTACATTTCCTTGTTCCTGCATGTGCCTCTTACAGTGTCTCAAAGGGACACGGACTTTGGGTTTTGAGAAGTTGCAAGAAGCATGTGTGTGCTTATGTGGACGCACCCTTTGACTTTTTCATAGCTGCTGATAACTGAAGCTGTGTATGTGGCTCAATTTTGCTATGTGACATCACTTTATATCTTAGTCAGAATAGTGCTTTTGTGCCTCTGATGACATTGGAATGCCATATTTTACTGTATATCAGTAACATGCTAGCATTATTGAAGTACTGCTAATACATTTGCTCCTGAATGAAACTGAAAGGAAGACAGGCCCTTGTTTGAGGAGTTTGTAGTCTAGATAAATCACTTGGAGGTGTAGAAGACCTTGATAGTGTATAGCTTTTTGTTTAAAAAAATTATTTACTAATAGCAATCAGAATTAATAGTTTCAAGAAAAAAAAATATTTCCTCAAATTTTTGTATATGTGGATCCTTTTCATGGTGCCCATGTACCTTCTGTACAGGAATTCAGTCTTAAATCTGTTGGACTGAAAGAACCACCTTCAGCATGAGGGAGCCTTGCAGTGGGCACAGATGGTGCAAACTGTGCAACCTTACAGGTTAAAAAACCCCAAACTTTTCAATTGGTCCCTCTGCATCAGTCACCCTACCAGATAGTAAGGATCTGAATTAATTGACTTTTCCAGTTAGCATCTGCTAAAACAGTATTAATTCTGAACAGTTTGTTAGCCCTAATAGCTTGTCAGCCTCTGCCATTAGTACCAGCTATTTGTATTTTTGCAGTACCAGTAAAAAGAACACACTTGATATATGAAGCCTCTCAGTATTTTATTAGTCAGCTTGCTGTCTCTAGAAGCGGCCTTATGCAACACCAGGGTATAATTTTTTCTCACGTAGTACTGTCAGACTCAGCACTGCAGCTTTCAGCACTGAGTATTTTAGGGCAGAACTCAGTGGTGCTATCTACAGCTGCTACCTTGAGTTAGAATCTCTTGTTAACCACATCCAGGTTTCCAAGTTTTAATGAGCCACGTGTACTCTCTGGAGAATTTTTTGTGGAGACGCAAAAAAGTATCTTCCTTGCACTGGTGTCTAAAAGAGTATCTCTGTCTATTCTTTTCTTTCACCTACATCTTCTAGCACAGTGCCTTCTTGTAGATCATCTCTTGCCTATTCTGAAGTAAAGTTAAGGAACAGAAGTCAGTTATCTGGTTTTTGCTTATTTTGGAGTCAGATACTTTAGAAATGTGACACCCTTTTCAAATGCATCCTATTGCCTTATGAAATGATACAGAGAAAAGAAGATAAGGAGACTGAGTGCCCCTTTTTTAAAAAAAAGGCAAAAGTACTCAGGGAATTGTAGACTAGTAAATATATCACCTCAGTACTTGGGAAGCATATCTGAAGGAAGGCCATTTTCAGGCATCTCGAGGAGGAAAGGTTGATCACAGCACACACCATGGATTTATTAAGTAAAACATGTCAGACAAACTTGATCTCCTTCTTTGACAAAGTAACTTCTTGGGTGGATGAAGGGAATGCTGTAGATACAGTTTATCTGGACATCAGCAAGGGTTTTGACAAGATCCCACATGATCTTATAAATTGGAGGAATGTGGGCTAGACAAAACGTAATTAAGAGTTGGATAGATAACTGGCTCAACAGCTGCAAGCAAAGGGTAATTATAAGTGGATCCATGTCAATGGCAGGAGGTTGCAAGTGGAGTCCCATAAGGGTCTGTCCTAGGTTCAGTGCTGTTCAACACGTTTATTAACTCTGGGGAAGATCCAGGGAGCTACAGGACTGCAATAAGCAGTACAAAGGGAAACAAGTATGTCTAAATGCAAAATATGTCCAATGTACATGAGAAATATGGGGATAAACAAGATGAGCTGGAAGCTACAACCTGTGGAAAAACTATGATTTGATTGGCATTGGAGAGATCTATCTGGTAGAATAGCTCTTATGATTGGAATGTCAGCATTCAGGGTTACAGTCTGTTTTGGACGGACAGGATTGGAAGGAAAGGTGCTGATGTTGCTTTCTATGTAAAAAACACATACAGTTGTTCCTTGGTTCAGGGGGAAGACAGCAAAGCATAATGAATTTGGATGAAGATGAAAGGTGAAAGATACAGCAACAATATAATGACAGTGATTTATTGTAGGCCACTAAATCAGGAAGAGGAGGTAGATAATGCATTCTTCAGGCGGGTGACAAATCTATCCAAAAACGATGGGATAGTACTGATGGGAGACTTTAGTTTTCCAGACATCTGCTGTAAAAACAGGCAGCCAAATATAAAATGCCAAACTAGTTCCTAACTTTTGTGGAGGATAACTTTCTGTTCTAGAAAGTGGAGGATATGATATAGGGATTATTTGTCTTGGATTTTGTCCTGACCAAAAGGGAAGAACTGGTGGAGGATGTGAAGGTGAGGGGTAACATGGGAGGAAGCAATAGAATTCCAGACCTTGAGATAGGGAAAGCATGAGGTCAGCAAAATTAGGCTGTTTGATTTTAAAAAAGGCAGATTTCATCTGGTTCCAGTAGTTAATAGGCATGGTACCATGGGAAAACACACAGAAGGATGAAGGTACCCCAGGAGGGCTGGGAACTTCTAAAGGGCGCAGTACTAGAAGCCCAACAAGAAACTGCCTGAGCACGATGGAGGCACAAGAGGAATGGCAGGAGACAAATGTGGCTGCATGAGGAGCTTCTCAAATGCAAAAGGAAAGGCAGTGGAAAAATGGGCAGGTCACCAAGGAAGCATACCACAAAATAGCAAGAACCTGCAGGGACATAATCAGAAAGGCAAAGATAAAGAATGAGCTGCAGCTGGCAAAGGAGGTCAAGGACAACAAAAGGAAGTGTTATAAGTATATTGGCTAGAAAAGAAGGACCAAAAAATCTATGGGTCCTCTGTTAACAAGTTTGGGGAAATTCCTAACAGAAGATGCAATGAAGGTGGATCTACTTAACAGCTACTAAGCCTCACCGTGATACTTGGGAAGCTAGTGGAGCATATCCTAAGGAAAGCCATCTGCAAGCATCTGAAGGAGGAAAGGCTGATCGCAAGCAGCCTGCAAGGATTTATGAAAAACTATGTCAAACAAGCTTGATCTCCTTCTTTGACAGAATTACTACTTGGGTTGATAAAGTGAATGCTGTGGATTTAGTGCATCTGGATTACAGCAAGGCTTCTGACATGGTTCTTCTGCCTGACCTTCTCATAAATAAACTGGAAAAATGTGGGCTAGACAAAACTGTTACAAGGTGGATAGATAAGAGGCCTAATAGCTGCAAGAAAAGGGTAGATATTAATGGGTCCATGTCAGAATGGCAGAAGGTCTTGAGTGGAGTTCCATGGGAGTCTGTCCTAGGCCCAGTGCTGTTCAATGCATTTATTAATGATTTGTACACTGGCATAGAAAGCTTTGTGAGCCAGTTTTCAGATGACATGAAACTGGGAAGGTTTATGAACATGTTGGAGGAAGGGAGCACAATTCAGATTGGAATGCCAGATTGGAAAGCTGGGCTGGACTAACAAAATTAAGTTGGACGCTTCACCTCTGAAGAATAGTCAAAAACAAATACTAAGTGGGTGACACCTGACTGGATGACAGCACTGTGGAGAAGGATCTGAGAGTTTCCATAGATCAGAGACTTGGTATGATTCTGTGTCATAATACAAGGCAAATGTAGTTTTGAGATGCATTAATAGAAGCATTTAGGTGCAAGACATACGAGGTGACAGTACCATCTAGAGTATTGTGTAGTTCTGGACTCAACATTTTAAAAAGAACGTGGAGAATTTAGGGTCCAGAGGAGGATGACAATCCTCTAAAGGGCTTCTTTTGTTATTATAACTGAGCTATGCTGTTGAAATATAATTGCATCCAGTGACATATTGCTAACAACCTTCCCTTAGATTTGAAAGAGAAATTTGGTTGGTTTTGTCTTTCTGAATGGCAATTTCAAGCATGTTTAAATGAAGCTGCAAGGAACACATGTTGAATTTACTGTGAGGACAAATTTCTGATTAGCCATCTTTTTCATGCATTTTGGGTGTCCCAGTTCCATGAAGATGTGGACAAAATAGAAAGAGTCCATTGGAGAGAAACTGAAATTATTAGAGGCCTAGGAAGCTTAATTTAGGAAGAAAAATTGAAAGAACTGGGATTATTTAGTTTGGAGAAAAGAAGTTTGGGAGATTCGGTAAGCTTTCAGATGCCTGAATGGTGGTTATAAAGATGATGGGGTGGCTTTAAAAATAAAGGGAAGGAACGGTGGGATTGCTGCTGGCTGTTCCTAGTGCTTGAGCCTGCAACATACAGTAACATTTCAAACACGTTGAAGAAAGGGATGGGGTAGGAGGCAAGCAGGGGTAATGTTGACTTGCTTCCTGGAAGTTTAGCAAAACTTCCAGGTTTGGCCTGGACTGATGTTGAGGCTCAAGTTCAGGATTTGACAGTATGTCCTAACAATTCAAGATACCTTGGGTTAGTTTCTCATATACAGTTAATAGATTTCTGATGAGAAAATTTTACATTAATCCTCTAGTTCACAAAAAGATCTGCCTTTGCAGACTAGTTATTTCAGCAGTTGATGGAGATATTGTTTGCATTGTTGATATGTTTTCCCCAAGTCCATGCCATTATTTACAAATAATAGTGGCATTTTAAGTGGCTGTTACTTTGAAAATCAAAGTGTGTGAAATGCAGGGTGTCACATCAAAACAGTTTACATCGGTGTTTCCCAACCAGTGTGCCATAGCACAAAAGTGTGCCATCAGAAATGAACAGGTGTGCTGCAGGATTTTGCCATGGCAATGAGCTAGCTACAGTAGGTATGAGGATGGGAAAAGCCTTAACAGGTGTGCCATAGAACATTTTTATTAGTGTAAGTAGCCTTGAGCTGGAAAAGGTTGGGAAACACTGCTTTACAGTATTCCATATACAGTAACAGTCAAATTGCATCCATCGTACCCTTTAGGTATAAGGAGCAGCCTAGTTGCGTAGAACAAGATCCATTTGCAGACATTCTAGACTCTTGGTTTCCTTTGGTAGCAGATATAAAGGGAGGGGAATTTCAGTTCAGACAGCATGACCTGCAAGCTGTATTAGACTATATTAGCATATGATATCATTAAGTCCTGTGTTATTAGAACAGCCTGAAATTTGGTTGTCTACTAGCATCCTTCAGTAGATTCTCACTGCTAGAGATTTGCCAAACAACAACATAAGCGTAAGTGCATATGTATACCAGTCGTGCATAGCAGCACAGATGGCACACACCCAATTTATTACTCGTATGAATTCCTACAATCTACCATTTGCAGACCCCATAGTGTTAGTTGCAACAAGTAATAAATAACTACTTTTTTGTCTTACAGTCATTGTGATGCATGTAGATCACATAACCCATTGTTTTCCCAGTAGTTGCAAGTCTTACCCTGTTTTGCGATGGCAAAATAATGAATGACAGTAAAAGCTGCCATGCCCTTTATATCCTTAGGAGGGGGGAGCATAACTCATAATAAACTTCTGTGCAGAAAGGTGTGTATATGCTCACCATGAGTGGGTTCCACATGTAGAGTATCTTGAACAGTTCCTATAACATGACCTATTTTTTATCTTTTTGCCTTGCTTATAGAATTCTAGCAGATATAGAATACTAGCAGATAATGCTGGCAGGTCAGTGAATTCAGAATTAGGCTTTGCTTATTTGGACTGTAATGGGATAGTTTACAGTATAGTGAGAACATAAGCAAGTATTTATGTGTTTGGACCTTAACTGTACATTTACATACTGGAATATGATTTGGTTTCTCATAATTGCTTCAGTTTATAATGTTTGGGGTATAAATGCCATGTGCTAAACTAGCAATCTTTACCCTAAATTTTATTCTATTTTAGTTTGTCTGAAAAAGGTATATAATAGTCTAATGGCAAAATTTGAACAGTTTAATAAGCAGTTCAAACAAAGTAACATACTTCTGATATATAGCGTGTGTGTGTGTGTGTGTATGTGTGTAATAGTGGAACCCAAAGGCATCAAGTCATAATTAAGAAAGACTTGTCAGTGGTTGGCACAATTGAAACACTGGTAGAGAGACAACCCCTGCTTTTCCTAAGTTAAAATTTCAACATACAGGTTTATAAATTTAATCTTTAATGTTATTATTTTTATTTCAAGAAAATGAATTTTCTTGTTTTTAGATAAAACTATTAAATTATGGAAAATAAGTGAAAGGGATAAAAGAGCTGAAGGTTATAATTTGAAAGATGAAGATGGAAGACTTAGGGATCCATTCAGAATCACAGCACTACGGGTATGTTTGGCTCTTTCTTTAGTTTGACTTTAGTTAAATTATTTTTTTGAATATACAGTTTTACCTTTGTACTTTTTAGAAGTGATACTTGCAGGACAAATTTACATGGATTAAAACATTTTATTAGGCACTTCATATTCATGCAAAAATTTTAAAGAATTAGATGAAAAGATGCTACTATATGTTCATTAATTCAGGTACAGAATAAAGCACTGCGTAGTTGGTTCCAGAAGTTTAAACACCAGACTGTTTTACTGAATCATTTGCTATATTATGAGTTATCTTGGATATTTTGTAAACAGGAATACAGTTTTTAAAATCTGCTTAATTTTTGTATACATATTTTCCTTTTACTCCTCAGAGTTTATGGACTGTTAAATCAATTAAAATAGAATCTTATTTTTCAGAGGATAGGTGTTAATATAACAGACTCTTAAGTTATGGCTGAACCTAAATAGGAAAACACTTTAGTTTGTTTCTCTGAACAGTCCTGTTGTATAATTGATCCATTTCCCAACATGATAGCGTAAACATTTTTTTTCCGGTGGCAATTGACACCTTTCTTTTTTAAGCTACTACAGAAAACTGCTATGTTGGCCATCTTGGTTCGCCTGTTTCTGAACTTAAGTAGGTCTACTGGATTCAGTTAGACGTTGCTTCTTTCCTCTGCTCTGGTCTGTGAATATGGCAAAGATGGATCACTTCATTATGTGGGGGTGGAGTTTAACTGTCCTCTGCATTGTTGATGTATTGCTCTTAGGCTTGGAATAGGACTTAAATGATGGAAAAAGATTTACATCAAAGTAAATTTCTCTTCTAAATTCATTGGTTGTAATTGTTGTTTTTTTTAATCTTTCCTTACTTAATCTCATCAAGGGTTAGGGTTCCTTGTTCATTTGTTTGTTTTTGAATTAAAAGAATGAGATTAATTTTTTACATAAAATTATAGGGGAGTACCAGTCCTATTGTAGTTGAGAATCTATTTCTGTTTAAAGATTGACTAGAACCAGGAAGTAGTTAAGGTAAAAACCCAATAAAACCTCAGTTCTGTCTCCTTTAATGCAAAGTTGTTTTTCACTTATGCCACATTGTACTTGCATTCTGCCTCTGCACTGTACTGACTAGGAAATGACCAACCCTATCACATAGTTGCATTTAATCCATTCCATAAAAAGAATGTGTGTTAAATTTTATACTTGCTTTTCAAATCATCCAGTGTAATCAGTGTCATTACTTTCACTTATCCATCATTAAATCTACAGATCATAGTTATTTGACACTGAGCTGCTAGGAACTGCTAGCATCAGAAGCCCCCCAGCAATACCCCCTCCCCTCCATGACCTAGAGAATGCTTTGATGAAATAAGGCATTCTGGATCTTTCCAGGTGCACAGGCACCTCTGATCACAGAAAATGGGGATCAGGTTTGTCTCTCAGAAGGCGACAGCAGAGCAAGTCACTTCATCACAATTTGAGCCCTGCCAAACTTTTCCAGCTAATCTCTCCTATTCTGTACAGCTGAATCTAATATCCTGAAAACACCTAGAATGCTTGTGAATAATGTATTATCATTTCCAGGAGGACAGGGTAAATAAAGGTTGAATGGGCATGTGTCTTAATTCTTCATTTCCTGGTTTTTAGAAATTCACACTTTTCGGAACTCTGCTTTCTGAAGGGCGTGAGAAAACCACAAGCAACCTTTACGCTGCTTTAATAGTTTTGTCATTGAGTATTGTTTTTCATTCATCTTGACTTTACCAACTTTGTTTTATTGTAGTTTTCTCCTCTAATTTTATGTTATAAATTTTAAAATTTAACTAATTTAGTGAAAAGAACAAGAAAGTTTTTAAATAAAAAAGAAATAGGGAACCTTCAGAAGCTTCTTGTACATTTTTAAATTATCTTTGTTTTGACTTTCTATTTGGTGTGTAAAAAACAATTTGGCACTAATTAAGATAAAAGTCAATAGCTCATTATATGGGCATGGTCATTTTTATTTTATTTTTTAATTTATCATTTTTATTTCCATTTTCTAATAGCTCATTCTTTAATTATTGGGTTTACTTTCCTTTTTTTAAAACTAGATTTAAAGTGTATCTATTTTTCCTGTTGGTGTGCAGAGGAATACACTTTTGGACTTTCTACAGGGGAAACAGTATATAAACAAAATGTTACCAAATGCTGAAAGTAAACGCATTGAATTCCTTGTGCTAATTTCATTTCTGGATGTTACATGAAAATACATTTTTCAGGCATTAGTTTCAAATTGATAGCATCTATATAAGTCCCTATCCCCTGACAAGGAAAGATGTAAGGGAATTTTTAATATGGCTCTCTTACGCAAAATATCATTCCTTTCAGTTCCATGTTCCTAATCCAGGATATGGGTTTTGAATGGTGATGTGGGAAGTCAGAATAAGTGGACAACGTCTTACAGAATGCATTTGAAAAACAGCTAAAAACTGTGATTTCTTTCAATAAAGAAAAGAAAAATCAGATGTCTGTAGTTTAAAGCATTTTTACTAATAGCAAATATATTATGCGTTTAAAATTAATGGATTCAACTAAAATTTTAAATCATGAGTTTTTTCCTTATATGTAAAAATAGACTCTTCTTGTTTCTTTTCTCGTCTCCATTTTAGGTGCCAATATTGAAACCCATGGACCTAATGGTAGAAGCAAGTCCCAGAAGGATATTTGCAAATGCACATACGTATCACATAAATTCTATTTCAGTAAATAGTGATCATGAAACGTACCTTTCTGCAGATGACCTAAGAATTAATCTATGGCATTTAGAAATCACAGATAGAAGTTTTAGTATCCTTTTTCTATATGAATTTTGTAACCATGTGTTTGGAATGTAATAGAAGCACTTCAATTTTAATAAACTCAGTAAGCCCCTGAATACCTGAATTCTAAGCACACGGTAAATTAATTCCTAAACTGTGCTTATTCATATCTGGAAGGAAAGCAAATATCTGGATTTGGCCTAGTTTGATTGGGACTGCAAGAGCGTGAAGTTGTGGGAACATAGCTCTTAAATGTGTTTGATTTTCATTACATGAACTTGATCATACATTTTTAAATAAAATTACATAAAGAATTTCATGTTACAAAAGTCTGCTCCCCCTTAGCTAAAACATTTCTGTCTAATAAGTTGTCTAATATGAAGATATTTGGAATGGTATATACTAGTGTTTCGTAACACTTAGTGTTGAAGTACTTTTTGCTGTGGCAGCAAGCCTGCCTAGCTAACACTGAAACAACTATTTGAGATTAATTTGATGAACTGTGTAGGGGGAAAGGAAAAGCTTATATATGAAAAGGAAAGACCTTTTGAGACACAAAACAGCTATTTAGTTAGATAAACAGAGGAAGGATATTATTTAGCAAAGATGGGTGAGTTTTATTGAAATCAGTTTCAGTACAAGTGTACTTTGGTTTTATTGAGTAAAGACTCCAGAAGATGGAAGAGGGGAAAACACTGCTTTTCTAATCCATTGTACCGTTATTTGATGCCAAAAAATTCAAAATATTCAAAATACTTTTGACCCGCTTACTTTCATCATCTTATTTTTTTTAATTGGAAACACACACTATAGTTTGGAGATCAGATGCTTTCAGCTAGAAATGCATTTATAATTTTGAATTTCTTCTTTCAGGCTCAGTTCAACCTTTGGCAACTGCTATACCACATCTAAAGCTGTTCTAAGGCATACTGTTTGGAACAGTCCAGAATCATTTTTATGCCACGTGGGCCCTTTTACCTTGTATAAATGAGCACAGATAGGATCATACTCTAGGCTTCTTTAAAAAACCTGGTATTTTTTTAAACACATTTTTGCCAATTATATTAGAAATAATTAAAGCATTAACTGCTATTTGCCTTTACCAGTAATTTTCAGATATTGTAGATATTAAGCCTGCCAATATGGAGGAACTAACAGAAGTGATTACTGCTGCAGAGTTCCACCCACATCACTGTAACGTGTTTGTCTACAGTAGTAGTAAAGGAACTATTCGACTCTGTGATATGCGTTCTTCAGCTCTCTGTGATAGGCATTCAAAATGTAAGTTACCTAGGATCTCTCTTTCCCTTGCAGACTGTTTTCAGTCAAGTAAATGTACATCTTTCTAGAAAATGTGTAGGTATTCTTTGTACATAAACACAAAAATGTTTAGTTCTGCTTATTGGTAAGAACTTACAAGGTAAGGGGTGGTAGTTTTGTAGAATGGAACATTTTAATTGTCTTGTTCTAGGCCATCACCAAGCAGAAGTGTAGCATGAGACAATTGACGGTGTGACTCTGCTCCTGTTTACCCATTTATGCAGCATAAACTGATGGGAACAAGTGCTTTTGGCACCAGTGAGACCTGTCTTCTGTCCAGACTCAGTCTTGGTGCTTCTCAAAGGTATCTGCTTAACAAATGCCAGTTCAGGGCAGTTTATTGACATCTACCTTTGTGCATTAGGAACTGGGCTGAGGCTGCCAGAATCCATTTTGTTTGTTAACATTTATTGCTACTGGAATTAAATTTCTTCATAAAGATATGTGCTGGGTTTGAAGCCAGTTCCCAGAGGTGAAAGGCCAGTGTTTTAAATCTGCTGAGCCACATAGCCTCATATAGGTGAGGAAAGCTCTTATTTTTCAGTCATAAGAAATAAGGCCTATCTTTACACCCAGCCTGCTATTGCTTAGTTAGTAATGTATAAAATATAACAGCATTAACATTATGTCAGGTAAGCTTGTAGTCAATAATGATGATTAGTTTTGAATGTTGAAGGAAAATATTTATACACTGTCAAATTTGATACTATACAGTTACTTTTTAGACAACTTTGACATTTTGTATTACAAAGACTATGGCCAGTCTTTACTACTCATATTTATCATCTTTATAAAAATGTCAGCAGTCTACAGCATTTTATTTCTGTTTCTTTGATTTTGGTTGGCTCCTTATATCACGAGGAAATTTGAATATGATTTTCAATATAACTAGGTAGTATGGTTCAAGAAAGGAGGCAAAAATATGGATATACAATTAAGGCACTAATACTTCTGTTTCAATAGATTGTATTATGCAAGTCGTAGTCACATATAAACTTGTACCCTGCAGCAGTGGTTCTCAGTCTTTTGATCCCAGGCTTATCTACTCCATCCCTACCCTCACGTCTGCCACCCTACAACCTGCCTACTCCAGACCTGCATAACCCTGCAGCTTCATGCTCTCAGGGTCTTATACCCTTTTGCCAGCATTCTGCAGAGATACCTGAGCAAGGTCTGCTTACACGAGCTCTGGGAAATAATAGCAGGCATATATGGACTCTGCCTTAGCTAACTGAGTTGGCCTGTTGCCAGAGCTGCTGGGCTTGCCTGAAGTGCTGTATGAAGATGGATTTGCTGATTCCCATTTTGGATGTAGTACATGCAGAGCAGCTTGATTTCAGTATAATGATGTCTGCCACTGAACATTGGGAAGGGCAGCTGACCCAGCCCTTATATCTGCTCTTGTGGCCTACTCCTAGCACCTCTACAGACCACTAGGTGAAACACACTACAGTATCCCAAAAGTAGCAGGATACATAGTATTTTTTTTTGCTGATGCTAATTTCTCTTGCTGTTTCTCATTAAAAAAAAAATCTGTTCAAGTATGTAATAAAGGCCCAGAATAATTGGTGGGCACATTGAGAATTAGTTTATTTTTGTTTTTGTATGTACTACTTTTTCCCATTGTGATTTTTATCCCTGCACACTAATAGCTGTAACTTCTTGAATGCTGTACCTTAATGGAAAACATATTTGACCTTAATTTTTAGTGATTCAAGTCTACTAAAGCCCTAGTATTCTCTTCCTGAGAGGGAGATCACACACAAAAAATACCACACTTTATAACGTTTTTAAGGGAATTTAATGCCACAGTTTTAATATATGTAAGTACTGAACAGGGCTAGCTTCCTTGGAAGGTTAGTATGTTACTTTCAGTTTTGTTTTCTGTCTTAATCTACAGTTTTTGAAGAGCCTGAAGATCCCAGCAGCAGATCATTCTTTTCAGAAATCATTTCATCAATATCTGATGTAAAATTCAGCCACAGTGGTCGATATATGATGACACGAGACTACCTTTCGGTTAAAGTATGGGATCTCAATATGGAGAACAGGCCCGTAGAGACATATCAAGTATGATCTTCAGATATATATGTGTATATATATAAATGCATCTCTTAATTTTCTTTAAATCTATCTAACATCATCTTCTGTTTCTAGGTTCATGAATATCTTCGAAGCAAGCTTTGTTCCTTGTATGAAAATGACTGCATTTTTGACAAGTTTGAATGCTGCTGGAATGGTTCTGATAGGTAAGGTTGAGTTTGAATTAATCTTAATTTCATAGTCCTAGTTTAGCACATGACTAATATTTAACAGTGAGAGGACTTTGTGGGATGCCTTAATTTTGCGTGTGCTCAAACCTCACTTAACTAAGTGGTAATTACATATGACCTTTAATGGACTCTATTAGCATTGCAGTTGCATACAAACAAGCATTTTTTTGTTTTATTCAAATTATTTGAGAATATGTTTTCCAGAGCTGCTTTTAAATAAGCGCACAGTATTTTGAGAGTTCAGATTTTATTTCTGAGCTCTCTGGTTATTTCCATCCCCAATTGTGTTAATGTTGACCAATAGAAAATAGAAAAAGAGGAAGCTGACTAACGCAGTGTTAATCTTCTAGCTTTTCTTATAATTTATATAAATGTCTTGTATATAAATGTGGTAAAAATAATGTAACTTGATAGCAGGATCACTTTTGAGGGGTTTTTTGGGTGTTCTAGAAATGCTTCCTTCAGGTCAGGCAAGATGTCCATCCCTGGTGGCATGGGGAGAACGTCCATATCTTAGTGTCATCAAAGCCCCACATCTGCAGGCCAGACTCAAAGTTCCCGCAGATCAGATCCAGCCGTACGTTGCTGACACTGACTTAGGCTGTCGCCTGTGAAAGCTTATGCCTCTCTCAGCTATTAGTCTAAGGTGCCATCCTGCCCTACTTTCTACCCCAGGATAGGTAAAAATATGAGACCTACCGCAAGAGGTTATGAAGGAGAATCAAGGGGCAGCTGTGACAGAGTTTATTATATTGCTCGTATATAAACCTTACTTGGAATGCTAATAATATAACTGGCTTTCAACAAATCCCAAAAAGTGTGATGTCCGTCTGATGTCGGTCTCTTTTGTTGTTTTTGCTAATACAAGAATTGAGCAATATAAGGCAGTTTTATAAGTTGTAAAATTATCTGAAGTTTGTAATGCTTAACAAAGTAATGTAAAACAATTTGTGGCTCAGTTTCCCCCATAAAAGTCTTTTTGCATTTTCTGTACTATTCCCCATACAATCGAATAAAGAGGGTTTTGATGCTGAAAAGAGTGGATTTGATTTAAATCAAATCAATTTAAATCATGATGTAAGTCACTGATCAGGAAGCCTCAATTTAATCATTGTTTTTTTGCAAACAGTGCGTTCTTGTTGTTTGATATCCTTTATCCATTTAACTTCTTGAAACTGCACTTTAGAGAGGTAAGGGCTGACTGTGTGTACACAAACTTGCAGAGAGACAATAGGGCTGATGGGTGGGTAACCATGTCTGTTATTTCTCATCTCCATATACTGCTGTTAGCAAGGATGTTCTCTGAAGACAACAAACTTTCCCTATGCCTGAAGAAGGGTGTTTGTGACCGAAAGCTTGCAAAGAACAATTTTTCCAACTATTTAGTTGGTCTAATAAAATATCACATCTTCCCAAAGAACTATGTCTGCCTGTAATCTCTGGAAACACAAATACACAGTTTGAGAACTGAAAGTAAGCATCAGAGAGATGCTTAATGGGTTCTGAGCACTGTTGGTGGATTGGTTTTCTTTGGTTTTTAGTAATTTATAGAGGAGCCCTCTGGGAACCCCATAAGATTGGGCCCCTAATGTAGTCCATGGCCTCTTTATAAAATTTCTAAAAAGGTTCCATAGATGTATTTTCTCAAATAGAGGTTATAACTTCTAATTATATACTATTCCATGATGATATCTTTGAGCTTTAACATATCTTAAATTAAAATTATCTTTTATATAAGTTTTTTTTTTAACTCATGTTAACAAAAAAAATAATATGATTCAGTTAAAAAAAAAAACTGATATTTTTAATTGTTGATTTTTATCAACCCTGATGCTGAATTTCTTTACTACAGCTCCCAAATTTTAGAATGACTGTGGTGCAAATATTTTATATCTGTAATAACTTACAGAAACTCTTCAGGAGAAATGGAGGTTTTGGCAACAATTGGAGCTTTTGGCACCTGAGAACTGGCAGTGGTCACACCTTCATCTGACTGTCACCTCTAGGCTGGTCTGGAAGGGTGGGCCAGAAAGGCCTTCAGAGAGAGGGATGTGTGTTGAAAAGGGAAGGTGTGAGGTGCAAGGATACATAAAATAGTGAGAGGGGGAAGGGAAGACAGGGAAGAATGATGAGGAGGAGATGGTAAGGGAGCACGAAGTGAATGTGGAGCATGTCATGTCTGGTTGCATAATAACAAAATAAAACCTTTCCCCTTTTCTTCTTGTTTTAAACAGTGCTATCATGACTGGATCCTACAACAATTTCTTCCGAATGTTTGACCGAAACACACGGCGGGATATTACATTAGAAGCATCAAGGGAGAGTAGCAAACCTCGTGCCATCCTAAAGCCACGCAAAGTGTGTACAGGTGGTAAGAGAAAGAAAGACGAGATAAGTGTTGACAGTCTGGACTTCAACAAGAAGATCCTTCATACAGCATGGCACCCCACAGAAAACATCATTGCTGTAGCTGCCACCAATAACTTGTATATATTCCAGGACAAAATTAACTAAAAAGATGACTTAATTGAGGACAAAGTCGTCGTCTTGCATAGTTAAGCTCAGTTGTTTATCTGTAAAAGAGAAGGCCTTGTTGTCCTACCAGTAAAGAACATTGATGCACTTACTTCCCTTTATAGATAAAGGAGAAAACCTGGCCTGGTTTTGAGTTTGTGGTGTAGTTCTGCCTTCACTGGAGGGTTGGGGAGTGGAATGCAAATTGCAGTTTTCTAAAAGAAAAAGCCCTCTTGAAGCAGAATTGATGGACAGTGCTCAATAAAGGCCAATACTCAAAACAAATGTATTTATTTAAGTCTGAGCCTTCCTTTCCAGTTTATAGACCAAAAATTTAACACCCAAGAGGAAAAATTGTCATAAATGTAATTTCTATCTCTCTCGCTCTTTCTCTGCTGTAATATTTGGGCCTTTGAAAACATATATTGTGCTTTATGCCTGTAAACATTCCTCCTCTGGCCTTTATCTAGGCTTAGGTGTTTTTACCTTTGAGCACTTAGGTAGGTCTTGAGTTGGGTTCGTAGACAGGTTCCATGAATATTTACTCACCAACTGTATCTATAACCACACCTTCTGGTGTAAACCACTTAATAAAAATAACAAACTATAAAAAGTGTTTTTAAATCTGAAAGTATGTATTCAGTCTTTTATTTTTTTATTGCATGTATTGAGATTGTGCAAAATAATTCTAATGGGGAATTTGACAATGTTTGTCCCAAAACTTGGGTTTTTTTGACAGCCTGGTATAAACTGTTTTGTGTAGTATGAAATATTTCAAATTCTAAATTTAGTTTCCACAAAATTGTCATTAAGTTGTGTTGGATTTCTGTAAAGTTACATCTGTATACACAAACTAGGGGATTTGAGAAGGTTGGTATAAAAACTTCTGCAGCCCAAAAGAGAGAAACTACTTTGCACAGAAGGGAATATACAATAAAACATTGAATAAAATTTCTGCTTTGACAATATAAAATCTATTTTTAACTAATGCCTCTCAGATGTTTGACACAGAGACGTACCTTATGTGCATTACTTTTTTTATATTTTTAGTGACTTGTTTTGGAAAAATACACTTTTACTTTAAATAGTAAATTTGGCATAATTAAATATATTTAGAATTTCACGTTGCAATTCAAACCAGCAAATAAAACTGACTTGATTATACCAAGCAGCAGCACAACTAAAGTTTTAACATACTCTGTCACTTGACACCAGGTGATCAGGATATAGTGAAACTATGAACTGATGCAAAATGCATTTGTCATAGCATCTCTGTTCCTGTGGACATCAGGGTTAAAAAATAATTTTTAAGCTTTGGGTATTTTTTTCCAAAAGGGCATAAACTCATCCAGTGTTCTTTACCCCAACTAAATGCGGGTGTAAAATGTGCCAGAAGAAATGATGGCATATTTTAATAGAATTGAGTACCAAGATATGCAAGGAATGCAAAATAAGGTCTTTTAGTTAATTAGACCCTTGAATTTCCCTCATGAAATACAGAAGTGTGGTTTACACTCCGTTTTATTAAAATGAAGGTGCATTATGATTACTAAATCAGATATGGATATGCAAGAGAAATGTCACTGTTCCTACCCTCTCAATTAATGTCCATAGAGTGCCACTCTTGTTCATAATAAGCTAGTAAATACAACTAACTTTGGGGTTCTACAAATAAAGTTTAAATAAAAAAAAAATCTTATACTGTATATTGGTTGTGACACTATTTGCAGATCTTGAAATGTGGAACTTCTAGGTCATTTAAGCATTATATTTGACCTTTGTTCCTAAAATACATAATAGAGCTAATACAATGGGATTGTATATACTTGTTCAATTATTTTGACCAAAAAGTTTAATAAATTTTAAATGTTTACTTGAACTTGCTCTGTGTAGTCTGACACCTTCCTTATTTTTATCTTTTGAAATTAAAATGCCACCCAAATTCCCCAGAGATTCCACATAGATGCCATATCGGCTTTTTGCTGCATTCATTTGGTTATTTCCCTTTTCCAAATAAGCATAGTAAATTAATATAGATATCTAACAGCCCAAATGCTGCATTTTTGCAGCATTGGGTAGACCAATTTATTTTCCAATGAGCAAAGTAAAATATGTTTAAATGTTTAGAAAGTCAGACCCATAATTCAGAAATCCATCTCACCATGTCTTGTTTATTGTAGAGCTATTATAATTAGGGACTGGTAAAGTCCAACCCCTTGGCTTAGGTTACAAAAATCTGCTGGCAGAGCTATATATACATTAGGAATCTGAAAAGATTTCACAGTGTAGCCAACATTGCACTGCTAGCAAAAACCATGGTGTGATTCCAGGTTTCCTACTGAGCTTCTGCTAGGGAGAGCCTATATAATGTTGGTGTCATCATAGTTTCCTAAAGTGGTAGTAGTCATCACTGTTAGATGGCCTAAGTAACCGTAGGTGAAAAATGGACGGAAATTGAAAGGATTTTAATGAGATTGGATAGCTAGTTATTTAATAAAAACTAGGTACATTTACTTGCATGATTTTGCAGCTAAACAGCTAATAACGGTTCCTGAAAATCTTTCACTGTGTACCTCACTTAGCCAGTCTTTCTGGTAATTTTTTACTGGTGGATGGAATTCTCACTCAAATTTTCAGATGTTCACACAGAAATGAGATCATTGAGAGATCAATTAAATCAGTTAACAATTCTGAATGGGTTCAGGGTCACCTGTTGGAAACAATCTAGCTGCCTATTGGTAGATAAATTAACAGTAGAAGATAAAGCTATGGAGCTAGGCACTAACAGACTTCTATATCTACTTCTGTATTTCCTGTGAAACTGAGTACATATTTAATGGAAAGCACTTTACTTGCTTGTAGATTAGAATGTAATTTCTCAAAATAAATTGAAGTATTGTTTGTTCAGTGTGCTATTTTAGAATTCAGAAAATTTGGTTATATGCAGATAAGTGAATTGTAAAACTGGCGGTACTGGTGCTTTCCATTGATAGGGCACTTTAAGGTAGGAATGGGGGAGATTTGGAGGGAGTGGGGAGACCTGCTTTAAACTGTTGGCAAAATGAAATGACATGCTGATGGATCTAGCAATGTTTAGTGGCTAGGTTAATAGCATGAAAAGTTTTACAGAGGGCCTAATGTGCTAAATGTTTTTTTCAGGTATAGTTTATGAAATTCTCAAAACTAATTGTTTGGTTTAAGTGCTATATAAAATACAAGGTATATATAATACTATTTTGTGTGTTTTTTTCCCTTGACTTCCAGTTAAGATATCTGTAATTCATACTGATGTGCTGCAGATGAATTGTACTAGAACATTAACATGTGTCTCTTTAGCATTCCTGTGAAAATGAGAAAAGTGTGAAAACATATTTTCCCTTCACAGACTCTTTCCTCATTCATCCCTAATGAATCATACCTCTTGCTTGCAAATTTAGGAAGCAGTCCACTGTGGTTGTTGGGAACTATAGTATGCAGCCTTTTATGAAGACCACCCAGCTTTTTTCCCTTCTAGCAGTGAAATGATTGGTGAGTCGATTTTTTTAATGATTATTTTGTTTTGTCATTTTAAGTATATTAGTATTGGTTAACTTTCTAGGTCCCTTCCCTCTCTCTTAAAGCTAAGAATTTTTAGAGTATTGAGGCTGCAACCTTCTGGCTTCTCAGTTGTATGCTCCTCTTGAACAGTCTGTCTTTATCCTCTCAATATAGCAATAGAGAGGAATCTTGTAAATGTGAACTCAGGTCCAAAAGACATTGCAGGTGATTTTTCAGGAGCCCGAGAAACAGTTACTTCACAAGCCACGGACCTTTGTTTTTCATGGACATGGAGAACTGCTTTGGATACTGTGTAGGCTACTGCCTTGTCCCTGAAACGTGTGGCTCCTACAAGCAGCAAAACCAGTAGCAGAGAACTCTTCACAACCTATTCAAGAACCAAGGTTGGTAAAGTCCAGAAGCTCCAGTTACTCAAAATGCAGAAGCAAACGTGGTAATGCAACGATTTGTATTGCAAAGGGCAAGTAAAAAATGTAAAAAACCATTTTCTTAATTACCTTCTCATCTTAAAAATATACTAGGACTTTTCTTCCAGAGGCTATTACCGTGCTGTGTGAAACTGTCTTGGGCTGCAGTGCAATAGAAATTGTGCCTGTCAAATTTTCAGCCCAGAAACCTTTGCTGATGAGGAAAAGACATCTTTTCCACTCTAAAAGCTAGCTTTTGTGCAGAAAGTTAAGGAGTGGTCTTACTTGAACTGAGACAAGTAAGAACTCCATTCCCCTGCATCTAGGGATTAGAGGGAGGTGAGCAAGAGATCCTCCTTCCATATTCAGAATGATTCCTATGTTGCTGCATAAAGCCCTAGCATTTGGTTTCTTCTGGAGTGGTTATATAGCTATCAGCCAACCAAGGAGAACAAGCAAGCAATCTTTCAAGCTTCTGAGGCCATCTAGCAGCTGGCCCTAGACTCAAGGATTTGTACTCTTTGGTTATAAGACAGTGGTTGTCAAACAGAATGCCACAGCACCCGTATTACTAGCACGAGAAAAACCCAGTGATTTCAGACAAGATTACAGTGTCAAAAACTAACCTGTGGTCTTTCTGAATTCTTTGCAACAGTAATTTGGTTTCCCTTAGTCCAAGACTTAAAGAAGTCATTGCAGGATTAGCCCTTCCATTGAAAGACACTGTAAAGCCTTCACTCAGACTGAGGACATGCCACAGAATTTCAGAGTTAACTGTAGCCAAACAATTCCTTCTCAACAGAAATGGATCAATTTGTAACTGGCCAGCTGTGAGAGAATACTCTCTCCTACCAGTTGTTAAAATCTTTGCAGAGTTATCCAGGTGTCAAACACATTTTATTTGGCCTACCATATTTACGGATATGATTTGCAAAGACCTACTCTCAAATCAACTTTCCTTATAGTGGTACTCCATAGCCTGTTATTTCCATAGCTGTTGACATGAGGGTCAAAGCCCAAGTTTGGTTTCCCAAAACGTGCCTTCAGAAATTCCTGAGAAGTTGAACCACTTCGAGGTACGACATGATGCAATATTGGGTGATATTCCTGGATCCCATCTAAATGACCATTGTCAGTTCATTTGTACTTACTGGCCAAAAACTCACCCTATTTTCATGTTAGACAAATGATTCTCCACCAGGATCCTGCAATATCCCAGGGTAACTGCGAGATCCCTTTAAGGGTGCTCTGGGACACTGCACAATATTCATGTTGATGTGCAACCACCTATACATTATTTCTCAAGATAAACCCAGAGACTTCAAATAGGATTTCACATAGCATCAAAAACTTTAAGACCTGTTGTAGTCTTTGAATTCTTTGCAACACAAGAATTTCTCTAAATATTTTTCCAAGAAATGAGTGAATACTCAGGGAATTTTCCAAGGGGTGATTTGAGTCTAAAAAGTTTGAGAACCACTGCACTATGTCCTCATATACACACCATGAAAGCTAGTAAAGAAAGGCAGAGTATACGTGGAAGACAAAGTTGCAGAATCTCAGAATCTGCATCTGCTTAGGTCTCTTCAACAGTCCTATCAGTGGAATGTTTAATCAAAACATTGTTTTTCTGGAAGATGAAGTAACTGTCTGCATGCATTGCTTTTAGTCGCAGGTAGTCACAGGGCTTACTATCCAGCCTCCAAATGCCTAAGGGGCTGTTTCAGGGTGTCGGTTGTAGCTGCGTTGGTCTAAGGGCATAGGCAAACACAGCTCTTCGGGTAAATGCAGTATCTTTTATTAACTGACTCAAATAGTTGGAAAAATTCTTCTTAGCAAGCTTTCAGGCATAAACCCTTTATCAGGCAGAGGAAGCATCTGTAGATGGTCTGTGCTGTTCCTGGACGGAGTAGGAAAGCAGCCAGAAGCCAGTACGAATGCAAGAAACCCAGTCAGTTAAAATGTAAATTGAGGTGGTCAGTAGAGAGACAGGTGGAGGGAGGAAGGGGTAATAAATGTAGCTGTAGACAAAGGATAAGACAGACAAGATATGGGGGGGGGGAAGGGAACCATCAGCCAAGGCCATCCCCCATGTGTAAGGCCTGAGTAGCAAGGGTCGTGCTTATGAACTGATTGCTGATACAGGGTTTGGGGCATTAGTTGCATTGTAGTGTTGCACCTGGAAGTCATCAGAAAAGCAGCTGCGACATATCCTGAAAGGGAAGGGAGATGGCTCTTCAGGCAGGGCTCAGGACTGACTAGGAAGGGAAGCTTGGGAACTGAGCAAGAAAAATGCTGCCTCCTAATGGCTTTGGGGAAACAGCTCTGAACAGTCCTTGTAAATGAATGCAGTTGTACCAAAGGAATACCCGAGTTGTATAATCAGTTCTCTTCATAACTGCCAAAGCCTTGAATATCAGCTAACTGCTTGGGATAAACTAGGCAACAATATAAAAAAGAGTCAGACCAATCGATCCATTGACTACAGGTTGTGACAAGAACCAGTACCACTTACTTAGAAAAATTGCAATAAACTAAACTGTGGACAGTAGTAGTGCTCACAGGAAAATTTATTTGCCATTAGAGGTTTGTTTATGAGTGAAGCTTAAGTGCTTTACTGAAGTGACCTAGAAATCAGAGCTCCTCTGTGGCTGTCCCAGGAAAAGACAATTATCTGTTTTTCAAGGTTTATATTAAGGATGCAAGGAAGAGGAGAGGGGAGAAATGAAGTTCCCTTCCAGGCCCCCAGTGGCCCAGATGGCACTTTGAATAGCCAGAGAGACTACATTGCATCTACAAAAAATGCCAGATCTCTTAAATCACAGACACTTACTGCATCCAGACCTGCATGACCAACGCATAACAGTATGGATGTGGTCTTGTTAAGAAAATTAATACATCTGGAAACTTCTGTACAAGGTGAGTAGTTCTTCTACAGCTATTGGAATATGCTTCCCAACATTTTGTTCTGAACAAATATCTTTGGAAGGGTGTGGCTGGACCAGACTATGGTTTAGTTATATATTTCTGGTTTAAACGTATTCATATTGTAATAATTTTGCATGCCTCACCTTCCCTGACTAGTCTGTACACTGGGAAATTGTATTTGGAATTGGAGCTGTGGAGATTAAATCAGCATTAGTCTCTTAAGGAACTTATACAGGAACTCAATGCCAGCTCGGATGCATTCTACTTGGAACACGTCGGAACAGACTCAATTAATCACGTCTGCTGGAAGACTCCAATTAGAATGCTCCAGCAGCCTCAGCGTCGCATGTATTCAGCGTCCCTGCATTTCAAAATAGTGGTGGGGCACTTTACCTAAAGTTTGTTGAATGAGTTTTAATTGAGGTGCCCCCACTGCCATTTTGAAGGGCGGGGTGCTGAATACACAAGATGCTGGGGCTGTTCTAATTAGAGCAGTTCTTGGGAGTCCAAGAGCCACTCTAATTAAAACACATCCCCTCCCCCCCCAGCACATGTAAAGATGCTCTTAAATCTTCAGTTTAAGCTAGCACAAGCTCCAGTATCTTTTTTATGAAGGCCAATAACCAGGTCATCAGATGCCTGTAGCTGTGCTATCACTGAGGGCTGCTTTCACACCACTGCTTCTGTACAATCACAAATGGACTCTTCAGTCTTGAAGGTCATTTGCCACCTACTGTCTCATCAGCTTCCTGGTGGCAGGTGCAATGCATGAGAGTCCCTGCAAATGCAGACACTGACCTATATCTCCTGATAGCTTCTATAGTCATAAAAGTCTTTGGCACCCTGGTGAGCTCCAGTGGCTGCTCATAAACGCAATCTGATCTTTAGCACCTAGCTGCCTGGACCTTTTTTTGAGAATTAGGTGGTGTCACTGCTCCAATCTTAAAGGAATGCAAGCCAAAATGTCCAGTATACTGGAGTAGGCTAATTTTTTCCCCTCTACCTGCCACAAAATTATACTTGGTTGAGTATCTGCCAACCTCATGCACAGGTTTGGGCCCAGTTCCTAATCCTATATACTGAGGAACACTTAGACACCATTCTGGGGCCATAATTGTTTACCTGCATGTTCCCTTAACTCAGTCATAGCCCCTTTTCCTGTGTAGTCGGTTTCTGAATACCTGGTTCAGTGACATTCATTAGAAAAAACTACACATCCACTCCTCTTATGTGCCTGCAGCTATCCCATGCTGCCTGTGCCACAAGCTTACTAATCTTGAAAATGCTTAAAAAAAAAAACCTGACAAATATCACTTTGAATCGAGCTCTCTCTGTTCCACATATGCACACTCCTGAGTAATGTTGCCAGCAACCCCACTAGAATCTGAGTGATTGTAGAGTATCTATCAACTTTCCTTTATCCATCATATCTAGGCTCCCTCACAAAGTGTTTCCTTAATAAGAATTCCCTACCAGAGCTAATAGGTCCTGCAAGCCTATAACCAACTCCCAGGGCAGCCAAGTGCTCTGAAATTGCAGGTGAAACCCATCCATAGGACACCAGAAATACTGCAGGGATGTGCCAGATGTCCTGGAGTTTGTCCTGTATGTCTAGTGTGCAGAGCTGGCTGCACTTTTTCCAGTTTCAGGAGGCAGCCTAGTGGAATACAGCAGCATGCCTGAGAGTGGGCATTCCCCCCACACCCTGACCAAGCATAGGTCAGATGGCTCAAAGCCAACCTGACCCATAACATGGTTCCAGAGTGCAGGGCTTAGCTCTCCATCCTGACCCCTCTCCCTGCCAGGAGTTTGGGGGATGCAGAGCCAAGCCCCTGATTCTTAGGTCTTCCAGACATGGGGGTGCCCTTGCCTGCGTTAGGCTATCTGACACGGTAGGTAAGCTCAGACCATTCAACAGCGGTTCTTACCCAGTAAATAAATTATGGAAGAGTGCTAAAAATCCTGAGAACCACTGATCTTAATGAATCAGAAAATACAGTTTACCCCTGCAACTGCTCTTAATCTAGGAGTAAAAAAGGATGTGGAAATGAAGCAACAAAAAAAAGCAAAAACTGGTGGTGCCATGTGTGTACCAGTTACTTTTTGTTCCTTTTAGTTGCAAGCACCTCTGTGGCATAGAACCCAACACTGCCTTGGGTTGCCAGACCCTGAATTCACTTCGGCAACATAGTTGGGCTAAAAAGATTTTCAACCACACTTATTGTACTGTAAGACTCTTTACAGACTGACATTTTCCATTCACAAGCAGCACACTACCACATCAATACGTTCTTCTGTAGGAGGGTTTTCTTTGCTGCTGTTATGAAATAAGAGAATGAAGCAAAATACATTGCCTCACTTTTTATTAATGGTTGGTGCTTTCATACAATCAATACATAACAGTATTTAACTGAATGTTACCTCAGTGGTACCAGAAAATGCATTCAACAACACCTGTTAAACTTTTTAAAAATACCACTCTAATTAGGTGTCAGAATCTATTTAAATATAAGGAACTTTAATGCACTACATTCTTTAACATTAAAGCAAATCAAGAACTGTCAATTTAACACCACTGGAAAAGTGGTTTTAAAGAACACTGGCTACATAAAATGCAATATGTACATACATTCATGCAAGCTGACTGGGACTACGAGAAAAAGTACCGTTGCAAGATATAGGTTTATTTGCTGTTGTCTACCAAAAATAAGAGACTTATTGGCTTACACCTCCTTTAAAAGCACCCAAAATAATTGGTGCTAAGTTATTACACAAAAATGCATTGATTGTTTTATTTGGGGGGTGCGGGGGGGCTTCTTGGGGACATTTATTTGACAGCTATTCAAATCTCAAAGTATCCTCAGTAAGTCAGGGTCAGGGTAATAAAAAGTGGTTTAATTCTATCCTAACTTTGGCTTTGGAATTACCTTAGGGGCACTGGCACTCCCTTTCAAAAACCTCAACTGGGGTTTTAATAATTAATGAAATTGTGTCAGGTTTTAGGTTCTCAGTTGCATCTATTTTCAGCGATTTACTTTTTGATGGGGAAGGCTATTTAGAAGCCAAAGAAATCTGATTAATCTCCTGTTGAGAAGATTAATAAAATGTAATGAAATGCAGTACATTAGGCCCTCATCCTCCTAGTACTGCACGTGCTTGACTTCATACAGTTGATGAGTTCCAATGACCTTGACCAAACTGCTCTTAAGGAAGGTTAAGCACGTGTGTAACTGCAGTATTTGGCCCACGGGTTTAATATCACTGTTTTCCTTTGCAGCAGTAGATTATTCCTCTAGCTGTGATACTCCATCAAGGGTACAGCATGAACACTATTATATTATAGGGTGCTCACTGTTAATTCATAAATGGAGGCATTACAAAAAGCCATATTAATGTCAGTTCCATTCCAAGTACAAAAAAAGTCCTGACTTCCCCAAAAAAATGATAAAACCAAAGTAAAAAACAAATTTATTTTTAAATGATGATACTGCAAGCAGATGAAAGCAATGTGTATTGAGCTGGTTCAGACAGCGTGTGTTCATTCTGCACTATGGGGGTTGGACTAGATGACCTCCTGAGGTCCCTTCCAACCTTTATTGTCTATGATTATAAATTTTACTTTTTTTTTTCCCCAATACTGATTAATTAGATGTAAATATCTGCAAAGTATTTAAAAGAACAGCACATACCATAAAAATAACCTTGACACTATCAAAGATTCAGCTTTCAGAAATTATTTTTCAACACTGGGGGAAAAGAAGATGGTGAACCCATTCTGAATCCACAAGAAAATATTTTATTTAAATAGATAAATCCTCCAAAGAATATGGCAAAGATTCTTTTTGTCCATTTCACTAAATGAAGATAAAACACCCGAATTAAAACAGGTTCTGTAAGTACAAATAAACACAGAAACAAACATGCTGCATGCTTTGGATCCATATAGGAACAAAACCAGCTGAAAAGGTAAACAGATCGTTTCCTCTTTTTCACAAATTGAAAATAAAAAAAGTTGTATTGTGCAAGAAGACACAGCAATGGGAACTTTAATTAAATTTGAAAATAAGAACAGCAACTGAAAAAGGAAATGATTCATTAGGCACGAGGGCCTAAATTTTAATTCAGACTTGTTGTGGACCAGACTGCAAACTTCACAATTTAAAATTTACTTTAAAATTTATAGAAGCTGAGCATCTAATGCGTCTTAACATTTCATGTCTGTTTTGTGTAAAATAGACAAATGACATGTTAAGTAAATGATGTGTCCCCTCAAATGAACCAACAACATTCTCCAAAATATTGTATGTAATGCCACAGCTTTTGGACTAATCCCCGATTGTCACGATTACTTTAATAATGGCAATATTTACTTTACAAAGTATAAAGAAACAGTACTTTGGATGGATGATTAGCTACATGACAGTCAGTACTATATATAAAAGCTAAGGTTCTTAACACTGAGTTCTTCAATTTTCAACAATGCCTCCTCTACATTACAGTAGATGTTAATCAGTCTGAAGCATGCTTAATGATCTAAAAATCATTGGCTATTTATAATTGGTTTCAGTGTCTCTTCTCCCACTCTACTACTAAACTAGGAACACAACATTTTACAAAACAAATGCACACAGGTTATGTAACCTTTACAAATTCAGAAGTTTCTGTGATTCACTGTTTTGTATTCCCAGATGGGTATCCCTGCTGCTTTGAGACCAAATTTCACCATCCTTTTAAAATGTGCTGGTTGAAGTTGTGGTTGTCAACCGTCTTCCAATGTAAATCCTTGAGTAGAAAATATTTGTCAGTGAGTGTTGCATTTAATTTTTAAAAGAATGTATAGTACAGCAAGAATAATATTTTCCTCATCAAGTTACCAGCTATGTAATTTATGGTGGGAGCAATAGTACCTGCTAGAATTAAGACTGCAAAACAGTTTGCACTTAGAACCCCAGATTTCTGTTGTTTATGTCTTTGCATAGCTTTGTCCTGTAATGAACCCCTGATTTTAAGATGCAGAATAAATAGTTCTTCAGTGGCAGCCAAGCCCATTCAATTTCAATAGTGGAAAAGTCAGAGAGAAGTGAGAGAAAGATCAGAAAGAGCTTCTGAAGCTATATAAAGTTGGTTATTAAAATCCATTTTCCCTCCCCCAAAGTTGTTATCCACATTTTCTCATTTGCTTCTAAACATCTCATTGATAATGTCTATCTGAGACACCTTTTAACATCTGATAATTCATTTTTCAAAGTACGTTTTCACTGCTGTTCCAGATTATCTTTGTTATATTGTTTGCCTTTCTCATTCTGCAGAAATGACCACTTGGAGAGACTACCATTTTGACCTCCGTTAAACTTAGCATTTTATAAAGAAGCTGCAAGATGTGATTTTTTTTTTTTTTTTTTAGTAGTCTGTCCTTCATTTGGCTAGAAAGTTCCAAGGTCACAGCAATGCTGAAAAACCACGTAAGAAGTACGGGCAGTGTTAGGATTCCCCTCTCTTTTTGTAAAAGACACGGACTAGATTTTTCTTATCAAGTCTCATGCAGTTAACACAGCCATGCTTTATTTCAATTTATACAGTCAACTCTGTGGACTAATTTTATGTCAACTTTCAACATATATTTAAGATTAGGAATAAAGTAATGAATGAGATCTAGGATTTGGACAGGATAGTTAATTGTACCCACAGAGCTCCAGAAGCCTGTGTCCCTTTGAAATTAAGGGACAAGTAGTTCAATCATGCCATAACCACTGTGTTGCATGTCTAAACTGAAGGAGGGAAGGGAAATATTGTCAGGGAAAGAATTCTTAGAATAGTATCAGTAGCACTGGCATACTTAAGTTACTGAGTCTAGCTGTGATGCCATGTTCAACAGTTTTACAGGGGGGCAGCTCATTTAATTTCCTTGCTAATTTAGTGGCGTGAGATGAGATGAAGGCCTGTCACCTTGTGCAAGGAACAAGTTTTACTTTGAGTTATTTAAAATACTCTCTCCCCAAAATATATGGCACTCATTTCTCTGCCCCTTAGAACTCGGCTGTGGGAAGAAGATAAGAGGGACTGCTGGGAAACACAAACTGGTCTTCCCTATTAGCCCTGCAGAGAAAGACATGATAGTCCAGAATTGCATCTTTCCCTTTACGGAGCTACTTCTGTATCGTTGCTGAAGTTCTTACTAGTGCATGGAGCCTCATTATGGATGGGCCTGGCTCTCACACAAGACTCCTTGACCTCTGTATTGACCCTTAGGAATTTGACAGGCTTAGGAAACAGACCCTAAAGGCAAACCTCAGCCTGACTGGAATAAGTGAAGGCTAATCTCTTTTTCGTAGTTTCTCTCTTGTGGGTAGTGGTGGTAGAGAGGAAGATTCAACCCAATGCTGACAAACAACCCCATTGTTGGATAAGATCACGTGATTCTTAAATAATATAAAATCCACCACTGTATCCCCTTTAAAATTGGTTTCTAGGTGAAAATTCACCCTTCAAAACAGAACAGAGTAGCATACATGTATACACAACTCCTAACTCCAGTGTCTGATGCATTTCTAAGCAGGTCTTCTGGGAATGAGAAAAGCATAAGGAAATTGGTTTATACAGCAGTGCTACAAGCAAACAGATAGGAAACCAAATAAATCAGGCCACTGATGATTTTTGGTCATATTCTGCTTTTTCCTCTGCAATAAAATAGCTCTAAATTAGTGGGTATCGGTTACTGACTGATTGGTCACTGTAAATCTATGCTGAAAGAACTGTGCTGTTTAAATTAAGACTGAGAAGCTAGAATGACACTGTTCAGAGAGGTCAATTTTTAAATTAAAAACTTACCCTAGGCCTATAGCAAGCAAGTGAGAGAGAAGCAAAGATGGAAGGAAAACCTTTAAAAACTCTGCTGAGAATATGCCCCCTTTCTTCATCACACTGGTGTTTCTCATGCTGAGAGTGGCAGTTCGACGAGGGTGTTTAAAGAGGAATTCCCTAGTTTGGGGGAGCAGAAGAAGAACAAATATTAAATAAATAAATATTTCTCTCTAAGAAAATAAAAGCACTAGTAAAAGCAGTTTGTTGCTAAGGATACTCACTTTGGTGGGATGTTCTCAGGCCTGCTGGACCAATCCCATATCCAATCTGAATTTTTCTTCAAGAGTCTTTCTACTTCTCTCCTCCTTTCAAGAAAATCTTCTTCAGACTAAAACAGAAAATCATCCTCAAAACAGGGCACTGGACTGTTCTAGGACTTTGCAACTAACAAAAACCACCCTTCTAGAAACTGAAGCAACTTTCTGAACTGTTTTTCGCTAACAATCTAGCATTGTCTAAGTAATGTCAGCTCACATGATACCTTCACAATTCAGCTCTACCATTGCTTTCCCCCATGCTAATTCCCTAATGTGCATGTAGTGTTCATGTGTTCCAAAAAATCTTACAGTCTATCGCTTCCTTTTATATCAAGTATCTGCCTCAGGCTGGACCCTCTTTAGAAAACTTCAGTCTAAGTGATTCAGCTACTTCTGAGAACAAAGCCAAGGAAAAATGCATAATTTTTCCCTGTGTTAAAAAAGGTCTGGTGACTTGAAAGAAAAAAATCTGGCACTTCCCTGCTCCGAAGTAGTTTTGAAACTGAACAGAAGTGAGGTCTTTTCATCAGGGATGTGCCTTTTGCCAATTGATATCTGGCCAAGATAAAAGTTTATGAATAAAACTCAGTTCACACTTGCTCATATAGAAACTTAATAGAAAGTTCAGCAGCTAAAGTCTCCTCAGAACATGCTGAACATGTTACAGGCAGGGAGGGATGAGTTGGATTTCCCCACAAATGCTGCTAAGTGCTATGGTAGGTCTTGGGAGAGCATTAGTACTGAAAGCAGGGATCTTGTGTCTCCTGCTCCCTAAATGTCTCCTACGAGGTTGAGACAATAGTAGAAGCTGCCTTATGGGATGCAGAGGTGATGATACAAGGCAGGAGAAGTAGACTACATGGATGCCAGGAAGGGAAACCGAGGGCCACTGGAATGAAAGAACTTCAGTACACAACTGAAAGCCAGGTGGGGGAAAATACAGGGACCAACAAGAGGAAGGTAGAAACTGAGACTATCTGGGGGGAAAAAAAAGACAGAGCCAGGATGAGGAATCTAAATAGTGGAGCCTTGGATAGAGGAGAAAAGAAGAACTTGAACCTGCCGAGAACAAGCCTCTAAGTATGAGACCACAGCACCCTCCAGATCTTGAAATAGAACCCAGGATTTCTGAATGTCATCATTCCTCTTCTGTCAGCAACTATCAGTGAAACTCTAAGGGGCTTGAAATATTTCAAGCCCCTTAATGCTGGGTCCGTACACAGAATGGCATCCTACCCATGGCTTACATGGTGAATCCAAAAGTTTCAGCAGGGCTGCTTGCCCACGTGGGTGTTGATGTGATATAGCATATGGAACTTTTTCTTTCAGTTTGCTTTTTTTTAGGAAATTACATATCCATAAACTGTTAAAAGAACATAATGTTTGCGAAGTCAGACGTGCAAAAGTTAGGAAATGCCAGAACGAAGGTTGTGTTTGCTTCTGCATGATACAGCATTATTACATGATCAGGGCCTAGTTTTTCAAACGTCTGCTGCCTCTTGCTACTGCACAGGATGGATGTATCTAGAGATGCAGAAGGAAAGGAAAGGTGTCTTTATGATCTGTGCTTTATTTGTTGCTGAAAATACAAGGTGTGAAAGAAATGAGATGGGAATACAGGAAGAAAGGATTAAGATAACATGGTTAAAATAACAGAATGCTGCCCTAAAGAACTCTATCTGCTGCCACTTCAAGGGTTCCTGCGTAAAGTAAGTTAAGTCACTTCAGCCAACTTTTCAGAGAGTATTGCATAACACTCTGCATCACTGATTTCTGTTGTAGAGAACTGATCTCCCAAGACTCTTCATCCATTGCCACTTGACAACAGGACAGAAATACTGCAGGTCCAAACATACCCGTCTCCACTGAAGCACTCGCACTTTTATCTAAGAACTACTTCACAGAGATTTTTTTTCCCACAAAATAACTAGTAAAGAAACTAAAGAAGCTGTGGAGACCTATGCTTCTAGCCTCCTTACAGCAAAGTGACAATAAAAAGACTTAAATATGAAGAAGTAGACTCAAAACATACATCTGTATTATATTTTTCATCTTAATCTTCTAGTTCCTAGCACTCTTCACAAATATAACAGTAATATGCAAAAATGGTTCAAAGAATAAGGGGTAAATTATCAAAGCAATATGCAAGAACTTAAATTGTCATTTCCAGTGAATAGGAATCACATAGCTAAATACCACTTTGTTGCTTCTAAAATGTACCTCTGAGGCTAGAATGTCTGCTAGACAGAAGCAAAACCTTTGAGGAATGCTACACTTTTTCAAAATTTGAAATTCACTCATTGTGAGCTGTTATTTAAAAACAAAACTACCCCTAATTATCTGAATCTGTGAAATACATAGGGCTGACAATCACAAGAACAGGACAAAACTTCTGCACTTGGAAGATTTCTGCATGACATTAGTGACTAGCAGTAGGCCTGTGTATATTGTCTTCCATGTTTGCATCACAAAATCTTTAATAGGTTTGAGGACTTCAGTCCCTTAGGCCTCTTTGAAAATCCCTTCTCATGTCTACAAAATGCCTATGCAAATGAGTGATGTAGAACTGTCCATACAAGGAGCACGATCTTAGACTCAAAGGGATCACTGCCTAGTATAAAGTTACACAGCTGTTTTAGTTTTTCCAGGCTCAGTCTTGTATTTTCCAATACTAGTCTTCCAACTGTGACAATCACTGAATAAGCAAGCTTTTACCTGAGAGCTACTCTTTTCTCCACTGCTGTGACTCTCCATCTCAGAAACTTTGTTAATGTCATGAGGTGTCTGGGACCGAGGAGGGCTTTATAAAGAGAAGCACAAATAGAAAACGGTTTCATTAAATTATCTGTGCCGGTAGCATCTACAGGGTGAACTAAAAGTTAAAAAGCAACATCTGCTGGACAGCTGCAGATTCTTCTTACAATCTGTCACAGCATGGGCAGCAAGTGCATACTGTAGGTGTGACTGCTACTCTGCCAGAATGGCACTGCCATTGCCTGACTATTTAGGATGGCAGCCGTCTCACACTTCTCCAGGCTGTGAAAGCATCACATTCCTTTTTACTAAACAGGAATTTGGCCATTAAATAATGCATCAGTTGCAAAGTGCAACTGATGACCTTCCCCTGCAAAGTCAGTGAGCCCCAGCCTGAGAAGCCACTGTTGCAAGGTGTAGGAAATCTTCCATGGTCCTTCCCTTTATCATTTCTTCATAGTTTCTGGATGGACTACTATCCCATACAGCACCAGTCAGTAACCTTTTGCAGTGGCAGCCTGGACTAATCTGGTTTAGGTCTGTAGTAAGCATAAGCTAGGACACATTCACTGCTGCCACTGCCACTTCTCCCTGTTCCCTGACCATGGCATGGACAGTCTGCCAGGCCTGCAGACTAGATCCAATGGCTCTGTGCCAGGATCTGGCCCACAGGTAGTAGACTGCTAATTCCTGCCATATACTGTTCCAGTTTGTACCCATTAAAAAAAAAAATCTGTTCACTGTGGACTTTTTATATATCTGTGTATATATATATAATATATGTATTTGTATGTAAATACAGCTGTATGTTTATACAGGTCTGTCTCTAACATACAAATACACTTGGAAAAGTACCTTATAGTAATCCCTTATAATAATGTATTTATTTACCTGTCACAACGTGAGCTCTCTCTTGAACTGCTCCTTCCAGATTCATGCTGGGCATCTAGGAGAATTTTCTCCATGTCACCATTGTAAATAGAAAGAGAGGCCGGTACTTGCTCTTGAGTGGTTGGTTGGATAGTATTACTATTGCCATTGCCATTACCATTGCCGTTGCTGCTGAAGTGCAGTTCCACCCAGGATCCTGCTTGGCACAATTAAAAATAAAACTGTAATAAGCCACAGATAAATATTGAAGGCTAAACAGCCGGATTCTCACATGACAATTACAAGTGTAACAGCCTTGCTCCTGCCTTCTCAGGTGTGACTAGACTCAATCTGCAGGTTATTACAAGTTAATAATAAAACTCTATCCTAACAGGCCTCCCAGCAGGATATAGTTTTAACCCTTTGAGTAAGGTATTTTTTAACATATCTGAACATATTTTCCAGCGGAAAAATATGCTGATATTTATATGGTTTCCTATTTTTGTCACTCATCTGCAAAAATACTGAGCCAAAACCTACTGAATTCAAAATCAATCTTCCAATTGATTTGAATGCAGTTTTGATCAGGCCTTGATATTTTTTGCATGTTATGATTTTTAATAGTTAATGCACATTTGTGGGCAAGTGGCTCTGTACAAAGGGAACATAAAGTACTAAACTGTTCACTTTCCTCAGGGTAACATTTTCATGTGATGATCAAATGTACAGTGAAATATGGGCACAGTGCCATTAATGTTCCAGCTAAGAAACTTGAAGAATGTTTAGTGACTTGCTTAGGTGATATTGTTAGTAGGCTGACACGTCCTGCATATCTGATTCATGGGAAAAGCTTGCCAATACAGTGTCTTTTTCCATAGTCAGGTGCAGAAGTTTTTAGTTGCATTCTGTGGGATATTTCACTGTACGTAACTTCATGGCTCATTGCAGACAAAAGTCAGAAAACATGGTCATGTAACAGTAACTCAGTTTATTTGTGGTATTTTAGGATTGCGACCCTATTAGAGCAGTGCTTACATTTAACTTTAATGAAAACTGATATTTTTATGAAAGTGTCACTGTAAGGCAATACAGGGTGTCTGGCAACTTTCATCATCTATTGCTACATAAAAATATTTAAGAACAGCTAACAATCACATGATATGTTGCTTTGTCTTCTCAAAGTGTTTTCAATAAACATTACCACCCAACCACTCTGTAGACAGACTTGGGTTTGATTCCACATTTGTAAAATTGCTTTAATGAATTACAGCTATATTGTATCATATACATGTCAATGGAACTCATTTTTATTTATATATGTTGATGCAAACAAATTGATAATAGTAAAGATAGATGTAACATGGTTCTCCTCCTCTGAATTAGCTAGCTAATTAAAAGGTATATACCTACACAATAGGTAAACACAAGGGGGAAGACAGCAACCATGCTGTAAGGGATAAGTGAGGAAAGAACCATTCTTTGCTCATTTAAATTAGGGCTAAGAAAAGGAAATAAGGAACAGTTGAGAGAGGTCCAGACAGAAAGTGACATTGTTCAGGAAGAAATGAGACCAGGAGGAATAAAAGAGCAGCTTTTGTAGAATTCAAAACAGGAAAATTTAACCCAACAACTTGGGTGAGAATTTGATAGCTGTATTTTGAATAAATTAGAAGTTCAATAGATAACAGCAAGAAGCCAACCCAAACAGTTGCATTGTAGATGACCAAGAGATGGTTTTAGCAACTTTCCTCTAAAATTTGGAAATCCACAAAATTCTTATCATGTAAATAATCTGGGATGCTAATATTGCCAATGGTGGGAGTAAGGGAGGGTCACTTTTGGTCTCAGTTATTGATTCTTTCCATCTTTCCGATTGGCTCTCCTACCTTTGACCTTTGTTATTTTCTCTGCAATTGTAGGTAGTCAGGAAATCCTGAAGTTTTCAGGAGTTATCAATGTGTGGGTTAAAGTAGCGCTACCCTGACCGGCCTTAGCTTGTGTACTTTCAGCACCTTTGAGCATATCATTTGGCTCCCATTCTGCCCTACCTTGCTCCAATGCCTCCTTGAGCCCCAGTTCACATTCTGCTCCTCTATTTATGTGCAGATATGAAAGCTTCAGCTGAACTATTTAACTATTAAGAACAGGAAAAAATCTATTCCAACGATTTCTGTATCTGGACAGGACAAAGTCATTTGACAGTCAGCCGGCCGATTCCCCATAAGCAACCATCAAACAGTACAAACAGCATGTGCATACTCTGGTCATACTAGTCAAAGTGCCATAATTACATGTCAAAACATTACTTTTTTTGTCGGAGTGCTAAGAAGTCATAAACATTTTTGATCAACTGTTAAAATGTCCAAATTGTGCCAAAAATTGAGCTATAGGTTAATTAATCCTCGTACTCAACAATGCGATTATTAGATCATTTATATATAAAGCTGACAGCACCTGTTGACAGTATTTACTATTGTAAACAATACTTTTTTTTTTTTTTAAAAAGTCTTTTTGTAGAACTAATTATCTTCAATTTTTTTTTTAAAGCAGCATCAAGAACACCATCTTAATGCAAACCTAATACCCAAACAGGTCATCTGGTTTCTCTCAATAGTAATTACTTCACATTTTACCTCTAACTGCAAATGACTACTCAATTTCTCAGACTCATAGCAATGTCAGAATACTTATTCAAATGAAAAACAAGCAGTGATAATTAAGTGTTCTTGTGATTGGTTCTAAACTGTAAAAATATTTTTGTATACCAGTAATCGCTAGGAAGTGCAACAGTAACTGTTAGGGGCACCCAAAACAAGTGGAAGTCAAAAGTATTTCTCCGTTTCCTCTCATTTATATCAGCTAGGAGATCCACTTTAGCAGCCCCTAGATGCAAGTGCCAAGCACCCCCAGCTCCAACCAAGTCCAAGAGCTCCATCTTCTACCCAAGACGACATGATCAAGCTCTGCTTTAAAAATGTTAACCTAGGTCCTAGGATGTGTCTGAGGGCTTTTATTTTTATCTGGAGAAGCCAAAGGAAGTTCCTCCAGACCAGTGGTTCTCAACCTAGTTGCTTTTTGAGGCAAGTTCCAGATACCCATGTTTCTGCCTGTCCAAAGAGTTTTTATACAGCTCAGGTGCAGATTTCTCTATGTGCACCCACTCCTCTGAGAAAAGGATCTCTTGGCTGGCTCAGTGGGGAGCAGGGAAACGGAGTCATGGTTCATATTAACACTAGGTATGATCACTGGCCAGTGCATCTCAACTCCCTTGAAACTGTCCCTCACAAGCCACTTCTCTCACAGGCTGAATATTGCGATTCAGACCAAACTGATTCTGCGATCAGAGTATCTGGGAGCAGACCCAAAACAGCAAAAAAAGGGGGGCTAGGGGCGTTAAGGACTCTCCCACAAAGGCGTTCTCAAATCCCCTGCGAGGCCTGGATCCGATCTGCGCATGCGTAACAGAGGATGTCTACTGCCCACCATCAAGTTTAAGGAACTGCCAAACCCCCAGCTCTCAGGCAGGAGAGAGATGATTGCTTCCTGTGCAGACAGCCCTGCATAACTGCCTAGAAACCACAGAAAGAGGGCTGGAAAAGACCTTATCTAAGCCAGCATTTCTCAACCTGTGGGTTGCAAAAAATACCCGAAAGCGTCACGAACACATTTCAAAAACGGATCAACACACCTTAAAAACGGGCTCTCCTTTCGAGGAGAAAAGCGTGGCTTCTCCCTCGCAGGCTGGCAGAGCCTGCCCCCAGGGATGGAGATGGCGCAGCCCGGCCCAGCGCTTTCCTCCCCCCCGGGGAGAGCGTTTCCTCTTGTCCAGCCCAGCCTCCCTTGCCGCCGCTGGACGCCGCTGCCCCTCGCTCACGCAGCACATTACGGAGCAGGGCGGCGAGGAGCGTCCAGCTGCCCCCGGCCCGTCCCTCCCTGCCCCGCCGCTTGCGGGGGTGGGCGGCCCCGCGCTCACCCTGCAGCTTCTCGTCCTGCGACATCGCGGCGGCTGTTGTTGTTGTTGGGGGAACGGCTCCTTTGGCCTGGACGATGACGTCAGAGAGCGGCCCCTCCTGATTGGGCGCCGCAAGATTCCACCCTCTGCGCGCGGTGACGAAACCGCTTGCGGGAGCGCTGGGTCCTAGCGCCCGACGGGTAGTGAGCACCGCGTCAGCGCGGGCGGGCTGGGCGGGGAGGAGGAGGAAACACCCCCTCCCCCGGGAGCAGGACGCCCCCTACAGCGGTTGACTGCGGCAGCAGCCCGCCTCCCATTGGCTGACACCGGGAGGGGCACGTGGTGCTAGCGGGCGCCGTGACGTCATGGCCCCTGTTTACCAGGGGGGCCGCAGTGTGACTCAGCCTGGTGGTAGCGTGACGGAGTCGAGCGAGACGGCCCGAGCCCGGTCCTCTTGTGGGTTCAAAAAAACCCCAGAGGCAAGTTTTATAAATCCTCCCTCGAGGCGGGGGGCGGCCGAGGTGAGGCCCAGCTGTTCCAGGTGTGTCCAGGGATCCCGCTCTTCTCGGATTTAAAAACAAACAAAATCCAATTTCCGGGTAAAAACAAGTAACCCCATATCCATGTTTTTCTGCGATTTAAATAAAACGCCACTAATAGGTAGATGTAGATATAGCAGTGTTGCATTTTAATCCTGGGGAAATGTGGATCGGGGTTACTTGTTTTTAACTGAAACTTGGGGATTTTTTTTTTAATTGGAGAAAACCAGGATCCCTGGACTCATAGCCTGTCCCTGGGCAGAGGTGCTCACACCTCCACTGAGGCATGAGGGACTGGTACCACTGTAGTCAGGGGGGACGCGTGCCCTCCCCAGTGACCAGGCAGCCCCCCCATGGCTAATCTCGCAGAACCCTGCAGCAAAACTCACCGACCAGGAAATGGCCCCGGTACTCCCAGGGGAGGCCACAGGGCTACATCTGGCATGCTCCCCTCCCCAGTCAGTGTTCCCACCTGCCCCCCTCCCCATCGCCTAAGTGGAGAGCACGGCTGGTCGGGGTGCATGTGCACCCCCTACACATTGCCAAGAGGTTTGAAGAATTGGCCCTTGTAAGGGCTGTGTTGCTGCCAAATGCCCCCAGAGCACTCTTCCTTCCAGGGCTGTCTTCCTGGAGCTTCCCCGGAGTCCTCTGGGGTTTGGGGGAGACCTGGGTTAAGGCATTGGTGGGGGGGCGGTGTTAGAGCCCAGCTTGTGGCTCCCAGGTCGTGGGTGCTCCACTGTATCCCCAAGGGCACTCAGGCTTTTCCAGCCACTCAGGCATTGCCAGGCAGGGCTGACAGAGGGCAAGGAATAATTAACAGGCCAAGGACAGACAGAAGCCCAACACTAATTGATTCAGTCTTTGCAGGTTAATTTAAACTGCGTAGATTGAACTGAGAAGGAAGTGAACAGACAGCCTCCCTGCTGGGCTGGAGCAGACAGCTTGAATCTGGAGGGGATCTGGGACAATCCAATAAACCAATTTAACCTAAATCAGTTAGGGGTGAGAAAGTGCAGTTTGGGATGCCTGGAGGACTGACTAGGCACACAACACTCTCTGTCTGCATTAATCATAACATTAAATCAGTTCAAGAGGGACGAGTTCAGAATAGTACTTGATTTTCTGGGTTTGGTTTTGAAATGTTTCAGGAAGTTTAAACTGGTCTGAAGTGGTATGCATGTATAGACTCTTGGGCCACACCCAGACAAGCACGGCTATGCAGTATGTGGCACTGTAGACATACGACACATTCAGCTGTAGACACATACCACACATTCAGGGGAGAGAGGGTAACCCTTGGCAGTCTCAAGGTAAAAAAACACCTGCACAAAAAAAAAAAAAAGTGGGTGGTGCATACGGGGGTAGCGTGTGCCCTCCGAAAACAGAGCCTGGCTGGCCGGAGCCACGCTCCAGCCGCCAGCTAGGCTCCGAGTCCCAGGATTGCCTCTGCAGCTCCAGTGGGCCCCCTGGACCCCATGTAAGGCTGAGGGGGCCAGTCCAGTAATGGCCCCAGCCTCTCTTACCCCACCTGGGGACTTGGCTGAGATCAGGATGCCACTCTATTTAACTATTTAATCTTTCTTCCTAGTCATTTCTCGTTTTCCAGATGACTCCCCCTCACTGAATTTATTTTTCCCCACATATACTGACTTGCATTTTAACGTGCTTGATCCAATTCTGTTTTCGCTTCTTCCCCGGACCCTTCAATTTCTTTGTCTTCACTGGTATTCCTAGCTTCTGGCTTAAGTTACTGTTTTGGGACTTTCTCTTATTTAGTCCCTTGTCTACAAAGTCCAAGACCAAAGCAGAAAAACATTTGCTCCAGAGGTAGTTCTGATTTGGACAAAGGCTCATGGAACCTAGAGGTTCATGTTTAGATTGGTCAGAGCTAAATCTTTCAGCCTAGAACTGCATAGCTATTTTTAGAATTGATAATTGTCTTTATCCCTCCATATTATTACTGCTGAATGGAACTGTGTGTGATACTGAAGTATCCATCCTCCTAACTGACTGGTGCTTTACCTCTATCCTTTTTTCTTTTTTTTTTTTTAAATCTCAGCTGGACTGGGAGAAAAGGTTGTTTTCACATAACCTCTGAAATGTCATTCTAGAAGGAACCCACATGAAATTAGATGGATCTGATGCTAGAAGCATTTGTAACTGGTTTCTTCAGCTTGTAGTATGATTACTAGGGCTGCCAACTATAGTTACTGCTCACATGGGGTCAGCATCAGAGATACCTGGTACAAAGAGGGTCAGATACTGTTGTTGGGGTCACATATTAAGACATCTATGCACGGACCTAATTTATAACAAAACAAAAAGACAAGTATTACTATGGAAAAGATTGTCCTTCAACAGCAATTCTGTTTCTGATTTTAAAGTGAAAGAATGAAAAAGCAAATTGATATTTTTTAATGAAAAATTACATCTTGAAATTGTTTCCTACCCAGAAAATATATTTTTTAGATATAGCTCAGCCATAGAAGTGCAGTTAGTTTTTTGGTGGTGATTCTAACTGCTGTAAGGCTGTTAGACTTACTGGGAAAGCAGGATACATCTCTGAATGGCATGGTCTGAGAAGGAAAGCTCAAATAAAACTGGTACCTAGGAAGAGAGATATACTCTAGCTAAAATGCACATGATTATATTTCAGTTGTTGAGAAAATAGAAAGAACTGTTGATACCTCAGAGGTAGCTTTATCTAACCAGCAGAAAAATTACCTTGGCTCATGTCAGGTCACTGCTTGTTAATTTGCACCAGTCAGTGGCTATTCCAAGCTACATTCCACTATCCTGCATGAAGCATCCTTTGTAACTCAGTTCCAATGTTGAAAAATTTGTGTCTGCTTTAAAAAAAAGACATTTGCATCGAAGGAATGAGATGGGTGCTTTGTTGTGACACTCTGATGGCTTTCATTAGAAACTGTTTAACTGGCTGCTCAAAAAAAGAGAGAAGGCTGAAGAGCGATGAAATGGGGCAGACGTTTAACAGGAAGCAAAAAGACCTAGAGGTCTGTTTTATTCCAATTTCTAGGAAATGGAAGCAAAGAAAGCCATCCAAATGACTGCAAGAATATTGAATTTTATGTCAGTTCTAGGACGTCAAATAGATATCCTATATCAAAGACAAAGAGTTTATATACCTAGGTGTAAAACAAGTTTCCAAGTAATATGACTCATATATAGCAAGATCCCTATTAACCAGGTTCATGTGAGCATGCCTTATTATATTATAAGGTCTCCGACATAAGGAGCTGGGTCCTCTGTGTTCATATATGCCCTAAAGTTGCACAGTGGGTCACCAGCCCTGATTTAATGCCTTTCAACACTAGTGCAGCATAAATTATTAATAATCTGGAGGAACTGTGTTTAGTTATTAATAACCTGGATCCAGTGCCCAGGGAGGTGGTTGTGAATCATTCCAATAACTTCAGTGGGCTTTTGGTCACACTATAATATCCCAAGCTGTTGATTCAGAGGGATACAGCTCTTTCACAGACCATGGCATTAGTCAAAATGTTTGTCACAGTTACTCCAATACATATTTATACACTTCTGAATTAGCTATGGAATCAAGAGCCCATGAACCCCAGTTAGAGCAATGTTGTTTAGTCAATGAGCAGTAGTCATTCGTTGCGAGGGAGTGGGGCCTAGGAGCGGCCGTGAACTCCCTAGCACCCCCTACCGTCATGTTAGGGTGGACTCAGCACCCTCAGAATCTCACCCACCATGACTTTGATGACAAATAAGTTGTATGGGAGGCTGCCTCTGTTCCCCTAGTTGACGGTACCGATGTTCCTGCCCCTACTCCAAAATGGGGTATCTCTATGCGCCCCGCCTTAAGGGCTATGCATGCCTCCAAACCTCCCCTTCAGCACGCCCCAAGCCTCGTAGCTGTTCTGTGGGACGTTGTACGGTCCCTTGCCCCTCTGGTGCCCTCTCTTTCTCTCTCAGGCACCCTGGGCTCCTCACCCACCTGGCACCCCCTTGGGCTGGGCTCCTATCTTCCAGCCCGCTCCCTGCACCCTGAGCCTGTCTCACCAGCGTCCGGCTAATCGCTGGCGCCCCCTGGGTCCGGCACGCTACCGCCGCTCTAATACCGGCACCCTTGGGCCTGGCTCGCTACTGCCGCCCTAATACCAGCGCCCTTGCCAGCGTTCCTCGCCAGCTCGCACTCTTTCTCTGCCCCGCTCTGGGGCCTTGCCTTCTCTGGGGCCAACACCACATGCCTCGCGCTCTTTCTCTGCCCCGCTCTGGGGCCTTGCCCTCTCAGGGGCCACTACTGCGCTCCGCACACTAGGGGCACAGGCAATCGCCACCATGCCTGTCCCCTTGACCCTTCTCTGGGTCCGGTTGCCCCACTGGGCAAAACACCACCCTTATGGGCTGGGGTCTGCAACCCTGCATACCGCGCCTCCCTGGCACAATACGGTGCCTCTCCGGCACAGACAATAGTGCCCCGCTGGCACTGTGCCCCTACTGGGCACCGGGAACCCCCAAGCTGCTGGGGAGCCCCCGTGAGACCTCCTCACTCCCCTACAGCCTCACCCGGTCCTCCGGGACAAACTGTAACATAAGCTCAAGCTACCCGGCTATAACATAAACCACACAGAGTCTCCCTGCTCCAAACATAAACACAAGCCCCCACCAAGGCTCTCAAGCCTACCTCCCTTTAGGGCGTTCTTGCTCCCCGCATCATCGCAGCCGGTTAGCGTGGTAAGGCTGCGACCACTAACTCGGGCCACTCAGCTCAGCCACAGAGCTCCTACTCCTGCGGCAGCCATAAGGGAACTGCAAGGCAGGCTGCCTAAGCTGTTTATAAAGGCCCGGCCCTGCCCCCTTCTGGCCATGTGACCCGCCTGGTCGCCCTGGTAACTGGCACCTGAGCTGCCCGGGTGATTGGCAGCTCTGACAATCACACTCACAGTCACAGGGCACTTACGTGACTCCGTGACATTCGTGTTTCCCAGTGCAACACGTAGGCATATTTGCTGTTGGAATACTCAGGAAAAGGTTTGATAAGAAGCATCTACCAGGCTCTATGAAAGTGGCTATGATCTCTGCAGCACATAAAGCTAAAAGATCTATTATAGATTTTTATTGTCAAATATCATTCTTAAATAACCATTGAAGGTAATTTCTAAGTCATTGGTCAAAAGGATTACAGGTCTTGACATGCAGAAGGTGGGGCAGAGTGGTCCTTTTAGAGACTAACTGGTTTAGAGGCCTGAGCTTTTGTATACAGCAGCCTACTCCATCAGATACTTGACGTGTATTGACATGGGATAATATACAGTGACTAATCAGACAGTGAAGTCGCCCTCACTGCCTTTGAATCTGAGGAATTGCAGACTCCTATATGGTGGACTGATATAAAGGAGAAAGGATCTTTGACCACATTGATGTGGGCTTCTAAAAAGGAACAAATGGCTGCAGGGAATGGATATCAACCTTAAATAGTAAAACTTCAGTTACTTTAGTTCTGTTTGTTGATCTCTGGCTGAGACAGAGCTAGCTTTTTTCCTGCTATGCTAACACTGGGGAATAGATACAGTAAGACAACTAATAAAGAACAAGCTCTGGTTTTTCCACCATCACTTTTACAACCATGTTTGTCAAATCTTTTCTTATTAGTATTAGATAAAACAGGGATCACAATGTGGGAAACTCCTAGGAGCCCAATTCATAGTAATGATAACAAAGGTTAAACAAAGAAAAAAAAAACTTGTGTAGACAGTCTGAGATCCAGAAATGCGCTATCTGTTAAGGTTTAGACTGAAAGTCCTTACTAATAACACAAGTCAAATAGTTTTTAGAGTCTGATACAAGCTCCTTAAGGTCTGCAGAGTAATGTAGGTGCAGTCCTATTCTGAACACAGGTCTATACCCAGTGTTCATGTACACCTTGTGTCAGCTACAAGAGTGTTTAGTTTTTCTGGCTATGTATGTAGGAAAAATGTGTTTATTTTCTAAAAAGCCCAGTTATCATGCCCATAACATACAGTTGTGTAGATATAGTCTTTGTAAATGGAAGGCATTAACTGAGTCTGGGAACTTATAAGTCCCAAACATAGCTTATGCAAATCATTATAGCGCTCTTGAGCTATGTATTATTGAAAGATCTGGCCCATATTTCTCAGATAGATTTTGAGCTGATAGACTACCAGTTCTATGTCCTTCCAGTACCGCTGATAAATTCAGAGGGTGTGTCCAGATGAGTGCAGACATACGTTATACAGCACTGCAATCCATCTGCAGATCCATTTGCAGTGCTATACATTGCACATGCGGGCATTTTTACCATTATGGGAGTCCCAGTGACAAAAGGTTGAATATTCTAATGATTAATACATTTCATAGTTTCATAGATATATATGGTGTGTGATCTGATCAGCAATGAGTCTGTAAACTTGTCACAGGACAGTTACAAGTCACCCAAGGCTGTCCTTATTCACTCCACATGTGTGTAGTTGCCTCTTCAGGAAATTTCCTGCCATACCTTGATGGGAGAAAATGAGTTAATATACACCAAAGGGAAGGTTAGTGGCACACATATGATATCCCGTGATTTATTTTGTGGTTGTAGTTGCATGGCTCCACCTCCCCTCTTACCCTGCCCATGCCCAACCACTCCTGGTCCTGAGTTTCTTAGCTCATGGGGGACCAAAAAAATGATTTACCCAGCTTTGACCTCCAGCGAGTTTGTTTTGCTGCCAGTCCTCTCATTAAGTGTTATTGAATACACAGTTCCTTTTAATGTTATACAGTCACATGCATCAGTGCACATTTCCTTCCCTCCCAATGTTCTACCCAACAAAGGGCTCAGGAAGGGGTTTCTTCCCCTCCTTCCTGCTTCTAACAGTTATCAAGGTAGCTGGGCTCACCATCACTCTTTAGTGCTCATGTTCACTGACTTTGCTTGTCACCAGCCAGCACAGACTTGGTTCTTAAAGCTCTATGCCTCCATGTAAAATACATGATAGCAACTTTTGGAGACTTGTTCCTCCGTCCCCTTCCTGAGGAAACTAACCTTCACATTGTTGCTCTTTTTATAGGTCTTTCTGGTTCAAGCGGAGATTCCTCTTCCATCACCTTCCCCCTCAGCTGGTGCTGGGATTTCCTCAGATGGATTTCCACTTGATGATATCATCCTCCATACCGTACTCCACACGTTTATCTCAGTTAAGTACTTTACAATTTTATAATGGTTTCCTTTGTGCTGAACTGAGAAACTATAATAAAAGGTTGGTTTGGGGTGAGGGGAGTTGTTTTATTTCATCATAGCTACAAACTGTTTATGTTAGTCTTGGAGTGAGGAACAGAATGAGATAAATGGAAAAACACATGCCTGAAGTTTGCAAAGGTTAGTTACAAGCTCAAAGGACCGATTAAATCCTAGGGAGTTTAAGATATGCTTACCTGGAACTGGCTTGATTCTACTGAATGGAAAATACTTCCTGCAGGAGTGATTCATCATTGTTCAATAAAGGATCATTTCTATTTCTGTTACCATATGTGCTTCTTCAGTGCCATTTGCTGTACTACACTTCCAATTTCTGTTTGTCAGTATTGATCATGTTAAGTTCTTAATGTCTTATAGCAATCAGTAAAAATCCTTTTATTTTTCAAAAAAAGTTATTTATAGCTGTTAGGACTGGATTTCAAAGATACTGGAATTGTATATCTGAGTACAAATCTGGCGTTGAGATCAGTCCATTACAACCCGGAGATGACCTGCCATAAAATTGTCAAACAGTATTATCTTTTCTATTTTTTTTTTTTTTAATATTGACTAAGGTTGTAATGTCATCTGTCCTAGCAAATGAGTTTGTTCCAAATACAGGAGATAACTAATTAGAAAAAAAGGCTTCCACCTGAGAACAGGTACTGGGTTATTGCTGTGAATTAATGCAGCTTTCTGTGTCTTCCCAGTCTCGTTGGATCAGGCACTCACGGGTTATAGAGAAAGCAGCTTTACAGTGCAGCCACATTTTTATTGAAACACACTGCTGGAAGCAGAAGTCTAATTTGTGACCTTCCATTCTGACTCTTAAAGCTTCTGGATTTAAGGAACTTTGCCCTGCCCTTGCAAACAGCACCCATATAGATCCCCAGTGCAGGGCCTTACTAATTGCTTTATTATACTAGGAGTACATCTAAGAGGTACTTGAACTATCTTGTACAAATCCACTTTGAGAATATGCAGGGTCAATTCTTAGCCATGTGGAGTCTAAAGTGGCATCCAGTAAATCTCAACCAGAGTGCCGTGGTACCCTGGGGTGCCTTAAGATCCTTTCAAGGGTGCTGCAGGATGCCATGCGACATTAACCTGGTTAGGTGTGCAAACATACTTCCCAAGATAAATTCAGAGGTTGTGTCCAGATGAGCGCAGACATACGTTATACAGCACTGCAATCCATCTGCAGATCCATTTGCAGTGCTATACATTGCACATGCAGGCATTCCCCATGCTGCTACTTAGAAGCATGGGGATAGGGGGAGGGTTTGACCACAGGAGATCCTGGGGTCAAAAAAACCCACACCAAAAAAAAAGAAGTGCCACATATGGTGGCAGCATGCACTACCCAAAACTGGAGCCTTGCCAGCCAGATCCACACTCCAGCTGCCTACCAGGCTTCCTCATGCAGGAATGCCAAGGCTGTAGCTCCCTGAGGCCTGAAGGATCCCAGGTGAGGCTGCTGGGACCAGCACAGTTCCTGGCCCCAGCCTCTCCTACCCAAACTTGGGTAACCAGAATGTATATATAAAACTCACATGTACATGTAAAACATATTCTGAGAATGTATATGTAAAACTCATTTACTGGAATGTTTTGGAAAAGGGAAAACAGACTTATGTGAAAATAAGTCCCTTTTAAAATTGGGGCTCAGTTTGTTCACAAAAATATTGTCTGTGATATTAGTCCAGGTTTCACAGACTAAAGATAGTTTATATCCCTTCATGCTGATAGATTTAGGGCCAGATTCTATTCTGCCTGTTGGGAATCTTAAGTGGACTTAGCCACCAAAGTGCAATTTTATTCCACCCTGTTCAAGTCCCTAAAAATCCATTAGTGCATCTACTTTTGTAGCACACCATCCTCTAACCCTTAAAACTAAATTATAAAAAAGCAGGAAGGAGAAAGATCCATCTCCCAGGAACTTGAGCACAGTGAAATAGAATCACATATAGGCACTTAAACCTACTTAGATGCCTAATTAGGTAGAACAGAATCTGACTCTTTGGGTGCATCTCAGTAAACATGCACATGCATGGGTGTGCATTTTCTGCAGGACAAATAACAGCAGCACATATTTGTGCCACTGCCATTTGTCCCCAGGCAGGTACCTGGAGGTGTGCTCCAGTATGGGCAAAGTGACCTGGGTGGAGTAGGGGAGGCTGAGGCCAGCACTTGTGCTGGCTCCAGCAGCCTTACTTGGGATTCTGGGGGTCTCCTGGGGCAGCGAGACCGAGCTGGATCTCCCGGTGTCAGTAAAACCTGCTGCACTGCTAATTAGCAGCACCGCGAATGGGTGCACGTGTGCTGCATGCAGTTTGAAGCGCCTCAGACCGCACTTGCATATTCACTGGGACATGCCCTTTATATACAATTGTTGTGCTCAGCAAAAGTACCTTGACTTCCAAAAAGCCTTTGATCCACTATCCCATGATGTGATGTTCTCACAAGAAAATTGTAGGATTGTGGGCTTAACTGCAAGACAGTTAGGTGGCTAGGACCCAGAGAGTTCTAAAGAAGTGGCCAGTGGTGTCCCTCAGGGGTCAGTGCTTTGTCCAGTGCTTTTCAACATCATTATCAATTATTTGAATGTAGGGATGAAGAGCTCACTGGCCAAGTTCATGGATGACACCAAGTTATGGGGAAGTGTGATCATGCCTGAAGATAGGCTACAGATACAGGTGGTCCTAGACAAGCTAGCAAGTTGCACAGATCAAAATCTGATGAAGTTCAACATTGAGAAATGTAAAGTGCTCCACCGCAGGATGAGCAACCCCCAACACACCTACAGGGTTGGCGGCACCAAACTGACCAGCACTACGGATGAAAGGGACCTGGGAGTAATAATAGACCACAGTATGAATATGAGCTGGCAGTGTGATGCTGTAGCCAGTAGGGCAAGTAATATCCTGGCATGCATCAGTCAATACATCTTCAGCAAAGCCAAGAAGGTGATACTTCTGCTCTTCTCAGCATTGGTGAGACCGCAGCTGGAGTACTGCATCTAGTTCTGGGCGCCGCACTTTAACAAGGACATGGTAAAACTAGAGAGAGTCCAGAGAATGGCCACCCATATGATCAGAGACTTGCACAGCAAGCCATACAAAGATAGGTTGAGGGACCTGGGACTCTTCAGCCTGAAAAAGAGAACACTGAGAGGGGACTTGGTAGCAGCTTACCACTATATCAAGGGAGTACGTCAAGGCCTTGGTGAACAACTGTTCACCAGGGCACCCTTAGGGAAAACCAGGAGTAATGGCAACAAACTCCTGGAAGACTGTTTCAGGCTCAACATTAGGAAAAACTTCACAGTTAGGGTATTCCGACTGTAGCATAAGCTCCCTCCAGAGATAGCGCTATCTCCTACCCTGGAAATTTTCAAGAGGAGACTGGGTGGTCACCTTGCTAGGGTCACCTGACGTCAGTTGTCTTCCCTTCCTGGTGCAGGGAGCTGGACCCGATGATCCCCTGAGGTCCCTTCCAGTCCCTTACAATCTATGAGTCTATGAAAAATCCAAAGTAAATAGCCAGGTGCAATAGCAAGATGTCTTGAGATCACTATATATGTCTTAATAATGTGTCTTTTAGCCCAGTAACTGTTAGCAGAGTCATTATGTCATAAATTGTTCTTAAATTGTGCTGGCTTCCAACAAAATAGGTTAACCTATTTTCAGTCTTCATGTAAATTAACAAAAAATGTTATGTATAATATTGCAAGTTTGCCATACCAGTTACCCAGTATTTAACAAAATAATTATTCAGACATTTTAAAAAAATGAAATGTGCTATAGGGTAGCTGGAAAAATGGCACACCTGGTAACATCACCTTTCTCTGTACAGAGGACATTATCTCCAGTCCCAGTTATCTTCTTTAGCCCCAACCCAGATGCCCATTCCATACAGGTGGATTTTTGTGTTTATGTAAGGAGCTCTTCTGTAGTCAGCTGGCAGGAAAACCATGCCTCCTGATATTGTCTTGATTTTATGTCCCAAACCTAAGGAACCTCATAATAAAATGTTTGTCATCAAGACTAAAAAATCCTCTCCAGACCAGAGATGAGGCACATGCAGGTGGTGATGATGAGAAGTTTGTATTAAGGATTACTATAGTCCACATGTACCAGTTAATCTCTTTGTATTATTAACCTAACCCAAACATTAGTCTTATTATACATGCAGTGCCATTCACAATAGATGTTCATAGATATTCTCCTAAGGTTTGAATTTGCAGGTAGCCCTGAAGATACTAGTATTTCAAGGGTTAATGATATTCAGCATTCATTTTATAGCTCTCCATTGCCCTCTGCTGTCTCATAAATCTGATACTTTCAACTAGCTGGGAAAAAATGTCCTAGAGAAATTTCAGGTTAAGAAAGCCTCTACACTGAAATCAACAAGAGGTTAAAATTGCTTTAAAAATTATAAGCAGAATTATGTTAGTCTTAAATATATATTGTATTTACATGCCTCATAGATTGTGTCAATATTTAAAGAACAGAAAACTAAAAGGAAGACATTTTTATTGGTTTATTTGATAAGGGAAGAAAAGCACCAGCTGCAGTTGTTTCACATTTTCAGTTCCTTTGCCTATTAACAACAAATCCTGGCAGAAAGATATATATAGCTACCAGGACTGTATATCTGAGGACAACCAGTACCTTCTCTCTGGTTATTCTGAAATACAGGAGCAAACAATAGCATTCTGTTGTAGATGAATGGAGGAGATTAAGTAGAAATGTGATCTGAAGCTTTCTTTAAAATCTGTCTTCTAAGAAGAAAATATCTGGTAAATATTCTGCATGGCATTGCTACTGCAAAACAGTACAATGAGCTTGTGTTATTTCCTGTTTTAGAAGCTAACGTGCTATTGGTTTAGAGATTATTTCCTTTGTTAGCAGATTTCAGTACCTGTGCTACGGCAGCAATAAAGCTTATCTGTAGGAGGAGATTTGGAGGAAGGAAATCTGTCTATTTGGGATGGCATGCACCTCTTCTGACTTTCCAATACATGGGAAAGGAGGATGAAGTTGTTCCCGTCTTCTAGAATAGGAAGTGATCAATATTCAAAATTTGGCAGCTCTCAGGGTATCTAAGTAGAAGCCTGGTGCTTTCCAACTGCCTCACTCCCACAGAACTAACGGAAAGAAATCTGTGTCTTGCCTTGTGATTCCTCAGGCTTATTTTTGCTCCTTCTAAAGGCAACCTGGTCTCCTCCCCTTCCCTAACCCAGACTTGTAGAAAGGCACCTATAGGAGGAAATTTGGAATGCTGGTACAGAAATGTCTAGGTATCTGTTCTGTTCTGCAAGGAAATCTGAGTGGGTTTGGCAAGGCCAATTACAGTACAGAGAATTGTCCAAACATGACTAGCCACAGCCACAGGTGGTTTCTTTTCCCTATCTTCTTTTATGCTATTTATTTCCCATTACTGTGTAGATTTACTTACTCACTTTTAGTGTGGGGTCAGATTATTGAGTGGCAGAAGAACATTTTCCAACTTTAAATTTTGTAATGCCTCTGTGTATTGATACAAAAATAATTGAATGCTGGCTAGATATATCAGCATCTTATTTGTTATATTTAAATTTTAACTAAAAAGTCAGAGAAAGAAAATAGAACCTATTATGAAAGGGAAAACCAGATAAAATACCAAGAAAGCTTATTCCTTCCAATTGAAAACAGAGAATCATGGAGAAGTAGGGCTGGAAGGGACTTCTAGAGGTCATCTGGTCTAGCTCCCTGCCTGAGGCTGGACCATCCCTATACAATTTGTAATCTAAACTCTTTGTAAGATTACCGTCAACCCTGACACAGCACAGACCTAGCATTGTAACCTGCCACAGGTAAAACAGGACAACCACGGCAGCCAACATCCTTCTTCTATGAAACGTGCTCAAGAGATCCAGGGTAGAGAGCCATGCCCCTCCTTCACCCCCTGCTACAGAAGGCAAAACACCCCTACAGTCTGTACCAGTCTGACCATGGGTTCAAATTCCTTTCTGACCCTAAATATAGCAATCGGTCTGACCCTGAACAGAGGGTAAGATCTTCTAGCCAGGAACCTCTGGCTTTGGTCTCAGCAGAAGCTTTGGCATACCCTAGTCAAAGTCCCCAGCCTTGGATGTAGCCAACACCCAGTGCCTCTGGGAAGGCTTAAAAACACATGTAGCAAAAAGGCTGGGGGTGGGGGATGGTTAAGGGCAACCACCAAAGCCTAGAAACATGGAAAATACCCATAGTAGAACATGGGCATAGCTGCTCCTAGATCTTCCCTGATCAGTGGCTGTTCAGCTTCTTCTTGAACACCTCCAGTGATGGTGAGTCCACAACTTCCCTAGGCTGTCTGTTCCACTGCTTCACTGTTCTAACAGTGAAGAAGTGTTTTTCTGGATATCCAATCTAAACTTACTTCATTGCAGCTTCAAGCCATTGGTACACATCCTCCTCTTTGCAGCAAGAGAGAAAAGGTTTTTTCCCCCTTCTTTGTGGCAGCTCTTCAAGTGTTTGAAGATTGCTATTAGAGGTGCATCGATACAGTGATCCATATCGTATTGGCACTGATAAAAGGAAAATTGACTTTATCAGCAGTCAGCCTTTTTTGGCTGATGTGGCTGATAATGTTGCAAATAAATGTCACTGATAAATTCCATATACAGGCCCCAACTCCACTCCCTCCCTTACCGCAGGGGCCTTGATCTGCCCTTCTACGCCCCTTCCTTTTCCCCCACAGACTTACCAACAGGACGCTGCTTGTAAAGACAAAGGTTCTCCACCAACCCTCCCTAGGCCAGCTGAACATCCTTCACACTATCTACGTAGATAGGGAGGCTCTGGAGTATATGGAACACTTTCCATATCTTGGCAGCCACATCTCTCAATGAGCTACCATTGATGAAGTCCAGCACCAGGTCAACTGCGCCAGTGCTGCCTTCTTCAAACTGGAACAACGGGTCTTTGAAAATAGAGATCGTCAGAAGTTAACAAAGGTCCTGGTTTACAAGGCTGTTGTGCTGACCACCCTCCTCTACTGCAGTAAAACATGGACCATCTACTGATGCCACATGAAGACCCTCAAGAGCTTTCACCGGTGGTGCTTGCATTGCATCCTGGAATCAAATTGGAGGACTACCAGACCAGTCCGAGTGTCCTCCATGAAGCTGCGTCCATCAGCATCAAAGCCTTGCTCTTGAGAAATCAACTCTGATGGATGGGCCACTGCATCTGGATGTCCGAGATACCACCTCCCTCACCAGATTCTCTTTTCCCAGCTCTCCGTTGACCAATGCTGAAAGGGCAGCCAAAGGAAATGGTACAAAGACACATGCAAGATCACCCTCAAGCATGGAGGCATCAATACCAACAGCTGGGAGGCATCAACACCAAGCTGCTGACCATTTGTTGTGGCGCCACCTGGTCCACCAAGGCACTTTGAGGCCCAACCACTCGATACTGAGTTGGAACAGCGGCAGTGGACAAAGAAGAAGGAGACCAACCCGGGGCTGCGAATCCTACTCCCCTGCACAATAACATGCTCCCATTGCCAAAGAATGTGTGTATCCTCAGTCACCTGAGGACCCATGAAGTCTCAAGGACGCCATCCTCAACTCTGAGAGACTGCCACCACTACTCTCCAAGCTGCCAGACTGCATATTGGCAATCAGATCGGTATCAGCCATTATGACTGGTCAGTAATTGGCCATCAGTATCGGCCAAAAAAATCTTTATCAGTGTACCCTTAATTACTATCATGTCCCCTCTTAGGCCCATTTTCTGCAAGCTGAACATGCTTAGCTCCTTCAGCCTCTCATCATGTGAGTTTCCCCCAAGCCCTTTATCATCCTTGTCACCTGCCTCCAGTTCCTGTCTAACCTCTCAGCCCAGAGACCAAGTGTTACTTTCTGATGATAGAAGTAAGAGTAAGCTATTAGCAAAATGGCAAGGCCCTTTGAAAGTGCTATGGCGAGTCAGTCAGGTCAACTATGAAATACACCTTATAGGGAAGTGTCATGAGTCACAGGTGTATCATGTAAACCTTTTAAAACTCTGGGTTGCCTGAGAAGTTTGCCTGATGGCCCTGGTCTGGAAGACAACCGCTTCAGAGAAGATACTTTTTTTTCTGATAAATCTGAACTTTTTTGGTAAATCACCCCTGGCAGAAATGTTTTAACATCCAGAAAAGAAATGACTTTCTTAGAATTATGGCTCTGATTCTCCTTTACATCAAGATCCCTACACTGTCTGAAAAAAGGTAATTTAAAGTCAGTATAAATTGCTTATATGGATTTACCTTAAATCAGTAAGAAACAACATTAAATCAATATTAACCAGCAATACACCTATTTAAGGGTGTCTGCACAAGGGATGCACTAATTTAAATATTTTTTTAAACAGATTTACTTAAACTGGAATGATTTCTGTGCGTCGAACAGACCTTTAATTTTCTCCCTCCTGCAGATGGTTAATTAACATTACAGATGCAAGGTGCTGTGATTTTTAAATCATAGACACAATAGAGATAAACAATAGATCAGCTGTTAAACCCAAATGTGTAGACAAGATGTGTCATAAATGCACAGTCCTTTCAACAATGAATAACTTGAAGAAACAAGGAACAACAGGCAGAGACAATTTTGACAATTCACAATGAATACTTCTCTAACAAGCTTGTCTATAAAAGTAACTTTCCTGATATAAATTTACAGAGGCTCTAAGAGTTTAGACAACAACAAAGCTTAATAATGAAACAAACATATATAGGAGGATGTTTTGGAAACAAAAGGCAATTTCAAAATAAAGCCATTTTGTGTGCAAAGATAATTTACTGGACCCCATGGGTGCATTTGAGAACTCTACCATCAGCCATCCCCGCTGCTGTGTAGTTTCTTGCTTTTTTGCTGTCAGCCCTGGGTAGCCATTTTGCTGTTAGTTTCTGGAACACCTGTTGTATAGCCACATATATATAATGTGCCATAACTCTGTCCTCCCAAACCACTATTAGTCTGCTTGTTAAGCTGTCACATTGTATCTAAATATTAAATTATGAATAGTCTTTGTAAGCTGCCTGAAGCCACCCAGAACACCATAGTGATATCTATGTGGAACCCTATTAATAAAAATGCATGTTTTAAACTAAATACCAAATAAAGTGAAGTTAGAAAAAATGTGGCTTTACAAATATTTTAAAACTTGCACCTTTTTTTAGCATGGCTGGAAAGGTAGGTCAGGATCTCAGATTTAAAAGGAAATAATTAGCACATGATTCTGGTGCTGATATGCAAATAAACAAGTTTCAACGGGTGCCCACTTGAAGCAGATTCACAGGCTAACAGATCAATAGGATCTTAAATGATTTAGCCAGTATACTTTTCAGAAATCACAGCAGGGTGTTTTTTATCAGTACCTTGTGGACAGTTATGATAAAGATCTACATTAAAATAAATGCATAGTTTCCAATTGCTAACAAAAGCCTCCAGAGAATAGCAAATCCTCCCAAGCCAGTATAACAAACTTGTTAGTATTTGAGAAAATTAATTTGACTTAATTTCATGTTTGTTTTAAGGTCAAATGAGAAAAGTTTAATAGAATCATAGAAAATTAGTGTTGGATGGGACCTCAGAAGGTCATTTAGTCCAACCTCCTGCTCAAAGCAGGACCAGCTTCAACTACGTCATCCTAGCCAAGGCTTTGTCTAGCCAGGTCTTAAAACCCCCTAAGGAAGGAGATTCCACAACCTCTCTGAGGAGCCTGTTCCTGAGCTTTACTACCCTTCTTATGAGAAAATTCTTCCTAATATCTAACCTGAACTTCCCTTGCTGCAACTTGAGATCATTGCTTCTTGTTCTGTCATCTGCTGCTACTAAGAACAGTCTAGCTCCACCCCCTTTGGAACCACCCTTCATGTAGTTGAAGATTGCTGTTTAACCCCCCTCAGTCTTCTCTTCTAAATAAACCCAGTTCCCTCAGCCTCTCCTCAGAAGTCATGTGCCCCAGCCCCCAAACTACTTCTATTGCCCTCTGCTGGACTCTCTCCATTTTGTCCATATCCCTTTTGTAGTGGAAAGCCCAAAACTGGACACAGTGCTCCAGATGTGGCCTCACCAGCACTGAATACAGGGGAATAATCATTTCCCTCAATCTGCTGGTGACACTCTAACTAATGCAGTCCAGTATGCCATTAGGTTTTTGCAACAGGGGCACACTGTTGGCTCATATCAGCATATTGTCCGCTGTAACCTCAGGTCCTTTTCTGCAGAGCTGCTGCTTAGCCAGTTGGCCCCTAGCCTGTACCAGTGCATGGAATTGTTCTGGCCTAAGTGCAGGGCTTTGCACTTCTCCTTACTGAACCTCACAAGATTTCTTTTGGTCCAAACCTTCACTCTGTCAAGGTCTCTCTGCATCCTACCCCTATCCTCCAGGGTATCCACTACTTCCTCAAGCTCGGTGTAATTTGCAAACTTGCTGTGGATGCATGCCATCCCACCTTCCAGGTCATTGATGAAGATATTGAACAAAACCAGCCCCAGGACCAACCCCTAGGGCACTCCGCTTAATACCGGCTGACAACTAGACATTGAGCCATTGATTTTGAACCTAACAGTCCATCTAGTTTTCTATCTAAAGTCTATTCATTCATGTCCTCAGCTCACTTGCAAGAATGCTGCGGGAGACCATATCAAAAGTCTTGCTAAAGTCAAGGTATATCATGTCCACTGCTCTTCCTGTATCTACATAAACAGTCATCTCATTCTGGAAGGCATTCATGTTGTTCAGGCATGACTTGCCCTTGGTGAATCTATGCTGACTGCTCATGATCACCTTCTCCAAGTGCTTAGGAATAGATTCCTTGAGGACTTACTTCATGATTTTTCAGGGACTGAGGTGAGGTTGACAAGTCTGTAGTTCCCTAGATCTTCCTTATTCCCTTTCTTAAAGATGGGCACTATATTTGCTCTTTTCCATTCATCCAGGACCTCTCCCAATCACCATGAGTTTTCAAAGATAATAGCCAGTGGCTCTGCAATCGCATCAGCCAACTCCATCAGCATCCTCGGATGCATCTCATCCGGCCCCATGGACTTGTACACTTTTTCTAACTAGTCCCTAACCTGTTCTTTCATCACTGTCAGCAGATCATCTCCTCCCCAAACTGTGTTGCTAGATGCAGTAATCTGGCAGCAGACTCTGCCTGTGAAGACTGAGGTAAAAAAAGGCATTGAGTACTTCAGCTTTTTTCTGCATCACCTGTTATTGTTTCCCTAAATAACATACCACCATTTGATGGTCTTTATGCTTGGAACATAATACCCACTAAGACAACCAAAGTACAATAGACTATTATCCCTCGGGGTTAATTTCCTAAATCAATGCTGAGCCATCGAAAGACAGGATGTAAAAAGGAAGTGGGAGTTACCAAGACAGGAGCAGCAACTTGAGCTGAAAATCATTACAACAGAAGTCAGTGTAGACATTACAGTCTGTGTCAGCTAAAGATCTGGCACACTGCTGTGTGCAGTGGGCCACAGGGACTATCTGGGTGTGTGGGAGTTGCCCATGGCTCTTTCTCATTGCCTAACCATAGAGCCAACAATTGCCATCTGAAGAGCAAAATGTACTAGACCTATTGCTGTCTATTTTCTAAGGAATTTCAAGTTGCAACTTTAATATCTTTCCTTCCAGGTAGAGGCAAAGGGGACTGTTTTAGTTTATATACACCTCAGTCACTCTCAGAGTACACCCCTTTAAAACCCTAAAAGTAATTACTCTACTGATACATACACGTCTTTCTTTACTGCATGATATATCCGCTTCTACCTCCTGCAGTCTAGGAACAGTTAAACTTTTCCTCACTATGTCCAGAGAGAATATTATATCTCTTGAGTACACATAGCACACATTCCATATTTTAGGCTCTGCTGCCTAATTACTGCTCCCTGTGTAATTACACCTGCTGTTACTACAGCAATAAATTTGCTCCATTAAGTTAAAAATCAATAAAGTGCACAGGGCATCTGTCAGAGGAGGATCTGTCCCATGATTTGCAAAGCAATTATCTTTCAGAGTCACAGAAGTTTTGACATTTACATTAAAGTCTTCCTGAATGTTTTGACATACTTGGGCAATCTACAGTGTTGACAGAGAAAAAATTGTTTTGAACCTTTCTGTGTTAATTACACAGACAGTCTCCTCTGTGGCAATTTGTGATTTTTTTCTCCTTGGGATTTTTTTTTTTATTATTATTCAAACTAATGATCTGTGATATTTTTAGCCGCAGAGTAACGCTATAAAATCACTTCCTGTATAAACTGCTTGCTAAGTGACTAGGCATAACACATTTTCTCTGTTAATTCTTTTATTGTTTCAAGGAAGTAACAGGATTGAAAGACTGCCTTGAATTATCAAGTATTTTTTATGAATATTTAACACTGTTCTCTACTGAAACTAGAAAGAGTGAATAAATTAGGTCCATGTATTAGAAGACTCCATGCATCTAAAAATGTCTCTGTAAAATCTCTCTACAGCCTAAGGTAGATAACAGCTGATCAACATGATCACAGCTGTCCAGGATTTTTTTTTTCCAACCAGAATTTCTGTATTATTAATGACTTGGCTACAGCTGAGATACAAGTTCACATCAGTAACTAAGCTGAGCACTAACCAAAGAGCAGTTGCTCTAGAATAAGTCACTCAGGTGTGGGACTGCCTTGAAGAAGCTTTTCTCTGTGTTAGTGATGTAGGCTGGCTGACTGGTGCTGGAGTGTTTGCCTACTGCCTGGTATGGATTGGGGGGGTCCCCCTTTTCCCCCTGTGTTGTATTTGGGTTCTCTTTTTCGTCTCTGTCTCTTCATTTCTTTTATCCTCTGGAGTGACTGAGAGACAGAACTTGCTCTGAGTGGTGCTGGTTTAACTAATTGAGAGATGGAGCTAGGAAAGGCAGCCTTATAAAAAGGCAGACCTCAGCGAACCACTTGAAGAGTGGACTTGGTGCGTGTGTGTGAGCAAACGTGTGGGTGTGGGTGTTTGGTGTGCAGGTTCTTGCAGTGTGTCCTTTTTCCCCCTTCTCTCCTCAGCAAAGGTGGTCTCCAGGAAGCAAAGGAGGCACAAATGGGGTCTGGGGGGAGGGGGTTGAAAAGAGTGCCCCCCACCTCATGGTCCCCCTCAGCTACCCTGGCTAGGGTACTGGGAGAAGCTGCAATAGGCCCATGAGGTGAGGGAGCTCTGTTACACCCCCTCCCCCATGCAGCTCAGGCCAGGCAAAGCAGAGGGGGAAGTGAGCAGCACTGAGCTGCCAGCTTGCCCAGCCTGAGCTGTAGGGAGTGGGGTGGAATGAAGCCCCCTCACCTCATGAGCTTGGCCTAGCTCCCCCTAGCACACCACCTGGTATAGCTGGGGGGGGTGCTGCGAGATGAGGGGGCTCTATTCTTCCCCCCTCTCCCCTAGCCAGGCAGCAAAGCCCAGCTAGCAGCTCAGTGCTGCTTCCTCCCTCCCCCTTCCCCTGCTGACAGCCACAGAGCTGGAGGGATGGGGGTGGCAGTCTCAGGACAGGACGTGGTTCAACAGCCTCTTCAGAAGCTGCTGGAGTTTCCCCTCAGGCTGGCCAGGAGGGCCAGTGCAGGCAGGCTCGATTTCCGTCCCCAACCTATTGGGGTCTGTTGGCTTGGGCAAGTGCTCTAACTCATGGCGCTTTATGTAAAGCACCATGAGTTAGAGCAGGGGTCTGAATGTCTATCTGTGCCCGCAGAGAGCTGGTGGGATAGCTGTTATGACTTGAATGTCAACACTGGGGGTTACAATCTGTTTCGGAACAACATGGTTGGGACAAAAGGTGGTGGTGTTCCCTTGTATGTCAAAAGCACATGCACATGTTCCCTGGTTCAGGAGGAAGAAGACATCAAAACATAATAAATTTGGGTAAAGATGAAAGGTGCAAGATGTAGCACCAATATAGTGGCAGAGATTTATTATAGGCTACCAAATAGGAAAGAGGAGGTAGATGAAGCACTCTTCAAGCAGGTGACAAATCAATCCAAAAGCAATGGGAAACTTCAGTTTTCCAGACATCTGCTGAAAAAACAATGCAGCCAAGCATAAAATTGGCTACAAGCCAGTTCCTAATTATCAGCTTTCCCCATATCTCTCTCACCTGGACAAAAACATTAAATTGGGCTTGTGGCAGGAGACATAAAAAGCTCTTGTCTCTTCTACCCTAACCCTCCACTGGCTCTTGAGAGAAGACAAGATCAGGATACTGCAGAGGAGAGTGAAGGAGAAAACGCCTGGGCAGAGGTCTAATTGGGAATTTTAGCACGTAAGGGTGGAAGGGTTCTGAACAGGGGAGTGTTTTACAAGAGACTCAAAAGAAGTAAGCTGCTGTGGTACATTTCCTTTCATGTAGGGCTGCTGCTCCCTAATAGGCTCCCCACACATTGGCAGTTGTTCCACCACCATTCTGGGACCCTTCCTTTAAATCAGTGGCCTGCTTGGCCATTCTTAGTTACGCTACTGAGTCTGGACACTCAGAGCACCTCGGCTCTCTTCTGAGCCCTTTTCTCCTATTGAAAAATCACAATACTATTTTTTTTTAAGAAATAATTTCACAGGGGGGGCTATTCTTGTAGTTTTGGAGGGTCTGAATCAACATTTTCTGAATGTTTGGAGCTGGCCATAATGAAAACCCATGTCGCCCATATCTTGCAGCTGATAATCTAAAGTTTCCATGAGGAAAATTAAAGCAAAACATTGCATGTTGCATTTAGTTGAGCTGAAATGAAATACCTGTTCTCTCAGCCCAGAGTAAAATGCTTTGTTTTGAGTTATTTTCATAGTTAGGATCTCTACACTATCTATGATCAACCAAAAGGCTTGTTTTCTACTAGCCCTATGAGCCTCAAATTGTGGTATTTTGTTACTTCAGTGCCATCTTTCAAGATATCAGGCTGCCCACTGCTTGTTTCCATGCATGTGTTTGGCTCTAATTTGGAACAGAAGGGACAAGTGGGGTGAAGATAGGCATGTTTGGATCCAGGATGGGGCCTCTTCAGCTGTGGGATACACTCACAGTGATCTCGATGAGCTTACCAGCTCATCAGTGCGGCTCTGGAACTCGGGGTGAACGCTGCCACCGCTCCCCCTCCACCCCCAGCCCTATTGCCTGCTGCCAGATTCCACTTGGCAGGGAAAAGGGGGTGCAAGCAGTGGTGGCATTTACTCCCTGGGTTCCAGAGTTGTGCTGATGAGATGGTGAGGCACCGCACAGCTGAAGGAGTATACAACTTTCTAGCTCTGTCCCTGAAGGTAGAATCAAAACCAGGAATGGGAAGTTGTGAAATCTTGTTATTGTGGCCTGAAGAGCCTGAGTGAATTCCAAATATGCTGCCTGAATGCTTGATTTAGGAGGAGACACAACCTCATGCGTGGAGACACAGCAGTGTCTGGGGTTAGTTTGGATTTTTGCTGGGAGTTGAGTTTGGGAGTTTCCGATATAGATGTTTGTATCTAGTAAATATATAGTGTATGGGCTTGATCAACCCTAAGCAGCAGTATAGATATAGCCTTAAACTGTGTCAGTCTGTATTATCCAGTGCCTGATGGGGAATAGTAGTTTGTATACCTCATGCATCTGTTCTTTCCCTTTATGCGCCAATTGAATTAAATCTTTGAAAACTTCCCTCTTGTCTACCTGTTGGGGGTATAGAATGGTAGTCATGTGTGGCATGGAGTAAAGTTATTTGAGTAAGAAAATAAAAAGGCACTCATAGGTGCACATGCAAGTCAACATCATGATTTTTCAGTGCATGACTTTTTTGACTGGAGTTATTTCAGCAACCTGAAAAGAGAGTGTGTCGGGGCATATAGAGTGCCTATGAGTGATGGATAGGTGACAATGAGCAAAAAGGGAGGAAAGTATGGGGTGAAAATGGAAGATATGTTATTGCGTGGGATCATGCAGAAAGAACAACTGAAGCAGCAACCTATTCTAGCAAGGGAGAAGTTCCTTCACAAGCAGGAAATTGGTTTAAGTGAGTGGCATTTTTTGAACAGTGAAACGGAGATTGCATTTATGCATGTGTTCTTGAATTTTTAGATGCTCTTGCACTAAGCATGAGGGCAGTTTTCCCCAGAAGTCAAAACAGAAGGATTCATTAACTTTAAGCCAATAATATGGGGGTTTTTAGATTGTTTTTCTTATGATTCTTGGATACAGGGATTGACAATACTTTAGCATCAGCACCTGCTTTGAATGTTCATTTCCATCTATGTATTAATTCTTGGCTGCATCAATTTCTGGTGATGATAATCAGTTAATATTATTTATTGCTAGGACACCACCAGCTCATTAATTGTAATGTAAGAATAATGTGATTTAAATATGATCTGATGTGAAAAGGAATATGATACCTTAAACAATCCAAAGCAATGATGTCCCCACATTTTTATTCTTTGTTCCTTACTTGTAGTAAATGCTTTTAGAATTTTGACATTCAAAATTCATAAGGGAGCTTATCTAAAATACAAATAAAAGAGAACTCCCTTAGTACTACATCCTGTTAGCCTACTATAGCCTCCAGGTATCATTATAGTATTCCCTGGTAGGAAACATGTACTTGCCTGTGACACAAGAAATATGTAATAATGACAACCATCAAATATTTCTACCTTTTTGGTGTCCTCAGTTTACAGCTCTTTTTCCTCGTCCCTCAACCCTAATGCCCAATAACAGTGATAGTCCATTGATCAAGGAGGTCTAATTTTAAGTCATTTTGGGGAATAACGAAGTGTATCTTGCTTTGATCATTATAGTTCCAGTACAGCATTATCAACTACTTCTTATTATGGATTGAGTGTACTGCCCTTACAGTGACCATAGTTATTACTGTATATAAGATCTTGGGGAAAAGGTCTACACCCGGATTCTTTTTGTAGCTGTGTAGAATGCTACAACAGGTGGCTCCGCTAGTCTGCATTAGGAGTATGTGGTAAATTGTGAAATAGTGTAGAGAAATGATTGGAAAAAGTGGCAAATTGTAAGACTGGGCACAGGAAGTCTCCAAAATCAGTAAATATTAAACTGGACCTAGGGTAAAAAAAAAAAATGGGGAAATGGTGGAAGGTTCACCAGCTTCCACTTTCACCTGTGAATCTCTGTATTTTAAGGTTGAAGATATACTTGTTAAAGGTTGAACACTACATTGTGAAGCTCTGGATCAACTTGAAAAGTATTGCTGGAGTGTAGCAAATGATATGGATTGTCAAAATAACATTCTTCACTGCAGCTAGCCAGCTGCAGAGCACAAAGTGCAGCTTTTGGAAAGATGGGAGCTCATAATGGGCTCTTGGTTTACATTGGCTTAAACAGCTCTGTTTTTCTGGTACATCTGTGTATTCAGTTTTTTTCTTCAGATCTTCCTATTGGTCACTGGGAAAGGATTTTCATTTTAATGTGTTCCCCTCTGTTCAATTGCATGTAAAGCTATTTAGACAGCATTTGAAAAATTGGTATGCCATTATTCTTCTAACTTCTTACTTAAAACTTCAAACCCTTTCTCACATTTTTATATAAGCAATTGCTTATGTTTTACTCAAACACATCATATTTTCAAGCAATTAAGTAAAAGTCGGAAGAGGGAGAAGCAACAATTGCAATTCAAGTAATTGAACTTTTGACTAAACACCTTCCAAGATTCCATCTTACCTCCCTGAATGTGGCAGTGGTTATTACCATACCCGAGACCAGGGCTGTCCAACTAGCAGCCTGTAAACCACATTCAAGCCCTGATGGGTTAAGCATGTGAGCTCCCACCCAGCTACCACTCCCCCTACCATCTTCCTCCCAGTTTCTCCTGCCCTCATGGGCAGGACAGAACTGGAGCTTAGGGGCTGGAGTGCCTGAGTGTTGTCTGTAGCAAAGCATGGAGCCAGGCTGCCCACACTGCAGCTGTTTGATGCACATGGCTAGAAGTGAAGGGCAGACGAGGCAGAGGGGTGCTACCCACACAGTATGGGGCAGCTGGGCTGCATATGCTGGGGTGAAGATGCCTGCAGGGCCTTTGTGGGGAGCTGGGATGTCCGTTCAGTGGGTATGGTGGGGGAGTGCTGGGAAGCCCACACAGTTGAGGGAAAGCTAGGGGGTACACTTGTGCAGTGTGCAGCCCTTGGGTCTGCAGTCCTTGTGTAACGTGTGGCTCCCAGCTGCCTGGAAATTGGACAGCCCTGCTCTAGACCAATGCCAGGGATCTAAGAAGGTTTCAGACCCCTGGTTTCAGAAGGCATCTTCCAAAGGTCTATCACTTTACTTACAGCTCTCAAAACTCCTCCTAATTCAAAACTAGCATTTACCTCTAGGCAATTACAAACTTAGACAACAGGCAGATCTAGGAAGATCTGCACTTTTGGCGGGTTGCAGAATTTCATTACAATGTAATTTTAAACAAAGGAGTTGCTATAAATTAACTTTCCTTAAAATGGAGAAGAGATATCAGCTTCTAGTAACTAATGACAGATTATATTGACACTGAAGTCTCTTGTGTTACAGCCTGAATTTCACATATTCTCAAGTGTGTAAGTGTATGAACTACTTTTTATTTAAAGTAAATTGAGTGCTTGAGAAATATGCTAGCTTGTTATACCCCTGAGAGTTGAAGTTCATATTGCTATACTAATGTCTCAAACTTCTTATATAGGCGTCTAGAAGAGAGGTTTTTCACCTGGGAAACATAACAAATGCAGGAACCAAGTTGCACCAGTTTTTATATGGAGAATAAACTATTCACTGAAAAATGACACAGTGAAACTATTTTGGAATTCTGGTCAAATTTAATTATTGTTTTCAGCCAAAAAAGAAAATAAAGAAATGGGAGAAATTGTAATATTTTAACATTTTTAATTAAAAATGTTTGTTTTCATTTTGAATAATACATTAATTTAGAAAAGTTGCAAATTTTAATTAAAAAATGAGTAATTTTAATTTACAGTTTTAATTTAAATTAAAATTAATTTTAAATTTAAAAATATAATCAGTCAGGAAATATTTCTTACATCACTGTGAAAGCAGAAAAAATGTGGCAACGTGGATGCCTACCAGTGTCTCTATCATCAAGATAAAATAAATTCTAAATACATATACATGTTGATGTGTACTTTTGGTTTTCTTCACACATGATGGATGTGTGATGGGGGGATGTGGTGTTTGCAGGAAGGAAGGGGGAAGGTGGGTGTGTGGGTGGGTGTGTGTGGAGGGATGTGGGTTGGTGTGTGGGTAGGTGTGGGGCGATTGCTGGGGGGACTATGGGTGTGGGGGACCTTGTGGGTCCCCTGGCTCCTACAGGGTGCAGCCCCTCCCCCCCACACACAGCACATGGAATGCTGGCCCCCCCCACAGGGTCCCAGCTGCCCCCTGGAGGGCTACAGCCCCCCCCAGCCAGGATCCCAGGCACCCTGGAGGGCCACAGCCCTCCCACCCAGCATAACTTACCTTCCCACACCCATAACTTACCTTCAGCAGCGGGAGTGGGGTACTCTGAGCTATGGTGGCAGGACCTGGCACAGGATGTGAGGACCATGTACCAGGCCCAGCTGGGTCCTGCCAGCCCTGGGGCCTCTCTGCCGCCTGGCCAGGCTGGGTCATGATGGCAGGACCCGGCACAGCACATGGGGATCACATGCCAGACCCAGCCAGATCCTTCGAGCCCTGGGGACTGTCTGCCGCCCAGCCGGGCCAGGCCCTTGGTGGCAGGACACGGCACAGCATGTGGGGACTGTATGCCAGGCCCAGCTGGGTCCTGGGGTCTCTCTGCTGCCCGGCTGGGCCAGGCCATCATGGCAGAGCCCAGAGCGGCATGCAGGGACTGCACCCAGCCAGGTCCTGCTGGCTTTGGGGTCCCTCTGCCACCCAGCCAAGCTGGGCCTATGGTAGCAGGACCCAGCGCACTGCATGGGGACCACACACTGTGCCCAGATGGGTCCTGCCGGCCCAAACTTGCAGCATGGGGAACATTTTTTCATTTCCACATGTGCCTCTTGTCCCGCCTCAAAGGGGTTTGAGACGAGGCAAGAAGCACGTGTGATGCGCCCTTTGTGTGTAGATCACCAGTAGTGTAGCTGCTGCCTACACTTATTGTTTTAAGGTATAGTAGTTTGTCACCCATTAATTTTGTATTCAGTAAAAGTTGGGGTATGATGTGGGATTCCTGAGAGAAACAAATTGGCTTATGCTTTGCCACACTATATCAATAATACTACTGTGCTCTTATTCTAATTGTTTCACACAGGTGACACCTCTTCAAAGCTTGTGATCCCACTCTGATGGGTGACTTGCATTTCCGTGGGGCTCATGACCCCACATATTAAGTGTCATAGTCCCCCTCAGGGTTATACCCCTAATTTAGAAGTATTTCTCTGTCTTCTTTCATGTAATTGGCATCCCTCAAATTTTGCTTGAAGTCCAGCATCTTCTTTGATTGGCTTTCCTTGTGGTTGCCTGCAGGATCTCAATGGAATGGAGGAAAGAGGAACTCACAATGACAGGATCAGTCACACAGCTAAAAAAGAAATCCACTACTGATGATGCAGCAGGAATGGGGCTTTCATCTTCTTTGACCTTCTAAGTTGCACTAAGCACCTGCATCAATGCCTTGTCTCCAGACTGGAAGAATGAGCTGTGTTGCATGGATAAGTGGTCATCTTCCAGAATATCCAGACTTATAAATTTGGGCTACTTAGAAAATATCATTGCAATCTAAGAATAAGGTGATTTAAACATAGTTTCATAGTTTCTAGGGTCGGAAGGGACCTGAGCAGATCATCTAGTCCGACCCCCTGACATGGCAGGAAAGAGTACTGGGGTCAAACAACCCCAGCAAGATGTGCATCTAACCTCCTCTTAAACACCCCCAGGGTAGAAGCCTGCACCACTTCTCTTGGAAGTTGGTTCCAGACCCTAGCCGCCCTGACCGTGAAGTAGCGCCTCCTGATATCTAACCTAAACCTACCCTCAGCCAGCTTGTGACCGTTATTCCTGGTCACTCCTGGCGGTGCTTGGGGGAACAGTGACTCCCCCAGTGCCTGCTGATCCCCCCTGACTAGTTTATAACAGGCCACAAGATCCCCCCTCAGCCTTCTCTTTTGGAGGCTGAACAGGTTCAGGTCCCGTAGCCTCTCCTCCTAGGGCCTGCCCTGTTGTCCCCTGATCATACGAGTGGCCCTCCTCTGGACCCTCTCCATGCTGTCGACATCCCTCTTGAAGTGTGAACATGATCTGATGTGAAAAGAAATACGATACCTTAAACAATCAAAAGCAGTGATGCCCCCACATTTTTATTCTATATTCCTTACTTGGAATAAACACTTAAAGAATTTTGACATTCAAATGTTTGTTCCCAAACATAGGTTGCAGAAGGCAAGGGCTAACAGGGCTCAGCCCTTCCTCCCCCTGCTAAATGCAGGGTAGCAGGTAGGGCCACAAGGCAGCCTGGCCACAGGCTCCAGGCAGCTGCAGCAGGGGTGGGGAGTGGCGTGCACACAGCCAGAATCACAGCCCAGTGTGTTGATCACTGGCTGCCCAGCACGGCAGGCAAGTATCAGTTGATTCTGTGAAGGGAAAAGGGTTGGGGGGCAAATGGAGGCCCCCATGGTTAGGGAGGGAGTGGGGCAGAAGCAGGGGCCAGGGTGAATAGGGACCCAGCTGAGCCAGGTGGTAGGACAGTCGGAGCCCAGGCGGCTCATCCAGGGGAGGGGGGTTCCCGCCACTGGGTGCATCCTGGCTGCCACTGAGCTGCACCACACCCCCTGCCTGCATGGCAACAGAATGCACATAGCATTGCATGGCTCTCAAACCAGTGGGGTGCAAAACGCAGCATGCAGTGGCAGCTGCCTCCACTCCATACACATTGTGGGGGCACATGCCTTCCTGGGCCACTGCTGAGGTGCGCACAGCAGCAGACCGCCCCCCCCAGACCCCTGGAAGAGCCGTCTGAGCTTTGATTGTCTTACCACCCTGCCCGGCTGGGGCCCCATTTTCCCCTGCCCCATCTCAGCCCCACTCCTTCCCTCACTGCTGGGACCTCAATCTGACTCCCCCATGGCACTTTCCCTTCCTCTTGCCTGTTCCACCACAGACGTACCTGCCGGGCGGGGGATGGGCCATGCACATGCTCTCAACCCCTCCAAATAATATTTTCTCCCTCTGCCTGTGTTCCCAATGCACTTGATAAGCTAGCTAATCTTCCTGGACACTCCTTGTGCTGTCTCTGCAGAAGGTAATATGAACCTTTGCATATAGGAAATGTAGAAGCACGGCATGGCAACTAGTCAGTGTCAGAGTAGGGACTGAAACTTGGGAGTTTCTGGCTTCAAGTTCTTAGCTTTAGATGGCTTGGCTATGCCTGTGTACCAAGTTAAAAAGTTAAAGAAATGGCTAACTTTAAACTTCAACTAGTTTTAAAAAAAAGTTAACTTTAACCTTTTATAAAGTATAAGTTAAAAGTTTAAAAAAATTGAAATCTAGCTTTCCCAGAGTTTTTCCTGACACAGCCACTCTCTAGGACTTACATGGAATGATATTTCTTGTTAGGACTTCTTGTTTGAGAGACAGAGAGTAGTGCGCCTTCCTATGAGATATGGTCTCTTAAGAACTACAAGTCCCAGAGTTCCTTAGTTCATGCTGGCATTTTCTGTGCATTTGCAGAAGTCAACAGGGCAGCGAGTTGGCTGCAGGAGAGGGAACAAGCACAAGCACGCAGAGACATTGATCGCAGTAAGAGTGGGAGCAAGTAGTGACTGTGAAGCAGATGAAGACTTCTTTAATTTTAAAGAAGATCAGAACCAACAGCCCAGGGCCCAAGAAGTTGAGCATTACTTCTCATCTGTGAGAAACTTTTCTGAGATGTCACCTACTATTGTTGCCGGCACAAGGTGCCCGAGGGAGGCAACAATTGGGTTCGTTGCCCGGTGTGCATCGTGCCAATAAACACACTGGGGGGAGAAGTAGACAGAGTTTATTTGAGCTCAAGTAAAAGGCGCAGAGAGACTGTATTGTCTCAAATCCTGCGCCCCTAGCCCTGCAACAGTATATATTTATACCCTGGTCACTTTCTGCACTGGTTTTCCACTAGCTGCCCCACCCCTTTCCCTCCTCCCTTCTCTCTCTGAGCGATGTCCTTGCATTCCACAGATAACAGTTTTTAGGGAGTGTCAGCTTGCCTGCTACTCATCCTGTTTTCCAGTATTACAGGAGGTTACAAAAAGTTCAGGGGGGGGCCCTGGCTCGCCTGGGCCTAGAGCAGAGGGGCTTCATCGACATTCATGGTCTTCCATCCCTCTGAGTTACCTAGGGTTATGCCCAGTGACACCAACAACTCCCCCCTTTGAGAATACTCAACAAAGTTTTGGCTGAGTTTTCTCATATTCTGAAGATAAAAGACGATTAACTGTTTGGGAACTGGGATCTTCAATGCAGGGGTATAGTGAAGCGCTCGGGGAGGGGGATACACAGACTTTGCGCAGGAGGGCATTACAGCATGCAAATAAGAGGAGGGTAATTAAACACAACACAACACCGGTGACCAGGAGGTGAAGGATGCCCGTTCCTAGGCCTCCGAGGTTGGGCAACCAGCTCCAGAGGGAACCGAAAACAGTGGGTTTACGTTCCTGACTTTTCCACTGCTTAAAAGCTTGTTCAGCCGACAAAATGTGTTTGTTAATATCTTGGGAATTTTCTGGAATATAAGTACAATATTTGTTCTCAATTAGAGCACATACCCCCCCTGAGATGCTAAAACATAATCTAGAGCCTGAAGGTTTTGAAGAGATAATAAACGAAGTTGATAAATCTCAGAGTTAAGGCTCTTTTCAATAGCTAAAGTGTCATTGGCAAATTTTGTAAGAAACGCAGAAAGTTGATGATACAGCTTGGCTAACCGGCCCACTCCATACGATGGAAGAAAGATCATGCGAAATCTGTCTCGTGATGAATCCAGTTCTTGTGTCTGTCTACCTTTACCGCTGTGTGGGAAACTAGTAGGACAGTGTGAGGTCCTTTCCACTTCTCTTGGAGGGGCTCATCCTTCCAGGTACGAACGAGCATGGAATCCCCTGGCTATAACGAGTGGACTGGAGCATCCAGCGGAAGAGGCTGCAAGTCTTCAGTGTACCTATGGAGAGAAGAAAGAACAGCAGACAGAGAGCACATATACCGTGACAAAATATTACATCCTATTTCCCACTCCCGTGCTAGAACCGGCGTCCCGTTCATAGGCCATGCCCTTCCGAACATAATCTCAAAGGGGCTAAGCCCTAATCTTCCCGTGGGGAGGGCACAGATGCAAAGCAGAGCAAGGGGCAAAGCATCGAGAGATTGCAGAGAGGCCTCCTGGCAGATCTTTGATAGATGACGCTTGAGGGTTTGATTTGTATGAGTACTGGGGATCCGGGAGCTCCCCCACTGATGGAATGAGGGCATGCATATGGGTGTCAGCAGGTCTCGGCGTCCTCAGGGTGGCAGCATTTTTAGCTTCTCTGTCCGCCCGGGCGTTACCCCTGGCTACGTCTTGATCCTCTTTCTGATGCGCCTTACAGTGCATTACTGCCACTGCCGAGGGAAGTTGAACAGCTTCCAGGAGTTGGAGAATTTGGGGTCTATATTTCACTGGGGAGCCTTGGGCTGTCAGCAGTCCCCTTTGTTTCCATAGGCCAGCATGGGCATGCAGTACTCCAAAAGCATACCTAGAGTCGGTATAGACGTTGACCCATTTTCCTTTTGACAGTTCTAGCGCCCGGGTCAGGGCCACCAGTTCAGCAAGTTGAGCAGATGTTCCGGGGGGCAAACCCTTGGCCTCAACAACATCATAGAGGGTCACAACAGCATAACCTGCCCTCCTTTGCCCTTCTACAACAATGCTACTGCCATCAGTGTACCACTCACAATCAGCATTTAGAAGTGGCTGATCCTGTAGGTCTGGACAGCTGGAGTACTGTGCATCTATGATGTCTAAACAATCATGCTCTTGTTCTTCCGTTTCAGATAAGAGAGTAGCCGGGTTGAGGGAGGGGCAGGTTTGCAGAGTCACTTCAGGGTTCTCCAACAGCTTAGCTTGGTACCGAGCCACCCGAGCCTGGGTGAGCCAGAGACCCCCATCGCGTCCAGCAGAGCCTGGACCATATGAGGGGTATACACCTGCACGACTCCTCCCAGCGTTAACTTTTCAGCTTCCTCAAGTACTAGGGCAGTTGCCGCAACTGCTCGTAAACACGCTGGCCATCCCTTGGCAACTGGATTAAGCTGTTTGGAGAAATAAGCAACGGGACGTTTCCATGCCCCCAACAATTGAGTAAGCACTCCCAGAGCCATCCCTTTTCGTTCATGCACATACAATTGGAAAGGTTTAGAAAGGTCCGGTAAACCCAGGGCGGAGGCTTCCATTAGTTTCCTTTTTAGTATTTTAAATGCCTTGTCGGCTTCTGAAGTCCAGTAAAAGGGGTCATGGTCTGCCCCTTTTACACAGTCATATAGTGGTTTTGCCCATAGTCCAAATTCAGGGATCCATATTCTGCAAAAACCTGCCATGCCAAGAAACGCCCTGAACCGCTTACGGTTGCTTGGGGTGGGAACCTGGCATATAGCTTCCTTTCACTAACTTGAAAGCTGGTGCTCCCCCTGTCTTATGTGAAATTCCAGGTATCGTACTTCGGGGAGAGCAATTTGAGCTTTATTTCAAGCCACCCGATATCCTCGAAGTCCAATAAAGTTCAGGAGGCTTACAGTGGTGTTAAGGCAAGAGTTTAAATCTACAGCAGCAATTAATAAATCATCCACATATTGTAACAAGAGGACTTCACGCTCACTATTCCACTCCTCCAAGTCTTTAGCTAAGGACTGGCCGAAAAGGGTAGGAGAGTTCTTAAATCCCTGGGCTAATACTGTCGAACAGAGTTGTTTCTTAAGCCTTTTCTGTCCTCCCATTCAAAAGAGAATATCTCCTGAGAGGGGGTGTCAACTGGAATCGTAAAGAAAGCGTCTTTCAAATTAAGAACTGAGAAATAAGTATACTGCCCCCCTATGGAGGCCAGCAAGGTATACGTGTTTGGGACAAGGGGATGAATAGTTTTAACCCATTCGTTAACCGCCCTTAGGTCCTGCACCAGTCAATATGTGCCATCAGGCTTTTGTACAGGAATATAGGAGTGTTCCAGGCTGACTGACACTCTTGCAGTATGCCGTACTTTAGGAAACGGTCTATAGTCTCCTGCAGTCCCTCTCTGGCTTCCTTTTTGATTGGGTACTGCTTGATTCGTACCGGACCTTTTCCCGGCAGTAGTTGGATATTAATGGGGGTTTGATGTGTAGCCTTTCCAGGGACCCCCCTTGCCCACACCAAAGGGTATACCTGGTCTTCCCACTGGTTCCACTCCGGGGGGGCATTCATAGCCAAGGGTTCAATCGCGAGGGTCATTATCCATGCATTTTCAGGGGGCAATGTGAGGGTTATTTCATTCTGGGTAAAATGCAGTGATGCACCTAATTGACAAAGCAGGTCTCGTCGTAGCAGGGGTGTTGGGCAATCTGGAAGGTAGACCAATTTGTGAGAAAGAGCCCGGTTTCCCAGAGCACATTCTGCAGGAGCATACACTGGGCACTGAGTCTTTTTTTTTTTTCTCGTGGCACTTACCACGGTGAGAGAGTCTGCTACGGGAATTTGAAGAGGTTGATTTACAGTGGTCCATGCTGCCCCAGAGTCTACCAAAAAATCAATTTCTGAATTCCCCACCCGCATTTTTACTCGGGGTTCCGGGGGTGGGGTGGTCCGTTTCCCCTGACACCCCTACTCCTGTCCTTCCGCTGCCATTACAGGACTACAGTCTCTCCCTTTCTCTGGGCATTCATTCTTCCAGTGTCCCTCTTGCCGGCATAAGGCACACTGGTTCCGTCCCAGGCATCTTTCTTGTGGGCCAGGGCGCCCGCGCCCATGACCCCTTACTCCTGCCTCTCCCACCTTCTTGTGGCCTTTCTCTGACTCCAGCCTGTACTGCTGCTACTAGCATTCTAACTTGTCTCTTTTCCTCTTCTTCCTTTCTGAGGGTATATGCTCTGTTTGCAGTCTCCAGGATTTGTGCTACAGACATACCCATTAAGTCTTCCTTTTTTTGTAAGAGGTAAGACGGGTATGATCCACAGGGTTGTTAAGGTCCCATCTAGGGTCTGCTAGGGGAACCACATCTGCCGGACCAGGAACATTGACGGGATCCCTTTCATGCCTCCGCTGTACTTCCTCCCTTGCTTTGGAAATAACTTGATTCTGCTCTACTTCAGATAATAAGGTTCGCATAAGGATATTACAATCATCCCAATCAGGCTTGTGACTAGCTAAACATCCCTCAAAGACAGAGATAAACTTACTCGGGTTAGTTGAAAATTCTCCAGCCTGTGCCTTAAAAGCCGCCAGGTCCATCGGATTAAAAGGTACATGGGTGTATACTTGCATGGTCTGGGCTGCACGCCCATCTGCCCCAGGCCGGGCTATTACAGTTTTAGTAAGTAAAGGGTAAAATCCCACTGAGGGTGGAATCTCTGGAACCGGGGGCATCTGATCTTTATATGGTGGAGGTGTTAAAGCCAAAGGGGACGCCGACTCTGGCATTACAGTGGTGGGGGGGGAATGCTGAGACTCAACACTGACAACTATTGATCCTGTCAGAGTCAAATTACACTTCTGCAAAATATCTGTCTTATTTCGTAAAGCCATAAACAATTGCGCATACAAATGTTCATTCCACTTACCCGTCCGCTGACAAAACAGGAGTAATTGGAGGATTGTATTATAGTTAATTGACCCTTCCGGAGGCCACCTTTCCTGATCCTCCAGTTGATAGTGAGGCCATTCCACTGTACAGAACCTTTTAAGATTATTTTTAGTCATTAGATCTGACTTAAACAGTTTCCAATTAGTCAGAATGCATTCTAAGGGTGTACACCGTGCCCTGCCAACCGTACTCTGTCCCTGCCCCATACTCCAGGGAGCCACCGGGCATCCCCAGGTCCTACAGGGAGACACTGGGCGTCCCCAGGTCTTAACGGGCAACGCTCAGACTGCTGAGCTTATCCTACCTTGTCCGAGGGACTGGTTCCACACCGTTGCCCACGATCGCTTCTTCACTATTTGAGCGCATTGCACTGTTGTGCCCTCCGGGGTCGATCAACCCACGTCTCTGCCGAGGCCCCCAATGAAACCACCGGTGCGCGCTGGGTGTCGGTTGTTGCCGCAAGTCGTCGACCCCAGGAGGGATCCGGGCAAGGCGAAATGTTAGCCTCGAGCCCCACATTGGGCGCCAAAAACTGTTGCCGGCACAAGGTGCCCGAGGGAGGCAACAATTGGGTTCGTTGCCCGGTGTGCATCGCGCCAATAAACACACTGGGGGGAGAAGTAGACAGAGTTTATTTGAGCTCAAGTAAAAGGCGCAGGGAGACTGTATTGTCTCAAATCCTGCGCCCCTAGCCCTGCAACAGTGTATATTTATACCCTGGTCACTTTCTGCAGTAGTTTTCCACTAGCTGCCTCCCCCCTTTCCCTCCTCCCTTCTCTCTCTGAGTGGTGTCCTTGCATTCCGCAGATAACAGTTTTTAGGGAGTTTCAGCTTGCCTGCTACTCATCCTGTTTTCCAGTATTACAGGAGGTTACAAAAAGTTCAGGAGGGGGGCCCTGGCTCTCCTGGGCCTAGAGCAGAGGGGCTTCATCGACACTTGTGGTCTTCCATCCCTCTAAGTTACCTAGGGTTATGCCCAGTAACACCAACACTATGAAAAAACTTCATCTGTTATAACACAAGCATTCCCTCATCTGCCCATGTAGAGCAATTGTTCAGTAGTGGGGCTTAGTTTTGCAAGACAGAAGAGGAAAATTGTCAGATGTAAATTCAAAATGCAACTTTTGCAGAAGGTCAATAAGCTGTTTAAACAATTTCTGCAATGCAACAGAACGTTCTTTTTCTCATTTAAACTGATTTTCTCATTTCAGACACTCATCATTTCTAATTCAGATGTATTTCATACCTTTTTGTTACCTTTTGAGCAATAAAAATTTGAACAACAGAAGTTTTCTGTGGAAACAGCTTTCATTTGTTACCTGGCTATGAATATCTCCTTTCTGTTATTCTGGTATACCTATATGATGCATTGACTTTTACAAAGTACTTGAGATGGAGAGGGTGAGAAGGATCTAACATTACATAAGTATTGGTAAATTGTTATTCTGAAAACTGTATGACAAGTATAACATTGTTTTCACGTAAAGCAGGGTGAGTTCTGGGTAAATTAGTGTGCTTCTGTGAGCTTATGGAAAAGAAACCCACTCGTATTTGAAAATGAAAAATGATGGTAAGAGGTAATTCACCATGTTTCTCATGAATCAACTTAACTTTTAACTAGTTACTGTCTTTTAATCTTACCTTTTAACTAATTGAAAGTGGAAATATTTAACTTTTAACAACTCAAGTTAATTTTAAAGGCTACTAACTTTTAACTTTAACTAGTTACATTTTTCATAAACTTTTCCCATGATTGCCTGTGTGTAACATGGCATCTTTACTTGGAATTAGGTCTTCCTTTTTCATTTGGAATGTTAACCCTCAACAAAACCTCAAAAAACATTTCTAATGGATTTATGAGCCAATAAGCTGAGAAGTATATCTTAAAAATATAGATGCAGATATTTTACAAAAATACATATTCTGCATTAAATGCCTTCTGATCAAATCCACCTTTTCTGAGAGAACTCTGACGTTTCATTTGTGCAACATATTTTTATTTATTTAGAATTGTAATGGACAGAGAGCCTAGGGGCAGAAATTACATATAAACTGGTGTAAGTGTTTCAGAAACCAATCTGAATCTGCAACACAGTTCAGTGTACATAAAATGCTCTCAAAATGGCCAAAACTAGTTTAAGATAAACCTGGATGGATGTAATATCAGGCTTAACTGACTTAGGTTAAATCAGTTTATTGAACTTCTGTCCCAGATGCCCTCCAAATTCAAGTTAACTCACAGATCCCCAGCATCCCAGAATGCTTTACACCTCCCCCACAAGCCTCCCTTGGAGGGTGGGCAGGTTAGCTGTGCTCCAAGCTGTCTGCTCCAACCAAGCAGGAAGGCATGCTCTAGCAACCCCTCTCCAACTCCTATCTTCTGGCCTCAGCCACTGCTGGCATGTGGTTGCATTTCAGGGATCAAAAATGAATGTCTGTTCAATCTGTACAGTTTAGACTAACCTGCAAAGATTGAATTGATTGAGCCTCGGGCTTTTTGACTGCCTGTACTTAGCCAGGGAGGCTGTGAACCTAACTATAGTCAGCAAGAAGTATATAAGGGGTTAATGATAGGCTTTTAGGCTGCTTTCAGACATTAAACCCCTCCACCAAAATGGCCCTTAAACTTGGCACACTCCCATGCCTAGGCCAGAGCATGTCCAGAAGAGGCAGCGTGTTAGTTAGACCTGGTTTGCCCAATGTCTGTATAGACTGGGCACTTTAGTGGAGTTTTTTGGTGCCTTTATCTAATAGGTGATTGAATCAGCTGGCCAAAAAGCTCAGCTGAAGCACCGAATCTGTACAGCTGTTGTAGAGCTTAGTCGAAGTAATGCACTGCTTCTTCTGGTAAAGCGCTTTGTTTTTAAACATCTACAGGCAGCCTTACTGTCTGCAGTGCTTTAATTCTCAAATAATACCTTACAAAAGCTCGCAAAGCCACCTGCTTCTGTGCCAGCAAATTTTCACATAATTGCAGAGTGGAGAAAAACTCAGTAATGACATTCTTATGAAAATAAGCTGCTAAGACATGGCCCTGCACAGGCATGTGTGAGGATTTCTATACGACATTATGCACTTGAAATGTCTCCTTTGCTGTGAGCAAGTGCAAAAGCTGGAAACTGTATTTTAATCCCAACATCCATTAAATCTTTCATATTCTTTTAAAGAGACACAATCCTTGCAACGGGAAGAGTTAAATCCAGATCCACACAACACAGGATGCAAATCTGCTTAATAAAAGCAAACAGAAAAGGCAAATCTTTATGTTTGCGTCCTGTTTTCAAAGGACTTTGGGCTGAGCTAGCTATGAGGTGCTCTAACAGATCTCTGTGAGGGTGTTTCACTTAGGTTTTTAAAAGGGAGGGTTTTCAGTTTTATAAGTGAGCTCCTGTGATGACGTGCCTGCACTCAGCTGCTAGCTGCAGTGACACTGCAATGGCTGAGAGGCGGCTGTTGGATGTTTGCAATGAGCTCATTCTCCCAGGAGGGAGCAGGGCTTACAGTGCATCACTGGGCAACTGCAGCCTTCCTGTGAAATTCAGCTTTAGCTTCTCCTCAGTTAGGCTGGCCTGATTCTCCACTTTAGGGGTGTGTACATGGTGAGCAGATTTTACTGTATGGTTGATTCTTTTTTCTTCTTCTTCCTTTCCTCTACATGCTTCCCTGGACTGATTGATGAATCATTTCTCATCTGGTCCCACAATTCAGAGGATAGAGATGGAAAATGTAATTTCATACACCAGGGATGGATATTTTTATTTTTTCAGTATTTTGCAGCGTGAATCATAAAAATCCGTTTTAAATCTGTCTGCTAGGAAAAGCCTACAGGTTTTAGAATGAAGTGCACTGCATACAAGGAGTGGTACTGTCCTCAGGTAAAGCAGACAAGCAGTGTGCATCACGATGGAGCGTGCCTGTAAGGTTAGTTTCTATACACGTTTGTGGATATATATGTATATATATTTATATATATATGTATACATTAAATATATATGCTTTAATATGTTCACTTACATATGAATTATCTACTTATAGGGTTTGTATTAATCTGTTTTCAAAATTCTGTTTTGCTTGCTGTTTGGCATAATTTTTCTCAATGTCTTTCGTATTTAGTTTGGCCTATACACATTGCTGTGATTCTTTTCAGCTTTAATTTAGGAAGCATGCAGGCCTTTCTAATATACTGTCATTGTATTTTATTGGTTAAGTAGCTGCATCTTTTTCTCCCATGTACTAAATTATGTCCAAATTTTATAGAGGTTAAATCAAATGTGGTTGAATCAAAATGCCAGAGCCTAAGATTGTAAATACAAACCCTGTCTTGCAACTGTGCATGTTGATAATGCTTTATTTTAAGGCACTGGAAGTTATGAATTATTGTAACAAGGATTTTATGCATATTATGATAATAATTCTGACATTTCCTATTTTCTAAACTCTGACAGGTGCTTACTGGATATAATGAGAACCACTTCCTATTCTGTACTGTTTAACCTGTTAGGTTAGAAAGATAAGTTCCTTTTCTCCAAATGTCTGCTCCCTTGTTGGCTATAAATGTCATTTATTCCCATTAAGATTCCTTTTTCCTTTCAATTAATGTGGCTACCTCTGTGTGGACACTGTTCAAAATGCAGACAGACTCTATAGACCGAGGACATTAGCTCTGAGTCAGATAGCTTTTTGTTGGTTATTTCTCACTTCAAAATACTTTCAGAAAAATCCATATACACTTCAGTAGAGTCTACATTTATGGTATTGTTCCTGTGCTCTAGTCATTCACTTGAAAGAGTCTTGTTTGTTGCTATCAGCAGTTTGGACTCAGTGCTCTTGGCCTAACTACAATAGGTGACATGTTGCCATAAATGTTGCACTTTGCTTTTCAGTGTAGATTTATGACAGTTTAAAGTTCACACAGTAAAGGGAAGTTTGGGTGCAAACTCCTAATACTTTATTTCAAAGTTTAATTTCTGTTCATTTCATAGTAATTTTATCCCCTTTATGAATGCAAACTCCAGAGTAAAGTATCAATGATGGGATAGTGAAATCATTCATTTTCAACTGTTATTTAATTAAGAAGATATTAAAATATATAGATAGCTAAGACTATATAACTATATAAAACTATATATAACTATAACTATATATATTTATATAGTTAAAGCTATATATTTTAATATCTTTTTAATTAACAGTTCAAATGAATTTAATAGAAGATAGTTATCTAGATAGATATATAGTTAGATAGATCTCTGTCTATCTTCTATTAAATCCTATCAAGATAGGGATGGAAGCACTCTTGGAATAGGAGAAAATGCCATTCCTATTTAATACCTTGGTAGAAGAAAGTATATGTATTAAGAACAGTTCTTAAGCACATCCTTAAGTTCCACTGACTTTCTTAAACAGAAATAAGCATATTTCCTGAATCAAGTCCCAACTCTGTTATGACAGTTCAAAATAAATTCAAAGGGAGACTTGAAGCAGGATGGTTAATTATTTAAACAGTAAAATAAGATTCACAACTACCATTGCACACTTTGAGATAGTTGCCAATGGATTAACATAGATGTTTTGAAGGAAGGTGTTAAGAATTATTATTCAAAAACATTCTGTAATTGATGTGGTCATTAAATTCCAGGTATTAATTTGATGATATTATTTGATTATGGATCTGAGCTCTGTGTAATACCGTATAAGTCAATGTTTCAAAATTGCACTTCAACAAATACGAAGCTAAAATGTTACTCTCATTCTCATGACTGGAATATGGATGCTTTTTATAGAACTTTACAAAAATGAGGTGTTTGTAACTATCATGCTTCCAGGTTTCCTTTCTAGGGAGATGAGTATATGGAAAGTTTGGGAAACCTTTCATACACCAATTGATTAGAATGTGGGATATGAACACATCTTTATTAAAATAGAACTCTTCTATTAAATAATCATGCATACTTGGATTGTAAGAGAGTGGTAGTTAGCCATATTAGTCTGAAGTCAGGCATTAGGTAGCATAGAAATGCATCTTATAGATTAATTGAATCAGAGATGCATAAGTTTTAGTGAGCAACACTCACTTCTGTATAAAAGAGTTAATAATTGGAATTAAGAGGTCAGGTAAAATTGTCTGGAGTCAGTTTATGTTTCTTAAAATAGGTACTTGGGAGAAAGCGTTGGGTCTTTTCCCCAACCAAAATTGATATTGTTTTTTTGTTTTGTCAGATTGTTCCACATATATTATAATTACTTGACCTTGACCAAGGGCTTATGCAGAAAAATATTTTTTATCTTTCATAGGACCTGGATCAGCATAAGATAAAGCATGTGTGGTTTTTATCCACTTAATTATTTTTTCTGGATTCCCATTTTCCTTTTCCAGATTCCCACACCTAATTCTCAGGCCATAAATCAGTTGTACGGTTGAATTGTTTTGCTGAAGAAGCTACTGGTTACCTCACTTGGGGCTACTTGGAAGTATTCCAGGAAAATGCCCCATTTTCTGGAAGTATTCCAGGAAACACTCATCTTTTCACTAACTCTGCTGCTTTACGTCCCATATTTCTTGGTTGCATAACATGCGTCCCCCTGGCACATGCTATAGATGAAGAAGAGCGTAGATAAACTCAAAACATCACATACTGTATATTATAAGAATGTAAGGCTGAATGAATTTCTGTTTTAGTTGTACTTGATTTTTTTAAATAATTAAGCTTGACCTAGTCCCAGTCCAAGTCAATAACAAAGTTCCTGTTGACCTCCAAAAAAAAAAAGATTGTTTCCTAAAGGATATATTTTCGAATGCAACTAAAAGGTTTAGGAGCACAGGTCTCTCTGATATTTAATATCCTAAGCACTTGACAGTCTCTCTGAAATGTAGCTAATTTAATATTAAATTTATTAATCAAATAATATTAGATTACTTCTACAGTAACCCCAGTGACATATGAAATAAATTCTAGCTATGAGTTAAGATGAAATAACGTTCATGAATAATGCTCATGAAGCAACAGATATAATTTAATAGAAGCTTTAGAAAGATGACGTAGGGTAAAATTAAATTTCTGGATGCTTATAGTTCAGTCAGTGAAAACTTTGGAGACTCACAGAAGGTTTTGTTCTGGAGGCCTCAAATAATCCCAAATCAGGTAAACAGTAGGCCTCTCAGCATCATCTAACTATCAATACTGATCAATACTAAGGAATATGAAAATATTGAACATGATATTTTTTTTCTTACTGAGCTAGTACCTCGGTATGGGAAGTTTGCATTGCATTCTGTATTGCATTTAATGTTGTTGTTCCTGTCACTGTCTACCATACTTAACATGCAGAAAAAAAGCTCCACATCTTGGAATCATGTAAGAGGCAGCAGAGGAGCAGACACCTGCTGCAGAGGCAGTGGGGGGACGGGAGAGGAAGGAGCAGCAGGAACAAGCTGCCTGACCCCCCTCCCAATGGCTTGCCCCACCACTGTCTCCCATGTATAGAATCTAATTATTGAGGGGGTATCTTAAATTTGGGGTTGTTTTGTGTATCGGTAAATATGGTTTATTAGCATTTCAAAGTGTAATTCACACTGTACAACATGCAAAGATAAATCCATTTCTTCCGGCAGACAATGTATAATTAAAGTTCTGACACACCAAGCTATACAGCACTGGCAGATCTCTTTGTCCATGTAGAACTCTATGCATTTCAGTAGGGCTCCATCTAGACCTCAAGATAAAACCATATCCCTCATTGCACAAATAGGGGATGCCTATAGTAGGGGTGCTTAATATGTAGCCCAAGAACTGTCTGCATCCCACCAGGGGAATCCTAGTGGTCTGTCATACTTCTTTATTAATCTCACACCAAAGCCTTCCAAATTGTACTTCCCATTTCTCAAATGAAATCCTTCTGAGAATCAGTCTGATCAATACATTTAAATGTAAACAACTTGTTTCCTTTTGTACTTGGTTCTAATTATAGGCAGTAGAGACAGGAAGAGAGGTGCAGATGAATCAGAAGACAGACATAAGACATTGTGGTATTGCTGGTGGAGGACTTCCTGAGCTCTGGATTGTCATAGGGAGGTGTAATAGGGCTCCATCCCCAGGGAAGTCAAAAACCCCTGGAGGCACCCCAGAGTCCTTCTTACTCCAATTTGCTTCTGGGAAGTTTTCCTTCACTCGCCTGCCACATCTTAATGTTCCTTCTGATTCTGAAAGGGGAGGCTGCCCCCAGGGCTTCCCAGATGTGGTCTTCACTCCAAAGAACACCTGGTGGTGGGGAGCTCCTGTCTTCAGGGTTAATTGCATGGCTCTGTGCCATTCCTATACTGTACCTCATGCCTCACAGATGTTACTGTTGCCACTGGAGCTTTGGCCTCCCCGACCTCCACCCCTTTTACTTTTGCTAGGCCTTCTAACCTAGGCCCACTGTATTAAGCCTGGCTTTGAGGCTCTTGCTCACATTTATACCGGGCCCCTGTCCGCTGGGCCACAGGTCCCTGTGTGGCTGTGCCTTCTCCAGCATCGGGCTGCTGGTCCCTATGTGGCTGCTACCTAGCACTCTCTATCTGCCCATTCAAGGCTCAGTAATTGCTCACACTTTGAGTCTGCCCCTGGCTGGGCTCAAAGCAGTCACGTGCCCTTTGGGCACTAGTGGGACCGCCAAAAACCTCCCTTACAGTCCCAACCCAAACCACTGGTTTAAACCTTAAAGGGGCTGCCCTGCTTTCTAGTAACGGGGCTAGGTTTCCCTGTTACAAGAGGGAAGACAGACATAATCTGAAGCTCAGTAGAGCTCCTGAAGCCCTATTAGAATCCTCTGTGGCTTAAGCAATGGGGATGATCAGTTTATTATGAGTCTGAGGGTGGATGGAAGTTAACTGTAACAAGCAGTGTAAACTGAGCACGCTTGGACAACATGAGAAAAACTAGGCTTACATTTCATTTGTTATCACCATAGTGTTACAAGCTCATCCATTTTATACACCAGTAATGATTCATAAGTTTACTGATAATTATTACATTTTCATATCTGGCTTTAACATTTTGCTACTTAACAATATTTGCATTTAAAGAAATGTGCCTGCTCCTGCTCAAACATGAACAGAAGTCATATATTTTCACTATTCTCAGGTATTACAATGAATCTGTATATGAAAATAAATATATAATTAAAATGTAATTTGTAATAGATACCGCATTCATGCTGTGAACACGGTGTGCAAGAATCTAAAAGAAAATCCTCTGAATTCATTGAAATACTGCAGGTATATCTTCTCCAGCATGTCCTTAATCATTGTGTTGGACTTTCAAGGTTGCTTAGTTTTGACTCAACTCCTACGTTCCTGGAATTAATGTTAATTTTTTAGTGTTGAATTCAGTGGGGAGAAAACAGGGTAGGCCAGCACTGAGCAATTTTGAAGATCCTCAGGAAGCTCAGTATGAAATACTTAATGCAACCTCAGGCTTGGAAAAACTTGTTTATCGTTTTCCAAAACCCTGCTGTAGTACATCTAGGCTCTGGTTCTAATAAAACCCAAGAATAAACACCTTTTCATTGTCCTTTAGTTAATTGTGGCCATCTCTCTTTTTTTAAAACTAGGTTTTCCATTTGCACTTCTGGTTAGCTAAATATACTCAGAACTCTATTATCTGAAGCAGGCCTTTAATATTTAGCAATGGGAGCACCATTGGGCTAAAGAAGTGACTTTTCCTATGTCCCATAAAATTCCATTTTACTTTATCAAGCAACACTGTTTTACAATTGTAAGAAAATTGCAGAAAAGCAAGAAGGTTGCACAGGGAGCTATGAGTCTGGTATTTCCTAATTTTTCAAGTGGAACCTAAATAACATTTTTAATATATATACTAAAGAGGTAGCCACTATTATGTATCCCCTCATACTTCTGCTGGTTTGATCTAGTTGAAATCAAATTATGTTCTTTTTTTGTACTTAATTAATGAGTACATAGTTTGTTTGGGTTTTTCAATCCTTTTGACTCCTCGCTTTACATATATATTGCTTTCCAGGAGATGAAGGAACAAGAAGGAAAGGGGAAAGGGGATTTAATTTCAGTATGAAACTTTTTAAAGGAATTTAACCAAATCAATTTGTTCTGGGTTTACCCAGCTGCAGAAGGTGGGGTTGGGAGAGGAGGGAAGAAAAGAAAAAGAAAGAGAGTACTCTTAATAAAATTTAATTATCTTCCATGAAACTGAGGGCCTGAAAGATTTTGAAAGATGAGAATTGTAGGTTAGGTGGTTCTAGGTTTTGGGGTTGATTTGGGCATCAGCTTGAATAAAGGAAACCTCTAGCTGGCATGTTATTAACATCATCAACCAGTCCCCTACAACACCTCCTTACTTTCTCTGATACTGCTGGCTAAGTATGAGAAAAACTTCCTGTCAAAATCTGTAATGCCTGCCACCTTATATTCTCTTACAGCCTCTCTTAGAATGTGCAGTGACATTTATTGATCATTCCATTGATCATTCCATATGATTTTGGTTAGATAATGGAAAGCAGAGACTACTATTTTCAGCTAAACTGTGTTCATTATGTTCCCCCAGCTTCTGATCTACCCTAACATCATTTGTCTGGTTTGTCCACCTATACAGTCCTTTGTGAGATATAGAGTGTAAGCTTTCCGGGGGGGGGGGCCTCAGCTATGTTGGGACCTGAGACACTATCCTGAAGAGCTTGCAGTCTGTGTAGACAGAACAGAAGGTGGGAGGATAAGCAAATACAGTCACTAAATTAGTTTTGTCTTTGTAGGGCAGTGGCAGAGCTGAAAGGAGAACCCAGATCTACTACCTCCTACTTCAGCATTGTCCACTAACGCATGAGGCCGCTCCACTAATTACAGCTAATTAATTGCATATGCATGCAGAAATTTAAAAATAATTCACAATTGTTTTTGTCTGTATCAACTAAATAAATCCATCTTAAAAGACAAAACAACAAATGCACTAGACAGTGCTGCAATCGCCTACCCTGGAAATTTTCAAGAGGAGACTGGATGGTCACCTTGCCAGGGTCACCTGAACCCAGTTCTCTTTCCTGACTGATGAAGGAGGCTAGACCCGATGATCTTCCGAGGTCCCTTCCAGCCTTACAGTCTATGAATTTAGATGCACATGAACTACATGAGTTGAAAGAATCTTAGTTGAAGGCTCTGTGGCTTAAAGATTGCACTTTGTCACCTTTTCAGATGGTATGTTAAATAATAGACTCATAAATTACTGGTTACCGTGAAATATTACTTTCCATGCAACATTAACATGACTAAAGCTATTTTTAAAGGAAGACAATTTCCAATATGTCATAGCAATAGATTAAAGCGATCATCTTGTCTAGTGCTACCATAAAAATAAAACATCAATATTAAAAGCCTAAATGTTTTTATATAGAAAGCTATATAAGTTGGATCACATGAAGTTGAGCATTTACCTAGGCCATTCATTTTTCATCGCTTATAAGATACCATTTCTTTAACAAAGCTATATAAATTTACTTACATTAAGTAGGAAGTCCATTTATAAATTGATTATTTTTACTCACATGCACACGTTTTCACATTTGATGATTAGATGAGAACATTTCTGAGAATCCTAAAAGCATATTTAAGAGATATAAGCTCACTGTAAAAAGTACCTTAAAAGCTTAGCTTTACGTGGCACTTGAGGTTATAAACCAGGAGTGGGCAAAATGCAGCCCGCAGGCCAAATGCAGCCTGCCAGGCCATTCTATGCGGCCTGCCAGGCCCCTAAAAAAGTTAGAAAATTAATAGTTATCTGCCCCTGGCTGCCTGTCATGCAGCCCTTGATGGCTTGCCAAAACTCAGTAAGTGGCCCTCCGCCTGAAATAATTGCCTGCCCTATAAACAGTCCCTCCTTCATAGTTGATATGTTGAGGCAGTGGTTTTCAAACTTCCTAAAGTCAAAGAACCCTTTTATATCACTGCTTCCATGAGGGAACTCCTTTCCCCATCCTGTGAGCTGACACAGAGCCAGGTGACTCAGTCCAGCATCAGCAGCGCAGCATCTCCCATACCACACTGCCATTACCCCACACCTCTCTGAAGATCTGAATTTGGTCTCTAATTTACTCTTGCCACCAACAGGTTCTAAGTAAAAGAAAATGGCAAATGCATAATACATGGTCTGCAACACTAAATGTCCAAGGACTGACACAATGGGAATTAATGGTCATTTTTATCATAGATTTTTGACTACTTCATTAGCAAAGTAAAAATGAATAGTGCTAATATATTATTTTGTTATTGTTTGATGTCATAATTTCTTTTTGTGTGGAAAACAAGGCCAAATTCATCTGAAAGCTTCTTATTGTAATGTCTTTCATATGAAAAATAAATGCAGATTATACCTAAAGTTCAGTTCAATAAAGCAGAACCCAAAGGGTGTTGCTTAGGTATAAGTAATTGTGAATGTGAAGGCAGAACATGTGGGTTTGATGAATTTACTCACAACTACAGACTCAGGTGTTTCTAAATTGGTGGATCTGCATGGTTTCCACTTGATAGTAGCTACCAGTTTTTCCAGTCTGTAAAATAAAGATTTTGACCCCCTCGGTCTCTTTACGATTGACTGATAATAAGCACTATGTAAAAACTTGGTAGTATATTTATCATTTATTGTTTGTTTCACTTTGATATGCCACTTCATTTCCATAAAAAAGCAACACGCAGAGGAATTCACAGGAACTGAAAGTGTTCACATGAACCCCAGCAAGAAACACTCAACATATCCTAAAGAAAAAATAACAATGTCTTGTAAAAATACAAATACATAAATAGAAATAAATTGCTTTAGACAGGTCAAAAATAGGCTGATATTGAGTACTGATTCCTCAGATTGCTAAGGGACTTCACTATCCAGTGTCATCAAGGCGATTTTAGAATTTCTTTGATGTTTTTGAGCAGTCAGAAAATTTAGGATTTCAAAATTATTTCATAATCACATATTGATTGTTTATGTTCTGTGGTGCTTTGGAGGGATGTGCCTTTTTATAGCTTTCTGGGTAAAAATAAATGTGTAACGTTTCCTGGAAGGGAAAAAGTTAGTTCTAGTATAAGGGGAACTACTAATGTTAGAAGCTGTGGGTAATTTCTTTTAGCTCTTGTGCTTTCTGGAGTTGAAAGACCAGCACACTCCACTTGGTGCCAAAGTGATGTGAGTGATGTATTTATGCTGTTTGCAAATAGAGTCATTCCAATAGGGCTTCGTTATTGTTTATCTTACTGTGTATTTTTCAGTGTTTTACAACTTAGTCTTTTTCCCTGTGTGACTTTACTGTATTCCTTGTTTCGCTTTTAGTGAAGCCCTTTTTTTTTTTGGATTTGCTGCATTGTAAAGAGGGCTATACTACTTCTGTCCTCATGTATTTTTTTGCTTTCCCACCAACAAACAAGAAACTGTGCTCTTTTGTTCTTTGTTAGTTGCTATCAACTTTAAAAAAATAATAATTTGGGCATGGACAAAGATTAAATGACTTAAAAGTTCCAGAAATAAGTATAGAACATCTAATTCCTTCTCCTGGGATTGCAGTTAGAAACCTTTACCAGCATACGTCCCATTCAAGAGAAGCCTCTGAAAGAAATGACCACATTTTCTATTTTTTTACAATTACCTGCGTTTCATGTATGGGTTTATATGAGTAAATGCACATCTACATCAGTTAGGTATCCCTTTACATACACTCTGCTTGTAGATGCCTAATTGCAGGTGTAAAAGAGAACAAAGTTTGTATGAAAGAGGTCTGCTGACAAAGTGTCCCTAGCTGTCTGTTCAATAGGATATCTACCAGCCTTTTGGTGTTCAAAAAAAACCTAGCTAGCCTGAAAGCTTGCCACTAAATGGAAACCTCATTATCCTTGACTGCCCTTGGGAAACCTTCAGGCACAGCAGGGGTTAAATGCTAGTTGGGTTTGTTGACAGGTGTCCCTCATTACACTACCAATTAACCCAGCAGGCTAAAACCTTCTGACCTTTGTTTAGGCAGGCATCTTCTAGAATTGAACTAGGCAATCTGCTAAAAAGACTCTTACTAAAGATACCTTGCTTGGTGGTCTCTTGTGGATCTTTTTCATACAAGGATCTTAATGCAGTTTTAGGTCTGGATAGTAGGCTTAATCCTGAAAAAAAACAATTAACAATTATTTAAAGAGAAAATAGTGGGCAAGATAGTCATCAGGAGGGCTGTGTCCTGCATATGCAAATGTACTCTTCTGTACTCTTAAAAAGTTATTTTTAACTCTGTTAAAGAGGGAAATAAAATAGGAAAAGCTTTCAGGTGAGTATGAAAATTTTCTTCGTAGTGTGTTGTGATGATCAGTGAGATAACTGCAGATGGCCATAATACAATTTAGGATTGTGACAGAGATAACATCCAAAGTGACAAAAGGCTGGAAAGAAAATTTAAATCTGCAAAATGCTGTATACATGTCTATGCTGTTACGATTCCTGTTGCTTTACATTAGAACATTTGAATTAAAAATTTATAAAATTTTGAGGAAGAATTTTTATTTTACGTAAGTGTTTTTCTATGTCTCTCTGGAAAAAAATTAAAATAAAAGATGAGGTTTCATAGAAATAATGGAACTATATGTAATTTTAGAGAATACTGACTTCAACATGTAATCTTGCACTGAGGTTAGAAGGATAATGAAATGCGTATGATTCTTGTATGTTATTTTGGGGCTATTAAAATCCCACACAAATCCGAATTAAGTCTTTAGAGCTGGGTGGGTTTTGTAGATGAGTTCTAAGACTTACTGAAGCATGAGTTGGTGGTTTCCTTCGAGTCCCTAATAAACATTACAAAACCTACCAGCATTAGCAATCCTTTAGCACCCCTGTTACCAGCTCAAAGGATCAGTGGATATGGAAACAGTTCTTTTCATAACGGAGTAATCCCTGCTCTGTCCATAATATAATCCCTTTTGCAAAGAATTAATGATTCCAGTTGGGCATATTTCATATGTACTGAACTGAGTTGAAAGGAAAAACAAGAGATTATTACCTTTCATTTATTAGCAGTTCAAAATAATTGTTGTTCCATTTGCCACCAAAAGCTGGTTTTCAAAAGTGTTCAAAATTTTTTCAAAAGTGTTCAACAGGTTCCAATAGGATCAGTGCTGAATTGAAACTTTTATGTTTAAGATATACCCCTAAAGCAGATAAGGGTCAACCTCACTGGTGCTCTCTGATGCTCTTTGTTACTCCAACTGGCTTAACTGGTCAGCTGAGCAAGGTTCACGGTCACTTGTCACTTCAGTGGAGCTTACTACAGATCATGGTCCTATCTTGTCAGAAACAGATGCATTTTATGCTAGGACAGGAAAAAATCTATCATAAGAAAGAAAAAGGTTGTCCAGTAAATTAGTGGTATAGAAACATGCAGTAATAGGGAAAATGAAATATTGGCAAAATGAAATATTGGCAATAAAAAAAAAGACTAGCCCAACACTTAAAAACAAGCTAGTGGAAGGCTGTATTTGACATTGAGGAGAGCATGATACAGATTTCACTATATTAACAGCAGTGTCTCCTTGAGTTTATGTGCTTATGCTAGTCAACACATTGATATCAACTGTCATTAGTCAACGTAAGTATGGATATGCTTTATGGGAAGGGAAGTCTATATAAAAAATGCCAATCATGCTCACTTCATTCCAAATCATGAGTGAAGGTCAGAAAGTAAGAAACATGGATTTGCCAAACTGCAGAGGCGTGTTTTAGAATGGAATTAGGAGGCATTAGCACCCATCAGCACTATATAGAAATCCAGTCATTCAGCCACTAATGAAACCTGGTCTGAAGTTCTGAAATGGACAGCTCTTGCCACCAGCCAAACACTCTGTTTCAACACCTCATCTTTTCATTGTATTTCAGCATCTGTTGTTGTCTCCCTCCCCTCCTCAATCCGGACAGTGACAAACTACTAGTCTGGAATTTAGGTGCATTAAAAATATCTTTGATTATCTTCTCTTTAGTTTTTAGTAACTTTTAGCTAACCCGTGGGAGTCCCCTAAGTCTGTGGAGTTGATGCCTTTTACTGCAGGCAGATCCATTATAAGCAACCAACTTCTGGTTCTCATAATCCATGGACATTGCAATTCTAGAAGCCATATAGACGTTAACGTATTTAATAGCATCCGTTCTGAGAGCTTTGAGATATATATATATATATATATATATATATACCCATATAGTGAACATTGTCAGTCACCTTCTTAACTGCAATAAGAAATTGAAGAGGACCAATACGTTCCAGCTGCTTACTCTTATTTATGTGTGTACCCCAGTGCTATGTAATAACAGCAGTTTATTTTTTTATATATATATATGCTGTGTGAAACACCTCACTTCAACTACAAGCCCTGGAACTGCTGCTATTACATACACACATCTATATATATATAGGTGAATATATATTCACCCATATATATAGGTGAATAGGTGAGTACTGTGACATGCGAAGATGAGGATTAAGGAGGGAATTTTCAAACTGGACAAAGAGAAAGAGGCATTGAACACATTGAAATTCAGGGAAATTGGTATGTAAAGGCATGTGTAGATGAAATAGGGGTCCTGAATTGAAGCAGTAGACTTTTAAAAACACCACTTCAGTTTAGAGCTGATTAAACCCCTGTGTCATGCACACATCCCGCTGACTTACCTGCCTCTCCAGCAGCGGGGAAGGGAGGGCGAGGTACTGGTTACTGTTCAAAACTCACAGATTTTGCTTTCTTTTACCCCCAGTATGTTTCTATGAACTTCAGATTTCCACCTCTAGACTTGCCTTCCTTTTACTGAGTTTTACACTGAAATTATCTTCAATTGTTATTTATTTATTTATTTGCTGATATGAAGGGAATCTCAGGCCTATGGGAAGCCTCCTTTTAGATTGCAACTGTTGGCTCCTTTTGGGTCAAAACTTGGCAAAAGTTGCGTGCCATTTACAGCAAATCATGCAGTTGGCTCAAATGCATTATATTAAAAATTAATACTGCCACAGGTTCTTGAATTACTACAAGGCTGCTGCAAATTTGTAATGAAATTAAAACAGAGTCCATGTCACATGGTTTTGGATTTCATTACAGAGTCTCCTCCTATCTCAGGTAGAGATTCTGTCCAATTTCTAGATTTGGGTTGCAGTTCTGGCTCATTTTCCATTTCAGCTTTTTCAGCGTAAGAGCAATCACTAAATAAGAAAAAAGTGGAAACATAAGCATAACTGCTTTTTGGCTTGTAAAAGTCAAGTCACTGTTTAATTGACCCCATGGCTTGCAGCAAATCAATTTCAAGGTGATTCTCCCATGTTTTTGGAAAATAGAAAGTATGTGCGCCATGCCAAGTAAAATGTCAGTAACATGCAAACATGTTAATTGCTGAATGTTGCGTATTTACAAGGAGGGCAAATAAAAAGAGGCATCATCAGTTTATAGCACTGTGATTGCTGCAGGCAAAGTCTTGTGTTCAGCAGGTTTACAGTACCTTTCCACAATGGCTTAATTTACTTTCTGAAATGGTAGTAATTTTAAGCTCTAGGTTGTATGCCTTCGTAGCAACATTATGTATCACATTGAAACTAAGAACTTTGCATCATAATTAACCTTCAGAAGTGCTTGTAAGTGGATGGAGGGCTAAAATAAAGGAAGCAGTAGAAATCACAGCTCCTCTTTCTCTGCTAATAGCAGAGGGAGCATTCTCAATTCCTCCCTATGAACATTGCTTTCCTCCAGAATTCCCCTCCCTCCTTGATGGGTACAATGAGAGCTCGCTCTCCTTGTTTCAGTTTGCTTTATTCACTGGCTTACCCATTAGGGTCTATTTCTGGCCCTATCATGAGCTTCTTCTGTTACATTAGGGAAATGAGATCACTCTCTGTACTTCAGGTTTTTGGGGAGCAATTTTTTTTTGTAGTATAAACTGTTTATAACTACTGCTGCAACTACCTGAGAGGGGTATCACAGTGTTTTGCCAGTTGTTTGGAAAGTGCTTTAAGATATGAGACCCACATAAAAGCTACTACTATTAAACTACAAAGTAAGTGTTAATTTTTACTTAGCATTGTCTCCTGTTCTTTGCTGCTATAGGACTCTGCTCCCATGAAATGATTAACCTCAACTCCTCTTGCTTCTAATGAGGTTTGAGAGCCATCAGCTCTTCATGGAATCAGGTTGCATAGTTGCCTAGGCTCTCTTGGGATCATTTTCTCACAAGGGGAAACTTATCTAGAGCAGCTTACTGGGCAAGCTAAAAATTAGGGGAAAACTTTCATCTTGGGAAAAGCTACAACAGTTTTTTTTCCAATTTTGTTGTTGAAATGATTAAAATGAAATTTGACTTTGGATGAAAAGGAACACAATGTTTAACCTGACTTATTAAGCTATTCTATCCCTGGCTTTTAAATTACGTGCTGGCAGTTTGAGAAAAGGACAATATAATTTCAAAACAAAGCAAACAAGCCACTGTTCCATTGTGAAAACATCGCCTGAAACGTTTTGACTTTTTCTGAAAATGTTTGCTGTTTTGGGGAGGACAGGGGACAAAACTATCGCTGAATTTTTCCCATCACTTACTGAGATTTTGAGCTGTCCACCTTCATGGAAGAATTCCTCATTCAGGCTTAACAGTAGTTCTGGATGCTTTACTCCTCACCCCAGAGTCCTCTGGGTTTTAATGCAAGTGAGACTTATTCATGTAGCACAGTTACTGCCATTCTGTTTAAAATATTATTTCTATTTAACAATATAAAAATAAGATTGATATGCAGTTGTGGCTTGGTATAAAAAATACACTAAGACATTGTGAAATAAAGCACAACACAATGCAGCAAATGCTATTTCCATGCATGTGGTTCATGTTACCTAGCAACTGAAGCTATTTACATGAAGAAAGTGTTAAATATTGAGCTATTTTATTTTTGAAGTCAATGCATAAATAAAAAGTTCTCTTTAGCTTGGTTTTAACATTTTGGTTGCTTTTGGAACTCAAGAAAGTGCTGTCATCTTTAAATCCAGCAGCAAAAACCATACCCATTTAAACAGTCTGAATGCAGCTTATTCATCCCCTGCAAATTGTGTTGTCTCTGTGTTGTCTTTACATAAATCAATTAGCCAGGAATATAATACCACTTTGTGTTATTCTTGTTGAGAAGAATGTGGTTCTGTTTACATTCTTACTTCTGAAGTACGAAGTGGAAAGGGGTGCAAGAGAAATTCCAAGGCACCAATAATCCACACACACTTGTGTTTTCTGAAGCATGTAATTAAATCACTTATTATGAGGGGCAGACAGATAACTGATTTTTCCATTTGTCCCCAAACTATTATTCCCTGATAATATTGCACAAGAATGATTTTTTGTTTTCTTGCCAGAAGGAAGTACTGAAAAATATTTGCTTCAAATCAAACAAAGTGTATTGTTCAGTCTAAACCAAAATTGTTTCTTTCCATTTGGGGCATTTTCAACAAAAGTAAAACAATGGAAGTGAAGAGCTGGACTATGCACATAACTAACCGGGCTCAGATGTTGTCCCCTTTTTGCTCTATGGCTTGGTGATTGTGGATCCACCCCGAATGTGGATAACCATGATGCAATTCTTTTATCTGCCAGCATTTGATCCTGCATGTTCTACTTCCTAGGAGAGTGTGCGAGGTACATTAATTTCTTCCATCTGTGCTGTTTTACTTTTGTGGATTACTTGGAATTCATTGAACCAGAGAGAGAGACTGTGACAGTGGCTCTGTAATCTACTAGTTACTAGCAATCTAAAAGGAGGCTTCCCATAGGCCTGAGATTCCCTTCATATCAGCAAATAAATAAATAACAATTGAAGATAATTTCAGTGTAAAACTCAGTAAAAGGAAGGCAAGTCTAGAGGTGGAAATCTGAAGTTCATGGAAACATATTGGGGGAAAAAGAAAGCAAAAGTTGGGTCACCTGGAGTCCAGATCCAGCTTCAGTGATACCAAATGGATGAGTCAGATGGATGCAAATGAGACTGATCTATAGCCCAATAGTTAGATTATTGACTCAGGATACGCAGACCCAAATTCAAAACTACTCTCTGGCTAATTAGAACAGGATTTGACTCAAACCTTCCACCTCCCGGGAGCCTGCCCTAATCACTAAGGCTGCCTATAGACATGCTGGTTTGTGTTCTCATTGGAGTATATTAATTAAAATGCTCCAGCATCGCCTTACCATCACACATATTAAGCAAGCCCCACTCCCCCATTTTAAAATGGCTACAGGTGCTCTTTAAAGCACATCAAATGAGCTTTAGTGTCCTAGCAGTCATTTTAAAATGTGGGCAGCTTAATACACAAGTCTAAAACAGCCCCTCCCACTCTCAAGTACGTGTATAGGCACCCTAAGGCTGTAAAGCTCTTCTCTCTCTCTCAATGACTATGTAAGTATCCCATAAAAAGTGAAGTGACATTTAAAGAAGACATAGGGAACAGTTTAGTCCAGAATACCCTAAAGCCCAGTTATTCACGCATTTTTGTATGTGGTAGAAAATGTGGGTTCAAATGCACTCACACAGGTGAAGGAATTCAGCAGTCAGAACCCAGCATTGTGACTGGTCAGTATAGGATTAGTGTCAGTGCTGTTCCTCCGTCTTGTAAGTCTAATGTGAAAAAAATATTAACAAACAAAACCATTCACAGATTTGACTTGGATCAGTGAACAGTTTTTGGTCATCTAAAATTGTATTTTTTTTGTGCATAAGGAATTAGCTTAATAAACCAAATATTTTTAGATCCTTTCCTCCACTATATATAGACGATTGAAAAGGCAGAGAGAAATTGAATAGATTTTTAAAATAAGGAGCTATAACTGATATGAAATCTAAAAGAAGCACCATGTCCTCTGCAACATTATTGTTCCTTTATTAATAAACATGCTCTAGTTTTTTTAGAATAATGGTCCAAAATATGATATTTTCAATAGTGATAATGCAGTACTCAGTAAGGCTATTGCTTATTTCTTATTCAAGAGTTCGTGTGTTAAATCAATACTGAAAAATTCTGTTGAAGTAGTTTTTATAAAATCACTTACGTTTAACCTATACTTAAAACCACACTGAGCATGGGATTTCTTATAGGCACTACTAATTCCATTAGCTTTAATGGAGTTATTGCTGATATATACCTGTGCATGAGACAGAGAAATTAGGGACAGTGTTTTGATTATAGATTTGAATTGTTATATGGAATTGTATGTTCCTGCAGTAAGATTATGTGATATTCAGACCTGAAGAATAATGCATTACATTCAGAAGCTTCTCTAAGTCTATCCCAGGTATACAGTTAGTCCAGTAAAATTTGTCAGCCACAGAAAAGCTTTCCCTCTCACACAGTTCCTGGGCCATCACAGCTACATCACTCCAACACTACCTGCAGTTGGATTAGTGATTTATATTGAATGTAGGCAGGTGCTAGGATCCATGTTCACCAACTGTCAGTAAGTATTCTCTTACTGTGTTCAAACCTGACTTGTATTTGTGTACATCAAGCTACAGTGAAATTTTGTGTCTCCTCTGAAAGGTAGTATGACTCACAACGACAGTACATCAGCATTCATACACCCAATGCTTTTTTGTTCTTCTTATTCTAAGGTGACTAGAGTAGTAAGCTTCTGCCATTATTGTTATATAGTGGATATCTGGTAGCCTGGGATTTGGTCTCTTTCTCACATTAATATAAAAGGATAGTCTTGCTGCCTGAGAATCTGCTGCCTTGCAATCTCCTCCTGCCTGCAGAGAGACTTTTACTCACTGTGAAAGGCATCCAGTATTCTCTCTCCCACTTTCTATTCCTATACATTTTAGCTCAGCATCTAAAACACCAATATTTTGGTTTGTGTATTTCCATAAGAAAGCCTAAGTGGCTTTTACTTGATAATTCTCTCATTCCTTTGTTGCACTGTATTTAGCTTGTTCTTTTCAAAGGATATGTATTATTACCAAGGACCATCATCAATGTCCTCTGGCACTAAATTGACGTCTCCACACTAGTATCAGATATGGGTCATTGAGAGGAAGTGCTGACTTTGAAAATGTTAGTTCCCTGTAGCCAGAGACGGGCAATGTCAGGGAAGCAAGAGGAGGCTTTACAAATTCATTGATTTTCGTGTCCCCATTCCCCCAGTGAGCATTCTACAGTACAGGCAGGGAGCAAAGTCCTTTCTTAGTGCATGCAGCTTTAGTAAGAAGAAGGAGACGAAACTACACTTGTAATGTTACAGGGCTATATTAATTGCACCAAGATGCATTAATGACGGTACAGTAGTTGCAACTGTTGTACATCCAAGCAGGACATAGCTTGATGCAACCACTTAGATTTGTTGTGTACATAAATAGGGACAGGAGTTTAAGGTTAATCCTAGAGGTAAGGAACAAATTATTAAAATATATATATTCCTTTTCATGGCCAGCTATCACATTTGCCCCTGTCAGCCATTTCTGGGTCCATGTCTTCCATCTCCATAATCGGGGTCTACAGATAGTAATAGAGACTTGTTTGATCACTATTATAATTTCCTGTTTCATGGTGCATTGAGATAGATGTGAAATAAATATTACAATTCATCTTGCAAGTGCAGCCCCTGGGAAAACTTAGATTTTACTGGTTTCTCATTGATTTCAGCACCATGGAAGAGCATGACCTTTGTTATATCTTCTGAGACGTTTGAACAACTGTAGGATTAGGTCTTAATGGATACCTTAGTATTACACAAACTGGAAAACAGCATTATTTATTTTGATTTTATATTTGAGAAGCTGGTACTGTTTCATTTCTAATAATTCATTGTAGATGAGGACTTCATTCTTATTTCAAGCAAATTAATGATGGATTGATTTGAGGGATAGACCTATATTTCTGGACTGATGTTATGTTGGCTTTATTAAACTAGCCTAGACTTCCTTCTGCCCTTTAAAGAACTCATGTTCTTTAAATTAATGGAAAAATTAATGGGAACAAGACTACTTGGTTTCAGAGTCACGTGCTGGCATCACATTTAACCTGATGTTATTAATATACTAAAATGACAGCAAGCAAAGGACTATCCAACAGTGAGCATTTTTTCTGTGTGGAGGGAAAGGGGATGCAGCAAGAGCAAACTAAATGAGAAACTGTCCTTCTGGCAATAATGAAGATTTTTTTTTAATGGAGCTGCTTTTTGCATTTTATGGCACTGTGGATATCAGGGTAATGCTTTGAACAAAGGAGCACTCGCTTTACTAGGAAATAAACAAAGAAACAAAAGGTTATGTTCCATGGGGCAGCAAACTTCAGTCCCTCCTCTGGGAGCTCAGACTTTAACTTGGTTATTCAGTAGGTTGAGACAGAGAGCGAGGATACCAGAACAAACCTATAACTTGCATTTATTTAAACTGAAGGTGACTACAACTAGACCATATTAAGTTAGATTAATAATCCTGCCCTCTCCCATGTTTTTCAGCTACTGAAGGATATTTAACATGTTGATGGAAATTGACATGGTTCCAGTTTGCACCAGCTGGCTTTACTTCCAAAATGTCTGAATAGACTATTACTATAGCAACAGGAGTAATACGGTTAACAAATGTAAGGTTAGATTATTCTGACCTTCTGAGCATACAGTGCTCCCAGTAATTTGGAGGTGTAGATGCTCAACATCTCTAATTATCAGGCCATTGTATCTAAACATTGTATTGCCAACTTTAGGTGTTCCAAAATAATGTGCCCAATACATGAAATTGCTTAAATAACAAGATTTAAATATATCTGTAGATCGATATATATCTTTGTGGTGATCTCAGGCTACAGTTTCAAGCCTTTCTTCAGGACAAGAGCCAGAAGCTTCCTTTTATGAACTTGAAAGATAGTTGGGACATTAACCAATACAATAAATATCATGCAATTCATAAGTCTGCAAACATTATTTTTCTGCATATGAGTTCAGATTAGCATTCATATGGTATTGTGACATCAAGCTGTTCAATTCACCTTAATACAAGAAACACTAAACAAAAAAATGTCATTTAATTTTTTGTCCCCCCTCATTACAGTTCATATTTTCTTCTTCAACTAAAATGTCTAGTGCATCAAAAGGATAGTCATGGAAAACGCTCATCTAAACTGTGTGTAGTTGCACTGAGCTGGTTGTGCTGACAACACATGTAAAATAATAAAAAGTTTCCAAACAATTTGAAGCGGGGGCGTTCTGCTTTCTGACTGACTTCATTGTATTTCAGTAGTGGAAGGTTTGGCTGGTCCAGATTCACTTTGGCAACACCTGTGTGACTCCCAAAGTCCAACCCAATTACTGGGGTGTGCTGTGCTGTGTTAATCCCCACCTGACTTCTGCCTCCTTACGGGGTGTTGATACCTGACATATGTGAGGCTGGAGCTAGGGCCAGACCAGGGTGAGCTCACCAGCTCCCTGATTCTTTCCCACCCTCCTTCCTTATTCTAAATGGATCTCGGTCTATAAAGGAGTCACTCTAGACTTGGATTTAGCTGTTTTCATTTGGCTTTAGCTGTGTTACAAAAATGTTCACAGATCCAGAATTGCTCTCCCGTTTAGCAGAATAACTCCTAGGCTTTTACTAAGGCTCTACCTTTTCCTTTAACTAGAGTGTAGATACAGGACAGAAAAAAAATGCTGTTTCTTAGGCAATGTGATTTCCAAAGAGGTTTGCCTTTTATTTTCTGAAAGAAACTGCTTTCAGTTTTCATAATGTAAGTAGATGGGGAGGGTTTAGTGAAGATATCTCAGGGGAACAGCTAAGAAGTGGATTGTGGAAACACAGCCTCCCCTTAATGTGGTAACAGTATGGTAAGTTCCATCTGAAAAATTAAAGCTGATCTCTTTGCTGAGTCATAGACCATTCGGAGCTGAAGTGCAGTAGCTGGAGTTTTGACAAGCCAGGAAATGCTTATGTACTTAAGTTGAAGCAAAGGTGAGGAAAGTACATTCCAGATTCTTTCTAATTGTATCATTTATTTTTGTCATACCAATGTCTTGTTTAAAACTGTTATCAAATTATAATATAAAGACTAATTCAGTCTGTTTAACCTTACACTGATATTCATATTCTACAGAGCTTTGGAATGCATAGCTTCCCTACAGCAGATGTAAGGGGGGTATTTGGATTGTGGTATCTGATTCCTAGACTCCCTCTCTTTATAAAAGGAAGGATGTAGTCTTACAGCTGAAATATGTCAAATGTTAAATGTGCTACTGTACCCAATCTTGGTCACACTGAATGCTGTTTTTGTATGTGCCCATTTTATGCTGCACTGCTCTTATACATTGCTATTTATTTGTGTCTGTAGCTTTCAGACTTCTGTCAGAAAAGGATGGATCTCTAACGATAAAATACCTGAGAGGTGCAACTAGAAAGGGGGATTTGCTAAGTAGGCAGTTTGTTTAATTAGAGGAACTAATCAGAAATATTTTTCAGAAGAAGCAGCTTACCCACCTCCAGAGAGCAGGATTGTTAACAGTTTCTGGATCTATTTAGGTAATGAATTCAAAATCTGTTCAGTGGAATACCTGAGTACAAAGATTGGAAGGAGCAAACTAAAAGCACTTGGGAAAGAGTATGGTTGTTAAGGATGTTCATATGAACACCTAATGATCACTCTTAAAGTGTGGCATTTATCTCTTGAAAGCAATTTACATTTTTTGTGATGCAAAAGTTATGCTCCATACAATGTATAGAGAAGAAATTGGCATGGTGAGACTTTCAAAAGAAAAATGTAACCATTTATGCTTCTGACTGTATTTGTATGTTACACATAAAAATATGGTAAAATATTCCTATGCTCAAAAGTCAAGTACTTGAAAGTTAATAAATACTGGATATAATGCATACTAGGCTTTTTTCCTAGATTAAAAAAATTAAACAAATCTGAAGAGAACCCAGAAACTCCATCATATGGTGTTATCATTGTTTACCAGCAGGGCTAGAACTTGTATGTCCTTTGCAGAGATCTTTGCTATTTTAGGTAACTCACTAACTGCTAGTGGTAGTCCTTTATGTCAACTAATCCAAGACAGGAGAGAGATGCACGTTTGACCAGTGAGTTTCACAAATGCCTCTTGGCAGTCAATGAACAGGAATATCCTGGGTTCTAGGAATATCCTGTCAGAAAATGTGCTCGATTAAGGACATTCTCATCCCCTTCTGCCTGATTCACTGCCAAATGTCCCTTGTCTTTTCTCACCTTGCCCCAGTCCCATTCTTGCTTCCAGCATACAAGTTTTCACCCCTGCCTTAGTCTTAGTTCCTTCATCCAGTAGTCCTAGCCTTCCCTTTCTAGGTCTGTCATTAAAAGCAAAGGCAAGACAGGCTTCCTACTTTCACTTCTGGTCTCCAGTCCTTACTCCAGAGGTGTCCTTGCATGGACAGTCCAGTTGAGCTTTTATAGCTGGAGCTCTGGTACTCTTGTGTTGATGGTATCTTGCAGTATGGTCAATACTGTGAGGCTGCAGCATGCTCTGTTGTTCTCCAAAGGCCTCTGTAGGGTCTGTGAGGCGCATGCATTGTAGGGACAGTGCATTCACTGTTTGGTCAGCACTAAAAGGATATCATTTTAGACATTTTAACTGCTAAAATGAAAGTTTACTGAGCATCTACTGTGATTTTTTTAAAGGGTTTCCAATGCCAATTGTAGCTGAGCTTTCAAACAGGTGGCAAAAGGCATACATCTGACAAAGAAGCTATCCCCAAGCACGTTTCGTTTTCCAGCTCCAAAGCTTAGGAGTTCTAGACCTTTCTGAGGAAAGCCTCATCAAAATATTTTATGCTGGTCATAGCAACATATTTTCTTTAGCTTCATTTTCAGAAACAGATGATTCATTTTAGCTGGAGTTCTCAAAAAACAAAACAAAATGTGGCCTGAAATGGATGACCAGAGCTTGGAAAGTTTCACCCTGAATGATTAAAGTTTGGCAAAAGTATAAGCAACTAGAAACAAGGTATTACAATGGAAGCATCAGCGCAACCTTAATAAAAGATGGTGCTAGTGGGTTTAAAATGTCTAGTGTGCATCATATGAAATTGCAGTCTGAACTCTCAGGAAGTGAGACTATTCAGGTTGTAATAACAATGTTAAGTCCATGCAGTTAGTTCACTGTATGTGCTACATAGATGTTATGATATGCGATATGATACTACTGAAGTCAATGGGAATATTATCTTTATAGTAAATGGGAGCACAGGGTCACTGTGTTCTAAGAAGCTCAGCAGTATGCAGGCTAACAGTTTCAAAGGAAAACTGCATTTGTGCAATATTTCAAATTAACATTTCTGCTAGAACCTTCTGCATAGACAGATCTTTATTTTTTTAATAAATGAGGTTTTAAAAAAATATATTTCTCTAAGTATTTAAAGAATGAAAAAAAGATATGACAGGGCTCTGAGATACAGCCTTTAAAGGTGGCCAGAGAATGCACTAACTGTACAAAGGTGACTTCATTAACTAGTAATGCTGTAGGGAAAAAGCTGCATTTACTGCATGGCAAGGAAAAGAGAGATAGACTGGAATTCCAATTATTTGGGGTCAGTTCTTGGGCTCTGCTGAAGGATTCATGTTAACAGTGTAAAGTGTGTGTGTGTGGGGGGGGGATATTTGCTTTCTGTCATACCTCTGTGATAGCCCACATCATGGTACTAGAATAGTGAAAAGCACCCATAGCGTGCATGACACTCGGGCCTGTTTGAAACCATCCCTATTCAACATAACATTCTAGAATTTGGTTGGCCTCCATGGAATGTCAACCCCAAATTAACTTTAAGCCCATTCTAAAGTGTTCTTTTAATGGGGATTCTGTCCTAAATTTTAGACTCTGGTCTAAACTCCTTAAGGCAGGAATGGTGACTTATTATGTGCAAACAAAAAAGTGCCAAACACAATGGAGCCTTGATCTCAGCTGCAACATCTGGGACCTATTGTGATACAAATACTTCACATAGAATGAGGAATTAGTTCTAAAGATTTTTGAGTTTGCTGTTGGATAATTTTACCGGATTGATAGGTAAAAAAGCTTTGGCAATATGTTAGTACTGTTACCTTCTATACAACTTCACTCTTGCACTGGTGTGTGATGATGAGACATTTATAGAGGTAAGTACCATGGCAGAATTGCCTTTTTTATATGCTGTGGATAGATTGCAGAATCCTGTTACAGAATGTGTTGTTGAATATTACATAGTAGCTGGTCTGCAGACCAACATTGCTATGAGCTGGAAGGTGCCAGTTATCTGTACCCATGAATGCAGGGAAGTATGTGGTGAATACACTGTTAAAAGCTGAGTGAAGAGAACAATTTGGAGAAAAAGAAGCAAACAGTGATAGTCCCGATATAAAAGGTAACCGAATACCCAAGTATGGTCCCTAGATAAGCCTAACATTTTGAATTATTTTCTTGTAAGGAAGTGTTCCATTTCTGTTTAATAATTTCAGAATTAAAGGTGCCTATACACGTGCAGCAAGGCTACACCGACACACTGTAATTACAGTGCATCAGAGCAGATTTGATTAATCATTCGATGAGCTTTAGTTAAAGCGCACCCACTATCATTTTTCAGCACAGGGACACTGATAGACATGATGTTCCCAGTGTTTTAATTAGAGTGGCTCTTGGAGCCACTCTAATTAAAGTCCCCCTCCCCCCTCCTCCCTGGAGCACATATATAAACACCCAAAGTCTCTGACCAATACTAGTGGAGAAATTAGGGCTCATCCTGACAGTTTAGGTTGGGGTTTCCAAATTATGCCTGAGAAGATATAGCCTTGCAAGGTCTGCATCTATTTTCTTGATAAATTCCATTGATTTTTAAAAGAAATAATTGTGCATTGTCAAGGCATAGATTCTGTGAGAGAAGCAACCAGGGGAAAAAACAAAAATGTCACTTGTTTGATGGCCAAAGCACACACAAATGGCGATGGAGAGGGAAAGGAAAGCCCCAAGTATTTTGGACTGGACATGTGGGCTATCTGTAAATGGAAATATTTTGCTTGCTTCTATACCCGGTTATTTTAGTTTACTAGCAGCAGACCCTCCTGTTATCTTCAGTCGAGATTTTGGAATGTCTTTTCATCAATACAAGACTGAATGGAACAATTCTGTCATTGACAGCCCAATGAGCCGTACAATGTAGTGTTCCTGACATGAAAAGGAAGTATGTAATGAATATTCAAAGTGAGGTTTTCAGATCAATTATTTGATAAAGATTTGCCCTTGACAAAACATGGAAGTCACCAACAGCAGAAACTCAAATAGGTGCTTTTAGCTTTTGCTGCGTGGGTTAATGAAATTAGAGCCAGGGAGGCTATGTAGAGTTACTGTAACATTTAGAAATGGTGCTACATTAGGCTGTTTTATGACTACTCCTGTCAGTTTTATCTGTTGCTCTGCACCATGTTGAAATCATTTGCAAAGAACAGAGTGTACAAGTCAGGACAGGATCATTTTATTTTCACTTTATAGTCAACATTTTCTTTGAATGACTGCACAAAACGCATGGCAATGGAGGCCCAGTGCCTTTAAATTAGTGGCCCTCAACTTTGTTGGATTCAAAGCACCCCTCATTAGACTCAAGGCATCTCTTGGAATATGCCAGTTCTTAGCTTTTACTCACTTCATGGCTGTGGAAAAATATTAGGGTAGTTCTTCAGTTGCAGAAAACTCAAATCTCTGGGTTTATTTTGTCAATCGTGTAGGTGTTTGCACGCCTAACAGTGCTAATATTGCATGGCACCCTGTAGCACCCTTAAAAAGAGCCAGCGGCACCATGGTTGAGAATTATTACTTTAAATAAATAAGATTCTAGAAATATTTTGCTTCTTTATTAGGGAAGGAGAAAGAGACAGGCTCCTGGTGTTGCCTTCTAGTATTATTGCTTCATGGTTTGATCTTGTATTATGTGGGGTGTAAATCAAACATTCAGCTGACCCATTTAAGTCATTTTAAATTTATTATATTTCTTTCCATTTTCTGTGGCACAAACCATAATTCTTCCCTTTGCCATTTTGGACCAGTTCTATTTTTCTGTATTCCTTTGAGATAAGTGCAGTATTTATATTCATTAAACTATTTATTTCTCTGTGTCACTGTGACATTTTTTATCTTATTTCTTATCTTCTGCTTATTACTATTGGACATCTTATTTACCTGGTAGGCTGCATATTCAACAGATGTTCACATTGCTGACTTGTTCTTTTCACAGCCAGCAAAGGGTTTCTGTGTGTCGGGTACATCAAATTGTGTCTTCTAATGTACATTATCTTGTACTATACAGAATTTCATGTTGCCTACTTACCTCCTTTTGGTAATTTTTGCTGTGTATTCCTTCCTACTCTTGAATGACCTAAATAATTTTGTATTTTCAGCAAATTTTGACACCTTCCTATTCATCCCTCTGGGTCATCATGAGTAAATATATTGAACAACACTACTCTCAGTACTGATCCTTGTGGTTCTCTTCTATTAATCTCTTTCCAAACTAATTGGCCATTTATTCCTACTGGCTTCCTACCTACCGCTATGACAAGAATCTCGTTCTCACATTGTATGAATGTTTTCCTGTAGTATTTTCCTAAAATGAGTTTTTTAAAAAAGGCTGACCAGTGAGACTACCCTTAAAACTAGTTACACAACTGGATAGAGCATTCATACTTTTCGGGGTTAGAACTTAATTTTAATGATTAAAACATTTTTGGTTTGGTGCTTAAATATTAATTTGCAAAGAAGCTTTAAAAGTGATATTCACAGAAAGGAATCACTCCAATACAAAGCAACCAGTAAAACAACATGTAAATGCTCTCTCCTGCAGGGCATGAATGTGTATTTAACATTTACAGAGAATAATGAGTGAAGGTAATGAGAAGATGGGATGGATGTTTCCTTTTAAGCCATTCTAATCAATAGACCATTTTTCCAAATAGGAATGAATGGAACTAATTTGTAATTACACTTTCTTAGTCAGATTTTCTAACATAAAGCTCCTAATCTACCCCATAGAACCCCACTAATCAGGCACCTCTGATTTCTTCTTATTTTAATGATACTTTTGGAGGTATGTTAGAAACCCTTTCCATTCTCTGGTAGCAATAAACCAAAGGATGATCTAACTATGCTTATGTTTGTTGCCTTAAAGAGCATAATAGGCATAATCTATCTTGTGGCCAGATCTGCGTTTGATCTTCACACATGCAGCTATTATTGATGCATTGATGTATTGTGCATGAGATCCCATCATGCTTTATTGCCAGTGCATAGTTAGCCCAGATTCTCCCTACACTGGCAAGAAGCAAACTCCCATGGCTAGAAACCCCCAGAGTGGGAGGATCACAGTTTCCTGAAACCCTGGGGTAGGGGGATCGCCCCTGTGGCAGTCCTCTGCCCCCAGGGGTTTCATGTACCCCTAGGACAGGAGAATTGCTCTTACTGCAATACTCCCACCCTGTGGTTTTCCCATTTGCTCAGGACCAGGAGAGCACTGCAGCAGCAATCCTCTCACCCTAGGGGTTTGCTGGGAAGCTTGCTCTGGGGACAAACAACATCCACAGCTGTTGGACTGGGTAAATTGCACACTGGTTAATTGTGCAGCAGCTGTGGGGTGCTGCCAGGACTCACAGCCCTGGCTGGGCAAGGTGGACTCCTGCAGCTGGGGGCCCATAGCTGACAGAGTTCTCAGCCTCAGGGGAGACCTTGCTATATGTGCAAAGTAAAGCTCAATGGCAACCAGCTATAAAGTTAATCTACATCTTCAAGGTCTAATTTTATAGGTGGAAGGAGTGTTTGATCATGTGTTAAGTTCTTGGACATGTAGTTAGTCTCAAGGTAATTGTGCAATTTAACTAGTTAATTATGTGATACCTGTAATGTGTAGAGGGGGCCTATACATCTGTGCATGCATAAACACTTAAAAGATAAGGTGTCAGTAGTGCAGTTTCTAGATTTATAGGACCAATGGAACATTGTATGCATTTCAGATGGCTCCATCTCAGCTGTGGAACTTTTGCATTACACAGAAGTATAAGGGGACATATTGATTCTGCTTTATAGCTCACATGCATTACTGCTCCATGCTTCAAGAAAGAGTCTGCACAGCTACATTTATCTCTACTTCAGAGAACAGGGTTCATTAATGAGCTCAGCTAATGGAGAAGACAAGCAAACTATATTCTGTAAATGGCTTCCAACCCTGGGACCAGTCCCTTCTTCAGGGCTGCTGTTATGGCAGCACAACTACTTCTAAATATGCATAGTCTCTGCTAAATGCTAATGCATCCAGTTATGTTAGAAGAGATGTGCATAGAGACAGTTTCAAGTAAATGTTGAAGGAAAGGAGGTGGACTGTGGAAGTTGTTTGTCAGATTGTGCCAATGTTTGTGAATAATAAAAACCAGCCAAAAACAGGATTTTTTTGTGTCTGTGGCTAGTCAGATTATGAACTGGAAATTATCAGCAGCAGGTGAGTTACTTCAATTAAATTATGGAGAAAACAGGATGTCAACTTTATTACAGTCACTTAGGTTTACTCAAACAAAAAACATTTCTTTTGACAATATGGTTTTCCATTCACAGAATGAGTTCTGGAAATGAATGCAATTTTTTAAAATGATTTATTTCCCCCGAGACTGTGTTACTGCTATGCAGCTTCTTTCTCTGAGATGTGGGCACCACTGGTTTTCTGTGAGAGGCCAGTGTATTACAGGAATACATTTTATCTCTAAATATTGTTTCTGATATAAACTGTTTTAGCTAATGCTGCAGTAAACCTAAAGTACATATGCGCTTATAAATGATATGTAAATTAAACAGAAATTCAGAGAGAGTAAATTATCTTCCTATCAAGAAGTCTTGGTAAAGAGGGAAAGTTGAAAAAATGTTTAATTTTTGGAGTTGATTGCAGGGTTTCAGAAAATAATCTGATTCTTTTCCGTATAATAAAAAAAGAAGAAAAGTCAGCTGAAAGTCAATAGTGTTCTAGTTTCTTTGTGTGATAAGCAAAGCAATAGCTATTATAGCTAATATTAAAGACTGTTATTTGGTTGCTTACATGTAGGCACATGTCTGCATGTACACACATTTCAAAAGGATCAGTTCACAAATAGAAATCTCAGATTTCCTTGTGCCACGGTGTTGAGAGTAGTACTGAGACTGTTCTTGTTTCAGCTGATGATCTTCTTGCAATAATGATAATAATTTAAAAAAACAGTGACCTTGCTGATTATTGTATCAGTCAGCTTCATTTAATTTTGGTAACCATGGTAGTTTGTTGCCTTGACTAGGATTAATGGTATCTTTAGCTAGAGTGGACGGTATTGTTCTTGATACCTGGTGATGTTGAGTTATTTCTCATCCACTCAAAAGATGCTTTCATGAAGATATCAGGGTTCCAGTTTCTCACCTCTCCTATTCAACAGGCATTTGAGGCCACTTGGGGAAGACTGTGGCAAGGACCTTTGATGCCTGCCACTTTAAGGGCCTGAGCAGACAGCAGAGAAGCCTGCAGGTGACTGCAGTGCCAATCAAGAGGGTCACATAGCCATCAGGAGGCCACCTGATTGGTGGAGGGCCTGACTGGTAGAGAATAAGAGCAGGCCCTGAGCAGTAGACCTGGCAGCTGTTCCAGGGAGCCAGAAAGACAATGTCACCTGGCTGGAGCTGCTGCTCTGAGAACACTTAGAGGTCAAGAGTAGAAAGTATGGGGATGGAGGAGGTTTTTGGTTCTGGGGAATGACCTGAAACTATACCCTGCTGGGGTTGGATGGTGTGGTAGGGCTGCTTGTGGCAGGGCAGCTTCTAGGAAATGCCACACCTGTGCTTCCCCAGTGAAGGGCAAGTATGCCAGAAAGCCTCAGTGCCTGCTGCCTTGTGGGTACCCCATGGAGGGGAAAATCTAGGAGAGCACACTCCAACAGAAAAGCACAGGGCCCAAGCCCATTGAGTGGGTCCTGAGGCATGGTCCAGGCATGTCAACAGACACCTGAGGCCTGAATGGACTATAGACCAAGTTAGGGGTCCAGGCATACTGACAGATGCCTGAGACCCAAGGGGCATAAGTCCTGGGAGGCCCAGTGAGGGGGCAGAATAGTGGCCCCAGTGAGGGGGTGGCATGGGAGCCCACAGACGGGCAGACTAGAGCCTTAAGGGGGTCTGAAGGACTGCACAGGGGCTGATTGGAGTAGCAGGAGCCGGTAGCCATGTAGAGTAGGGCCTTAGGTGACCTGGAGGAGTGCACATGAACTGCCCATAGTAGCCAGAGTTAAGGCCCCAATGAGAGGGTGTGCAGCCCAGGCACATCTGAGAATACTTGAGGCCAAGCTGGGCCAGAGGTGGAGGGCAGCCGAGTAAGGGGCTGGGAGAGTGATAGTAGATTTTGGATGTCATCTGCAAGGCATGGGACATGGTATAAGGGGAGGTACAGAGTTGTGTACAATGCCATAGGCATCGGGGTATAAAATGGGCAGCCTCCCACATTGTTGCATCAAAGCATTGTGGGCAAATCATGGCAAACAGCCCTAGCCGGGTGGGTGGGCCAATGATGAGACGTGGCCCCTGTCACAGAGATAATAAAAAGATTAAGCTTGTGTTGCCCTCAGCATGTTGTTGACCTCTGTTTTTGCTTTCCTTGTACTTGACTGGGATAGAAGCATGTTAAAAAAGAGTTAGCTAATGCTTGATTGTTTAACTGAAATGATGCTTGCTTCCATTATTTGTGGGGATGGGTCTTCTGGTGCCCTTGTTTGGTTCTGGAGACTTAAGTGACTTCAGGAGTCATAAATGTCAATTTTTAGCTCCATATGGTACACTTACATCTTTTTGTCATTGATAATGAACCATTAAAACTGTTCTTGTTTTAAGTGATTGTGGCAGGGCACTTGATGTGCTTGCCAGTTTAAGTGCTCAGGCATCCTGCTGAGCCACCAGTAGGTGAGGCTAGGCCTGAGCAAAGGAGTTACTTGATGGTAAGGGAGTTGTCTGATTGGAAGAGGGCAGGGTGTAACATCTTGGAAATGGGTATAAGAACATCACCCAGCAGAAAGTCTGCTGTTCCTGAATGCTGGTGAGGAGAATGACATCCAGAGGGCTGGGTAGGAACTAAAGGGATGGAGGAGGTTCCCAGAAGTGTGGGATCTAGAGCCCTGAGAAGGGGGATGAGGGTCTGTGGGCCTGTTGAGGGGCAAGGACTGCCCTGAAAGAAGGGCTGTGGGGCTGGACCCTCTTGAGAGGCCACCTGAGCCTGAAGAGAGAGGGGCTGAGTGTACAGGGGCCTAGTGAGAGATCAGGTGAGCCGTGAGAAAAGAACTGCATGTCTGGATCTGTTGAAGGGCCAGATGAGCCATGGGAGAGGGTCTGAGTGCCTAGGCCCTGTTGTGAAGCTGAGTGCACAGGGACCTAATGAGAAACCAGGCAGGTTCTAGGAGAGGGGCTGAGAGTTGGTGGGCCTATTGAGGTGCTAGGTGAGCCCTGAGAGGGAGGCTGGGTGTCTGAGAGACCTGGTGAAGGGTCTGGGTGAGCCCAGTGATCAGGGTAGAGTAAAGGTTCCAGCTATACCCAGAGAAGCAAGGGACTGCGTAGGAAGACCTATGGAAGGCTGCAAGCCTGCAGAGAGAGAGAGGGATCTATGAAGGGGCCTGAGAGGGTGGACCCACAGAGATGAGGGGACTGACAGATGGAGGACTGACCCTAAGAATCTCGACTGGTCTGTGCGGGGGCTGAGGGCCAGGAGGGGCTGAGGGCCAGGAGGGGCCTAAGGGTGAAATAGACCACAGGGGAGACTGCCACAGCTGGGGGGGGCTTGGAGTTCTTGACTGGCCTGAGGTGGAGCCAGGGCCTAGGAGAGGCCAAAGGTCCCTGGGGGCCACAGCCAAAAGAGGTAGGGGTCAAGGGGCATGCTGCTCAAAATGATGATGGCCAGTGCATCCAAGAATGAGCTGGAGCCAGAGATGAAGGACTCAGAGGGGAGATGGAGCCAGGGCCAGGGGGCTCAGTAGTTAGTAGCCCAGGAGGGGCATTGGACATCTCGGAGGAGCCTAGAGAGGGGCAAGCAAAATCAGGTTGGCCTGAAGACCGGTCCTGGGTAAGACCTGAAACTGAATCCTACTGGGGCTGGTTAGCATGGTGGGATTACCTGTGGTGGGGTAGCTTCCATGAAATGCCATGCACAGGCCATTCCAGGGAAAGGCAAGGATGGGGCACCAGAAAGCCTCAGCTTCCACTGTATTGTGGGTGACCCCATGGAGGGGAAAGTCTAGGGGAGCATACCCCAACAGAAAAGCACTCAGCAGGGAAGACCATGCAGACCACGCAGGTCCAGAGGCCCAGTGAGGGGCCAGAGAAGATTGGGACCATGTGGGTCCAGTGGCCTAGTAAGGGGCTTGGGAATAGAGGTTAGAATCAGAGGGGTCCAAGGCCTGGAATTGTGAGGTCCAGCGAGGTCCACCCCATTTCTTGTTAGTAATCTCAACCAGTCACATAAACAAGAGTCACTTCCTCTGAGGATACATTTGCTTCCCATGGTACTGTTAAGGTAGCACATGGACAGAGTGGTTCAGGTGTCTTCTGACAGCCTGCACTGGGCTTATACCAAAGTCTGTCCCCAGTTGACTCAGCTGTAAATGAGTACTTGGTCATTCAGCTTGGGGAATCAAAGGTGGGTAGACAAGAGGTTAGGCACATTGCTCTCTTGTGTGCCACTAGCTAGGAAACTGGTGTGCCTTACCCACACTAGCCTTATGGGCTGTTAGGCTCAGGTGAACTGTCTACCAGGGCTGTGTGAAACGGCACCGTTCCGTTTCGCCTTGAGTTTCGAGGTTTCAATGGAACAGCGTTTCGTATCACGTTTCATGTTGATTTGAAACAGCTGTTCCGTTTTGCTTCATTGAAACAGTGAGGCTTTTTTGACTGTTCTGGTGTTTCACTAAATCCATCAAGGACAGGGAGTCAGCCCAGCTGACTGAGGACTCCCTGGCCTCGGCCCGATCTAGCACCAGGGATGGGTGCTATAGTGAAGCTCAACATGTAGGGTGGGACCAGAGGGGTCCAGCAGCCCCATGAGGGGCCAGAGAGTAGAGTGTGGCCCAATAAAGGGCTGGAGAGCAGAATGCAGGGTCGGACAGGTCTGAGGGCCTGGAGAGTGGCCAGGAAAGTGAAGAGCTAACAGGGTCCAGGACAAGGGACCAGAGAAGAGCTTACAGGCAGGAAAGGGGCTGGGAGAGACTGAGGAGCTTAGTAGCTCAAGAGGTAGTTGAGTGAGACTGAGGGGTCTGAGGGCCCAGAGAGGTGCTGAAGGAGAGACCGAGGGGTTTGGCAGCCTGAGTGAGGTCAAGAGAGAGACCAAGAGGTCTGGCAACCCAGGAAGGGATGATGTGGTGAGACCAAGGGGTCAGAGGCCTGCAGTGGGGCTGAGAAAACCTGAGAGGTCACAAGGTGCTTAGGGCTGTGAGAAATTTTGTCACCAATTTTGTTTTGACACTGTTTTGACCTGTTTTGAGGTGAAAACAGAAAAATCAAAACAGAACAGATATGGCTGAAACAGCCTCAAAACAAAATGAGGCAAGCTGAAATGTTTCACCATTTCACCGCTGTTTCGACATTTTGCCCATAGGCTATAAGGCAGAAGGATGAAGCAGCTTATAACTTTGTCATTTCTGGCCAGATTTGAATGAAACATGCAGGAATGGTAGCCCCTTCAGAGGGCATGAAGTGTGCCAACTTTCAGGAAGATAGGTGCAGGGGGTTTGGAGAAACTGCACCCCAAATTCTTGAGAGCCAGACTTGTGTCATGTGTATGTGTTAAGCCACAGTGGGGTCAAAACTGCAAGCATACTAGCCCCTGCAGAAGCCATAAAGCCTGCCAAATTTCAAGGAGATAGGTACAGGGGTTTGGGGGAAACTGTACCTCAAGCTGCGGACAAGCAAAACTCATTACATGGGTGACACTGTGTGTGTTAAGCCGCAGCAAGGTGAAAACTGCAGGCCTGCTAGCCCCTGCTGTGGCCACAAAGCCTGTCAGCTGTCAAGGAGATAGGTGCAGGGGAGTTCTGGGGCTCTGCACCCCTAGCTGCTGACAGACAAAACTTGTGACATGGGTGCTTGTGCAACTGCTGCCTCTCATCAGGCAGCAGGGCTGAAGATCCCCTATCACTTGCCTCACAGACCTGGGGGTAATAATTGAGCACAGTATGAACATGAGCCGTCAGTGCTATGCTCTAGCCCACAGGGCCAACAATACACTGGCATGCATCAATTGATGCATTTCCAGCAAAACCATTGGAAAGAAGTGATTCTCCTGCTCTACTTGGCTCTTCTTGGCATTGGTGAGACCGCAGCTGGAGTACTGCATCCAGTTCTGGGCTCCGCACCTTAACAAGGACGTGGTAAAACTTGAGAGAGTCCAGAGAAGGGCTACCCATATTATCAGAGACTTGCATGGTAAGCCGTATGAGGAAAGGCTGAGGGACCTGGGACTCTTCCCTCTCAGCCTTCTCTTTTTCAGGGTGGACTTGGTAGCAGCTTACCACTACATCAGAAGTGTACATCTAGGGCTCGGTCACCAGAGCATCCTTGGGGAAAACTAGGAGTAATGGTCACAGTCTGGGCACCCTAGTTGGGAAATAGTTTTTCCTAATGTTGAAACGATCTTCCAGGAGTTTGTGACCACTACTCCTAGTTTTCCTCAAGGGTGCCAGGCTTTGTGGCCACAGTAGGGCCTAGCAGCCAGGCCTGCAGTGGTATTCTCCCCCTTCCCCCAACCCCAAGACAGATACAGTTGCACAACCACCCATGACACGAGTTTTGCCTGCCTGTGGCCAGAGATACAGGGCCCCAGACTCCCCCTACACTAATCTCGGTGACAGCTGGCAGGCTTCAGGGCCTCAGCAGGGGCTAGCAGGTCTGCAGCTTTCATCCTGCTGTGCCTTAATGCACACAGCGTCACCCATGTCACGAGTTTTGCTTGTCTGCAGCTTGAGGTGCAGTTTCCCCAAACCCCTACACCTATGTCCTTGAAACTTGGCAGGCTTTGTGGCCTCACCAGGGGCTAACATGGCTGAAATTTTCACCCCATTGTGGCTTAACACATACATGTGACATGAGTTTTGCTTTCAAGATTTTGGGGTGCAGTTTCCCTGAACCCCCTGTATCTATGTCCTTGAAACTTAGCAGGCTTTGGTGCCTCAGCAGGGGCTACCAGTCCTGCAGATTTGACCCCAGTGTGGCTTAACACATACATGTGACATGAGATTTGCTCTCAGGACTTTGGGGTGCCATTTCTCTGAACCCCCTGTACCTATCTTCTTGAAACTTGTCACGCTTCATGCCCTCTGAAGTGGCTACCATTCCTGCAAGATTCATCCAAAGCTGGCCATAAATATCAAAGTTATAGCCTGTTTCGACCTTCCCCATTATATCCTAAAGGCAAAACATTGAAACAGTCGAAATAGCAAAACGTTTCGACGGAACGGAACAGCCATTTTGACTTGAAACAAAAGTCAAAATGGAACACTGTTTTGTCAAAATGTCGAAACGCTGGTCCAAATGGAACGCTTCCATTTCACACAGCTCTCGAGATGCTGTGTCAGGAATTGGTTGGACCTCTGTAAGGATGCCATCTGCGAGGCATGGGACATGGTGATGGGGAGGTATGGACCCATGTGATTGGTCCACAAGTCCATGACCACAATCCTGATGGTTATTATAGTACAATCTGGGCAGCCTCCCTATTTATTATTATATTTTCATTGAGGAATGGCAGCTATGACAGGTAGGTGTCCTAGGGGTGGAATGGGCATGGTTGCGGAGCCACCCCTGGGACTCCGACCTTGTGACAGGGATATCCAAATTATAGTATTATAATTTGTAATTCCTGATGCAGGGGTGATTACACAGGCACAATATAGCAGTAATGCAGATTGCTTTGGATTCCTGTTTATTTGTGGGTGTAATTCAAGATAATAATCTTGAGCTTTAAATTTGTGCTCAGTTTAGGTCCTGAGACATGGACAGTATCCATGGTATCATTACAGTAGCTAATTTCAGCTGAAACATTTGTTTATCATTCCTAAAATTGAACACCTGTAAGTTTATGGCATTATTTTCTTGATATATATGGAAGATCTGATGACTAATTAAACTTTCAGGGTATAATTTGACTCTTATAGATATGAGGGTATCTCATTTGCTTCAGGATGACTTTAGGATGATTTACTTTTGTTTTAGGATGACTTTCTTCCTTATAAAGTAGGGTAATTGGCTAGTTACCAATTAGTTGTGATTTATATAGAAGAGTTGTATGATTGCTTAGAGCTACAGTATGAAGCTGAAAATAGGCCTGTTGAAAATCTCTGGGTTAAGGTCAACAAGGGTGCTGTTGTGGTCGGTGTCTGGTATAGATAGACCACCAGACCAGAAGAATGAGGTGGATAAGATTTTCTTCAAACAGCTAGTGGAAGTTTCCCATTCACAGGCCCTGGTTGTCATGCAGGACTTCAGTCCTTCAATCACCCTGACATCATCTGGGAGGGCAATACAGCAATGCACAGACAATCCAGGATGTTTTTGGAAAGCATTGGAGACAACTTCCTGGTGCAAGTGTTGGAGAGACCAACTAGTGGCCATGTTCTTCTTGACCTGCTGCTCGTAAACAGGGAAGAATTGGTGAGAAATTTACTAGTGGATGGCAATTTGAGGACCAGCGACCACAAGATGATTGAGTTCAGGGTCCTGAGGAAAGGAAGGAAGGAGAACAGCAGACTAAGAACTCTGGACTTCAAAAAGCAGACTTTGACTCACTTAGGGAACTGATGGGCAGGATTCCCTGGGAGGCCAGTCTGAGAGAGAAAGGTGTCCAGGAGAGCTGACTGTGACTTTACTGAGGGTTCAGGAATGAACCATCCCAATGCATAGGAAGATACGCAAGTATGGCGGAAGACCAACTTGGCTTAGCAGGTAACTCTTCAGTGAGCTAAAACACAAGAAGGAAGCTTACAAGAAGCAGAAACTTGGACAAATAACTAGGGAGGAGTATAAAAGTATTGCTAGGGCATACAGAGATGAATTCAGGAGGCCAAACCCAACTGGAGTTGCGGCTAACAAGAGATGTGAAGGGTAACAAGAAGGATTTCTGCAAGTAAGTCAGCAACAAGCGGAAGGTCAGGGAAAGTATGGGTCCCTTACTGACTGGGGGAGGCAACCTAGTGACTGATTATGTGAAAAAGGCTAAAGTGCTCAATGTCTTTTTTGCCTCAGTCTTCACAGGCAAGGCCAGCTCCTAGACTGCTGCACCTGACAGCACAGTCTGGGGAGAAAGTGAGCAGCCAACAGTGGCAAAAGAACTGCTAAGGGACTTCAGAAAGTCTGGACTTGGACAAGTCCATGGGGCCAGAGGTGCTGCACCTGAGGGTGCTGAGGGAGTTGGCCAACATGATGGCAATGCCACAGGCTATTATCTTTGAGAACAGGTAGTGACTGGGAGAAGTCTGGGATGATTGGAAAAAGGCAAATATAGTGCCCATGTGTAAGAAAGGGAAGAAGGAGGATCAGACCAGTCAGCTTCACCTTAGTCCCTGGAAAAATCATGGAGTCCATTTCTAAGCACTTGAAGGAGAAGAAGGTGATGAGGAACAGTCAGCATGGATTCACCAGGACAAGTTATGTCTGACCAACCTGATTGCCTTCTGTGATGAGATGACTGGCTCTGAGGATGTGGAGAGAGCAGTGGGCATGACATACCTTAACTTTAGCAAGGCTTTTGAAATGGTCCCCCACATTCTTGGGGGTTAAAAAAGTTAAAGAATTATGGGTTGGTTGAATGGACTGTATGGTGGCTAGAGAAGTGGCTGAATCATCAGGCTCACAGGGTAGTAACCAATGGCTCAGTGTCTAGTTGGCAGCTGGTATTAAATGGAGTGCCCTAGGGGTTGGTCCTGGGGCCAGTTTTGTTCAATATCTTCATCAACAACCTTGGGAGGTAGGATAGCGTACACCCTAAGCAAGTTTGCAGATGACACGAAATTAGGGGAAGCAGTGGATACCCCGGAGGATAGGGCTCGGATGCAGAGACACCTTGACAAATTGAATGTTTAGACCAAAAGAAATCTCATGAGATTCAATAAGGAGAAGTGTGAAGCCCTGCACTTAGGGTGGAACAGTTCCATGCACCAGTACAGGCTGGGAACTGATTGGCTAAGCAGCAGCTCCGCAGGAAAGAACATGGGGGTTACAGTGGACAATAAGCTAAATATAAGCCAACAGTGTGCCCTTGTTGCCAAAAAGGCTAACAGCATACTGGGCTACATTAGTAGGAATGTTGCCAGTAGATTGAGGGAAGTGATTCTTTCCCTATATTGGGCACTGGTGAGGCCACATCTGGAGTACTGTGTTTAGTTTTGGAGCCCCTGCTACAGAGAGGATGTGGAAAAATTGGAAAAAGTCCAGTGGAGGCCAATGAAAATGGTGAGGGGGCTGGGGCACATGTCTTCTGAGGAGAGGCTGAAGGAACTGGGCTTATTTCATCTGGAAAAGAAAAGACTGAGGTGGGATTTAATAGTAGCCGTCAGCTACCTGAAGGGGGATTCCAAAGAGGATGGAGCTAGACTGTTTTCAGTGGTGGCAGATGACAGAACAAGGAGCAGTGGTTTCAGGTTGCAGCAATGGGGGTTTAGGTTAGATATTAGGAAAAACTTTCTCACCAGCAGGGTAGTAAAGGATTGGAAGAGTTTACTCAGAGAGGTTGTGGAATGTCCATCCTGGGAGGTTTTTAAGACCTGGCTAGACAAAGCCTTGGCTGGGATGATCTAGTTGGGGATGGTCCTGCTTTGAGCAGGCGGTTAGGCTAGATGACCTCCTGAAAGAGTTAATAAAAATCAACATTTTTTAAAATAAAAAAAATGGATGTTTTATTTAAATCAGATTTGTTTTTATTTAATCATATTTTTTTTATTTTTTAAAGATGCTTTAAAAATAAACCTATATAAAGATAGTTTAATTTAAGAGATGTTAAAACTCAAAGTTATCATCATGGAATAAGGCTTATAACTTCTAATTATATACTGTTTGAACCAATATAGTCATGTAACCTTTTAAAAAAAAATTTATAAATAGGTCACAACAGGCCAAGGACTATATTAGAGGCCCAGTGTTATGAGGTTCCCAGAAGCTCCTCTATAGAATACTAAAGATTAAAAAAAACTACTGTACCCAGTGGGACTCAGTGCTCAGTCTAGAAGATCCCATTAAGCATCTTTGTGACGCTTAGTTTCAGTTTTCAAACTGTGGATTTGTGTTTCCAGAAATAACCTTGTTAACAACAGTATATAGAGATGAGAGCTAACAGACCTGATTACTTACCCATCAGTCCTATTGTCTGTCTGCAAGTTTGTGTACACAGAGTCAAGCCCTTACCTCTCCCTAAAAGTGCAGTTTCAGGAAGTTAAATGAATAGAGGATTGTTGGGGCTGAAGTAGATCTAGGCAAGGAGAAGGAGGAAATGCAAGGGAGGAAGGGCAGTAGAAAGAAAAGAGAAACATTTTGAGCAGGATATGCCGGAGGTATTATTCTAGGGGATATACTTATTCTAGAGGATATACTCAGAAACTTCTGAGTTTCTGAGTATAGCCTCACCATTGATTTGGGATCTAGTGAGAGAATGGTATGGTAAAAGGGAGAACCATTCATGCCAGCAGGTTTGCCAGGCCATAACAGAGACCCAGTTTGAGAATATTTTAATGAAGTTTCTCTACCTGTGGGTAAGACAGGCATACATGCAAAATGCAAACAGTACAACAAAGAAATGCAAGGCCTGGTTGCCCAAATAAAACAACATCATGAGAAGTGCTCCTTCTCTGGAGGAAGTTAATTTGAAGATGATGAATGGAACATGTCTGAGCAGGCAGAATCTCCAGGTTAGTAAACTTTCTTAGGTCATACTTCTTTCTAAGGACTGTCTGTCTTCCCTGTCCATATCTTTTGGATGGACTTCTGGACCATTTAAATTCTCATAAAAATGCTTGAGCAAAAACATAGTTGTTACTTTATGGAACTATTATATTTTTAATGTTGTTGTGATATAAAATAATGGTTGAAATAGGCAGATCTTCATTATACAGTTTCACTTCAAAAGTAGTATTGAGTGTAACGAGTAATATACTAAAAGAGCAGTACTGTAGTGACTGCATTGACTTCTTTTGTTCAGGAGGATCCATCCTCAACATACAGGATTCTGAGTATCCATCTTTAACATTATCATCACTGCCTACAGTTTCAGAGTTATCTGGTAATGATATCGGTGTTTCAATCAAATGTACATCACATAGTATATTACCTGTAGCAAAAAGAAAAAAAAAATCCATTATCCAGAAACAACCATAGATAAGTTTGTAATAAGAACCAACAGATTATAGCACGAGGTAATTGATGAAAAAATTGCTGTTTGTTTATGCAACAACTCTCCTTTCCATATGGTTGAGAACACACATTTCATTGATATGATTCAGTCATTACAACCAGCACACAGTCCACCCAACAGAGCAGATATAGCAGGCGAATTGCTGGATAAAGTGTATGAGAAAGAAATTGAACAGCGTGCAAAAAGTGTAGAGGGGGAAATTGTTAACCTGAGTCCTGATGGGTGGGGCAATGTCCACAGTGATCCAGTAATATGTGCTTGTGTGACAAGAGGCGACTGTCTACCTTACAGAAACAATTGATACATCAGGAAATGCACACAAAGCAAAATAGTTATGAGAAGTAGTAGCAAAAGCTATAACAAACTGTGAAAAAAATTCAAATGTCTAGTATGCAGCTTTGTCACAGACAATGCTGCAAATATATCAAAGATGAGAAGAAATCTAGAAAAAAGTGAAAAGGTCCCAAGCTAATAATGTATGGCTTCAGTGCTCAGTTGATACACCTCTTAGCCAAAGATGTCAGTGGTCCAGAAATAAAGGCTAATGTTGAAATTGCAAAATACCTCTGTAACAACCACTTTACAGCAGCTGCTCTGAAGAAAGCAGGAGGAACCAAATTAACTCTCCCATAAGAGCTCCGGACAGAAGTTACACACAAACTGGTTTAAGTTATCACAAACTGGTTTAAACCTGTAACAGAATAGAAGTTCAGTGCACATAAACCAGTTACAAAATGGTGAAACCGGTTTAAGATAAACCTGGTTGAATGTAGTATCAGACTTAACTGATTTGGGTCAAACCAGTTTATGAAATTTCTGTCCCAGACCCTTTCCTGGTTCAAGTTAAATCAGAGTCCCCCAGCATCCCAGCATTTTGCAGCCCTGGTCTGGGCTACGCTGTCTGCTTCAGAGAGCAGAGCTGGCCACACTCCTCTACTCCCTAGTTGAAACAGTGTGGGCGCTTGCTCACTGGCCTGATTGGTTGGCTCACTCTCCCGTTCCCACACCCAAGCAAACCCCTGCTGTAATCCGGGACCAGGGAGGGAGGTTAAACTTCCCTTCTCTCGAGTACAGAGCTACTGCCTGCTAACTTGGTGCTGGCTTCGACTGTGGACTACAAATCCCTGAGGCACCTGGAAGCAGGAATAGGAAGTGATGAGCAACTCTGCAGAGTTGGGTGACTGTGCTTGTGCACTGCAAAGCCCAGAGACCTTGGAGGCAGCAGGAAGAGGAAGTGAACACACAGCCTATGCTGGCTATGTGCCAGAGAGTCATGCTGTAGCACCTCCCAGCTTCTGGCCTGAACCACTGCAGGCATGTGGCTGCATTTCCTGAATCAAACATGAATGCCTGTTCACTTGCTTATTGATTCAACCTTTGCAGCTTAGACTAACTGCAAAGACTGAATCAATTCAACCTCAGGCTTTTTGACTGTCTCTACTTAGCCAAGATGTGCAATGGAGCTCAGTAGTGGACTGTTTTGAATGATATATTGAGATCTGGCCTAATCTGATGACAATTTGTGAACAAAATTGTGACAAAATAGATGGAACTGCCATAGCCAAAGTTCTCGACATTGGGCTAAAGAAAAATGTAAAATGTATACTGACTATCCTGAAGCCTGTAGCCTTGAACAAAGTAAAGGGAAATCAGTTGTTTTATTGCTGCTGCTGTTGAAATTTGGAAGGAACTGAGTGAGACACTGAAAAGAGAAATACATAATGACAGAGTTAAATTGCAGGCATTAAAAAAAGAATGGGTCCAGTACTATCTCCAGCTCATTTTCTTGCCAGTATTCTCAGTACTCGGTACCAGGGTCAATCCTTAACTGCTGAAGAAAAGGAGTTGGCTACGACACAGGCATCCAGCAATCATCTCTCCATAATACCAACTGTAATACATTTCAGGGCTAAGGGTGAACCATTCAAGAAATATGTTTGCTGATAAGGTTTTAAAGAAAATCACACCAGTGAACTGATGGAAGTCACTTAAGCACTTGGATCCATCACAGACTACTGAAGTAATAATCCAGCTTTTAACAAAAATAGCTTCTTTTGCAGGTGTAGAAAGAATATTTTCATTCTTTGGACTAATTCATTCTAAATTGAGAAATCATCACAGAACTGAAAAGGCTGGAAAGCTTGTCTTTCTTTTCCAGTCTATGAATCAATAGGAAGAAGAAGGTGAAGACTGAGTTTGCTGCATAACACAGTATTTTAAGTTTCTCACGTTGACCTGGCTGAAATAATCTGTTTAATCTTTGTTAAAAACACATTTCACATGTATAACCAAAACAGTTAAAACTTTTAAAAATACATATGCTTGTTTGTTAAAATAATTACAACGCTTGTTGTTAAAGAAAAATATCCAAAACACATAAGCTTGGTAAATAAAACAATTTAAATGTCTATTTTTGGTGATGGTTGTTGTCCTCCTAATACAGTGTGGTAAAAATATCCCCCAAATATCCATGATTAATCTAGTGAATTGGAGATAGTTCACCTCCCAATGACTTCACAAGTATCTACTTCAATTATTTTTTATAAATAAAATTAGTTTTCTGATATAGCTTCAAAATTAATCTGAAAAAAATATAAATCATTGCTTTAAAATGGATATTTTATACCTTCTAAAAATGAAAACTACATCTCTCTCTGCGTTGTGAATAATATGTATTAAGGTTATGTCAAACAACAAGAATGCACTTTTTCTAGAAAACATTAAATTGAGGCTTCTTGACCAGTGATTTAAAGCATCATTTAAATTGATTTGATTTAAATCAAATCCACCCTGCCTCCTGAGATCCCCTCCACCCCTAATTTTCTATGATTTTATGAAACCTTCTATGATTCTATGATTTTATGACTCGGGTAATAGGTAAGAATGATAAAGCTTAGTCCATTTTATGATAGCATGATGTAAACTCAGCAAATTCTTTTGTTGCAGTTTGTGGTCAGAATAGGATGCTACATCTTGTCTATCTGTGATTTATTAACAACAGTATACCTAGTAGATTTAGGCAATGGTTGCGTCTTCACACCTACCCAGTGTTTTAATGCAAATAATAGTGAAAGGTTTTGTTTGTCTAATATAAAGTAAATGTAAGTAATTTATAGTTGAGGACAGGCAACAGACATTTTTTGCTAAGGATAAAACAGGAGCATCTGAAAACTAGCAACTAAAGTTTGATAAACTAATATTGAATGCAAAGAACAGCTGCTAACATGACTGCCTTCACAACAGAATAACATGAGAGCAAGCCCACTTCAGTGACAGACCCTTTTTGACTTTCACAGACTTGTCTCTATTGTATGGATGTCAGTGCTTCTCCTTTATGAATAACCCCAATTGCAAGTCACAATGAAGGCCTTTTCACACCACTGTGTCATTACTAGTTTGCATTATTGCTTTCCTTGTATTTTACCAAGCCTTCCTTTAGGCATTTGCACTGGCAGCTGGCTGGGAATAAACAGGGGTCTTCAGAAATTGCTTCTCAGTTTCAGTTCATCCACTGGAACTTTATTGGCCTGACAATCTACACAAATGTTCTGAAAGTTTCAGACACACAGATGGCCTGGGTTTCTCTTGATGTTGAATATAGGTCACCTGGGATTTGACCAGTTGGGCACAGACAGAAGTGCAGCTTCCCACTGTCACTGAAAACGCTTTGCAACAAGTGCTCTGAGTTACAATGCATCCCCAGCCAAAAAGAAGTTCACTGTTGGTTCCAAGCAGGAGGGGAATCCAGCTACTGACTTTGAGCCTGTAGCCCGTTCCCCCTAGCAATGACTGATCCTCTCTCCTCAGCCTGCCCCTTTTTCAAAAAGGGGGTGGAGGGAAAGGAAGGAGAGAGAGTTCACTCTAGGGGTTCCCTAACCAGTGCTGGAAGGTGGAGTGGTTGAATTTGAGGCCTTCCACTCCCACATTTGGGGAACTCCAATACACCCATCCCACCCTCCAGCAGGGGCTGAAAACCCCCCAGACTGAACTCCCTCTACCCTCTTTCTGCCCTCTTACTCTGAAAACAGCTCAAGGCTAGGAAGTAGTGCAGATGCGAGATGCTCTTTCTTGAAATGTCTTCATCTGACCCCTCATGCCTGATTGGCCATTTTTGAAGCCATGTACTTGTGTTTGGTCACAGCTGTAGACTGCTTTCTGTGACCAGAACAGGCAAAAATTGTCACTTTTGTCTGTGTACATTAAGTATGGCTTTTGATCCTGTGTATTCATTTGCCATTATTGTTCAGTCCTGAGCTGGGGGCAGGTTGCTTAATAGTAGTTTTGTGCATTTCACTGAAGTCGTGATGCTTGCTAGTATGATAATACTATGTGGGGATCTGTTGTGGCTTATTTACATTTTTATTTTTTACTATATTATTGCTTAAGATCTTAGTCTAATGATTTATTGTTTGGTTTGTTGGTCCTGCTTGTAATATGAATTAGCACTGCTGAGCCATGAGGATAGTTATCTATAGTAATGCATTGTGGATTTATTTTAAAAGTTTGCTAGCCATCTTGTTGGTAGTCTTAGTAAAAGCTCAAACATCAAAAAGAGAAATTCTTTGGGAAATTTGTGACTCCAGAAATCCTAAAGGTAGGCTAAAATCACCCTTGGGTGTAGCTTTTTTATTCCTTTTAAACACTTAAAGTGTTTTAAACATGAACCTTTGTTCATAGCTTTGTTTCTGTGTTAACAAGGGAAAGCCTTGAACCTGCGTGCTGCATGAAATGGAAAGAAAAGAATATTTGAATAATAAAAAATTGTCTAGAAAGGAGAAAGGATGAGGTCAGCCTTTTAAAATTAGATTATGGAATAAGAAATATTCGGCCATGTAAGTCAGGATGTTGTACCCACACATGCAAAATGAAAATCACTTTGATAAGGTCAGCAGGAGTGACCAAACTGCATCTGCATATCCTCAGCATGACAGTAACTTCAATGTTGTGCCTCGTACATACAAAGTCTTTGTTTCTTACTGCGCTGAGCATTTCTTGTTATTGTTTAGTATGTTCTTTTTCCTTGTGTTGATTTTTTTTCTCTTTCTGGACACTGCATTGCACATACTTTTACAAAGCTTGATTGCTGCAAGAGTCATCCATATTTCTCTGTTTTCTCATTTGGGAGATGTTTATCATATCAGAGCTTTATATGAATGCTTTCCTGTGTTTTATTGATCTTCCCTCATTGGTTAAAATGCACATTAAGATACATGCCCAGATAAAAAAGGAAGGGATATTGCTGTTTGATGAGATATTAAGATTTTTGTCTGAAATGAGAACTTTATCTGATATTCCTGCATGTCAGAGAATTAGCTGAAAATACCTGTTCAGCTATACACATAATAGTTTATAAGAAGCCTCCATCCTTTTTGAGACATGCTTCAAAGTCCCTTGGAATCAGGCAAAATTATTTCTGTTAACTTCAGTGGGCTTTGGATCAGGCTTGGTTTGGAGAAGTGTATTTTCCTCAATTCTGTTCTGTAACGTGCTGTATGTGTTAATCAAAATGGATCTTTTCAGTGCTCAAGGCAAAGAGAAAAGATTGTGCTTAAGAAAAGTCAGCTTGTTAGCACCTGGCAAAGTCCAGTTTCACCAGCATACTGGAAACACAAATTGGCCTTGGAATTTAAAAAATCATCATAAAATACAATATGGCACATTGTAAGAATATTTTCCTTAATTCTTCTGGGGGAAAAATACCCACATATTTTATATATAGTAAATACTTACCACTTATTTTATCTGGGATCATAGTAAGTATTACAATGCTGTAGTAAAAGTCAGAATGGGTTCTGAGCAGTCACAGGGTTGTCTGTGTTAACAAGGAAAAGTGCCAAGTCTTGCACTTAGGATGGAACAATGCCATGCACCGGGACAGGCTGGGGGCTGACTGGCTGGGCAGCAGCAGAAAATGACCTGGGGGTTACAGTGAACAATGAATATGAGCCAGCAGTGTGACCTTGTTACCAAGAAGGCTAATGGCATACTGGGCTGCATTGGTAGGTGTGTTGCCAGTAGGTCAAGGGATTATTTCCCTCTATTCAGCACTGGTGCAGTCACATCTGGAGCTCTGTGTCCAGTTTTGGGGCCCCCGCTACAGAAAAGGTGTGGAAAAATGGGAGAGCCCAGTGGAGGGCAACAAAAATGATCAGGGAGCTGGGGCACATGACTTATGAGGAGAGGCTGAGGGAACTGGGCTCATTTAGTTTGGAGAAGAAAAGTCTGAGGGGGGATTTACTAGCAGCCTTCAGCTACTTGAAGGATGGTTCAAAAGAGGATGGAGCTGCACTGTTCTCAGTGGTGGCAGATGACAGAACAAGGAGCAATGGCCTCAAGTTTCAGCAAGGGAAGTTTACGTTAGAGATTAGGAAGAATTTTCTTGCTAGGAGGGTAGTAAGGCTTTGGAACAGGTTACCTAGAGGGGTAGTAGAATCTCCATCCTTGGAGGTTTTCAAGGCCCAGCTAGGCAGAGCTTTGGCTGGGATAATTTAGTTGGGAGTGATCCTGCTTTGAGCAGAAAGTTGAACTAGATGACTTGCTGAGGTCCCTTCCAACCCTGATTTTTTATGATTCTATGATTTTAAGCACCACACCGGAGTCCTGAGCCAGCTTCCATGTAGTGTGCTGGAGCTGGACTGACATTTGGATGACTGTTGGTTCCAGCCCCTGCACTGCATCTCATTGGAGACTTGAACTGGCTCTGGTGGTGGGCTGGGACCGACAATCAACTGAATTTCAGTTTCAGCCTGGGAATGGCACTGGAGCTGGTCTGGAGACTCCAGTGCAGTCCTAGATTTGGACTGACAGTCCGCTGATTTTCAGTCTCAGACCCAGGACCACAGTTGATTGTATCATCTCTGTTGAGCAGTCCCATATTAGCTCAACATGTGTTACTGCATAGGATCTGAAGATACTTTTCACTCAAAAAGATGTAACTTTGCTGTGATACAATATGATACAAGAGCACTTAGCACATTATCCTACTTGAATGCATGGATGTTGGTATTTTAAACACATGTAACATGTGCTAAGAATCCCATGCAACTATATAGTACCGTATATTTTTCAAAGCAAAGAGTGAACTCTAATACCCATAAAATCCCTTTAAAGAGGTACTTCCTTCAGGGGAATAAAGCACCATCTGCAGGTGGGCAGGTAGTTCACAGGTGACCTAGCTTGAAGGCTGGGAGACAGCTGCCAGTGATGATTACTAAATGAAGGTAGAGCCACAAAGAGCATTAAAAGCTCCAGAGCACAGAGGAGGAGCGGGAAATCTGTGGTGCTATGGGAGGAGCACAGTGTCTTTGTTGCCCGGTAGGGTTTGATTGATCTGTTTGTTGTTTGCACATTTATTTGTTTTATTGTTTGTTTGGTTTCTGTGGGATAGGTTCTTGCCACAGAAATAAACTGGCCTTGAGAAGGAAGCTGGATGAATGACACACTTACAACCCATATGTGTAAACAGTGATAAACAGATAGATACTAATCTTCTTCAGGTGTTACAACAGATTTCAGCAGAGAGATGGTAGAGAAGATGAGGCAGATGTCTGTTTGTGTGTCTGCATGGTGACACCAAGTTCTCCGACCACCTTCTAGTTTAGAAGTTAATTGAACCAGGTTTAAAAACTTAAAAGGTTCTTGGACAAGATCTTCAGCTGCTGTAAATCAATGTTATTGCATTGACTTCAGCTGATTCTGTTAACCCAAAAGGCAATTCTTTTGCCTGCTTATTTACCTGGCTAAATAGATATTAACCCATCCTAGGCCTGCCTTTACTGGCTCTTGTTAAAAATATTGGTACTTATGAGTCATCAGAGCTGCCTAGACCAGATATTGACATTATCCTCTGTAGCCCAGCTGTGTGCCTAGTGATAATAGAAAGTGTTTCCATGTACTAGGAAAATCCTGATGAAAATGTTAACCTTGAATGCAACCAAAGTCAATGGAAGCTTAACGAATTTACTACATAAACGCCTTCTGTGCAAAATACAGCAGACTGAACCTGCCCAGTGTGAACAGTTTTTATTTTAAAACTTGTTCCAACTTCAACATATCCATCCATGCTATTAATTACAGTCCTATCTTCGCTTGATTGTGTTCTTTTTATTGCCAAAACATAAGAATAAATGACACATAAAAAAGAAATACGTGAAACTGAAAATGGCCAACACAGAAAGTTATGTGTTGCAGATATTATTTTTTGACATTTATTCTGAAGTAATGTCCTTTTGCCCTCTGTATTCCATGACATCATAGAAAGCAAATTAAAAAACAGAGTTATACCTATTTTTCTCTGTGTGCAAACTGGATGGCTTCAATAATACTGGCAGCTCAGCAGTTTTTGGCACATTGAATGGGTTGTGTTCCCATTTTCTCCTTTGTATAGAAGTAAAGTTCTCAGGTAGAAGAATGTCTTTCTATCCAGGCATAATTCCTCTAGTCTCTAACCTCTTTTCACCCTTTTCTATGGCTGAATGAAACCCAGCCTTTCCTAGTATACAAAAGCTCTTTCCCTTGTCTATATTTTTTACTATGTCAGAAAGTTTCTATTTCTGAAAAAGCAATCTTCAGCTGTTAGGTTACCATTAGTAAGTCCCCCCCAACACGTGAAGGGAAAGACATGATGGGCTCTAATGCATGATCCGCACAGTCACGCTTCCTGCCGTGTCACATGCATGGCAGGAGATATGATTGTGGGATCATGCATTAGATCCCACAGTGCCTTATTGTTGGTACAGAGGGCTCCCCTGCACCAGCAAGAAACAAGCTCCTGCAGCTGGGAGCCCACTCTGCTGAAGGGCTACCAGCTGTGGGAGCATCCCACATGTTCCTGTGGCTGGGAGACATAGCTGCTGTGATCTCCCAGCACTGGAGGCACACTGTGGGGACCCAGAGTCCACAGCTGCTGGGGCTGAGAGTCCTGTCAGTATGTGGGGCTCCCAGCCCTGGCTAGGTATGTGACTCCTGTGGCTGGGAACCCCGTCAATTGAGAGGATGTTCTATAGTTGGTTGGAGCTTTTTATCATGTGATAGCTACTTTGCACATGTAGATGATCTTAAGATAATTGTGAAGTTAACCAGTTAATTGCACAATACCTGTAATGTGTAGAGGGGGCCTAAGTAGGATGACCATATTTTTTAAGGAAATATGGGGTGGGCGGGGTGCCACCCTGCTCTCCCCCCCACACACACACACCCCCCAACACCCTGACCCCATGACTCCCACCCCTGATAGCAGGGTGGCCTGCAGGGAAGTTCCATCCCCCATGCTCCCAGCTGGGAGTGGCCTCTGTGCAGCACCCCCCAAGCTCTGCCAGTCTGTACTGCACAGCTACATGGTGCCTCCCCCCAGCAGGTACCTGAGACCATCACATGTGGCCCAGGTTTCAGCAGCAGGGCTTGGGGCTGCCAGTAGCAGGTGGCCGTCCTGGCTCACCCTGCGCAGGTGCCCAAGCCCCAGCCCCAGGGTCCTTCCATGGCCTGCCCTGTCCTGTTCTGGCTGATCCAAGCCCCAAGCAGGAAGAGCAGTACTCAACCCGGCCTGCTCCCCCATCCTCCAGCTGTTGCTCAGGAGGAGCCAGTCTGGGCACATGTGGGTGGGGTGGCACTGATGATCTGAGACTTTTGCTTCAATTTTAGCCAAGTAGCTGGGATGCCAAGAATATCCCAGCCAAACTGGAATGTATGATCACCCTAAGCCTAAGACATTTTACTTCTGGCTTTTTGATTAACATATTATTGCCCTGATTCACCTCTTGCTGTAGTTAATGGAAAGCTTTCCACTGACTTAATTGTGACCTGACTTCAGCTTAGGGCCCTAAGGTCTAAATCATGGCCTATTTAATGGAAAGACTGACTTGAATGAGCTTAGTATGAGGTTGGAAAGGAACACCGATCACAAATTCACTCCAGTACTTTATCTCCTAATTCTTGCAGAATTCATAAAATACATATTCATAAATGTTCAACTGATCATTTATAAAATATATGCATTAGATCGGGTAATATTTGTTGTTAATCAAGTAGCTAACAAATTTAGCTGCTCTCCCCTCCCCATTCCCCCCATTCATATTTCTTTTTGTGATTATTATTTCTTTGATATCTTGCTTATGGTTAATCACTAAACAGTTCATACAAATGCAGTGTAAACTACTGATTGTGCACTCTGTGTCTCTTTCTGATTAATCTTTGTTTTGTGATATCTCACTGGTAACCTAGGCTGTATTCCTTCTGACTTCAGTGCATTGCCAAAAATGTTTTGTGTGGAAGATTAATGTATTGTTTATAACATACTTTTAGTGCAGTGATTTCATTATTGGAATCATTAAACCTGCTAAAAAGTGTAAAATGCTTGACATTCACAATTGAACTGTTTGTTAATTAAGCTAAGTACAAACATTCAAAAAGCCTGAGGTGGAAGTGGTCTGCATTTTGTGGTTTACTGTAAGCACCCTAAGTTAGGTCAGGAACAAACAGAACAGATGTTCACCCTTCTGATGGCAGGTGAGCTGGGAGAGGAGGCCAGCAGGATGGGGCAGTCTTGCATGCTTCACAGCATGTCCTGCTGGCTCACTGGGCTGCTGGAGTCTCTCAAGTGCAGCCGAACAAGTAGGACACCTCTGATCAGCTGCCGGGCATGAGGGAGGCAGTGGCTGCAGCTCACCCTCCCCCCTCCTCTGCAGTATGGGGAGGCAGTGGCTGCAGCTCTGTTCCTTGCTCTGCATCAGGCTGGACACACATACACACTGCCAAGCACTAGCAGGGGCAGTAGCATGGGGAGGCAGTGGCTACAGCTCCTCTCTGTGTCCCGATGTGCCATGCCCTACATACACAGAGAACAACCCCCAGGCACTGCTCACTCTGCCTGCCCTCTCCTGCCCTGGTGCCAGGTGCCTGGTGTTCCTTGGAGCTCTGAGGGGCCCAATCCTTCCTTTTTCTGAGTGCCTCCCCCAACCTAGGAAGATTGTATAAAGATAGAAAAATACAGAGCTACAGATGTTTTGCTCACCCACCTCCCATATTGACAGCTCAGAGCAGCTGAGTGTGAGCCAAGTCCCAGCCTGCCTCCATGCAAGGGAGGGGAGGAAGCAAAGGCACCTGGGATGCCAATGGACTGTGACCTAACTTAAGTCAGGAATGGAGCTGGTACAGATATTCAGTAGACCGGTCCAACCTAAATTGCTGAAATCTGATACTTCATCTATCCAGGTCTACCTTAGACCAGGATCTGCCATTTTAAAACTGGTCTGTGCACACAGAACTTCTGTTCAGTTACGGCTGTAAACAGTTTCATAGGTGGTAGGGTCGGAAGTGACCTGAGTAGATCATCTAGTCCAACCCCCTGCTATGGCAGGAAAGAGTACTGGGGTCAAATGGCCCCAGCAAGGTGTACATCCAGCCTCCTCTTAAAGACCCCCAGGGTAGGAGCCAGCACCACTTTCCTTGGAAGTTGGTTTCAGATCCTAGCTGCCCTGACCGTGAAGTAGCGCCTCCTGATGTCTAGCCTAAATCTACCCTCTGCCAGCTTGTGACCGTTACTTCTTGTCACTCCTGGTGGTGCTCGGGGGAACAGGGACTCCCCCAATGCCTACTGGTCCCCTCTGACTAGTTTGTAAACGGCCACTAGATTCCCCCCCCCTCAGCCTTCTCTTGTGGAGGCTGAACAGGTTCAGGTCCCGTAGCCTCTCCTCATAGGGCCTGCCCTGCTGCCCCCTGATCATGCGAGTGGCCCTCCTCTGGACCCTCTCCATGTTGTCCACATCCCTCCTGAAGTGCCGCGCCCAGAACTGGATGCAGTACTCCAGCTTCGACCTGACCAGTGCCTCATAGAGGGGGAGGATCACCTCCTTGGACCTGCTTGAGATGCATCTGTGGATGCATGACAAGGTGCAGTTGGCTTTCCTGACTGCCTCCCCACACTGCTGGCCCATGTTCATTTTGGCATCAGTAATGACTCCAAGATCCTTTTCTGCCTCTGCACTGACAAGAAGGGAGTTCCCCAGCCTGTAGGTCTGCTGCTGGTTCTTCCTCCCCAGGTGCAGCACCTTGCACTTGTTTCAAAGCACTTATACTGATATAAGTTGAATGTCTGTTCCTAGCCTTAAATGTTCTTGACTAATAGCTGATATGATCCCACAAGTGGCAGTGGAGAAAAATCACCAAATTTACTTACGAAAATATATTAAAGTATTTCTTTACAGATAGGCCAGTTATAGTGGTTATTAGGTCAACTTAGAGCACCGTTCAACACTTCTCATTTGCATTGTACAGCATTGGATTTGAACCCTGGGTTAGGCATCCTGAATGAAGTCTAGCTATATGATATTTCTCTGAAGCAATGGTGTAACTAGGTGGGGTGGAGCAACAGGGGCAACTGCCCTGGGCAATAACATGGGGGGCAAAAAAAAGCAGTTGATGTTTTTGTATTCTAAGCAAGAATCACACGTATTCCAAAATAAGGTTTTTTCTCTTATATAATTTGCTTTTAATGTGCTGCTTGGTCTCAGCAGTAATTGTTGGCAGGATTTTTGGTTTTATATCTCTAAGTTTGTCTCACTCTGTTAACTATGAGAATATATAACCCCATAGCATTTGCTTTTCTGTGTCTCATGTACAGTTTGTATATGATGCAGTGAAATGCAGAGTTAGATTAATTGGTTAGACTAAATTAATTTGTTTGTATTTCTACCTCTGCCACTCCCTGTGTGATCTTGAATGTGATGCTTTGCTGTTCTCTTCATCAGTTGACTTTCTGTGGAGTTTATGCCATTTATGTTCTTTTGAAGAATGGCAGGTCTTCATGGAAAAGTGGGGCAAAACCAGGTGTGCTTTCATATAGAGAGATGGAAGGTTTTACATTTGTTTAATAACTATTTATAATTACCATTGTTGTGAAATCAGAACAAACTAGGTAAAATTCATAAATCAGATGTGTAGTACCTTGATGGAAGTTTAATTAATGAATATAGTTAGTTAATGTGGTAATACCAGAACAGAAATCAGACTCGGAAATCAGCATGTCAATGAAATATAAATCTTGATCATCATTACCATGTTGATGTGTTATCAAACCAGTTCCTTCGCTATAGGTTATCAGTATCCTAGAATTAACTATAGGGCATATTTACATATTAGAATCTCAGCATACCTGCACATATAAGTACAGCTCTTTTCTTCTCCCTGTAAGAGTCATGAGATTTATGCTGTTGTGCATAGCCAGTTCCCACATGGCTTTGTTCCTGAACCTTCCCTTCATTATTAGAAGCACCTTAATTGTTTATCTTCATTTCCTAGTTCTATAATAATGTTTATCTAGATGTCAGTTTAATATCTGTCATTTTATATCTCCTTGTATTTAATAACCTGTTAATACAATGAAAATAATCTTCCTGTTGATTTTTGCTTGGTACTATTGATGATACTGATGTATCCCAAAAAATTTGTTGAGAAAAGTTGCCAGTGATCATTTTGAACTGCTGATGATGTGTTTGTAATTTTAGTAACACATAAATCTTAAGTGGTCGTGATAGCTTAGTCTTCAAAATTGTGGGGGGGGTTTTAATTGACAGTAATAAAATGCTGTTTACATTTGTTATAATTGCCGTGTATCACTTATTCATTTTTCATTTATTTTTAGGCATTGTTGGAAATGACAAAACCTTTTAAGCTGTTTTGTGTGTCCCTGATATCATTTCCCCAGTTTGTTTTAGGAGAATTGTATGGATAGGTTTAGTGATATGAGAAGTATTACTTTGACAGCATCCCTAATCTCCTGGAAAGGATGTACAGTATGATCAAGTTATCAACTGCCTAAATTCATAAATCAAAAGTAATCTTTCAAGCTGTTTCCTTTTGCCAGTTATAGCGCTGCCATGTGACTGGAATCTGGGTACTTGATAGTATGCAATAGTTCCATTTGTCACTGTGGCTGTAGATATAAGTCAATGCTGTCCAAGTGGCAGCCCACAGACTGCATGTAGCCCTTGGAGGGTTAACAGGTGGCTCATGCGCTCCTGTCTGCCTGCTACTCCCACACTCACTATTGCTCCTGCGGCAACAGCCAGGCTCTTTGGGCTCCCCTGCCCTTCTCTGTCCTGACCCTACTCCTGTGGCAGGACGGTGCAGCAGGAAGGGGCTCGAGTGTCTGTGCTGTGCATACATCAGGGTGGGGGACCAATGCTGCATGCATAGTGGGGGCAGGGATTATGCTGCCATCACTATAGGTGGGTAACACACTCAGTTGGGAAAGGAGAGCAGTGCTGTACATGTACGGGGGGGTGGGAGGACCCAGGCATCCCACACTGTGCTCATGGCAGAGGGGATGTGCTTGCCTGCGCATGTGGGAAAGGACCACCTGCATAGCAAGTAGCCCCCAGGGCTGCAGCCCATGTGGGCCCACTCACATGGACAGGGCTGATATAAATGATCATCCTGATGTATTCCCTTGTTCAGTTGCTACCTGAGGTCCACATATTTTGTTGAATATTCTAGTGCAACCAGCTCCTGTTGATTGAGAGCCAGATTTGCTCCTAGAGGCGCATACAGCCTCCAAGACAACCCTCCAGCCATGTCTTTGGTTTGTTCTTACCCGGAGTCAGAAAAACCTCCTGTAGCTTATGGTATATTCATCTTCTGTAGGCCTATCCTGGCCCTCCAATTTTTCAGGTTTCGAGGATTTATCTCTAGGACTTGTCATAACACTTATGTCTAGTTTTCACCAAGCGAAGCCAATTCTTTTTCATTTTTTGAAAATGGTAGCCGTATTGGTCACCTCTGATTTCTTCTGTGTAGCTTTTTTTTTTATCTGTTCAGGCTATTGCATGTGTAATATGTGACATAGACAATGATTTGAAAGGCTTAAAATCTTTTAATTTGCCCCTCATATTTCTCCATGCATCTACCTCATAATAAAATCATACATGTTAAAAAGCCAAAGTTTGGTTCTCAATTGGATGTCTTGACTTCCAAGTGGTTTCAGGAGAGCGAAAGCCTCTCGTGTTTTCCCAGTTCTTACACAGATGTTTACTTTAATGCGAGCAGACTGGTTTGCACTATTTCCAAGCTAACTAAAGATTCTCCACCACATGCCGTTCACTTCTGTGGCATCTGATGTTCCCCTTATTTTTATTTTCTCCCCAATTCTCTTCAGCCAAAGGTTATGTTATACATATCTCTGATTTAGTCTGCAAGGTGCAAATCTACTCTGCCTTCAGCTTCCTTTACCAATCTTTACAGTCTTGTGCCTTGGCCACACAAACAAGTGAAAGCAAGCTAAACAAGGATAGGGATTAATGGTGTCTGGGGCTCCAGAGGAACAGCTCAGCTGCATGCTTTTATTGTGTGTTAAATGAAAACGAATTCAAAGTGGGTTAACTCTTTTAATGAGGGGAAGGAAAAGGGAAGACAGTCTTGTCTCAAACTTGTCCATACCTCTGATAGTTCCACGAGTGATAACATGGACGATATACCCTAATACTCAAAATGCTTTAAAAATGTTAACAACCATCTGCAGAATTCTGTAATATCACATTTGTTTCCAGATGACATCCCTGTCCATCCTGTCAAATGCTCTTTCAAGGTCGATAGCATTCATATACAAGATGCAGAACATCTGGTTCTCTGTTCTATAATTTATCATGGTGATATGTGAGTGCTTGTCATCACCTCAGGACCCATCATGCGGGTGCGGCCTGGGTTGGTAAGGCACTGCACGGCTCTGCATGATGTCGGGCAGCTGGGGCTGTCAGCTGGGCCCTGGCACCGCTCAGCCTGACAGCGCACGGAGTGTGCAGCACCCTGCCAACCCGGGCCACACCTGCATGATGGGGCAGTGGCAGGGTGGATGCCAGGTGGCCGGGGCCGGTCCCGGTCCCTGCTGCCTGCCACTGCCCCGTGCTGTGTGGGAGAGCTCTGCCAAGAGGCCCCAGTGGCCCCTACGGTGGCTGCTACTGCCAGTGAGTACAGGGCTTTTTTTTTTTTTTTTTTAATTGCCAGGATGCTGGGGCCAGGTGGGGTAACCATTGAGGAGCTGGAGGTGGATGGGTCCAGGCAGGGCGGCAATTGCAGGGCTCAGGGGGCAAGCAGGGGATGGGGCTAGGAAGGGCTCAGGGGCCTTCGCAGGTAGGCAGGGGTGGGGTCGGGCAGGGCAGCAATCCAAGGGCCTGGGGGAGTGGGTGGGGGATGGGGTTGGCCAGGTTCACCCCATGGTCCCATCCCCCCTTCTCCAGCCCCCATCACCCCCCGCTTACCAGCATGGAGCCTGGGTCCAGCTCCCTGCAGCTGGCAGGGAGGCAGTGTGCTTCAGCACCAGGGTGAGGGCCAGCATCTCTGTGGATGACCCAAGCCCCGCTTTTTTCACCCGGGTTATTTTTTGACCCCTGGTATTTTTTTACCTCAAATTTGGAGTGCAGGGAATGTTTTTTTGTTCTCACATGTGCCTCTTGCAGCATCTCAAAGGGCTTTGAGATGCTGCAAAATACACATGCATGCTTGTCTGGATGCGCCCCTGACGTTTAAAAAACTGGTCTAATTTTATTCCCATTGAAATCATTGGGACGTTAATCATTTTTCATAATATTTTGGGAAACAGTTACTGCTAACATCAGGTGCTTGAAGATCCCATCTCAAACTATTTATTAGAGCAGCGGTTTTCAATCTGTGGTCTGCAGACTCCTGGGGTCCACAGAATATGTCTAAGGGGTCTGCAAAAGATGACTATGATCAGTCAGAAGTATGCAAATACCTATATGTATAATTGAAAGGGGTCTGCACCTCCATTCAAAAATTTTTAAGGGTCCACAAATGAAAAAAGGTTGAAAACCACTGCATTACAGTGTAAATGTTAGTAAAGACGCTGCAAGAGTCATAAGCATGCTCATCTGGATGCGCCCATATTGTTCATATATGGCTTCTTCAGTATTTAGGTCTCTGTTGGGATTCCATCTGTTCTGGGAATTTTTTAATTTTTCAAAGCTTGACAACTTTATTTCTCTTCAATTTAGCCAGTAGGGTTCTGGCAGAAAAAAATCTGTTGGACATTCCCTTTGTGGCAGAGTTTCGGAATACTCTTCTTCTAAACATCATGTTGTTTGAGGCACAGAAATAAAAATCTGGATTTTTTTCCCCACTGATAGCACCAACACTGTGCATGTCTGTGATTTCCTTTCTTCTAGTGTTTTGGCTTCTAGATTTAGCTTTGAAGTCTAAAGCATTGAGAGGTCTAGCACAACACTCATTGGCTACGACTGACGGCAATTTGTTGAAGCCCTCCTTTAGGTCCTCATTAGTATTGTTTGTTGGTGCATAGCACTGAGCTACACCTACTTTCTTATATCTTGACTCCAGCTATGCTCTGACCCTCTCTGATCCGATTCCCATTCCATCAAAGACTACCATTGTCCCTCGATGTCATGGATTATCTTTATTCTTCTTGCTTATGCATTTGTCAGTTCTTTAAGTCCAGAGACAGGCTGGCTTTGTCAATCTCAAACTGTTTGTCACGGAGCGGGGCCTAGGAGCGGCCGTGATCCCACTAGCACCCCCTACCGTGTCAATTAGGCGATCCAGCACCCTCTTATCTTGCCCGCCACGTCCTGTTGTTATAAGGGAGGCTGCCTTTGATCCCCTTATACATGGTGTTATACTGAACTATCCCCCATTCCGTATGAGGTGACTTGGTGCACCCCAGCCTTATGGGCAATGCATGCCTCCTACCTCCCTTTTAGCACGCCCCAAGCCTTGCCGCTCTTCCGGCCATTATCAGGTCCAATTGCTACCTGCACCTTGCCCAGCACCCTTGGGCCTGGCACATAACCAATGCCCCTTCCCTGGTGCCTCTGGGCTTGTCACGCGACCGGCACCCCTTACAACTGATTAGCCCTACCAGACTTACCGACAGTACTCTTCCCAGCTGGGCTCAGTAGCCTAAGCCTTACCTAGCACCTCTGGGTTTGTACCCCCAATCTGTATCCAATTAGGCTCAGGCAGCCGGAGACTTACCTGGCCCCTTTGGCCCTTTGGGGTCCCCAACACTGGGAGCCCCTCTGGGATCCTTTTCGGTCCACACCCCTACTGGGGTTTCTATCAATAGTATATGCCCGCTCCTGGGGCTTCGCTTCAAACCTGCCCCCACCAGGGCTTTGCTCTGTACTCGCCCCTCATGGGGCTTCACTCAAGTACATGCCTGCTCCTGGGGCTTCTCTCTGCCCCCTCCGGGCTCTCTATAATCAGGGACTCGCCCTCTCCGGGCTCGGCTCTCTAGTAGCACCCACCCTAGGCTTCTCCTCGTGTGGCTTTCCCCTTGGAGCCTAACACAAGCCCCTTGGGTTTCTCACTGGTGCTCCTTGCAGTGGAGCTCAGGTGGCCTTAGCCATGCCTGGCCCCCAAAATCCTCTTTGCCTTTCTCAGGGCTGGGGTCTTATACCCCAACTACGGTGCCCTCACTGGCACTGTGCCCCTCCCCAGGGCTGGGGTAGTACACCCCACAATGCAGCACCACACTCCAGCGCTGGGAGCACCCCCACCCTACTAGGGCGCTCCTAAATGAGGCCTCCTCCATCCCCTACAGCCTCTCCTGGTCCTCTGGTGTAACAGTAACTAAACAGAACCATAAGCTAAAGGGCTGAAACACAACAATAAGCCTCCTGGCTATGGCATAAGATCTAAGCCCACCTGGCTCTCTCACAAAGGCCTCCCAGTCAGGGTCCTCTCTACCCTCACCATGCTGTAGCTGCTTGGGTGATCAGGCTAGGCTAGGCTAGGCTAGGCTGGGCTGGGCTGGGCTGGGCTGCTCTACAGCTCCTGCACCTCAGGCTGCCAGAAGGGAACTGCTGACTAAGGCCCCGGCCTGGGCTGTTTATAAAGGCCCAGCCCTGCCCCCTTCTGACCATGTGACCAGCCTGGTTGCTCCGGCAACCACTACCTGTGCTGTCTCAGGGAGCTTCAGCAGCCCTTATTCCTTCATAGGAACAGGGCACCTGCGTGACCCTGTGACACTGTTTCAGCCTGTATTTTTCCAAAGTCCAATTCACTGCCATCCTGTTCTGTCAGACAGCCCTGTTTTCTTTTGGATCAGTAAGTGGGGCCTCTGGCAAAAGTACTAATGACCTGCTTACCAGTGTTCCTAGTGATTACAGAAGCTAAAGCAACAATCATCAGTCACTTGTATGATGCAGCAAAGACAGATGAATGTTGGGGAGTTAGGATATTATGTCTTTGGTCTTCTCTAAAGCCTGGACAAAAATTGGAAGCTGGAATGTGAGAATCTATATATCAGGTTGGGAAGAATGGCCATCTGGTAGGTTGCTTAAGTATTTTTTTTAAATAATATTGATAAAAGCTGAGCTGTTTCAACGACAGGGGAAAGATTAATAGATTTTAAGGTCAGAGGGCAATCCTGGAGTCTTGTAATCTGACCTACTGCATAATGAAGGCAAGTCTTAAAAGTTATTTTAGTAATTCCTGCTTCATTCCTAATGTTAATTATCCTCAGTGATTGACTAGTCTTGTTATTCCCTTCTCATTGCTATTTCTGTCAGAGACTCAGTGACTAATCTAAATATACCAAAACTTTAGATCCTAGCAATATGTTTTGTAGGAACATGCATTCTTTATAGATAAAGTTGATTGGAGAGAAAAGTAAATCATTTAAGGTTAGCTTTGGACTTCAGATGTCCGTCTATTTTATCACCCTCTTCCCATTCAGTTAATTTAAAATCCATTCGAAACTCTGCTCCCTCAGTTTTATATTATAATACAAATTATGTGCATAGGAAATATACTTTGCCAAAGTATTTTTTGAAATATGATCATATCCAGGTATTTAATTTTGAATTATGAGTCCTTTCAGTTGCTATTTTATATGAGCTGATGATGCTTCTTTCTCACCAATAAATTTTATCCCCTGAAATAGGCCTGAAGGTAGAATTAGCAATGACTAATAAAATGTGCTTGATTTCAAGATTAAAGTAAAATATTAAGTGATAGTATTTATGAAAGCTGCCAGATTTACATCTGGAGATTGTAATACTGTCGGTGCAGGGCAAGCGTACTCAATGATACAGGCAAATGTTGTACTTCAGGGATCACCAACCTGCACCCTGGATACCACAAGCGGGATGGGCAACCTCTGCGTGTAGCATACTGCATACTGGGGAGGGAGATTAAACAGGCAGCACAGTGGGGATGTGGCATGTTGGGGAGGGGGATTAGACAGGCAGCACAGTGGCAGATACAGCAGGGAGCAGAAAGCTGAACAGGAGATCAAGTAGGGGAAAAGAACTGAAGTGGCAATTGGGGAAGGTGTGGAAGTGGTCTGTGGCAAGCTTGCCAAAAAGGTTGGACCCTACTGCTATACTTCATTGACTCAGAATAGGACAGGGGTTGGAATTGTCCTAGGACTGATTGTCAGGTAAATTACAGCCGGATGTAACACTTCAGTCTCCACAGTGAATTTATGCAAGTTATGTTTAGTCTAGAGAAATTCATTAGGACATCCTGAGCTTGGAAGAAGATCCTCTTATATGATACAAACCGCAGAGATTGTTTAGGACCAAGAACTGGAACCCTCAGAGCTGCCTGTCTTGAAGAAATTATTTAGGCTAAGATATTCATTTAGAAAATTACCTTTTTGTTAATTACCCAATCCACACCTGGAAGAATTCTTGCCTATATGAGTGTGTGTGGGGTTTGTTTATAAGACAGAGCTAGACAGAGACAGTACAAATTTACATTCGTATTTTGGGCTGTATGGTCAGTTCACATTAAACATCCATTCACGTTCTTGGCCTTCCTACTGAGCGTGTAAAATGGCGATGCTAGTTCTGAGATGTAGATGTATATTTACTAAGAAATTGACTGGGCTCATCCCCAAAGACCTGTCAGACAGAAATGGCTGACTAACCTGAGCCAAAATTTTATTGGTAATCTAAAAGCTGCAGGTTCCTTATTCTGTTAACATTCCCTTGAGTCACTTAGCTCCTCAAAGTGTAGTTTTAAGGGCAGATCATTCTGCAATGTAGTATTATTTATGAAATCTAACATCAAAAACTTTTATAGCTAGACTAAGGAGACCATTATTTACAAGCTGTTTTATAAATTGAATAAATCCAAAGTACTGACATTCTGTAAACAATGTTTTTGGCTAAATGTTCTTGAAATCCAGCTGTGTTGTGTGTTCATGGAAAAAGGGGTTGGGGTGCTAAAGTTAAATAGTTATTTAGGCCTGTTAATAGCATGATTAAAAATTTCATAAAGAGCTCTTGGATCATATGATGCCATCTGTGTTACAGCTGATTATAGTTAATTATACAGGCATGAATTTGACAGGAATATGGATGACATTGCTGGAACAGTTTGTTTGTGTTCAAGTTAAGAGGATGACATAATATAAAATTGACTGAATTAAAAGTTGAGAGATAATTTGCACTGGATTACTACTGTATTGTAAAACTGGTGAAATTATTGTGGAGTTAAACTAGTTTAGACAAGGGGAAAATAGCTAGTTGGTTGTAATAAAGCTAACCTATTTTTCCACCTGAGGGGGGAGAGGGGGTAGAATTGCTGTTAATCATACTGTCATACAGTAAAAGTAATAAGGTCCCTTATTTATTTTACTGTTTGGGAGGAAGAAAATGTGTGAAACCATTGACAAGCCTGAGTAACGTTAAACTTTGAGTTTTAGACTCTCACATAGTATATGCTGAAATGCAGCAAAAGTGCCTTATCTTCCACTTGCATTTAAAGTATTTCCAAATACGCCCAAGATATACTGATCTTTTTTCTGAGTTCTGTGTTAATTCTTTTATCCTAACTGTGCAGTTGGTCCAATAAAAGCTATGACCCTCAAAAGTCTTTGTCTCTCGCTTAAATAGAAATAGTAACTCTGTAGGCAATACATGAAATGGAGATACATGAAAGGACCAATGTGTGTTCTACATTGGAAATATACTTTTTATATAAAATGAGCAAATCCATGTGTATCTTCTTCGTTATTAATATTTAGGAAAGTAGGGAATGTGCTCATGATTTCTCAAACAGTCTGACCACCAAAGAGTTAACCTGAACTCCAGCTGTGGGATTAATCTTTGAGGAAAATTCAGGTCACTCGGGATTGAGCATGTGTCATGTCATTTCAAGCTGTTACTGGAATTGAACTTAATCATAAGCAAAACCTTTCGCTAGTCTTTCATCAGAGGAAATTCATTACCAGGTATAGTTATAATGGCTGACTAGAAAATAGGAGGTCTGTTTCATAAAGGATTTTGAGGTTTTGAAATTTGTTTGTGTTCCAGACTGGAGAAAACCAGGGCCTTCTAATTTTTTTCATACAAAATTAGAGGGATCTTGGAATAGTCAGTCACACAGTTGTTAGGACACTAGCTATCATGGAGCACGTACTTGAACTTGCCCTTCCAAGTTCCAGGGGAATGCCTTAAACCCCAGGTAATTAGTCACACTGAAGTGGATTTCTTTCAATCTCTCCTTTTGGAGCTGTTTCACTGGATAAATAATTATACTATGGGACAGAGAAAATGAGGTAGTGCAGAAACTTGAACTTGGTTTTCCTATATTTCAAGTGAGTATCATGTGTGCCAGCTTACAGTCTCACTGAATTAATTTTTTGTATATACAAAGCAGAACAGCGTAAATTGGAGAGAAAGGAACTGACCATTGTGCTGCCGAGGGGTAGCACGGTACATAGTAGGATACCTGATTTAAAGTAAGGGTACGTTGTGTGTCTTGATTATTTGGGTATTGGCTATTACAGGCTCTGTCTTTTGGGTTTTCATGTGAAATATCAAAATGTGTTCAACTTTTTTCCTTGTGTGTGTGGATTATAGGAGGCACTGGAACCATGCCATATTATTAAGGTTGCCTACTCTGTTTATTACATTCTGCTTTTAGTTGTGTATAACTTTACCAAACTTTATTTGTCACAACTCTCCTCCTGCTGGGTATGTATTACATGTTGCTACTGATTATTATTACTATTTTAATTTAATTTAATTTTAAAGCCTTAGTAATTTCTGAGAACAAGATTGGGGGGAAATCTGCAGCTTTGTCAATGCTAAATTCTGGTGTTTTGTTTTTTTTTAAGTTCTTGGGACCACATGTTTTAAGAGCAGGGGCTTGAAGTTAAGATGGGAGGAGGTGTTTTTGTCAGGTGTTTCATAAAAGTATTTGTCTTTTTGCCTTTCCTATAAAACCTGTACAAATTTGGCCAAGTTGCAAATTTTTGGAAAGAAATAGCATGTGCAAACTCAGCAAAGTTTTCAGAGAATTTAATTGCTTAATTGGAAAATGTTATGTGGCGATGTAAGTTATCATAAGTAGGATCCTTAGCTCATTAGATGCAGAAGTTCATATGATGAATGAGGTAGGAGGCTGCCAAAAGAGAAGGCATGATTTCATGGGTAAGGCACTTGCAAGTCAGCTGCCTCTGGCAGAATTCTCAGGTGATATAAGTCAAATCATTGAAAGCAATTTTTAATATATAATTACTATGTGTTCTTTGTTTTATGGATGCATGACATGAGACCCACATGTTTAAATAATGAGCACTTTCAGGTCCAATTGAAGTCAATGGGACTGTACTTTGCAAACTCACACTGTTGGATTATGCCACTGGCTCTGAAAAAAATTAGATTCTAGGGAAACCTGGCACCCAGAATTAGTGAATACTTCTGAGAATAATCTCTGTGCTTTAGTTTATCCTCTGTAAAACTGGGGGAAAATAGTCCTAAATTCTCAAAGGTCTTATGAAAATGAATTCATTAATATTTGCAAAATACCTGATACTATAGTAAAGAGAGAAAATAGAAATACCTATGAGGAAAATATTTTTTCTTTCTCAGCAAAATTTGAAAAGTATGTGGTAAAGGGGCCCTTGGATGACTCATTGAACCATGAAGAAAAAACAAAGTATTCAATAGGTGATTAAGTAGGCAGCATCTATTTTTTGCCTGGATAAGGCAGGGGGCTCATGTAAAACTTGTATGTGACCACATAATTCAAAACTTCACCCTAATACATAAGCTGAAGGAAGTTGAATTAAGATTGTATAGATATCCTCAATTCTGAAATTTCCAAAGTTTTGACTGTTTGACCTTTCAGTGTTAATTATATTATTTTACTATATAATATGTTTGCATGATATACAGAAACAGCATATTGAGAAACTTCAGAGCACTTTCTTTTAAATAGAAGATGTAACTAGATGTATTATAGATAGCTTCATCCAAATAGTAAGGTAATCTAGCATGTCTGTTTCTAAAAACAGGCAGGGCAGCTTTTCACTTAAATCAGTTACTGATTAAGTTGATTCTACTGTATCTCAGCAAAATGCAGTCAAACACCTCTGTGTATTCTTTCTCCATAGTCGCACACCCCCAAGCCTACTGAAATTGGAGCAACATCTGCCCCAAGATATCCTGCATTGAGGTGCAGTTTTCAGTAGATGTTGTGCCATCCATATGACTGCAATGACTAATTTGCTAAAAGTAGAGACATCATGCTAACTTAGAATTTTGTATAAACTCATACACAATTTGCTCTCTTTTGAATATTACTACCTGTTGTGACTTTGTTGTTGTTTTTAGGTAGTTTGGGTTTCTGTTGAATAAGATGGCAAGGTTTCCCATAGTCCAAGTACAAGGTGAACACCTTATTGCAGGGGTGTCAAACTCATCAGGCCCCAAGAGCTGAATAAATGGTGCAGGGCTGATCCACCTGCTGGAAGAGTAGCATGGGGCTGGCCCCGCATGCGTCTTGGACTGGCATGGTGTGCACTCCACATGTAGGGAGTATCCCAGGCTAGCCTCACATGGGTGGCATTCACAGTGTATATCCTGGACCAGCCCTGTGCTTTGTGCCCAGTGCATGGGGCTGATCCAGTATGCATCTTGTCCAAGAACCATAGGCAGCACTGCAGGCTGGATGATAGAGCTCCGGATCTGGCCTGTGGTCCATTTCTTTGTCACCCTTGACTTACTGTATAGTTACAGCGGCTTCCTCCTGTCAAATCTGTTAACTTAATTTGTATTGATTTTATTTCAGTTGGAGCTAGATAAATCAGTTTACAATCAGATTTTGAGAGAGATACACAGTAATGTAGTTTGTGCACAAAGTAGCACATGACTTGATTGCATTAGTACAAACTTTCACCTAATGTGAAGTACATACATGTATGAAATCTCATATTCCTATGCTGGTATCTGTTCATTCTAGTTCAACCCTATGTGAAGAAACATGATTACTCATACGTATAGCCCTCTGGAAATAAGGAGTCAGGTATGGATAATGCTATTATAAAAGTGAAATAAGTTCCTCATGAAATAGGAAAAGACTGAATAAATGTAAAAATATGAATTAATTACTCATTAAGAGTAGAGGAAGAAATTGTCTCACAATCTTATTTCAGAATTTCTACAATTACTACACAGAAGTAATACGGCAATTTAGCTTAACAGATCTGAAGGGTATTTGTACTGAAGATGTTGACTCCTTTTCCCTATAACATAGCATCTGAACATCTATATTTCATTGTTACCATCTAGAAAACACATTTTCCAATTAGGCTTGATTTTGAATTCCAAGTCAGGAGGCAAAAAAGAATGATGAGATTAACTAAGGACGGCTTATGATGTATTATTAATGATATTTTTAATATAAAACATGCCGAGCATTATATGCATAATATATTCACCCAGAATTAGAAAAATGAAGAATTTGCTATTCTATTTAGATGAAGTAAGGGACTCACAGATGGCTGCCTTAGGCCCCCCTCTCTGCATAATTCATTATTATTGCAATAAATAGGAATTATAATAGCAGAAAAAAGTATTTGAAATAAAGGCTCTTAATGGATGCCTCAGAGATAATCTCCCTCATGTTGGTGAGGCTGTGTCCTATAATGTCATTCCTGAAAGCGTTTGATCTGATAGGCTGTGTTTTCAAGAGTGGTATCTTAGCATCAGCCCACTGGAGTTTCTAAAGCACTAGGGACTGTAACCAGGATATCAGAAAAAATTGAATTCCTCCTCTTACAGGTCAACATGTTCCCTGTTGAGTGCTTGCATGCCAGAGTTTCTGTCTGTCAGGAATTTTCTGAAAGCATTATATAGATTCAAAATTCAGGGCTATTGTATTAAAACAAAAGCATCACCTCATGCAAACTTTCATTTGTGCTCTTTTAGTAGCAAGAAGAGTCTTTTCCAACTATATGCAGCTCAAGATCCAATGCTTCCTTTACTCCACGTATCTTTTAATTCTGATTTGAACACATGGTTTCTTAGCCTATAGGATGCCCCAAATCAAGGGTAGGCAGCTCCTGGCATAGGAACCAGAGCATGGCACATGAAGGAATTTTTGCTTGGCGCACACGCCTTGGGGTGGATGGAGGGGAAGGAGCCAGGACTGTGCTGCCACAACAAGGATCAGGTCCCTTGCGGCTGTCCTGCCATCTGCTCCTGGCATGTCGACATCTTACAAATCAAGATTGCAGGTGTTTTTGGCACTTTGCCCAAAAACATTGTGAATCCTTGGCCTTGGTGATATATTGTAGCCAATTCTTCAGAATCAAGTTATAACTACAGTAGTATCCCTCAACTTACATTTGTAGTGTTCTATTTTGTCAGCAAACAGACAATCCTCACCTGCGAATCCATTTTGCCAGGATCACTCAGCTTTCCTGATAACCCAGTCATGTTCCTTAGTGTGATGCAGGGATTCTTCCCTGCACCCAGTCTGCTGTAAACATATCTGCACATGAAATAATCCATCCTGTAGATTTCCTTCGGGGATCTAGATTTCCTTAGTGGGCTCCATTGTATTAGATAAGGGACTTGCAACTTTATCACCTTATTTAGGTTTTTTTAACTGTTCCCTTTGCTCGTTAATAAGAGAACATCTCAACATAAAGCCTCGGGCTACTAGCTAAATGTTGTTTTTCCTGTTTTTGGGACTTGTACTGGGAACAATTTTCCTTACCAGCATTCTCTTCCTTATCCATAATACTTCATGGTAAAGCAAAAATTATTTTAACAAAGGTTTCCATAATAAATATAGGCGTACAGTAACACTATTACAAGCATGTGACCCATATGAGAAATTTATGTCTTTTCCCCTTTAATCTTCCTACTGCATCTAATGGGATTTTCTATAATTTCAGCTTTTTAATTGGTTTATCTCTGGTGCTGAAAAGTCTCAAGACTTTCAGTATCACTTGACATTTCCTTTCTTGAATTTTTCTGGTCATTGGTAGCTGCTTTCCGGTCCACTTTCTGCCCATCTACTAGGAGAAGATGCATAACAATGATTTAAGGGCCGGAAAAAATATTCTGTGATGAGAGACTTAAATGATTCAAGACATGACAATTGCAGTGTATTAGTACTTTGGCAGGGAGAAACTGTGTGATACTAAAAAGATACCTAATCTAGCACAGAAATACATAGTACCAGTGTTTATGATTTAGCACCAAATTCAGCTGAGAAGGCAAAATTGTTAGCAGGGCGTGTGGTTATCTGCTAGAACGTATTACCAATGGACATTGAAGGCCTTGTTGCACTTTACACTGTCAGCTGCCCACATGTTGATGGGGGTTAGTGCTAGCTTGAGTTTGGAGTGGGCACATGTTCAGGCCAGCAGGGGCCTGGGGAATTAAAAGGGAAGAGCCCCCAAAACCTCCCATTCTGGGCTACTCCACTGCCCCCCAGGACTTTCCCAGTTACCTCTCTGCCCCTGGGGGCTCCTTCCCTCCCTCTTGAGATTCCCCCCCCCACCTGCTGCCTCCCCCTGCCCCTGGGGCATAACTTACTTGTGGCTGTCCACGCTATCTGTCCCAGGGGACTTCCCTGCCTGGCCCTGGCTGCTACCAAGCTGCTGCTCTTCTGGGCCAGAAAGTGGCAGCAGAGACAGCATCCAGACAGGCAGGTTTCATAGTTGTTAGGGCCTGGAAGGGACCTTATAGATCACTGAGTCCAGTCCCTCTGCATTTAGGCAGAAAAGACTGCTGGGATCAGATGACCCCAGCAAGGTGGGCATCAAGATGCTTTTTGAAGATTGCTGGAGTGGATGACTGTACTGCCTCTAGGGGGATCCTGTTCCAAACCCTTGGCACTAGACTTGTAAAGAAGTTTTTCCTTATGTCTAGCCTGAGGCAGTCCTCAGTTAGCTTGTGCCCATTACTTCTTGTCCTCCCCTGGGGGAACACAGATGTTCCCCCAGGCCCTGATGTGTATCCCCTTGATATACTTATAGGCTGCCACCAAGTCTCCTCCGAGTCTTCTGGGGCTGAACAGTCCCAAGTCTTTCAGTCTATCATATGACCTGGTCTCTAATCATGCGCATACCCCTCCTTTGGACTCTTTCAAGCTTCTCCACATCCTTCCTGAACTGGGGCATCCAGAACTAGATGCAGAACTCAAGCTATGGTCTCAAAGCCAAGTACAGCAGGAGGATGACATCCTTAGTCTTGCTTGAGATACCTCAGTAGATGCATGCGAGTGTTTGATTAGCTCTTCCAGCTACAGCATCACATTGGTGGCTCATGTTCATTTTGTTGTCTATCATGACACCCAGGTCTTGTTCAGATGTGGTGCTAGCAAGGGTAATACTGCCCAGCTTGTAAGTGTGTTGTGGATTATTTCTCCCCAGGTGGAGCACTTTACATTTCTCCATATTAAACAATATCCGGCCACATTGCCAGCCTGTCTTCGAGCATGACCACGCTCCACCATAGTTTGGTATCATCAGCAAACTTTGCTAGCTCACTTTTAATACCCAAGTCCAAGTAGTTGATGATTAACCCCTCCCCGCCTGCTTCCCTAGGACAGACAGTGTGGGCAGCCAAAAGTAAGCAGGGGAGTGGGGACAGGAGGCAGATGGGGCATTTGCATTAAAGTGTAGCCTAGGGTGGCTACACCTTAATGTAAAACAAGCCAGGTAATACTGATCAGAGATAATCCAGCCCCAGAATGGCGTAATTTTGAGCTATACGAGTGCTTAAAATTAGTTTCGGGTTTAATGTGCTGACAATCCAAAGCTCCAGGAGCCACCCAAAATTACAAGGCCTGAAGAATTCTCTAATCTTGATTGCTTTAAATCTAGATTAGAAGCTTTTCTGGAAGATATGGTTTAGTCCAACACAGGCTACTGGGCTCAGAGTGGGAACAGTTAGGTCAAATAATGTGGTCTGGGTTATATAGCATGCCAGATTCCTGCTAAGTACATTCCTGCTAAAGCCAAATGGTTCCTTTCGGTTTCCTTAAATCTGTGAAAAGGTAGTTGCAGAAATTCTGTTTTTCCTCCATCAGTTATGCTGCCTTTTTCTATCGTCCTTATAAAACTAGTGTTAAACGAAGCTGTTTATGCTGTATCATATGAACTGCATGGAAAGAAATAAAGAAACAAGTTAGCATTTACCTCAGGCAGGTCTGGTCAGATTAGGAAAAAAAATAAACTCTGTCTCTGGGTCATTGACTGCTTGCAGGCTAGAGAGTTTCACGTATTGAGCAAATAAATACTCACCTGTTATGCATGATGTGTATTCTATGCAAACCTTTACTAGATTCTGATATTAGGCTTTAGAGCCTGTAGGAATTCTTGCATAGGGATATCTGGTATCCAACTGGCAACTTTGGAGGCACAAATCATCTATTATCTACTGTCACTAGTTGCCCATTTGGGCAATCATAATAGAAAATTAGTTAATTTGAAATAGGAAAATATTAATGCACAATGTAAAATGTCCAGTAAAATGGAGCTAGATTACTAGAACTGCAAGATTAACTATTAATGCTAAATATAGCAAGTGACATAAATTGAGAACACTGAAACCGAATTGTTTCTTTTTAATTAGTGAAATATGGGATTAGAACATACAAAACATAACCATGTATATTGCATTTACTAGGTATCTGTTATGCCTGTAGGCATATTAACTGTTTGGTTATCAATCATTGTTTCAGTTTTTGGAGCAAACTATTTTTTTCACTGCAGTAGGGCTAGGCAGTAAGTAAGAATTCTCAAGACTTCTAGGAGTTGGTGCACATGAAAAAAGAATATATAGTATTGTAACTATCTGCTGGTAGTATTATTCCATTGACTTAACAGTTAAATAGGGGTGCACCAATAAAGAATTTTTGGGCCCATACTGATGGCCAATTATTAACTAGCCATATCAGCTTGTACTGATCCAATTGCTGATATACAGCCTAGCAGCATCTGGCTGGTAAGTTTGTTGCAGGGAAGGGGCATGGGGGAGACGGGTTGAGGCCCCTGTGGTAAAAGGAGTGGGGCTGGGGCTGCACGGGTGGGGTGGAATGAAGGGTGGAACCAGGAGTGGCTTGTCTGGGGTACATCCAGGGGCAGCTCTGCTACTGCACGCCCCCCCCCCCCCCCCCGGGGAAGGCACAGGTGGGCATGTACCCCCCCGGATCTGTGTGTGGGGCAAGGATGGGCTGGGGCCAGGGGCTGCTCCAGGCTCTTCCTGGGAGGGGGGTTGGGGCCAGGGCTGTGTTTGGGGCAGGCAGCGCTGATGCTGGGAAGGGGGGCTCAGAGGGGTACCAACGAATTTTGGGGTGACTGTAGCTCACCCTGTAGCCTTCCTCCCAGTGCCACCACTGTCTGCCCCAAGCACAGCTCTGGCCCAGTCACCCTTCCCTGCTGGGAAGAGCCCAGAGCAGCCCTGGCTCCAGCCCACAGCAGCAGCTGGCCCTCACCCTGCACACAGGTCTAGGAGGCATATGCCCCCATGCCTCCCCAAGGGTGCACGCAGTGGCAGGAGCTTCCCCCCCCTCCACTTCCCCATGGCCCCAGACAAGCTGCTCATGGATCTATTCCATGCCCCACCTCAGCTGGGCAATTCCTGCCCCAGCCCCAGCTTCATTCTCTCCCTCACTGCCTAGATCTGCCCCACCCCCTATACTTCTTCCCTGCCCCGCCCCCCCAGACTTACTGGGTGGATGCTGCTCTCCAAGCTGCTGGGCTGCAGTCCTGGCCACATGCATGCTGCAGCTGCATCCAGGCGCACAGCATTTATTGTTGACATCAGCCAAAAAAAGGTGGATTGATGATTTTCCTTTTATTGGTGCAAATACGATATGGACTGATGTAGCAGTGCACCTCTACTATTAAAGACTTTTAGTACTAAAGATCTTCAAGCTAAACCCTGGGCATAAAGAGAAATGACACTTTTCACCCAATCTGGCTACAGAAAGTGGTCTTTAGCCATGACCAAACACAAGTGTACAGTTGCAAACCACTTAAAAAATGGCCGGGGCGGGGGGAAATCTGAACTCTCATTGCATGAAGGGTCAGATGATGATGATGTTCCAAAACAAAGTGTCTTCTGTAACTTGTGTCTGCCTGCAGCCAGTTTCTATTAGCAATGACCCCTCCTGTTTCCTAGCCCCTCACTGTTTTCAAAAGGGGAGGGGAGGAAGGGAGTGGAGGGAATTCCATCTGGGGGGTTTTTAGCCCCTGCTGGAGAGTGGGGTGGGTATATTGGAGCCCTCCCCCCCCAAGGTCGGGCCCCCTGCAATACACCCCCTGCACCCTCCAGGTCTGGCTGGGGAACCCCTAGAACTAGTTCCCTCTGCTCCCTTTCCCCACTCCAATTCTGAAGCAGACAGGCTGGGAGAGAGGAGGGGCCATTTCTAGGAAACTCGCTGCAGGCTCAAAGGGGCTAGATTCCCTTCCCTCTGGAATCAGCAGTGAATGTCTGTTTGGTCCAAGGGACCATTGTAACTCAGAATGCTTCCTGCAAAACATTCTCTGTTACAGTGGAGAGCTGCACTTCTGTGTGTGCCCCGATGCCAGATGTGTGCTTCATTTAGACAAGTATAAATGTGGCTAGTTGCAAGCAGTACTTTAGAAACATAGGGCCAGAAGTTTTTCCACTATTTAAGTCACCTCTCCAATGCTCTTAAATCAAAACAATTATTAGTCAGACCTCTAGTGACCTTTAAGACTGGAAAAGGAGCAGACACATTTATTGAATGATGTAGGGAGAGGGATAATGAGAAGAAATGTCATCAAAAGGAAAAGGGAGGAGAGAAGGTTAGAAGAGGAAGGGGGCAAAAAAGCAAGCAAAGTAAGAGCGAATGAAAGGATGCTGCTGGAGCCACAGGGATAGGAATGAAATGGAAAGGAAGAGAGCATAGATTAAGGAAGAAAAGGGAAGTTGATAGCTCTCTAAGAGCATTATACAGAATAATCTGATTTTTACTGGAGGCCCAAGGCACTTGGATAAAACAGAAAAGAAGTATTAAGGACTGCAAACAGAGGAATCCATTGCAAATCATTAAAGGTATAAATTCTGGGTTTACATTATTGCTCTTTGCTAAAACTATTTGCCTTCCTCCAAGCTGACATTGATGGCTTGATTAAATTGGAGGCTGGCCGACCCAACCCACTCTGTGTTAACTCTGTGGTCATCGGAACTTTTTTCCACAGAGCTGAGCAATAGGTTTGTGGAGGTTAATCATGGAAGGTCCTTGCCTCTGGGGTCTGAGAGCAATATCCTTTTAAGACTGGCATTTGTCCACCAGTTCCCAGATGGCTTTAATCAATCATCTGTGTGCGCAGACATGCACTAACAGACACCACAGCCTCTCTGGCTGTATTACAAAGCTGTGACTTTTTAAAACAAAGCCCACCAATTCTTTCTTGGCTTCCAACAATAATGCTTGTCCCTATACATACAAAGCATCTCAGGGACATCACTAGAAAGCTGCCTTAATCTAGCATAATTTCCCATTATTTTCCAGAGAAATAACAATTCAGCACATGCCCATGTATTAGTGAGTGTAAACTGTGCATACCCCTTTTTAAACAATCCAGTAATAAATATTCACCCAGTTCTCTGTACGTCAACATCCCTGACAGGAAAAACAGCAAAAACTCCTCTTTCTAGCTACTTGTTTATCATGGTGCATCCTGTTTGGGGGTCTTGGTTTTTGGATGAAGGTCTTGAACTCTGGGATTCACCATCACATGCAACTTGCCAGAACCAAGGTTTAGCCATTCTAGGTGCCAATGCAGCATGCATTAGCCTGCTGTGATTGTTTTTGTAATGCAGATTAGCAGCCAAATTCCCATTCACTAGGTGTGGCTAGGAGTACATTTTGTGACAATAGTTGGCAAGATTTTCTTTGTTATTCTCTGCAGTGTATCACATCACCTCTTTCCATGGGTTATCTAAGGGCTAAGTTGTTCACAGCCCTTACTTGGTTGCACAGAAGTGCAGAGCTCTGGTTGCTGTCCCAGAGGGGAGGGGGCTACTCCTCTCATATGGCCAGTAGCAATGAAGGTGGGGAAGTAAAGGGGCAAAAATCCTTGATTCTTCCACTTCCCTTCTTATTCACTAGAATGGAGGGGAGGAGTTGGGGGGCACAGGAGGAGTAGTGAAGGGCTCCTTAAAAAGGGATGAAACAATTTAATCACACTGCCCAAACAAGGGCAGAGCAAAGCAGGAGCTTTGGCTCTGCCACAGCTGGTTCTCCCATTTGTTCCTGCAGGCTTTACTGCAGGTTTTCTTTACTCAGAAGAGACTGTAAATTTAAAAGTCTCTTCCTTGGTAAGTAAGTAATTAGATTACTTAAATTCTGTTTTTCTTTCATGTATTAATCTTGCTTTGTTAATGCAATAAAGCATTTAGGGGTATGTTACTGTGAAACATACTATGTAAAATGATTATTGCTGATTTTTTAATTGTCCTTTGGACATAAGTTTTAAAGATTTTCAGCTAAGCCATAGTGGAGTAACAATGCCTTTTGATGCTTCTTATCCCCCACAAAATAGTCATAGAATCATAGAAAATTAGGGTTGGAAGGGACCTTAGGAGGTCATCTAAATAAGGGGTTCTCAACCTTGTGCCCCTTACATCCCACCAAACATTTTGTCAAAAAACCCTGGTCCCACTATGATAAAAACAAAACCCCACTGTTCAAGATATCTGTTGATTCATCTACTTGAAGGGCAAACAACTTTGATTTTTTCAATCAGGCAGTGAGTTGAAGTCCCACCAAATGACCTTCAAGTGCCACCAGTGGGACATATCCCACTGGTTTAGAAACACAGAGCTAGTCCAACCCCCTACTCAGGTCAGGACCATCCCCAGCTATATCATCCCAGCCAAAGCTTTGTCTAGCTGGGTCTTAAAATCCTCTAAGGATGGAGCTTCCACCACCTCTCTAGGTAACCTGTTCCAGTGCTTTACTACCTTCCTAGTGAGAAAATTCTTCCTAATATCTAAGCTAAACTTCCCTTGCTGCAACTTGAGACCATTGTACCTTGTTCCATCATCTGCCACCAGTACAAACAGTCTAGCTCCATCCTCTTTCAAACCCCTTTATTTACCTTTTATATATATATATATATATATATATATATTGCAATGCACAGGGGAGAAGCTTGAGTATGAGAGATAACGTGGCTCTGTGTGACAGAAAGCACCCCTTGGTCCCAACAATTAATAGCATCAGCTCAGGTTCAGAACTGTCAGGTGGTAGAGATGGGACTGCTAGGTCAGATGCTATGCAGATTGAAGATTGCACTAGTCTGTGAGCTATATTTGTCTCCATAACACCAATTGCTACTTACTGTCTCCTAAAAAATAAGCAATTAGGGTTGTCGATAGTATCTTGAGTAGAGTATGATTGATGATATGCTTAAATTTACCTCATTTTAACAGTTATTTGTTTTTTGTATCTAGGATATGGTAAAGGTTTTGTTTCACACGTTTCATTCTGTCAGAAAATGAATGCCACTGAATAAAACTTAACTCATAAATACCTCTGTTTTTCCTATTGTTACTTATCTGGCATTCAGATTTAGACTTTTAGAAGCTTGTTTTATGCTGTGCTTAATTTCTTCACATATTAAATCTGCAACCCTTGATTACATCTACTGTGTCCATCTTTGAAACCTATTGCTTTAAAAAAAACCCTCTAATATGCATGATTACTTCATTATTGCAGTAGAATTCAGTGCCTGTGGCCATAGTCTGCTCTAAATTCTTTTGTCTGTAAGAGACCATATTTTTCATTGTATAAGTCTGATGTATACTGAGAAAAAGAGGTACTAGATCTTATGACTAAAAGGAACAAATATTTTCCATATAAATAAGATTGTTTTTCTTATCTAGCTTGTAGATTTTTCTTGTAATATCTACAAAAGTGCTAGCCTTGGACCCATCCACACAAGCGTGGATGTTTATTTCCTCGGGGACAAGAAGCAGTGGGATACTTTGTCCCCGGGGAACGCCTGTGCCATGCACCCTCTGGTACACAGCAGGTTACCCAGGTGGGGTAGGAGAGGCTAGGGACAGCAATTGTGCTGGCCCCAACAGCTTTACCTGGGGCCTTGGGGAGCTTCAGCCACAGCAATCTAGCCACTCTGGTTTTGGGTGCTGTGCGCTGCCCCCACATGTGGTGTGCCACTTTTTTTGCACAAGTTTTTTTGGCCCCAGGATCTCCCAGGGTCAAACCCTTCCCCCCACACTGCTACATTACAGCACGGGGAACACCTGACTGTGCAGCATGTGGTGCCACAGAAGGGTATGCCACGTCACATACTACACTGTCACACTCATCTGGATGTGGCCCTTGTGTGCATTTCCCTTGGATTATAGTACATGAAAAGCTGTAATAAAATATCTTCAGAAGTGAAGAATCAACAATTCAGAAAGTAAATGACATCAATTAAATGTATCTATTTAACTTTGATTTTACCCTCTTTTTCACATGTGTTACAACAGAGTATTATGTAGTAGTATCCCAGGGCCAAAGGGACCTGAGCAGGCCACAACCAATAGACAACTCATAGCTCTTAAAGGAGGTGTCCTGGGAAAGGCAGCTAAAGTAAAACTCCTAGTACTTTGGGAAAGTATGTTTACTTATTGTTTATATTAACTGCAAAAAAGTTGTTGTATGTTATTAAAGCGGCACTAAAGTTAATGATACTATGGAGGAAACCACGATGAATGTGGCAGAAGACGTGCACATGTGTGAGGGGTTACCTAACAGGACTAGATTTGGTTATGTTAAGTAGATCCTTGCTGAATCCCCTGAAAGGTAGTAAGCTTCCTGCTGAACTTGTATGTCGTATCTTATGTTACTGCCCAAAATATTGTCATATCATATTTGTTGGAAAGTTAGCATTTAAACAATGACTTACTGGTTTTCTACAGGCTTTCCAACCTCTTCTAAGTCTCAGTCACTTTCTCTAACGAGTTCCAGTCTGCACTAAAACTGCTTGCTGAAATTGTTTCCCCTCACTTGAACTGGAAGTATTGGTTTCCAGTTTCCTTGTCCCAATCTCAGTCCCCACCTCCACCACTCTGAAAGTCCCAGTCTCCTTTCCATATACACTCCACTACTGGCTTCACCCGCTCTCTCTCCCTAATCGAGTCATCTCTTTATTCCTCAGTTTTTACGTCAGACTCTTCCACTCTCCACTCTGCCTGAGCTTAGCATGGGGGGCATAGTCAATTCTGGATAGACAGTCTCCCTGCTCTGACATCTAGCAACAGTAATTACAGGGAGAGTCCTGCTGAGCACTACAGTCTTTGGTTGGAGCACAGTCAGCACAATGGAGTCCTTGGAGAATTTAGCAACAAACTAACATATGTTTACTGAGGCTGATTTTTAAAGGCTTATACTGTACATTGGCAAAACTGGGCTAGTTTTTTTTAAGAGGGTGGCAAAAAGCACAGCCCCAATACCCAGGTGCCATATTAAATTCTAAGTCCCTGCTCCAAAGCCTGGAGGTACTGGAAAGTCTCTGTGCAAAATTAGAAGATAGTTGTCATGAGAAACTTAGCTATTTTTTTAACATGTTCATGGGGGGCGCGGGGTGCTTCAGACAGACATTTAGCACAAAACATTTCTGCCTAAACAATTTAAGTTTGACAGCTGTTCAGTTGTTATTGGCAACCATTTCCTACATGTTGGAAAATGTTAGTGATCTTTAAGTATATATGACGCTACCAGCTCTAAATAGAATAATATGCTTATTGCACTGTGTAGCAAGATGAGGCTCCCCGCCTAGCCACCATGCTAGGTTCCCCACTTGCCTTTGGGCATGCCTCCCACCTGACTCTCCTGCCATGCCTTGTTATTCATTAATTAATGATCTTAATTAGGCAGGAGGCTGCCCACTTCCTGCCGCAGTGCCAGGGGGCTCTATCTGCGGCTCCACACCTCCCCTACACTGCAGCCCATGCCATGCAGATGGCATCCAGATGTTGCAGTGCTCCCAGCTTACCACCAGAGCAAGCTTAGGCCATGCCATCAGGCATCAGTCACCCACACATTCACACCGCCTGCCTCTCACTGGGGCCTCACATACTCCACCCTCTCTCACAGGGTCTCTTCCATGCATCACCAACTTATGCCGCTTTGCTCCCTATTGGAACAGGCCCCTGTTGGCCATAGGCTTAGCTAGTCCATTCCTTGGGTGGCATCTGTTGGGCCTCTCCCACAACCCTCACCAGGGTTGTGGCCAGCCAATTACCTGACCGGGTCTAAGCATACTCTGGGCACCTTCCAGGGCAACACTGTGTATATATATATGTACTGGGCCCTCAGCCCTCTGGTTCTTCTCCCCCTTTACTGGGGCTCCCCATCTGTGCCCCCTTCACTCGGGACTCCACACCACCCCCTTCACTTGGGGCCACGGGGCTTTCCTCCTCAGTGGGCTCAGGTGGCCATAACCATGCCTAGCCCCCACTCTCTTTCACTGGGGTCTTGTACCCCATAGGGCTCAGGTGGCCACAGCTATGCCTGGCCCCCCTACCTCCGGTGTCACCCGACCCATGCAAAGGTGGAAGCTGGGGTTAAGGCACCCTGATCCACCTTTCAGCGGGGTGGTAACTGGCCTGGTATTTCCTGGGGGCTCCTGTGCCTCTGAGAGTCCTGCCAGGCCACCCACGCCCGGCAGGGTACAGTTTTAGGTCATGCCCCAGACTAGGAGCCTCCTAGCCATCACCTACCACTCCTCCCTTACCTCCAAGATGATCCTTGCAGTCGGGCAATGTTATTGCCTGGCCTGCCAGCAGCAAAATGCCCTACTTACATAGGCAGCCCTGAATCTAAAACGGCAGCCATAATCAGGCACCTGCTGGCTGCTAGATTCAGGCCCTTAAAGTGGCAGGCACAAACAGTGCCCTGCCACACACTCAAATCAACTGACTAAGTATTAAAATGTCAAGCTCTTCATGCAGCAGTTTTTCACACTTTAAAAGAAGGCATTCCAGGTCCTTTAAGGCTCATTATTAATGCTGGACAGGAAATGCCTTTTCTGTTTTAATTTAAAATTATGCTTTCAATTTTTTTCTATACCACAATCTCAATAATTTTGAGAAATGGTAACCCCCCAAAATTGGGATTGGAATAATCAGAAGATTTTGTTTTAATGATTTTGAAATATTTTGTTTTCATCTTGACCATTTTTTATTTAGCCTTTGGTATAACTAACATTTTAATATAAAATGCCACTTCAAATTAGAAAACAAAACTATTCATATTGACCATTTAATTTTTTTTGAAAATCTTTTTAAAATTGGCATATTTATAGAAACTTTTTCTGATGAACAGCTCAGCTTTAAAAAATCCACATTTTCTTATGGAAGTGAGAAAAATATTGAAAAAAATTCCCAACCAGGACTACTGTTCACCCCAAGCCAGAGTTTGTAGCCCTGTGGGGTCAGGCCAACTCTCAGGATCTCAATATTGCACTGTTAGACAGGAGGGTGTGACACAATTGCACATATACAAACACACAAATCAATTAGGTGCATACACACACACACACTACCAGCTCAGGCACATACACATCCAAACCAGCCTAGGCACATGCATACCTATCACCAATTCAAGCACATACACTATACACCCCAAAAGTTAGACACAGATCACTAATTCATATATCATGCACACAATGCCATATATATATATATATATACACACACACACACACACTCACCAGTTCACACACATACAACCCACCTACACATACACACAGGTAAGTTCCTAACTTGGATGGTACAGTGTGTATGTGTGTGCTTGGGGTACCTGGGATACTTGGGGGAAGGTTCAGGTGAGAGAGAGAGAGTTAAAGTGTAGGGAGTGAAAGTTGCCAGAACCAGGATTAGAACCAGTGGACTACAGAGAAGCTGGCTGAGGAACTGAGGCTTGGGTTTACTTAAGGTAGACTGGGGCTGGAAACTGAGGCAGACAGCTGAGATATTGGGGGGGGGGGGCAGATAAGTGGTGGCAAGGAGGAGACAGCCAGGAAAGAAACTGAGGCAGAAACCTGGTTGCTCAGGGGAAAAGGAAAAGGCAGTGGGGATAAGACAGTGGCAAAGAAACAGGGGGTTTGGAGGCAGAGAGGAGCTCAGGACAGGTGTTGGAGGTGGCAGTGAGCCAGAAGCAGGAGAGGGAGAAATGAGACAGAAGTTAGAGGGGCAGAGCAGAGATTGGAGCAGGGCCAAACCATAGTAAAGCAAAACCCAACTTAGGGGTCCAAATAACAGTTTTATTACACAGACAACACACTACACAGCCCCATGAAGTTATTGGTTCACACACACACACACACACTCACAATGGCAGCAGGAGAAAGAGACTCAGTGGAAGGGCTGGAGTCCAGGTAGGGAAGAGAAGCAGAGTCCAAGTCCTTGGTTGAAGAGGGGGTGGGGGGTGATAGCTACCTATCCAGGCTGGAAAGGGGTCCTTGTCCAGTAGGTGTTGTCCAGAGGGGGGTCGCCGGCAGGGCCTCTGGGTGGATAGGTGGTGTGGCATGGTGCTGGTCCAGATGGAGAGGGCGTCCCACTGGGTCTGTCTTCACTGCCCCTTTTTATAGGGGCAGACCTTGTGTGACCCTAGTGACAGGAGGCATGCCCAGGCAAGGGTCAGCCCCTGGCATACTGAGCATGTGTGCTCCATGCAGGGATGTGCAGTTTCGGTGTCTGTAATGGTGGGGTACAATGGTAGAGTTGCTGGTTCTGCAGGGTCTTTTGTCTTTCAAATGCTGGGTTCTTGTCTCTGTTCCTGGGTGAGGTCTGTGGTTCCTGGATGAATCAATGCGAGGTGATGGCCCAGTCCTTACAGGCCATTCAGTAGAGGCCTGCTACCATTGTATTTCAATCATTCCCAATCACTCTCATTCATCCAGGGAACCAATTTACATGGGAGGGGTACGTGACTCATACAGTTGCAACACAGGGGATGCCCAGGCAGAGGACACAAGATGGAGACTTGACATACAAAATGGAAACTTGACATTACTTTGGTTCACTTACAAACACAGGCCTAAACCATACAATATCCATATGAAACAATAAAAATCAATACAAAATGATAATAATACAATATACAACAGTAAGAATCAATACAAACCTAATAATAATACAATATAAAACAGTGGATATCCAAAACCAAAAACTTGCTACCAAAATAAAAATGTTAAAGCTTATCCTAAGTCTGAGCTCGCTTATGCTTGTCTATAGGGAATAGAGAGGGAGAGAAAGAAAAGCCAGAAATAATTGGGGAAGGGAAGGGAATGCATATCTATATATATATATATGTATATAAAAAAGAAAAACTGGGGTTTTGCTACATGCATCAAGGTAATACATGAAAATATTCAACAATATCTACCTCAGTACTGTTCCTAGAGGAACACCCTCTTACTTTTTAAGGATTTTTGAGTCCTCTAGGAAGAAAATGAGATCACAAAACTAAATTATTGATGTCTTTCTCATAAAAAGAAGATGCTATATTTAAAAATATTTTGAGTTGTCTTTATATATAGAAGAACATTAAAGGTAGTTATTGATGGTTGTTGCTTTGCATACCATTTTCTGTTCTGCTTTAAGGTAAGAAAGAAGTGGGTATCCCATGGGTGACTGGTGCTTCTTCCCCAGCGGCCAGTTGATACTGCCAGTGGAAGTGCTAGCAGTAAACTGGAAGTGCCTCTGGTGCTTTACAGCAGGGCACCAACCGGCTCTCCCCATTCCCCAGCCAGCGAGGGCCAATTTTAGAGGGGCAAGTGTCCCCCCCCAATGAATCGCCTATGGGGTATCCTCCACCATAGTCCGAAGAGATTGCAAGAAGAAGCATTCATTTCTTTTCATCAACACTTTCTCTGTCTTTCTGTCATTCTCCCATAGTGATCTTGCTGAGCTGCCATCTCTACTTTATAGATTGCTTGGAGGCATATTTAAACCTCTCACGGAGGCTTCTGGTTTTACTGGGCAAATACTTTCCAACCATATTCCCAAGTGGGGTCCTTTGATATTTTTCTAATGTCACGTAAATTAAAGCTATGCAACATGTAGTATGTGTTTCTCACCATGCTGCTAGAGAACCAAGAGCTGGTTCCTCCACTAAAAAATGTGGCAGGGTGTATTGTGTCTAATGCAGTTTGGAAATATGTGAACACAGGTCTCATATGCAAGCAGCAGAATGAAAAAAATATTAAAAGAATCCTTGGCAGCAATTAAGATAATGAGGGACCTTCAGTCTGCATAGTAATATGTAATCTCTATATAGTGTATTAACAAAGTATTTTTGTTATAAAAACAGACCCCCCACTCTGGCTCCTCAGTCCCCGCTGTCATGGCATCACTCCACCACATGTCTCTGTCAAGAGCACTCTGATTGACTGCCAAAGCAACCAGCCAGAGTGCAAATAAAGCATTATGGACAGACAGACTATGTTTTTATAATATTAAAATGGATTTGTTTTACTTTGTCAATTATATAGGAAACAAATAATTCTACTAAACCTCATACAAGGAATGCATTTAACTTAAAAGTAATATTCACAGCAAAAATGCCTGATTTAATCTAGACCTGTTTTTATCTGTTATGGCCATTTCCTACTAACATTTTTTCTGGCCTCTTTCAAATTTGCAAACTCTTTGGGGCATCAGCTTTATCTTTCTACATGGTCATGATCCCACAATGATTTACGTACAGTGAGAGCTGCACTGAAATCAGTGAGAGCTCATGCAAATGCAGCAGTCCACTGTGTAGAGCTAATTGAACAACTGAGGTCTTGTTCCAGTGAAACACAACTGGAACCCCAGTTCTGACTTGGTTCTCATGGTATGGGAATATACAGAGCAATATATAATTAACTCATATGATTTATCAGGCTATAAAAAGACATCCATTTTCAGCCCATTTTAGAGCTGGGTAAAATATTTTAATACAATGACATATATTATAGAATTGGACCACAGTTGAAGCAAAATTAAAAACTGCATCTAATATGGGGAAACATCAGAAGCACAAAGAGAAAAAAAAGAATCAGGCACTGGTGTATCCCTTATATATATATCCTTTTTATACAGTGCTGAGAGCCTGTGCTTTTCAATACCAGCCAGATGCTGTTAGTATTCAAATGCATAATTGTCATTGACTTTAGGGCTGGGGACAGAAATGACACATAAACTGGTATAAGTGATTAGAAACTGGTTCAAATCTGTAACACAACACAAGTTCAGTGCACATAAACTGCTTTCAAAGTGGCCCAAACCAGCTAAGATAAACTGGGATGGATGTAGTATCAGACTTAACTGATTTAGGTTAAATCAGTTTATTGAACTTCTGTCCCAGGTCCCCCCCTAGATTCAAATTTAGTCACAGTCCCCCAGCTTCCTAGAATGCTTTGTGCCTCCCTCATAAGCCCTTCTCGCAGGGTGAGTGGGCTAACCTTGGCCCAAGTTGTCTGCTCCAGCCAAGCAGGAAGGCATGCTCTAGCACCTCCAGTGTGTGGCCTGACCCACTGTAGGCATGTGGCTGCATTTCTGGAATCAAAAGTGAATGTCGGTTCACTTGCTTATTTCTTCAGTCTATGCAGCTTAGACTAGCCTGCAAAGATTTAATTAATTCTCACTTATATTGACAAACTCTACTTGTCTCAAGAGGTCTATGGGCCAATGAGAGGTAAGGTGCTCCTAAATCTGTTACTGGCCAAAGAGGATTATCTAGTGAGTGGCCTGCGAATCGAAGGGAAACTGGGAGATAGTTATCATGAGTTGATCACTTTCTCTATCCATTGCAAAGCTGGCGAATCAGTCAGCAATGCAGAAATGATTTTAGGAAAGCCAACTTTCATAAGCTCAGGAGGCTGGTTGCCAAGGCCCTGAAAAACCAGGATCCGATAAAGAAGGGAATCCATGATGACTTATCACTCCTTAAGGACATGATCTTCAAAGCACAAGGGAAGCCCATTCCAGCCTGCAGGAAAGGAAGCAAAAGGGCTGGGCAACCCCCGTGGCTCAATAGGGGACTTATGGAACTCCCTTATCTGGAAAGAGAAGCCTATAAGGAATGGGAGTCAGGTAACATCACCAAGGAGGAGTATTCAGCACTGGCCTGCACCTGGAAGGAGCAAACTAGGAAAGCCAAGGCTGTAACTCAACTGAACTCAAACTGGCTACGGGAATCAAGGACAATAAAAGGTCCTTCTTCAAATATGTGAGTAGACAGAAGAAAAACAAGGGCAACATTGGGCTCTTGCTCAACCATATGGGGGAAGATGACAACCGACACCCAAGAAAAAGCATATCTCCTTAATGATTGCATTGTGTCAGTCTTACACCAGCCCAAGGGGATCACCCTGCCTAACAAAATGCAGGATTGCCAGGGTACAGACAAATACACGCCTATCATTGGCAAAGATCTCATGAGGGAATACCTTGAGAGGCATTCACAAATCAGCTGGCCTGGATGGAATGCAACCAATAGTGCTAAAGGAACTGACTGGCATCATAGTGTGGCCAATGGCAAAAATATTTGAGAACTCATGGCACTAGGGAGAGGTTCCTGAAGATTGGAAGAGGGCCAATGTGGTGCTTATCTTCAAGAAAGGGTGGAAGAAAGATCCACAGAACTACAGGCCAATCAGTGTGAACTCAATCCCTGGTAAGATATTGGAAATCATCAAAGAACCCATTAGCAACAGGCTAATGGAATGCAACATTCTGCGAGATAGCCAACATGGCTTTGTTGTCAGTTGGTCCTGCCTGACCAACCTCATTTCCTTCTATGACCAGCTGATGCATCACCTGGACAAAGGAGAAGAGGTTGACATAATCTATTCAGACTTCAAAAAAGTCTTTGATTTGGTCTTCCATGAAGTCCTCATGGTAAAACTGGGGAACTGTGGCCTTGACAACCTCATGGTCCAGGGGCTGGGGAACTGGCTCTGTGGTAGGACTCAGAGAGTGATAGTCAATGGAACTGTGTCAACATGATACATGGTGACCAGTGGCATCCCCTTGGGCTAGTACTCTTTAATATATTTATAAATGAACTGGATTCAGGTATTAGAAGTGGACTGGCTAAATTTGCGGATAACACCAAATTAGGGGGAAGTGTGGTCACACTAGAGTAGGGTTCCCAGCACTTATGTGCGCAAGGGCACATTCAAATTGAAAAGAAAAAGCAGCAGGAGCCATTATGAATATTAAAGTTTAGGATTTTTTGTTGGAATAACCCACATCATATTTATAGGCTTGGCAGTGCTACAGTCACTAGCACCATGACCAAAGGAGACTTTGGAGTCATGATTGACCACAAGATGAACATGAGTCACCAATATGATGCTGCAGCTGGCAAAGCAAACGAAACCCTGCATCTCAAGCAAGACCCAGAAAGTTGTCCTCCCACTTTACTTGGCCCTGGTGAGGCTGCAGCTGTAATACTGCATCCAGTTCTGGGCTCCACACTTTAGAAAGGATGTGGAGAAGCTTGAGAGGTCCAGAGGAGAGTCACGTGCATGAGGAGAGGCTGAGAGCCATGAGACTAGCAGCAAAGGCTCAGGGATGACTTGGTGGCAGCCTATAAGTATGTAAGGGGTGTGCATCAGGAGCTGGGAGAACATCTGTTCACCAGGGCACCCCAATGGGAAGATAAGGTCTAATGGTCACAAACTCTGGGAAGACCGTTTTAGGCTGGACATAAGAAAACAATTCTTTACTGTCTGTGTCCCCAAAGGCTGAAATTCTCAGAAATAGACTCACCCCACACAGAAGTGGTGTAAGCAGCTACTCTGGACACTTTCAAGAAACACTTGGATGCCTGTTCTGCTGGGATCATTTGACCCCAGCTGACTTTGTGCCCCTTGGGCAGGGGGCTGGACCCGATGATCTTGCAAGGTCCCTTCCAACCCTAAAGTCTACGAAATCTGTGAATTCAGCCTTGGGCTTTTTGACTGTCTGTACTTAGCCAATAGGTATTTGCTTGTCATTGTACCACCAGAGTGCTTAGGTCTCTGTTATGTATACTGTGAAATATAGTTCTTAAGATCTATAAGGTAGAGAAAATAAAACGGGGGGGGGGGAATTGGGGAAAGAAAGCCTCATCTCAAGGCATGCGTCATAGTAAATATTGTCCTTATGTATTATAAGAGTCTAAGTTAACTAGAGCTGATGTACATACTAGTCAACTGCATGTGATTTTTTTTTTTTTTTTTACAGTGGAACATAACCTTTACTCTCAATAACTCTCTTGACCTTTTCTTAGAAGTATTGACTTTATGGGATCTTTTATTTTCATTAGTGATTTAGCATTCTAGCCTTTGTGCATATAATATTGCACATCCATTGTATGTTTAATTGTGCTTTCCCTAATCCAAAAGTTTTTATTGTGCTAAGCTGCTGTCAGAGAATACTGAATAATTTTAAATAATCCAGTTGAAGTAAGAATAATTATATATCACATTTGGTTTGGATAGGTATGATTCTGCTTGAAGCAGGGGGTTGGTCTAGAAATGACTCTGGAGATCCCTTCCAGCCCTACTTCTTTATGATTCTCTGTGATTCACTTACAGCACTGTACATTTGTGACTGTACATTGCATTGGTGACTAGGAGATGAAACTGTAAAGATTATTCATTTTACAAATTTGTTGGGGTTAGTAGGTTAGGAGGGAAAGACTATCTTGGGTTGTGTCCACACAGTAAATTTACCGTACATCAAAATATCATCCTGAGGCATGCTGTCCTGCATTGTAAGAGCTACCGTTTAAACAAGAAGTCATATAGTCTTATCCCTCAGGTTACGCTGTTTTAGGAAGCAGTTTGCTCAGAAAAGTGTAATATGTTTGAAAATGGCATTTTGGAGCAGTTTTCTATATAGTCATAGCCTTACTGCATTAAGGTTTTTGGTCTATAATTCACTTTAAATTCCTGGTAGCTTCTCTACTCGTGAATGAGAGGAGTTTAATTTTCTCAATTCTGTTTGGAGGTATATGCATATACACACAGCCCTAACCCTTTCAGCAGAAAGCAGGGTGACTCACTTGGTATCAGGTTAGGACAAATCTAAAAATGATCAGAATTCTAGCTTGTTGGATTTACCACACTAATTTATATTGCCTTTAGCCTGCTACGCTTGATTCAGTATTGACTTACTTGTATATAAAAGTTTCTGCAGTGCCTGAAAAGTTGATTTTCTTTTAGATAAATTCTAAATCTGAATTGTATAAAAATTGTTTTGTCTATGTATTCAAAATGATTTTCTTGCTCTCAGCTCTTTTCTGCCAGCGTGGGTAGTTAGAATAAGTAATATTGTATGCAATATAAATACAAATGAAAATGAGGAAAGGTTTCCTCCAATTGGCTCTAAGCTTTCTCACTTGGAAAAACTTAACAATATCTTGGTTAACATTGGGCTCTGTCCGACTCCCACTGATGTGAACAAAAAAGCACCTCAACTTCTGTGAGAGTTGGCTCAGACCCACTATGTTGACTTGACTGTAGTTTTTAATGCTTATTCCTTATTTCCATATGCAGAGATTGAGTGCTTTTGCGTACAAATATTCTAAAGTACATTTTCTAATTTCTCTTCAATAATTTTCACATATGATACAGATAATATTTCAGAGGACTGTTTGTGCAACTGCCTGCTTTTCTAATGTCCTTGCCATGGTCTGTTACAGATTTAAATATGTTGAAATTAAAAACCTCCTTTTTATTAAAAGTTGTTTACTGTAAAATTGCTGAGTTTTATAAATTTATACATGCGAGAAAACCATCTACCATATGCTCGGGTCTTGCTATATACTTATTGGCTAATTGTGGATCCTGCTAAACACTGGCGCTTTTATAATAGTTGTGATTTATCTCTTTCTAGGTGAGCAAGAAAATGTAGTGGAACAGAAGCAAGGAAGAGCCTCAAGCGGCAGAACAGAGGGTTCTCTCTGCTTGGGATTTCACCCTCCCTGTCATCACTGTCTCACAATGTCAAAGAGGGGTGCCAGTATCCGAGCTAAGGGAGAAAAGCCTGATGCCTTAGCTGCCTTACAAGCTGCCAATGAAGAGCTCAGGGCAAAACTCACAGACATTCAAATTGAGCTCCAACAAGAAAAGAGTAAGGTGTGCATCTTTTTTTTTCCCCCCCACTAACTACTAAATGACAATCTGTTATTTCTTGTTTCTTAAGCACTTCCCCCTGTAAGCCTCCAAGTAATGGTGAGTTAGATTTCTGTCCACAGGATAATATTTTTTTCATGTACAGTATCTGAAGTTCTGGTAAAGCAACCAGGCACTATGATGCGTTTTGATAGTTGAGTTTCTGTTGCACTCTTCAGAACAAAATTAGGAATGTCTGTGAAAATTAAATACAAGATATGCCCCAAATTTCAATAGTGTGTAATGTTGAAAATTCATGTTAGGAAGCTGCCTGTGATAAGGTACAGTAAACTTGACTGGAAAAAAATCTTTTTAGAATGAAACCTGCAAGTTATATGTGACACACTCCCCTTTTGCACAAACTCTTGATGAATTATTTACAATCTCTCTAATTGGCCCCTCCGGTGGCAGAGACAGCTGGATTGTCAGCAGGCACCATACACAAAAAATGCCTGCCAGGAAATGAAGAGACTGACATAAATCTGTTAAAGGTAGACATCAAACAAGCAGGCATGGCAGTTTAGGTTCAGGGCAAATTTCTTTTTTAATTCTATGCCCTACTCCCAAATTAGACTAAACAGTCATGTGTTTGGGAGAATAAGCCGTAGTTTTATTTTCAGAATGATTCATTGAACGGGGTTGGTGTTAGGGCAGGGGCTGGCAAATTATCTTTTGCACCTTAACAGACTTTTGAAAGATTTTGTCTGAAAGCAAATTGCTAGACCTGGCACTCTTACTAACCTTGCTAATCTTCTGGAAGAGGCAGCCAGATAAGCCCATGACTACATGGCTTAAAAAGTTAGCACATATTGCACTAAAATGCAGCTATTGCAAGTTGTTGGGGGGGAGGGGCAGGGAGGTATTCGTCTACTGATTCTGTTTTTTTGGTAGAAAAACAATAAATAAGGATCTTGAATATCTTGGCAGTCAGTGACTCAGCAGCAGGCTGAATACTTGTTTTTGTGATAGAAGAAAAAATGAAGTTGAAAAACGTTATAGCTAAGTGCCAGCAAAAGATTTCTAGAAAAATAAGCTTCTAGCCCAAAATAGACAGATGGTATGTTCATAGCAAGGGACTGCCCAACCCTTTTGTTTCCTCTCATGAAGACTTTTTCACTAAACACTGAAGTGTTTTTCTTCCTTATCATGGATGATTTGTATGGCACAGAGCTTATCCTTTACTTTTTCACAATTCTGTAAATTGTGCCTGGGCATTGTATGCACAACCCATTAGATGGTTGGCACAACCAATTAGATGGTTGTATGTAATTAGTCCAGACACAATGATCATAGTGATCTTAAAATCCGACTTGGATTTCTAATTCCAATTTCTAGACTTTGGGGGTGTTCTGAGCATAGATTGTCTGCTCTCATTGATTATTATATATTTCTTTCATCTAGGAAATCTAGTGTGTTGATATGGTAATTTTGAACAGAACTATGGTGTGGCCCTTTGGTGCTCAAAGAATTTAGTAATGAAATATGCATGACTGTGCCTGTGTATGGGAATGTTGACAGTTATGTGCTCAAAAATAACAAACACACAACTAAAACGGCTTGGATCTGGAGTTCTCAGATTAAATGCACTCCTGACTAGAGCTTCTGGCTTATTGTATATTCTTTCTGATGTGCCATGAGAATTTTACTTCCTAGTCAATTACCCACAAAAGTTGGAAAGAAGGGGCTTTGATGTAAACACTGGTGTACCATCTAAATGTTTAACACTTCAGACGCTATCCAGTGTCTAAGGCAGGGCTGTCAAACATATGGTCTTCAGGCTGAATCCAGCTCCTGGAGCAGTACGATCCATCTAAAATGTCCATTTTAGTTAGTCCCCTTAGTTATGATCGGATGAACTGCACAGGGCTAAGGTTTCTTCTTAGACAAAGTGTGACTTGAAACAGCGCAGAGCATTCTCAGTGGGCACATCTACACAAAATGCTTACTGCGCATTAAGCTAATAACATTGTGCAGTAGTGTGTCGAAGCAAAAAAACATGCTAATAGCCCACTGTGCAGTGTTTTTAGACTAATGTGCAGTAAGGCTCTAAGTAACCATGCCTCAGTACTACTGCGCAGTAACTCTAGGTTCTACACATTTAGTTGGTACTTTGTTAAGGAAGTACTAAACTAAGTGCACAGTATTTAAAGTGTATTAAGAAATGTGTGGATGCGCCCAGTAGACGCTAGACTTCTCAGCTCTTGAACTTTCTTCCTGAACTTCCCTATGGTACTAGTCTGACTTTCAGAATGGTACAAAGCATGCTTATCTAGGACATCTAGAAGAAAAAAAGCTGAGAAAGATGCTGGAGTAAGTAAGAGCTCATATGTTTTGAGTATGGGTGCACAGCAATCCATCTATTTAGATACATTGTGTGAATACTTTGAATGTAAACTGTTAACACTCAGAGCACTAGATAAGCTTGCTTTTATGAAATGCAACACACAAAATTTCTGGTTTTGCAGCTGATATGGGGAGTGTGTGAACAAATTGGGTGTGAGGGGTTCTAAACTGGTCGAGTCACTTCCTGTCTATGCCCTTCCATTTACTTGTCTAAACCATGAAGATGATACAGTAAGATTTACCTGCATAATTATATTGTATTAACTAATGTTTATAAAATACTTCAGAATATGTGGATGAAAGTTTCAGAAGTCCACATGGGACATTCATTTATTTATTTAATTGTGAAAAGATCAAACCAAAATCAATGGTGGCTTTACAAATTTTATCTTTGTTATTGATCTTTTACAAAGTGCTGTTAATTTCTTTGCTTCTCTTTTTCCAAGCCTAATTATGGTTCAGGTTGTATTGACCTTTAGAGAAGCTTGTTTTTTTCCATTGGCTTATTGAAGTGAGTCTCTCTTCATGAATTATTTTCTCCTTGGAGAAATTATCTCTCTCTGTAATGCCCCATGGCTATTTCTGTACATCTGTGGTATGGAAATTTGTAATGTTTAAAACTGTCTAATTTGTGAGCCATTTTTAGGGTTATTATTAGCAAGAAACCTAATTATGTCAATTTGGGATTGAAACAGAGTATTTAATGTGCAGCACTGAATGGGACATGGTATTTTGCAGTCAAAGAAATATTTTTAGTGTTCTGTATTCTAGTATAATTAAATACCATAACATCCTTTCTTGCTTCTCATAGGAGCTACATCTTGTATAATAGTTTATTTCAGGATAGAGACAGAGACACCAGCAAACTTTGTACGTTTTGCATAATTTTGGCATTTGGAAAGTATATGCCAAATGCTGTGGTACTGGTCTTGCCTATGTAGCTTTCAGGTTATTCATGGATACTTTTTTCACTAGAAAAAAAGCATACTTTTGAAGCTGAAACTTCATTATTCTTAATGTAATTGTTGCAAAAAAGAAACAAGTGTTCATATTATCCAAAAGCTTTTGTTGTCTGACCTAAGTACCACTGAGACAGCAAAAAAAATGTTTGAAGAGACTAATATACCCTTCATACACATATCAATGTACCGCTTAGCTTGATGCTGTGGAGACATTTTATGCTGGCTGGAGTGATATAACTAATGTATAAGTACTTGTAGGCACAATGATCTCAATCCATTTGATAGAAAACAACATACGGGGCAATATTGGCTCCTTATCAAGTATGTAATATATTATAGGATGACCCAAACATCATAAAGCAAGGTTTCTGTAGCCTTCCTTTGTAATAATCTCACTTTCAGAAATGTTTGCTGCATTTTCATCAGCAACAGCAAAACTCGTTCGGGCTTCAATGGGAACAAATTTGTGATTTACTGTAGTTGTGGCTAAAGATTACAATATGCTTAGAAGTTACTCTTGAGCTTTGAAATGCTGATACCAAACCCATAAATATCAGCTAAAATAATCCCATGGATTCCACTGATGTTTGGATCAGACCTTATTTTCTCTGTTTATTTACAAATTTTGAAAAATATTGCAGTGCCAGGAAACATTGTTTATCCACACCTCTTGCAGCATTGTAAATGCATGTGACTATTTTTTACCCTTAATTGAGTTTTGAATTTTAAACCCTGGCTGTTAACTAAAAGTTCCAAATAAAACAGTGTGCCAAATTTAGTCAATAAATAGCCAGTAAATGTCACAGAAAACCTATTTATTTGTTTCTTAATGAATCACTGATGTGTGTATCTAATCACTACTACTTATTTCTCTGAAACATTGCAGCATTTCCTAACAGTTGCATAATTGAGGGGAGGTGAATAGGGTAGCAGCCCCACGCACTGCCTTTGTGGGAGGATACAAAAGCAGCTGTTGCTGGAGCAGCAGCTGATTATGCTGCTGCAATTGGACATGGCAGGGGCTAGCACTGCCCCAGATGCCATAAAAGCAGAGCTGTGCTGCTACGCCTGTTTCCTGAATATCTAATGAGACAATTAACACTTGAAAAAAATTGATTTAACATTTTGCACAGACTGGACAATCGGGAAAATATTTTTGTGAAATGAAAATATACATTGTGAAAGAAAAGTACATGTTTTACAACTCTTCTGTATAACAAGCTTTCAAAACTACAGTATGACATCCTTTATGAAAAATAAAACAGTAAAACCTATAACAGTTTCATAGTTTATTTGAAGGCATTTAAATTAAACTAGTTGTATTGTATATCTGGGCATCATTTGTTTGAGCTTTAGACTGCCATATCTTCTTCCGTACAACATGCTTCAAAATATAACGCACATGTCATTTTTGAAAGGCAGAATGTTCCAGTTATGGCTGGGCTGTGAGTGGTCACTTAATGAGTTACTATAGGCAGGCTGGGGTCATATCTTTTGCTGTCTGAGTCATCAGGCTAAGGGTTGAGGTTGTATTATGTTTAGGGCAGGTGATAGATCAGAGCTGAGATGTCCAAATACAGCAGGGGCAGGGGCAGGGGCAGGGGCAGGGGCAGGGGCAGGGGCAGGGGCAGGGCTTGGATCAGGTAAGAGCAAACGGAGCAGAGCTGGAGTGAGGCTGGAGTCAGACATGAGCAAAGCAGAGATCCAAGGACAGGAGTGTTGTTGTTAGGTAAGTCCAGCAGTAAATAGGAGAGGTTTTGTAGTCCTCCTCTCAGGGGTTCTCAGTTTCCATAGGATCCTCCTGGTCACCTTTATCCTCATCAGTGTCTTCATGGGAGGGATGAGGCTGGGGCAGATCCCTGACCAGCTGCCTTGGCACTCTGAACTTTTGCCTGCTGGCTTGGCTGCTCTGGGTTCAAATCCCAGTGGCCTTAACTAGGGTAACCTTCAGCTGACTTTTCTACATAACTAACACAGAAATCCTAGCTACTGCTGAAAATGGTCGCCATGGGTGGATCTATGATTATGAGAAGACCTAAAGCAGGGGTCAGCAACATTTTTGGCCAAAAATACCTGCAACCTCAACTTGTAAGATATTGGTGTGCCGGGGTGGACAGCAGGGGAGCTGCAAGGGGCCTCATCCTTGTTGTGGCAGTACAGCCCTGGCCTCTTCCCTATGGCACGCATGCCAAGCAAAATGCCTTTGCATTCCACTGTCTGGCACATGAGCTTAGGCTGCACGTTTTGGGAATACTTAAGGCCTGTTATTTAACTATACATAAGAAGTATCCTGCTACACAAAATGTGTGGTTATATCTCCTGGCTTATGTGCATTGTACCATTAATCACCCGAGAAATCTGTGGGGCAGGGGAGCAGAGGGGGAAGCAGCAGACAGTTAGTTACTCTGTTCCCCTCCTGGAAAAATCCAGTATTGTAGCTATGTTTTTAGATTAAATAGATCGCTTTCAGAGTAAGTAAAAGTAGCAATGCGTTATATAGTTCCTAGGTAGTATTAAAAACTGTCTACAAACTTTTTTTTTCTCTTTGGGTTCCTCTGATGGATCACACAGTTGATGATGAGCTGAATTAATGAAATCCTACTGAGAATTCACATTGTTTTCAGTTTGATTTCAGGCTTAAAATGACACAGCTACTAGGTACACCTATTCAAAAAGCCTGAGACAGAATCAATCTAAGTTGCATGGTTTTCTGTAATTGGCACAGTATGTGATTAAAATGTAGTTTTCTATGTATATGGCCCTCTCCAGATATTCTATTTGTTGCAGAATATATGTGAATTTCCTGCAACAAACAGGAACATGCCACATGTTAGGATTTTATCCCAGGATAAAAAATGGTGGATCCATGACAAAAAGGGCAGATCTGCAACAAAGTTGTTGCTTAAACTGTTTAAACTGCAACATCTTTGTTTTGCCAGAATAAATTTAATATCTGATCAAGTAAAAGGAGCCCTACAGTCCAACAGTGGTCTGCTGTCTCTCGCTGCTTTGTGGGGGAGGAAGGGGAGGGATAATTTGGGGGGGGGGGGAAATAATTTGATCAAGTGATAATATAAGGTGAGCTAAACAAATATGAATCCTTTTTTTTTCAAACAGGTGAGTATTGAAAAAATATTGTGAAACATATTTCATGCTGGTGCCTGTGAAACTTAAGTGCAGCATGCTGCCCACTAAAATATCTAGTAAATGATTTCACAAGCTTTTTACAATAGCATAAAGTTGGCCTGCTAGTGGGAGTAGTGCAGAAAAAATAAAAGGAAAAATTGGTTTATTTTATTATATTCTAAATGGGTTACTCATGGTTTAACTAAATGCTAGAAATCTTAATAGCTGTTTTAGTCATTCTGTGCTCTCCTATCACCACGCTTGCTGGCACCACTGTCAAAATAATATCTACCTCTGGGAAACTCTTATTGTTCAAAAAACAAGTAATAATCCACACATTCATGTAATAATCATTTACAAATAAAAGAATCTGTAAAATTTTAGTTTCAGTGCCCTTTTATTAGACTTTCATATTTAGTGAAATGTGAACCATGTAACAATTTATTGGATAATAACAAATCCATGTAATTTACTTGGGCATTTAATACACTTCTGTCAAAAACTGTATAGTAACTTAACATTCATTAAAGTATAAAAATAAAGGGCAATGGATTATGACAAAAGGATAATTATTACCAATAATTTTGTTGCTGCTTCAGGAACTTAATCATTGAATTGCCTCCAAGGCAAGTTGATAAATTAACCTGTTTTTTCTTATCCTTGTGATTGCTTTCTGCCTGGATTCTTTCCCCAGTTTTTTATCTATGGAAAACATCATACAGGAATTTCATAAACCAAATGCTATAAAAGTTTGAGGACAAGGGATAAGAATATCATTTATATTACTTTTTTTACCTAGAGAGCTGATATTTATGTTGTTCATCTGCTGATTTATGCTCTGAATCAAACCCCATTGAAGACTATACAAGTCTTGTAGTTGATTGTAGCTATCTTTGAATCAGACAGGTACACTGTAAGGTCTCCGAGGCAGGGATCTTTTCACATTTTTGTATGTATATGGTGTAGTAATCTGTTGATGTCCCCTGAATTAAGCCTCAAGGGCCTAGTTACTACTGATCTAGCAGACCTCCTAGGAATGTGTATTGTTCTTTAGCAATGATATGCTTAGTGAAAACTGTCATTTTGTTACTAGGAAACTGCTAGCATTGGATCTGGGGTGTTGCTTACCCCTGCTTGTAAGACCAAACTGATAACATTAGGTGTGTTTTCTGCTTCCCACTGTGGGTAGCTGTTCCTGTTTCATTTAGGGTCTTGTCACACCAGACGTTTAACGCATAGTTGATTTGGATCACAATAAGCATTACCGTGCACTATTAAAAGTTACAACACGTTCTGAGTAGTTGCAAGGTAATGCTTCCTATGATTTGGCTGTGCCCTGTTCACCCTTCCCCCCCCTCCCTTCCACCCTTGACCCCGGCACCAGGTGCCACAGTTTTCACATCCTTCCATGAGGATGTGCAACTCCCACACTTGGAGCCCAGTCCCTCTCTGCCGTATGCCCAGAATTGCCCAAGCCAGGAGTGCCTGCCCCTGAGCACTTTAGCAAGTTGTACCTTTGTTGCTGGTGGTGGGCGAAGAGAGACACAGAGAGCCACGCCTGGGAGAGGGTGCCACTCCTGGTGTTGGACCTATACCTGCTGCTGGATACACACAGCAAGCCAGGTCTCTGATGCTGGCAGTCTTGAGCCGGCTTCAGTATGATATAGGGGCTGAGACTAGCATCACTGTCTTGTTGGTCCCAGCCCCAGCTCTGCACTGCAATACTGAACTCGTATTTTGTCTATGGAGCAGTCTGATGATAGATAAATTTGTGTGTTATTTGCTACAATCTTAACTACAATTTGCATTTGTGTGTTATTTACTATAGTCTTAAGATACTCCTGAGAGAAGCCCTTCGTACACATTTTACTGCTTGAATGCATGGATGCTCATGTTTTAAATGCAGTTAACATGTCCTAAGTGTTGCACATGACATGGCCCTTAAAAGATGTTATCTGGATCCAGAATGGGAGTGACACTTCCTTGCATTCTCCCAAAGATGCACATGTATGGGGTAGCCATTTTCTAGGTCTACAAGCATCTGATAATACCAGCCAGTTCTGAGTGGATAACTGAGCATCATGAAGAGATATTATTTCACATGTTATAGTTTATTCCTCTACTCATACCTTAATTTAAGGGCTGTATTCCTGCAATCATTCTAGTAATAAAACATTATCATTTTGACAATAGCAAAGACAATATTGCACCAGTAAATTAAATACCGTTTTCCTTTTATCAGCTGTTTATCTGCATGTCTTCTATATTTCATTAGATAGTACTGCAATACAAACAGAAACTGAATGAGCTTTATTGGTTTCTCTTCATATTCCAAAGGATAAAGCATTGCACTTTGAAAATTTTGATTTAGTACAGTGTCCAGCCATTCATTAATACTGTAATTAATAACAGACAAAATCTCTGTGTGGTTGCAGGTGAGGTAAAAGAAAAAAACAAAAGCACTAATTTCTCCATAATGATTAGGATGGGGAATTGGGAATCAAGGTTGGTTATGAGATTTCCTTTTATATTTCCTACATTTATTTGGATAGTTTAATAGATTTATACCTGATATCATAGCTGAAAAACTAATGAATAATTGGAATAGTTGTGGAGAAATACAACATTCAAGAGTTCTAATGCTGTTATTTTCTTTATGTTTGTTTGTGTAAAGTTATCAAAATATGAAGCATGATAATACTACTTTGCTATCTTATAATGCCCATAATTCAAAGTGCTTAACAGGTATTAACTCTTAAGCAATTGCTGAGAGCAAGTTACTTCATGTAACAGCAGCTGTTTAACAGTCCATCACCAAATCACGCAACAGTTTGGATGTGATGTCAAAAGCGCGTCCTCCATTGTTTAGACCCAATGCAGATATAAACTGTTCTAATTATACGCTTTGGAATTTCATGAGAACAACAAGTGTAGCAGCCTCTCACTCTGCAACATTGCAACATCCCATCATAACTGCTTTTTTCACAGAAATTAGGCGGCTGTTTTGGGGGGAAAACGGACTGATTTTTGGAGAAAAGGTAAGATTTATATGGAACATTGCACAGCCAGAAAGAGAAGGAAAAAATCGAGTTTTGACAGAGAACAGAAAATCCCTGTTTGAAAAGTAGAAATTTGTCAACACAGAGATATACTCTGGAAAGAAGAGAAGGGGATCAAAGATATAGTTCTATGAAACCACACAGAAATTTGAAGAAAGGTGAGGAAAATCCCAGTGACGGAGTGATCAGAGGTGTAAGAGGAGAGCCAAGAGAGAACGTGCACAGAAACCAAGGGAAGACAGGACTGCAAGAGGAGAAGCCTGATGCCTCTGCTGAAGTGGGGCTAACGGGTCACGAAGCTTGATGATGGAATGCTAGATCTGAGAAATGGCTGTGAAGTGGCTGTCAGGAGATTTTGGTGGGAGTGGGTTCAGCTGCAATCAAGGGATGATTTAATATCAAATTGACTTGAATGAAAATGTTTGCATTTGGTTTGATAAACAGATGTATTTCTGTTCAGCCCATCCCCAAACAATACAATTCATCTAGATTTGTTTTATGAGAAATTTTTTTTGGTGGAAACCCTAAAACTGAATATATTTTGTTGACAAAAAATAAGCTGTAATTCACACATATAAAATCCTGCTTAAATCAAAAATGGCCAGCCTGCTGAAGCTTTCATTTCACCAAAAGAGAATAGATATGTTCTTCAAAGACGTGTATGATTTTTAACTGTGCAGCTTCCACTCACATTCACCAGTCAATACTGTGATTGAAAATTGGTGTATAAATCAGGTTCATTCTAAATATTCCCTTAAAAATTAAACAGAAAGCAGATTTATGTTTCTAAGTGCAAATTAATCAACTTCAAAGAAAATATATTTTATGTTTTTTCTGTCCTCCTTGGTTCCAGCTGGAATCAGAAGTGAAAATGCCAAAATACTACCAGAAAGGCTGTTCACATGTTTTTAGCACAGTTTTGAAGACACAGGATGCTTGGATATTTAGCTAAGATTTAATTTTTTAGATCTTTCTCTTGCGCACATTTGCACATGCATGTACACATGTACTCCTTATAGCACATATGGTATGACTTTAAAAGAAAATGGCAGAGGGGAAGATGGTGTTATTTTTATCCTGCATACTTTCACTGTACAGAGTGCAAGACTAACTCTACTTGAAGGTAATAGTTGACTTTTAAAGGTTGTATTTTGTATCACGGTTGATTTTGATGATGATATTAACTGAACACAGAAATTATGAAGCAGACCTTTCCTTATCCATGCTTCTGGATTAGCTGTGTGAAACAATAGATCTAACTGGTGATAAGGCGAGAAGTGTTCACAAAGAAGTGCTTATGTTGCAAATAGAATTGACGGTTATTAGCTGCGAGCCCCACTGATTAAGTCATTATGTAGCTGAATTTCAAGGCTAGTGTTGGCTACAATATCTTTTTAATGCTCCTTATTGGAATCTGCATTACTTTTAACCAAAAATTAGAACAATGAAATAAAATATTTTCATAAAAGATTAGAAGATCTTATCTTCTGCCCTGAAGATTTTGTAATGTGTATTTTGTTTAGCTAAAGCTCTTCCCAGAATTGTATATTGCTTGATCTTGAAGCTATTTTTACATAAAGGTATTTATTATAATCAAGCTTATATTGCACAATAAATACTTCTTCTTGACATCAGAGATCAGTGACCTTATTTGCATTAGGAACTACTGGAAAAATTGAGCATTTACCACTATTGAATAATGGATCATAACACAGTAAGTCTAGTTCTCTGTATGGTACAGAACCTTAAAAATAGTTGGTGTTGCCTTCTGAGGAACAGTCACATAACATTAAGCTACAAAACTGTAAAATGTCAACTCCTATCATCTTTGTGAAATGGTGCGCAAAAACAGAATACAGAGATTCCCAGTCTTGGAACCATTTCGTTTACAAAAAGACTCCTTTTTTCTCTGTCTCCTTTTAGGTCAGCAAGCTGGAAAGGGAGAAAAACCAGGGAGTTAAGCAGATCAAAGAGCACGAACAGCATAAAAGCACAGTCTTGGTAACAGAACTTAAAGCCAAACTTCATGAAGAAAAAATGAAGGAACTCCAGTCTGTTCGAGAAGCACTTTTGAGACAACATGAAGCTGAGCTTCTTAGAGTCATAAAAATTAAAGATAACGAAATCCAGAGACTACAGGCCCTTCTTAATACAGTACGAGATGGGGCTCCTGATAAGGTTAAAACAATGCTTCTCACAGAAGCAAAGGAAGAGGCCAAGAAAGGGTTTGAAGTGGAGAAAATAAAAATGCAGCAGGAAATTTCAGAGCTAAAGGGGGCTAAAAAGCAAGTGGAAGAAGCTTTAACTTTGGTCATACAAGCTGACAAAATTAAAGCAGCAGAGATAAGGAGTGTCTATCACTTACATCAAGAGGAAATCAGCAGGATCAAGAGAGAGTGTGAAAGAGAGATCCGCAGACTGGTATGTGTTGATGACAATATTTATTAACAATTCTGTGATGTCTTTAATAGCAAAAAGGGTAAATTCTGTGCTGAACTAAAGAGATTCAGATATATATGGATGGGCATCCAAACACTTGGATGCTTATTCAAACAGGATCTCTAACTTCTTTGCATGTCTTGAGCATAATTTAAGAGATGTTAAAGTTGAATTTGCTTTGTATAGCATTTGGTTTTGCCCCTAATAATGGTTAATGTATATTTGTAGTTCTAAGGTAAGTACTGCAAAAAATAAGTCTAATTATTGAAACAGATCTTGGCACTATGCATGACCATTCACTGAATCTGGCACTTAAATGCACAGCTTTTTTGCTTGACTGTGTGTTGGGATGTGTATCCCTTAACTACCATGTAAGCAAAGCCCAAGGGCATGGAGTACAGGAAAACCTCTCTGCTTTTGTAAAAATTACCATTGTACTTTCTTTTATTATTCTCTTCAGCTATGCAATGCCCTCTCATGCTATGAATTGATTCAGTGTATAGTCAGTGCCAGCTGTTTTGAAGCACCTAGTTTTTTTATTCCCAGTTTCATAGCCAAGCCCTGAAATGACTTGACCTTGCTTGGTTTGCAAAAAATGATGAAATCACACCACAAAAGAGCATAGGTGCAGAGCAAATGAATTATTTGCAATACCTACACACCAACAGGATTAGTAAAGTGCCAACAGTCTCTCCCCTCCTGGACCACACTATCTGGTAAGTCCACTGAAATAGGTGGGGTTGCTGGTTCACCAACAGTGAATTTAGTTTTCTACATCCTTATTTTTGTCAAACTTTGCTAGGGGATTGATCTATTCATGTGGAGAGACATGGTGTCAGGAGGGTAAGCCATCCTGCTCTGAATCCACAGGTTCAAGTTTAAGCCTCATTCTAGACATGCGTTATAGACTAGCCCCAGCTGAGTGAGAGCTAGGGAATCACAGACTGCTACATGTGGTGCTAGATATACCTCTCCCTTATGTGCTATTGGTTACATAAATTGACTTGCCTTAACCTCTTTAGTCTAATGGGACATCTCAGCCTGGGCAGAGCTAGAACCTTTTCTGGTGTATGTTTCTAAAGCACTGTAGTGTAAGGATGGCTAACATAATATCACTTACCAGGTTACATGAAAAATCCATGTTAATGGCCCCTAGCATAAAAGGGGGCCATTATGTTCAAAATTATGAGAAGCAGACAATTGCTACATTGCCTTTGAAAACCAACCCCCCTTCATTCCTGTGTGAAAGAAGCAGCTTATCTAACTATATTAAGAAAATTACATGAAGCCATCACTTTACCAGGTCCTGAGTACTTCCTTCATTATGTTGAGTCCCCTCAGTTCCCATTCACCTTAATGTAATTGATTTCAGTGAGAGCTGTGGGCTCCTGCTATCTAGGATGGTAAGATGTTGAGCCATGGTGCTCAAGGAAGAAGGTTGATGCTACTTCATGGAAAATAGAACTCAATTGTAGCTGAGAATAAATTAAGTTTATTCTGCAGGGAGCAAACCAGGAAAGCCAAGGCTGCAAATGAACTTCAACTAGCTTTGAGCATCAAGGACAATAAAAAATCTTTTTTCAGATATGTGGGGAGCCGGAGGAAAAGCAAGGGCAACATTGGACCCCTACTGAACCAGATGGGGCAACTGACAACTGATGCCCAGGAAAAAGCCAGCCTATTAAATGGGTACTTTGCGTCAGTCTTTCATCAGTCCCATGCGACGCCCATGCCTGCTACAGGACAGGGCGGTCTGGGTGAGGGAGATGCCCTGCCCTCCACTAATGCTGACCTCGTGAAGGAACACCTTAGACCCATATTGTTCATCATCTTCATTAATGGTGTGGACATTGGAGTTAGAAGTGGACTGGCCAAGTTCGCCGATGACACCAAACAAACAGACCTGGACAGGCTCAGTAAATGGGCAGATGAGAACCTGATGGTGTTTAACACTGAACAATGCACGGTTCTCCACCTTGGGAAGAAAAACCTGCAGCATCATTATAGGCTCAGCAGTGCTACACGGGCTAGCACTGCAGAAGAAAGAGACTGGGGGGTCATCATTGACTACAAGATAAACATGAACCTTTCATGCAATGCTGCGGCTAGTAAAGTGACCAAAACGCTGGCTTGCATCCATAGATGCTTCTCGAGCAAATCCGGGGAGGTCATTCTCCCCTTGTACTTGGCCTTGGTGAAGCTGCAGCTGGAGTACTACGTCCAGTTTTGGGCTCCACAATTCAAAAAGGATGTGGAGAAGCTTGAGAGAGTCCAGAGGAGAGCCATGCGCATGATCAGAGGTCAGGAAAACAGATCTTACGATGACAGGCTGAGAGACATGGGACTCTTTAGCCTGGAAAAGCGTAGCCTCAGGGGTGATCTGATGGCCACCTATAAGTTTATCAGGGGTGACCACCAGTATCTGGGGGAATGTTTGTTCACCAGAGCACCCCAAGGGCTGACGAGGTCGAATGGTCATAAACTACTACAAGACCATTTCAGGCTGGACATAAGAAAGAATTTCTTTACTGTCTGAGCCCCCAAGGTCTGGAACAGCCTGCCATCGGAGGTGGTTCAAGCACCTACATTAAATACCTTCAAGAGCAAATTGGATGCTTATCTTGCTGGGATCCTATGACCCCAGCTGACTTCCTGCCCTTTGGCCATGGGACTGGACTCAATGATGTTCTGATCCCTTCCAGCCCTAATGTCTATGAAAGTTACTGGTGATAACTGAGTTTGCTCTTCCCTTTTTCTTCTAGTGACTTCAACTTGAAATGTTGCTTAGAAAAAAGAAAATGATTTTCTTGAGACTTTCTCACAGTGAGACAGAACTAGTTTAAAATATCTTCTTGGATGATGAAATACCTTCCTTGATATACTTTTATTTGCATCTGTGCTAGGAGCTTCAGAAGACTTATGTTAGCATTATTCTATCTCTGCTGCTTATTCTCTCCCTTTCTCTGCATCTTTTGGAGAGCGTGAAAATACTAAAGGAAAAAAGTCTTTAAAATCATTCTGGTAGTGTTGGAGTGACATTATAATCATAATGGTCCAGGAAAAACATAAGAGGCAAGGATTTTTATGAGTGCTGTTTTTATCCCCACCCCAAGTTACTTAGACTAGGTTTCTGGTACAGCTCCTGGTACCGGTGAATGTGTGCACATTCCACTCCTCAGTGTCGGTTTATGCCTTCTGTAAATTACAAAGGGCGGTGATGAGATTATGTACTGTTTTTCTCCACATACCCATCTCTAGAGGCTTATATCATGAGCTTCAGAGGCACTGAATATCAACTGTTCCAGTATGTCAGTTGGAGCTGAAGGTATTGGGGCTTCTGAAAATTAAGGGATGAGTGTATTTATACTGTGGAAATATAAGTGACAAAGGAGATGAAAGTAATGAGGGCAAGCTGTAGGGAATTGTGGAATCAGTCAACAAATGTTGGTTAGGATTTGACTTTCTATACCCAGTAAGTTAAGCAGTTGATTGCCATAAATAACCTTCACTGTTGTTTTTTTCCTCCTCAGAAAGCCATCTAATACCATTCATGGTGTTTGTTTTTTTTACACATTGAATTACTCGTAGGTACACATTTTTAGTTTTCTCATAATGTTTCTCTAAGTGTCTGTTTTATTAAGTTCTAAGCATACTTAGGCTATGCACAGGTGTTATGCTTCTACCAGTTTCCCAGTAGAAACGACAAGTGTACAGGTATTCACACAATTTCTCCCAAAACAAAAATGGTGGTTTTTGGAGAAAAATATCAATCTTTAATCCAGCAGAGCTCACTCCTGGGAGAATTTCTCCTGTGAGAATAAATTCCTGTACATTTCCCCACCACTTGACTGCTCCCAGGGACCAGGGTGAGTTGAGCAGCCAGAAAATGCTTCCTATGCCTTCCTGATACTAGGGTCAACTTTGGTCCCAGCAGTCATCCAGCGGCACAAAAAGGCTCCCATGCCTTCCCTAGACCAGGGTCACCATGGTTTCAAGAGGGCACAGGGAGAAGCTGCTTATCTCTTCCTGCAGACCAGGAGGGGAGGAGAGAAGCAGCTGTCTGTTGTTCCCCATCCACTGCTCATGCCAGAGTTAGCAGTGTGAGCAGCAGTTGGGCGCTTTGTACAGCTGCTCAGATGACTTCCAGGAACTGGAAGCTGAGTGCTTCTCACCCACTTCTCACAATAGAGCAGCCACTGATTCACACACTTTCTCACCCTGGTCTGAGGAAAGTGCAAGGAGCAGGAGAGAGGGGACAGTTGCACTTGAATTTGCTTGAATACTTGAGTTGCACTTGAATACTGCTCCCTCTCCCAGAAACATTTCAAGCGGTGAAAAAATTCATGGCCTTAGAAAGCGCAATTTTAGCAGAGAAGGAACCAGGATTTGGAGGAGCCTCCAGTGTTGAAAACTTCAGATACAGCATTGACACACATTTTAAGTGTGTGTATGTATTATGTATTGGTGTAATTTAAATTTTAGAGCAGTCTGGTATATGGCCTAAAATACATAGGCATTGCTTTCTTTTTCTGTACGATGCAGATGCTGCTGTTCCACATTAGGGGATTTCATGTTTATGTAAAGGCCATGGCAGACATCCAGTTCTGAACTGTTAATGGAATCACAACAGGCTGGTAAAAGCTGTGTGATTTATGTACAACATATTATTAAGTCATTTAAACAAAGGTCATGTCAGAAACAACAAATAATTATTTCGCCATTTGAGAAAAAAATACTTTTTGAAGTAGTCATTGTGGGCAAGAATAGGTTCTGCCGAAAGACCATTCAGATGAGTTTGCAAAGAGATTAAGCCTTTAAAAAAAGAACAGAAAAGAAAAGAAAAAACCTTTGAAGTTGCTTATTGCTGTTAGGTACACATTTTCATTTCTGAGTCAAATTATGGATCTTCATAATTACTTGCAGAAAACATCCCACTGCATCACTGCAGGGTTAACTGCTGAATAGAAAACAAATCCATGCATAGTCAGCACAAATTAGCTTTAGAAGGTAATTTTGTATTACGCCAATGTTCTCTTTTCAAATAAAAATTGATATTCTTTCTCTTTAACAGGTAAAATTACAGTTTATCATGTTACACTTAGACCTGCTGAAAAATATAAAGTCAGCTTTGAAATAATAGATACTACAATGGCAACAGAACACTGTAGCAACAGTTTTACGTGAAAAGGGAAATTCTAAAGACTCACATATATCCCAAGAGCATAGGCATGAGTTTTGGTTGTAGTCCAGTAACACACTTCAACATATGCTTAGATGAAACATGTGTAGTCCAGTGGTCTTAAATCAGGTTTTTTACATTCATTTATACTGTTAATCATATGCTTAAGGGCTTCCCTGGATCAGGGCCTTTTCTTTTTAGGCTCTAAGTCCATGTAATCCATGTGGGGACCTGTGCACATAGCCTCAACCCCGTGCCCACTCCGGACTCTCCCCAGTGGAGTGGACCAGCTCCAGACCAGGCAGAACCAGCACATAGCCCTGACCCCTGCCCATCCAATGCCTGCTCCAGACTCGCTCACTGATGCTGAGCAGTGGCAGTGGCAGCCAGGCAGAAGCTGCTGCTCTGCATACTGCTTCCAGGCTACCCAGCAGGGCAGTGGTGGCAGTGCAGAGGAGCCACAGGGCAGCCCAGGTGCAGGCTCTGGGAGGCTGCAGCAAGAAGGAAAAGTGGATGCTGAAAGGCAATCCAGCTGCAGGGTCACCCCCTGCTGCATGCCCAGGAGGCGGTAGGATACACTATGAGCCAGATAGCATCTGGGCCAGGTGGGACTAAGGGACCCACCGTGGGCTAGACAAAGTCCCTCCACAGAGTGGATCTGGCCCATGGGCCATATTTTGCCCACCCCTGGTTTAAAGTAATGTCATATATTCATTATAGACAGATAATAATTTTCCTGGTGCATTCTTCTTCAACATTTAATACTATACATGCTTAAATGGCATGCAGAAAGCAGAGAGATTTGCACTTTACTAACCAAAGTATGTAGGTGTGTAGGTATAGATCTAATCATGAGCTTTCATGGTCTGAAGCTCACTTCATCAGAACATGCAGAAATGCAGGTGATAAAAGCTTATAGAAAATATAAAATGCACCATTTAATGTTTACAAAATGGGACAACTAACCATTTCTAAGAGGTTACTTATTGAGTGGCACAGATGATATTAACATGTTAATGCTCATGATCCATTAAACCATAAACCTTGGAATAATCCCCACACAGTTGAATGAACAAGCATCTGCCTATATCTGTGACTAAAGCAGCAAAACAAAAAATGTTTTGTAAAAATGTAAGTTAACATTATTTCACTTAACAGTATTCTCAGGCATGAAAAAGACATAAGGTTATGCTTTTTATCTCTAGTACTTGTACATTTCTAATTAGATCATGTGTTAATAAACTATTGCTATTTGCAGGCAATATACCCATCCAACACCATTTATGAAGTATAATTGCTAAGGTATTTTGCATACACAAAGTATTTTTTTTTGTAATGATAATAACTTGTAACATTATTTTATTTTACAGAGACTTAGAATAACTGGACATGAAACAGACCTAATAGTCACCTTTTCTACTGTCATATGGTGCATCTTCAAAGGGACTTTCTTTGCTCTTTTAAATGACAAAAACGTGGAGCTGCTTTTTCTTTCACAGCCCAATAGGTCATACTATAAAAACTCTTTGCTCGGCATAAGCAGTGTAGGGATGCCAGGTGCTCAGAGAAGAGCGGAAGCAGCAACTTCCATTTCTTCTGTGATCACAAAAGCCTCTATTGCACCCCCGCCCGTTACTCTAATGTTCAGCGCAATCCTATTGCCTCCCATCATCTCTGAACTTCATCGTCACACATATGCATTTTCATAGAAGGGTGTTTGTGCCCCCAAACTTACAAAGAACAATTTTTCCAACTATTTAGTTCCTCTAATTCACAGATCCATAGGGCTTTTTTAAAATCCAGAAGTGTCCATTGCCTTCACTGTATCTGACCACATTCATAACACAGAAACACAGTAAACCCTTCAGGAGACTTATCTTACTTCCTTTCCTAACCCTTACCTGCTCAGGTATGTTACTTCCACCATTCAAGAGGTGGATCTACCCAACAAGCCAAAGCTGAAACTGTAACTTATGCAGAAATACCCAGGCTAGTTTTAAATTATCTAACTTGAGCAGCCATTGACAGCATAAGTTTTAGCAAGGGCTCCAATATCCACCAGACCCTTAAAACCTTGGCCATCTAGACTCGGATGATTTCCATGTTGCTGTGGCTATACTCTCACCAGAACCTATAGAAATTTTAATCTACCTAATTTAAAATTAGCTCAGATATGTTTCATTATCTGTACTGTGAACATACCTGAAGACTATAATTGGTCTGTATGGTTAGGAATAAGGAAAGACTTCTAGTGTAATGCTCAAATATTCACTGGTTATTTCCCCACTTTGTGTTACAATAGAAGTAAGGGATTTTTTGTGAAAGACATTTATCCCAATACTAACCAACACAACATAGGACTAAGTGCAATCCCCATCCCAAACTAATATGTCTGCATGCATCTGTAAATGCAATGACCAAATAAAATAGTTTCTATTTATAGATGAGACAACTTTAGTGTTAAAATGGATATATCTTACCATTATAGGGCAATATCTGCCTGGAAATTAAAAGGATGATATTAGTATTGAGCTGAACTTGATACTAGAGAAGAAAGGCATTTGCTGGGTACAGAAGGCTTCAGATAAAAGATGATGTCATTGGGTCAATTTTTTTTTGCTTCTCCTGTTACAAAGTTCTTTTACACAAGATTTATTACTTTTAAGTTGTGGCAGCTGTTCTATAGTTTGTTCAAAATGTAATTTTATAAGACAGAGGTTTTATACCTGGTGTTACAAATTTTTACTCAGTAATTTCTCTTTCGTACTAGATATAGTACATTTTAAAGTAGCTTTTATCACAGCTCTTCAGTATTTAATATATGGTCTCTGTGCACACTTCTAGTTTCTGTGATTTTTCGGGAGTGATAATGTATTTCATCAATGTCTTCCCTCATTCATACTATCTATCCCTATCTGAAATATTGGAAAAATGTGTACAGCTTTTAGAGAATGGGGAAAAGTTTATGGTGATATGGAAAATTATTTTACTGACAACTTGTTCAGTCAAGTGTGAAAATTATAGCTTCTACATCCACAGTGTGTTTATGTGGGGCTCTTTTTATTATTATTTTTTGCACATATGGTATGGGCTATTTTTGTCTGGAAGGTCCGCATGTGCTGATCTCCAGAAAAACACAACTTTCACTCAGTCAAGCTGTCCCTGGCTCAGTAGCTGAAGAAAAACGAGGATAGAAGATAAAAATGGCATTTCACATTCTAGTAAGCAGACATATGAATTTCCTCCTTTTAAAGAACTGCTATTTTTTTAGTCGAGCTTGGTTATTATATTTTGATATGCAGATCTATAAACAGCATAAAAATACTTAACATGGATACAAATACATACTTATGATCTAGTCTTCCCTCCAATATACATATGCAATATCTGTTAACAGTTATACATGCATATCAAGAGGCCCCATTTGTCATGTTAATAAAATGAGATTGGTTGGACTGCAGTGCATGCATGACAGGACCTAATATCTGAACTCGTATAATAGCACAGTACATTTCATAATATATGTAAGTTGACCAGAAAAAGAAGGTGTTTATAGTTCAAATAGAAACCCTTTTTAAGGGGATTTTAAAAATCCCTAAAACCTGCCATTTAAGTGGGCTGCAGTAGAGACTGGATTTTAAAATCAGCATAGTTTAAGGAAAATTCTAGCCACCAGCCATCATTTAAAGGATCTTTTAGCTTATTACTGTAGGATCATGCAGAATTCCAATCTGTTTTGTTTAATATAGGCAAAGAAAGGAAAATCTTTTGTTGATCACTACCAGACGCTGTATGTTTACAGACACATGGCTGACACTTCTCACTTCCCTAGGGAGTGATAAAATATTGAAGAAATGTGGGAGTTCAGCAAATATCAGGTGAAAGGAGTAGGAGGCTAAGATTTCTAAATTGCCCATTTTACTGTTGATTGTCTTAGCTCATTACAAATAATGGAGTAACAAAAGAATAGAAAACATGGTAAAAATTCCTGTATGCAATATGAAGGCTGATTTCTCTGTACAGTGATGTCTTCAAATGGCTTCATATACTCAGTATTTCTTCTTCACCACTGTCACTAGATATTTCAGATGACCAATTTTCAGGTTGTTTTAATAGTAAACTAAATATCAACCATTTTGTATTCCTGTTGAGTGACCAGTCGCATAAATCACACAGTAGTGAGACTTGATGAGATGACTGAAACCTTTCAATATTTAAATGATGAGTAGAGGATAACAAACACTAAGCGTTGCATACATGATGTGCTTTTTAAAATATGAATACCTATGTTTGCTTGATTTTTCCCATCATTTGAGCAGGCACCAACTGTTTCACAAAAATGTTGCAAAATAGCAAACAAAGGAACAAAAACATGATCCCAGCAAATAGACATGAGAGCATGTGATTGCAAGCAACTAGCTCTAGTGATTAGGTAACTATTGCTATTACCACTGAGTTAAATCCTGGCCTCTGCTACAGTTCTTTGCATCACTGTGGCCATGTCCAGACTCACCATTCTCTTGGTAGAAACCACAAATATACAAGTGTTCATGCTCTTTCTTCCAGACGAAAACTGGCAGTTCTGGGAAGAAAATAACTGAACTACAGCCAGTTAGAAGTCATTTCCAGGAGAATTTCTTCCAGGAGAATGAACACTCACACAGTTTCCTGTGGCGTAAGTCCTCCCAGAGACCAGTAAGAGTGGAATTGTGGGAAAGTCCCTTGTACCTTCCAGAAACTGGGGTCACCCCAGTCTGGAGAACTGGGTGGGGGGAGCTGCTCCTGCCTTTCCTGCAGGTGGGAAGAGAAGAAAAGAGCAGCTGCACCTTTCTAGCTCCTCATACACCAGGTTCCCCAGAATGCGAAGTGTGTAAGAGGCTTTGCCCACTTGGCGCCTGGGCTCTGGAAGCTGAGGAAGGGAGCAGCAGCACAAGCCCCTGCTTTCTATACACACTGGAACCCCCAGTGTGAGAAGTGGGCAGGGGGTTTTACCATCCTGCTCCAGTCCCTCTGGAAATGAGAGGAGTCCTTGCCTTCTCTAGACCAGGATTACCCCAGTCTCAGGAAGATGCAAGGATCAGCAGAAAGGGGGCAATTGCAGGCTGATTTCTTATACTACTCCCTCTTCCAGAATCATTTCTACTAGTAGAAATTTTATGCTGCTAAAAATGACTGCTTGTATGCAGCCTGTGATACTTAAAATGGAATAGAAAGTTGCTCTGTCATAAATCTGTATTGTGGAATCCCAAATGGGATAGAGTAAGGGTGCTTAACCTCCAGCCCATGGGCCAAAACCGGCCTACAGACCCTTAGAATCCACACTGCGGGGCTTCCCAGGGCTTGGGGTATTTGGTGGTGGGGAAGCATTGGCAGTTACTCTGGTTTCAGTCATCACTCCTCACTGCCAAAATCCTAAGCCCTACAGATCAGGTCAGATTTGGGCCAGAACTCTTCCTCCCGCATAACCAGGTTGGCGCCAAGTCCCACACCCTTGCTTCCACACTGATGGGTTGGAGCCAGGCTGCACACCCTCCTCCCTACAGGGCCAAACCATGCTCCCTTTCATCTCCCTGTGGGGCCAAACCATGCCCCTTTTCCTCTGCCCAGCCAGTTGAGGGCAGGGCCACATCCCCTTCCTCCCATGAGGCTAGACATCCCCCTGCACAGCTGGTTCAGGGCCAGGGCACACTCCGCCTCCCCTCCCTCCCCTCCATAGGGCTTGATGAGGGCCAGGTCATGGCCTCTCCCTTCCATGGACCAAGGTTGGGGCTGGACCAAGCACCTTTCCACCACGCAGCTGGATCAGAGCTGGGCTACTCCCCTCCCCCCTCTACACTGTCAGATGGGGCCCTACTGCATCCAGCCTGTGGAGGGACTGGGCACTGCCCATCCAGCCTACCAGCCAAAAAGGTTGAACACCACTGCAATAGTGTGCCACAAGCCCTATCCATTACTTGTCTAATGTTTGTTAAAGGAGACCGGTATGGAGATATACATCTATGTCAATAATTGTTAGGGGTGCACTGATAAAGATTTTTGGGGCTGATATCGATAGATGATTTTTAAGGAGGCATATCAATACTGATCTGATTTTCAATACCATCTCAGCATCTTGGAGAGCTGTTTGCAGCTGGTAAGTCTGGTATGGTGGGAGGGGAAAGGGGAAGGAAGGTGTGTGGTGGCGCAGATCAAGGCCCCTGTGGTGAGGGAGGAGTGGGGCTGGAGTAGGGGCAAGTGCTGCCCAGACAGGGTGGAGCAGGCACAGGATGGAGCTGCAGCTCATCCGGGGGGTTCAGGGGTGGGCCTGGGGAGTGGCTCCCATTTCTGCGCACCACTGGTCTGAAAGTCACTGGTCTGGCGCTTGCCTGCTGGTCTGGTGGCTCCCACTGCTGCTGCTGTCACTTGTCTGGGACAGCACAGGGTGGCGGGGGAAGTGTGCCCCCAGATCTGTGCAGGGTGGGGTGGGCTGGGAAGATCTCCGTGTAGCTTGAAAACATATATCCCCCTATTGTAATAACATTCTCATTCAATTTTTTCAAAGGCATGTATACCTAACAATCACATCTTCAGATTAAACCTGAGCTTTCAGGATCAAATACTTAAGGAGGCCTTGGCTTCTTTATTAGTGTTTGTCATTTTGCACATAAAGGGCCAGATTCTCATTTGGTCTGAATCAGATTAACTTTTGTCAGCTACACCAATTCTTTTTTGCCCACAGACTTTTGAGCATTCAGAAGAAAAAAATAAATGCTTATATCCACGTATGCAAATGAACATGTATATGTATTGTGTAATTTGGCCTTTGTCTAACGTACATGCACAAATTAGAAGGCTGTAAGGTCATACAAATCTGCACTTCTAGGGTTGCCTGCATCCCAGTTCCAGTCTTCCACATTCAATAAGCTGTGGGAAAATTAGTTGTTGTTCCTGGCCATCAAGGACCTGGCCAGCAGCAAACCAGGGAGAGGCCTTTCATTATTCTGTTACTCAGCAGGGTACCTGGGGCAGCTTCCATGCATGGCAACTTCTGGTTGCTGCTGCCACTGTGATCACAATTGCAATTGCATAGCTCTGACAAAAGTTGTTTTTTTAGCCCCCAAACTAGCAGCACATAGGGTGATTGACACTACCCATTGTGAACAGATATCAGTGAATCTCTAGGGAAGAGGAAGAGAAGGAGATAGAGAGAAAGAGAGGTTTGAGGTGGTAGCATCAGAAGGAAAGAATGAGGAAGTTGAGTTTGGAGAGGGAAAGAATAGGAAGGGTTAATAAGCAATGGGGAAAATGTACAGTATGTCTTCACTGCAGTATAGAGATACCAGAGCTACTTTGGGTAGCAGTTTAGCTGGTGGCAGCATAGAGCTCCAGGAAGGCTAACTTACCTTGTTGCTCAGGAAGTTGGGTAGAGCTGGGAATTCAACTTAGATCTCCTGAACTCCACTCCAGTGATACAATTACTATAAACTCACTTCGCCATTGGCCCTAAACCTTCTTGTTCCTCTGGATGCGGTTGTCAAACTTTTGTCCTTTCTGGACCCCTAAAAAATGTTGACTGGAAGTGCAGACCCGTTTGGAAATTTCAAATGAAAGTGTGGACACCTTTAAATTGTAAGTATGGGTATTCACATACTTTTGATTGATCACAGTCAGCTTTTGCAGACCCCTTAGATATAGTCTGCAGACCCACTGGAGTCCACATGCCACAGATTGAAAACCACTGCTCTAGCACTATGTTTCTCCACCCATGGGTCACTACCCAAAAGTGGGCTGCAAGAATATATCAAAAGGGGCCCACAAACAAACTTTAATAATGGATTTTCCTTTAAAGGAGAAAAACACAGGAAACTGGTTTTTACCTCGCAGGCTGGCAGAGTTCCAGCCTGCTAGGGGCTGCTTGGGGCCCCTCCATGTCCCACATACCATCCTCCCGCCATGCCCCCACATGGGGCTGCGGCCAGGGGGTGGAGGGCAGCAGATCAGGAGTGAGGGACACTGGGTCGGGATTGGCCACTAATGTTTACAAATGGGTCCTGGTAGAAAAAAGTTTGAGAAACACTGCTGTAGCACACTTGGTTGCCCCTTGTTCTCTCTACCACCCCCTGGCTTTTGAAGGTTTCATGCAGTAGTCCCCTGCTACTGGTCAGGACACCCTGAAAGGAAATCTGTGTCTTTTTCTTATTGTGAAAAAATGTCACATATGGTCTTTGGGGTACGGTTTCCCTGAACTCCCTGCACCTATCTCCTTGAAACTTGGCAGGCTTCATGCCCTCGGAAGGGACTACCACACGTGTAAGTTTCATCCAAATCAAGCCAGAAATGACAAAGTTATAGGCCATTTTGTCCTTCCCCATTATAGTCCATGGGCGAAACATCGAGACAGCATCAAAACGGCAAAACGTTTTGATTTGCCTCATTTTGTTTCAAGGCTGTTTCAACTATATCTGTTCCATTTCAATTTTCCTGTTTAGACCTCGAAACAGGTCAAAACAACATCGAAACAAAACTGGTGGAAAAATTTTGCACAGCCCTAATAATTATGGCTCGGTGTGGACCTTCAGAAAGCCTGAAGTGGATTCAAACTAACTTATGCAGGTTTCTCTAAAGAGATTACATTAGTTCAGGAGTAAACAGAGCACAAGTTTGCTCTTTGGAGGGGAGCACAAAAGCTGCCTGCACTGGCCGAGGCCAGCAGCTTGGAGGCACTCCTCTTTGCCTCCCAGTGTGCTGGAGATTGCCAAGGAGAGCTGACTGGGGGCGGGCAATCCTGATTGCCTGCCTGGCCCATGGCTGCCTCCATTGTCCTTTCATCTGTCAGGCAGCCATCAGCTGCATGCAGCCAGAAAAGGGAGGCATGGTCACCGCACTCAGGGCATCATGGGGATCCTTGGGCTTTGTCCAGGGAGCAGGGAAAGGGTGGGTACCGTCTTAATAGCCTCATTTGCACTTACTCCTGACTTGTCCTCAATCCCCTTGCAGTGGGGCTTGCTTATTTGTTTGCAGATGGAGCCAGAGAGCTGAGAGCAACTGTGGCTGTCCTGTGGAGCGGGGGATTCCCCTCAGGTCTCCATCCCCTTTCTTCCCTTTCCATTGCCACCCATGTCCTTGTGACTTGACTGCATCTGGCAGCCTCAATCCATGTGGCCCAGCATGCTCAGCAGTCTGCCTTTCAACTCACCTTTCCTCCAAAGCTTTTTGGGCCCAATCCAAAGGTCCTGTTGGTCAATGGGAGCCTTGGCTGGACCATGGGTCAGGCCCTTGGGGGTTTGACCCTTGTTTCCCTACACTGAACTTCCCCACCACTCAAGGGTTTCCTCTGCATCCCCCTCTCTCCTTTCCTATGCTTCCCTGGCCTCCAAAGTGGAGTTCATGGAATGGCCTGCTCTTGGACAGCCCGCCCCATGAAAACACATGCAGAGAAGACAAGCCAACCAGGGTGGGGGTGCCCCTGTGCATGCAGTGGGAGCTGCATTTCCCCTGCCCCCACTCATCAGGAGTAGATGGCCAGCAGCCAGTGATCCCAAGACCCAGGAGGAAGAGCGCCAGCACCCCACTCCTCACTGTGCCCAGGGGACTTTGTAGGAGCAGGGGGGAGGGGGTGGGAGCACAAGCCCTGAGCTGCTAGAAGCAAAGACTTAAAAACTGTTAAGGATAGGAGTGCAGGGGTCTGTGTGCATGTGTTTATGTGTGTGTATGGGGTGAGGGGGAGGCTATGTGTGTGTGTCCCCACATCCCAGCCCAAGTGTGGTGGGGAGCCTGGCTCTGTGTTTTGTAGGCAGCCACCATGTCAGATGGAGAGCCCTGAATAACAAAGACAAGTCTGAGAGCAGCAGCAGCAGCAGAGCTGGCTGAGTGATGTCAGGGAACGGTGCCTGTGCCATGGCTCCGCTGAGCCCCACACACACTGGGCACAGGTGCCTGCAGCTGCTGCTTACTCTCTTTGCTTGCCCTGTCCCGACCTGCTGCAAGTCAAAGTGAGGGGCCTGATCCTTCCTTCTGCAAAGCACCATCCCCGCCATGCCTAGGGACATTGTATAAAGAGAAAAATACAGAGCTACAAACGATCCCTTCTTCTCCCTCCCCTCCCTCCACCATCTGCAGCCGAGTCTGAGCCAAGTTCTAGCACACCTCTATGTGAGGAGGGAGTGGGGAGGTGCAAAGGCCTCTGGCTGCAACCTAACCAGTCTCATGCTACACCTGTCCAGGTCTATCTTAGACCAGGATCTACCATTTTTAAACCAGTCTATGTGCACTGAACTTCTGTTCTGTTCATAGATTCATAGATCGTAAGGGGCTGGAAGGGACCTTGCAAGATTATCGGTCCCAACCTCCCTGCACTAGGCAGGAGCTTTAAACTAAGTTCCCGTGACTTATACCAGTTTACACGTAATGCCTCTACCTGGCCTTCAAGTATAGGCCATACAGAATAAATGCATAGTAAACAAAAGCTATGCCTTTTTTTGTTTTGGGTTTTTTTATATATTAGAGCCAATGTGTGATTTTGTAAAACTCTTTAGTAATACAGGGTATTTCTGTATTGCTAAAAAAAAAGAATAAAAATAAAACCCCCAAAAAATGCTTGCTACTTGCCTCCTGCATTTGCTGTGTTGCCATAATTTGCTGATGACTGACAGAAATCAATGTTGCTTTGCTGCAGTAGCACAGCATGTGTGCTGCCCTTAGATGTGCCTGGAATATTTAGCAGGAGCTAAGGTTTGTTGCACTTTGTGCACTGACTAGTTGACTATGTCCCTTCACCCTACTCTGCTCACTTGTTTCTAAAATATAAATCATGGTAATTTGAGCGTTGTGTAAAACTCATATAGCCAATGACTGGATCTGATAAATGGTGAATGTGGTTAACAACTATTTATAGCAACGCAAAAGTTAAAAAAAAAAACAGTAAGAGGCATGTTATTCACTTATTTGGGAACACTGAGGAATATGAAATATGAGAGAGAATTGAATAAGGGTTAATTCTATTGTATATAGAGACATTTCCTGGATCTCCTTCTGTCAGAATGCACATGAATCTCCTTAATGTCAAGGAGACGCGCACACGCACTGAAATCCCTTTTCCTTTAATCTAGGTCTTCTTGTTAGTTACCCTTCCACTAATGAGTGATCGACAGCCCATTCACCTGCACTCCTGACGCTGCAGGAGTCTTGTGTTCCTTTGCAGATTTTCTTACACATTCTAATTGCTTGCTCTGACATGCTGCCTATGGGGAAATATGTATGTCATGTAACAGCCTCCAACTGGCAAGAATTTTCTCATTTGCAATTAAAACCTTTGTCTGGGAATGGCTTTGGCTTCTCTAGTATAGATAGCGGAAGCTTCAAACACAAAATTCTTCTGAAGCTTACAGTCATGTTATTAGCAATGTTATGGAGTCTGTACAGCTGCCAGTGCCCCATGAACATTACAAGAGGACATTTCTAGAGCAATATAACTTACATATTGATGTTACTGTTATTCTAGAAATAATTTACTTACAAAGAACCATAGGGCTCAAAACCAGCTTGATGAAAAACAATATTAGAAATTTTGTTTTACACCATGAGATGTAAGTAAAAAAAATTAAACTATGCCTGGAATTATGTGTGCATAATCGGCAGAACCTATGCTCACAGGCTGCTTATTAATTAGCACTTCAGTATAAAAAATTATTCCAAGTAGAGACCAGCCTGCTAAAAATAAAGTGGGAATATCCACTCTGATAAGCAAAACATTCTCCTTTCGATGATTGGATACCATGCTCATATATATTCAATGACATTGTTCACAAATTGTCTGTGTTATCTAAAGCAACCAGATACAAATAGAAAGAAGGTGATCACATTAGTCGGAAACACTTCAGTGTTTTTGTGTTGAATAATAAAACAAGTGTGTGAGATGCCATTTTTTGGAGACACACCTGGAAATTGACTCAGATCTCTCAGTGAGTTGGAAATCATTTTATTTTTTTTCCTCTTAAAAAAGCACCTCCGTGATGATATTGCTACTCTGAAGAAAAATCTGTAAAATAAGCTTTTCAAAAAGTTTTACTCATTTTTTGCTGCTGTAAAATTATATAGATATGTTAATGTTTAAGAATGAACTATAAAATGAAATCACTGTATTTAATTCCTGAGTCTGAACATTGCTGTAAGATGTAAGTACTGGTGTCTTCTTGTTTCTTCATGGCATTTAAATTTAGTTTTCTTTTGCAAAAATCCAAACATTAGTAGTTTATAGCATTACTTTAAGGAAGTTTTGTATTGTTCTGATTTCATGTTTCTCCTTGAAAATGTTGCCTGTGTTATAAAATGCTTTGTATTCACACAAAGGGGGATTGAGCTCTCCAGTTTGTTTTTATCCTTTTCATTTACAGGTCCCTTTAGGTTTCCCTGTGTTTATACATTCCATGGGAAGAGTCTAGATATTTCTTTGTTAGGAGGAAAACTTCAATAGATTTCAGAATTGCTGAGAATTTTTAAAAGCATCCTTGATAAAATAGCACACACAATATTTCAATGTGTTCTGTTTTCAAAGGGGGGTGTAACTTGTTGATACTTTTGAATAGAGGAAAAATAGTGTACACACACACACACACACACACTCTTACCTTGACTTTTTTGACAAAGATACATTACAAGCAATGTTTGTTTTTCCACAAGCAAGTAGACATATCCACTTCTTATAATATTTCATATACCTCAGGTGGAGCATACTTCCCACCATTGTTTGTATTGCAGGTCCTTGTAGTACTCCTGAAAATGGAAACAGTGTGTTGCATGGTGTGTGCTATTTTATCTCTATGTTAAATAGGAACACTCTGTCATTGGAAATAATCTATAGAGGAACTAAACACAACCGGAAGAAGGGCAGTTGGTGGAGGGAGTATATTCAACTTCCCAACTCAGGTGGCACACTTATAGATTAAGGTGCTTGAACAGATAGGGTGAAATTTAATACTCCATTGAAGTTATTGGCCACTATCTTATTGATATGCTTAGGGCCAAGACTTCATACTTAGGTGCAGGCGTAATGCAAGTTGATTTGGAGTTCAGGGTTTCACATAGCTCTTTTAAAAAGTAGGCATATAATAGACATTCCCAACACAGTATGACAGGTCTGGAATTATGTTAAGTTAAAATTATGTGTGCCTAAATTTTTGTACACGTATAATAAATGAGAAGAGCTTGAATTCATTGCACATCAATGTTTCCATTGTGCATTCAAGGAGCTTGAACTCTAGTTTTACTTTATGTACAATGTATCATGGATCATGTATGTTATATGTTACATCAGGTAAAATACTGAGACATGGGAGTATATGGAAGGAATGGAGGTTTTAAATGTGAATTTCCTTGCTTGTATAGTTCAGCTAACATTTAAAGTTTTGAAATAATTACTTTTTCTGGATGTCAGGGGCACAGTACCAATTCTAGGTATATCTGCACAAGTCACCTCAGTGATCATTACAGATCATCTAGATATACCCAAGCTAGGTTTAAAGCAGCTGGCTCAAGTACTGCTGGCAGTGTAGCTGTAGCAGCATGGAGCTCAACATCAGCTAGCTGCCCAAGTACTTACGTATTATGGCTTTTGCAGCCGACACAAACTACACTATCCCCTATGTGGATACTGATTTTAAGGATCCTAATACTGCATTCAGTGGTATCCATTTGAGGAAAAATCACTGCGTACCAAGTGTAAATTAAGATATGCTTCTTTTTTCTTGGTGCTTATGCCCCTATGCTTGACCTTGATATTGCTGTAATTGAAGTAATTTAGTGACTGCCACATGACCAATTTAGTGTTATTTTATCTGGGTTTTCTACCAGTCCTCTTAAAAAATATAACAGAAGGCTGAATTCTTGCTTGTAATTCCTGATTTTGAAAAGCTCAGAGGTAAAAAGCTGTTAGTTTCACTTAAATACATAATGTTTCAGAAGTACTTAGAGTACTGCAAATATGTTATTATTTCTCCTTTAAGTACTTGTCCACAGATGCACATTTTCACCAGTAGATGTGCCTCGGATGCTTTAAATGCCTGTACAGATTCCTTCCCCAAGGGAGAGACTCATTTCCACAAAGGGATCTGAGTTTGTCTCACATCCCTAATAAGTCTGTGGTAGAGTGCTCCTTCCTCCCTCTTTCCATGAAAACAGCTTTTTTGATAGTGTTTATGTCAACAGGGATAGAAGATGAGATCCAGGCACTTATGACAGATCTGGAATAAAAAAAAAATCTGAAAACTTAAAAAAATTAATGGAATGAAAAAACAATGCTCTGATCAAATCTACTGAGAGAACCTTAAAGTATAATGGTTATTTCACCTGGGAGGCTCCTGAAAGTGGTTTAAAATAAAAGAAATGCAATGCTAATGAACAAATGAAGCAAGTTTGTTCATATGGTCACTTTCAAGCACTTATTGCTACTTTATTTTCAAGAAAATATTGTTCTTTTTCAATATTAAGGGGTGTCAAATCTGTAATAATGACTGTGTACCTTTGGGTACCGTCCAAAATGCTGTGCCATTGTCATGCTGCCAGTTTCTATGGTAACCACAGACCTGTAACATGCATGCGTGTGTGATTGTATTTTGTTCTCCTTATAGATGGAGGAGATAAAATTTAAAGACAGAGCAGTCTACGTGCTGGAAAGAGAGTTAGGGGTTCAAGCCGGGCATGCTCAGAGACTTCAGCTCCAAAAGGAGGCTTTAGATGAACAACTTTCCCAGATCAAAGAGTCTGATCGGCATCTGAGCAGCCCCAAACGGGAACTTCCTTATGCAAGTGGTGCAGGAGACGCTTCAGATCATTCAGGAAGCCCCGTAAGCACTTTCACGTGGTTTCACCTAAAAAAAAAAGCAAGCAAAGAAACAAACAAAAAAAGATGACACAATCTTGATGAGTGCATATTCAAGCAACAGCTTTCCCATAGATGTACAGAGAAAACCAAGAAATTTCTTCTAACACTGCTAATTCGGTGCAAACATCTTTCAGACCTAAAATCAGATCAGACCATGGGAGAGCTTTTGCTTTTTTGTTTTGTTCTAACTTTATTTCTTGTTTTTTGTTTTCTTTGTTTCAGTTTTATGTCAGTAAGGTGGAATTTTCCATGTTTTAAATGTATTCACACTTCAACCACCTGCCTTAATTTGACAGTCTGACAATCTCTGCTGACAAATGATGCAAATGCATTTCTAACTCAGTAATGTATGTGTCCTAGTTTTCTAGGCGGCTAACATGTATTGTAAACAAATGTACAAATATAATTTGCAGAGGGAAATCAGTAAGATAATGCAATCAATAGCATACAAGCTTATACGGTCCTCCTAGAACATCTCTGTTACTAATGGTTACATGCTTTTTGCTTTTGCTTTCAACCAGTGGTCTAGGAAGTGAACTGAATGCCTACTAACCTATTATCTGCTGCTTTTTCATACTATGCAATATACTAATGGCTTTAAATTTTAGTCACCCTTTTATATTGCCTTATGTGTAACTATTCCACTCTGCTGCTTCTGCATTAATTTGCTAATATTTAAAAAACCAGTTAATTAGCTTCATACGTCTGTGATATATATTTCATTGTTGATTCTCATCAAGATTTCTTTTGCAGCAATTCTTAATTTTCTTGGTAAAAGATTAGATGATTGAGAACATATACAAAAATCTCTTTTATTCTTTCTTCAGAGCCTCTCCTGCACCTGTTGAATGAGGAATCTTAGACCTTCTGAAAGTTACATTTAGGATTATGAATATTAATTTGCTCATTTTGATCAAAGTTCTGTTCTTGTTTCATCAAATATTAGGTTAAATGCCTGATAGAGAAAAAAATCATAATTTGTCAACAGATGTAACTGCTCTTTGATTCTGAAGAATAAAAATATGCCTTCCTATATATTTGGTTTTGCTTACAATTTGATTGAAGCATTTTCATTTTTGATAGATTAAAGCACAGCCCTATATGTTTGATGCGTGACCCTCTAGAATCTAAACTAGGGCAACAACTTCATAGAAGTTGCAATGGTATAATTGCATGGCATTTGTGCATTTATATTTCAGTATGTATAAATATCATTTCCCTCTAACAAAGTACTAAGAGTGGGTCACACATCTGAAACTCTCAGTTCAACAGTGGCATATATTAGAAATATTGCCTTGGATTTCAATGTTTTCTTTCATAATTCCAAGTTTAACATTTGTGATTCTGTATTTGCATATACATACTTTGCATTTGCATACTTTGTTACATTTCTGCTCCCGTAACTTTCTGTTGATCTCATCATGCAGTTTTCAGTGATCAGTTCTACAAAGGCATAGATTACATTCTTCTACATATACAGATTAGAAATGTTTAGATTTAAAAAGCTGGGGTTTGGGATTTTTTTTTTACATAGTTACCTATGTAAAGTTATTTGCATCTATGAACAGTTATTTGCAGTTGATCTTTGTTTTAGGAACAGCAGTTGGATGAAAAGGATGCCCGTCGTTTCCAGCTTAAAATTGCTGAACTAAGTGCAATCATCAGGAAGCTGGAAGATCGGAATGCACTGCTGTCAGAAGAAAGAAATGAGCTTGTAAGTAGAAACTGCTATTAGTTTTCAGGAAATGAATGCTTATCAGAATTTGAGGTGGCAGATAAACACTCACTAGAGACAACACTGCACTCTTTTATCCTCCTTCACCTGGGGCCTATTGCAGAAAAAGTTAGACAATGACCTTCCTTTGGGAAGATTTGATCGTTAGTTAGTTTTAGCTTCTACTAGATTGCCAAGGAGTGATGGGGAACCTGCTGGGCCGCACAGAAGGCCTGAAAAGGAGAATGGATGTTCCTAATTATGTGGGAACAAACATGCAGAAGATTCTTAGAAGGTATGACTGTGTGAATCAGGTGTTTCCAGGAGAGTGTACTGCAGAGTGTGGAGCCTTGGCAGCCGCATGCCTTTCGGTATTGTTCGTTCCCACCTTCCACAGATTTGCATGGGAGGTCTTTCCCATTGTCCTAAGAGTAAAAGCCTGTGAAACAGTTGTGGCAGACCCCCAAGCCCATTTACAGTCAGATGCATCTTTAAGACACACTCCCAGGGGTGCCTGTTAGCCCCAAACACTTCTCTGCCATCTGCTGCTTGACCACTGAGAACAGACTGAGATGCTCTAAAGCTCACCTCCCTGACCTGGCACCTCAGCTTTATTTGCCTTACCTAGGTCTTGCCAGATCTTTAACAGAGGGGATTTTGCCAGCTAGAAGGAACACACTATTGTTTAGTTATGTGCTCAGAAAAGATAAATCCTGTCCCCCTCCTCCCCACTTTCTTGAAAGAGCCCTGCCTGTATAGTCAAATGCTTTTAAATCAAACTTTTCTCTGACAGTAAGCATGCTATAAAAGATAACAGAAAGATTTATTATAAAAACAAGAGCAAACATAAGACATCACTAACCATATGTTGAGATAGACAGAGATATAAGAACACATGAAATGATATATCAGAACAATAACCTGATCTTACTCTTCATCTTAAACCAAGGAATAGAGCTTATACCCAGCCTGCTAGCTGAGGCCCCAAAATGTTTCCTTATACCCAGGAATACCAAACACAAATACTTGCTCCATGCCAAGGGTTAAACATGATTTCTTACCTAGCCATTTCCATACATTATCCATGGGATTCTTGGGAAGTCCAACAGGAAGTCTGCAGTGTATCTGCCCCCCAAATATGTGTTTACCAAACCAGAAGACTTTCCTGATCCAGTTATGACCAGGAGAATACCACAATGCATATAAATATAAGGATGATACAGTTGAATGTAGTCTAACATTACCTATCCATCGAGACCACACAGCCATAGCTGTAAAACCTCAAAAAATCATTCATGTCATCAGACAAACATCTCAAAATATTGTGGAGTTTGTCCCAGTAGCATTTGCTCTGTAGGAAATTCTCTTTGAGGGAAGGCACATGAGCAAGATAGTATGAAAGGGTGATGAGTGATTTTTTAAATCAATTGAACTGGAAACAGAACAGTTGCAACACTTTTTGGAGGGTAGCACCAGAATTATAAAGTGATACTCTCTAATCCACTCCCTTTTGTCCCTCAAGCATCTCTCTGAGAGTACTGGACCAAGGGATATTTTGAAAGGAAGGAGAACGAAAAATCCACACTGATTTTGGGAAGGTACAAGAAAATCGAATTTATGTAGTATAGTTTTACAATGCACTCATCCATCAGTTTACTACTGAATCCTGCTGTAGTTCATCATTTAGTCCTGAATGTATCTTGAATACAATTTGGTTTAGCTCAATTAACAACTTAAATTTCAGATGCTTATTCAAACATCACAGATCTACAAAACTGGGCTGGCAATTTCTTGAAACTGTTTTTGTGAGCTGTCTAACTTTTTGTTAGGCAATTTCTTTCAGAATGAAACACCGTGAGAAAAGGCTTAATATAATAAAATTAAGTGCTGCAGACTTTTACAGAGTCAGCTGAAAATTAAGGTTGAAAAATGTTAAAATCAGTCATTCATTGTAACTGTATTTATTATAATGAGGGACAAAAACTCATTGCCTGCTTCTAAGAGACAAGAGTCAGATAGACATTTCTCAGTTTGCAGTTGCAGTTTCAATCTGTCTTTTTGAATAACAGAGCAAAATATGATAAGTAAATTATGGGGCAGGGAGTCTCTGAAAAATCAGTCTTTTTGCCACTGTCATAATTTGAATATTGGAGATGATTAAACAAGGGCCATGCTCCCATCTTGGCACTTCCACTTTGGTTTCAAAAACCGGGAAACTAAGTGGCGTTTGAAACTGAAGATGGGAAGAAAGGAAACATAAGACTATAAAACAAAATCAGAATCATGTTTGTTTCATGTGTTGGAAGTAAATGTGTGTTCTTCCATGTTTACCCAAATTATTTGCTCTTTCTTAAAATGTCTTTTGAGTTACAGGCATAATGCCATACCCGAAATATTACCACAGAAGTGTTACTGAATGTGGGTATTTTGTGGATTGAAGACAACTCCGGTGTAATTTCACTGGATCCACAAATGTTATACCAGGGTTGAAAACAAGGGCAGTAAAACAGGATGCCATGTAGGCTGAATTTATGAAGAACATTAAATCAGTAATGTCTGTAACCCAGCAATGCATGTAGAGTGTGCATATTACATGAGAAAATAAGTCTGGACATTTGATTGCTCTCATCCTTTTATGCCAGATAGTATCTCATTTTGTAATATGACATCACCAAAATATGTTTGTCTATAAAACAATGAAACAGTATTTTATATTTAAGCTGATGTTAGCTGGCATTCATTTTTCAGCATAGCCTTTCATTAAATACATCACCTAAGGGTATATTTTTTACACAATGTGCTCACACTGCACTCATTAATGGAAAAGGATGTCTCTCTTTCCCGTTATACATTACTCATAGAGGATTGACAGATTTTAGGGTCAGAAAAAGTCCAGTGTAGCTTTGGGTTTGGTTATTGTTAATGAACTTTAATAAGCCCCAAGAGAGACACTTTAGAGAGTCACATTATTATGTTGACGTCTACTTTGAGGTAGGGAAATAAAATAAACCCTAACATCAGTGACCCTCTTCCTTATAGATAGGTGTCAATACCACTAATACAGGCTTCTCTTCCCTCACTCTCAAGGGGCAGAGCAGAGAGAAGAACTTTCCCCCAGCAATGTCATAGAAGAGCAAACAAAGCACACTCAAGTCCAGAACCTGCTGACAGAAAGAAAGAGAGCAAAGGAAATAACAATATCTAATATCTGCTCTTCATAAGATTGGAAAATGCTCACATATCCTGGTGATGAGGATCACATAAGAAATAGTTCAACAGAAAAAAATAGTCAAAAGCATCTTCAGTGAAGAGGAATTTGGTGGAAATTCATCAGGGGGCTGATAAAAAACACACTGATATCAATGAAACAGGCCAAAAATTACTTATGTGATAGGGTTTGCCTGTTCTGCTTTGCATTTTTCAAAATCGGGAGTGTTTTCTATTATTGTTGTAGTGAAATAGACTTTTGTTTAATCATTTATATTGGCATGTGAGATAAATAAAAATCGCATAGTGAGATATTTTTTTTTAATATTTCAGTTAAAACGTCTGAGAGAAGCAGAAAGTCAATATAAACCCCTCCTGGATAAAAATAAACGACTCAGTAGGAAGAATGAAGATCTGTCACATGCCTTACGCCGAATGGAAAATAAATTGAAATTTGTAACACAAGAGAACATTGAAATGGTAGGCTTCTCTATTGGCATTGTCAGCTATAGTTCAACACTTGCAGTTCGGATCAATTCAGACATTTAACAAAAATATCACCAAAACTTGCAAGACAGTAAACATATATTTTCATTAACTCCATGTGTTTTCCAAGCTATTATGTTACTCATCACTACATGCCTCATGGCTTTTATCTGTTTACAGCATAAGTTCCAATAACCAAAAAATTGGTCAAAAAGAGTTTTGCTTTCAAACACATCCCAGTTTAGAAAATATTTTACTTCAGCTTATCTTTTTTATAATACTAACATATAATAAAATGTTACAATAAGGAAATCAGGTTCATTTCCTATATTTTGATTAAGATGAATAGTGCTTGGTAGGTAAAATAGGAACACACACTCTCTCACTTATAGCATCTATTTCAGAATGGCTTAACAGTGATTTGGAAATTTGTGTCTGTGACTTCTTAGGTTTTTTTTTTAATTGTTAATTGTTGATTTTTGGTAATTGAATGCAGAAGGACCAAAAACACTCAGCTGCTCTATATTGTTCCAGTTGCATGCAGCTAGAATTAGATAGAAATGATCCATAAAGAAGGAACGTTAGTCTGAGTCTCCTGTCTCTCTTAATGTTCCTGCTTCAATAATATAAAACCACATGTAGCATTGTGCATACTTCTGGTGGAGCCAAACTTATGGTCTTTTCAAGATGTTAACATCTGGTCTTGGTGGGCTATGAAAGGGCATGTAATAGTTACCATATTTACCTGAATCTAAGGTGAGGTGCCCCCCCCCCATCAGCATGGAGGAGAAAAACCCTTTATTTTAGATTCAAGTTAAAAAGTGGGGTAAGGGGGGTGGGGTGGGGACATGTGGCTCTTATGATTCTGGCCCTGAGCCTGAGTCATGGGCAGTGTCAGATCCACAGCAGTCTCCTACTCCACCTCTCCATTTGCCCTCTGCAGCTTCTGTCCCCTCTTCCCTCCCCCCCACTCCCTTACTGTCAGGGGAATGGGTGCAGGGAAAGGGCAGAGATTGTGAGGACCTGGGAATGGGGAGGCAGTTCAAGTAGCAGGGGAACAGGGAGACTAGAGGGGGAAGAACTGCAGGGAGGCAGAGGGCCTGACCCCAATTCCCCACCCACTGCTTTCCCTGTTGTAGCTGGGGGTAGGGAGTGGGAATGAATTTAAGATAGCTCTCCAATAATTAGAAAATATACCTAGAAAATTATAATAAATTTATACATTTTCCATATATAGAATCTAATTTGGGGAGGGTCAGCTTAAATCCAAGGTTGTCATACATTTGAGTAAATATAATATGTGGACCACCAGGTGAATCTAAGCAAGGTACCTCCCTAATACCCTAGCTTCTAGCTTCCTCTAGCTTGAAGAGCAACTTTGCTTTTCCATCCGCATTTATTGTTTAAGAAAAGAGAAAGCATCACTCACCATTAGTTCGTTGATTATCCTAGACAAATTACTCCTTGGGAAAAAGGAAGAATTACATATACTCTTATTTTGGCAAAGTTAATTGTCTGCTATTTCTGTGTGTATTTTTTTTTTTAGAGGCAAAGAGCTGGGACAATAAGGAGACCGAGCTCTTTAAATGACCTTGACCATAGTCAAGAAGAAAGAGAAGTTGAATTTCTGAGACTACAAATTATTGAACAGCAAAATATTATAGATGAACTCTCTAAGGTAATGAAGCAATACAGGCTTTCTTGAATCTGGTGGCCTAGGTCATCACAAAAGAAAATAAACCCTTGAGCAACCAGGCATTATTTGTGTCAAACACAATGATGATTTCTGTAGACTTCCCTTTATAGCAATCTGTAGTAACTGAACTGAATCTAAGAGGATTCTGAAAGAACTTTATTTGAAAACAAACCCTTCAACAGCTTTGTATTTGCAGAAGGGGGCTTCACTCAGCTATCACGAGCCTCTAGTAAGCACATTAATGACCATACTCTATCCCCATTGAAGTCTGTGACAAGAATTCTTTCTGACTACAATGGGAGCAAGATCGAGTCTAAACTACACAAGGGACTGTTTTCTGCCTTCCATTGTTTGTAATGATGCTGAGAGCTTTTAACATTTGTTTTCTTTCTCATGATTTTCCTTTTTGTGATTAGCAAAGATGAGGCTCCAGAACACTGGTGTGTTAAGGAGAAAATGATACCTTGAATGATTTCTTACGCAAAAATACCCAAAGCCCACATCAGAACAACAATGGAATATATGTTATTAGGGTTGGAGCATTATAATGGCTCTAAAAGTCCGGGACATACACAAGTGGTAAAGATTTTCTTGGTGATAGTTTTAATCGCACCAACTCTGCAGAAAGTGCTATTCAGTGTCTAAAAGGTTGTTTAACATCTCCCCCAACTATACAGTTGGTCCAGTAAAAGGTATCACCAAATTTATTGCCTTTCTGGAATTTATATCACTTCTGTGAGCTAGTGCTGCTTAAAGCAGTGGAAATTTAGTGAACTTATACTCTGTTTTTTTCAAATTCAGGGTGCATTTCTAACTACCATTAGCTTCAGTGAGACATTGCCACTGGGTTGAGAAATGTTTGTTTCAGAGAAAGAATATCTTCCTGGCGCTCTCAGGGCTTTGTTATGCATTGCACTATAGGCTTCTCAAATGTTGATTGGTGTTAGTGCTTGTTTGAGTTCAGAGCAGTCATGCATTCAAGCTAAAAACCTTCTCTGACTGTTCCTGACCTGCACAGCCATGACTTGCTACTGGAGGGCTAGTGAGCAGGGGCCTGACCAGGAGCTTTGGCTGTGAGCTTCCACAAGAGGGCTGGTGAGCTAGGATAGGCTTCTATCCCTGATCTACTTGGGGTGGGCTGGAGAGATGGGCTGGTGGAGTCAGGAGCATGAGGCTGGTAAGGAGAGAGTTTAATGATGGGGACTGGGAAATGGGGGGTTGATAGGCAGTGGGTGGGAACAGCAGCTGGGGGCTGGGTGCTGAAATGGAGTCAGCCACTGAAGCCACTAAAGCAAGGGTGGGGGTATTATTTGGGCTGAAGCATCACTTAGGGTGTTTTGGTGAGCTGTTGCGGGCTGATTTATTATCACCTGCTCTCCCCCCATGCTAGGTCAGCATCCCCCCTGCACCCTCAAGAGCTTCCCAAAACTCCCTAAGTGGCCTCTACAGGCAGGTTGTGTTTGACCAGACAGAATAGGACGGGGCCGCAGGTGGGTGGGGAGTGGTTTCCAGGAGTGGGACAGGTGGGAAGGGGTGGGGCCAGAGCTGGGGCAAGGGCCAGGATCCTGGGATACTGCCCCTATCCCCAGAGGAAAGCCCCAGCTCACAGGGGCCTTGATCTGGCTCACTACCTTGCTGTCTCCTGTACGCACGCTACCCTTCCCTTCTGTACAGGTCTGTGCCCTTGCAAGCTGCCTGGTCAAGTCACACACCCAGGGGTGGAAGGAGTTGGCTTGGTGCCAGTGCCAGCCCCTGGACAGTAGAGTTCAGGGGGTGGAGAGTTTGTCCACATAGAACAAGAGGCTGGGGGCAGGGCACACGGCATCCTAGGATACTGGAGGACTGAAACTTGAGTGCCTTATCTTAGGGGTGTGGGCACACCTTTGTGGAACACACACAGGGTAAAACAGATCAGAGATAAACCTGCCCTAAAGTGGTGTAACTTTAAGACGCCTAAAGGGTGCTTAAAACTAGTTTACACATCTTCATGGTGGTTAAGAGCTCCCTGAGTCGTCAAAAATTAATGTGAACAAGGTCCTCAGCCTTCAGAACACTAAGAAGTATTCTTGGCAGGGGAAAGGGCACTGTGACGTTGTAAAAGCAGCACACCTCTCCACTTCTACATCTCTCCTCTTGGATCCACTTGGTTTTCATCATTTTGCACATGGAAAATTGGAAGTGATGTCTTGGCCCTGGAAGATCCCTATTCTCATAATCAAAATTTGCATTGAAGCCAATGAAAATGTGTCTAAGCATGGACTGCAAAATCAGACACTGAGTGTATTAAAAATATTCTTTGAAATGCTGATTAAAGCTCTTAGACTAGCAGCCCCACGGGATGTTAATCACACCAAGAGAAACGGCCTGATTCTCTTGGATTATCACATCCTCTGTAGATTCTTTACAAAATAAATTAAATTATTTTGTTTTTTTTAAATATGGAATGGGCTATGCGATGAACCCATAATGCTTGAATCAGAACAAGAAAACTAATACAATATTTTATCTTTGCAGTTAATGATAATATCTATTTTTTTTACTAGACTCTTGAAACTGCTGGCTATGTGAAGAGTGTAATAGTAAGTAATGTATATTAGTAATTTTACCATGCTCATTTCTGCTATTTTCTGCAGGGGGCCTTTGGGAATCATGCAGAACACGCACAACCTTTAATGTTTTCTTGTAATAATGATATGTTTCAAAGTAATATTTGTTAATGACTTTCATATTTATAGGTTATCTCAAGGTTCCTATCACTACTGGCCCTGGGGAAAGCTCTAACGATAGTAGTTCCTTTAGTGGAAAGGGGGTTGGTTTATTGGAAAGGTGTTTTACCTTCTGTTCTACCTTGCACACAAAACTGCATCTTGAGAAGTCAAAATAGTTAGTCTGCCTCCACAATTCCTAGTAAGTTCACTTAGCAGCATTGGCAGTGGAACTGTTTTGGTCTGTAACAGTTTGGAGCCATCTCCTTAAAGCAGAGAGACAGTTTCTACCAGTTTCAAATCTTGCTTTTTTTCAGTGCAACTGAAAGCAGTCATATTCCATTAATACTGGTGTGTTTAGAACCAGTGCCAGGGAACCTATCACTACAGGCTCCCTTTGGCTTCTATAAAATACAGGTGATGTCTGTTAACTTGTATTGATAATTTTTTAATTGTTGTCAGTACAGAAGTTAAGAAAAAGTGAGTTATTCTGTCATTCAAAAAACTATTAGCATTCTGACTACCCAATCTTCATCACAGGTGATGATGTAAATGTTAGTAAGAATATATTATCATTGTTTAGAATTGTCTTAGGAAATTAATAAGCTAGAGAATAATGGTGGGGGGGTGGGTTGTTTAATGTATATAACTTTAAAATGTATATTGTTTTATGGGTACTGGGTCTTTTCTTAAGAACCCAAAATAATGTTTTTCCAAAAATCTGAAATATTAAGTGCCAGTACTATTAAATGTTTTATAATATCTGCTTACAACTGCAAAAGCTCAAGCCTCATTTTCAAAAGGTATTAGCACTCACTAGTTTAATATCCCTTGAAGTCTAGAAGAGAAATGGCCTAGTAGAGAGAAAAGAGAATCTAGAATTTTGAAAAGGGGGGGTGCAAATGGTGCCGTGCATTATCACATCTAAAACAACATCTATATTTCTCCAGTTAAAAGTACACTAGAAACTTTACTAATATGCTAAGAGCTATATTATTCAGTTTAAGGTCAAAATAAAAACAAATCTAACTTCACTGGGATGAGGTAAAAATAATCTGCCAGGCCGTGAAATAGGAACTTCTTTAGAAGATCAGCTAACAGCCAGCAGAATTGAGGAACAAGGGATAGTTTGATTGGTGGAACATTAAGACCAGTAAAAAGAAGAGAGAATCATTAACATCTGTGGAATGGAGAGTTTAGAAGGGGTCAGGTAGATTATAATGAGCCTTGACGTCATTAGACTCCCTCCACACTGCCTGATTAGAAATGCTGCTGCCACTGCCAGACAGTTAGTTTTAAACTTTGGGCTATGGACAAAAGTTACACATAAAGCAGTTTCAGTGAGCAGAAGCTGGTTTAAACCTCTAAAAGAACATTAGGTGAGTGTACATAAACCAGTTTCAAAACGGCCAAAACTGCTTTAAAATAAACCTTGTTGAATGTAGTATCAGACTTAACTGATTTAGGCCAAACCAGTTTATGGAATTTCTGTCCTAGATCCCTTCCTGGTTTAAGTTAAATCAGAGTCCCCCAGCATCCCAGCATACTTCTCAGCCCTGGGCTGTGCTAGGTTGGGTTGTCTGCTCCAGAGAGCAGAGCTGGCCCGGCCCCTCTCCTCCCTAGCCAGAGCTCCAGCTGGCTGAGAAGGAGGTGAAGACTGCAAGCACAGCAGTGTCTGCCTGGCTTCCCCCTGCCCCCACCCCCGCCACCACTCACTGCTCAAGCAAGAATCCCTCCCCCCTCCCCTCCCCCACAGACCCCAGTGACACAGACCCCAGCCAGCATCTGGTCATGGTCACACCACCCTCTTGCTAGTTAATGCCTATGTGTGTGGGCTAATGCCTAGGTGTCTATGTCGGTGTGTCTCCAAATTCACCGGAACAAAGGCAGACAGAACTGTGTCCACTTTGGGCTTTTTGGAGCTAATCAACCAGTCACCTGGTAATGTCCCTCCATTCTTCCTTTAAAATGCTTTGCAAAAAGCTGTTTAAGGGCACATGTGAACTAATAAGAGACAGGCTTCGTTTTCTTGATGGGCTGATGAGCTTTGTGTTCTGATAAGCTCCCTGCTTTGCCTCAGAGTGCCAGCCGGGGCCAGAGGCTTGGGTCTGGCAACACTCCACATCCCTTGGGCAGCAAGTGTGGGTGGAAGGGAAAGCCTGGTGAGGACTGCTTCCCCCTCCCCACCAGGAACACCCCAGATGGGTAGTGTGCAGGCCAGGGTGGGGGTTAAACCCATCTTAATCATCAGGGATCCAGGTTTTCCATTTCCCATGGAATAACAGAGTAAACCACAGATTTTGCCTTTTAACAGAGGCAAACACAGATTTCTCATTTTACCAGAGAAACCCACAGATTTTGCAGTTTTGTGATGAGCCCTCTGCAGGCTACCAGAGTTTCATGGCTGCTATCCAGCTGGACAGTGCCTGGGCTGCAATGCACAGCTGCAGGGCTCTGGCAGGAGTGGAACGGGGCTATGGGCAGCTTGTCCGGGGATGGGGAGACAGGGCTAGCTCCCCACTGTCACGTGCACTCCTAGGAGGCAGGAGGGACCCACACTCCCCAGATCTGTGCACGGAGCAGGAGCTGTGCGCTGCCCACTTCAGGTGCATGCTCCCTGCCCTGCTGCCCTTCCCCAGGGCCTCTGTAGCCCAGCATGTGCAACCTGCAGGGCATGTGATGCAGGGAACAATGGAGCCATTCAGGAAGCTACCTGCTGCTGTGAGATCCATGCTGCCTGCACCCCCTGCACACAACTCTACACCACTGCCCCTGCTGCAGCCATGTGCATGCAGGGGGTACATCACCAAGGCAGTGTGGAATTTGCAGCAGCAGGCAGCTCCCTGCATGACTCTGCTGTTCTTTGCAACACCAGATTGCACACACCAGACTGCGGAGGCCCCAGAGAAGGGCAGCAGAGTGAAAGCCCTCAGCAGGCAGCACGCAGCCCCTGCCCTGTGCACATATGTGGACTAGAGTAACCTGCAAAGATTGAATCAATTCAGGCTCGGGCTTTTTGAATGCCTGTCCCTAGCCTGGGTGGAGCAGGAATCAAACAGGTGTGCAAGTGCACCAATGCACCCCTGACCTGGGATCTGCTCTGGCTGAAACCGTGTGACTGCAGCGCTTGGGGAAGTCTGGCCCTGAATGTTCCATACTAGAGATCACAACCTAGAGCAGGGGTGTTGAAACTTTTTGAATGTGGGGCTGGATCATGAACTTTCTATCACCCAGTGGGCCAGCGAGCCATATTCATATTTTATCACCCCATGGGCTGTATGTTGGACAAGCCTGAAATAAGGCAAAGCTGGCATAAACCCCCACCTGTGCTCAGCTAGCGACAAACACAGCAAACGAAGTCCTGGACCAGCCATCTCAACAGCTGGGGCCCCACTTCTGCCTACTACAACCACCATTTGAAGGCAATCCCAGAAGATATTTGACAGCCGTGTTAAAATATGTGACCAAACCGATGTAGCTGGTACTTTCACACAGGCCAAGGGGCCGCCTATGCCACTGCTTCACCAGGCCTTGCCCACACCAGCAACATCACTGCCCAAAGTCTTGGCAATGTTCGGACAGATGTGGCTGGGGCCCAGCCAACGCATGAGATGGGGGACGGTGGACCTGCGGGAGCAAAGCTGGTTCCCAGCCTGGCAGGGTCTCAGGCTGGTCTGCCTAGGGCGGCTCCTTGTGGAGGAAAGCCTTGGGGAAACACGAGCCACTCCGGTCCTCCGCGCTTCCCTGTGGTGAAGGCAAATGGCCCCTGGGAGGGTGCAGGCAGTCACCACGGCAGGAGAGCAGCACCCAGCCCAGCCGCAGGGAGTGACAATCCCCCCTCCCCCCCGGGCTGCCCCCAAACAGTGCAGCCCCATGAGCCGGTGCTGCCTGAGGGGGGCCAGAGCAAGGTGGCCACTGCACTGCAGCCCCTCACTTGCCTGCCCACATGTCCCTGCTCACCATGGTGCCCAGCTTCCCTCGCACGCAGCCCCGGTGGCCTCAGCACGGTGAGTCTGGAGCACAGGGCCCAGCGGACACTGGCTCCCACTGCTTTGCCCCACAGACGTCACACCAGGACCCTGCCTGCTGAGGCCTCCCCGGAGTTGCCCTGCCCTGCTGCGCCCCATCCCCGCCAAATGGCTGCTGAGCCTGGTGGGTCCTGGGAGGTAGGCGGGACACCAGGGTCAAGGGGCCAAGCTGGAGACAATTAAAAGCAGGTGCTGCCCTCAGCTCGTCCCGTCAGGTGCAGCCAGGGCAGCCCCACACCACGCAGCCCTTGGGGTGGTGGCAGGACCCAGCTCATGTGACATGGGAGGTCACGTGAGCCCGGCCCCACAGGGGTGAGTGGCTCCCCTCCCCTCCTCCACCCGCCTGTCTCGAGCGAGGGACATCGGGCCACAGAAAATAGCTTGGTGTGCCGCATGGGGGCCCACAGGCCGTACGTTGGACAAGCCTGACCTAGAGCCTATGGAACCATCTGACCCAAATTGTGGGCATGGGGCTTCAGCAGCAGGCACTTTTCCGTTCTGCTGTGGGGAAAAGCAGCAGCAGCAGCTGGGTACTAGGATTCACCCACCCACCCTGCCACCTGCCTCTGACCCAAACTGGGTCATCTGGCCTATGGCCTTAAAAGGTTGCTGATTGCTGTTCCGTAGTAACTGGCTGATTCAACTTGTTCATGGCTCCAAATGCAAGTACATAAGCTGAACGCACCACCAAGCACTTCCAAGTAAGAACTAGATCTCACTTCTCAGTACCAGGAAGATATCCCATCTCTCAGAAAAAAGCTGTAACAAGGATCTAAATGAATGTTCTGTTGACACATCAGCTGTGCAATTAGCCCCAGAATGTCAGTGTGAAATATTGATTAGTCTGTCCTTAGCTGTCAGGATTCTCATATAATCAGGCAGCTGATACATTCATATTGTACACTTGTTAGATTTCAGAGAGCCATTGGCACATGACTGATGCTTATTTCTATTTTTTCTTGCAGACTTTTACTGATATCAATGTTTATATTTTTGTTAATTTAAAGAATACATACATTTATGCAGTGCATTTAAGTACTAACACTCTGAAAACAGCTAACAAATAAACTAAATATATTTTTTCCAGGAACGTGATAAGCTTTTAAGGTACAGGAAACAAAGGAAAAAAATGACAAAAATTCCTAAGGTAAGAGCAAAACGATTTAAAATTCTGATGCACATAACGTCTGTTGTGGTGAAGTTAGAGGGAGATAGTGTTCAGTATTATTGAAGGTGAGGATGAAATCCTGGCCCACTGACTTCTGTTGACTTCAGTGGAAACACAATAAGGAACCTAATATTGGGCATATAAAAGCTGACACCTCATAGATCTCATAGACACCTCATTAGAAGTGACTTTTGAAAAACTGAAACTTAAGTCTGAGTTTATGTCAAGCAGTTCAAGAACAATCCTATATAGAGTCTTATGATTATTTAAAAGAATAGTAAGACTTATTTTTTAGGTGGAGCATGGAAGAATGCCATAGCACTTCTCCTGTAATATTCATTAGTGATATTTAATCCACATACTTTAGGAGGTAACTGTGTACATCTCATATTATTAATACTTGACTACTTACATTTTAATATGCAAAGCTTAATTACTCCATGTAGTTTGAGTATCCCTTAGGAGTAATAAGATAGTCTGTGTAAAGAGTAGGCAGATTTTATGAATAAGAAAAAAATGAATTTAACTCATTTCTACAATAGTGTCTAAAACATGTGTAAGTAAATGTGTGTAAATAATTCATTATGGAATCTAGCAATGTGCATAAAATCATTAGTTATAAACAGCAGCAGCATTTAAATTAATGCTCAGTGAGATGGAAGAAGGAAATGTTGCATAGTCTGCATGATGGATAATTAATGGACTGGTGCAATGAGAGGATAAGGTGAAACATCAAGGAGCTGCCCTATGTTTTAAAAGATGAAACAGGTCCTTGGTATGGTTACACATGGTGTAAGTCAGAGCAAACTATAGCCCCTGAGGCTTATGTAAAATCCAGTCCTTTACTACTGTAGCATACTAACCAATTCCCAGATTAATTCTTTGTGTCTATGCATGTTTAAATGGTCTAAATTTATGCTGGAAATGGTTTTAGCATATGTGAAATATTGAAATAATGTCCAAATGCAGAAGGTACAAATCTAAAAAACTTCAGTGAACCACAGATCAATATCATTTTGAAATGCTGATCCTTTTGAAATATTTTGTTTTAGTTTTGACTATTTTTAGTTATTTATTTTTTTCACTATAACTAACATCAATTTTTAAAGGCAAAGTCATTGCAAACTGGAAACCTAGATTTTTTTCATTTAAAAAATGCTGAAAATAAACTTTGTTTTTAAAAAATTTTACTTAATATTTTTCTCACAAAGTGTTCAAGTAAAATGTTCTTCAAAATTAACCTTTTCTTACGAAAAGTTTCGATTTAATACGTCAATATTTTGACAGAAATACGTCGAGTCAGCTTTAATATGAAAACATACAGATGAATAAGGCCACTGGTGATCAGGCTGGGGAAAGTCTTTTAAAGGTAGTTTGCATATTTCTAGGGAATCTGCAATTGCACCTCTGGACTGAAGTGTAGACATAGCCTAAGGTAGCTGATTAAAACAAAGAGGAATGCAGCTCTCTGAAAAGTATATCACTGTTTTGGAGAAGTGTGTGAAGTCCAAAATTAATATTTTGGTGTTTAAGCTAATACTGTTTTAAATCTGTTAGAGAAACCATGAGTGCATTTTTCAGACATTTTGAGAGGCCCAACTATGCTGTGTTGTTATATACATTTGTATTGTTTAGCTGTACTTACACATTGTCGTTTGGCCAGAAGCCGGTGGTGGAGACATTTTTTGGCTACGATGAAGAAGCTTCCCTTGAGTCTGATGGTTCTTCTATCTCATATCAGACTGACAGAACAGATCAAACTCCTTGCACTCCTGATGATGACTTGGAAGAGGTATTTTTTCCCCATTCATCAAGTAGATGTGATCAAACTTCAGTTTATGCTGCACTAATTCTATGCTTTTAATCAGAATTCCTAATCATACTACTAAGCCATTTTACCACTCCTAATTGATATATCATATGACAGAGACACTGATGTACCCAAATGATTGTGAGCTTAATCCCGCCTTTGGAGGATAATACTTCTGGTGGTCTATCACACATGGCAAAACCAGACACATCTAAATCTTATACCTCAGACCTTGGAATTTGATTATCTTTTAGAGCTAGGAAAGCTGCAAAGGCTATGCACATGTGTATTGTAATTTTAGCTGGGATTTTTCATCTGGGTCTAACAGAAAGAGTCTGTGTTCTCTGAATTGAATTTCCCGATCCTTAGCATTAAGAAGTCAGCCAGGGCAATAGAAAGACTATAAGCACTTTTATTCCTTCTCTGACAGTCAAAAAGCCCAAGGCTGAATCAGTTCAATCTTTGCAGGTTAGTTTAAACTGCATAGATTCAACTGAGAAGCAAGTGGACAGACATTACGGAAATGCAAACACGTGCCTTCACTAGCTCAGGCTAGAAGCTGGGGGCACTAGAACAAGCTTTTCCTTCCCTTTGGCAGTGGCCAGAAGCCTGGAGGGAAGCTGGGAGAGGAGCCTTCCAGGCTTTTCCCACTCCCTGCATGAGCTGTGGGGGTTGGCATGGCCAGGCCCTGGCAGATCCACTGAGCATGATTGGGAAGGGGGGCCCTTCCTGGCCTACAGGGACTCCTCCCTCCCCTCTGCCTCAGCATGCTGGCTCGTGGCTGGTGCCTGACCATGCCCCATCCCCTCAGGGACTGTTGCACCCCTGGCAGACCCCGGCTGGAGTGTCAGGCAGAGGGAGAAGGCTTAAAGACCCCTCTGCCTCATTTTGTCTGCCCGGCCTCAGGGTTTGGCCACTCCTTTCTGCCACTCCAATGGTGGGTGGGGGAAAAGCCTGGCATAGGCAGCTTCACCCCCAACAGGTAGACCCCAGTGCACTCTGGAGCTAGGTTTTCCACCTCCACACCCTTCTCACTGCTCCAGCTGGTGAGCAGAGGAGGCCAACCCTACTCTCTGGAGCAAACAGGACAGGACAGCACAGCCCAGGGCTGCAAAGCATGCTGGGATTTTGGGGGACTGTGAGTTAACTTGAATCTGGAAGAGGTCTGTGATAGAAGTTACATAAACTGGTGTGAACTAAATCAGTTAAGGCTGATGCCACATTCAACCAGGTTTACCTTAAACCAGTTCTGGCCATTTTGAAAGTGGTTATGTGCACGGAACTTCTGCTCTGTCACAGTTTAAACCAGTTTCTGATCACTGAAACTAGTTTATGTGTAACTTCTGTCTCTAGCCCAAGAGATAATGCAGAAACAGCAGCAGGCTGACACCACTGGTTGAATATCAGCAGTATTGTGAAGTTCATTCCCATATGACATTGTCCAAAAAAAGTCAGTGTTTTATTCAGAATCTTATATCAGATCCATCTACAATCACTATTTCTAGGTTCCAGCAAGAACCTTGATAAAAAAGCGTCTCTTCAGTGAACCATCTTTTTAGTAGCATGTGATAACTACATTCTGTAAATGATCACTTTGTTGTTGGTAGCAGTGATGATTTAGGAAATGTCTAAGAGGCAAGGATTTTCTATGTTATCATATACTGGACCAACTGTATAGTTAGGAGAGCTGTTGGAAAAGGTCTCTCAGGAAGGGCCTGAGGAAGGGCACTTGATGCCCAAAAGATATTACAGAAAATCCTTGCCACTCGTAGAAGATTAACTTATTTACGGGTGAGTGGAAACATTCGCTTTTTTGCCTGCTGAACCAAAATACAAGAAAAAGGGCCAATATGAATCAAGTAAAAATGTTTCTGTTTTTCTCATTAAAATGAAAAAATGAATGATTTCATTTCATTTTGAATTAAATATTTTATTTGACCTAAAACAAAGCATTTGTTTTGGCAGCACGTATAAGAAAAGTAACAGAAACAAAAGCGTATATTTAAGTTGATGGTAATACTGGTGCCATTGTCCCTTTTTTATCAAGTAACCTACTGGTTAGAGCATACACACTATATACGACAGGTTCAACTCCTGTCTCTGCCTTTGCAGGGATTTGAAGTTGCATCTCCCTCCTCTCAGGAGAGTGCCTGAACACCTGTGCAATAAGATATTCTGGGATGGAGTGGTCTTATTCTCACCTCCTGATGCTATTCCACTCTGAAAAAATAATTAAAATTCACCAGAGCAGAGACTGGAATCCAGGAGTCCCTCCCCCCTCCCAGGTCAGTGGCCAAACCACTTGGCTGAAGAGCCATGTTCACTGTTCTTCAGTGCGTATTTACGGTTCCACGCTAAATGGACCAGATACCCTGGAAGGGATTGAAAATATCCTACCCAAGAATGCACTACAGTCTGGTTGTTAGGATGTTCTTTTGAGATGTGGGTGAGATGTGGCATAAAAATCCCTCGGGCAGTTGAGGGACCCAGATCTCGGTTTCTTATGTCTTGGGTGAGTGCTCTAACCACGGAGCTATTGGGTAAAAAGCCATCACCTCCACAACTGTAAATCTAGTACCCAAACTTTTTATTGAGTCAGATGTGCTTAAGGACTACATGAATAGTCCTGAGAGGACTGAAACTGCATTTTCAGGAAATACAGTATTTGTCTGAAAAAAAAATAAATCTCCACACAGTTCTGTTCTTGATATTGATGCACCAATCTAATGTATGGCAGTATGAAAGAAGGATTTTTTAAAAGCAATTAAGTACTGTGACTCCCCACCTCTCCTTGACTTCTGTGGAAGCTATAGGTGCATAGTAGCTCTGAAAATCAGCCACTAATTCACTCCTTTGGTCTTTTTCTCAGGTTGAAAACCTAGTGCACTGTAAAAAAAATCACATGTTCATTCAAAAATGCTACTGACGCAGCCCCAGTGGTGACTGTGTGTAATGCAGTGATTGAGGGATGATTCAGCAGTCAGAGTATTTCATAGATGACATGCTCTGCATTTTTCCAAAAATTGGTGAACTTTTCCTCATAATGGTTTTGATCAGCAATTCTGGCAAGTAGTGCACACTTGGTAAGGAAAGACTTGTCTCCTGTTTTCACTGAAGTGTTTTTAAGTAATATTTTACTAGGAAAGCAGACTTTTATGACCACAGCTTGCCAACTTGCATTTTAAAAGTGCTGTTATTACAGGACACCATCTTCCTTTTTCAGAGGAAACACAGAGGTTGCTGTTAGACTTTCTATACTTTTCATTTTGGAAAAGTCAAATTATAAACCTGTGTGTTATCCTTTCAGGGTATGGCCAAAGAAGAAACAGAACTGAGATTTCGGCAGTTGACAATGGAATATCAAGCTTTGCAACGAGCATATGCTTTGTTGCAAGAACAGGTCGGAGGAACATTGGATGCAGAACGAGAAGTTAAGGTCTAAATGGCTTATATTACATGAAAATAAAGGATTGTAATTGTAATTTTTAAAATTTAAATGCTCTATTGTTTTCATAAGAGGCCAGTGGCTGCTACAAATCAGTGTATCTCCACTGATGCCCTAGAAGATTAAGTCCAGTTTAAACCAGTAGATCTGGCTGGTATTATTTTGATAGTCCTGTATTTAGAACATGGTTTTAGATTTGTAAAGTGCCTTTTACCTGGATAGGTTCTGAAATGCTTTACAGTTTTAATGAAGCAATTGAGTTACTTTACCTGTACTTTAGAGTCATGTCACCCATCATTTAAATGCAGCTATCCTTAGGTCAAGACACAGCAACACTATACAGCAGTTTAGGATAAGAGGTAAAGATAATGTTCTAAATACAATCAAAGCTAGAAATCACATTGATAGACTTAAAGACAGTACCGGAATTTGGGCCAGATTGCAGGATAGATTAGATATCTAATTGTATGTGAGCAGTAGTTAAAAAAGAGAACGCTTTGCAACATTTTAAAGATTTTTTCCCCTCAGCCCTCCCCTTTAATCCTTAATTGTACTCATGTATGCAGCTGGAAAAAAATGATATGCTCCATAGTGGTGTCTCTTTATAATATTGTTGGCTGTGAATTCCTAATGCATCTGCATTGCAATCTTAACTGCTGGGTTGTAATTTATAGTCTCTAAAAGCAGCTGGAATTCCATTCTTTTATATTAAAGTGCTGGATTGGTGAAGAAACCACAGTTATTGAATTTTAATATTTTTTTTAACACTCTGATCAGCTTAAAAGAATGTCAAGTGGAATATTTTATGGAAAATCCTTAAAATTAAGCTTTCTTTCTGTAAAACTTTGTTATGAATAGCCTTAATATGTAATACCCAGAATTTAAATGCCTGAGATTACATGATTTTGCATAATATTTCTGAAAGGCTTATAGTTTGTAAAGAAATGTATTTTCTTAATTGAATTGCAGAATATACTGTTCTGTTATGCCTGTCTTCCTTGAATATCTCCTTATGAGAACAGTTTCCACTATCAGTTGTATTATATAATGAAACACGTGCTTTTTACAATACAAATCTTTTATACATCATAAAATACTGGGAAAGCAACTTATTTGTACAAAGAACAAAATAATGCATGCTAATGAACTAAAGACTAAATTCTGCCCTAGCATCCACATAATGCAAACCCATTGAAGCTCACTGATGGGGGTATAACTATGCCTAAAATTTAATATTTAAAAGATCGATACATTTCATTTCCATTCAAATAATTTTCATCCCATTTTAGGGGAATTTGGCAATGTGAACAACAGTTTTGTGAAAGATATAACAAGGTTCATATACACATTCCTTACAGCAGTGGGGAACAGGAGTTACTTGCCAAGTGATAAACAAGCCCTTGAACGAAATTAAAAACAAATGGATTGCTCTAAATTGGCTTCCAACTGAATCAGTATTGTCACTTTTCTGATCAGGCCATGTAACTAATCTTTGGGTTTGCTTTTTGTTTTTCCCTTGTAGTGAGAAAGTTAAACCAATGATTTAATAACTCCATAGCAGCCTCTACTGATGGATTTCTCTAATGTTCATGGAAATAAAAATTATCCCTTGTTTCCTTGTTAATTACATTTAGAGATTGACATCATCAGACTCTGTTTGAACACTGAACCAGTTCTAGGAATAACCATGTAAGATTTGCCCGCTATCCACTTTGACATGGTAGAAGTTATGAATGTTAAGAAAATGGTGATGAAACAAGAAATACCACCATCCAAAACCACAATGAGGAAATAACTCATTGTTACTCAAATAAAGAAATAAAATTCATATGGGTAGTGCAAACAAATAAGATAATTTGGACCAAAAACAACATGATATTATGACAAACTGTCTCTGCAAGTGATTGGAGAAACCTTTCTAACAGTGGAATTGGGGAAAACAAAATGTGTGAAGTAGTTTATGCTCCTTCCTGCTGTTGCTGCTTTCGACACCACACTCAAAGGTCAATCATAGTCCCTTAGAATGGCCTACTGTTTCAAAAGACAACTAAATAAAACTCGGGCTAAACGAGAACTCTTTTTACAAAAGTGCTCTTAATGGGAAGTATGTTAAAAACAGAAAATATCTTACCAGCAAAGCCACTTCCAGTCAAGCAGTAAAGTCTCAGTTTGTCCTTGGGCAGTTTTGCTTTGGCTTTGAGAGGAAGTAGGCAGGACACATGGGGAAAAATTCCTTCTAGAGTTCTACCCTGAGCAAACTAGTTACTATTTTAAAATATAACTGAAAATACTTTTAAACTGCTACTTATTCTGTTCAGGACTCCCTGTTTCTCTTGAAATTTGATGTCATCACTAACACATTTGAATTTGTGCCTTTCTTTCTAACTGTGTATTGTGGCATCAGTTGAACAGGAAATATTGAACCCTAAACTCCCAGACCTTGACATTAAAGCCAGAAGATGTGGCACTCTCCAACTAGCATCCATTAGCCTTTGCACTGGAAAACTACATGTAGTGAGATGAAAAAAGGGCAAATGGCTCCAAAATTAGGGCACAACTGTAGAAGCTGTTTTTGAAATTGTGTCATCATGCATATTGGACTCTTTTAAAGCAATTTGATACAAGTGCATCCCTCAGCCTAATGATATTTATTTCATCCCATTTTTTCTGGGGAGGCGACTTTCCACATTCCTCCGTTCGTTTTTTCCCCCAAACGTTCTGTCTTGATAAAAGTAGGTAAGGGCACAATTCTCTGATTTCTGAGCAAGGAATGTATCAAATAGTCACATGCATGAAGCAGCTAATTTTTGCCAAGTGACTAATTAACTGGATGACGTTCTTTCCAATCTTACAGTTATATCTTAAAATTATTCCATCCTACAATTTTACCTTTTAAAATCACTGAGTAATCCTAAATGTTTAGCTACAAATTAATTCCCTCAAAGTTCATAATATTCATTTAACTATGCGATGTTTCAATATTTGCTGTATCTCCATTAGTATTTTGACTTTTAGAGAAAGTTTGATATATCTTTTCTCGCATCCTACAGACGCGTGAGCAGCTCCAAGCAGAAATACACAGATCCCAGACTCAAATAGAAGACCTAGAGAAGGCACTTGCTGAGCAGGGACAGGTAATGTATTGTGAGAACTAGCTGTGCTACAAATTTTCAGCCAAAGAAAAATACAGCAGTGGGATTTGTTAGACCCCAACTCCATGCAGCGCCCAACAACTAGGGAGACAATGATCCAATCGCTCATGGATCCTGCTACTCATTAGCCAGAGCAAGCAGGGAGCAAACACCAGTACACATTGCTCGCAACAACTTTATTCAAAATGGAGACAGCTTCTGGCGAACTCCCTCACTGACACACAGCCCGTGAAACCAGGAGAGCAGCCATAACTGTTAGTTCTTTTCATATTTTATACACCTTGGTTCGTGCTCATTAACATTCACTCCACCTTCATCCCTCCTTTTGTTCCACCCATCTCTCCTCCTGTCTCAAGCTCCACCTCTGTTTAGTGTTTACTTCATTAATGTGGGATTGCCTATGCATTTCACTCATTTACATGCCTCTTTGATAAGGCCAAAGAAGATATGGAGCATATCTAATGAGTGAAATGCCTATGCATTTCACTCATTTACCTGCCTCTCTGCTCAAGACTTTGACCCCAGCTTTCTCCGGTCACTTGCTGGTTCTTTCTGGTTTCTTGCTGACTTCTTCATCTCCAAGGTCTTGCTTCTGCTTTGTCTCCTGATGATAGCTGGTGGGCTGCATCTTGTTCTTCTTACACCATATATTCTATACACTATCCCATTGTAAGGAAATGGCTTGCCTAAGCATTTACAATGTTACTTTTAATATAACATCCTGCCTTGTGACCAGCAGCTTTTGCTGAGACACAGATAAAAGCCTTTATTCAGCTGCAAATCCAATGCTCCCCAAGATCCAAATACAGTCACCCTAACAGGTTTAATAATTTTTTATATAAAAACATTGGAATTCAGTATCATAAAAATCTATATGGACTTTACATATAAAAATCACTTTAATAATACTTCTTAAATATCTGTCTTTTTTGTTAATTGCAAAACAAATCTATTAAAACAGCAGTAATACGTCCTTATTGCCATATGTCATAAATCACTTAACTGCCCTTACATAATTATGTCAATCCCCTTCAAACTATGTACCTCTCTCTATCGTAGGAGAGATTAATATTGTATTATGAGCATTGGGTTAATAAAGGAGTGGAGTAATTCATAACAAAGTTAACAGCGAGTATATTCAGTCTAGAGCTGGGAATATTGAAACAAACCCATTTCTGTCATTCACAAAAAGAAAACAGAAAGGGAAATATTTATGCTAAATACTGAATAAAGGTTATGTACATCCAGTCAAAGAACTGTCGTGTGAGGGCCAAACCCTCAGCTCTTTTTAATCATTATAGTTCCACCCAAGTTGATGATTTATACTGCCTAGGAATCTGATCCATATGCTCAATCAAACCAAAAAGCCTTAAGTTTAAATATTAAATATATATTTAAAAAAGAGAAGTATGTGCACAGGGCAAGAATTATTAACCAATCGTTTTTGGAAGGATTTTAAATATTTTTTTTGTTTGAGAATATTACCATCTGCTACTGGACAGTATATAAACTGAAATACAGGTGAATTTCGTTAAAGAAATTATCTATGAATTATTTTTCCAGCTCTATTATTGTCAAATCACATTTTATAACCATGTAAAACCGCTTCTCTGACCTGAATTTTCAAAACATTTTAGCATAATATGTTGGACATATTTGCTATGCCAAAATAGATACCTGCATAGAGTTATAAAGAAAAAATATAGTCCAGTGGTTTGAATGAACCATAAACCTCAAAAACGTCTGTCTTCAAATCAGTAAAATACATTCTTGTCTCTAAGATCTTTTTTATTGTTGCAGTGATTGCTGTTTTGTTAAGTGAAGAGATAAAGCAGATGTTAGATTGTAAAAGTAGTTGTTAGACATTTTAATATGAGAAGTGCACTCATGGTACAGGCTGTATATATTAGCTGGGAAAGAGATGGCAATCAGTGTGTGAAAACCTTTTCTCAGCTTCCTGCCCCCCCCAATCTGATATGCATTTGTCTATGTAATGGAGCTGGTTTCTGAAGGTCTTTTGTGGAACTGTTTGCATAGTTTGCAGTACAAAATATCTGTTAAAATACTATTGTATTTTATCTGCCCAAAGAGCCCTCTTGAAAGCTTAGTTCAAATGATTTATAAGAACCTTGAAGGGTTCAATCAAGCTCCTGTTAAAATTAAACCTAGCCTTTTATTATAATAGAACTTTACTATGCAGTCAAAACATTTTTTTAAAGAAATGCTTTATTTCTCTCTGATTTGCTAAAGGTTTCACTTGAATAATGTTCAGGTTTTGATTCACTGGTGAATATCTATCCTGGCGGGATTACCATGCTACATCTAATAATTACTACAGCAACAAAGAAGCAGAGTTTCCAGAATGGGCTGTATGCAATGCCTTGAAAAGCAAGTGAATTCCCCTTTGCAATATATTGGAAGAGGTGAAACATATTGGTCCTTCTGCCCTTCCTGGACTTCTTCAACAGAATGAAACACTGAAAATTTTATAGGAAAAAAGAATTGTGTTTCTTTTTAACAAACTGAAAATCTATTGTCCAAAACATGGACAATGAATAGAGCTTTGAAACAAGGATGATGATATTATTATTTATTATTAGCCACTTATGCAGACAGCATTTTTAAAGTGCTTTACAAACATTATTAAATGAGCACTTGATCACTGACTTTCCAACTCAGGCACAAACATCATTAATCTCAGCAAACAAATAATCTCAGATTGCTTTTCTTTTCTTCTCACTTCATATTTACCAAAATAATTCATTAACCTAAAAAAAATATCTTTTAGAATCGTGCACAACATGGAAATCAAAGTACTGTTAATTGCTCCTTTCAATTCATTAATAATAGAGATTAGTGGAGAAGCCTCACTTCACACTTTTATTGCAGTCATTGTTCATTTTATTGATCTTGATGGTTTTTGTTCTTGAGAAATTGGAATGGTTCTATTCTAAGTATGTATACCAAACTGCATTAAAGAATATTAAGTTTTCAAAGTCAAGCATTCAAAAAGTTAGGGAAAATCAGAACCAAGGTTGCCCATACAACTTGGTATACTTTCTGCAGGTGAATGATGATACATTTTTATTACATAATTATGTTCCATGGAACCACTGTCATCTTTTTCTATAACATCAGCCTTCTTTGTTTCGTTTTAAGGACATGAAGTGGATTGAAGAAAAACAAGCATTATACAGAAGAAATCAAGAACTTGTAGACAAGGTATTTTATGCTTAACATTTCCATTCATTTTCAAACCATTAGAAACCTAAGGAATATATGTGGTTCACTCGTACTGTTCACTCTCACACTGTCCAGAGGGTGATTTTTCTAGAGGGTCTGGAACTCTCTCAGAACAGCCCCTGAGTTTTCCACACAAGTTTTTTCTCTGCCTTGGCTATATTTGGCAGCATAGAGTCTATGATTTGCAATAATGATAAATGCAAGCACTATTTGCTGACTTTAAGTAGTACATTTTTAGTTCAGCAAGTCATCTAGCTTCAAACGAAGTATGGGGATAGAATCAAATCTTCTGACGACTGCTTCACAGTGCCTGAGATCTAAGCAGAATGCTACTGGAGTTGAGGAATCCAGAACCACTATTTGGGACTGAAGGCTGAATCCTAATTTTTGACTAAATCCAAGCCTTCTACTTCAAGCTGCATGCCTTTTCCATCAAACTGCATTCACAGCAGATCTAACATTCATACAAAACTAAAATTAACAATATATTTGTGTGAGTGTGTGTATGTGTGTACACGCACATATGCATATATGTACTTGTGTGTATATAACATTTTATTTTACAGATAAAACAAATGGAAACAGAAGAAGCTCGACTAAAACATGATGTCCAGGATGTTAAAGATCAAAATGAACTCCTGGAATTCAGAATACTAGAGCTTGAAGTAAGCCATCATAAACTATGCAGTCCTTTTCACACTTATTGTAGTGTATTAAGCTGGAAGGCAGTCAGAATTATAGAGTTCTTCTGGAGGGTTTTTTTGTCTTCATTTTATCTGCTTATAGTGCTGAAAATCAGTTTCTTATAGCTATTTTAATGGAGTACCCTATGCTACCCTAGTTGTCTTACTGCATCACTTTTTAAAGCTCCAAACTTTTATACTCTAGTTAAAGTCCAGTTTAAAAATCTTTTTTACTTTATCACATCTGCGTAAAAAACCAAACAAGACAAAACGAAAATGTCACATAACAGGGAAGTTTTTATTGTCATTGCTAAAAATAATACATTTTATAGTAACCCAGATTAAGGGCACTGTATGGAATATACCATGTTTATTTTATGATTACATTTGTCTTGGTGAATCTTTTTGTTAAGCTGTTAACAACATTTAAAAAGAACATACATCTTCAACCCTTGACCAACATTACAATTTTTTCTGCACAACTCCAAAGGAAAAGTAACAGCACAGATAGTAATATCAAAAACTGATTTGTTTCAGTAATCCCTTTGGTTATCAACACATCCAGGCTTCTTAACAAACATAGTTCCTTACATAACCAAAATAATGGTTGGATAACCATGGTTGTGCACACTGATGAAGCAAGGAGGCAGAAGCTTGTACTGCTACTGCGTAGGCTTACTTTATGCTGCGGTGAACCGAGAGCTTCGCTGCGTGTCAGTCTGGAATTGTCCACAAGGGTTAAATCTTTCTCAAAGAAATTGTTCCCCCTTCTCTTCCTGTTATGGCCATGACAAGTAGAATGAAGGGTTTTCCACTTCTTTGTGTAACAGAGAAAGAAACTTCTGGATAGCATTACTCAGCAATTTCCTTTTAAAATAAATTGCTCACTTTTTCAGAGTATGTATTATGGAATGCCTATGATGTATGCTTAATGAGGCTGCATCTTCTAAATAATATAATGCATCATTTAAAACTGTAAATCTCCATAAGTATAATGATTCTGATTTTAGGAGAGAGAAAGAAGATCACCTGCTATCAATTTTCATCACATTCCTTTTACTGAAGGGAAAAGTCCTCTCCAAGTTTACTGTGAGGCAGAAGGTGTAACAGTAAGTGATTCTTTTTTCTTATGATAGCTTCCTTCAAACAGTTTTATGCTCCATTCTGATTGATTGTTTTCTGTGCAATTCTCTCTTGTTATTAGGATATCCTAGTAGCAGAGCTGATGAAAAAGTTGGATATTTTAGGGGATAACGCCGTAAGTGTATGTTCCTTTAATAAATTGTGCATGTTTCTGTTAATATCTGTCCTCCTCTTAATGTGGCATTATGGCAGCCTACAACATATTGTATCGGTTTGTTATTGCATATCTCTTTTGCATTAGGATTGAGGCACAGGGCTGCAAATAGCGTGCTTCTGGCTTCCTATGAACCACATAGGAACCACATTGATCACACATTCCAATGAACCACATTGATAACATGTTCTTCACTTTCTGTTTGCTTTGTATATTTGTTATTTGATTTCACATATTAATCATTTTCTGCATTTAAACTTGGTAAAGCATCATGAGCCTTAGATACAAGCACTTTTAAACTGCAAAATCAGGAAAGGCAGACATTAATTAGAAATAATTATAATAGAAGGGTGATTATGCCTATGGAAACCTCTTGGCATCATATAAAATAGTTTCTGTTTGATTTTTAAACTTTTTTTGTCAAACTCCTTTTTTTGATCATTTCTTTTGGGAACCTCCCACAAGGCCTGAGTTACAGAATTCATATGGCTGCTCAGGAGGAATCCTGGGGAGGTGAAATTCACTCGCTACCCCAAGACCGAGCTTCAGGGCTCTCATACTGTCTCTTACCTCCTTCCTCTAGCTGCTACTTCAAACTGGGCTGAAGTAGAGGCCACAGCCACACCATTCTGGTTGTGCTGGAAACTGAAATCATTGGATCTACGTAACTGGAGGAGTCCCCAACACTGACATTCTACACCAATGCCCATGGTGAGATAGGTGTCCATAGCCATCAGGTCTGTGGTGACATAAGGAGTTACAACAGACCAGTCTAGTAGTATGGGCAGATGTAACAACTGAGATGTTTCAAATGCCTTTGAAACATTTCAAAGAGTCAGTTCTACAGATGTACAAGCCCTTTGAAATATTCCAAAAGCAGCTGAAGTTCTCCAAAATAGTATCTTTTGGAATGTGTGCACAGGGACAGGGGACCCATAGGTCCTGCAGAATCCCACAGTGCTCAGCTCTCAATTCTCCCCAACCCTTTCAAGGGACTTTGGGCAGGGGGAAAGACAGCAGGGTGAACAGACTGTGCATTTGTCAGCTCCCATACACTGGGTTTGCAACATGCCAACCCCCTCTCTATCTCTCTGCAGCTCTTCTCACTGGAACAGAGAACTAGAAGGGACTGGGGCTGCCAAGCCTGGCATTGGCTGGCCTCTGAGTGCAGGGGTCTCCAGGACCAGGGACCTGCCAATGCCAGTGTGACAGTGCACTGTTGGTCCCTGCCACTTCAAGGGCTGGAGCAGGCAGCAGCCAGGTGCTTGAGTACAGTGACCATTTTGAGCCCCAGAATATATATAAGGTGAAACAATAGTTTATTGCTGGCAGCCGAGAGAGAGAGATATCAACCAGCAGAGCTGAGGCTCAGGAACAGCTTGGAGTTTTATGGGCTGGAGCTATGGGGATGGAGGAGGCTCCTGTACCTGGGCATAACCTAAAACTGCACTATGCCAGGGATGGGTGGTTTGGCTGTGCACCTGGTGGCCTGGGAGCCCCCAGGAAATATCAGGCCAGTTACCACCCTGGTGAAAGGCAGCTCAGAGCATCTTAATAACCCCAGCTCCCACACCCGGGTGGGTAACCCCCTAGTAGGGCCTGAGAAGGCAGACCCATGTAAGAGTGTGGACTAGTTGCTCATAAGCCTGTCTTGAGGCACCCTTGACTGGTCAATGCTGGGGCCAGGACCAGAAGGGTCAAAAGGTCAAGGAGCCCACCACGAGGGACACCCAGAGCTGAGGGCCTGGGGTTCTACCTGGCCTTTGGAGGTGAGGCCAAGGCCAGTGTGGCCAAAGGTCCTAGGGTGGGGGGCACACTCAAGAGGGGGAAGAGTGCAGGGAGCTAAGCAGCCCAGAATGAGGGCGGAGTAGGCCACCTGATTAGGGGAATCTAGTTGGGGTCCAAACTAGAGAGTTATGGGGTCCAGTGTGGGGCTGGAGACATTAAGAGCTTAGATGTCATCTGCGAGGCATGGGCTCCAGTGTACAGAAGATTCAGAGTCACAGATTGCACCCCCTGGCATCGGGGTGCAAAAATGGGCAGCCTACCACCTAATTAACACCATAATTATGTATCATCAACGCATGGCAGGAAAGACAGGTGGGCTGTTAGCCCAGAAACAGGTGGGTGGGCCAACTTCAGAAAGGCCCCAGGAAGGCTCCCTGTTACAGCCAGGCTCTGCAGCCCTAGTTTTCTGCCCCTCTGTTCCAGTGAGAAGGGTGACAGAGAGATAGAGAGGGGTTTGGGATGGAGAGTTAGAAGGCTGATGGGAGGGAGCCAACCCTCCAGAGACATCCTCCATTCCCTGTAGTGTCTCCTGGGTAGAGAGCCATTGTTGTGAAACATTTCAGTTATGAAAGATTTCAGCCACAGGGTACCATAGCGACTATACATATGTCTCCCTGCTGAAACAAGTCCTTTTTTAAATGTTTCCAAGCCCATTTCATTTGGAAATGTTTTTTAAAAAATTACTTCTGTGTGCACCCTTAAATGGACAATCTCTCTCTCTCTCTCTCTGTCTTTTTGCTGAAGTTGAGATCAGTCTGTTAAAACCTTTCTCATTAAAACCTTTCACAGCAGAATGTGAAAGCTAGATGTTATAGACCAGCAACAGAGCTGCAGCTAGACATGTTATGGTGGCAATTTAAAATACCTTCTCTTTCTGAACAAGGCTGTAATTAGGCCACTTAGCTCATCATTTCTGTATGGGTTGTCACTCTCAGAGCCCTAGCTTCTGTGTTCCATAGACCTAGGCAGATGAGTAAAAATGGTCATGTGAGAAATTGAGAATATCTTTGCTGTTGTCAATATCAATAATATATCATGCCCCGGAGAACTTTACAGCAGTATTTTAACAGTTCACAATTTAAATTCCTGCCAACATGCACATAAGTAGCTTTACTTACATAAGTAGCCCCATATTCTCCAGTTGAATTATTCATTAAAGTTACACAAATGCAAAGTGTTTGGGGGAGAGGGCTCTGAATGGGGCAACACAGAAAACGGAAAGGGATGCAAGAAAAACAGAAAAAACAATATGTTTGAAAAAATATTCCTTCTACTCCATCCCAGTTTCCTTGTACTATTTAAATCCTATCTTACTAGAAACCTTTACTAGTGTTTCTTAAAATTAATGATCTGTAATCTATTTTTATTTACTTTTAAATTGTTTTTCCCTTTCAGTAATTTTAATATTACTGTTTCTCTTTTCATGGGCAAAAAGTGACTCCCACTTAAGGAAAGCTTAGCAGGTCCCCAGGACTTGCCTTTTAAAAATCTTGTTAGATATCTAATATGCAAAGATACTAGTCTGAATTTTGCCTGCAGGAGCATACATGAGACACAGTGGGTCCACCCATCAGATGCCAACTCTGCTGATGGGTCGTATGCTCTTGTGCCTGTCATCAACTTATTCTTCAGCTTGGCCAATACTCAAGTGTCCAGGGGGAACTGCTCCTTTGTGATTATTTGTGTTTTGCCATATGCATTTCTAAAAGGGCCCTTAGGACTCATAGCCTTTAACTGTTTCCAACTGACTTTTCATACATTAATGTGTTATTTTGGGTAGGCTCCATTTCTTAGGACAGTATAGGATAAAGCAGAGACAGAGGAAAGCATGATTAAAATATATTCTGCTGCAGGCCATGGGTGACTATACCAAAACATAATCATAAAAGGACTAAAAGCCATAAATGCCCTCCCTTTCAAACACTGTTAGCAGAAATCTGTTCAGGAAATACTCCACACAACAAGAAAGCAACCCCTCCAATTCCCTGTTAGTAATCTATATGTGAGTGTATTTTTTTTAATAATGATTTATTTTCAGACCTTCAGTAAACTCTTAAAATCACTGTATATACACAGGAGACAATTATTTACATTTGAGTTAGGTTTCCTAACAAATTATCTACTTCTTGAGCTCAAGTTTCACCAACTTTTCAGCCTTGTGCCCATGGGGAGAAATTGTCACGGTTAAACTATATGTGCTGTTTCCTAAGTACAGTTTTGTGCTGTAAAATCCATAGTGTAGAAAGGGATAGAGATGGGCTGATTTAGTCTCTTCTCCCTTATCACCTGGCTCTCAGCAGGGTTTGGATTCAATTTCCTGGATTTAAACATATGCATGTCCAAACTGGCCAGGAATGTTCAAATTTATCCCAAGATAGTCACAGTTTTATGGAAATAAAGATGAAAAATGATCTCATGAAACTTAGCCATTTGAAAAGAAAAAAAAAGATAACCTGGTCTTACAACTTTTTTTCTCCATGGAGCTGAATATTCATGCAATTTCTTCATCTCTCAAACCTGAACACCTTGCCTATCCTAAATGAGCTCTTAATCCAACTATCTATATTTACTTGTAGTCCCTCTTTGGTCACTGTCTTTCGTCCTGAAAGTCCTGATCCTGCAAATACTTATGCATATGAGGAATGTTATACGTGAAAGCATTTCCTTTAACTCTGTGCTTACGTGCATTTCATTTTTCAGGATTGGGTCCTTTCTCCTTTGTTTTCCTCTGGGCATGTTATTTACATTATGATAATGTTTTATATGTGTTAATGAGTCTAATTCCATGATTGGACTCAGGATATCATTAATGTGAAATGCACTGCTTCGTATATGAATATTTCATCAGCAGAGTGAAGACACAGCCTTTGACAGTAGGAGCCCAGTCATTTCCCTAATACAACATGGTTAACAATGGCAATGTCTGTGGTCTCTTAAGGCTCTCATTGGCAATGTGTGTGAAGAGGCAATGACATTAATAAAACATGCCAGCCGGATAATATGCAAAATTCCAATCATTTCAAAGCTATGAATATTTAATTTTTCATTCACAGTTCTTGAGTATAGTTTTAATAATTTAAAGATTGCCAGCAATAAACACACATGTGTATATTCAGTACAGTCACTTTTGGCCAAAATCTACAATAAAGGAAAGTTTAAAATTAGATTTTCAGCAACCACCATTTTTAGATACTTTGCTTTTTCATTGCATCATCAGGACCATAAATATTAATCTCTTGTATGACAAGCAGGGGCTTTATGTGGCACCATTTTGTATTATCCTGTGTTGTTTTGTGGAATTATGTATTTATCCCCAGATGGGAAAAAAAAGAAACAATGCCACTCAATAAGAACCAGTTTGTTTTAAACATCCCAATAACTTGTTTGTAAATGTGAAAGGAAAATGAGGTGTAATGTTATTAGTTGTAGTGTTATAGTATATGAGGACATCCTGAAAATACAATATTTTACAGTAACAAGTGAACAACAGTTTTAAAATTACATTCAGTAGTATTATATTGAATATTACTTTATTAGATTTACCATTCCAATGGTGTGTGTGTGTGTGTGTGTATGTATGTGTGTGTGTATATATGTGTGTGTGTGTGTATATGTATATATATGTATATATATTTAATTCAGTACTACCCCGATAGTGGAATAACAACAAGAGGACTGAATTTATTCTAATTATATTTTGTTTTTGGTGCAGAATCTGACCAATGAAGAGCAAGTAGTTGTCATACAAGCAAGGACAGTTCTCACACTGGCTGAAAAGGTAATAACCTTTGCATCATTAATAGAATAAATCATGTTATCAAAATTTTTGCCCCTCAGAATAGTTCGAATTAACATATTGGTAATGTAAATAATTGTTTCTTCACAACGTGATAAAAGTTCTTTAAGTGTACTTATGCAATATTTTTTCAAGATATTTAAAGATAACAGACAGTACCACAATTTATTTTAATGTTATTTAAGTAATAATGTTATCTTGGGAGATAAATTGCTGGTGTTTGGAAGACTGTTTCTTCTATTCATCATTTTATAAGTATAATTACTTGATTTTCATTGTTTTGGAGTTTAAATGAAATACATTTAATATGGCGTGTTAGAGTTGTAATGGAAGTTGAGTAGTAAACATGCTTTATGGAAGAAGCTATATGCTATTGGTTTTAGGAAACTGATCTATCAATATTTAAGACTTAACTTCTTACTGTCTTCTATATGCAGTGGCTACAGCAGATAGAAGTGACAGAATCTGCACTGCAGCAAAAGATGCTAGACCTTGAGAATGAAAAGGTACTAGAGAGGCTTTCAGCTGGTAAAAAAACAACTGCCATTAAAGTTTGTGTCAATAAAAATCAAGGTAACCTAGTCCTCTTTCTGTCCACAGGAGCTGTTTAGTAAGCAAAAAGGTTATTTGGATGATGAACTTGACTACCGGAAACAGTCCTTGGATCAAGCACACAAGGTAAGAGATGTCACTTGTACATCATAGAAACAGCATACAGCATACATCATAAAACAGATGTATGCTGTTTTATACAAATTACTTTGTGTAATTTTGCAGTTCTTCTGAGTAAAGAACTCCCTTTGGATATTCTGGGAATTCCATAGAATGGTTGGAGGATTGTAAGCCAATCATTTAGACTTTTATAAAGCATTGAGTTCCAGATGGGCAGATTCCTGTGTTTGCAAGGAACTCATTGCAAAACCAGGGACTTAAGTATTGACTTTTGACACATACATTCTAACATGACAGTGTGCACCTGGAAGGAAAACAATAAATCGTAAGTAAATATAAAATTTCTATTTACCCTAAAAATATATCTTATCTTAGGGTTTTCCCCAGAAGAGTATGCTCCAACTCATCTAGCTAAAATCAAGCTAAACATGTTATCCTGCATAAGGGGGAAAAGAGTTTAGATCAGATTGGCCTAAAATGTATTAGTTAATCCTGATCTAAATTTGACCACCATTTCTAGCCATTAGTCTTTTTCTACAATTAATATCATACATAGAATTATATTCCCACCAGAAAAAAGTGAAAGAAAAAATTCATTCCAGTTTTTGGACAGTTTTTCCCCTGTGCTGTCCCATGGCTGAAGAAGATATTTAGTCTTCCTTTTGGATATTTTATATATCCTATGGTGCAAAACCATTTGGGAAAGAAATCTTTCAATACTGTTAGTAGTCCTACATTTCTTCTAAGAGTTCAATGTTGTGAAGTGCTCAGCTTCTTCTAAAACTAAAATCTCTTTAGAGCAGAATCCATAGAAAAGAAATAAGCCCCAAGTTAAGTTTATGTTCCATACTAATATGACAGCGTGCATTGCATAGATAGCAAATACATATTAGCTAAACTGATACAAATACAACATACAGAGTGTATCTATACATGCACTTTACTGCAGAGTAGACTAATAGCTTCACCATAAAGCATCACTGTCTACACATGCCTGCATACACTGTCTACACCCACATTAGGGTACAGGAAATTAACTCCGCTGTAGGATAGTACTATCTAGGACAAGTATTATATGACAGCAGAGTAATTTATGCTGTTATCCTCACACTATAGCACCCTTGTGCCCCAACCAGCCCCTCCACTGCCCACTGCCACCACCTATGCTGGCACCTGGATCCTGGGGCTGAGCCCTCCAAGGCCCCTGCCAGCCCTGGGCTGCTCTGCCCTGGCTAGAATTGCTGTGATCCCAGGCACACATATACATTTTGCACCTGGGAGCAGCTGACTCCAGTACAAACTGAGATGGAGTTTATTGTGTTGGGGTAATTGCACGTGTAGATGCACCCGGTAGATGCACCCATCGGGTGTGTCCAGATGAGCGAGCACGTGCCTCTTGCCCCATCTCAAACCCCTTTGAGATGAGGCAAGAGGCACATGCAGGAATGAAAAAATGTTCCCTGCACTGCAAACTTGCAGTGCAGAGAAAAAATTAGACCCCTGGATGTTCAGGGGTTAAACAAAAACCTGGGGGGAAAAACTGGGTCAGGTCACAGTCCCAGACAGTGCCCCAAAGCAACCGGAGTCTCAGTCCTCCAGAGATACTCTGGCAGAGTGCCAGAGTGTCTCTATGATTGGCCCTCTCCCTGCTCCTGAAGCACGCTGCCTGCCCGTGCTGGGCAGGCAGTGGTGCAAGCTGCAGTGACCCAGACCCAGCTTTTGCCAAGTAAGCAGGGGGTTGGGGAGCCGCAGGAGGGGGGAGGGGACCTCAGGAGGCTGGAGACAGCAGGGGAATGAGCAGGGGGCCGGAAGCAGCCCCGGAGGCATTCCCCTGCTGTCCCCTGCTCTCCCAAGGCTGGAGGCAGCAGGGAAATGTCTCTGTGGCTGTCTCCAGCCCCCTGCTCCTTCCTCTGCTTGTCTCCAACCTCAGGGGAGCAAGGGAAGGAGCAGGGGGATGGAGACAGCAGAAGAATGTCTCTGAGGCTGTGTCCAGCCCCCTGCTTCTTCCCCTGCTTGTCTGCAGCCTCAGGGGAGTAGGGAACAGCAGGGGAATGCCTCTTGGGCTGTCTCCAGCCCCCAGCTCATTCCCCTGCTCTCTCCAGCCTCCCAAGGCTGAAGATAGGCAGGGGAAGGAGCCAGGGGCTAGAAACAAGCAGGGGGCTGGAGATGAGCAGGAGGCTGGAGACAAGCCCCTGGAGATAAGCTGGAGACTTCCCCTTCTCTCTCCAGCCTCCTTCTCATTCTCTGATACTGCTGGTGAATGTGGGGGGAGTGGGCCAGGAGAGCAAGTGGGGAGCTGAGAGAATAAACAGAGGGTAAGGGGAATGAACAGGAGGGGGGAATAAACAGGGGGCAGGGGGAATGAATGGGGAACAGGGGAATAAATGGGGAATAGAGGAATAAATGGGGAGCAAGGAGAACAAACAGGGGGCAGCAGGAATGAATGGGGCAGCGGGAATGAATGGTGGATGGGGGGAATGAATGGGGAGCAGGAGAACAAATGGGGAGCAGGGGGAACCAATGGGTGTGGGGGGAATGAGCCTCCTGTTCATTCTCCTATTCTCTCCAGCCTCCTGCTTGTTTTTGTGCTCATCTCCAGCCTCCAGAGAAGAGCAAGGGAATGAGCATGGGGCTGTAGACCAGCAGGGGTGCGGCGGGGAGCTGTTGCCCGTAGGGCCCTGGAACCCTGCAGGCAGGGTAGTCCAAGTGCTGTGGGGTGGGGCTCTGCCCTGTGGAGGGCAGGGGACCGTTGGCAATGTGTAGGGGGTGCACATGCACTCCCTGAGCATGGTGGTGCCCTCCCTAAAAAGGCACTGCCAACACTGTTGGTGGTGTCTGTAGGCAGGTGCCACTTGCCACCCCCCACCACCAGTAGTGTCTGCAGGCAGGCAGCGATCGCTGCTGGCCACCGCTGTCACTGCTGATGGTGCCTGTGGGTGCTTGCCGCTCACCACCCCTGCCCCGCTGCCGACAGTGCCGGCAGCAACTGCGGGAGCTCCCCACTTACCATTGCCACCATGCTCCCAGTGGGGCCATGCCCCACCAGCCTCCTGGGGCATGCAGTGTTTATGCGGGGGACCCACCTCTTCTAAGCAGCCCCCACATCCACAGTCCCCCCATACCTACCCACACAGTGACTCACATCCCCCCATCCACATCCTTCACCACCCTTCCCACCCCCTCGTACAAACCCCACATCCCCCATCACACACCCACCATGTGATAAGGAAACCCAAAGCAAACATTAAAACATATAGATATTTAGGATTATTTTATTATGATACTAGAGACACTGATAGGCTTCCAAATTTCTTTAACATTGTAAATATAACAATAAAACGTTGCCCATCTGGTCAATCCCGCTTTCTCTCTTTTGTTCTAATCGTGGAAGAATGTGGATTTTGGGGTATTTTAAAAAGTGAATATGGGATACTGCCTCAGCAGTCTAGCTGACACAAGGGGCTAGTGTCTCCAGATACCAATTGCCTGGGGCCCAGAAGCTCCTGAGGTCAAGTAACCCTAAGCTGCTGGCCAGGGTAGGTTTTTGTATTACTGGGGCCAGGACAGGGCAGCTTTTTATACTGCTGGGGGCAGCACAGGTGCTGGCCTCAGGTTCTAGCTTCCCCTAGATGCAGATCAAGGAGGAGCCAGGCAGGGTTATTTTGCCCCAAGTGGCACAATTTGCTCCACAACAAAGTGCATGTCCAAGCATGTGCACTGAGGCAGAAAGCCCCAGCTCAAATTTGCACCACTTCTGTTTGAGCTGCTGCAAGTGCACATGCTTGCATGTGTGGACACACCCATAGGGTTTACTTTGTGGACCCTGATCCAGCTGCTTTGCACTGCTTAGGCAACCCAAAGCACTCCCTAGAGGGCAACTGGATTCTTATGGCGGGTACTGGGAACAAGTACGGATGCTAGAGGATGAATGCACAAGATCTTCAACTGGTGCAACAGCTCATTTCAGGCAATATACCTTAGATTGACCCTGAGGGTGCATCAGCCTCTAGCTATTCTCCTGCTCATGGAGGTGGTGGTTGGAGAGACACTCTTCCTACCTCTGTTCTTGAATTGTGCCAACTGTCAGTTTGGTGGAGTTGAAGTCTGAGACACAGAATTCATATTTAAAAATAGACCTTGAGACAGCGATGATGCCTCTATGAAGCACTTGTACTTAGCCAGCAGTTATGAAATTTCTTTCTGCTTCTGAAGTACTCTTCAAGTTGATATAGTGCAGCTGGAAAGATTGATTGACATTGTCCAAAACTCCTTTATATGTAATGGAATCAGCAGCAAAGTCAGTCAATACCAAGCAGTAGATATTGATTTGCATTAAATGGAATTCCATTACATCAGTGTGGCTTAAGGGCAATCACTCTTTCATGTTGCATTCTATGTACTATCAGTTCCAGGATGTTATACTCACTGGGTAATCCCAAACCAAATGCATTTTCTGTACTTCTGCCCATAGAAAATGAATGAGTATGTGATGGTAGGTATAGAATTGCCTGAAGATTACCTGCATTTCCTATTTCTTGACTGCTTACAAGTGTCATCAAGCAAAGCGATGGGCTTCACCAGTATATCCTAAGTGTGTGTAAAAAGAAATAAAAGAAGAACAATTTCATCGGCAAAAGAGCTTGTTTCCTGGGATTATAATTTTCACTCGCACCATCACCCTGTCTGCACTGGAAGATAAAAGAATCCCAACCTTTCAAGTGACCAACTATAGCTTGCAAAATTGCCAGTGACAGATGGTAAGATTCTTTTGTTTAGTTTTTCATCATCTTTATTTGATTTTTCTTTTTGGCTATTTACTGTTAGAAGCTATTTACATTTATGATAAACATCTTCTGTAAGCACTATTCCTTCCACTTTTTCACTCTTTCATGTGGTTATTATCAGTATATACATTATAGTAGCATGTAGAAGTTCAAGCCCTAGACAGTTAGTTAAACCAAAAATTTATCTTTCATTTAGTTGCAGTTTGTAACATTCATTTCCTGTGTACTTGTATGAATATTGGATGAAAATCAGAGTGAGGACAGACTTGAATGATATTTTAAATTATATTATTTATTATCAATTACTAATTCCATTCATACTCAAAGTTATATTAAACGTATAAGTGAATGTGTTAGCTAAACTAGTACAGTTATTCCATAATCTGGAATATAGAGACCCAGCAATAACTAAAATACAACTAATAATTATTTTTGCTAAAACAATTAATGTGGGTATACTGTCTACTATTTTTAAAAGAGATAGAAGAACACTCATCAGAAAGAGCCACACTTTCAAACATGGGCGACTGGTGTCTCCCGAGTCTGTGGGGGCACCAAATCAGTGTCCGGGGGGGGCAGCAGCCAATCGCCAAGCCCGGAACAACCAGTGGTGAAAATGGAAGTGCACTTCTCCAGGCAGTTCAGATTTTGCAGCTGGTGCTTCCAGGGGATGCACGGCCAATCTCAAGAGGTGCACGTGCACCCATGTACACCCCCTATGCATAGCCAATGCTTTCAAAACAGTAGCAGTGCTCATTCCTAGTAGAAATGCACAGGTACTGTTCTCCAAGTGTCATTAGATTTAAAGTAATGTTCTGCTGTATCTTTGCTTATTCTTCTTTGAAGCATATTCTCTCAGTCCTGAGTTAACTACAGAGAAAAAGAGAGAGAAAGATCCTCTCCTGGATCATGGCCTCTCCTAAGAAGACTCCCAGTCTTTGTTTTTTGTTTCTGAGACTGTTACATTGTTTGGCCACCAGGAACTAAATACCAAAACCACATAATTTTGATTGATCATTGATCTTTGTGTATACCAAGAGTCTATACTGTTACTTCTCATTTTATGTGCCCTTGAAAATCATCTCTCATCTCATCTGCTTTTCATTCAACAAAAGCGCATACATTCTAAGGAATGCTACGCTAAGGATATCGTGAAAGGCTACTTTTACTACATTTATTTTTTTCATGTGCTTCATACTGTTTAAAATAGCACTTTTTCAATGCTGCCAGTAATACCTTTTTTTTATATTTTAGAGGAGCACCAACCAGACTGAAGGAACATTCTGAAAAAGAGACTAACTGCAGGAATATGAAGTGGCAAAGTGGTATTCACACTATTTTCAAACTTCAAACCAAGTCTCTCTGCCTTGTCCTCCTATCTTTTTATATACAATTTAAGTAAAAATATGTAATAGCTTTTTTAAAGCAAAATTAAATGGAAGGCAAGTAAAATATATTTTAAAATTCACTGATTGTTATAAAATATGAAACTAAAAAATAAAGATGATTTTGGTATGCTGAACATTATTGTTCCTGTTTTTTTAAGAACTGCTTGTACTCCTGAGTGCATTCATCTCTGACTACCCAGACATGTGTGTTCACCCATACATGCATGCATAGACATCTTTGTATGACTGTATGTTTACATGAAAGTAAGGTTATGAGTAGAACCAAGGAAAAAGATGAATCCCTGGCAAATGGAGTAGAAAAATCACATTATCTAAAATTTAATGCAAAGCTCAGACGGTTTGCTTATGCCTTTTTAAAAAACAAAAATAAGATAATTTTCACAGGTGACAACTATTTTCAGTGAGAAAAAATATCTTTGTAAGTGATAGTTCAGATTCACAAAGTGAGTGTTTTTGGGGGGGGGGGTTTGCCAAATTGATGGGCCTTAAGCAGTTCAGGCATTGAAAACTAAGTACTCTGGACGAAATGGCAACATTTCATTCTAGACAAATCTATGAATAATCAAAAATATCCCTGAGTTCTGACTCTATATCCCCTATCCTGTGACATCTACATACTATTCTCTTAAATACACTGCAGGTATAAACAGAAAAGTGAACTGGTGGATAGCTATTCTAATATAATAAAAGTCTTAGTGTGTCTGTCTGTCTGTCCATAACACTTCATTCACACTCTAATTGGCTGACAAGACAACCAATAACAATGCTGACTGAAGTAACCAATCAGAGTGCTCTGCACATACAGACACACACAGTGGAGTGCTGCCATGATGATGAGGACTGAGGGGCCAGAGCAGGGGGTGAGGCCAGTGCTGGCCTTGCACCCCACCTCACTTCTTGGAGGCAGACAGTGGGGATGGAGTGGGGGTGGGGGCGAGGCCAGCACTGTTGGTCTCACCCCCCAGCCTGGCTTCGTGGAGGTGGCAGCAGCGCAGGGTGCTGGTAGCACAGCACTAGCCTTGCTTCCCACCACTTCAGCCTCACCACCACATCCAAGGGGTGACCATGCCCCTCCACCCATGGCAGACAGACAGGAGCAAGAGATGGGGGGACACAGGGAGTGGAGGTGCCCACACGGCCAGAGGTGGAGTGGCGACACCACAGGGCTCTGGGTGGCAGTGTCTCCTCCTACCCCCAATATGCTAATTTTCTTTCATAATGTCAGAGATAAATTATGGGAATTTCCAAGAGAAATTTAAAGGATAGGTTACAATAAGCCAGTTAATATTGCAAACCTGAAAATTTGCTGTAGCCATCTATACACATGCTCCGGGGGTGGGAGGATGTTTTAATTAGAGCGGCTCTAAGTAAAGTTCCCAGAATATCTCATGTATCAGTATCCCTGCGCTTCAGAATGGTGGCAAGAGTGCTTTACCTAAAGTTTGTTTGACAAGCTTTAGGTAAAATGCCCCCACTGGCATTTTGAAGCATGGGGATGCTGATCCACAGGATGCAGGGGCTGGCTAGAGTTTGGTAGTTACCAGGCTCCAGTAGACTCAATTAATTGAGTTTGCTCCAATGCACTCTAGTTACAGTGCATCAAGCCGCCTTTGCGCTAATATATAGGCACCCTGTGTGCGGAAGTAGTAGGTGTTTAACAATTGATTTGCTGTGTGTCTCCATATGTCTTGCCGGAGAACAATATTCTTAGCTCACATGAAGAACATTATTTTTCTAAAAAATGAAATTATCTAGTTGGTCTAATAAAAGATATTACCTCTCCAAAAATTCTGATTGCTTTTGCCTGAAGACCAATGTGGTTCTGTATCCTTGCTATCTGATCCCTGCCATCCCCCATGTTTCTGGCCAGTTGCCGGGGGATTGGAAACTGGCTAATGTGGTCCCAATTTTCAAGAAAGAGAGGAGGGAGGACCCAAATAACTATAGGCCTCTAAGCCTCACCTCGGTGCTTGGGAAGATCTTGGAGAGGATCATCAAGGAGCACATCTGTGGGGGGCCAGCAGGGGAGATCATGCTCAGTGGCAATCAGCATGGGTTCATCAAAGGCAGGTCCTGCCTGACCAACCTGATTGCCTTTTATGACCCAGTAACTAAATCTTTGGATGATGGTGTCACCATGGACATAGTCTTTCTAGACTTTAAGAAGGCCTTTGACACTGTCTCGCACCCCATCCTCATTAATAAATTAAGCAACTGTGACATTGATGCCTGCACAGTTGGATGGGTAAAAAATTGGCTGATGAGGCACACCCAGAGAGTAGTGGTGGATGGGCTGTACTCAACCTGGCGAGATGTGAGCAGTGGGGTAACCCAGGGCTTGGTCCTCGGGCCCGCACTGTTTAACATCTTCATCAGAGACTTGGATGAGGGGGTGGAAAGCATGCCGTCCTAGTTTGCTGATGACACTTAGATGTGGGGCAAGGTGGGCACACTTGAAGGGAGAGAGAGACTGCAAATAGATTTAGACAGACTACAAAAGTGGGCAGATGAGAATAGGATGGGGTTCAACATAGACAAGTGCAGGGTGCTACACCTTGGGAGAAGGAATCGACAGCATACATACAGGTTGGGGAGTTCCCTCCTTGAAAGCACAGAGGCAGAAAGGGATCTTGGAGTCATTATCAACTACAAGATGAACATGAGCCGGCAATGCCAGATTGCAGCCAGCAAGGCCAGCCATACCTTGTCATGCATCTAAAGGTGCAGCTCAAGCCGGTTCAGAGAGGTGATACTCCAACTGCGGCTTGACCAGTGTCGCATAGAGGGGGAGTACTGCATCCAGTATTGGGCGCCGCACTTCAAAAGGGATGTGGCCAGCCTGGAGAGGGTTCAGAGGAGGGCCACCTGTTTGGTGAGAGGGCAGTAGGACAGGCCCTACGAGGCCCTGTTCAGCCTCAGCAAGAGGAGGTTGAGGGAGGAGCTGGTGGCTGCCTACAGACTCATCAGGGGAGATCAACAGCAAATAGGTAGACACCCTTTTCTCCCCAGCACCACCTGGGGTGACAAGGAACAATGGTAATAAGCTGATGGATAATAGATTTAGGTTAGAGATCAGAAGGCAATATTTTACAGTTAGGGTGGCCAAAATCTGGAACCAAGTCCCCAGGAAAGTGGTCCTCACCCCTATCGTGGGCAAATTCAAGAGGAGGTTGGATGATCACCTGTCTGGGGTCTTGTGAACCCAGCATTCATTCCTGCCTGTGTCAGGGGGTCAGGCTAGATGATCTGTTCAGGTCCCTCCTGACCCCAGCTACTATGAAACTATGATTCTCATGGTATATGAGCAGTGCGGCTGTCTATGCATAGCTTGCTGTCTATGCACAGCAACCATCATGGATTTAGAATCCTAGGATCATAGAAAAGTAGAGCTGGAAGGGACCTCACAAAGTCATCTAGGACTAAGCCAGCCCTCTACTCAAGGCAGGATCATCCCTGACTTCTTGATTCATTTAATCCTTCTTACCCTTCCTACTTTCTGAATCCCTGGTGATCACCACGACTGGTGTCTGAAAGAAATTCTTCTCATATTGCAGAGTAGGCAAACATAATTAGATGAAAGTTGATCCAACCATGTCCTATAAAGGAAGTTGTTGCCATTGCTTGTTATTACAGTATTGGTATGATTGGGCAATATTTGTAAAATTCCCATTGATTTCAAGTATGTACTCAAATGAAACATAGCTTGCACTATATACCTCACTTGTACCTTTGTTTCTTTGTTTTTCCTTATATTTAGGCCATAATATCTATAAAATTTCTATGCTGAAATTTCATAATGTCAGTGGGGCAGTTTTATGCCACACGGTTATGGAATATACTCCTATACCCTTTACACTGTTAAGAAATGGAATGTAAATTCTTATTTCATAAACACACTGAGGAGTTGATTCTAGGTCTTTGAAATCAGTCCATCAGCACATAAGGTAAATACAGGAGACATGAGGTGACATGGCATTTCTCAGAAGTACAGGGGGCAGTGCAGGAGGCTGTATATTAGTTGCTCTTTGCTAGTTGAGGATAAGGAATTAGGCATGCCTGCATAGCATGATCAAATTCTAGGCTGCTCGGAGGCCATTCTAGCCATCTGTGTGCCCTTGGCTCAGCTCCCACTTATACCAGGGGTGTTTTCAGCTGTCACAGAAGTCCAAAGTCCAGGCAGCATAAAGGAGGCTTGAAAGAACCTTTGTACTTTTCACAGTGGACTGTGCCTTCCATGATGTGATTTGCAGGACATCCAGCACCTAGTCTTTCCCTGTATTGTTTTCTGTAGCGTCATACAGTTTGGGACAAAACATGTTCTCGACAGCTGTCCACCACCACCAGTAAGAGAAAAGGATAAGCTGACAACCTTATATTGTTTTTGACTAGCAAATTCTGGAATTAGAAGCCATGCTATATGATGCCCTGCAGCAAGAAGCCGGAGCCAAAATCTCTGAAATTCTTTCACAAGAGGAGAAAGACAAGTTGAAGAGTGCCGTAGAACAATGGAAACGCCAGGTTATGAGTGAACTCCGAGAGAGGGATGCCCAGATTCTGCGTGAAAGAATGGAACTCATTCAACATGCACAACAGGTAGACATTGGTACAAGATGTACAATAGTTAATGCTCTGTTTGCCTTCCCCAGATTAAAACATCATGAAATGAGAGCTCTGTCCCTTTATATTTGGCTGCTTCTCTCTCTGATTAAAGTGAAGTATATATTCCAGCTGTTCTTAACCAAGTGTTTCCAGAGGTTGATGTTCAGTTTCCTTTAACAGAAAGCCAGCATGTGTCCAGATAATATTAAAAGCCTAGGATAATAGTAATAATAAATAAATAAATAATAATAATTAAAAGCCTAGGATGATATTTTTGGATGATATTTTTGGAGCTGCCTATGGTGTTGGGCACAAAGTTTTCATTAATCTTCATGGGAGCAACATATCCATGTTCCTTAAGAAATTTAGAGAACCACAGGCTTTAGTTTTTGGTCCAGATCCTAATTTACCTTGGATAGTCCCTCATTATGGGCTCTGTGTATTTTCTATGTCTACTTAATGCATGATGCACAACTGTTGCACTGGATGAGGATACACCTAAAATTAAAACACGTATCGGTTAACAAAACAATTTACCATCTCTCTAAAAAATAAGAGACCCTTTCCAACTCTTTTGTCTTTGTGAGGCTCTATTACTTACCCTTTCATTTTTTGTTTTAAATCTAACAGAGAATTAAGGAGCTAGAAGAAAGAATTGAAGGTCAAAAAAGACAAATAAAAGAATTAGAGGAAAAGGTATGGTAATAGAAAATAAAATATTCTTAAATTACACAAGTATTTTATATGGTTGCATGTGTATGTATCTATTGAGACCATTTTATATGGTTGCATGTGTATGTATCTATTGAGACAATAGTCTTATTGAGAAAGTAAAGTTGAAAGTCAATGTTCTTATAATACCAATTCATTCTAGCATTAATAGTATAGATGGCACCTATTTAAAATGCAATGTTATAGGTAGGCAAACCTCAAAAAAATGAAATTTTCTCAGTTAAGCAACAACATTCTGACATTCATCTGAAGTGCCTCTATATTTAGTCCTCCTAATTCAGTAACAATTGTTTCCCCTGATATTTCAGTAGTTCTGTTTCCAGTCTTGACTAAAAACAAGAAGTGGAGGGGCAGATAAACATAGAAAAAAACAGGTTAACTAAACATTTTAAAGTACTTAGGACAAGTTTGAGGCCAGTTATTTTATCCATATGAAACATGTTGTAGATCAGGAGTTTTAAACCATTTTGATCCTTCAACTTCCCCCCACACAACCATGTGGACTCACCTTTCTCCCAACCCCATATGCAGTCCTCTAGTCCATTTTCAGGCCCCCTCACACAGTCCCAAAGTCCACCTGGGCCCTAGCCTCACCTAATGTCCCTTAGCCAACCACTGGGCAAACCCATGCACAGCTCCACAGGTTAGCTAACACAAGGAAAGTTTGCCAGGCATGCCAAGCAGGTCTACACACAGTAGCTCTGGAACAGAAGCAGTGTACCTGTGGAAGCAGCATAGCCACAACTGTGCCACTTTCCTGTTCAGCAAGTGACTGCCTGGCACTTAAGGTCCCCTTCAGGCCGGCAGCCAACCCTCTGGTTCCTCTTGGATCTGTGTCTGTGGCTGTCCAGTGGTCTATGGCCCACCAGTTGAGTATTAGGGTTATGCAAAGCTCCGCTGATTTGATTCGGCAGAGATTCAGCCCAATTCGGTGGCCAAATCTCTGAATTCGAATTGAATCAGGACACCCTTTAATCTCTCTGAATTGAATTGGAGAGATTCAGAAAGATTCAGATTTAGATACACATTTAAAGCTGTGTTGAAACATAGACACAGCTTTAAATGTTTTTTCTACATACCTTGAGGTACCAGGCACGGCTTGTGAATGCTGCGATGCTGGGGCGGATGGAGCATCCCACAGCAATGCAAGGGGCTCCCTAGCATGCTTGGCAGAAGACCCAGAAATGGACCAGAAGCACTTCTGGGTCCACCGGGGAGTGTGCAGGGGGCCCTCCCCATGCCTGCCCGGCTCAATGACTAGTGCCTCCTGGATCTGGGGGGACACCCAGGTTCCCTCTGTGGCCAATTTTCGTGGGACGCTCCATCTGCCCCACCATCACAGTGTTCACAAGCCACGCCTGGTACCTCAAGGTATGTAGAAAAAACATTTAAAGCTCTGTCTATGGCTGAATCACTGATTCTCCAAATCAGCATCAAATCTTCAAATTTGGATTTGGCTGAATCGAATTGGGGACAGTAATTGAATCAATTAATCGAATCACTGTCCCTGATTCAGGTTGAATCTGAATCTGAATCAAATAGAGCCCGTTTTGCACACCCCTATTAAGTATCAGTATTTAGAGCAGGGGTGGGCAAAATGCGGCCCACGGGCCAGTTGCGACCCGCCAAGCCATTCTATCTGGCCTGCGGGGCTAAACAATTTAGAAAAATTAATATTAATCTGCCCTCAGCTGCCTGTCATGTGGCCATCAATGGCTTGCCAAAACTCAGTAAGCGACTCTGCCCAAAATAATTGCCCGCCGTTAGAGTGTAGCTGCTTTGGTACACACTTAGATTTGTCTTGGTGAAGTACCTAGCACTTAAATATTTTGGATGCTACTGGAGAATCATAGAAAAATAAGCCTGGACTTCACAAGGTCATATAGTCCAGAACCCTGGCCAGGACAGGATCATCTCTGTCTAAACCGTCCTAGACAAATGTTTGTCTAACCCTCAAAGGCATTCAATGATGGAAATTCCACAACCTCTTTAAGGAACTTATTTCAGGGTTTAACCACCCAATGATTAGACAGTTCTTCATAATATCTAACATAAATCTCCCTTTTTGCAATTTAAGCCCCTTTCTTCTTGTTCTGATCCTGTGGCCATGGAGAACAATTGATCACACTGCTCTAACAACACTTCCTGTATTTGAAGACTGTTATCAAGTCTTCTATTCTTTAGATTGAATAATCTCCCTTATTCTAAATTTTGTCACGTCATGTTTTCTGGATCGCTAATTTTTTTTGTTGCTGTCTTCTGGGCTCTCTCCAGTTTTTCTGCATTTTTCTTAAAGTATATTGCCCAAACTGGACACAGTACTTCAGTGTTCAATAGAATAGAAGAATCACTTTCCATGATTTGCAGTCTGTAGTCATCTTAGTGCATCCTAATGTAATATTTGTTTTATTTTTATTGTCAATTAAACAATATTATTTATTTGTATTTTGCAGTTATTACAATGTTGAGAATAAGGGATAACTCCCAGGTCCCTCTCTGCAGTACTGCAGCCTAGTCAGTTGTTCCCTATTTGGATTTATGCACTTGGTTTTTCCCCCCTAATCAAGTAGACTTGTCTTTACTGAATTTCATTCTATTTACTTCTGACTGTTTTTTTCAATTTATCAAAGTCATTTTGAACCTTAATATATACAAAGAAATTATACAAATTAATTATTAATTATGCATGATTTTCTGTGCTTAAAAATTAAGAGGATGCCTGAGAAACACTGACACTGGTTATGCTTGTTTAGCTTGTATACAAACTTTAGGAAGGTTAGACCGGGGGGAAAAATCACCACCCAGCCTAACTTAGTTCACTCACTTGCAGACCTTACACTTAGATCCCTAGTTAGGTCCATCCATGTGCCAAACTGTATAGATATTCCCTAAAGGTTAGAATGGTTAAGAAATGGCTGCTCCAATCTAATTTTAGTTCACCTGAGAGATGCACTAATTTAGATTAGGCACAGTTAGACTGATCAAACCAAATGTCTGTGCACATACAGAGCACAGCACCAGGCTGGGAAAGCTCAGCCCTAAGGCTTTGCTTTTCTTCTCCCACTTTGGTGCCACCATATTTTTAGCCCCCAATTCCTTCCTCCAACCCCCAGAAGGATATCCCCTCCTTTCCCACCAGGCCATGGCCTTGAACCCAGAGCCTTGGCCTATGGGGTACAGCAGCTCACTCCAGTCTGCCATCTCTCTAGTGGAAGGGTGAGGCAGACACAGGTGGCCATCCAGTTCTAGGCCAGGGGTTTTTAAATTTTTTGGGTCAGTGTACCTCCGGTAGCTGGTTGAGAAGGGAGGAGGGCCACTCGTATGATCAGGGGACAACAGGGCAGGCTCTATGAGGACAGGCTGTGGGACCTGAACCTGTTCAGCCTCCACAAGAGAAGGCCGAGGGGGGATCGTGTGGCCTGTTATTAACTAGTGAGGGGGGATCAGCAGGCATTGGGGAAGTCACTGTTTCCCCGAGCACTGCCAGGAGTGACCAGGAATAACGGTCACAAGCTGGCAGAGGGTAGGTTTAGGTTAGATATCAGGAGGCGCTACTTCACGGTCAGGGCGGCTAGGATCTGGAACCAGTTTCCAAGAGAAGTGGTGCAGGCTTCTACCCTGCGAGTGTTTAAGAGGAGGTTAGATGAACACCTTGCTGGGGTCGTTTGACCCCAGTACTCTTTCCTGCCATGGCAGGGGGTCAGACTAGATGATCTGCTCAGATCCCTTCTGACCCTAGAAACTATGAAACTATGTGTTCCCCGGCAGCCAGTCAATGAGTGGGGGAAGGTGTCCCCCAACAGCCAATTGGGCGGGGGATCAGTGTTGGTGACATGGCGGCAGTAGAAGTGCTGGTGGCAGCACCCACTGCCAAATACCCCCTGAGGCCATCCCAGGTACCCCCAGGCATACGCATACGCCCAGTTGAAAACTCCTGTTCTGGCACACACCCACTTCCTGCCAAAGAAGTGGCCAGCCAAGGTCAGCTGACCTCTTACTCCCTCCCATATAAGCCCCTGACCTGGAAGGGGAAATGTCTGGAGCAACCTTGTCTCATGTTGCTACTGACTGACAGATTCTCTGGATACCTGATCTTGCTAACCCCCTGACCTTACCTTCTGCCTGACTCTTTGGATACCTGACCTGGCTCTGGCCTGATCTCCCAGATACCTGACCTGGCTAGTCTCCTGACCTTGCACCCTCCTTACCCTCTGGATCTCTGACTAGGTTCCCTGAACAGATCTCCTGCCTTTTGACTTCCTAGCTTCTCATGACCCTGAAGTGACTCCCAGACATTGTCACCTACAGCTGGGTATGACAATTTGCCAGGACCACCACATGCAGCAAAGGGGCTTGACATGGAGGTAGTCTCTTTACCGGATTCCCTGGAATGACTCAGTCCAAACCAGCTGACACCAATGGCCTTAGCCTGGCAAGTACTAGAAGAACAGGTCTGGCAGTTGTTGACAGAGAATCAGTCCTTCTCCTACCTCTACAGTAAGGTTTCAATGCATCAGCCTTCCTACCTGGAACACCACTTACCCACTTCATTACCCAAGATGTTTGATGGTGACTGGCTGCGTATCCATGGGTTTCTCATGCAATGCTGCACACTATTGATAGCCCAACATAAGCTCTACTTCCAAGACTCAGCATAGCTGAGCCTAGTGGTTAGTCTCATAACAGGAGATGCTCTGAAGTGGGACATACCTTTGCTGGATTGCAATAGCCCAGGCCTCAAGGACTTCATGGTCATGTTTGGAGAACCTCTTCCAGCCTGGAGGGCAGAGGTCACACTGTGGCCCCTGCATTTGGGGGGAAGACTCTATTATGGCTTATGCTTCCCTCTTCCACTGCTATGCAGCAGACACCCAGTGAAATGAGGCAGCCCAACGCCATTATTTCTGCTGGGGTCTATGGGAAGAGATCAAAGATGAACTGGCTTTGGTGGGAACACCTTCAAAATGTGAGGCATTTGTGGACCTGGCTTGCCAGATTGACCTTCACACCTCTGGAATCTCAGTGAAAAAAAAATGAAGCCTTGCCCCCTCCAAGGCCTCACTCTGCAATGGTTGCTGCCAGCCCCATGCCAGCAGGCAGGGGGACCCAGCACCCCATACCAGAAAACCAGGAACACTGCCAGCAGCAGGAGCAGTGCCACAATGCTGGGGCCCCAGGACATAAGTGCATTATATGCTCCCAGAAAGGGGATCAAGGTCAAGGTAAATGATGCCAGGCCTGGTAATAGGGACTGGCTTGGCATCATCCAAAGTCCCCAAGATGTTCACAGTCCATGAAGTCTGTGGCAAACCCCAGCCATGGAATCCCTGATTACTGTTATCTGCCCTGGAGCAAAACTGCTCATTCCTCTTGCTGACTACCCTGGTGGACACAGGAGCCACAGGTAATTTCATAGACAAGACTGTGGCACAAAGATTACAAATCCCACTAAGGCAGTGATACAAACCTAAAATCATAGAGACTATAGATGGCTCACCCCTGGCTGCAGGGCCTATGGAATGCAAGATTGATCTCCTTGGACACTAGGAAACCATACTCTTTGGGCTCATTTACTCCCTATACTACCCCCTTGATTCTGGGGTTTCCCTGGCTTATGTACCATGACTCCAGTAATCGTGTGAAAAGCCTGGAAGGTCCACTTTGAACTGAGACAATTGACAACAACACTACTGGAAGGCCAGGGGGACAGAAACCTTTATGATCCAAACTGGAGGCCCACCTGCTGCAGCTTCCACAGAGGTGCAACCTCCAGAACCTGGAACCCATTTGCTCAAGAAATACCAGGACTTTGCAGACATCTTTGAAAAGAAAAACATGAATGTTCTTCCTCTGCATCAAGATTATGACTGTCCCACCAATTTACAGCCAGGAGTGAAAATTCCTGTGGGACCTATTATGCTATCCTGGAGCGTGAACTCTCCATCTTCTGCCAGTACCTAGAAGAGAATCTGGCCCAGGCTTCACACAAAGGTTCACCTCACCTGCAGGAGCCCCTGTCCTGTTTGTTAAAAAAAAGGATGGTAGTCTCTATCTATGCATTGATTATCAGGCATGGAACCAGTTTACTATCTGAAGTCGGTATGCTCTACCCCTCATCCTACAGCTGCTTGATTGGCTCAAAACTGCTCATATTTTCACCAAACTTGATCTTTGGGATCTTTGGGGAGTCTATAACCTGGTGCAAATCCACACTGGAGATGAATGGAAGACCACATGTTAGATGTGATACAGGCCTTTTGAATACCTAGTCATGCTCTTTGGACACCTCAACAACCCTAACTACTTTCCAGTATTTTATCAGTGACATGCTACAAGACCTATTGGACCAATTTGTAATTGCCTACCTGGATAACATCCTGATTTTTCTGGGAAGAATATAGCCAACATGCAACACACATCTGAACAGTATTGGAAAGACTGTGCCAACATGGCCTGTTGGCCAAGTTAGAGAAATGCATATTCAACCAAATGACAATCAAGTTTTTGGATTTGTTCCATCTTCTGAAGGTTTGGGCCATCTGTGAGTGATGGCCCCCAGAATGTTAAAGATTTCCAGAGTTTCCTATTATTTGTAAATTTTTACCATAGATCAATCGCAAACTTTGCCCAGGTACTAAGTCCCATCATGACACTTCTGCAGAAGAACGTCCAGTTCTACTGGTAACAGGAGGCCCAGCAAGTGTTCAAATACCTGAAACAGGTCCTCACCCCTGTGCTTGTGCATCCAGACCCTGCCCTGCCATTTGTGGTAGGGAAGGCTGTATTTAACACTGCCATAGGCTCAGTGCTTTCCCAATAGCAGGGCCCATAATAGACTATAAAGCCCTGCAATTTGTTTTCCCAAAAATTTACCTCAACACAGCAGAATTACAAGATCCTGGATTGGAAACTCCTGGCCATTCATGTGGCCTTTGGGGAATGGTGTCACTGCCTTGAGGGAACATGATACAAGACACATATCTAGAATACATCTGCAAGGCAAAAGCTCTCAATCAGAGGCAGCTATGCTGGGCACTTTTCATCTCTCATCTTGATTTCTGTCATTGGTACAAATACCAACTGGGGTCCAAAAATGAAAAAGCAGATGCACTATTCTGAAGGACAGAATATAACACTAACCCTGTTCAGGTGCCAGCCATGCCCAGCCATATTCTAAAACCACACAATCTTGCCAGCACCATTCAACCCATAGACTTGCTGACCCTGCTTCAAGCAGTCATCCAAGAAGAAATACTCCCCCAAGAAGCAGGCCACTTCCTCCCAACAGCGCCACCACGTACAGGAGGGGGTCATATTCACTTCAGACAAGATTTATATGCCTCGGGTCTGGCCAGGCCAACTGTATTCACATAAGCCATGATTCACTGTTAGCAGATCACCTGGGATCAGAAAGACCTATCAACTGTTTGTGCAGTACTTCTGGTGGCGTCGCATTCAAGAGCCAATCTGATACTTCATCCAGTCCGGTAATCTTTGTACTCACACTAAAAGACCCACACAGAAACCATGTGGGCTTCTCCAGCCTTTTCCTATCTGCTTCTCTCCCTTCCCTGCCCGCACCCCCCCCCAGCCCTGGTCTGCCTTTTCCCAAGACTTCATCATAGAGATGCTCAAATCCAATGAATAGTCCACAATCCTGGCAGGGACAGCCCAGTTGAGCAACTTTGGACCACTTTATCCCATGCACAGTTCTGCCCTCAGCTAAAGACACAACCCAGTTACGGTTGGACAGTGTGGTTCACCTTCATGGTCTCCTGGGCCACATAACCTCCAACCACAGGTCCCAGTTCATTTCCTGATTCTAGTGCAAGGCCCTGCGTTTGCTGGGAATCTATGCCCAGCTGTCATCTTAATAGCACCCACAAACAAACAGTAAAGAAGAGGGAACAAACTAGGTCCTCGAGAAGTGCCTTGGGTACTACCTCAATTTCTAGCAAGACAGCTGGGTAACACTTGCTGAATTTTGCCTGTAACCACTCCATGAACACCTCAACCGGACAAACACCCTTCTTTTCCAATTATGGGTTCCACCCCCAACTACACCGTGTCTTATCCATCACCTCTGATTAGCCCTCCAGCTACAGACTGGGAACAACATGTGCACAAAGTCCAAAAGGAACTAAAAACCCAGCTGGAAAGGTACAGGAAGCATATAAACAACATGCAGACCAACACTGGCAGCTAGGACCTGCTTACTCAATAGAGAAGAAAGCATAGTGGTCAACAGAGTCCCATGGCATCTACCAGCCCTCACAGAAACTGGATCACAAGTGTATCAACCCATTCTGTATCACCCCAAAAAGCAACCTGGTCACCTTTGAATTGCAGCTCCTCCCAACACTTCAAATCCACCTGATTCTTCACATGTCTTTTTTAAAACTTACACAGAAAACACACTCCTTCACTGATCCCAACTTCTTCTTCCACCCATAATGATTCACAGCCAAGAAAAGTCCTTAGTTAAGAAGATCCTGGACTCAAGATGGCAGTAAGAAAAATTACAGTACCTAGCACATGGGGAAGGGTACAGACTAAAGGAATGCATGTGGGAGCCCATGGAAAACATCCACACCTCTGATCTGGTACAGATCTTCCACAGAAACCACTCATGAAAACCTGGACCAGTGCCCCCTAGAAGGGGTTGTTGGGGCGCAGGTAATGCCAACCTGTGGCCTAGCACCCAGGGCCTTGGCCTGCCCAGCATGGCAGCTCACCCCAGTTTGCCACCTCTGCAGTGGAACACTGATGCCGAAATGGGTGGCCAGAACACTTCATCTAGACCTAGGCACATGGCCACTCCCTACCACCAAAGTGACCAGCCAAGGTCAGCTGACCTCTTGTCCCTTCCCGTATAAGCCTCTGACTTGGAAGGAGAAGGATGTGGGCCACAAGGTGCAGCCTTGTACCTAGACTGATACACCCTTGGATTGTGCTGCTACTGATGACAGATTCTCTGCACACCTGCCCTGGCTAGCCTTCTGACCTCATACTCTGCTTGATCTTCTGGGTCTCCAACTTAGTTCTTCAGACAGATCTGCTGGCTTCTGACTTCCTGGCTTCTGATCCCAAGGTGACCCTCTCTCCCCCCCTCCCCCCCCAGACCTGTCCACCCATGGTCCAGCATGGGTGGAACGGTAGTGTTTCCCTCCATATCTCCTACATAGGGAGTCCTAGGCCCTCTTCCTGCCCTCAGCATCCCTCTTGTGCTAAGATATTTAGAGTCAATATGAAGCTCGCTTCCCCACACAATGGATTCAGAGGCCTTATAGTGGCTGCTTTATCTCTGACTCCAGTGCACCCTTCAGCTCAGGGAACTTCAGGACGTCCCAGAAATGGAAGGTCTCTCAAAAGACCATTGGAGAATTTTACTCTGAAAGCAAAACAAACAGCAGAAGCTATTTCAGTGCCCAGGGTAGAGGTGAGGGTGGTATGGGGAGGAGTTATGCTGACTACTGGAGAGCAGGAGAGTGGATTCTTACCTGTCTCTGCTCTCTGTGCTCAGGAGACAGCTGCTCCAGGTGTTTCTGGAGCAGCATGAGCATGGCTGCTGTAGCAGAGAGATGGGCTCACAGCAAACTGGTGGAGCAACCCCATCAGTGTAGACTCCCTGGAGCTGCTTCCAGTGCCCCATTCATTCCCGATCCCCACCCTAGATATGCTTGTGGGTGCAGAGGTGTGCTTCTCATGCGGGGAGGGGGATACATTCCACTCCCTCCCTCCCCCACAGATACTCTATGGGGCAGGGGCCTGCACCTGCCCATCTCCCTGTGGCTGGACTGCACAGGCCTTGCTCTGCCATGGAAACAGTCCTGGGAGGAGGAGGCAATAGCAGTGCTTTCTCTACGTGGATTCTTCAGGCTGATACACCCCTCAACCCACCATATTTACATTACTGAATAGAGACAAAAACATTTCTTTCTAGGAGTGAGAGAATGGGTTCAGTAAAAAGCCATTTGATCTTTCAATGCAAAATAAAAGCAAACCTAAATGACACTCTTTTGGACTTTCAAAAGAATTCAATTAACTTTTTCCCTTCATGGTACCAGCTGGCACTAGATGCAGTAATTTAGGAAGCCTCGTGCACTCCTGAGAAATTTTGCAGACTGGGATGTATGGTTGAGCACTCATACTGAGCCTCTGCACCTTCTGAAGTTCACACATCACAGTTTATTTCCCCTCTTCTCAACTGACAGTTTTGCCTTACTCTTGTCTATAGCCATGGCTTGTTTCTCACTTGACACACTGTAAATTCTTTTTCTCTTTCTTTCTCTTCTTCCATTTTTTCCTTCTCTCCCGTCCCGTTTCCTTTTCAGTTTTTATTTTTGTTTTTATTTTTCTCTTTAGCCTTCATTCTTTGGTCATAGTCCATCAAGCCACATACAGAAGGTAAGTATTCTGTTTTATGACTATTTCCTGTTTCTGCTCCACATCTATTAAAGCTTCTTTCAGTGCTCTCCTGTCTCCTGTTCCATTCAGAGTGCTTCTATAGTGTTTTTTGGTCACTAAGGAGTCAACTAATAACAGAAATATCTAAAGTTTTTGAAACATTGTGGGAAAGAAAAGGGCACTCGTGTTTTGGATGAAGTAAATTCTAGTTTAAGGTTCCTTCTTATGAAAGGAAAGGTAAGGGAGATGTAAAAACAATAGGTGAACTGCTAGAAAATTGAAAAGTAATTGGTCTATTTATATTTCCTGTGATAGTACATTGCATACATTGCATTCTGGCATATGTCACTTGCCTTAACCATTCATTATTTATTGTTCTTAATTAATATGAGTCCATTGCAGACTTTCAGTATCAAGTTAGGGCTAAATGAGTCTGAGTTTTGAGTACACTGAGCCACTTCTCATGCCTTCATACTTTCCAACTGCAAGAAATGTCTTTATTCAGGACCATATGTTTTACACAGGAATGTTTCTTAATAAAGAATAATGTCTCAGTGCCCTAGTTACTGTTTGAATCTGATTTATTCATTCCTCTGAGTAAGATCATGATTACAAGGAAATAATGGAAAATACTTGTCAGAAACTATTTTATTAATAGTATTCTGTGATACAATACCTACTAAACATATTTCAACAGAATCTAATGCAAATATTTTACTATATGAACTGTATAGTTTAAATTATATATAGTCAATGTAAACCTTATTGATATTTTATGCATGTGTTTTTTACTTTATTTTTGTTTTCCTATGATTCTATATCCTTGGTATATTTTCTTGTTCCAGCATACAGAAGAAGCTAGAAATGCTTATACTGTTATTGAGCAAGACAACTTTGGTTGCCAAGATGGAAATGGACATTACAATTTCAAGATATTCAAATATATACTCTATTTTGTCACTGAAGATTTAATTTTTTTGACCATTTTAGACAGAAGATGAATTAGGATTTGTGGGAATTTCTTAATCTGGAGTCTGCTTCTTTGGCATCTCTGACTGTACATTTTTATAAGCTAGAATTAGAACTGAAAAAGAAGAAAGCCAAAAAAAAGACATTTTATTAACTATTACAGGCTTCTTTAAGGGAAGCCCCATCTCTGCTGCTTGAAATAAAGGCTTTACATAAAAAGCAGTATACTAATTCAGATACAGTGAATATATTTTGGTTCCCTGCTAAGCAGGTAGTAAACTGCTTCTGTAAAGAAGTAATCATGTCCTGTTTTTTGTCATCCATTTATATTTGTTATTTGTAGTTATTTAAATATATGTCTTGAAGGAAGTTTTAAAAAGAGTTCCAGATTAGTCATGGATGAAAACATAAATGTAAATGAAGTGTTTTGTTCCAAGATGTTTTGCATTCATTTCAAATAGAAAGTAGAACTAATTTGTTTGATGAAAATTCAGAAGAATGTGTTTCTTTTCCATAACACAGGGTATGTATCATGATTTGCTGAATATCCAATTTACTTGGTGAGTGAGAAGCATGTGGCTAAATACTTTGAGCCTTCAGAATTTAAAGTTTGCATTTTGTTCTGAGGTTTTAGTAAACCGGTCTGTGCAGCACTAAGAGAAAAATGGCACAACTATATATAATTTACTTAAGTTCCTGAATGGCAATGGAGCATTTATCATCCAACTGGAACTTTCAACCTGAAAATAAAATATAAATGAAAATGTCTCCTCACTATCCACGTGTGCAGAGCACTGGAAGATGGAATTTTGTAAAGGAAGAGGAAAGTATGATTAATCTGAAGGGAGAAGAAGGCACAAGTAATGAAGGAAGAAAATCCCAGAATGTATCTTTTGGATTTAAAAATGACAGATAAGAAAAATCATGTCCTCGCTAAAAACATACACAAAGAAAGAAAAATCAGAAAGAAAGCACAAAGATGTATTTCACCAAAAAGGAACAAAAGCAGCAGAAACTAAATGCCGAAATCAGGATTTACCAATGATTATATAAAAAACAGCTCATCTGGCCTTTTTCACAAATACGGTGTGTTTAAAACAAAGACATGATTAAGAAAATATGTCTCTTGTTTTGGAAGATAAGAGAGAAAAGAGAAACTGAAGGAATTACTGAAAGGTAAGAAAAATGACTGATAGACAGTTATTGTTTATAGGTTGCTACAGTCCTCAGGCTCAAATTGTTTTGATTATATTATGGAAAGGTTTATAACTTGACCAGTATTTGCATGTAAATAGTATTTACTCATGCTTCATTTTTTGTCAGTGGGTCCACTATTATACTTCAAGATAGCAATATTTTCTAGATCAATGCTTAGCTCTAATCAAATATTACTTTTTAAGGCTCAAAAGTCTAAGTTTTACACATAGTGGATAATCACTATTCTTACAGTATATATTATACATATAACAAAAACATTATTATTTCCTTTTGAGACAGACTGAAAATATACCTAGATATGTATATTTTAATAGTTTCATGTGGCTTTTTTTAAATTTATATTGTTGATGACTTGCTGCCATGGTTATATGGTTGAGCACTGTACCAATTATAGTTATATTGGCTTTAATTTATGTCTGAAGAGTGTCTGTGAATCAGCAGTGGTTTCCTCCAGTTACATCTGTGTCAAAAAAAATGGTGCATGGAAGCTTTTGGCAATGATTTCACATGCACACACCACTACCACCCTCTATTTAGAAGGGTAAAAGTGGTTCATGGCAGTTCTTCATAAGGTATTTTAGGTTTGATCCCTGCTTTATTGAGAGAGAGTGCCTGCTGGAAATCACATGACAATAGTTTCTGTGTCCCAGCTCAATAGAAATAGTTTTCACTTGGCTTTTCAGAGCAAGATATTCCTTTTTATTGGCTATGGCCCTGCAGGGAAAAATCGGAAGCAAAAAAACCCCCATCATCATATGCTAGTCTCTGTGTCTGAGCATGGCACATAGGGAATAGTTATAAGAAAAAAAATGCATTGATACCCTTCCTGTCTGAGTAAACAAAAAAGAAAGAAGCTCAGTCTGGCTTTATGGGGGCATTTGATATGAATTTCAGAATCCTATAGCATTAGAAACAAGAAGCCATCCCTGAACTAGAAAACAAACACATTAGGTACCTAGGAATTACATCCAGCATTCACCCTTGTCACAGAAACTAGCCTTCATTGACTCCTTACTCTCCAAAAGGTTGAGTAAAAAGATTGATTTTGCTGCATGCACAGCACATCAATAGTTTGAAGTTATTTCAGATCCCAAGATGCCAAAATTCCAAATCTGGGGGTTCTCACAGAGCATGTCCAAGTACCAATTTCTCTTGTTTAACCTAGGCTCCCACATTGTGCAACTCACTAATTTCAACTCTGCCAGAGTACGACTTAATGCTCAGTTGTCTGAAAAAATAGATTTGAGGTGTTCCAAGATGGCACCCAACATTACTGAACACACCGGTTCCTAGGCCCCATACAGATATTCAGTTTCTACTGGGAGACTTGCCACTCTCCCGTTGGAACCATGAGTGTGCGGACAGTCAAGTTTTTTCACCCAGAGCCAAAATGGGCACTCCAGGAGAAAAATTATGTGACTACAACCAAATAGAAATTGTTCTTGGGAGAGCTGCGCATTGGGAGAATGAACATATATGCACATTTTCCCACAGCTTAACTCTTCCTGGGGGCCATGAGGAGTGGAACTGCAAGGAAAGTCTCCCATGCCTTCCAGAGGCCAGAGTCACCCAGTCTGGAGAAGGTGTAGGGGGTACCTTCTCCTGCCCCTCCTGTAGACCAGGAGGGGAGGGAAAAAGCAGCCACCAGTTATTCCCTGCCTACTTCTTACTCCAGAGTCTCCAGGGTGAGAACCAGGCAGGGGACTTTGCCCTGCTGATCCAGTCCGCAACAGGAATGGGAAGCATGAGGCAGCCCATTCTTTCCCCAAACTAGGGTCACCTGTGAGGAGCAGGGTAGAGGGGGCTTGCAGACTGAAAGTTTTGTACTGTTCCCTCTCTGGAATCATTTCTAACAGTGGAAATTTTTCCATCTCAGGCCTGAACTAAGCACCTAGACTCTCTAAACACTGAAAAGTCATTGCATAGAATACGTAAGTATTAATACAGAAGTCCTTAAAAGAGAGATTGGAATCCAATTGTCCCTCTCCTGAATGAGTGGTCTAACCACTGATTTACAGGTTCATGTTCTTTCTTTGTCCCTCCCTCTGGCCCAGTGAATCTTGTCTCTCCCTCTGTATTGCAAAGTATGATTCCTTTAACACAGTTGTTCCCAACCTTTTGTTATACTATGGACCAGCAAACTCACTCAGAGAATTTTGGGACATTGGGTATAGAAATTTACATATTTAAATTAAATTTTTATGTGCGGAGTGGGGGTTGTGAGGATCGAAGGCAGTGTATGACACAAAACAAACTCAATAGGCATAGGCACGGTTCAAAACAGATCTGCACATATAACGCACAGCAGTTTCAGAGCCTGTGAATCTCCTGATGGGATAAACCCACATATTATGTACAAGGAGTCATACTTGCAATTGAAGATTGCTTTGTTTCGTTTTTTGGCATTTTCTTGGCATTGTACATCCTCTGCTCAGTTCTCCTCTCTGTCATTCAGAACTTCATTGTTCCTTTTCACAGAAGCATTCTTTCCAAAAAAACAATCCAATGAAGTTTGCTTGATCATCTCTTAGCCATTGCATTCGATACAGAAGTGACTAGCCACAGTTACCACGGTCCAATTTCAAAAACTAAAGTCACAGTCACTGGCCAAGCGAGGACATTCTTGCCCAGCCAATCAGTATAGCATGGGCATGGCCTGGGCATAGAACTGCTGCTAGCAGTGTTTAAAGGTCATGCCGTGATCCAGCAGCCAACCCTTTGTGGCCCAGTACCAGGCCATAGCCCAGTGTTTGGGAACCTCTGCTTTAAGGTGAAGAGAGGGACCTCATCACAAAATAGCCCATAGCCAAGTGTTATATCTCTATCCAGAGACGTGAGTGTTGTTAGCTTGAGGCATAAAATCAAGATTTCCCCTGTCCCATGTGAGTACTGTAATCATGAAGTTGTTGCATAAAAGGGGAATGTCAGCACCACCAGTAGTGTTTTTGAGTTAAAATGGCTCCAGCTGCTGTGCTTTGAATGGAATTCACTCCCATAGGTATGAATTAGGTTCAGGTAAGAATGAGCATCCCAATCAGCCATCCACAAGGGCACAGGAGATAGCTCCCTGCCCCCAGTAGCGACTATGTCCCCCTGCCCCAGCAGCAGGGAGCTCCAAGCCCACTGTTCCCAGATTGCAATTGCAGAGCAGAGGCTAAAAGATTCTCATCTCCCAGCCCCTGCTCCACCATTGTGATCAGGGAGCAGGGGCTGGGAGATGTTTATCTGGTAGCAGTGGCTACATGATGACCAGGCTGCTGCTGGGAGATGCTTATCTCCCAGATCCTTATATAGAGATAAGGGTCTTCCAACCTAAGCCCACAACTGCTGGGCTCAGCCTAAGAGATGAGCATTTCCCAGCAGTGGCTCTGCAGTTGTGGAGCCAGTGCTAGGAGCTCGCTGCAGGCAGGAGATGGGAAGCTTGTTTCCCGTCCAGCTCCAACAGTGTGGACTTTGTGGTGGAACAAGCTCCCCAGCCTGTTCCCCACCCCCAGCTCCATACTCACAGAGCTGGGCAGGGAACAAGTTCCCCAGCCACCATGCCCTCCACGGGAACAGTTCCCTGCCTAGTCTGGAGCTGACTGGGACCTGCCCCTGACCGGGTCAGCTCCCAGCCAGCACCAAGTATGTGCAGCCTGGTGTTGGCTGGGAACTGTCCTGTTTTGGGCAGTCTGCAGCCAGCTCCAGGCTGCACATGCAGACTTCCCTGTGCAGCCTGGACTGGCCAGGAACTGTTGCAGTCAGTGGCAGGTGCTAGCCCCGTACTTCAATCAGGTGATCGAGGCATAGGACTTAGAAAGAGCTGCAGGGCTCTTTCAAAACTAGGTGCCCCTGATCAGGGAGCCAGGGCCAGGAGCTCCCTGCTGTTGGGACAGGGGGACATTGTCCCTGTCCCAGCAAAAGGCAGCCCTCCTGGGGCCAGGAGCCCCACCCACTATAATGTACTTCTGCTGTCCTTTTGGCTATCGAATTTAAATGCAGCCAGACAGTTCTTCAGAACTAGCCATGTTGTGCTAGATGAATGTATATACTAGGGGTATACAAGGTTCTTTGGATAGATGTGATATCTTTTATTAGAGCAACTAAATAGTTGGACAAATTGTTCTTTGCAAGCTTTCGGGCACATACTCTCCTTATGCCTGAAGAAGGGTGTTTGTGCCCAAAAGCTTGCAAAGCATATACTGTCCAACTATTTAGTTGGTCTAATAAAAGATATCACATCTCCCCAAAGAACCTGCCTATGTCCGTAGACCAACATGGTTACAACCAACAACTCTATATACTGAGGGTATGGGAGAAGTGAATTTATTAGCTAGAACTGACTATCAGAATCAGCCACAGGAGGGAGCTACAGTCAAAAAATAAGCATCAGTTGGCTTGCTTGGCTATGTGGTTTGGAGTGTTTTCAGGTTATGCTGTCTTAATTATTCTTACAGTGCTTGGTTAAAGTTATGTTTGGACTCTTAGAGCCATAAGAATAATTAGCGTTTGTGCAAGTCAAAATAAATGATACATTTCCAAATAATATCTGTCAGAATTCTGCAGTTGTCACAAAAAACAAAATCATCCTTTATTTTCTTGATTTCAGTCTTATAAACAGCAAGTTTGTATAACTAGCAATTTCTAATGAAATGCAATCTTATTGTGATGTGCTAGTTACAGGAGACTCTATTTTTGTTAATGTTCCAAACTAAGTATATGCTTTAGTGGCAAGTTGGTCAAAAGGCACTGAATTCAGTATTTGTGTATGTTATGGGTAGAAGCCACAGACACAAGCAGACATCCATACAGATCCACTGGCTTTTATTTAAAATGCTGAAATAAAACTTTCAGAGCTAAATTTCTTAAACTTAAGATAGCATACATGGCACAAAAGTTGCAACTGCACACTCAAACACATGCCTACATGCAGTTGTTTTGTAGATATGCACATTTTCAGCTACCTTGTATGTCTTTCTAGATGGCTTGATTTCAATAGAAATTGTCAACACTGCATCTCTTAGAGTTCTTCCACATTTTCCATAATCAACGAGTACTGCCAATATAAAGATTCTTCTTTCATTCCTTGAACTCTCACAACAGCAGAGATTTCCTAAGCCTTAAGAAGGGTGATTGCACCCAAAAGCCTGCAAATAACTTTTTTCCAACTACTCAGTTGGATATCTAATAAAAGATATCACATCTACCCAAAGAACCTTGCCTGCCAATTTAAAGAGAAGTTCATAAGACACAATGAATATCTACTTAAGACTTAAAATGGCATTTCAATGTGGATTCAGAGAGCTGTTGCATTGAGGGATGTTGACATTTGTTTTTCAGTGATGCTACCCAGGCCCCCTCCCCCTTCTACATGTACAAGAAAAGGCATGATGGGATATAATGCACAATCTACATAATTGCACTTCCTGCCATACTACATGTGCATGCAACACATGCATGGCTGGAGGCGTTATTGTATGATCACAAATCAAATCCCATCATGCCTTATTGCTGGTGCAAGAGAAGTCCGATCCCCAGCTCCCTTTGCAGTAGCAAGAAGCAAGATCCCATGGCTGGGAGCCCCTACAGCTGACAGAGCTCCCAGCCATGGGGCTTTCCCATACGCCCTGCATCTAGGAGATCACAGCAGCTGCAGCCTCCAAGCCGTGGAATACATGGGATGCCCCAACAGCTGGAAACCCTGTCAGCTAATGGGACTCCTAGCTGTGGGGGCATGTGCTCCCATGGCTGCGAACGAGCTTTAGCTGGGAGCTCTCAGGGGTGCACATGAACCCCCACAGCTGAGAGCTCCAGTCAGCTGACAGGGCTCTCAGCCACAGGGACACAGGCTATATGTGCAAATTAAAGCTGGATAGAAACCAGCTATAAAGTTATTACATGTTTTCCAGTTCTAACTGTATAGCTGGTTGGTTGGACCTTTTTAAGGTGCCATAGTTAGTTTGCATATATAGCCAATCTAATTTAATTGCATAATTGACCGAGTAATTGTGTAGTACATATAATAATATATAGAGGTGGCCCTAGAAATAGGAGGCTGGAGACAGAACAGCCATTTATAAAGTCATTAGGTTCTTGAGAAGTGGTTGGACTATTGTAAGCTCCAGGAATGCAGGTAGATGACTTTTCTAATTGAAGCATGGGGAACGGAGGTGGGGAAAGAAAAAGATCAATAGAGGTCCTATTTGAGTTCTATGATACGTTAGGATCCTACATAGTAGCCTACTTATACTTCTACCACTTTTGCTTCTTAAGTCTGAAAAAAAATCGATTTTAGGATTAACAGACTTAGCCATTAAAATCCTTATCATTGTAAATAGTGCATGATATTACCATTGACCAAGGAGTGAAAGTATTTGTTTTCATTTAAGAGAAAAGGTTGGAAGGATTTGGATTATTTAGTCTAGGGATGAGATGAGTGAAAGGGGATTTAGTAACAGTCATCAAATACTAGAAGAATGGTCAAATATCTAACATGATGGTAATATGATAGTAGACTTTTCTGTAGCTTCAGGAGACAGGACAAGAAAAAGGTCTTCAATTGTAACAAAGGAAATTTAGGCTGGATATTAGGAAGAGCTTTCAAACTGTGACAGTGGTTAAGCATGGGAATATATTACCTAAAGTGGCTGTGGAATCACTATCCAAGTTGGACATTTTTAAGAGCAGGCCAGGCAAACTTCTTTTTTTTCAGTTAGTCAAGGGTGAACGTGACTTGACCACAGGGTTGGACTACATGACCTCTTGAAGTCCCTTTCAGCCCTATTTTTTATTTTATGATTCTATAAAAAATGATCGGCAGGACAATGGAATGCATTCAGCCTTTCTCAGCACAGGTGTAGCTCTCACTGGCCACTTACCCTGAACTCAATTTCTCTCTTTCTTTTGCAGGTAATTATTTTTCTTTAGATTGGCTTATTTATTGGGCAATCAAATTGTTCTTTCTGTTGATGTGCATTAATTGCCAGAAGTGATTTGTTTTTAAAATTGGGCAGCAACATTTTGTATGTGAGAAATATAGGGGAGATTGCAAACTACTAAAGCTTGAATTTCTCTTTATTATCTGATCATTTATACTCTGTATATATATTTCCATAAATTAAAAAAAAAGATCGTAATGGGCTCATTTTACAGGGTCACAAAGATAACGGTAACACGCATTGTTGAAATACTAATTGGTGAGTCTCTGCCGTACAGCGACTGTTCACAGCACCTTTGTTTAGAATTAAACATTCTTCATATGATAACCCTGCCTGAAAAATGGGGCATAATTGAGAGAGCATGTAGAAGATCCAGGTCCTGCTTTACAATGGTGTAAATCTTGATTAACTTCTTTGATCTCAGAAGAAAGCAGAATTTGACTGAATGAATATGATTTAAATGTTTTCCTCTACATATAAAAAAAATTACTAATGCCTATAATTGTATAGGTACAATTCTCCTCTGCTCTGGTGGTGTTGGAACCATTTTATACAAACTGAAATGTATTGAGATGACAGTGCCAGCCTGAATTTACAACTTTAAAAAATTAGATTAGATAAAGGTCCTGGGGCAGAATAATGGCATCTTTGTTGCTTGAGGACAGTTTAAGCACAGTGTAGGCTTGAGCCACATCTGGGGATGCAGTTTAACCATGGAGAAGTTTCAGCTCATAAAATCAGAGCCTGCTATTTACATTTTTAGAGATTCCCACTGACAACTTGAAAAAAATCCTGCTGGGTTTCTCCCTGTAAGTTAAACATTTGCTTTATTGTGATAGTCATTTGAGATGCTGTCTCAATTGCAAATCGTCTTCCTCAGACAGTTTGTTAAATTGAACTTGATGATATAAAAAAAAATATTAAATGGTTTCTATATTTTCTAGATTATGAAATTATGCTTACTTGAAATATTCAGCAGCCAGGACTGAAATTCCCTTACTAAAGATCTTTCTCAAAAACAGTAAAATCTTATGCTGATCTTTAGAAGTGTACTGTCCCTCTACCCAGATCATGGATGTTGCCAGCGCTGATTGCTTTTAACCATTTGCTTTGCACAGACAGTGCTGTATGGTTAATGGGTGACTTAAGTAAGGTATCTTACTACTGTTTGGGTGTAGCTGGGCTTTTATTCTAGCCAAAAATAATCAAATGTCACCAAGCAACAGAAACTTGATGGAGGAAGGGATTTTAATGTATCAGACTAATGTAGCGGAAAAGAGCTTGCATGTCTCGCTAAATAACAGGAGATATGCATACATTTCCCAATGCATCAGTTAGAAAGCACACCCCTGGGAGTTCCAATAACACTCATTTGGTTAGAAAAGAAAGATGGAAATGGTAGCACACGCCTGCTTCTCTGCACAGTGCATGCTGTCTTCTTGATTCTGGGGGTCCTGCCCTTGTCACTGGAAATGCAGCAGTGTTGCTCCACAGGAATCTGCGAACATTTGCTTTGGGTTTTGCTCCCCAGGTTAAATTCTGCTTTCGGATCAAATGAGCTTAAAACTTAAACTGTTGTAACACTCAGCTTCAGGTGTACTGGGTTTCATAGATTGTCTTAGGAAAGCTGTGAGAAATCATAAGCTGTACATGGTTATAACGTTTACATGTTTGCTGACCATCAGTCAGCTCAGTATTTCTCAAAGAAGGGTCTGCAGGAAAAGGTGTGCGATTCTTTCTAATTATAGTCTGACCATTGGAATAGATAATGAAGTGAAACTAGGTAATGTTCCTTCAGTTTCTAGTCTTATTGTGAACATTTTAGGCAGCTCATCTGTGTTCCTTTCCAAGTGTGAGAGTGAGATCCTACTCTTTGGAGCTAAGCTCTTGGGACTAGTTAACAATTCTGAAGAGCTATTGTGATGTAAGCTCTAGGTTTCCTGACCTACAATGCTTTGAGAGCTAGATGAGAAAAGAACAAAAGATGAGCTAAATGAGAAGGGCCCTGCTATTGGTAGCACTGAAGATGAAGTTCAGATGCAGATTCACATTCTCACAACATTCAGCAGTGCTCACATCTGGGGTTTGATCTGAGTTCAGTTCTTTTCATTACATTGCTTGGTCAGACAACCACTAACTAATTACTGAGACAATATGTTACTGGTTTCAGTCTCTCACTAATCAGGGAGTCATTCCTTCCTATTTGTTATATATGTTTCATGTCAGTCCAAAACACAGATGTCCTTAAATTTGTGATGGCATTAAATGAAAGGTTCTCTGCATCTGTAAAGTTTGCTAAAACGTATATAGCAACAGTACCTTTTCCATAATACAATGAGCTTCTGTTCCGTATCCCTGTTCTGGAAAGGCTCAATTTCTGGCCTGTTGGGCTTTCATAAAATTCAGGGTTAAACACCTTAATTAACATTTTAAAAGGTCCTTACATCTCTTAAGCTTCTTCAGAGCTGTTGCATTTAGGGCAGTTACAGTGTTTATTGGTAAAGGATTGATTGTTCCCATCTGCTAGTGATTCACTATGATGTGCTTGCTATAAGGCAGACACACAGTTTTTTGTTGTCGGTAGTCAAATATATGTTTCTAGACCAGAAAGCTTCATATGTCTTCAGGCTACAGATTGTCTGAACCAAATAAAAAACTTGCACTAACATTTTAGCACTCCAAGAGACTGGTCAGTAATCTTTTATGAGTTCACTGAATCTTGACATGCTTCATTGATTAGTCAAATGCTGTAGCTCCGGGAGCAAGTCTCCAAATAACAATACAAGGGTTAAGGAGAATAGGCTTTCGGAACAATAAGAGAAAAGTGTTCCTATCAACACTATAGTGACTCAGTTTTCAGTGAGTCACTTTCTTTTTAGAGCTCTAGCATAATGAAGATAAATAGTTTTGCATCATGTGGGTGTCATTTTGGGGGTTAAACATATTCATTTCTGTTGGATAAAGACAGTGGACTAGCATTTTGTAATTGGAATGCAAACTCATTTCGTGCTAAATAAAGAACTGGGCTCTTCATCTTATGGGTTTGGTGAAAAATTAAAGACCTACAGCCCTTTAAAAAAAAAAAGCATATATGTTTTCAAAAGCAACCTTTGGCTCACAGCTCTGAATGTTTCAGATTTAATAAACATTCTTCATCATGGCTTTAGTCTTGTTAATTGCCAGCAGCATAACAAGTAAAGACAGTACGTTTTATGATGCGATTTATATCATCACTCACTCTGTAAGTAAATAAAGTCTGCAGGACACAGCACACTCATAGTTTGCCTGGGGAACATGTTCTTTAAAATAATACAAATTTTAATTAGAAGTATTAAACCATTACATCACTAATTAATTATTTTCCATTATTCCTCATTCATTGTACTTTTTTTCTTTTTTGTGAAAACGGTACTGCTTTCCAAGACTCAGAATTATCAGAGTGAATGTGTAGTACCAGTTAATATTGATTAATGGGGAGTAAATTGAACATCAATTTTGGGGGGTATTTTATTTGATTCCTGACAAGTCCTACCCATCTGAATATCATTTCTTCATTGCGCCTTTTGATCAGGGCCAAGCTTCTCCACTCCATGAGGAATGAAATCAGGATTTTTTGGCCAGTCCAAGCAGAAGGATCGTCATTGTTCTTCCATCTCTGTGTACTTTGATCCCTTTTCACAGAACAGTAAATGTGTTACATTTACACTGCAAACTAATCTTGCACAGATGCCTATTACAAAGCTAAAACTAAAAGGTAATTGAAATGAGGCACAAATTAAGGCATTGGAATCAAGGTCGGGGGAAGCCATGCAGCTAAGCTGATACTTTTGTGGGTACAGGCTCTGGCTGTGTGGGGAAGGGTGAGCTGTGATTTCAGGGTCCTGGAAGATAAATGCTAGAGGGAAAGAAGCAGGGAGTAAAGATACAGGGGTTTTTCCTGTCACTATCACTGAATTTGGGGGGTTATTCATTGCATAGCATGGCATTCTGCAGCGCCTTCAGCGGGCTGGCAAGAGGCTTCACTACTCAGCTGGGAGACGTCTTCCCCATAGTTTAGCTGTCAGGACCCTAGAGCTGTCCTGGCTCTAGGCTTTGTCTCTCTGAACAGCTAGGGTGCTTAGCTGCCAGGATCCAAGAGCCCCCGTTACCTTAACCCTTTGGGTCCAGGACACCACCAGGAGCCTCAGGGCACCAGCCCACAACATGTACTTTGCCAAGGACAACAAAGAAACTTGCAGTACCTCTGCTCAAAGCAGGAAATTCTCTACCCTTTATAATACCAATGACATAAATATATTGACCTCAATGGTATCTAACATTTTGTAGTAATTAAAAGCACTAAATACACCTGTATAGAGGCAGACCTCTTATCTAATACCAAGAGACTTTATACCATCCTTTTTGTAAGAAAATCCAAACCTTTTGACTTTTCTATTTCTGTTTTTGGAATTAAAACTGAAAATCAATTTATCACAAGTTTGTTTAATCATGATAATGTCCCTGCATCAGACAACAGGGGCCAGATCTCCAGTAAATATTTTAAATTTATCAAAATTAATACGCACAATTTTAAAACTTTTTATAGAAAAGAAAACTTGTATCTGTAAATGAGCCTGATATATTTTCCATGATGTAACCAGGGTTAAGTGACTAACCTTTTTGCATTTTTTGTATCTGTGACTTGGGATATTAATACCTATTAGCACAACTAACTTCTTAAGCACTTCAGAGTTAATTATTGCTAAACATTACTTGTATATCTAATTTTTTTAACCACTTGCATTCAGTCATCCTTAAAGCATTATACTATAAATGGGCTCATGTAATAACACATGCAATAACATGTATTATTACATGCTATTGCATGCTTTTGCATTATGTTATTATGTGTTAATACATGCTATTCATTAAGCTCCAGATTCAAACGAATATTTGTATGGTTTTGGTTCTAAAGCAGTGGTTGTCAACCCCTAGAGGTATCCCTAGAAGTACTTTAAAAAGGTCATAGGGGATATGCAGAACGAATGAGAAAAAATTAGAGGTGCAGTGATACATCAGTCCCATATTGGATAGCCACCGATGTAAGGAAAATTGACTGTGTTGGCAATCAGCTTTTTTTGGCTGATGTAGCTGATTAATGTGATTGATAAATGCCGTGCATGTGCACGCACAGCGGCAGCGTGGCACACAAGCAGCTATCAGTGCAGACCAACAGCATGGAGGGCAGCTGGGCCCCAGCCCCAGCCCCACTCCAGGCCCAAACTGTTGTAGCATAACTATGATATATACTTAATTCATATATTAATAATGCATCTAATGTTAATTAGTGTAGCCTGCCTTATATCACATAAGTGGTAACATTAACAACAAGAAAAAATATAAAGGAATACACAAGCTGAAACTTTGAGACAGAAGGGGTTTACTTGTTCAAAAAGGTGGAAAACCCTTGTTGTAAAGGATCAAGTGGGTCCTAAAGGATCAGGATTTGTATAGTTTGGTCCTAAAGAATCAGCATTTGCATCATGTGGGTGATAAATGTTAATGAAGCAAACTAATTTAAATTTGTCCATTAAAATTGGGATAAGAATTTGGCCCTAATAAGAATAAAGACCAGAATTTCAAATTCAGGTGCTGCCATAAAGTCAAAGAAATCCCTCAAACCTTATTATTGTATTCATTTAGTTTTTGTCAGGGTATTTTCTTCATCTACTTATGATCCATTTGATTGCAAAAACTTGACATCATACTATATGCTTCAACTCTTCATACATGTAATGCCTGATCCAAAGTCAAATTGTTATCTTTCCATAGATGTTAGAAGACATTAGATCAGGTCCTTAGGTCATAAAATAAAAATAAAAAGGGACCATTTAGAACTACGATGAAAAACATTCATTTCTAGAGGACAAAATTACCTTTGGAGATATCATGGCTCTTTTGAGTTGACACTTTAGTGGAACCAGGGTTTCATCCCATTGCTCAGATCAAATAATTCCTTAGTCCATGAATAGATTTAATGACTTCATTGTAAAATAGTGTCTCTTAATTTCTAACCTGAACCTATACTCCAGCAGCTTCTGGCCAGTGTTTCTCGTCACCCCAGGTGCTGCTGGGGGGAATAGGACCCTTCCTATTTGCTGCTGATCTCCCCTAATTGTGGTAGGTACCACATGAAATACGTATCACATGAAATCATTTACTTTTTTTCTAGTGTATGTTAAACAATTTCAGATTATGCCACGTTAGTCTGTATTTGAAGGCACAGGCAGAACTAACATAGTTTATATCGCAAGAACCACCCCAGCTACAAATTTATAATTCAGTACATTTTTACTGAATTTACAGTAAAGTTTTACAGTTCAGAACAATTAAGGGCATCATCTTCTGGCCCCAAATGTGAGTGCTCTTTCTAAACTTGACAAAGATCTGGGGCTTTGGGATGTGCAGTTGTTTAAAATTTGCATATGACAGTTTTGCTCCATTGCCCCTTTTCTTTGTGGAGTGTCTTTCTTTCCACTTTCCATTAGCTTTCCTGTAACTGTTTCTTACTCTTTTCTGATCCTAGCAGAAATCCTTTTAAAAAAGCATGGCAATCTGCCAGCACCAATTACTGACAAAACAAGTTGTTTGCACTGGTTGTGTCAGGGTATTTTTAAAAAATGACTATGTGTAATCTTCATTTCCCCTGATTCATCTTAAGGGCCAAAGGGGAGAGAGAGGAGTAGGCAACTGCCTCTAAATCCAATCAGTTTTGCCTCACTGCTGGGGTAGGGATGAAGAAACATGATTTATCAGTTTGCACAGTTCTTTAGTTATGTTTATTATTGCTGTATATTTTATGTGCATAACTAATGCGTTTATTTCAAAATCAGATTTGGTTCTTAGCAGGGTCATCTGTTTAAAGATCTTGCTGATTCCTTTTCCATACAAGGCATATTGAAAAGTATTTCCATAGTCGGCACATCTAGCAAACATAAATAAGAATCTTCTCAATTTGCTGAATCTTATACATTTTCAGGGGCATTTTTGGCAAAAATGCAAACTGTATATGTCATTAAATGGGAAAAGCAATTTAAAGAAAGTTTAAACACTGGCATGCCCTAATGGGAACTTATTGCAATTTGTAGCTTGGGTGGTTTATGTGATATAAACTACGTTAATCCTGCCTATGCCTTCAAATAGAGACTATTGTGGCATAATCTGAAATTGTTTAACATACACCAGAAAAAAAGGAAATGATTTGTGGGATATGTATGTGTACCTCCCTATACACCTGCAGAGAGGCTGCTTTGATGTGTTGTAATTACAACACATTGGAACAGGCTTGATTAATCAAGGTCTGTTGGAGTGTGGTAATTACTGTGCTCTAGAAGACTCCAGTGTCATGTGTATCGGTGTCCCTGCACTGAAAAATGATGGTAGAGGCACTTTAAACTAAAGCTGGTTTGACCACAATGCCATTTTTCAGTGTGTGGATGCTGATTCATGTGACGCTCCAGGCGCCTTAATCAGAGCGGCACTTGAAGCCACTGTAATTAGAGTACCTGCCCCCTGCCTCCCGGAGCAAGTCCATAAACACCCTATATTTCTAACAGTTCAGGATGGGGGAGTGTCTCTTTCCCCATAATATAAGCATCTTCTTTCTAAACTATTGCTCTTCTCGCTTTCTGTTTGCTGAGAGGTATAATTCATCTGAAGTGCAGTTATGGGCCCTTCATAAATTCTAATAGTTTCTAATATAAATATGACTTGTAGCCCTGACTGAAGCAGTGTAGTCCATTACTCATCAGGGGAGTGGTCCATTTAATTCAACAGAACTATCTGTATGACTCATTAGCATTATTCATGAGTAAGGATTGCAGAACCACCATATGCCAAGGACCAGATCCAATAACAGATGTAGATGCCTAAAATTCATCGCTGAATCACCCAAGTCAGCTGCTTAGTCCTATAAGTGGAATCCAGAATCCTGAGTAATGCCCCTAATTCTAGTGTATGGGGAGAGTCAGGTGACTCAAAAAATGGGATCCAAAACAGTCAGTAGACTCGGCATGCCTCTTTCCAAAGCTTGTCAGTAGAAAATGCTAAGGACATGGGCAAGTCCTGCCCCTCAGATGCTGCAGAGAGTTACCTTTGTTCAATTGGGGTCCACAGCCTTAAGTCATTTCCTGAGCTTAGGTATCTATGCCCATTCTTCTAAAAAAATTGAGCGGGACTTTTTCTTTTCAATTCATAGCCAGAGGAGGAGATTGCCACCTTCTATATAATAGCCCAGCCTGTACATCTACCCAGTGAGTGGGAAGCCAGGTTCAATGCTTTTCTCAGCCTGAAGGGATTCAACATGAGAAATAAAGAGTGCCTCCCCCTACCTCCAAGAGCAGTCTGATCCCCAGGATGCTCTGCAAGGCAGAACACATGGGTTGGCCAACCCAGCAGGCAGAGATGGGAATTGAACCTAGGATTTCCAGTTCCAGAAAACATTAAGCTATGAGATGACGACGTATGTGTGTTTGGGATCCTGAGACAGCATTAGGCAGATTCTGAGAATGCCCATCAGATTGGGTTTCTCATTTGACTTAAGCATAGGCAAATGCTTAGTTCTTGGATTTGAGTCTGAATTAGGTTCTGAGTTGCTGAGACTATAAAAACAGAGGTGATCCTGGACATTCATAGAGATGCAAGTCTGGGTGCCTTGGAAATTTTAAGACCCAGAAGAAATGTGCCTATAATTTTGGCACCTTCAGGGTTAGATAGCAGTTGAGAATTCGGAGGAGTGCATTTTGGGGCTTAAGCACCTGAATTCTGCCTAACTTCTGTTTTTGGTAAGTCCTTTGCTGCCGTTCAGAAACCCCCGCCAAAATGGTATCTGATTGACCACAAAACCTGCTAAAATTAAACACTGCAAACTGAAATAAACTGGGGTAATTTATCTAGGTATTTCTGTCTCAGCAAAGATGCTAAATTAAAAATAACAAGTTCCTGCCAATTCTGGTGAAGAAGCTGACAGAAACGTGATATTACCCAGATGGTTGAATTTTGAGTGTGAATCCAAAATTAAGTGGATTTCACTTGACTTATGGTTTTGTTTTATATATTTCACACCGTTGTTATTCAGAAACATCTTGTTAATTGTTATTATTTTTGTAAAGGATTTCCCACAAGCGATATGGCTCAAAAAACTGTGCAAACTCTAAAAGGATCATAACCCAATAATATTACAGGATTTTGGCAGAATGCGTTATTGTCAAATGACTGTACATCTCTTGTAATATTATTTAAATATGCATAATTAGAAAGAAGAACATCTATTGCAAATGCTAAAAAAATGTTGAATCCATATTTAATAGATGTCAGTAGGACCAGGATTTGGGTTAGTGTCTGTCTACTACAATCTTAGGTTATCAGATTCTTACACTTTGGAAAACTGTTTTTCTTCTAGAGGAATATAACATTTCATGATTAAAAGCTATAGGCTAAATAGTATGCCATATTTATTATATACTACCTACCCCCAACTAAGATGCAAATTTTTTTTTGTGAAGGCTCAATCTTCTTTTCACTCACCCTCCTTTTTCTGCTTAACCAAAAAACTTAAACCCTAGCTGCTCCTGAAGACTGGTTTCCAGGGGTGAACCTATGATTTTGAAAAGACCTAAAAATAGCCTGCAAGGCTGTGAAAAAGGAGGGGATAAACCAGGAGTAGCTAAAAGATGGCAACATTATGAGAAGAAAGATTAACTTGGTTAGTGGAACCATTAAAAAGGAAAGATGAGCAATAATACCTGTGGAGTAAAGGACAATAAGTCAACTGACTCCCTCAGCTGCCTGAGTAGAAATGCCATTGTTGCTGCAAGCAGGAATCAAAGCTTCTATTCTGGACAGAAAATTTGCTTCCTTGATTAAGACATGCCAATTTTGGGGGGCTATTTTGGAGGGGAAAGGTGTATGTTGTATGCAAGTAAATATGGTAATAGAAAGGGGAGAATACAAATTTAAGGGTAAAAGAGTATGTATGTTCTCTGTTTTATGGAGTCCCAGTTCCAGCTGATTTCTTAGTTGATAATTTTGTGCAATTTATTTCTGTTAGAATCAGCTTTCAGTTTTCATACTGGCTGCTATGGTGTCTGAAGGAAAATGAAAGGATTGCAGAAAGGGAATTGCCACACGGAAGCACAACTCCAGAGCTTTGCTGCTAGTGGGAAGGGTACCTAGATTAAAAGCAGAGAATAAGGTTCTGCGTTTTGGCCACAGAGACCTGGTGTTTGTGGGCTGCAGGTAAAATCCTGGTCCCATGGAGAGTTCTGTTACAGAATTCTGTACAATGAGCATTTTGCCTGAGAACTCCCTCCCCTTCCACAAGACCCTACTGCTGTCTACTGAGAAGGAAGCTTGCAGAGGCAGAGGTGAACGTAAACGATTTTAGAGTTTTGTCCGTTTGGGGTTTTATTCCAGAGAAAAGCAGACTCTTTAGTTTAATTTTACTTTTCATCTACTATAAATAAGGAAGCACCATTGAGATTTAGCAAATAAATAAAGTGAGAGTTGGTATGAATTGTTACAGTGTATGAAAATGTCTTAATACAACTATTATGGCCATTGAAATAGGTGCCGTTTAAGAGAATTCATCAGATTGGAATAAGAATGTCTCAGTCCCAAGGCTCTAGTGCAAATGTGTAAATAGAGAGATTTTAATAAACATAGCACAACCTTTACCTGGCATGTGGTAATTATGGCAATAAAAGTATTGTACAATACTAGGGATAGTAAATGTGTAATACAGGGTTTTTGAAAGGTCTAATAATTGCAACTATATATTTTAAACTACCATCAAAAGTTCAGCTACAAAAAACCTGCATTAGGTAGGAGTAAGTACCTGTCTTGAACCCAAAGGAACAAGGAAATTTCACAGCCAGGCTGAAAATCTAGGCTGACACTTTGCCCTTAATTCTTGCCATTGGCTATTTTTCCCCTAATGGCAGTTTGATTTACGGTAGAGTGTCAACATGGATTTTCTGCTTTAACTTCACTTTTCTGATTTGAGTAGGCTGTTCACTGATTTAAAATGTAAAAGTCTTTTCTGAAAATGCCATAAAATAATGCAGCAACTATTCCTGCATTAGTGACTTGAAGATGTATGGTAAAAAGTAATTCTTGTCAGCAGTGAGGTTCCTGAGAATGATTGTCTTACTGCCATTGTTTCCTGTTTCAGAATAATTTCAGTGTAGTTTCAATTGTCTTCTTTTATTGAGTTCTCAGTCCCGATCAGTACAAAGTTCAAGAAATGAATTTATCTGTATACCATTCAGTCAGAATAACCACAATATTATATGCTGAGATTTTCAAGGTAGTGCCGAAGATTTATCCACACTTCCATTAAATTTATTGGTTATGGTAAAATACATTACAAGGCTCGAGATCTCAGCCTGTATATCCACTTATGAAAGTGCCTGCACAATGAGTAGTGTGTGTGTTCTGAGCCATTTTTCAAAAGTAGGTGTACGTAATATGCATACAGATCTTTAATTTACACATGCAAAGGAATGTTTCGATATTAAATTACTTACTGCAGTCAACAGAAGGCTAATTTGGTTGTTCTACTCTTTACCATAAAGGATACTGAAGTGAAAGTGAATGCAACCTGAAATAAGTTAGGATAATTAATTTAGACCCTCCTGTCTTAACAAAGATAGCACAGGCTTTTCCCATTTTAGCACAAAGACTGAACAGATCTTTCTTCCAAGAATAAATTTTGAAAGTTGATTTCTTCGTGGACACAACAGAAATAAGCGCTATATATCTAAGCAGTCTTAACAGAAACCTGGTGGATTCTGTATCCCATACTCAGTTGGATCCTCCCAACTGAATTTCCAGAACGGTAGCAATTAATATTCATGTTATGCCATGCACTCCTGCTCTTGGCAGTCAGCAGGGAGATTCCCAAATGAAGGCATTATTTTTTGTTCTGTATTTTTGGCCTTGTGTATGGTGGCAGTCTGTACAAAGACACATATGCTGCATGATGGATTCTAGCCATGTATATATTACAGCTAGATTAAAAATAAATGTTTTGTACAGCAGAGGTTAAGAGTTAATTTTAGAGAGTCCTAAGAGCCTTCAACCTCAATTATCATAAAACCCAGACATTTTAAGCCACTTATTCTTTGCTGAGAAAACAAACACGGTTCATTCAGCACATTCCCGAATATGTAGTAAACAATGAACACTATGAACATGGTGAATTTTGATACACAGAACAGGATTGCCTTTGCCAGACATAACAAAGCCCTGATCTTTGTTTCCTAGTTGATTGTTTTTCCTTGGGAAAAAATGACCACACATTCCAAATGACTTACCTTTCAAAAAAGGAATAAGTCTCACATGTTGGTACTTCCCACATGATTGGCAATTACCTTGCACTAAAATATTCAAAGCACCTTTATATGTTGAATAATAACCCCATATATAAATATTATTCCAGCCTCTTTATAAGAGTATTTAAAATGCATCCATTGATGTGGAATGTTGATATTAAGGCCCCTATTCAGGCCGGCACTTACATTTTTGCTTAATTTGAAACTCGCTTATGTCCCATTGACTTAAGTGATACAAAGCCATATACTTAAAATGAAGCCTGCTCTTCCTGGTGAAGGGATGTTTTCCTGAAATGATGCCTAGATGTAGTGCCCTGAGGCAATCACAATGCTTCATTTACTAAAGAACAAAAGAGGACTAGAATAGGGAATCATATAGGATATTATAAAATTATCTAAGCAAAATTAGCTGGATATTTAATATCCTAATATTTAGGTTGGGATGGAAGTGAACAAAAAATTGAGCAATATTAAAAAGAACTTTAGAACTCAGTAGCTGCTGACAAAAGGGAAGGTGAAAAATAAAGCAGTCTGAATAGAAAGACTTTTAAAATGCTCCTTTGATTCTTATTCCACCCTCACAGCCACAGTGGAGCACTTTGGGTATTCATAGAGCTCATGACCATAGATTATCTCATTTAAGCAAGTGAGATCCTTGACTCATTTATGGCTGTGAAGGAGCCTCATGGTATGTAGCAGATTGAAAAGCTACTAGTCATTTTCAGGCTGCCTGAAATTGAGCCCTCTTCTAATGTGAACTGCAAGTCAATATGGCCTGTAGCTGTGAGGGGCCAGTTCAACAGAGGAAACTGCTCAGATGCAGGCTGCTGCCATGTGGGGTAGCAGACTGGCAAAGGACGGAAGAGAAGTGCAGCCTGAATTAGCAATGTGAAAATAATTATTGACAAAAGTTCCAGATCTATCTCTATTGCATTACAGTCACTTTTCTCACCTCTGCCCTGTGTGACTATAGCTTGGCATAGAACAGTTTGAATGGTCCGTACGGGCATGCACAGTACTCCAGATTCACCTCTTGTACAATATCATTGTTTTTAAGGAAATTGTTTCAAGGAGGAATTTGGGTGAGTGATTTCTAAACAACATAATTAATATATCTCTATACAGAATTAGCTGTTATTCCTGCAATGAAGCATGATCAAGATAAAGAGAGTCAGGTTGCAGCATAACAATCAAACAGCATATTGTCATACACCAATGTTTGAATGATATAAGCATCATCAAAGAATTACTAGCCATAATTCTCGCTTCTATTCCTTGTCTCTTATCATTGAAAAATACAAGATTATACAAAAATGTCAAATGCTTCCTTTATAAAAAATGCATTAGTGATTCCCAGTAGATTTTGGAAAGATTTTATCATCTAAATTTTAAGAAATAAATCAATTTTAATAGAACAAAAAACAAATGGAAAAAACCTCACTATTGCTGAGTATCAATGAATCAACATTATGCCTTCCTTTACCAGAAACATTTTATAGCATTTCTGTATCAGATATCCTCATGACTCTATTAAAGAGAGATAGGGAGGATTAATGATGCTGCAAGGTTCCATGCCATTTTACAGCTGCACTTTTACTAGCGTGTTGCTTATTTCAGAAGCCCAAAGGAGTTGAAATTTATTGTCCTCATTTAGACATGAGTCCATTTACAGTATAATGCTTTAAGGATGACTGAATGAAAATGGTTAAAAATTAGATATACCCATTGTTACCTGTTATTAGTAACCTTAACCTTAAGGTAACATTGTTACCTCAATTAGTAATCTGTAGAACACAAATATTGAACACATTGGCATGGAAAATTTGCATCCCTCTTAGCTGCATCTCTGTCTCTACTTTGTGTTTTAGAGAGGCAAGCAGCTTTCATTTTAAAAAGGTCTGTGGTGCCAATCCTGAAAATCAAGTGCAGGCAGAACCCTAAATCCGTCTAGAACCCCAAGTTCATCTACTGTGATCACTGTAAGGAGGACTTAATCTCCTTAAAAACCAGCATACTAGTGATATTTGAGGAAAAACGTTGGACAATAGGTTGAATTCAGTGGGAATCAGGACATTGGGTTTGACATTTACACAATAAACAACTTTCTGCTGAGAAGTGCCATTGCCTTGAGTGTTTTGTCATTATGCATGTTTTCAACATTACAACCATAAATTGACAGTGTTATATTATTCTTCTCTTAAATGAGATATGATTCTTTTTCATTAAGTCATTATACATTATTTACCAAGTAAGTTTTCTCAGATGATAAGTATATTCACTGACTATATTTCTCTTGTAGCACTACATCTAAAAGAAAATATTTAAATGCCAAACACTACATTCAGTGGAGATTTAAAATTGTATTATAAAGAAATATGTTTGTTTGTATATGGTAAGAATAGTGTTAGTTCATAAAATGGCTAGTAAGGGATGTATTATGTCCTTAATTATGAACTGGTTAGGTATTTTGATGTTGTAAATGTCAAATAACAACCCTAATTAGCTTGTGTGTGTGTGTATATATGTGTGTTTGGAAAAAGCAAAGGACCTCTGTCTCTGAAACTGTTAATATGCAAGCACTGAATTCACTGGAAAAACAGTTTGAAACATGAAAATGTGCAAGTCAAAATAGGTTTGGTTTGGCTGTGTAGGACTGTAAAAGCATATTCATACTTTATGTGTTCTTTAAGAGAAAATTATCCCATTTACAGGCATGTACCTTCTGTCTTTCTGTTGCAGATGTTTAAGCCAGACAAGGCCCCCAGTAGTCAGTGAAAACAATCATTGTCTTGCTTTGCCATAGTTTCAGAGTTTTGCACTAATGGGGCACGTCCACACATGCAGGCACATGCTCTTGCAGCAGTTCAAACAGAAGCAGTGCAAATTTGAGCCAGGGCTTTTTGCCTCAGCATACGTGCCTGGACATGCACTTTGGTGTGGGGAAAATTGTGCCATTTGGGGCAAAATAACCCTGCCTGGCTCCGCAGTCAGGGGGGACCTGGAGCCCAGGGCCAGCACCTGTGCTGTTCCCATCAGTAGAAAAGCTGCTCTTTCCTGGCCCTGTTGGTATGAAAAGCTGCCCTGTCAAGTAGCTCAGGGCTACTAGCTGTCAGGGGCTTCTGGGGCCCAGCCACTTGGTACCTGGGGACACTACCCCTGTGCCAGCTGGACTGCTGAAGCAGCCCTGAGAGTTCCCTTTACCCACTGCAGCAGTCTAGCAGTGGGGGCTGCTGCCTGGCTGTGACCTGCTGCCACCTGTCAGATCCGGGTGGGGACTGCACAGCTACTAGAGGCATCTGCTCCTCTGGGCCAGCTGCCAGTGGGCTGTGGCTGCAGAATTGGCCTTTGTGTGGCACTACTGCCATGTGTGCCTCTGCCTGGCCATCTGGGAAGCTATTGCCTGGAAGATGTTCCCAGTATGGTGGCCTGCTTTGAACTGGCCAAGCATGTCCCCCTGGCCCTATTTGGCCAGGAGGTCAGCCACCTCCAGCTGGGTCCAAGGTGCCAGCTATGAGCAGGCAGGGTCCTGCCACTGGGCTCCCTAGCAGGAATTCTGGTGTTCCCTACTGGAAAACTGAAAAATTCCTGATTTAAAAAAAAATAATAATCGCAGTCACTCTGTAAAATACCCTGATATCCATGTTACTCCACAATTAAAACAAAAGACAGCTATATATATATATATAGAGAGAGAGAGAGAGAGAGAGAGAGCGATCAGTTGGGCAAAGTTTTATTGATATATCTACAGTGTTAAAGAAATTTGGATGCCTACCAGTGTCTCTATCATCATAATAAAATGAATTCTAAATACCTATATGTTTTGTTGCCCCCCACAGGGGCTACAGCACTTCTCCAGGGGCCACAGCCCCCCCAACAGGGGCAAAATGACCTCCGCAGGGGCTACTACCCCTGCTTGCTCCCCCAGCCCCTGCATTGCTGCCCCACCTGACCCTATCCCCCACTATCTCATGCAGCTCCCCTCAATGGCTGCCTGTCTTGGCAGCACCCCTGCTTGCACCCCCAGGCCCTGCTGATGGCTGCCCCTCCCCCCACCCAGTTTTCTGCACTTTTAAAGAAAAAAAAACACCTCTACTCACAGCAGGGGCTCTGGGGCCTCCTGGAAGAGCCCCCACATGCAGCACAGGAAGGGGGAAGCAGGTCCTGGGCTGCAGTAGGCAGGGGAGGCCCCAGTAACCCCAACAGCAGCTGCTACTGCCGGTGAGTGCCAGGGCGGGTTTCTGGGGTTTTTTTCATTGTAGGGATACTGGAGTGGTGGAGGGCAGTGATGGGATGAGGCCAGGTGGGGCAGGGATCCCGGAGGGCTGGGGGAGCAGGCGGGGCTGGCAGGGGTCTCCCCCAGTGGTCCCTTCTCCCTCCTCCAGTCCCTTGACCCCCTACTTACTTGCACTGACAGGCAGCATGCTTCAGTACCAGGGCAAGGGCCAGCCATAGAGATGCTCTGGCTGCTACCAAAGCATCTCTGTGGAGGACCCAGCCTCCAGCTGCCCCGCTTTCTTCTTCCCCATTTTTTTTCTGAAATTTGCAGCGCTGGGAATGTTTTCTCATTCCTGCACATGCCTTTTGCAGCATCTCAAAGGGCTTTGAGATAATAATTTGTCATAATATTTTGGGAAGCAGTTACTGCCGACATCAGGTGCTTGAAGATCCCATCTCAAACTATTTATATTAGAGCAGTGGCTTTCAATCTGTGGTCTTCAGACCCCTGGGGGTTCACAGACTATGTCTAAGGGGTCTGCAGAAGATGATTATGATCAATCAAAAGTATGTGACTACCTACATGTATAATTCAAAGGGGTCTGCACCTCCATTCACATGTTTTTAAGGGTCCACAAATGAAAAAAGGTTGAAAACCACTGCATTACAGTGTAAATGTTAGTAAAGGCATATTAAATGATACATGACTCCTGCATCTGTATTTAGTTCTTGTACTATAGTATTGGTCAAAATAGACTAGGTGCTGTGGAAATATGTCAGCTGTGGTTTCAACTCCTTTAAGCATTTTTTTGCTGCTGGTAGGAATATATAATATTCAGAACAGGAACTACATAGCCACAGAACCACATAGCTGTAAAAGCTTTGAACTCTAATCTTTTGTATAACTGTTAAATTTTCTCCAGCTATGGTTGGAGTATGAGGGAAGAACAGCTATTTTGGCTTTAATACTGTACCTTGCCTTCACCTATGAGCAAGTGAGGGGAGAGCCAGTATAGTTGTGACATTGCTGCCGTATGTATATGAAGCAGAGCTGCCAGGCACAAAATACAGAAGAAATGATCCATATCTCCAAAGTTTTGTATCAGCCTACTGAGCAGCTCCATCCACTTACCCCTGAACAACAACAAAACAAAAAACGGTCCAGAGCTTCTGTAGGGCTCTTATAGCTACATCCACCCCTCTGTGCTCAAGGCTGAGTCTAAGGGTCAATCTAACACGTAATGGATAGGACTTGAAGTTAGTTAAAAATAATGTGTCCAGATGGTTAAATCAAGGCCTCAACACAATCATTAGTTCTATCTATTTTAAATGAAATGCTATAATGAAAATGGCTTGCTCCTGGAAGAGTTTACTCCTATCTAAAAAGTATCTACTGCCAGTGAGCTATGTACTTTTAACTTGATGCCACAACTATATTTCAGAGTCAAAATACTTTTAAACCTGGCATCAAGGCTATACAATACATAATTTTGCATCAACAGCAGAGCCATTTTCCCCAAATTACAGATGCACTGTGTAGTATTATATACTTCTTATAGTTCTTCTCAGTTCCTATCCCCAGATTTCTTGGGCCAGTTTACACTGTAAGTAATGTTCAAATGATTTTTTTTCAGTCAAAAAATTTGTCAAAAACTAAATTCTGCCTTTGAATTCATGCACAAATCTTCAGCTGATTTTTACTGGAAGTGATATATCATAGAGCACACACTACTATAATGAAGCAATGCATCAGAAGATGTAAATTCATGTAGCTCTGCTTAAACATATAGAGCTATGCTGATTTATACTAGTTAAAAACTTCCCCTGCCACCCTCACTGTCATGTATTTAAAATTTTTAAACTATTCTTTGACTATCTAGTTGAAATAACTTGTTCCATATTTCATTTCCTAAGTGGTAACTTTCCATATTGTTTATGACCCCTCATAGGTAGCATATAGGTTGTAAGTTATTGTCACTTATGCATGCTATCAATTAACTTGTTTTACTACTTTGATTTAAGTGATACTGTATATGGTGCTAGAGAGACAGCAACTCTGAAGATGATCATTAGGTAGCTCTGTCTGATTTCCCTGTATAATATCGAAATGGAATTCCATTCTTCTTTCTTACTGTGGCTGAAGATTGGGAACTAGAACTGAATCTGTTTCCACTGATGTTGATGGAATAGGCATTAAATCCTGTTTACAGTATATTTGTCCAAAACTATCATTTTCCTTTATATGTGTATACAGTCCCACTGGCCACAGTTTGATTACCACTTTGTATCTAGCGATAAGGCAACTACTGGCTCAATTTCTTTTTAACTGATAACAATTAATAATCTTTGTACTCCTGCATTTCTTTGAGGGATGAGGCCTGCTTGGCCTGACTGTCTTATTGTTAGATTGCTAATTAAGTATCTTAGCAAATATTGTAGGTGAACAGTTTATAGTTGGTGATTAATAGTGAAATTGATCTGTAGCTGCTACACAGCTGAGGATCTTTACCCAGGCTTCAGTATTAGCATTTTTATTGAAAAGACATCCCATGACTGCAAATAAGGAAAGATGCACTGGGCGATACCAAATGTGAGGCCATGCAGGAATAACAAAAACAAATATTTATGGTAAAGGTTACAAATTCCATGTAATCACCTGTCCTGCATGAAATTCATGGTGTCACGTGACACTAGATTTTAAACAGCATTTAAGTATATTTAGTCATATTAGATTGACAAGTTGTAGAGGCTGAAGTTACTCATTTGTGCTCGCTGTCAGGTTTATCTGACCCAGTCCACCTGGACTAGTTCTGGACACGGAAGTGTTGTTTAGTCTCTAAACTTATTTCCATCTTTGGTCTATTTACTAAGACTGCCATCAGGCTTGTCAGGTAGTGCCACTGAAAATCTGATAAAGGGTTTTAGTGAACCTGACAAGGAAGAGTTATATATTACATGACATTATATCATATGTTATATGGTGATCCAGCTAATGTATGACCACACCTAGATTTCACCATAGTATCTGATTCTAAATAATTTTCTGATTACCTTATTCTTTACTGTGAATCCACATGAAGTCCCCTTAAATAAATCAACATTTTCTGGATATAAAATTACACTCCCTGACATTTTCCAATTCTGTAGTCTCCTAAAAGACGCCTTCAATCTAAGTATTGATTTTGCTTATTGCTGGTTCAACAGAAATTTTCCTTTTTCTAGTCATATATCTGTTAAAAATTCTCTTGTGCCTTTGCATATTACTTTCTGATTTTAGGATAGCTCCTGTCTAATCACTAAGAGTAATTTCAGTCAGCTGATGTTTTAGTTTCATGTTCATTCATTGAAACATGATCCTGACTTCCTTCAGTATTTTCCCTACTACTCCCATGGGAAAATTTATGTCTGTTTCCAGCATCTGTCTTGTACCTTCCTTTTAAAACAAAGTAGAGGGTTGTATTTTGCATTCAAAACCCCTGTTAAAAAAGCGCTCTTGATTTATTTTCCCCCAATGTCTCCCATACTAATGAATTTAAAATGTTTCCTAGTGTTCCTAGTACTTGTCTTTCCTTTTCTTGAATTTTGGTAGCCTGAGATAAGGGCATCACATAATTGAGACAGTCAAAATCATTTCTGTCTTTTAATAACTAACCCTATTAAAGTTGTATATTTAAATGGAAAATGTTATTGTAATATATTAACTCAGCTGCTTGAATCTATCTGTTTTATTTCATTTACATTGGTCATTCTTCAAATTCATCATATTTTTTTCCAAAAGAATAATTAAAAGAAAATGGAAATCACTTATAATGTGGGTTTCTCAAAGCCACATGGTCCATACACCTAATGCCTGGTTCAGAGTTGGCTACAAGGACAGATGGACCATCTGCTGAGTGTCAGTTGGGAATGGTCTTATCCATTAACCATTACCCTCTGGTTTTTCTACTAGAAGTATACTAAAGGTAAGATCATGTGTGATTTTCAGCTCAGGGTGATGTATTTGAACAAACTGCAAGTAAATCCCTTTAGCTATCCTATCTGTACCCTTGAATTACAGTATTCATAGAAGGATATGCATTAGTAGAATAAATGGCTGATTTAAATCAGTCATTTTCTGTATGAATTAGGCTCCATAATATTTGATTGCTCCATTTTAGAGTTGTTTTCCTTTAATGCTACTGCAATTGTTTGTCAGCTGTAAGAGTGCCTTTACAGAGGTGTCACAGTTCTACTCCTCTTCTGAATTTTTAAATAAAGTTTCCGTTTATCTCTCTCTTGTTCAAAGCTTTTTAAAAACAATAATCATGCCTTAGGTTGAACTTTCTCATTCATGGAAGGTTGTATAGGTATGAGACTGATAATTCTACCCACTTAAAAACACCACAATAAAGACTCCTGGACAAACTTAGAATAACTTAATGCAAAATATCCAAGAACTAATGACATTGTACCCATAAGACCATGCCTTTCATGTGGCAGCTAACCCAGATTTTAGTGCCCCAGGCTGCACCCTGCAGTGGCCACCAACAGGGATAGCCTGCCTGAGCCCGTGCTCTGCCTTGACCCCTCTGGTAACATGTCACCAGAGGAAGTGTCCTCAAGTGTCAGTGCCCCAACCTGCCCACTTCCCCAACTGCTGCACGCCCCCCCTGCCCAGCAGCTCAGGGAGCCCAGGCCAGCAGCTGTCTCGACAGCTCTGCAACCCCAAACGCTGCCACAAGAAGCAGATGCCCATGCCACCACTAGCCACCAGCAGCACTAGCTCGACCCCCTGGCTGGGCACTGGCCTGCCACCCACCACAAGCCAAAGACACTGAGCTGTCAGTTGCTGTCACCAAGAGGGAGACCCATGGTGAGCTGCCAGCCTCACCAGCCCCAGCCATGTGGTAAGTGCTGCCAGAAGCCTGGCCTGTCCCACCCTAAGAAGGCGGCAGGGGAGGCAGGCTGTCTGCAGCCAGTACCCAGCGCCCCACTGGCCCCAGGAGAGCAAGTGGGGATAGCGGCCTTAGCTGGTGGCCACCTGGGTCTAGGCATCCATGAACAGCTGACCCCTGATCCAAGTCCAGGCACTGCACAGCCGCAGTGGACGTAGGGGAGAGCCCACCAGCTGCAGCAGAGATGCAGCCTCCACCTTGCCACAACCAGGCGCTTTAGCCCACTGTATGCACTGGCTGCACCAGTTGTGGGCACACTCAGAGCCACCTGATTCAGTGGCTGGTGGAGCTGCCCAAGGGACAGGAGGTGCGGGTACTTGCTTGGCAGGTGGAAGCCATTGCCCAGGAGGAGGTGTTCCTGGCCCTCGAGCAGGAGCACCTGTGGATTCTGTGCGAGCAGATTGCTGTGGTCTGCTAGGCGCCAGAGGCCATGAATGCTGACCATCAGGTCCTGGACACTGTCCTGGGCCTGGCAGTCATGTACGTGCCCTCCGCTTCCTAGCTGCCATTCCTAGCCCTGCAATTGGCCCCCACCCCAGGTCCCCTGCCTCCAGCCTAGGCCCAGTCCCACCTCTCATCCTGAGGCCACACACCTGAAGACCTGGAGGTGCCACACACGGCACTGCAGGGAGATGCTGGCACTGCCCTAGGGCAGCCAGAGGGAGAGCACCCCCCTTCCCCCAGAGCAGCACTGGCCACTGTTACCTGGGGATGAGTCAGACCAGGCTGCCAGCCCCTGAGCTCTGTCCCCCAGGTGCCCACACTTCATGGCCCTCTATGTCGGGACTCAAACAGAGACTGAGACTATGATATATAGTTTTCACTTTGGAAAGAGGGTTTTTTTATTGTTAGTGGGGGAGGTGGAAGGGCTCTGTTTGTTGGGAAGGGGAAGGGGCTCTGTTGGTTGAGGGGAGAGGGGGCCGTGAGGGGAATAAAGCTTTTTGTTTCAACCATGTGCATGTTGTGAGAGTGGTGCTGGGGGTGGGCAGGGGATGTGTGGGTGGTGGGACAGGTGGGCTAGAAGGGGGAGTCCTGTAAGAGGTGGTCTGCCAGGTCCTCCCACACCCAGTGCCCTGGTCCTCACTGGTGGGTGCACAGCCTGCCACTGGTGCTGCCACTGCAGGCCATGCTCCTGCCACCAGGCCACCTCCGCCGAGCACACCTCCTCTCCCCAGGTCTCTCTGCATACCTCTCCCTCAGCCTCGCAAATATTGTGCAGCACACACACTGACATGCTGACCCAGGGGTGGTTTTTCTCAGCCATTCGAGGCAGGTTATGAGGGAGCACCAGTGGCCTTTGAAGTGGCTGAAGGTGCACTCAGGTCTGCGGAGCATGCAAACCAATGTGCTCGGTGCTGTGTTGTGTACATTTGTATAAATGGCAAAATTCATATCAGCACTAAGAAAATGGTAGCAGTGTGCTTTGAAACTAAAACACCTTCCATGTGTATTAATTTAAAAGTGCACCACCCCCATTTTCTCAGTGCTGATGCACATTTTGCTGTTTATACAAATGCATGCGATGCATGCAGTGCAGCACCAGGTGCTTTTAAAAGTTAAATCCCTCCTGAAATCTCATTACTTTTGTGGTGCCAATAGTTCTAGGTGTTGACAATTTTCATTATCTTATTCCATTACACTTCCACGTGTATAAAAAGTTGAAGAAGGTCCAAGGATTGCTTAAGCCTACAATGAGTAACTGCATTAAATCTTCTCTCCCCATCGCCTCTCTTCTGTATGCCAACTATATTCATGTCACATCTTAAGTTTAGACAGTATGTGCTTTAGGGTAGGGCCTGAGTCTTCTGTGAAAGACCTATGTTAGCAATTATATAAATTATAAAATACTGGTATATTGTAAGATAAATTACTCAAAAGGTAAAGTGCAATCTTGGAAATAACATTTCTTACTTAACATACATTGCACAGAGCTTTAGATTGTAATTTTCAAAGGCATTCAACAGAAGTTCCTAAAAATCCCACCTTTGCTTCTCCCCTTTGCTATCCTTGGAAGAAAAAAGTTGCTTTTTCTCCCATGCACCCTAGCCTCAGTGCTACTGAACGCCTACATTTGAAATTCTCCTTCAGGGTGGTTTGTAGACAGATCCCTCATTCCCAGCACATTCATTCACACCAGCATAACAAGTAAATCCCATCTCTGCTAGTTAAATACAGGCATGTTAAGTGGGCTATGGAAGGGCTATTCAATCTTCAGTATCCCTATATATGCTCTGTGTTTAACCAGTAACAAGAGCTGAATCTGAGCTATGGAACATGAGCTTGTACTTTAAGGTTGCCTGATTCAGCCACTGAATCCCACCTTAATTCTATGGTTCTGCTTTATATGGAAGTGCAGGTAAAAGCTATAACAATGGATTTTGCTCACTATGCATTTGTCCCAGGCGGGGCTGCCTCTTTGATATTTTCCTCCATTTTAGCTTAGCACACAACAGCTTTCCCCCTCTCTTTTATCTTTTGTGTCATGATAAAGTTTAAGAGAAGTATAAAATATCTGGTGATGCAACACTTTAAAAGACAGAGGGATGAACTTAGAAGTGGTCATTTTTGAGTCCCTCCTATGTGATGTTTGGCAGTGGTTAATAGCCTACTTTGATAACATGACTGCTCTGCAAGAGCTATATTTTCAATTAAGGATACTGTTAAGCACTATTCTGCTTATCTGTGAAAGACGTCATGCTTGAGGTGGTTATTTTGACATAAGATATATATTCTTTACTTTTGCACAATTCCATGATCTTAACAAGAACCCATCCTTCAAGAAGTGTCCATCTGACAGCATCAATGGCTAGTTGCATTGTGACCTGTACATCCCCCTCTTTACTCCAGATGTTAGAGCTAAAGACATTAGCCCGTTCTCAATAATACCAGCCCCTTCTGAGTCTTTACATTATATTATCTCATGTTTGCCATCTTTAAATCAATCTGTCCATCTTTTCCATTTTTTTCATAGAAATTCCAGCTTTAGTCCCCATGTGGCAGGGTCCACAGAGGCATTAGGCCCAGTAGTTAGAGCCAGGGGTGCTACCAGTGTCTGTAGTCATGGGGCAAGCCAAGGTCAAATGAGGTTCACGCACAGTTCCAGAGGGGTTACCAAAGCAGATGTCAGGAAAGACGTCAAAGTCAAACTGGGGTTCCAAAGTTTAAGGACTGGGTACACAGGCATGGATACAGGAGTAGGCACCGGGGAGGTTGCACAGGTGAAAGCTACTTACAGACTGAAGCCAATTTGTTGTACAGCACGGGCTAGGTGCTGCAAGAGCCCCTTAAAAGCAGCCCTGGACCCAGTTGGTAAGCTCAGGCTCAGCTGGCCCTGGTAGGGGATGTGTGTTGCTGATCCAGTTGCCCGGCTGCAGCGCAGAGGCCTTGTGTGTCTTGTACTTGCTAACATTTCAGAAGGTTGAGAGGAAGCCACCTTAGTATGTTAAAGCTTCCATTCTGCATCTAGTCAGCTCTAGTATGAATTTTCAAATGCTGGCCCATCACCCTGACAGAGTTTTAATACAAAATGTCCAGGAAGCCACTAGTGTTTGTACCATAATACCTTCTTACCTTTTCAGAGATTTGCTAACCCCTGAATAGGACCAGTGACATAAATGATGGAAAATTTGAGGCAAAACTGTCTAGAGGAAGCATGATCTTGAAGTGACAGGGTATTATCAGCACTGTCTATGTAATACTAGATTTCTGTCATGGGATTGTGATTGTTGCTAATTGTAGTGGTAAAGTTTATTACTAAGTCCATCAACATATTCAGCATAGGCCACTCAACAGCAATAATACCACACTTCTTGCAATTTATTCCTGTTACTTCCTATATCCATATCTGAGTTGGGACCTTATGACTAAATACTTTATGTACCTTTTCTAGCCAGTCTTCTACTTCACTTACTCCCTCTTGAATCTTCTAACTCTGTTTTTCTTTCACCTGGTCAATAAAAGAACACTACCTAAAGTTTATAATTAAGACTGGAAAAAAATTCCTTCAGGACTGTTTTTAATTATTTTTTAAAATTAAAAGTCTGTACTTTCTTTCAAAATATATAATTTATTCTTTGGAATATTTCAGCCCAAAGCAGATTTTGATGTAAAATAATAAAATATTACATCATGCATCTTCCATCTTCACATCCCTGTTCTCCTCTCTGGACTGGGCTGGATTAGAGTTCACATGGTACTTCATGGTGAACAACATCTCCTCCCCAAAGGGGGACACTGGTGCAGTTCAAGACCATGGACAGGAGTTACACTGTGGGCACATCTCCACGAGACGCTGACTGTGCAGTAGCCAAAAAATACTGCACAGTAGTGCATCACAGCATGGACAGTGCTAATACACTACTGCAAATTATTATTAGGCTACTACGCAGTAGCATTACCTAAACGATGTTTGCTGGTGTAACTGTGCAGTAACTTTGATTACTGTGCATTTATTTAGTACTTGCTAATACAAGTACGTAATACATGTGCAGTAACAACTATGCAGTAGCGTCTACTGTAGATGTGCCCTGTAAGTACTAAATACACCCTTGTACTGCTACAAAAAGCAGTATAAAAACAATTTGAAGCAGTACAAAGACACTGAAAGTTCTACAAAATACTGCTCATTACATTCAAAGAGAATCTTTTGGGTTTCATAGCACCTTATGTAATGCCTGTACAGTTCAACATAGTGCTACAGGGGCCTCCAGGACCTTCAGCATCCCACAGTTCCTCACTCTCCCTGTCCCTGTCCAAGGGGGAGTGAGGAAGAGTGGCTGGCTCCCTGATAGCCTGCCCAACTATGAGCTTTCAGGGAGCTCTGTTGTGACTCTGGAGGTCTGGCTGCCCTCTGCCCAGTCCCATCAACCAGCTGTCACAACCACTAATCATACAGGGAAGACCATCAGGTAACTGGTAGCCACTGTGAATGCCTTCCAAGCAGCCCCATCGACTTTTGCCAACCTATGGCTGCCTGTGGTAACCACTAACTGGACAGGGAAGACACCCAGTTCTTGGTTGCCACCTTGGGGTTAGTGCCAGCTGAAGGCAGTCTCTCTGCCCTGACTGCTCCCTGACCTGCACATCCCCATAGCCCTACATTTTCCCAAGGCACTTTGTAGTACTCAAATAAATTCCTATCCATAACTTGATGCAGGTAGTTCAGTTTGGTATCCTGACCCATGAAGGAAAATGGAAACAGGAGTAAACTACAACCTCAGTTATGCACACCACATCCCATGTTTGGCTGAAAACTTCGGGGGTTTTGGGATAAGCAAAATTGATTGTATGCTGCATGAAGAACACAATGTGCTGTGGACACTAATTTAATGTATATTCTATCTTGGTTTTGTTTTTCCTTTTTATTCCAGAGAGAAAACAGCAAGTGGATGCATCCTTGTCTAATTGTGATTTTCATTGAGATTTATCTAATTCAGTCTACCAAATCCCAAATTGTTCTGGACTAGATATCACATGCTGGAGAGATCATCGCTTTTGTAGCTATTTCTTGTGTTTATCTAACTCTGTAGGTACCTGCACTGCTTCCAGGAGTTGTTTGCTTAGTAACAGAGCTAAGAAAAAAAAGTCCTCAGTATTTAAATGCTATAAAATCCACAGTTGTTGACACTTCTAATATATATGTTTCAAACTGAACTGAATACATAGAATGTAAACAAGCACACAAAAGGAACAGAATCTACAAAAAAGATGAGAAAAATGTCTTGCTTATAAAAATGTTATATTTGTAACATATTAGCATGAAAAAACATTTTAAATCAAAAGGTATGAGTTTTGATATGGAAATATGACCATATAATAGAAGTAATTCTACTAATTCTAGTTGAACAGGCTATAAAGACCAATATTGGGATTTGCATAGCTGTACTAAATGTTTTACTTTTACAATCCATGCTTACAGTATAGTTTAATTGTACAGTTGATTTCTATGTAGATACATGCTGTCTTAATGTATTTTATTTACTTGGAACAATGGCAAATAGTATAACAGCTTTATCAAAAATATGGCTGAACTCTAATTAGGAAACGTTTGGATTGAAGTTTGATGGAATGTACTATGCAGGCATCTGTAAAAATGCCTTAAATGGAATGCCTGACCATACAGACCTAATGCTCCAGGGGAGTTTAGGAATTCAAATGCTGCTACTGGTGAGGAGATGCATGGTAATATTTGATGCACTTGTTAGAAGTTTAAAATGTAAAGACAAGTATATCTGAAACTAGCTTAAATACATTTCATTTTTGTTTACTCAGGCCATGCTCTTGCATGTTGTAAATATGTCTAGAATTCAGTTCTATTTCTTCATAATTTACTCATTCTTAATCTCTGCTTTTTTTTTAAGAAAAAGTTAAATGTACAGGACAGAAAAGCATGTAAATAAGTGATTATGCTTACGAAACTGTTAATGTTTATACGTAAAAAAGTTATGTACATACAAAAGAAAAAATGGCTCAATGAATGTTTTAGAAATTATTTCTTTTACGTAGATGCAGAGATGTTGTATTCACATACATGTGCTACATACTTCAAGCACAGATTTTATTTCACTGTCAATTTTAAATCATTTTGGGCCCAATATTACTAACATCCCTTATGCTGAATAGCACTTTCCTCCATTCACAATAACACTAAGACCAATGTCAAGTCATTATGGAGAAAGGCACTACTCTCCATGAGTATGGATGACAGCATCAGATCCTGTGATTGTTGCCATCCTTTACACTTGTGGGTCTTGTGCACCTTTTTAAACCTGATCCCAAAAATATAGGATCACAAGATGGGGCATTAGCCTAAATCTAGGTTATTTATAATTAAACTTTTTATTTATGTATTTATTTTCAAATGGATCTTTTTCATACAAACTTAAAATAAAAATGAAAACCTAAGAAACTAAAGCACTGGGCTAGATTGTTATGTGCACTAGAGAACGTTTACTGCTCACCCTACCAGTCTTGCATGGCAACTCCAAGTAAATAAGAGTTCACCAGCTGTAGTAAAGGTTGAACAATCCAGTCCATCATTTCTAAGTGTTGTTTAGAATTTCCCAAGTCTCAACTACTCTTTTCTGATTATTATAAGGATGAGGGCCAGATAAAAAAAAAGCCAGAATATTAAGCTGGCTATTAATATGTTATGATAAGTAAGTTTTGCCTAAAAGAATTTGAAAAGTATGTGTAAATGCATTAATTCATAATAGTAGAGTTTCTTAAGAGATGTTGAAGTAGGAATAAATGTTCACTGTCTAGACTCTAGATAATACAACATTTTGGGTTTATATGGCACACTAATTATATTAATTGATGACATAGCATGTGCATAGCAACACATTTGTTTTTATTATGTCTAAACTAAAATCCATTTGAATTGCAGCTTACTTTGTCGACACCTGTATGTTGTGTATTTCAGGCATATACCTATTGTACAAGCTGTTGAAGGACTGTGGCTATTATTTAAAGTATCCTCCTCTAGTAATTTCTGTAGCCTTTGGTATATCCTTGAGTGCCTTACACAGCTTGTTAATAAAAACACATGTAGTTAAGAAAATAATATACCAGAGAGTCATTCTTGGTGGATTGATGTCAAATCACCACCATTAAGACCTTACAATGGGCAGTGTGTTTTAGCACAGTAATGGATTTAGTTTAGACTCAGGAAGTCATGTTGTGAATACATGTATTTATTTATTGTACATTTTATAAAAAGGTCTACTGTAAATTTATGCAAAATATAAATTATATAATATGTTTTCTCTGATGGCAGATATGCCATCAGTTATTTGTGTTTCTTAATGTTATCTTCTAATAACCATATCCTTAATATGTAATGTTTGGTTCAGTGCTGAAGCGGTAATTGACAGGCCTAAAATAGGACTGTATGTTAATCAACTACAAAATTTTACACATATTTTTGTATTGTGATTCATATGATATATATCAAGAGACTTTCTATTCATTTGTAAAATACATAAAGTATTGTAAACTTTTAATAAAAAAGTCTGTTTTAAACCTTCAAAATAGAAAATTGTTTTGCATTTCTTCTGTAGACAAAAGAGAGGTTTTGCTCTTCATATATTTAATTTTAGCAATGCAGTACATTTCTATAAAGTACCAGGAGAATATCTCCTGGATAAGTAAATATTTTCTGTACTTATATTAGGAATAAAGAATAAACCATGAGTCACATGAGAGCGTGGGTACCTTCATCCCATAAGGCACGCCCAGATGAATGGGCACATCCAGGGGCGTGCATTTGCCGCAGCAAAAATAGCAGTGGCACAAATTTGCTGTGCCTCCTCACAGCAGCTCTTCCCTGGCATGCTGGACAACTAGAAGAGACGAGATGCTCTGGCTGGAAGCCAAAGTGTCTCCCTGGAGGACCCAGCTTCTGTCTGGCCATGCATGATCCTGGAGCATGCACCGCCCCACATTTTTTTCTGCAGCTTTTTTTGACACAAGGATCTGGTGTCAAATTTCGATGCCATGCTGCAAATTAGCAGCGCAGTCAAGAGGTGAAGTTGCAGCATGTCAAACAGCTTTAAGGCACTGCAGACCTACCATGCGCGCTCGTGGTGCATCTTCCACAGGATCAAACTGTTTTAAAGTCCACTAGCTGCCATGGACACTGGATCAGGTCGTAGGCTGCAGGATGACCTAAGTCCATACAACATTAGAACAGACACCTCCTTTCAGAAACTACAATCCTCTGTCAGCGGAAGTAAATCAAAAAAGGATTTGTTGTCATAAAGCTGTAGTTCGCTGAAGGTTACAATTCAATGTAGAGAGCTGGTTGGAGACAACTACCGCACCTGTGTGTGTGAAATCCTTAATCAGCTGAACTATACAGTCCCTCCAGATGTAAATACTACTCCAATTAGAGAAGAGCACTAAATTATCAGTGCAGACTCTCTTCAAGCAGGTGTAACTATATCCTTCCGTTGGATGGGATAGTAATAACGTGAGACAAGTAGGTTTGGTTTTGTTTGTAAGCAAAAAACAGAGACAATCCGGGGCAAGAATAAATACAGAGGCTGAAAAGTAAGAGCCGAGCGCCTGGAGAAGCCAGGAAGGGGGCTGAGTGTCACACTTTTGAGTGGCTTCGGCCAGGACACCGAGTTTCAGCAGGGGCAGACGGTCGTTTTTGACTTGAGAGGTTGGCGTGAAACGTTTGGGGCGCCATCAACTCAGTGCCACGGAGACGGCTGCTGCTCCGCGGGGCTCTGGGCTGGCCTCCGGGACTCAGGAACCGCACACGCGGCGCCCTCCCGGTCCGCACTTCCACGCACCTGCCGCTCAGCCTCGCAGGCGGCGCGGCGCGGCGCGGCCGCCCGACGGCTCTGCAGACACGGCCCCCCCGCCATCAGGTGGCTTTCTTCGGGGGGGTCGCACTGCAGCCGGGGCAGGTTGGAGCCGCCGGGGCGTGGCCGGTGCCTGAGGTAGTCCAGCGGGCGCGGGTGGGGCCCAGGTTCAGCCTCACTGCGCGCTCGGAGCCCGCTGCTGCCCCGCGCCGCGTCCAGCACCGCCGGCGGCGGACAGCGCCGCGCCGCTCCATGGGCGAGCCCGCGCCCGCGCCCCCGGCCGAGCCCGCGCCCGCGCCCGCGCCCGAGCGCCCGGCGGGGCGGCCGGCGGCGCCGCGCGGGGGCGGCCGGCGGGGGCGGCGCGAGGCCGGCGGCATGTTCTGCCGCGTGGAGGGCGCCTTCGAGAACAAGACGCTGGACTTCGAGTCCCTGCGCGGGGCCAAGCCCGGAGGCGGCGGCGGCGGCGGCGGCGGGGGGACCCCTCCGCCCCGAGCGCAGCCCGGCGCCGCGGAGGGCCAGAGCCCGGGCCCGCCGCTGCCCCCGCCCGCCGGGGGCCTGCCCCGCGGCTGCGAGCAGGTGAGACGGGACGGGGGGGCCTGCCCTGCGCCGCCGCACCCCCATCCCACCCGCACCCCGGGGCCCGTGCAGCCCCGTCGGGGCGGCGCGGCGGCGGGCGGGGCGGCGGCGTGTGCCGGGCATGCTAATGAGGCAGCTGCGAAGCGCGGCGCGGGGCGGCCGGGCCAGGGGGAGCCACCGAGCCGCCCACAACCGCGGCCGGCGGGGAGCAGCGCGCACGCAGCCGCAGCCGCAGCGGACGGAGCCGGCCCGGCAGCCCCGGCTCGCTGCGGCCGCGGGGGAGATGTCGCACCAGGGCAAGAAGAGCATCCCCCGCATCACGGTGAGCCGCGCCGCGCCGCGCCGGGCCGGGGATGCGTGGCGGAGGCGCCTCCGGAGGCCGCAGGGGGAGGCCGGGCCGCTGCCGAACAAGGCGGCGGGGCCGCCCGCTCCGCCGCCCGGGCTCCGGCTCGTCCTCTCCGAGCCCCGCGCGCCCCCGGCCCGGCGCCGCTGCCCCCCGAGGCAGCCCAGGAGCTCGGCTGAGCCTCCCCGCCTGTCACGGGCCCTCGAGGAAGCCTTGCAGCCTTTCATCTCCTCGGCAGAGCGGCCCCTGCGTCCCGCACCCTGGGACGTTTTCGGTGCCTCCCGGGAGCGTGTTTATTCATAGCCCCGAACACACCGCAGCCTGCGCGGCCACCAGCTACCGCGCTCACAGCCGGGGTGGTGGGAGTCGGCTCCCAAACAAAACCCTGCCCAGGAGTGTGTAATACGAGGCAGCTGGAAATTGTTCCCCGGGCTGGCTTAGGGCCTTGTTACCAAGAGGCCCTTTGGAGAATGCTTGCCTTCCTTTGTTGGACCTAACCTGGCTTGCACTCGGAGGGGTTTAGGCAGCTTTGTCTCCTCTGTCAGACGCTCTCCACCAGACAGCTGCTTTTCAGACCTCATCTACATGTGCTGATTATCTTTCACACCCAAGCCAAGCTACTGAAGGAACTAACCTTCACTTTTAAAAGAGGCAAACACAGATTTCCTTGTGAGGGGTGGGGGGGGGAGGCTGTTTACAGACCCAGTGCATTATATTTCTAAACTAGCTGGAAGTGGGGAGGGAGGGAACCAGGAGGTGGAAGCTTTTGTTTTGTTGCTATTCTACATCTAATAGGAACTGAATGTAAATGAGCTCCCTCCTTCCCCATCCGCTGCCTGGACCCCATCATCAGCTTACCGCTGTTTAATGGGCTTTGGCTCAGTCCTCATGCTAAAAATATTAAAAGGGAATTTTCTTGATCATGCCAGTGACTTAAACAGATTTCACTCCACCCTCCTGTCATGACTTGTACTTTGGAGGAAGGTGCCACTCACCCCTTGTTTTTTAAGAGAGGCCTTTCTACTCTGATTTCCCAGGATTTTTGGTTGAGATGAGGAGAAATCTTTCCTCTTTGCTGGCTCTCAGTTTTCAAAATGAGCCACAGGGAGTTAGAGGTAGGGCTGAGTCCCCTTTAAAATTCTTTATTTGCTGTGTGGCATTGATTTTGCCAGTGAGAAACAGCCTTTCTCTGTCTTAGGCTATAAAGAAATTCATTGAGGACAAGCTCTGTTACCACATCTGGCATTCTGTGATTGTTACAGAGGGGGTGTGCTCCCAGGACAGGGAGTGGCCAGTACATTTGCACAGAGGAGGAGGAGGAGGAGGAGACCTATTGAGCTCCTGTGTGTGCTCTTTGTTTCAGTCTTTAATGACTAGAAAACAACATTTAACATATATTGATTAATGACTGTGGGGTATCATTGAAATGGGAGGCTTGGAAGTTTCATAAACACAACAGTGTCATTTAGTGAATTTATCCAACCCTCACTGACCCCTACCAAAATGCAGGACTCCAACATAGTTTTGTGTTTTCAGTTTTATGTGGGCACGTTTCTCTGAGCCTGTAACCCACTCTTGCAGGCATTGACTTATCCAGTAGTTATTTTGATCTGTGCTTCAGAAGCTATGGCACAGGACATTTGAACCCTGAGAGTAAACTCTGGGCTCAGCATACAGGTTGCGACTACTGCAGTTCAACAAGATGAGCCAGGCCCTGCAGTTCTCATGCTTTGCAAGCTGTTTTAAAATCCTTGCTGTTTTGAAGACACAATTTGATAGGTTCTTGAAAGGGATTGAATAACTTGGTTGTTTTGATGGCCAGGAACTTGGCAGAGTGACTAAGAAGTTCCCTTTCTGTCCTATGTTTCTCTGGTCATAAAGCTTCCAGTGAAGACAATGACAGTGAAATCTACAGCAAGGAAATCTATTTGTGAGATGTGCAATGTTAAGCTTAATTTCTAGTTTCCTTTTCAGAAGTGAGTTTCTAACTGTTTTCTTTGAAAAGATAAATGTTACGTTGTAAACGAACAAGAAACGACTACTAAGGTTGGGGAAAAAAGTGAATAATTTCTCAGCAGAGCACAGTTGCCCCAGTATTCACCTCCACTGCATCTGGCCAAAAAGATTTGCCAGTTCATATAAACTTCTAGCTTTCTGGAAGAACCTCAGACTTACACATTTTTCAGGGCAGAGGGTTTTTATTACCTGAGCTGCTACTAAGCTCGAGTGTGGCAAGCTGTCTTCCAGCAAATGAGATGGTCTCTCTTCTCAGTAGCCGAAATGGCTATTGGCCACAGTGGGTAGAAGCAATATGTCTTAGTGGGCTGAGCTGTGGTGCTGAGGGCAGCTAACAATTGCATTTTAATCCCAGCTTTGACAGTGACTCTGTGGCCTCAGTCAACTGCCTAGGCTTTGTGCTTCAGTTTCCTCATTAGGAAAACTGAGATATTAATAGTTACCATTCTTAGAACAAGATTGTGATAATTAATTAGGTAATGTTTGTAAGTCACTTATCTAAGTGCTATACCAGGAAGCACAGCCCTCCAGGAGTAGTGTCTGAAAGAGGCCTAGGAGCCTGTGATCCATGGCATAGCCAAACAGTTGTCCCTTGCGAAAGTTTTTGAAATAATGGCAACTAAACAGACCATAGCACAAATAATGTTTGGTTCCCTCATCTACTGTAGGAGGCTGATAATGATTTAGAGTTCCTTTGTGATGTAAATTAATCAGTCAAATGGAAGTGTCCCCAGAGGATCATTTCTCCCAAATTATCAGGATGGTCATTTATTTACTGATGGGATCATGTAGGCAGGAGTCGGAGGGCAAACCAAGAGTTGCTTTGCAGGACCTCCCAAAAATGTTGAGGCAAGCACTGACGAGGAATATGGGTGTGCGATTAATGAAAGATCATCTGTGTCATATCCAGTTAGTGCTCCAGGCTTGTGCCATGTTTGATTTTGAATAGGCTAAATCATATTTTATTTGTATCTGGATTAGATTTTATTTAGTTTTAAATGTGTATCTGCATTTTTATGTGGAATACAATCAACTTTGAAGTGAAATGTGTGGATGTGCTTTTAAACTCAATTTGACTGATTGAAGTGCAAAATATTATGTCCCAGACTCTATTTTCAGTAGGCAATTATAGATAATTATTCAGCATGAAGGTTCATAATGAGTAAAATAACTTCTAAATAAAGTAATTTCAGAAAACACATTTTTCCATTAGAGTGACCGACTTCTAATCAAAGGAGGAAAGATCGTCAACGATGATCAATCATTTTATGCAGAAATTTATGTGGAAGACGGTTTGATAAAGTAAGTGGCTCAAAATATATTTGGTATTGTAATTTACATAACAAACATGTTGTTGGTGTAATTTCCTAAGAAGTATGTTTTCCTGAAATATTTGAATTTCCCATAAAGATATTCAAACATACTTGGGGGGGGGAGGAAATCAGTAGTTATACGATATAGGAAGAAAAAGTCCAAAGAAATATGCATTAGTGTTTATTTGCAAGTGGAAAGAAACCCTATAGCAGAGAATAATACAAATTATTGTAGTAACACTGAGCTGTATAGGAGGTTGTTAGGTTGAATGTATAGCTTTTACTTGCTTTTATGGACTTCTTGAATACCAGAAGGTCAGAAGTAAAATGGTCTTAATTCCTGGTGGATATGTGTTCAGAACAAAAAGTCCCCACATAATTTGCCATAACTGGTAAACTGTTAGACTAGGAACAGACATTCAAAAAGTCTGAGCCTGAATTGATTCAATCTTTGCAAGTTAGTCTAACCTGGCTAAGCTAAACCACTTTGTAACTGAACAGACATCCCAGAAATGCAGGCATATGCCTGCAGTGGCTCAAGCGAGAAGCCAAGGGGCGGTAGAGCAGCCCTCCCTTCCCTTTCACAGTGCTGAGAAGATGGGGGTGTGACCAGGCCCCAGCAAGACACCTTGATTAGGGAGGGATTCCTCCCTCTTCTGACCACCCCAATAGGGAATTGGTAACACAGTGTTTACCATCACCCCTAACTCAGTGTTTATCACCTCCTTAAGAAAACAACAGAGGGACATTACCAGCTCCCTGTTGATTCTCCCTTTGTCCTGTTTGCCACAGCACAGACCATAGCCAGCCAGCATGTGGTCTGCTAGCTAATGCTGAGAAATGTCTGTAGGCAGAGTGGAAGGGGAGGGGGGATGCCTGCAGTCTGTGCCGAAGCTACAGCCAGGGAGCAGAGGGGAGGAGCCAGTCCTGCTGTGGAGCAGAGAGCCCTGCCCAGCTCAGAGAGCATGCTGGGATGCTGGTGTCTGATTTAACTTAAACCAGGAAAGGGTCTAGGACAGACATTTCATAAACCAGTTTGACCCAAATCAGTTAAGTCTGATACTACATTCAACAAGGTTTATTTCAAACAAGTTTCAGCCATTTTCAAAGCGGTTTATATGCACTTAACTTATATTCTGTTACAGGTTTAAACCAGTTTCTGATCACTTAAACCCTTTTATGTCTAATGTCTGTCCCTTAGTGAGTGGTCCAGGATTATAACACTGACTGACGAGGGATATAGGTCACATCGGATGTGTTATACTGGTGTGGGCCTCATGATGCTTTTCAGTACCATCCAAGAGACAAAAATCTGATTATTCTTACTCCCGGGGGTGAAACTGGGTTGAGAAAGTTTTCAAGGCAATGTTTCCTCAATGGAGTTAAGAGAGTGCTTCACAATGATCCCATAACATCCTGCTGCTCTCCTGTTTAATATACAGTTTCATTTCTACTTGGGAGAAATTTTACAGTCTTTGACTTCTCCTTTGCCTCAAGAAGAGCATTTGCTTGCTTGCCCAAAAGCTTGCAAATTAAAAAAGAAAAATTTGTGTCTAATTGGTTTAATAAAAATATTGCCTCTTCCTCAAGGGTTTTGGATGCCTTTGCTTCTAGACTAACACAGCTATAATCTATATCACAGTAGTCAAGGGCTGTTGTTGTAGCCATGGCAGTCTAAGGACATAGGCAGACAAGGTTCCTTGGGTAAATGTGATATCTTTTATTAGACCAATTAAATAATTGGAAAAAATCTTTGCAAGCTTTCAGGCACAAACACCCTTCTTCAGACTCTCCTTATGACTGAAGAAGGGTGTTTGTGCCAGAAAGCTTGCAAAGAAGAATTTTTCCAACTACTTAGTTGGTCTAGTAAAAAGATATTACGTCTACCCAAGCTACACAAGCTACCAAGCTACGTCTACCCAAGAAACTTGTCTGTCACAGTGGTCAAGAAGCATAGCTATAGAGTTTGAATGGCCAGTCTGCCTTTGAAAAAAGGATGGTTTATGAGCTATGTGACCTTATGAGAAGTATGAGTGGAGGCAGGGAGAAATGTCAGATACTCAGAGGTCTAAAGAGTTTCAACTTTTCTCCACTTTCCAAGAAAAAGATCTCTAATTTACAAGGGCAGCAGTCTGGGGAAGCTGATGGAAATTCACTTACACACACATGGAGTCACAGAACTGTAGAATAAGAAGAAAACAAAGCTGGAAGGGATCCTGAGAAATTATCTAGTCCAACCCCCATCCTATCATAGGATCATCAATCTAAACCATGGCTTAATTCCTGGCCATGTCATCCAGCCTATGGATCAAAAAGGTTGAGCACCCTTGATTTAAACAATCCCAGACAAATGTTTGCCTACTCTGAATAACAGGTTCCACATGGTGCTTACCCACTCTCCTAATCAGAAACTTTTTTTCTTAAAGCAGTATGAATGTCCCCAGTTGCAATGTTAACTCCTTGCTTCATGTCCTGTCCCCTGTGGACACAAAGAACAACAGATTGCCATCGTCTTTATAACAAGCATTTTTGTATGTGAAGACTGTTGTTAAATCTCCCGCTCGTCTTCTTAGCTTTAGCCTAAATCAAATTCTTGCAACCACTCCTTGCATGTCGTGTTTTCTAGAGTTCTCATTATTTTGTTGCTCTCCTCTGAATTCTTTTCTGTTTGTCTGTATCTTTTGTAAAGTGTGGTGTGCCCAAAGTTGGGCACAGTACTCCAGACAAGGCCTCGTCAATACTGAGTATAATGGAGAAACCACTTCCTTTGCCTTGTATACATGTTTTAACAAAAGAAACTAATGCTTTTGTTTAAAAGTTGTTTGCAATTAATAGAGCATCTTCATTCTGTTTTCAGGCAAATTGGTGAAAATCTAATAGTTCCTGGTGGTGTAAGAACTGTTGATGCCTATGGCCAGATAGTTATGCCAGGTGGAATAGATGTCCACACAAGACTACAAATGCCTGTAATGGGAATGACCTCTGCTGATGACTTCTATCAAGGCACAAAAGCAGCCCTAGCAGGGGGAACAACCATGATAAGTATGTAACATCACTGAAATGAATTTTTATTGCTGTCTTAAAGCAATAGATTTGGTCTTTTGCTATGTTAGAGATTATTAATATAGGACAGAAAAGACTGTAGTTTAACCATGTTAGTTACAAGTGTGCTTAATTAATGAAGTATGTATTATGCCCTATTTAATACTACCTGCTTTTTTAAATATAAAACTTCCACTTAATTATGAAGCACCTTTACAGTAATGAGCAATAGCAAGTACTGTACCTCTATTCCTGGGCCTTTTACAGTAAAAAAATGTATATTTTTACAGCTTGTTTTATATGGGGTGGAAAAAAATGTGATTTGCTTAGTCAAATATTTTGGTGAGATTTTCAACTCCAAGGTCTTGAGTCAACATTTTGTTTAGGTTAAAATTGAAAAATTGCGGTGCCAATCTTCAAGAAAGGGAGGAGAGTGGATCTGGCTAACTATAGGCCCATCAGCCTGACTTCAATCCCAGGGAAGGTCTTAGAAAAGTTTATTAAACAAGCCATCCTTAATGGACTGGCTGACGCCAACATCCTGAGGGATAGCCAGCATGGGTTTGTTGCAGGTAGGTCTTGCTTGACCAGTCTCATTTCCTTCTATGACCAGGTGACCTATCACATGGACAAGGGAGAAGAGATTGATGTCACATATCTCGACTTCAAAAAAGCCTTCGATCTGGTATCCCATGATCACCTCTTGGCAAAACTGGCCAATTGTGGCCTTGGGTCCACCATGATCCACTGGCTGGTGGTAATTGATGGCAGTCAATCATCATGGTTGCCTGTGACCAGTGGGGTCCCCCAAGGCTCTGTCCTTGGACCCATATTGTTCAACATCTTCATTAATGATGTGGACATAGGAGTCAGAAGTGGACTGGCCAAGTTCGCCGATGACACCAAACTTTGGGGCAAAGCATCCACACCAGAAGACAGGAGGGTGATCCTGGCTGATCTAGACAGGCTCAGCAAATGGGCGGACGAGAACCTGATGGTGTTTAACGCTGAAAAAATGCAAGGTTCTCCACTTTGGGAGAAAAAACCTGCAGCATCCTTATAGACTTTGCAGTGCTACGTTGGCTAGCACTACAGAAGAAAGGGGTTGGGGGTCATCATTGACAACAAGATGAACATGAGCCTGCAATGAGATGCTGCAGCTAGTAAACTGAGCAAAATGTTGGCTTGCATCCATAGATGCTTCTCAAGCAAAACCTGGGATGTCATTCTCCCCTTGTACTCGGCCTTGGTGAGGCCTCAGCTGGAGTACTGTGTCCAGTTTTGGGCTTCACAATTCAAAAAGGATGTGGAGAAGCTTGAGTATCTGGGGGAACGTTTGTTCACAAGAGTGCCCCAAGGGATGACGAAGTCGAATGGTTATAAACTACTGCAAGACCATTTCAGGCTGGACATAAGGAAGAATGCCTTTACTGTCCAAGCCCCCAAGGTCTGCAACAGCCTGCCATCGGAGGTGGTTCAAGCACCTACAATGAACACCTTCAAGAGCAAATTGGATGCTTATCTTGCTGGGATCCTGTGACCCCAGTTGCCTTCCTGCCCTTTGGGTGTGGGGCTAGACGCGATGATCTTCCGAGGTCCCTTCCAGCCCTAATGTCTATTAAGTCTATGAAGTCTACGAAAACAATTTTGTTTTTGTTTTTTCTCAGTCCCCACCAAAATCTCATTGCAAATAGACCATACGTATTTACCAATCAATTCCTGACAGTGCTTTTCTAACTGAAGGCATAATCTCAACAATGTAGGTTTTCCAGGTCAATACGGAGAAGTATAGGCAGAGCTGAACAGTAAAATACAGTACCAGTGGCATGGATGGTGCTTGATTGCCCACTGATTAGGTCAAAGCAGCTGTGCACAAACTTTCAAGAGCAGAACTGGTCCATGGTACATATGATATCAAATACCTGTCTCCAGGAGGAGGGAGAGGCACTTTAGTTAGAGCAGCTCCTGAGAGCTTAGTTAAAAAGCCACTGCTACCATTTTGAAGCATGGGATGATAAATAAATGAGATGCTGAGGCTGCTACTCCATGTCTAATTGAGTCTGAATGATCATCTTCTGTTGGTGTTACCCTCAGTTTTAATGGTATATGACTATATTTTGGGATATTATATATCTTATATTTGTAATTCTAGTTCTAAAATTAATTTGAATGAAAATTTCTCTTTCCTGCCATAGAAAACCAAGTTAAATAAGTAGATACAACTATAAGGTTCTAATGTTAACCTAGTAAGGGATAATCTTGCACCAAACTTCAGAAAGTGTAAAGGTTGCTGATTATCTGTAATATTTCTTCAGTTGATCATGTGTTCCCTGACTCTGGAATGAATCTACTTGCTGCATATGATCAATGGAAAGAATGTGCTGATAGCAAAGCTTGCTGTGATTATTCACTGCATATTGACATCACTCGCTGGCATGAGAGCATCAAAGAAGAACTGGAAGCCCTAGTAAAAGACAGAGGTAAGGACAAAAATAATAGTGTTCTAACAAAAAGCAAGTACGAAAGCAAAAACAAGAAAAAGTAACAGATTCTTCTAGGGCAATTTGCATTCCTATAATGCAGTACTTCGGAAAACATGCATCCCTGTAATGTAGTACTTTGGTGGCTTAAGACAAAATTATTGAGCCCAGTTCTAACCTTCTTACATAGAGAGGCTTCCCACTAACTTTCAGGTATTTTTGCCAAAGTAAGGTATTACAGGACTGGGCAAGTAGATCTAGCGGACTAGTTAACTTGTACCTGAAGTCCCTCTGTGTAAGAACCCAAAGATGCCCTCTAGTGTACTTTGGAAACCATATATGCCACAAGAATACATACATTTCACTGATGCTTTGCCTTATTTAGATTGCATCTTACTTTCAGATATGCCTGCACAGAACTGACTTCAGTGGAAATGACAGTCTTACACCCAGGGACAGAATTTGTTGCTTAACATGGAATTTTTAGTGACTCTCCTATTATATTTTTGAGTGGCTGAGTTAATGCAGAGCTGTCCAGCGCTCAAAGTGGCCATTTTTTCATACTTTGTCACATACATCAGTAAAATGTAAAGTATTCCCTAGAACGAGCATGATTTAAAAATCATTGACTTTTATCCACTTACAAAAAAAAAACAATAGCAAAGTATGTCATGACACACTACTAAAAGAACTGCATTACACATTGTGTAGAAATGAAGAAAGAGTCTTCTGGAATACAGTACACATAGATGTTATATGTGTATTCTCTAACTAAATAACAGTTCTTTGATAGCAGAGATCTCCCTTTGCAGTATATTGTAGTTAATAACATGATTAAAGTATAACTACTGGGTATTAGCCAACATCAGCCTGCACAATTTAAATCCCTTCTGGGGACAAGATGAATTCTAGATCTATGAATTTGATCTCTCCTGATAGTGGTTTGCCTACAACTTATGTTTCATAATCCTCATTTGAAGCCTGAGCTTCACAAGAACACACATTAGATTTGCAGGTTCTTCTCCCCAAACCTAAATCCAAGGCCAGAGTCCATTTCAATCTTACACACTAACCTAAAAACCTTCCCCAGAAATGAACACTGTTTCTTCAGCCCATCTCTAGATCTTTGCTCTCTGCTGTAATAATAAATACATGTGTAATTTTTTTTAAAGGTGTGAACTCCTTTCTCGTTTTCATGGCTTACAAAGACAAACTCCAGTGCACTGATGCCCAGGTAACACAGAATCATCGACATGCAATACAAATAATCAGCTATATTTAGAATGTAAGATTTGACCACTCTGATACTGGGATATTCTTTTTTTTTCTTGACAGATGTATGAAATATTTAGCATTATTCGAGAGTTGGGTGCCATTGCCCAAGTTCATGCTGAAAATGGAGACATCATTGATGAGGTGTAGTACATATATTCCTTTATATTAAAGCGTATTTGTAATGTAGTTATTTAAAGCAAAATATTACCTGTAAAAGATACAGTTGCCTGAAGAGCAGTGGAAAGCAGAGCAGAACCAGATACATTTCCAGTATTACAGTCATTCAGTTAGTTCAATAGAAAATGGCAGAAATCAGTCCACAAGGTATATATTCCTAGGACCACATGGCTGTTTTTTGTGATAGGAGCAGCATGTGCCTGCCCAGTGCATGTTGCCAGTCATGGTATTACTTAAGTCATTCTACTGAAATTGCTGGCTGAAACTGTCATTGATTTTGATGGTTTATGAGCTATGCACATTAGAAAACCACTGCAAGAGCAAGCTCCATTGGGTCTGCAATTCAGCTGCCAGAATAGAAGTTTGTATCTTTTTCCAGTACTTCCTGCAATGTTAGGTTTGCACACTGCTTTACTGGGGCTTGTGGGGAATACAGAAATGGTATGCTCCACTCACCTTCTTTCCTGCCTCATCCTTCTGGGCTGGATTTGACCTCCAGGATAATCTGATAACCTGAGTTTAGAAAGAAATGGTCTGCTAGCAAATCCTGGTATGACACCATGCACTGAAAGAAGAATCTTTGGAAGAGCACCTGGACTTTGTATTTAAAAACAGATGCATCCTGTTTGCATGTACTCTATTATCATCACAGATGTACAAATATATGCACCTGCTATGGACATTTTAGGGTGTCATGCTTCACTAAGGTTTGTCTTCGGAGATGTTTATTCCTGTTTTGTTTAGAACTCTGAGGATCCCATCCTGAAAGTTAAGCAGATTTTGGGCTTTTACAATAATGTGCATTTCAGCTGGGTCCATACTTGCAAATATAAGGGCAAATAGCAAGAAAGGAGTGTTTTGCATTCAAAGAATCATAGAATCAGTGGACTGGAAGGGACCTGGAAGATCATCAGGTCTGGTCCCCTGCCATAGGCAGAGAGTTAATGAGCTCAGAGTAGCTCAACGAGGTGCTTGTCCAGCCTCCTCTTGAATATCTCCAAGGATGGCGACTCTACCACCTCTGCTGGGAGCATGCTCCAGGCTCTAGTTACCCTTATGGAGAAGAAGTTCTTCCTTATATCCAATCTAAATATTCCCTCAGTTTGTGACCATTGGTCCTCATCCTCCCAAGGGACGCCTGCCTGAAGGGTTGCTCCCCCAGATCTTGATGCTCCCCGCTGACATACTTGTAGGTAGCTATCAAGCCACCGTGCAGCCTCCTCTTCCTCAGATTGAACAAGTCTAATTCCCGGAGTCTCTCCTCATAGGGCCTATCCTCCAGGCCCCCAACCATGTGGGTGGCCCTTCTCTGCGCCCTCTCAAGCTTATCTGCATCCTTCTTGAAGTGCCGCACAATACTCCAGTTGCGGCCTCACCAATGCTGAGCAGAGAGGGAGAAGCACCCTCTGGATGTGCTGGCGACACATCAGCTGATGCACACCAGAGTTCTGTTTGCCCTGCTGAAGACTTCATTGCATGGGTCTGTTAATTTTCATCCAGCTGCTTTTTATTTTTAGAACAGGAAAAAATGCAAAATAAATGTTGGGAATAAACAACACAGAATAAAAATAAACTTGTCATTCATTCTAAATTATTGCAGGTAACGGAAGGGCCATGTTAAATTCAAGGAAAGTTTCAGATAAAATACTTTTTCTCAATACTTCAAAAGGCCTTTGTTAGAACAAACAAGTCTGAGCTTAATAGCAGATTCCCCCTTTAGGATTTTATCTGACAAACATTCTCTTTTAATTGGCTGTAATTCCAAGCAGTTCTGTCTTCAAAAGTATTTCTTGAAGCTGCCAGCATGATAACATTAGAGCCCTGTGGATGAACTTCAGAGAATCTGCAAAAGGAACACAGAGGGTGCATCTACATGAGACAATGCGTAGTAGACTCATTCTATTGCACATTAGCATGTCACAGCAAAAACTGGGCTAGTGCGCAGTAGAATGAGTCTACTGAGCATTTAGCATCACACAAATACTGTACACTGTTGCTACATTAGTGCTGGCTACTGTGCATTTATGTAGTACCTCATATTAGAGGTATTAAACATAATGCACATGCAGACGCACCCAGCGGGTACACTAATGAAAATCACATAGGAATAGATCTTTTAAGAGCTACAGGATCTGGTCTGTAGGACTGTTTAGTAAACATGGCCATGCAATTCATCACAGAGATCAACTACCAGCTAAACAGAAGCGTTGAATGTCATGAGAACACCTAAATATGGGGGAAGTCTAAAGGAGACTGTGCTATACAAATCATTATCCTATTTATTTAGGCATGTGCTTCAGAAAAATGAAGAGAACTTGGATTCAGCTCTGTGTGTGTCTACACAAGACGCTTACTGTGCAATAGCCTAATAACACAGCGCAGTAGTATGCTGGTCAAAAACCATGTTAATATGCTACTGTGCTGTTTTATTAGGCTACTGTGCAATAACTATCACAAAAAACCCATGCACCCACACTACTGTACAGTAACTGTAGTTACTGCAAATATAGCTAGTACTTCATTAAGCAAGTACTGAACTAGTAGTAGTAGTTACTGTGCATTAGTGAACATGTAGACAAACCCTATATGTATGCCAGAGTCTTTTGGCCTACACCCTAAATAATACGAAGTCCCTGATAGTTGAGGAGGTGGTAACAGCAAAAAGTGACTGTACCCACCCAGAGATAGTTAGGACCCAGGGCTATACAAATCACAGGCAGTGCTAGTGAAGAAGGATTGCAGCCAACACACCCAGGGGATGTGTGGATTTGGTATATTCCCTGGTAAGGAGTTACACTATTCGAAACTTAATAAGAGAAGTTGCTTAACCCTCAGCAAGAACCTGGATGAAATGCAGTCCATGGCAGCATTATTTATTCAATATTCAGAGCTTCAGCAGGGATGGTTTTCATCTTTCTGACCTGGCACAAATAACTCTATATCACTTCCTTTCCTTTTTCATGTCCTTGTGACAAGATATTCAGCAGAATTTGGAGATTGCATTGGAATCCGACAGGCCTTGCTGTGAGTGCTTCTGCTATGGCTTTGAATGTGCGATCTTGGGGCTGTCAACCATGCACCTTAGTGCCTGTGCCACCCCTGCCCCTTTATATTGCTCCATGTAGGTATTAAGAGGGAGAGGTTCTTAGCTTACTAATGGACTATATATCACTTGCTCTTAACTCTCTCTCCAAAACGGTGCTTTGCGTAGTGCTAAGAGCAAGGAACTCACTTCTTCCTCTTACTAGATTCCATACATTGTAAGCATTTGGCTCAGCAAGTGCCTACTACCTCAAGATAAGCACACAGGGGAAAATGGTACCATAAGCAGAAGAATGTGAAAATCAGTGCTAATTAAAATTGTAACATCCCTCTATAAATGGGCGAATATACAGAAACTTTCTCTATGCTTGTTTGATATGACCTGTATAAACTGTTTTCACAGCTAAGATGTGTGGGACTTCACAAGTCCCTCAAGATTTTTAAAAGGATAACAATGACCTGGGTAATGGAGCTGCTCAGCATTCAGCTTCCTGCTCTACACTGCACTTAAGATGTATGAACTAATGGTTCAGGAAAAATGGATCCTTGGTCATCATTTGTACTTAATTGTTTCTAAACAAATGAAAACAACATTATGTTGTCAAACTATTAGAGCGCTTCTATGCCAAGGTAGTGGCATGAGATTAATCATAGGAAGATGCTATACTTTTTAATAAAATGCTTCAGTTGTCATGGACATAAACATACTCAGGGATAATAGTCAGGAATCTTCACAACATTACAAGTGTTTCTGAATATAGTATTTCAGATCCCAGATGAGTTATACAGGCTGTTCATGTTACTGCTTCTCTCATTCATCTTCATTTACCTAGGAGCAAAAGAGACTGTTGGAACTTGGGATTACAGGACCAGAAGGGCATGTTCTCAGCCACCCGGAGGAGGTAATGTCTTTAGGTCTTCAAATGGACCTATTTAGAGCTTTAGAGCAGTCTCTGTTCATGTCCATTCAACTAAAAGAGATGTTTTAAGGCAGTGTCTGGTTATGTTCTTGTTTCCCAAGGTTGAAGCAGAGGCAGTGTACCGTGCAATCACAATAGCAAAGCAAGCCAACTGCCCCTTGTATGTCACAAAAGTAATGAGCAAAGGTGCAGCGGATGTCATTGCTCAAGCGAAAAGAAAAGGTAAAACGCTGCTTTATATTTGCACAGTAACTGAAACCTTTTGTCGCCATGAGTATCACTGTAATGGACAATTGGTAATGGTTTACTATTAGTCAGTGTCTGACACACCTGAAGAGCTCAAACACTTTATATTAGCTCTGTTTTCAAAATGTGCTGATGTTTAATTGCACTGAAAAGACCTCAACAGAGCTGAGAATTTTTTTTTATAGACTTTGCTACCCAAAACTCTTCCAGCACAGTTGAAAAAAGAAATGTTTTGAAAAAAATCACTCCGTCATGCTCTGAACAAATGAGCCTGGAAAAAGATGAGAATTCCAGCTGGTGACATTATAGCAAGTCAGAGAACTATTCCTCCAGGGAAACAAGGTACAGGAGACACAGTGCTTAGAAGGCAGTTACTGGGCACATCTACACATGCATTAATGCGCCATAATAACAGTGCATTAAGTTTAGTAACTGTGGTGACACTAATAGTGCAGTAAACTAATTCTACTGTGCATTAGTGTATTAGCATGGCTTTTGGCGTGATGCAGTAATGCACAGTAGAGTTAGTTTGCTGCACTTTTAGCATTTTATGTAGCATCTTCCATTGGGTCATATCCTGAGCAAGGGTAAATCAGGGGGTTTCTATTACAACTGGTGGAACTATGTTAATCTACACCAGCTGGGGAACAAATTCACAGTGCATAGACTTGGGTAATTAATAAAGGAGAGAGACCATTATATCCAACTGATCTCCAGTGCAGAAATTATAGACTGTTTAGAGTCACAGTATGCTACTCAATAGCTTCTCTGAGCTTTTATGCATGATCACAGAGTAGCCTTAAAGACACAAGAGCTTTTAAATCATCCAAAACTCCCAGCTTGAATCACTTCTTTTATTAAATGAATCAAAGGTGACAGAGCAGTTATTAAATATGGCAAGGAGCTGCTTACCATGGCACATAAAAGACAATCAGAAACATTCAGTCATGAGCATAGAGGACCAAATCCATCTTCAGTGATTCGATCCTCTGATTTCAGTGGAATTGCACTTGGAACATTTTTCCTAAGTTTTTGTATACTTTTTGGTCCCAGTTGAAAGGATTTCCAATTTTCCCTAGCATGTTACAAGAATGGAGCTAGCTTCTGGAATGCTTGTTTAGTCATTCTCAGGGGAAAAATCAGTACTAGACAAGATTTTATTTACAAAGCAAAAACTTTGCAAGAGCTTTAGGAAATGGCCTAGACTCTTGTCTGATTGGCAGTTTACCCATACAAGCAGACGAGTTGGCTGAATTTCAGTAAAGTAATAGAAACTGGATCAAACCATCCTTTATTGCTAATCTCAGGCTTTGTACTGTGAGAAAAGAGAGCTCTTCACTGGGAGCACACTCAGGTTATCAGACTATTCTCTAGTGTTGTTATTCTCTAGGCACAGTTGTGTATGGAGAGCCCATTACAGCCAGCCTTGGCACTGATGGGTCACACTACTGGAGTAAGAACTGGGCCAAAGCTGCAGCCTTTGTCATGTCTCCTCCAATCAGTCCTGACCCTACTACACCTGAGTATCTCTCTTCACTGTTATCCTGGTAAGTTGGAAAGGACTGAAGGATCGTGCAGTGTTTACATTCTCACTAAAATTGAAAGAGTCAATAGAACTGAGTACACTGAAATTGTTGGGTAATGTGAGGACCATGACCTACAGGGTAGAATACTGGTTTTAGAGTCAGACCTGGTTTTAACTGCAGTTTGGCCACTGATTTGCTGTATGACACTGGACAAGTCATTCACTTCTCTTTGCTTGTCCCCTCTTTCCCCTTCTGGACTTTATCTATCTTGTGTGTTTGGACAGTAAACTGTTGGAGCCAAGCCGTGTCTTTTAATATATGTTTATCACATTATATTGTGAAGGATTCCAAAGCACCAGATGTGATATAACCAAGGAGGGATGAGAATGGGTTAGAACTCTCTCTCTAGCTACAGTGTTCCCTGTACTAATATGATATTAAAATTGGAAGAAAAGATTTACTGGCAATTTAAGAAGAAGGGTTTTATTACTGAGGATTTTAGAAAAATCTATGAAACATCTGTGAATCTGTTGCCTGATTGGCAGTTCTATGAAATATCAAATCTGTGCAATGTTATAAGCCTTGAGGGTCAGATGTCACAGAGTTGTGTCAGTATGCTATCTTAGGCAACAAAGCGCAGTGCAGTGTTTCACGCAGTCATTTCATGATATGGCAGTGTAAGATTGTGTGAGACACTGCACACACAAAGCAAAGCAAACACTGATGCTTTTACAGTTTTCAAATTTAGGAAAAAAGTAAACGCATAAAAATAGCTAGTTATCTTATGATCATGTCTTCTCCCTACCATCCAGGGTGAAATCCTGGTGTTATTTATATTAGTGAAAGCTTGGCCACTGGTTTCACTGGAGCTAGAATTTCACATACAGCAGATTTTGAGATCTCAGCTATGGTCATATGTTACATTGTAGCACTATATATGCCCCTGTAGTGATATAGAAGTTGAGGGGACAGGTGGTACAGAAATGTTCCAGGATGAAGCAGTAGCTTGCTGTAGTGCTACATTTTGTCGCACTTGTAATGCTATCTATAACATTTGTAAAGTGCACCATCGCACTGGGGTGGTCACTTAGACCCTTGATATCCCACAATTCCCTGGTCTGCCTCACCCACTGCCCACTTCAGGGGGCAAGGAGAGCAGGGTTAACAGTCACTGAGTTCAGTCACAGGGGAGAGCACAGACTGCCTGCTTCTCCACCTACCTGCTCCCAACCCTGTGAAAAGTTAAGCCACCATTGAGCACAGAACCAAAATCAGGCTCACTCATGGCAAGCAGAACTGTAGCCCCGCACAAACAGAAAATACAAGCTGATTATAATTCAATGTAAATGCAGCATTAACATTTAACATTACAAGTCTTCCTGGGCTTCATAAAAAACCCATCCCATTCCTTCATCATAGCTCTGGTTCTTTGAGCTGTAACAGGTTCTGGTACATGGAAACTGGTTTTATCCTGGGCTAAATCAAGTCCAAGAATACCTATGGGCCAGGGACAGACATTACACATAAACCAGTTTAAATGATCAGAAACTGATTCAAACCTGTAACAGAGCAGACATTCAGTGCACATAAACCAGTTTGAAAGTGGCTGAAACCAGTTTGAAATGAACCTGGTTGAATATAGTATCAGATTTAACTGATTTGGCTCAAACCGGTTTATGCATTGTCTGTCCCAAATGTTTTGCTGGTTTAAGATAAACCAGACACCCCCAGCATCCCAGCATGCTCTTGGGCTAGGTGGGGTCTCTGCTTCAGCCCAGCCAGGCTGGCCTCACCCCTCTGCTCCCCAGCCCAAGCAGGGACAGGCAGGGGCGGAGGTCTGGCCAGAGTGGGGTTAAATTCCCCCCTCCCTGTGCCACTGGCAGCGACCTGAGCCAGGTCTGCCCGGCACTCCCCCCTCACTGCTGCAACAGGGGGGCACCAGGGTCCTTGAGGCAGAAGGGGGCAGGGAGGAGAGTTAGTTTCCCCTGTAACCCACTGGCAACTGGGTCTGCCCACCATGGCCAGGGCACTTGCTCCCTGCCTGGAATAGGTCTCCAGCTGTCCCCTCTGCCACAGGCCTGGAGCGAGGAGGAATAACCCCCTCCCACCCCCCCAGGGGCCCTGACTGGCCGTGTCCCCTCCCCACTGCTGCAGAGGGAGGGGGCAGGGCCCTTATTAGGGGCAGCAGCCCCTGTCATACTGTGGGGGAGTCCAAGCCTCTTTCCAACAAAGGGTCCATCAGTGTCCTTCCTGAAGGGATCTCAAGGCCAAAATGAAGTCTTGAAGGCTGTAAGACTGACTTAAGCATTCAAAGTGAAATTTTCAAAAGCACCTAAGAGTCGAGAGCAATACTTTTAAAGGTATTTAGGCATGTAGTTTCCATTGAATCAGTGGGAGTTAAGTGCCTATGCACCTTTACAAACTTTCTCTTTATCTCCCAATGACTTTCAGCTGGATTTAGAAGTGTATATCACGTAGATACCTTTGAAATTTTACCTTATGGATGAAATGTACTCCTATGCATTGGGCTGGGCACAGGACCTGTGAAATGTTTATATTGCATGTTGCCTTCTTATACAGGAGTGTGTTATATTTGAAGAGTTAGCAACTGCATAGATAAATAATCAGAATTATTATGCCAGTTCTGAGCCAGTGATTTTTTGCATTAATTGCATTTTGGTTTGTTTTAATGCAGCGGGGATCTACAGGTTGCGGGCAGTGCTCACTGCACATTTACCACTGCACAAAAGGCAGTAGGGAAGGATAATTTTATCCTTATTCCAGAAGGAACAAATGGCATTGAAGAAAGAATGTCAATAATTTGGGAAAAGTGTGTGGTAGGTAACAAAATACCTGAAACATTGGCTGATTCATCTGTGAAAGTGTGCGCAGCTTGTTCTTGGTCAGCTCACTGGGGTTAGATAATAACAGTTCCCTTTAGCTGAAGTGAGAAAAGTATGTTGTCTTACATTGTTAGTCACACTTTACAGGGATATTATCAGGACTGTTACTTAACATAACCTTGTCAATGAGAGAAATTGTGACATCTGAGTGCAGCTGTCCTGATAGAACAACTTATTTGAAGAGCATCCCATCTCAATTGGAGCTGTAATCAGAAAAGAAAATCTATCCAGGAGATTCTTTTAAATGCGAGAAATGATGTCTCCTTTCAGACCTTGCAATGATACCAAGCAAGCCTTGCAGAATTGTCTTCATTTATAATTGCTGAAACATTTCAGTACCTTTGAAATTAGGTATGACTTTGATGGGATCAAGCACGCAATAAATCTTGTATAGTTTGTTGAGGCAGTTATTATTTTAAAATTTGCTAATTGTTTACCCTATTACTGATTATGTTTACCTTACTAAAAATACTGTTTTTCACATAAACCTCGAACCCTGCATCTCACTGTGGGGTCTTATACTTCACCCTTCATTTGAGGTGTGCGGTTGTGCTTTTTGAGTCCCTTTTCTTGTATCCTCCTAGCAGTGTGAATTTGAAGATCAGTAGCACACAAAAAGATCCAGCTCCGTAAATGTTCCATTTTGCTACTTCAGGCATGGAGTTACCTGAAGATGGATTTAATTTAGTATTAAGTTAAAAAAATTCTGAATGTGAATCCAGCATTGGTGAAGGAAGTGAGTCCTAGAGATGAGAGCGTTGCCAAATAAATGATAAAGAGACATCAGAGTAGTGATAGACGTCTTCATAGTCTCCTCTTCTCCAAGGAGGCTTATTATTCAGTGATGTAAGATGCAGTATCTGTTGCTGTGAGTGCCATGGCTGTCACTAGCTTTTGGCTGTCTCTTCACTGCCTCAGTTCTGGAAATGGCCCATGCAGGAGTGGGTGGCCTGGCATGGGTTTTTTTTGCTACCCCAGAAGCATCCAGTGTGTACGTACCTTGTTCCCCACAACGCCACTTTCACAATGGCTGTTAATTGGGAACAGCAGTTTATTTTCAGCTGTAAGATGTTCTAATATTTTTTAATAACTAGTACAGCAGGAAGTTTTATGTGTGTGCAGCTGCTGTGATCTTCTCCGTCTGTTAAGGGATAAAGATGAGTACCAGTAAGTTTATCTAGAAAATGCTAAGTCACTACTTGCCCTTCTCAAATTCCCCTTTTGTTTTGATTTCCAGGTTTCAGGGAAGATGGATGAGAATGATTTTGTAGCTGTGACCAGTACAAATGCAGCTAAAATCTTTAATTTTTATCCCAGGAAGGGACGAATTGCTGTAGGCTCTGATGCTGACCTAGTTATATGGAATCCCAAAGCTACAAAAATTATTTCAGCGAAAACCCACAATCTGGTAAAAACTCTTGCTGTTTTAATTTCTCTTTTTTGTTAATTTTGCTGCCAGCACAAGTTTGTGAAACCTTAATCAAATTAAACCATTTACCAAACTTAAGGAATCATTTGGGTAAAATATTGAATAACCTTGAGTTCTGGTTAAACTCCTAAATAAATTCATCCTTTCCTTCCTGCAGGGCATATGGAGTTTTAATGTGCTAGCATGTTAATTGAGGTGTAATAAAGCTCTAGTTCTAAGGTGGGATTTGGTTCTATTGTGCAAATTATTAGGCAGAGTGATGTACTCACTATGGGTTGGAAAAATGCAAGCGCTGTAATATTTCAAATGGAAAAATTAGGACGAAATAATAAGACCCTGTAGCTATGCTACATGCAAAGGGCATTCATACTGGAATAAATCATGAGTTCCTTAGAATATTTTGACCTAATCTTAACTAAGGTAAATTCTCATTTTACCAAATGAAACTTTAGTTCAAAATTTAGAAGTGAGTATCAGCAACTTGGGAAACCCATCTCACCTCTACCTCTACAAATGAAATACTTCTACTTTTACAGTAACATACAAGTCCTCCTTCTTGCACTGGCTACAGTCAAGCTTATCATCCCTTTCTCAGAGTCACTCAAATTATGCCTTCTCTAGGGTGTCATAGGTCTTAGGTATTCCAGAATGAATTTATGCACAAAAACTTAGAAACCCAGATCATTAGAACAAGATTAGAAAAGTTACTGTTAAGCTCAGAGGTAGCATTGTTAAGTTTAAAGTGTTGAGCTAGTTGACATTAGATCATTTTATCACTTTTGGTAGATAGATGGGCTTTTGTTAAATGGATGTAAGACTTCTGAGAAGAGATTGTCTTTTCCTGCAAAAATGAATATTTTTGCATCAAATGTGCACTATGGTTGAAATGTTCTGATTTCATTTGAAACTGAGTAAAAATGCTGAAAGATTTTCACTTTGATTTTCAGTAAATCTTTTGGTATATTTCAAATAGTATTTTTGAAATGTGAAAAATTTGGTATTTTTAATGAAAATTAAATTTGGAAGTTTTAAAGAATATTCAGATTTTCCCCGAACTTTAATTGTTTTTTCTTTAGCATTTTGGTTAAAGGGTTTGCACTTTCCTAGAAAACATTTCAATAGTTACTATAAACCCAGAAGCTTATTTAAGCAGGGGACTACTCAATATTTGGGATACTTATTCATCCCTAAAATGGGTCAGATTTACTTGAGAAATATAGGGTGCACTTTGGGGTGTTGTTAAATGTTTTCTAAACCTAGTTTCTTCCTTCCAGTTTGTTTTAAGATCAGCAAATTAATAGAGGGTTATATTATTTCAATCTCAACCTTAAAAGTTAAGTAAGAAATGATTGATTCTTAAAAGTTGAGTAAGAAATGATTGATTGTACATAATAAACACAACACAAAAATCCATGTGTATATATAATTGGGGAGCATCTGGGCTCTTGGGGGTTTTTTGGAATAAACCCTAAACTAATTGAGTGTCCTGATTTGGTTTTGCCAGAATGTGGAGTATAATATCTTTGAAGGAACAGAGTGCCATGGTGCTCCTACTGTGGTTGTAAGTCAAGGAAAAATCGTGTTGGAAGATGCAAATCTCTTTGTCACTCAAGGGTCCGGTCGCTTCATTCCTAGAAAGACTTTCCCTGATTTTGTTTATAAAAGAATAAAGGCAAGAAACAGGGTAAGGAGAATTTTCTTTGTATCAAAACAGTCCTGTGTCTCTGATCCACTTTATTTCCATTCTTAAATTGCAAATACTATCATGTTAGAGTCCCCTGACTTCCTGGTGCAGTAGAAAAGGAGGAACCAAGCAAAAAATCAAGATGATCTACTACTTGGAGGCTTTGAAAAGAGGTAGAACTACCAAACAACAGACCTGGTGCATTGCTAGACACATTAATCAATAATATCACTGTCCAAAAGCCATATTATTTGCATGACACTAATTACTAATTCACATGCATCTAAGGTAAAAGAAAAGCATATTATAGTTTAATGAATACGTGCATAGATATTTAATACTGGTTGATAAGGTGTGCTGCATCTCTCTGAATGATTGGCTCATCTTCAAGGAGACTCAAGGGTAAACCACTGTGCTATAAAAAGACATGAGATGTGTAATGGATTTAATTACATGGCCCTTCTACATTACATTTAAAAAGTAAAACATTTTCATAATATAGAGTTTAAACAGTATACTTCCTTTGAAATATCTGAACTGTTACCACGGTGAGATGATAGCATTCACCTTATATAACTGTAGATCTTTTTTCTTACAGATATTCTGGGCTGAATGAGTCTCGATACCTTTTCAATTCAAACAGCTACTGTAGGAAGCCAGACCTAGAATATAGCTCACACTGTAGTAAATTTAAGGCCTAATCCCACAATTCTTTTCAGCCTTTCCCAGCAATTGCCTTTGCCTCTGTACATACCAGTCATTAGGCCATGTTCTGGGCAAGCATTATATACTCTATAATTATAGCAAACACATGCTCATCCAGGGATGTTTAGTCTAAAATGAATGGTAGAAAAGGTCAGTGCCAGCAGGGTTTGCAGTTGACCTTAACGTTCTCAGCACTTCTCAGAATTTAACCTGTTTTTTAAATTGCTTGTGTATGCCCTAGATTACCGGTGTGGATGGATGCTTCCTATCCCTGAGTTGTAGCCCTTGGCAGGGGATTGGAAGGAACTGGAGAACAGCAGCTGATTTGGAAACTCTATGCCATTCAGTGATTTCCTTCTACAGGAGAATTATGCAAGGGTCAGATAGAGCAGCACTAAAGCTGTTCATTGCAGGGATTCCTAGGAGCCAAATGCGAGTTAGTGGCCTGGCCTTATTACTCTGAATGCATCGCCTCACATTCTGGCTGAATAAGCAGGTCCTAGATCCTCTCCTAAGTCTGTTTTTTTCTGTCATTGCTGCTCACTTCACAGATATGTCCCCATACTTATAAAAACTCAACAATTATACCCATAGATGCAAACACGCACACATACATGCCCTGAAATTGATTGCAGCTTCTGACCGAAAGATCAGGAAAAAACTTGACAGCCATTACCCCTGCTTGATTTCAGAGATGTTTAAGATATTTTTCTCCTGTTACCTAATAGCTTGGAACAACTGGGAAAAGGGGTTTTGTTCATTTTTGTAGGAAAACTATATCATTTTCTTTGAAGAACCTCGTAATTATTTCTATTAATAATATGGGGGCTGTCTCTGGAGGAAAATTGATATCATTGATTAGAGGATCAAAATTTATGTAGTTCCCATGGATGAGTTTAGTGTCAAAGGGTATTTCACTGCTCCAGATCCACCCATGCAAATCTAGGCTAATAAATATCTCAGTATGAATTTCATTGTTGGTCTTCATCACATATAGTTTCATTGTTGCCATGGTTCTGATATCTTTTCTAGTTAGCACAGGAGCTTTTTATATTATGGCAGTTAGCTTAAGTACAGCACATCTATTCCCTCTTCTTCTGCTGTTCTCCACATGTTGGCCTAGTCTGGCAAGGATATGAGATGTAGCTAGCTAGCTCTGTTAGTCTGAAGTTAAGCAGAAGCCAGGATAGATTTGCACCTTAGACTAAATTAAAGATATGTTTAGTGTAAGCTTTAATGAGCTGGAATTCACTTCATTAGATCCTGTGAATGGGCATGCACAGAGCAGTACATAAAATGGAGATAGTGATTTGAATACAAAAGATAGGAAAGGAGGGGGGAGTGTGGAGGAGGGGGTGGGAGAGGGGAGGGGAGGGAAGAGAAGAGGAAGGGTTGGGGGACTGGTGCTGAGAGAAAACATCCTCTGGCTGTGGAGTACCATCATATCCCATCAGATCTTTATTACAAATGTTGCTGTTATATTTTTATATTGAATGTAGTTCTGAGAGCTGCTATACATTACTGCTACAATTTGTTTCTATTTATATCTAGTTATTGGTGCTCAAAAATAGGTAGAATGATTCATTGGTTTAAGACCACTAAAACTGGTTTTGCAATAGTATTTTCCAATAGCTGTACATCAGACCTTAACAGGTGAACATTTCTTTATTCTTCCATATGTTTTGTGGATGCTTTTATTGTTTAATGAATAGCAAATAAGACCTACTAACCACTCCATTGTCTGCAAATATATCAACATATATCAGCAATAATGACAATATCATTCGTGACTTACAATAACTTCTTGTTTGTCGGTGGAGCCATTTCTGCAATAAATCCACAGCAACTGGGGGCTAGTAAGTAAGTGTGAGAGTTAGTCTCAGCTTTTAAAACCACCACTTCTGATTAATTCAGAACTAATCTGGTATCCGTGATCCATGACACTAATGACTGCTCAGATATATTATTCTATCTGCAAAGTGTAAGGAAAAAATGCACTCTTCCTAGAATGCAGAAAAAAACAGTGTTAAGTCTGGTTCATCCCATTTGTTAGGACCAAGTGCCTCAGGCTGTTTGCTCCCAATCAAACTGCATCTATCATCTTTTTTGAAGTAGAAACATTGTGTCATTTTTCATTATTGAAGGAAGAAGCTTTGCTAAATATAAACTTTTACATATATGGAGCTGGAGGTTTCTAGACTTCTAGCTAAATAATAATTGGGTGTCAGATCTGACCCTCACTGATTGCTTGCTTGTGAAGTTAATGCATTTGGGCAGTCCCATTTGATACTTCGGGCAGTTAGTCTGGTTGTCTGCATTCCACTCTTGGTCTCTTGTCTAGCAGGAACCTTGGATGGAAAATAGGATCCGGAATGATGTTGAAGAATATTGCTTTGGATATCTTCTTTACAGAGTCCTTTAGCATGCGTGAAGAAGTTAATATCAAGTGGCATGAGAGGTTAGCAGGAAAACAGAAATGCTATTTCAAAATGGAAACAGTTGTTCATTAGCAGTTGTAGCTATACTGGTTTCTTTCCTATCAAACCTAAACTTCTTCTACCTTCCAAGCCTTTGATTCTGACTTTTTGTAGTTATAAAACGACTGGCTCACTGTGTAGTTTGCAATGAAAAAAGGCCACCAGCTGCTATTAATAAGATGGAATATTTGTAACGTAACTATTTCTCTATACTGGCTTTGCTCTTTTTTTAACAATGAAAATGAGGGATGGTTTAAAGCAGCACCTGATGCAGTAGGATGTTATCATCATGCCAAGTCAGGTTCTGTTGATGTGTTACATCAGAGCTTCTGACCTACCAAAACCAGATCACAATAAACCATAATGGGTGTGTCCAGACGAGCAGCAATGTATGGTTTGCGGTGTTGCAGACACATCTGCAGCACAACACACAGCATGTGCCGCACGTGCACGCATTCCCTGCGATGTTAATTTGCAGCGTGGGGGTGATTTTTGACACGCGGAGATCCTGGTGTCAAAAAAACCCCACAGCTAAAAAAGCAGGGCAGCGGATGTGGCAGCAGTGTGCACTGCCCAAAACCAGAGCCTGGCCAGCCAGAGCCACACTCCGGCTGCCGACCAGGTTCCCTGCTGCAAAATCACCATGATTGCAATCCCTGGGAGGCCCCCAGTGCCCCAGGTAAGGTGCAGGCCCTAGCCTCCCCTACCCCACCTGGGGCAACGTGCCACATGCCAGAGCATGCGTGCATGGGCGTTACCTGGAGACAAGCAGCAGCAGCACATATTGTGCCACTGTTTGTCCCTGGGGAAACTTAGGTTCCCACTCATGTGGGCGCACCCAATGTGGACAACTGATATCATTTTGCCTTCTTTGTAATAACATAGTGACTCCTTTGCGAATCAGTTTTTTCAACAAATAGTCATTCTCTTTAATTCTATTGAATATAAAAATACTAAGGGATACTTCTCCTTTGTGAGCTGGCTTCCACTGCTTTGGACAAGGCAGGCCCTCATACCTCCTTATTAAGATACATGGTTTGTGGGTAATAATATGGCAGGAAGAGTGAACTCTCCCATTCTCTCTAACACAAATAGTTTGGGGTGGGTAGGCAGGGCAATAGGAAGCCTTAGCTGTGTCCTCAGAAAGCACTGGCCAGCTCAGCAGAACCAATGTAAAGGAGGAAGTAACAGGGGTGTAGGTTGTAGCCATGTTGGTCTAAGGACATAGACAGACAAGGTTCTTTGGGTGAATCTGATATCCTTTATTAGACCAACTGGGTTTTTTTGCATTTTATTCAACCAACTGGTCTAATAAAAGATATCAGATTCACCCAAAGAACCTTGTCTGCCTATGTCCTTAGACCAACATGGCTACAACCAACTGGTCTAATAAAAGTCAGAGGGAGTAGGAAATGATTTCTGACTCTTAAGTCACTGTTTAGTCCTTGCCTTTCTCTTGGGAATGTGCAGCTAAGTAATGTTTTTTCTCAGGAAGACTTGCCTGTCTTAGCCCCTGGTGATGAAAATATTGATCTTGGTGCTGAAAGCTGAGGAATACTGATGTGAAGAATCAGTTAGATAGCACAGTCTTCTGGGAATAGGCCATGTCTTGCTCTGTGTGTAGGGCAGGAAGTTCAACATGAATTGAGGTCTTCCCAACAGACATGCAAGTACCAATCAATAGCAGATTTCTAAAGATACACCTGATCCTCATTTACCCTTAAACCAATTTTATACAGCTCAGGCCAAAGCAATGCAGATAGGCCTGAGGTTAAATGAGAATAGCCCCATTTGTGAAAGGGTTATTGTCAGCAGACAGGGTTATTTAGGTGAATCAGATATCTTTTATTAGACCAACTTAAATAGTTGGAAACATTTTTTTAGCAAGCTTTCAGATTTAAAAACCCTTTGTCAGGCTGAGAATGTCTTATTGTCATGTCTTATTGACAATTGACAATTTTTTCTAATTTCTAATTTGTCTAATAAAAAATTTAAAAAGAATATTGATTATTATTGACAATTGACAATGAGGATGTCTTATTGTCATGTCTTATTGACAATGTCATATTGTCAGCAGACATTCACTATTTACTTCTTGTGTATTATTTTGGAAGCCAATGCACCATACTGTCACAGTTTAACATGAAGTGAAGGAAAGGGACCTTTCAATGGGACACTGACAAGATTGATAGGTCTGGCAGCAGATTTGCTAGCTTTTGTGTGTGTGTGTGGTGGGGGGCACAGATCTGGTTGCAAATCCATGTAACTTCTTGTAAAATAATTTACCAGACAAAGCAAATGTAAGTGTTTGTAAGCAATGCTCCATCTTCTGCAATTCACTGCAGATAACCCAGTGCTCATGTACAGTCTTGCTGTAATTAATTAGGGTGCATGTAACGAAAAGAACAAAAATTAGTCAGGGAACCGATTTCAGCTTCAAGTTTTTCATTGTTTTGTTTGAAACCAGTTCAGGGGTTGATCTTCTGTTTACCTCATTACATTACAGCTTGCTGAAATTCACGGTGTCCCCAGGGGGCTTTATGATGGGCCAGTTCATGATGTCATAGTCACTGCTAAAGCTGTGGCCCCCACTCCTGCTTCAAGGATAGCTCCCTGCTCAGGCAAAATACCAGCTCCTCCTGTTCGTAATCTGCACCAGTCAGGATTCAGCTTGTCTGGTAAGTTCACTGAGCAAGTATAGGGACTTTTGCAGGGAGAGATGTGTACAACAGGCATGGATGCAGTGAGAAAGCAGTGGTTGTCTGTTCTGGGTCACGATGCAGTCCAAGGAGGCAGCTTGCGCCCAGAGAGAGTGCTTTTGAAACAAATGGTTCTCTAAAGAGATATTGGGGTTTACTGCATGGTAGTCAAAGCATATATTATGTCAGCCAGTAAATAAAAATTCAGGGATAAATTCCACTAGTATAATATATGCTAATGTAAAAGATAAATTCCATTAATGACTGACTTTATATAATGAGCACCTTGCTACTTCTGTCAGTTTTTCTTGATGAGCACAATTTGGTTTTCACTGCCTTAGGTTCTTACATACAAAAAATCATATGAAATCCTTCCAGATGCTGAAAAACTAACTGTTAAAATACAGTAAAACACGTTGATCCCATGAACTTCAGTGGAGCTAGGATTTCAACCTGAGTTGTGTCCACCGCCAGTTGTATATGTAGGAATAAACCCAGACAGCAAATATAGCCTGGAAAATTAAGTCAAGTAATACTAAATGGACAAAGTACAAAGGAAGATGAAAAAGGATGGGGAAAAAGAGAAGACATCATAGTTATTAGAAAAAAGAATTAGTAAGCGCAGAGGTCATATTCTCTACTACGATTGGAAGCCAGTGTTCAGGTATTCTTGTGCATTAGCTTGTTTTAATAAAGATAGTTGTAAGGTTAGAAAGACAGACCAATATTAACATATTACTATAAAGAAAAATCAAAGCTAGGTTTGTAGCCAAGGAAATGGCTACAACCATTTCAAGCTCAACAAATGTGCTTCAAACAGTGGCTTGGAGATGGTTAAATCTGTGCAAATGCACAGTATATATACACTTCCATAAAAGATTGCAAGATGTTTCCCAAGATGAAGACTTAAAACAACTATATCAGCTGTTCTTTTTCATTAGGAAGGGGAAGGGTACAAAGGCTTAATTTTTAATTTTTTTTTTGCATTCAGGATGGTCTACACCTGTATGGCCCATGTATCATATATCATGCTATGAACACAGGCAGTTCATAATTAATCTATTTTAAATCAGTGTGACTTTCACTTCAGTTTTTGTTCCTTGTCTTCTAGGGTCTCAAGCAGATGATCACATTGCAAGACGTACTGCTCAAAAAATTATCGCACCCCCTGGTGGACGTTCCAATATCACATCTCTCTCTTAAGCATTCTAAATTAGTTGATGTACTGGATGACTTTTCAAATAAATCATAGTTTCTACTGGAGCAGATGGTTTGGGGAACTGCATTCTTTAACATCAATCTCTGATTTCCAGGTAATATGTCTTTAAAGGACTGTGCCTTGTTTATACTCACCCAGAATACCTTGTTCTATGAGCTGTGATCTTAAGACGTAGTTAGATGGTCATTCTACGCTGCCAGGGCAAGGGACCTGGGTGAAGTGTACACCAAGGACATATGAAATTAGTTTGCTTTCAAGCTCAGGATAAAATTAAGTGTGTACAAGTTTCCTCACTCCCATTTTCTCCAAGTGGAAAATAGCCTAGAAATACACAAGGTAGAGAACTCTTGTCAGGTATTATAAATATATTTCTTACTCAAATAGTTATCCATCACATCTTTAACACATGCCTATCAACAATTAGAAGTACATTTTAAATTATTTATGGTGCTGCTAGATGTCTTACCACCAGGACAAAGCTGATGACATTTTGTCTTGAAGTGTTTCTTTGTTTCTAACAATAAATACTGCCTTTTCTTTTCTAAAGAATTTTAACTGATAAAGACTTTCAACTCTATATGGTTTTTAATACTGTTAATTATATAACTGATGATTACAATGATCAATAAACACAAATTTATATCTCATTGCACACGCCTTGGGCATGTGTTAGGAACTGCCACTCTATACATATATGACAGCATGAGTATAAGAATATAAGACAACAAAGTGTGGTCTAAATGTTCATGAAGTTAGTTGTTTTAGTGTCATTCTAGAATGGGTAGAGACATATATTAATGTATCAAGTTTTCTGAGTTTTTTAGTAGTTGTATTTCTGGAACCCAGAGATGACAGTGGGAGTTCCAGTGTGTTTTAGCCTTTTTGTTAGTCTTGTTTTTTAAAGTTTATTTATACAGTTTTCCAAGTACCAAGTGTCAGTCTTATAAACCAGAAGCAGGCAGATTTAATGGCCAGTTGCTTATGATGGACTCTTTTATAAGCTGTGTACAGTAAATGTGATCTAAAATGCTGAATCACGCCATAAGACTATGCATGTACCTATAACAAAATGACTCACTATTTGGTTCATGTTAATCCCTCTCAATAAAGTTTGTTCAAAATCATCAAAGTTATAAAATCACTTAATTCATTTTAATTTTTTTTGTGTGATCATCTTTTATGGGTTCTAATGTATGGCAATTTATAAAACTGACCAGTGCATCTTGGGGCAAATTCAACTGTCTTTGCCAGTCGAAAGGTTCCTATGGACTTGCATGGGATTTAGCTCAGCTCCTATACACAGGTACATTTACACAAGACACTACTGCACAGTAGCAACAACCTACTGAGTAGTAGCTCACTGCTACTTTGCAGTAGTATTGCTGGAAACTCACCGTGTGGTGACAATATTGCACAGTAGTAATGAGCTACTGCACAGTAGCTCATTGCTACTACGTAGTAGTATTGGGGAAAAATCTATGAAAAATGGTACTGTGCAGTAATGCCAGTTACTGCACAGTCATTTAGTACTTGCTTAAGAATAACGTTGTGTGTACAGTAACAACTACTCAGTCTGCCACTCATGTAGATGTGGCCACAGGGACTTAGTGTGGTTACTAAAAGCTCAATAATCAGGGTTTTCACATTTCACATCTGGCTATGCGAAAATTGTTGATTTGTAAATGAAGTCAATATTCTGCAAGATTAGTTAGCCTTTTCCAGACTTCAAAAAGTTCCTGATTTTTCCTGGACTAGTGAGAACTGATTGTCTTCTACTGTTCCAGTACTTTAATTTCTAGCCCCATCTGAAAGTAAAAGTGCACACTAAAGTTATGGGAACACAACAGGCCAGGGATAATTACAGTACAAGAAAACATGAAATCTTTCAATGCTTCCATTTTCTTGTTGTGTTTTAGTTGATCTTTAATCTAGATATACCAAAACTAAAGTGTTCCATACGGTATTTCCATTTTTTGAAAAGTTTCTTCAAAGTAAGGCCCTATTGTTATTCCACCTGTGGAATGAAAAAAAATCTAAGCTAAGAAATCTTTGTGGACGGGCATCCTTTCCTTCCCTAGCTAATTAAACAGTATGAAAAAACAGAAAAAAATGCATAATAAATATAAAAAGCTGCCATGGTCTTTAGACTTTGTAGGGTGCCAAACAGGGCTCTAGTCCTTCAAAAATCACATGCCCAAAGTTACTGAAACAACAGAATGATCTCTCTCAGGGTATGTAACTACCTCAGCTCACAGCCTCTAGACAACCTTTGGCTAGATTGTCAAGTTTTATTAGAGTACTGAAGAAGAGCAGAGCTTGGAATCACTTTTGCACCTGCCACATCTTTAAAACTGATATTATGATGTTCTAACTTAGTTTTTTCTATTCCACCTTGAGTTTGTTCCACATACACTTATTCCATTGATTCCTCATGAGAAAACCTTAAAAGAGCATGTTATGACTTTGCCATTAATTCCCATCCTGATAATGCTTTTGCTGCAATAAATTGCAGTGTATTAAATGTCTGATGCAGTATTGCACAGAAGCCTGAGGACCTTTTTATCCACTTCGGTGAACAAATACCATAGTGATGGGCAAGCAAAATTTAGAGTCTGAAACAACTCATAAGACATGTTTTTCTTGAAGGATAACTGAAGAGCTGGATGAAGTGTCAGTGTGTGTGTTGTGGCGAGAGGGAGGGGAAGGCAGAGATGAGGAGAAACAACATTCATGTAATGGTGTTAAACACTTTTAGACAAAAATTCAGACATTACCAAAGCATATAAAACTTGTTTGACCTGATATTCAGAGTGGCTTGTCCTCCATTTCCTGAAAATCAGATGGCTATAGGGTGCCTTGAGTATCCCAAAATCGGAGGCATTCAATATAATAAATTCAATGAAAATCCAGGCTAAGAAAATTGAATGTTTACGCCTGTAAACAAAACATCTAAAAAAATCAAGTCTGATCACCTGTTTTTTACGAAGATTTACTTCCAAGATTACTTAAGCGATAGGGTGAATGAGAAATTATTGAGGAAGAATCACATCACTGTGGCTTCCTAAATAAGCTCTAAATCAGAATAGCACTTAAGCAGCACTGAAGTCAGTGGAACTACTCATGTTTGAAGTTAGACCTTTGCTCGAGTACCTTGCTAAATCAAAGCCCACAGTGTCTCCCACATGAAGCTGGAGGCTCACATAGTGAGAATCAAGGAATTCTGCCAGCCAGGTATTAACAGCTCCTGCTCCTCCCTTGTGAAAGTATAAAACTATTGCATTAAGGAAACAACCTGCTTCCTGAGATGGCTTATTTCTGGCTCCAGATATTAACATTCAGCACAGTATATGTTATAAGTAAAAACTAAGGAAATACAGGATGTGAAGTCCTCCTTACTCCATTTAATCCAGTGGGAGACTTGCTAGTGTCGTCAATACAGCCAGGATTTCACCCATGATATTAACTAACTGTGAGACAGATTGGGGGGAGGCAGTGCGGGTCGGTGGATGGTGGTGCTCCATCCCTGCCCACCCTCTCCCCCCGTCATTCTTGACAGGCAGTTGACTAGTATATATATAATGTGTGTATATGTGTTGGGACTCAGCCTTTCCAGCCTCAGCTCCCTATTTCCCCTGGCTTGACCCTGAAGCCTAGGCCCATTGCACTCAACCTGGCTTTTGGGCCCCAGCCTTGTCTTGGCCCTTCTTGGACCTTGTCTCTGCCCTACTCTGGGCTCTGGGCTCTCCAGGTCTGTGTTTTGCCCTGCTCCGGGCTCTGCTCTAATGAAATGTCTTGAGCCTGCTTTCATAGGGCTCAGGGCAACTGTGTGCCCTTGGGGCACTAATAGGACCTCCAAAAAAACCGCCCCTCACAGCCCCTTCCACAACCACCAAGACAACTTAAGATGCTGTGAGCAACTGCTTAACACAAAACTTCCCTTCTGCTGCTACGTCGCAGTTCAGAGAACAACTGAATGTGCAGTATGCAGCACTCCCGACTCAGGAGGCACCAGTCACCCATGCCCTGGCCCCTGAGCAAGCCCAGCTGGGGCAGCCAAGCTGAGTCTCTTGCCTTTGTTGTGGGGGAGGTGAATGGGGAACCCACAAAGACCCCTGAAATGGCAGCAGACTGCAACCTTCCATGAATCGATAGGGGATCGATAGACCAGTCTAACCCAATCCAATTAAGTCTGATACTACATCCATCCAGGTCTCAGCCCAGGTTCTGCCATTTTAAAACCAGTTTATGTGCCCTAAACTGATGATCTGTTACAGGTTTGGACCGGTTTCTGATCACTTACACCAGTTTATGTGTAATGTCTGTTACATGGCCTATAACTCATGAAAGAGGCAGGATAAGCCTTAAATTTTCAAGCCATACAAAGTTCGCAAACATTTTTCTGCTGTACAAAAAGCAATTGGTGCCAAAATATAATTCACAGCACTCCTGTGCAATGCAAGCTCAGCAATTTTTCAAGGAATAGCTGTCCTTTTTAAGCTGATCCTCATTTATCAGTTCTCTGCGAAAGCCTAGCAGGAGCCAGTGGGACAGGGGAGAGAACGGTGGCTATACAGCTCTATCAACAGAAATGCTGGAAGGGTGAGTCACTCTAAGTGCAAAGATGTCATATGATGACTGACCCCTTAAACACCTAGACAGAAGAAAGGGAAATAATTGTGAACAAACAAAACATACATTTGTCCTCAAACTAGACATTCAAAAAGAACAGTCTGCATAAAGAAGCTTCCCACTTTAATAAGTATTCTATTCACAGTACATAACCAATTCCTTTTCTTATGTGTGTGGCGTATGTGTGGATATTACTTGTATTGATTCATAGGTTTTAAGACCAGGAGGGATCATACCACATACCACAGACCACAAAATGATGCCCAGTAATCTCTGCATCAAGCCCATATGAAAATCTGTCCTGTTAGAGGTAAACCTTGCATTTTATTGATTGTTTCATATTCTGCTACACTATACTAAGACTATATGTTTTGGTCATTTTGGTTTGGTTTTGTTTTCTTTAGTTTATTTGCCTGCTTTCGAAACCGCATTAAAAATGATGGCATCGGACATCTGTCATAAAGAGTAAAAGACATGGCTAAATCCACAACTTCACTGACTATGAAATGACTGTATTTATGCCAGTGTGACCAACCAGAGGCTAAAGTTTAGTCTGCTAGAATGGATAAATGGGTGATGCACGCCCGGCATTGGTTTTTTTGTTCCTATTTCAATAGAGCATTTCATCCCAGAACCTTAGAAATCTTCACAGTCATTGGACAAAAGAGCTGATGTGCAGCAACTGAAGCACAGTTGTCTCTGTAGTTAAGCATGGTTGCTATTATGTACCAGCCCAGCAAGCTAAATGTTGTCTGGATTTTGTGTGGCTTTCTGAAGAGTAGATGAGGCATAAAAGGCTTTCATAAGGAAGACATTCACCAAAATTAATTCCAAAAGGGTACCCCAAACCTTTCCATACGGAAGAACAAATATAATAACAACCACTAACCATTGCACATCTGCAATGTAGTGTTATTTCGTTGGCCTCCCATCCTCAAGGTAGGGTCATTAGCTAGACCATTTAGGTTAGCTAGAAGTATTTCATTTCTGCCTTTTTCCCTTTCACTACCAATGTTTACTTGACCTGGGCTGGAAACTATGTGGCTACCAATATTATGATTAATGGAGAAACTGTAAATTCCTAATATAAATTTCATATCTCTTGTATTTGCAGTGTCTTTGCTAAACGTTCTCTTCAGGTGATGAATGCTTTATAGACCCTCTTTCTCAAATTCTTACCTAAAGCATGAAAGCTGTAGTATGGTTACAATGTTGTTCAAGAAATATATGAGGCACAAGGGTTATTTGAGAGGATATCTTTTACTGAACCAGCTTTATAGCTGGGAGAAATGTGACCTGAGGAAGGACACTTTGTATCCAAAAAGCTTGTCTAGCTTCTCTCCTAAATATATGTTGGTCCATAAAAGATATCATCCAATACATAAATGAATAACCTTGTTTCTCAAAAAAACTTTAAGCATTTAGACGTGGATAAGAGTGAAGAACCAATATATAATGAGATTTTGAGATTAGTGGAAATAAAAGACCGTCTGAGATACATGAAGAAACTGTAATCATTTTGCATGTAAAATTCACCTTGTCATCCACACAGCTAGTCACTCATAAACCAAAAGCCATAATATAGTGTTTGTCACAGGAAGAAAAACACCAAAGGCAATTTGGGGATTTTATTTTCTGAAAAAAACATTATTTTGATTAATGAAAACCCACGAAACTTCAACATTTATAGTAGAGCACATGGAACACTGGGGCCAACGAATGAAGAAGGATTTAATGAAGACTGAACAAGGCTGAGTGCTAGTATGATAACAGAACAGGGATAATAGAATTCCACTGAGAAATTAGGTCATTTTTGCCATCTGAGGGAACTAATAACTATGCTGTCACATGAAAACATCTTCCACATGGGAATGCAGACTAATGAAGGATGACAGGCTGTCTAGATTCTAAAAGCCTTTGAATAGAAGCCATCACTTATGGAAATGTAGGTGCCCCTGAGATAGAGTCTTAAACTATTTCTGCTACCTATGTAAACCTGCAGGAACCTCTGTTCTGCCAGCATTCCTGCTGACCTGATACCCTGCACATGACTGTTCTTGGAAGACATTGTCTATGAATGAAGTTAACATTGTCAGCTCAGCTGTTTGAGCACAGATTTGCTTTCACAAGCACAAAAAGGCCTCTTGATATATTATGTTATTCAGTTAAAAAACACGCCACTCTTTTGCCCCTGCCCACTGACACACACAGTGGCAAAGGCTGAGAAGTGTATAGGTAATACAAAACCAGTCTTCAGAATTTATCAAGGAAGGACCAAATTATAAAAAGGGCTGTCCCTGACTCTATTGCCATGATGTACAGAAACTAACCTGCTAAAATATAGTGGGCATTGAAGATGCACAAGTCATCCTAAAATAATGGTCATATTGAGGATTTCTTTCACATGTATCTTCAAACTGTGATACCCTACCGTCCGTGTGTTTCCCCAGAAGCCTCATACCAACAGCTTCTCTCCTACTCAGATGAGGCAGTCCCTTAAGGCTAGGGACAGAGTTTACACATAAACCAGTTTAAGTGATCAGAAACTTAATTTAAACCTGTAACAGAACAGAAGCTCAGTACACATAAACCAGTCTGAAAATGGCTGAAACTGGTTTGAGATAAACCTGGTTGAAAGTAGTATCAGACTTAGCCAATTTGGGTCAAACTGATTTATACAATGTCTGTCCCAAACCCCTTCCTTGTTTAAGTTAAATCAAAGTCCCCCAGCATCTTGGCATGTTCTCTGGGCTGGGCATGCTCTCTGCTCCAGGGAGCTGGGCTGGCCCCTCCCCTCTGCTCCCTGGCTGCAGCTCCGGCACAGACTGTACATACAGCATGGTCTGCATGGCTTCCTCCCACTCCCTCTCCTCCCCCTCATCACACCCTGCTCAAGCAGGGATCCCCCCACCCCCGCCTTACACAGACATCTCTGAGCATTAATGTAACACCCATACACACTTGGGGTTATATGTGGTCAAGATGTTCTGGTTTTATTTTGCTGTGTATCTTGTTTGTGCTTCCTATAGGACTGGAAAGAACCACCTCCCCTCCTCCCCTCCCCCCCACTTATTGTACCCAGACCCTTTGTCTTAAGTTTCCCCTCCAAGGAACCTGTGCACCCTGTTTGGTGACTCTGCCCCCTTCACCAGGGGTTGCTGACCACTTTTGAAATGACTGGTCTGTATTAGCAATGTTCAAACTGTGCCTGTTTCTGGCTGGGACCAAGTAATGAGGTCAGAAAAGTTATTTAAGGGTAAGGCCATCTGGTCTGGGTCCTCTTCTTCCTCCTGGGGCTGCTGAAGCCTGAATGCTGATTTGGGAGCCAAAGGGGCCTGCTTCCTATGCGGGGAGTGGTGGGTTTCACCCCTCACTCTTCACTGAGTGATGAAGCAAACTGAAGTTATGTGAAGGGAAAGCCTCAGGTACAGGGAAAGTCTGTCTCAGGGCTTGAGACTTCTGTTGTCCCCCTCTTCTTTCCCCTTTTGTTTTCTGGGTTTTGAGTGGGACGATGCATGCCAGGGGGCATCAATCCCTGCAGCAAAGTGGCCAAGGTTGGAGCCTGGCAGTTTTGCTGGTGCTCTCTGGGCCAGGGCTGAGAGCCTGACATGTTTTAGTTGCTGTTGCAACTTCTTTTGGGTTCAGCAGAGCTGTGTTGCTGAACCCTAGCTACATGTCTTACTGGCAGCCACACAGGCCTTGAGTGGGATGATGCCATGAGTGTATGGGTCCTGGCAGTTACTGTGTTGGGGATTGTAGTGTCTCAGTGTGGTGGTATACCTGAGACTTAATGTCCAGACTACAGCCATAAACCTGGGCCCTTTTTCCTGTTTTACATTTGCTGCATTTCAGCCCACTGGTATATGCTGGCTGGCAGATTTGGGCCATAGTAAAGCTGTGGCACTTCTTGTTGTTTATTCAGGCCTCAGTTGTATAGGCCTGGTTGGCTTTTTGCTGCCCAGTCCAGGCCCAGTGAAATAGGCCAGGACCTTCTTTTGTTCCTTTTGTAGTTTATGCCCCAACCAAGCGCTGTGGTTGGGGGCTAGTTCTGGTTCAGGCCAAAACAAAATAGGCCTGGCCCCACTTTTGTTGTTTCATAGCTGTTAGGTCTCAGCCTAGCAGCATAGCTAAGACTATATGTCCAGGCTACAGACACGTAGGTCTGGCACTCTTTTGTTGATGCTCTGGCCTGGATGCAGGACTGGGCTGGCCCCAGCAGCCCTACCTGGGCCTCTGGGGGCTTCCTGGGGCTGCAGCAGAAGCAATCCTGCTGCTTGGAGCCCAGCTCCAGTTTTGAACAGCACTTGCTGCCCCTGTGTGTGCTGCTCTGCTTTTTTTTCCTTGGTTTTTTTTTGACCCCCATCCTGTGCTGCTCCCTTGCAGCATGGAAAACACCTGAATGTGTGGTATGTGGCATCACAGATGTGTCTGAAGTACCACATACTGCACAATCATGATTGTCTGGATGTGGCCACAGTTTTTGTTGCAGATACAGTTGTTAAAAGCAATTGTGGCATTCACTCAGCATTTATGGGCCAAATTCTCAGGTGTTGTAAATCAGTGTAGCTGACTTCAATAGAGTATGTCTATTTATACCAGCTGGGATCTGGCCTGTAACCCCTTACCATTGTTCAGTTTCCAGAAAGCTTTTCACATCTATTTTACTGTCACATATCCAAGGAGGCTATTCCAAGGAAAGGGGGAGGAGGAAGGAAGGGGGAGGAATAATCCATATGAATAAGGCTCATTGTTGAAATGTTCACATATGGTACGATATAGTCTTTATCTGCTTCCTGACAAAGGATCTGTAAATATTTCCGCAGGCCTCCCAATATAATGAAGTATTAACTAGAAACTCCAGAATACTTGATAATTAGTAAATGTGTTCAGTGTCTGAAGGAAGTAAGGCTATCTGAGGCACAAATACACACTGTAGGGGATGAAGGAATGTCTCAGCTTGGCCCTAATTTCTTTTGACAGATTTTCTGCAGCCTCCAGGTCAGATACGTCTAGGCTGTGTGTTAAAAAGAAAGACTCCTTGAATGCTCTCTGTACCTAGAGAAATAATTAATACACTTAATGGAAGTTTTATATTTCAATAGTTGGACATTTTGAGCAGAGTAGTATTTTCACCAGTGCTGATATAAGGCATACAATTCAGCTCTCAGGAGATTTCTTTCTAAAAACCTCATAAATAACTATTAATATCAGTTGGACTTTTGGCTGAAAAAGAAGCAGGAAACCAAGAGGAGAAGGGAGCTGAAGGATGAAAACAATAAACCTATGACTCTTTTCTTACCTGAAAACTATATTACTTTGTAATCATAACTAGAATGAATACATCCATAGTGTAGGTCAATATAATAATGCCATAGTGCAGAGTATGGGTGTATGCTACGTGTTTTAAAAGATATCTGTGTGTATTGTTAGCTATATGGCATGTTGTACTAAATCAGATTTAGTAGATCTTGATCTTTTTAGCCAAAGTGAACCCTAATTTTATTTTAATACCAGAAAGTAATGAAAACTAAGGTTGAAAAACAAATATTAAATGAACCAATCTATTTTCCATGGCATTAAAAGCTGTTTCCCTACTATTTGTTTTCTACTTCTGTTTGGCTCTATTCAGCCTCTTTATACCGTGGAAATCACCACAATTAATACAAACAATAAAAACCAGAAGCATCTTTATTACTGCACTGAATCCTGCATTTCTTTGGGATTAGATTTCATGCTCTAGTGGAAGGCAAAGATCCCCAACTACTCTAATTATATAGGCAAGTACTTAAAATAAGACAACTTGTTATTGTGATGCATGCATTCTGTGAATTGCACTACAATAAGGAGATACTGTGATGAAGTCCTTACAATGGACTTGATAGGTGAAGATTCAGGCGGTAGGGGAGAGAAGGAAGAATGAAGAAAGAACAGTCTCTCCATAGAATCATAGAAAATTAGGGTTGGAAGGGACCTCAGGATGTCATCTAATGCAACTCTCTGCTCAAAGCAGGACCAGCCCCAACTACATCATTCCAGCCAAACCTTTGTCTAGACAGGTCTTAAAAATCTGCAAGGATGGAGATTCCACAGCTGTTCCAGTGCTTTACTACCCTCTTCGTGAGAGATCTAACCTAAACTTCCCTTGCTGCAACTTGAGACTATTGATCCTTGTTCTGTCATCTGCTTCCACTGAAAGCAGTCTAATTCCATCCTCTGTGGAATCACCCTTCAGGTAGCTGAAGGCTGCTATTAAATCCCACCTCAGTCTTTTCTTCTCCAGATTAAATGAGCCCAGTTCCCTCAGCCTCTTCTCAGCACCCTAGTCATGTGCCCCAGGTCCCTAACCATTTTCGTTGCTCTCCACTGGACTCTCTCTAATTTGTCCACATCCTTTCTGTAGCGAGGACCCCAAGACTGGATACAGTACTCCAGATATGGCTGCACCAGTGCTGAATAGAGGGAAAGAATCACTTTCCTCAGTTTGACGGCAATGCTCCTACTAATGCAGCCCAGGATGCCATTAGCCTTCTTCACAACAAGGGCACACTGCAGGCTCATATTCAGCTTATTGTCCACTGTAACTCCAGGTCCTTTTCTGCAGAGCTGCTGTTTAGCCAGCCACCCCCCAGCCTGTGCTGGTGCATGGGATTATTCCATCCTAAATGCAGGTCCTTATTGAACCTCATGAGATTTCTTTTGGTCCAATCCTTCAGTTTCTCTAGGTCCCTCTGAATCCTAACCACTTCTATCAGACAGCTTCAGTGACTCTTCAGGAGGAAAACCTGATTTTGCATCAGGCTCCCATCTCTGCCCCCACCTCATCCCTTAATGTCACCAGGAGAGAAAGCTGTAGGAAGCCTCTATGGTGTATATTTAAAGAAAAGTTCTCAGGCAGTGAGCTAACAGAGGGGAAGGCAGATAACTTGGAAGCTGCTTTGGGGCAGAAAAAGTACAAGGCAAAGTTTATGGAAGTCAAGATAGCAGTGTTTTGAAGAGGAGGCATTGGTCAGATCTTTCACTGGGTTAATGGCATAAGCTCTGCTGACTTCAGTAACACTTTGCTGGTTTTCACTAGCTGGGATCTGGCTGATTTGAACTCTGGGAGTGTGGCCTATGACCACCTAGAATGAAAGGCCCACACTCTCAGCTGAGAAAGGGAGATAAAAATTTACAAAACTGATTACATGGGAGCCAGTGTGTTCCTGGAGGCATAGGCCTGTTGAACTGCAGGGTCCAGTTCCTTGAAAGTAGTGTCAGGCATTGTGCCTGGGAAATCTGATAAAGGGCTGGGAAGACAACGCTGGTATAATTTACATCAGATTGTACGCTGGTACAAGTTACCCTGCAATCTAGAGTGCCCAACGGCTATAGCAACATGTAGGAAGTGCCTATTACAATGTCTGTTGCCAGTTGGCAGAGAACCAGGGAATAGCCTCTCTACCTTGAGTAAATAGCTACCCTTGGGTAAGCTATGGGGAGACCACACAGCTGGTTACATCAGTGTACTTTTACTCCTGATTTTTCCTGGCATAATTTTCCACTGTAGTGGAGTAAGTTATACATGTGCAGAGCTGCATGCCCTCCCCATTTCTTGTATACAACAATGTAAAAGCAAGTTACATGGGTATAAATGTAAAGTCTCTCTAAGCCCAAAGAGGCCAGTAGTATAAACACTGTGACTGAAGCCCATGAAGGGGATCCAGGATACTTACTGTAGCAGCTTGTAAGTGCCCACCTGAGGGAGCCCTCTCAGATCATTCACAATACCAACATGGTGCAAAGGACTGGAGAAAGTCCAATAACCATAGAAGTGTCCTCTTGTACTGGCCAGAACCTCAGCTGGAGCTGAGACTGGAGCTACACTGTTGCTCTTTGGCACATAGGGTCATGCAGGTATGGTCAGTGGGGTGTATTGTCTAAATGTGTGGTCAGAACGAAACTATTACAATTGACTGTTGAAAGCCAAAGGAGGAAGATCCGTTAACTTTCAGGCCAGCAGCTTAGTAGTTAGACTACTTACCCAGGGAATATGAGACTCAGGCCCCCATCCCATAGCAGGGACTTGGACCTACATTTCCTTCTTCCAAGCAAAGAGCTCTAACCAACAGATTCTATGCACTTTCATGCTGGTTTTCTGTACTGATTTCTCAGAAAGCTTATACTGTAATACACAAAGCAGCAGCTTTGCTCTGAAGCCCTGTTTATTAAAAGGCATTTTGTTTCTTTATTTGCATTCATTATCATCTCAATCTCGTACAATTCATCAGATGATAAATGCCCGGCTCTTAACTATGTGAATACCTATTGCCAACCAAAGGTAAAATTAATGCTATATAGTTCCACATTCTCGGCTGCTTTTTTCCCGTTTACCACAAACATGGCATTGAGCTACCCTCTAGTGGATGAAGAAGGTAAAAATCTCTTTCTTTCTGATTTTTAAACTATTTTATCCATGAATTAGTCACTCCCTGTCAAGCAGATCTTACCTGGCAAGAGTACAAAAAGTCAGAGCAGACACAAAAAGGACAAGTGGGTTTATCTGTGGAGACCCACACTGAGAAGGACATGAGACTCTCTCTCGTCTTATTTATTCAGTGGGGTTACCATCAGCAGTACTTTGTATTCTTGACATCCAACTATGAGTGTCTCAGATTCAGTTTTAGCTAATATTTTGCTGACTATGAGGACACTGTCCTTTCTGGTATATGTTCATCAGATCTATGACTATAGTTTAACAGACAGTGGTTCCTATTATTCCATGAAAAAAGAGAAAGGGAATGACAGTGAAATTGTTTGAAATGGAATAAAGTGCAATATTGTTATTTTGATGCTGGGAATTCAGGTCCTTCCTCTTTCTAAACAGAGTACTGTGTTTGAAATACAGCTTTCCCCTGTTATGGTTGTGTTTGTCTGCATAACCCAGTGAGCAGCATTGTTATGGATATGTGCCTTTTGTTTGCTTGCTCCTTATGTTTAAACACAAATGGCATGCTTGGATTTGTATGTGAGCTAAATAAGACAGTTTCTGTAGAACTTCCCACTTAGATGTGTCTTCTGTTGGTAAATGTTAGCCTAATAAACCCTGCTTAGGTTCCTAAGCTTAAAACTAAGCTGAGAAGAAATAGCTGAGGTTTCTGATGCAGCTGTGTTAATTAGGACAGGTGAGAGTCCTCACTCAATCAGGAGCTGATAAAAAGGGCTGCTGCTTACTTCCTGAGTAACAGGGATAGATGCAGGTTGTAGGCTTAAGCAAAGTTATCTAGGATGAGTCTGGGGTATTCCTAAATGTTTTCTTTAGCGATACTGTTATTTTTAAATGAGCAACAAGGATTTAAAATGAAGACTTTCCTTTAGCCAGAGCATTTCCTGTCACTCCTGTTCTTGATACAAAACATTGCACTGAGTTGCACTCTGCTCTCTGGATTTTGTTCTTTGGATTAAGAACCATACAGACCTTGTTCTCCTTAGGGGTGTGTTAGTGTATATGTACCCAGGAAGTTTCTTTCACAGTATGGCCATGTAATACTATATCCCATGCAGGCTATGCTCCTGATAGAGTCTGTCTTAGCACATGTACCTGCTTATTCTTTTAATGGGCTAACTTGGGTGGGTGTCATAGTCACCCTCTCTATGAACATTTGGCCTTGGCTGAGAGAATGACACTTTTCTTTTCAGAACAAGCTGAGAGAAAAAAAATTAGAAGCAACATTTGTAGCAGACCTACAATACCTAAATATTAGGCAGTTGGGTGTGCGATTGTTGTAAGGAGAAACGGACAAGTGAAACTAAGATCAATTTGCTTTATCTTCTGTTCATCATAACATCTCAGGGTGGTTAGTTGTTTCACCTTCAGGGTAAGGGGACCTGCAGACTCATCTGGAGGGCAACAACTGGAGAAGAAACTAAACTAGTATTTCAGACGGAGCACCTGCACCTTGCTGACCAGCCCCTCCTTCATAGCATTAATAACCCCAGAAGCAGCTGTTGAGTTAATCTGGTAAAACAATATACCTTGTACAGTCTACCCTAGAGCTGTCACTAGCAGAGTTGCCTGTGCTTATCTTAATCCCATCCAGTCTGTATCTGCAATGAAAAAGATGCATCTGCAAATAAAATAGGAATGAAGAAATCACTAACTTGCTATTGTGGGTGAATCAGCTAAGACGGAAAGGGGAAAATTCAAGAAGATGGCTGACCTCTTTAGTCTGAATGAGGCAGATTTGTATTGCAATTAACACCAGTAATTAGAGAGCCCATCTTTCTGCACAGATGGACTACTCTGCTCTTCTTGCCCCAACTGGCAAGCTAATAAATGCCACTTCAACAGTTTGTTTGGCAAAAATATACCTCTTTGGTACCACAGATGCCATTTATAGTGTGTGTTGTGGGCCAGTTGCTTAATGAGGGATGGCTTGAGAAGATATATTGAAAAGCAGTAAGAAGCCATTTCTCATTCTCCCTGAAACCTTTACTGCTGGTGGCTGCTTCTCTTCTTTATGCTAATGCTATTGGATGCTGAAAATTGGCATAACCTTAGGATATCAGCCTTCATTGTCTACTTACTACATATTTAACACAGCATGCTTGTTACTTCTCCCATTTTTGGGAAGGGCTCTATGTTATCATGCTTAAAGCTACATCATTATATGCCTTCAAATCCCTCCTTAAACCTCCTTTGTCCTGTGCTTGCCTACAAACACTAGTGAGAAAGCAAGGGGTTTTTTGGTAGTACAGTAAAAGCTCTGTTGTCTGGCATCCCCCAGGAATGGGAGATCCCAGTTAATCACATATGCTGGTTAATCAAATATGCACCGTCTGGTGCACTCCCTGGCATCAGTGTGCCTGCGGACAGGAAGGGAGGCCCTGCACAGGCTGCTTTGCCCCAGGCCATGGGCCGAAGAAGTGACAAAGAAAAGCTTGGTTTGTGGTGGCGAAACCAAAAGTCTCTTGGAAGTGGTACTTCCGGTTTCACTTTTGCCACGTCCCTTAGGTGCCAGTTAGTAGAGTTTTCCAGCTAATAAAGTGCCCTTTAATACAGTTTTTGCTGTATATTTGACTGCTCTAAGGGAGCTGATGTAAGGAGACCATGACCGCTCATTCTGACTAGCATAGCCACATCATTTCTTTGTGTTCCCTTAGATGTCTGTATCCACCTGTCATCTCCTGTCTTTACTTAATCTCTACCCCAGGAAATGTACAATCTAACTCTTGTTCTGCATTTGCACAGTGTCAAGCACAATGCAATCCTAGTCAATGATTGGAGCTCGTAAGTGCTAGTGCTGTACAAATAAAGAATTGGCCAGGCAATAAAAGCCTGATTCAGGGGGCAATCTGGGCCCTCACAGTATAAGCCCAGACCTTATAGGCCCTGGTTGCCTGGCTGTAGCTAGAAGGCCCTGGGTCTGTTTCTGATCACTCTTGTTGCCATGGCTCTTCTAATCTATCCTGCCCTATGCAGGAAAAATTGTTAGGGGACCCCTGCTTGGCTAGTTGAGATCTACAGTCATTTGACCGCTACCCAACACTCACCTTGTAAATACTGACAACTCCACTGTTGTAATAGGATTATTTATGTGAAAACAAAAGATTTAAGGAAGCTCTGACTCATGTGAGACATTTAGATATGGTAAAGTATCTTGGACTCCATGTTCATGGCCTCTAGACTGTTTGATTACAGAATGGAGAGGGACCAGTTTTTGCAGTTCCTCTAGTGCTGGTTGTCTTCTGTACAAGTCTGAGGGTCCTGGGAAGATTCAGCATTTGTGGGCATGTGTACTTGTTGAATTATCTTGGCAACCTAAAATACTAACCTGCACCTGCATGGTTTTCTAGACACTGTACATGACATTGTGGACTGTGTTTCAGAACACACACAGGGTTTCAGAATTGATGGGGCCATTTAAATTGCATTTGTGGTTGAGAGTATGTTTTGTGGTGCAGGAGCTTAAAAAGATATTGAACCTTTAAGTGCTTCTTAAATGATACATAAATCTGCTGGCAAAGCCATAATGTTTCACCTCCTGAATGTGAATGGCTAGAAAGCTGGGCAGAAATTCTGAGAGGAAGCAGAAATGTGAAAAGTCTGCTCAAAGAGAGACAAGCCATACAGAGAGCACTCTGTGACCTTGTTCTGCCTCTCCATTTTCTCCAAATCCTCCACATAGTGATACATCCCCCTAGTATTCAAGCTACTACTGGATACAGCATGAATATAGGTGATCTCAAGAGTCTTGTTGCCCCTCTGACTGTTTGTTAGATCTCCAGCTGGGAATTGTGCTGCTTGGTGTCTGGAAGATGCTTATCTTTGTCTCAAATTGTCTAGACACCAAAGGCACGATGCAGCAGCAGGAGAATGTAAATAAGAATGGGGAAGCTGGAATCATTTGAAAATGCCTGGTCAGTTCTTTCCTCTTCCCTGAGCTTGTATGGTCTCCTGATCCACCAATGCAGATGAACAATTGCTATGGATTGCCTGCTCACCAGTTGGTGAGAGTGAGTGAACATGGAGATGATGGTGAAGAAGGCCGTAACTCAGGTTCCAGGGCATACTTTGGCTGCCTTCTCCCACTTACCTTACAGATGTGTGGGAACAAGTATTGGTAATTATAGTGGGCAGCCATTGCTCGTATCCTATACAATGGCTTTCAGTGCCTTAGCCTTTTGTTTGCCTGGAACAAGTTTGAATCCATTTTTCCAGAAACAGAACCACATGTTTTCTTGAAGAAATAAAATGCCTATTGCGTGTGTTATGGAATACTGCAGTGTTTATTTGAGCCACACATTCTGAGACTGTCCTCCTAATATTCTGTATATGCTATAAAGGCAGTTGTGGTATTTTTAAATTAGGCAGATAATACTCCTTGAATTCTGGATGAGTGACCAAAGTACCAATACGGAGAATATAATTGCATATATTTATCACTCCATATATTTATCAGATTCCACATTCTTAATATATGGATTACCCATGAGCACACTAAATGGATGTAAAAATGATGTTGCCTAGGTCTCTAGATTTTTCATGAGCCTAATAAAGGGTATGTAACAGATTTATCATATGTTCTGGCTATTGTACCCAATTCCTAAAAATCATCAGCCGTTGACTATGTAAACAAGGATCATGACCATTATCTGGCTTTTTTTCAGACTTTCATTTGCTTCTATTGATCAACAAACATAGAAATGACTGTAAATATTTCAGGTATTTTAAAAATACACATTTATTACGCCACAAATGCAATGGCTTCTTGGCAGTATCTGCAAAAACACAAATATATTGCCATAACTTCATTTTTTTGTATAATATGGTACTCTTTTCATGCAATAAAAATTACAGAAATGTATTAACATAAAATACAAGGATATACTTACAGATCTGATTTATACTGGTATGATTTTTTTAAAAATAACCTGCAAGGCAGCAGGATTTCAGCACTGTCCTAAATCAAGTTTGTCATACATGTTTCTACCTTTTATTTTATTACCTTTGTTTACTCTGTGGCAATGAATAGACCAATAAGTAATTGGTAACAAAGGAACCATTAAGGCCTAGTCCTGCATTCTTTTCATGTGCAAAATCCCCAGTGAAGTCAGGTGAGTTCAATGAAATTTTTTTTTTAAATATTTTCAGAAATTTGTAATGTAACAAGGAAAAAAATATTATTTATATTATAGCAAGGATTTGAGAGTAACAGACTACAAATGACATTACAAGGGAAATAGCTGTGGAAAACGAAAAAGACACTGTAGAAAACCATTCTACAGAGAATTATTAATACAGACAGTATTTGAATTATTTTTTTTGGCAAGTCAAGTTCAGTACTGTGGTAGTCAGGAATAAAAGACAGCAAAATTTGTCATTAATTTATGTCAAGCCCTACACTACGAAGATTTATAACTATTGTCCTCCATGAAATTCACCGTGAATTTACTTGTGAACTAAATGCAGGATCAGGCTCAAAAATGATGAGACTTACTGTAAAAAGAGAAATAGTTAATAAATAATCAAACCAACATTGCTTTTTAAAACAGGAACAAGCTCATTAACAAATTGAAATTGAGCTTTAAAATTGCTTGAAGTCATTCGTTTCACACTTTGGATTGAGCAAAGTACATGTTTAATTTTATTTTTGTTATTAGTACAATCAGATGTGTGTGGTATACTTTGTTTCATACTTTATTTCAAATAAAGTTCCATGTTAAGAGTGTTTCCAGTAGTAGGCTTTTACTGTTCACTTACTGTTTATCTCCTTTTTCCTGTACTCCAAAATTCACGCCGACTTCAGTGGATTTTTAATGAGATTTAAGAAATTCAGGATTGTGCTATAACCACACAGTCACAGATGTTAAATCTTCTTACACCACAGAGATCCTAGAACACATGTGTAAAATGTGATCTCCATTTTCCTAGTACCCCAGTAGGTCTAAGAATCATTTCTTCTAGCATTAGTGTTAGAATACATGACTTCAGTGTCTCAAGGTAGTAAACATTTGCTGGCTGCCAGAACTGGGAGTCTGTATTCTTCTCCTACTTGCTTGTACACATTGTGGGTCTTGGCCAGAAATAAGAGACAAATTTAAACTTAAAAAATATGGAAATTTACCAAATCACAGACTGTGCATTAAACTCCTGAACCCCAAAGAAATAAAACTCGGTAAATGGTAATGTTAGGAAAATGGTGTGAATGAAATAGGTGAACAGAGAAAAAATCCTATTGCCCTCAAAAGTTTTATATGTATCAAATACAGTTTTGCACAGGACATGAATGAAATAAACGGAGACAAACAAGGTCTGATCTAATACCCAATAAAATTAGTAAAAGGACTCAGATTTTAATGGGCATTGGGTCATGCTCACTTTGTCCACAGTTTGAATCAAAGACTCATCAAAGGAACATAGGAACCAGGACAACGCAGCCTAATCAAGTAAAGAGGCAACATTGAAATTTTCACAATATATTTATTATAAAGCCTACCACACCTCAAACGCTGTGCACCCCATAAACATCAGAGAGGAGAACTGGTACAGTATGCTGAAGTGCATAAAGTCTAACATCCTTTCACACATTTTCTCCTAAAGCAAATATAAACACACAAATATAAAACAGCCACATTCAATGGAGTTACATCACAGATGAATTTGGCCCATTATATTAAGAAACCCATCTTTTTTTCTTTAACACTAAAGCAAATCTTCATCCATGTCTTACCATTTGTCTTTGTACAGTTACCATATTCTTGTTATCTCTTCTCTGGGGAATATGCATAAATAGGCATCAATAAAACCTATTCCCCAGATTGGTATTAGTGAGGTACATTTGCATGCATTATTTAAGACGAAAATGAGTACTTGAATTATATTGTACTCCTGGTGTTTCTAATGCACAGTACAATGATTCTAAAAGTCTCTTGTTGTCACGTTGTTGTTTGCTTCTTATAGATTAAGACTTAAGAAATACAGGTAGGTGAGGCAGAAATCATGTGTGAACAAGTTTTCCAAATCTTGTTTCCTTAGGAAATAATATCTTGCACTTCAGTAGTGCCTTCAAGCAGCCAGATTTGGCCCCCAATGATTTGATCCTAGAAGCCTTGATAACGAGATGCCCTCATTTAGCTTTGCTGGTCTATGTTCAGTACTGCTGAGGACATTCTGCTGAATTGGTATGGCAAAGTAAGCGACAAAAAGAGGAAGTAAATGAACAACAGACAAAGAAAAACGAACCGAGAAACAAACATTTCATCCCTATTCACTGCAACTTGGACTTCAGGGACTATTGACGGCATGCCCCAAACACAGCAGTGAATGTTATACTGCATTTTCTATGACATACGTTCTGATGAGAACGACAGAGATCCTCTTGAACTGAGAGGTTGCTGACATTCACTTGTTAGGAGTGCATCCATATCTCACAGGTAACTCATCCAGTCTCAACATGACGCATGTTCCTCACAATTTTAATGTCCCATCACTTTTATTGTTAAAAATTATTTACATGAGCAATAAAGAGGAGGGAAACTGAGGCTTCTGAAAAAGCCACTTATACCAACAGTATAAATCTCAAAATGTTTGTTTCCTTCACAGACAATTTTGTGTCCTTCATTTTGTATCTTTGTTCCATGTGTTCCCCATTTGAATCTTGGTAGGTTGAGAGGTATGTTCACATCTATTTACATCAGAGTTTATCAGATTTTTTTATTCAAATGCAAGAAAGAGTACATCTCCAGTTCTACAAGTGAGGAGCATTTTGATTCAGTGGTCTGAATGGGGATGAGTCAAGAGTTGCTATTTTGTAAAGGGAGGGCTGATTATTGTTGGGTTTGATTCTCTAAAAATGTTCTAACTTATTTTTCCCTTTCCCTGGGAAGAATCGGAGAGAAACCGAGAGAGACTAAAGCAAACTATGGCTTGGATCAAAGACAACGTTATGAGCCTTTAAACTCATTTTCATGTTTCTCAAAGGCAGGAGGAAAAGGAAACTCTCCTTTGTTTTAATGAAGTTTGTGACTCAAAGCTAGGGATGTAAATGTTCTTCTGCAGCTGTAGGGAGGAGGGAGGTATTTATTTAGACTTATGCCAGTTCCCTACTTCAGTCTGTCATTAGAGCAGGGATAGTGGAGAGTAAGATCTAGGAACATTGACATATAGTTGATCAGTGTTCATTATCTGTAAAGAGCTGGCTCCAGAGTAAGGGCCTATTCAAGCTCTCACAGCTCTGATTTGTTCTGTGTATGATGGAATGTGGATGTTCACAACTCTAGCAAGAACTATCATCTTCTACAGTTTATTTACTAACAGGACAAGCCATTTACCTGGCTGCATCCTAAAAATAACTGTGCAACTGGTATAAAAGCTTTGGCTTTTTTCCCTACAAGTTGTGCCTGCACACTTGAACTCATTTTTCAAGATTTTTATGAAAATTTGGTTCTGCACAATTTTTACCACTTACTAATTTCCACATAAAACTGTGGGAAGGTAAGTATGTCTTGTCATCTAACATATAAAATTGCTCTATACTGGCTATACCTTTTGTATTTCATTCATGGAAATTTAAAACTATACAGTGAGACAGCAGAAATTGCCTTGAAAGAGTCTATATCTGTTAAAAACATTCTACACCCATTTTGCTCCATGAATATGCAACAGTGATGCAAACTTGGCAACCTCTTTTAATGTCTGGTAACAAATTGATTTGGATAGGTCAATGCAGCTATGAGAACTATGTACACCACAATAATTGAAGGATATAATAGAACTGATTTGGTACTATTACAGTAATAGCAACCTAAAGCCACTCTGTAGTAGATTAAGCCACTAACATAGAAAAGGCTTCTGGAACAATGAGAAAGGCAATATCCACAGCTGGAGAAAAATTAAAAGAACACCTGTCTTAATGAGAAGCTAAGGCAGGTCCCAGTAGTTTATGTACAGTACTTTTACTTTACACTTAGAATAAAATAAAGAGAAGGGTTAAACATATCCCCCTCTTTCATCCATAACTGAGCAGCATTATACGGCTCCAATAAAACTGTAAGTCCAATACAAGGTATGCCCTACTAACCTCAGTGAGTTGAGAAAATCTTTGTTGCTTCTAATTCCTTTGCTTGCAGTTGTCCATCTCCTTGGAACAGGGATAGCCACAAGAATAGATCAAATATTTGACGCCAGATTCCCTGGTCTTGTGCTGCTGCTTTGTTTCACACTGTTAACAGACCCTGTTTGTAAGACTAATGTCCAGCCCCAGAAGGATGTGGTTGTAGTGAGTTGGCAGTATGCTTCTGCATAAGGCTAAGGAACAGGGATGTGACTTATCCTGCGTGATCCTCTGCTCTTCAGTCTCTTGAGGCTGTTTACACTTGTCATAAATTAGAGAAGCCCTTGGACTGCTCTAATTTACACAAGGGACCAGTTCTATATACTGAAGTCTTTGCACTGCGGGACTGCAAATGTGAAATTTGCATGATCTCTGCAATCCTTCCCTTACATGCACACACACACACTCACTCACACACTTGCACCATATGTTCCTCGATTTGTATCCAAGGATCTGGTATGTTATCTTACTACTCGACAACTGAGTCAGTGATCTGCCATTAAAAAAGAAACAAGAAAGAAATTGAACTTTTTCTCCAAGGTGTTGCATAGCACATATCTTTTCCCATAGTAAGTACCCAGTGTTCAGAACTGGCAATCAGTTTAACCCATGAATTCAGTTCTTAAAGAACTATCTGCTCTGCTACAGTTTTAGGATATTGATTCTGTGACTTTTTTTTCAATTGAAGTACTCAGCATACAGCACATAGTAATCAATGCAACCTGAGAATGATTTATTCAAGAGACGCATGGACTTTTGGCCCTTTGCCTTGAAGCTGTAGTCCTAGCTGCTGCCTGTAGAAGAGCATACTGAGCTGCACATATTTAAATTGGAATTCTCAGATTCAGCTTCTGTCTCAGCTTCATCAGTAGTTTCAGGAGGAGAAACAGACTCATTCATCTGTTCTTGACTCTTCTTCAGCCTGTCCAGAATATAGGAAACACATTATAGGATTCCTCCAAGTACCAGGGACTCATGAAAACCACACCCTTCCCACAAAGCTAGAGGAGCTGAAACTAGATACCACCTAAATGGGAGGAGGGTCCCATTTTAAAAAACTTATATTTAGTATACAAAGGTATATAATTCTTGGTAATGGCTGAAATGCTAAATGAAGTTGTCTCTATTTTTTGTACACTTGAAAGAGGCTTCTCTATCCCAACTGTGCAATTAGTCCAATTAAATATATCAACCCAAAAAATCCTTGTCTCTAGCATAATTCCTGGACTCTCATGGCTACAATATCACTTTCGCACCACTTGTATATACTTGAGGTTGTTCTAACATATCCTAACATTTCTATATAAGGTGTTGCCTTTGAACTATAATCTTGTTTTTAGAGAATTAACAAATCATGAACAGCACAGCTTGTTGTTTTAAATATAAGGCATATACAGTTCTGTACAAGATATAAAGGAAGATATATTAACTTGCTGGGGGCTCATCAACATCTCAGTTTATGCAGGGGGGATTTTGTTTCCTCCTACCTTAGAGAGCTCTGCCTTCCATTAATTTGTTTCATTTAACAGCAAAAATGCCACCCAACAGGAAGAAGCTGCTTTTCGATTCTAGTGTTTTTACTCACCCACTGTTGAGCCTGGACAGTAACTTACTATATTTTTTTTTTCAGCACAGTATTCTCAAAGAACACAGTTGGGAGGGGATTATAAAGGGATGGGAGAGGATTATAAATTTACTCCTGAATCTTCTAGATAATTTTCTATGATTCTGTGATAAGAATAAAGTTGGAAGGGACCTCAGGAAGTCATCTAGCCCAACCCCCTGCTCAAAGCAGGAGCATCCCTAACTAGATCAACCCAGCCAAGCCTTTGTCTACTTGGTCTTAAAAACCTCCAAGAATGGAGATTCCACAACCTCTTTGGGTAACCTGTTCCAGTGTTTTATTATCCTATTAGTGAGAGAGTTTTTTCCTAATATCTAACCTAAACTTTCCTTGCTGGAACTTGAGACCATTGCTCCTCATTCTGTTATCTGCCACTGCTGAGAACAGTCCAGCTCCATCCTCTTTGGAACCACCCTTCAGGTAGTTAAAGGCTGCTATAAAATCCTCCCTCAGTCTTTTCTTCTTCAGATGTGGCCTCACCACATCTGGAGAAGAGAGGAGAATAATTACTTCCCTCAATCTGCTGGCAATGTTCCCAAATCTATCCTCATCTCTCTCTGGGCATTGACAGATGTGCAGCTCTCTGCTCCAATTCATGGCACTTCACGGAAGGTGCCATGTGTTAGAGGCAACCTCCCTGATCCAACAGATGTTTGTTGTTGAGTTAGGGGGTGAGTGATCAAGCTCCACTTTGGAGCTGATCCAGGAGGAATTGCCTGCCTGTGGCCTCTCCGCACTAGCTCTGCCCCCCAACTCCCAGCTCCAAGGTGGAGGGCTCCAATCCACCTGCCCCTCCAGCACAGACTGGGTAAACCCTAGCCCTTAGTTTCCTCCCCTCCCTTCTCTCTCCTCCCATCCTGCAGACAGCACTGGGGATCATGTGCAGGGACAGACAGAAGTTAATGAAGGCGCTCTGCTTTGGAGCACCTTCATCTGAACCCTCTTTAAATGACAGTTAATTTGTCATGCTATTGGACACTTTTAAAGTGCTCTGCAGCTGTGCACTTCTGTCAAGGCCTGGCTGCAGAGCACTTTCAAGGGGTCAATAGTGTGTCATCACTTCTGTCAGCACCTTCTGTGTATCATATACTTCATTTAATCAGACCATTTAATAATCAGTGAAACTTTCTGGATTTTTTTAGCTACCTCTTCTAAGTAAGACGTTTTAATCAATGAACCTGCTTTAGTGAAATCAGTAAATTAGAACTGAGCTTGTGACATGATATTCACATTTATGGCTTCCAGGAACAATATTTCATTCTTGTAAATCCCAACACAGCTAAGTAAAAATAAAACAAAACAAAACAAAATACACTCTTTTCTTCTAAAAACATACCCCCTCACTCACTTCTCTCTGTTAAAAATGACAAAGTCTTGCTGGATAGCTTCAAGGCATTCCTGAAGATAGTCATTTTCCTGAGTAAAAAGAAAGAAACAGATATGAGATACATATGAGAATCCAGCATCCTTTCATCCTTGTGTTTTCTGCAGTATCGCTCTGCCAAGTTATATGTTCATATCACACACTCAGCTACCAGGAATTTCAGCCTAAATTAAGCTTGCATCTTCATTTCTTAGGTGTTTTTCCTCTGTGTCCTGTTTTCACTTCTGCAGTAATTTTCCTGAAACACATTTAATCTTTATAGGCCTTTACTATATGAGCAATCCAATGAAATGCAGTCTGGTGCAGGTGGCCTATACAAACAGAATTTATGCAGGGTTTATGAGGTACACGGACTTTTAAATTGTCCTATGCCCAGGGGAAAATTTCACCAAGGTAACTTCCATCTTAAAGGATTCTACAATACTTTAAAAGCTTGCTCGCACTCTCTCTCTGTGCATATAGTATATATGCATACATATCATATGTAGAGTTGATATGCACAGGGAGTAAAGGATCCCAGGTTCAGGACAATGTCTTATCTATTACAGCCCTGAGAGCTATAAAAAGTGTGTTATTGTGCTGCAAATCAGTACAATATTGTGCGTTATTGTGCTGCAAATCATGAAACATCTTGACACAGTGTGCCTCAAACTTCCTTAGTAATGAAAACCTCTGAAAGTTATTTTAAGTTTGCTTATTCTGGTTTTGTTTTGGGGCTTCCTGAATTATTCTTCCAGTCTTTTACAGTAACCTTCATTGATTGTAATGTTAGCAACTGCTGAGGGAGGAAATGATCTATTGCTGCTAATTGACTCAGCCAACAAGGCAAGCAGAATTCTAATGGCTACTTCCTAATGCTGTTTGTTTGTAAGATAATTGGCATCCTTTTAAATAAAGGACTTAAAAATGTGCCCTATTTTGGTAGTCTGAAACTAAGATGCAAAGAGCATTGCAGTTGTTGATCAGGTATTGAGAATGCTCATGTCTCCATTTAGATCTGAAAATGCATGACAATTCCAATGTGAAAATACCATACAAATAATGGGCTTTCCCACAGATCAGCCAGCTACTGGGTTAAATGATGTGATTGGTTTTATTCAGGGAAACATCCATCACTGAGAGGATGAATTCTACTGTATACTTTTCATCAGGAACCTGAATTTTGTGTGAACTCTGATTTCTGGGAGGAAAACGATTTGTATCCACTATCTAACCTAGGTTTTTGAAAGAACTGATGCTTCCTAAATATTTGCTTCCTTTTCAACAACAAAGCTGAGGCAGGCAATAAAAATCCATAGCATGATTTTAGGTTAAATTTATGGGTATTTATGGAAAAGGCTTGGGAACCTTTTTATGGCTGACTGTTTAAAGTCTCCTGCTTTTTCCAAACAGCTGGTAATACAGGGTCAGGAGTTGCATCCAGGAAGAATCTATTTGAAAAAAGTAGTTATGCCTGTGCATAAATATGATTATTGATGTGATAGCATGGGATGCCAAAGTAAACTGATAATGGCTACTAATGACAGAAACAGACAGTACAAGATGCAGCATAGTGAAACCGCAGGATTCTTATTCTGCTATATGGGAAGGCTTTGTCATATTCAGCTTTGTCAGTGATACATCTGAATGGAATACACCTGAATTTATTAAGAATTCAGTTCTCTTTTCACTAACATGGAGATGTGTTGAGATTAGCTCTGCAAAATTGAATGGAAGTGTGAAGCCAATGTGACAAAAAAAACAGGACCTAACAGGACACTTTAAATGAAAATGTGCCTAATGTGATTAACAAAAAGAAATCTTATCTGCATAACAGATCTCTCGTCCACTAGCTCTGTATTCCCACCCCCCCATCTCATGTTAGGGAGAACAAAATAGCAGAGAAGTGAGCTGCCAGGGAAGAGGAGAATCCAGCCATCAGATAGTCAGTCTACACGGCTGAGCATTTTTATTGGAGTAAATATGTATGAGAAGGCATTTTGCAAAGTAATTGTTTCTGCAACAAATCAAAGTAAAACAAAGTTGGTTCTTCGCCCTGTGGCCCACTGTTGATTTTGCTCTGTGGCCCACTGTTGTGGCCCACTAAGGAAGGCTGCACTTACCGACTGCGAGCTGTCCTTGCTGTTATCCCTGGACTTGTTCTTTGCAAGTCTTTTTTTCTTTTTATGCAGGGGTCTTGACTCCAGGATCATCTCTTCCAGCTCAAAGGTGGGATCACAATGCAGACGGCCTTTCTGTTAGAATGGGACAAAGGTATTAACTGTCTGACTGATGCAAAAAGTGCATCTCAACTTGCACATTTAGGAATTACCTCTGCCATGGAAACCCACAGCACTACATAAAACTATACTTCATAAGATAAAACAAAAAACTCATTAAATCATTGCTCTTTACTTACATTAGGAACAAAGCCAGCCTCCACCTTCTTCTCACAGACATCATCCCAGATGACACTGGATAAGTAGGATGAGGTCTGGATGTCTGTTAGACTGGAAAACCGATGCTCTGGGTTCACTGTCAACAGCTGAAATGACATGTACTGCAGTGAAGGAAGGTCTGGATTGAAAAAGGTCTGCCTTCCACCCTAAGTTACAAAATAACTTACAAACACAATTCCCTCCCAGGGTAACACTGACCTCAGTATACACAAAAAAGAACTGAAAAAACCATCAACCATCATTAAATATGCAAAAACCAGCAGTCAGAAGTTTAGAGTTCAATGTTCATTCACCATCATTAGTCATCATTAGGTAAATGAAGTTCGAGAAAATTATGCTGGCACACATCCAGGAGGGGCCAGCAGGGGACTGCATGCTTAGGGGCAACCAACACGGGTTCATCAGTGGCAGGTCCTGTCAGACCAACCTGGTGGCCTTTTACGATCAGATCACCACATCACTAGATGCAGGGGTAGCAGTGGACATAGTCTTCCTGGACTTCCGGAAGGCTTTTGACACTGTGTCTCACCCCATTCTCATCAAGAAACTGGGGGGCTGTGGTGTCGACACCCATACAGTCAAATGGGTCACCAACTGGCTGGAGGGCCGCACCCAGAGGGTGGTAGTGGATGGGTCCTTCTCAACCTGGAAGGACGTGGGCAGTGGGGTTCCGCAGGGCTCAGTCCTCAGGCCCGCGCTGTTCAACATCTTCATCAGTGATTTGGATGATGGGGTAAAAATCACCCTGTTCAAATTTGCTGACGACACTAAGATGTTGGGGGACGTGGGCACACTGGAAGGGTGCAACAGGCTACAATCGGACCTAGACAGGTTACAAGGGTGGGCGGATGAGAATAGGATGGGATTCAACACAGTCGAGTGCAAAGTGATGCACCTGGGGAGGAACAACCGGCACCATACCTACAGGTTGGGGAACTCCCCTCTTGTCAGCACGGAGGCGGAAAAGGATCTTGGAGTCATCATTGACTCCAAGATAAACATGGGCCGGCAGTGTGGGGAGGCAGTTAGGAAGGCCAACCGAACCTTGTCATGCATCCACAGATGCATCTTGAGCAGATCCAAGGAGGTGATCCTCCCCCTCTATGCGGCACTGGTCAGGCCGCAGCTGGAGTATTGCGTCCAGTTCTGGGCGCCACACTTCAAGAGGGATGTCGACAGCATGGAGAGGGTCCAGAGGAGGGCCACTCGTATGATCAGGGGTCAGCAGGGCAGGCCCTATGAGGAGAGGCTAGACCTGAACCTGTTCAGCCTCCAAAAGAGAAGGCCGAGGGGGGATCTTGTGGCCTGTTATAAACTAGTCAGGGGGGATCAGCAGGCATTGGGGGAGTCACTGTTCCCCCGAGCACCGCCAGGAGTGACCAGGAATAACGGTCACAAGCTGGCAGAGGGTAGGTTTAGGTTAGATATCAGGAGGCGCTACTTTGCCGTCAGGGTGGCTAGGGTCTGGAACCAGCTTCCAAGAGAAGTGGTGCTGGCTCCTACCCTGGGGGTGTTTAAGAGGAGGTTAGATGAACACCTTGCTGGGGTCATTTGACCCCAGTACTCTTTCCTGGCATGGCAGGGGGTCAGACTAGATGATCTGCTCAGGTCCCTTCTGACCCTAGAAACTATGAAACTACTATGAAACTATGAAATCACATACAAGTCTTCCTACCATGCCTCATTCAGCGGGCAGTTAATAAGCAACTACCCAATATTTTTATTTTTTCCTCATTGCTCAATGAATAGATCCTGCCCTATTTTCAGTACACAGTTCAAACCCCACTCTGAATACAGAAATATTTCCTTTTCTATGGAGATCATCACAGTATCTGTGATTGGAGGTGATAATCCCCCCATTTTTCAAATGACCAACTAAAACATGGAGATTAAAATCAAAAGTATTTACTAAATTTGGACACCTAGGCTTGGGACAGACATTCAAAAAGCCTGAGCCTGAATTTGATTCACTCTTTGCAGGTTAATCTAAGCTGTGCAGGTTAAACTGATTAACAGCTGGACAGACACTCTCTCTTAAATCAAGAAATGCAGCCATATGCTTGCAGTGGCTGAAGCCAGAAGCTGGGGGGCACTAGAGCATGCCTGGCAGCCACTGCCAAGGGGGAGGGAAGAGAGATGCCCCCCAAGGCTCTCACCCCTCCCTGCTGGAGTGGAGGGGGCGTGGCCAGGCACCAGCCCAGGCTAGCACAACACACAGGATGCCAGCTACCAGCTGCGGGGGGCAGGCAGCTGCTGCCAGACTGAGGAGTGGGAATGGAGAAAAAGTCCTTTCTCTGGAGTAAACATGTATTGAACACAGCAATTTGCAAAGTATATAACAGGGAACTACCAAAATCTTTGCCTAAGCTAAGATACACCCAGTAAAACACAGCATACACAACTTAGTCTAACTTCAAATGTAAACCAGGTAGACAAGAATTGCTCTTACTAATCCTGAAGGCAGAGTGTCTCCTTACAGCCAGGCATTCAGAAAGGCTTTGTTTAGGTATTCACAGTTTTTACACATTCTGGTATCTGCAACTTCCCTTAATTACATCTCTAGCATCTGCGATGATTGTCAGGCCTTTGCCAACACTTCCCACCTCTCTGTCTGGCCCTGCAGGTCTTAGCTCTGGGCTCACAGGTGCATCCCTGCTGCAGGCAAGCCACAGAGACTGCAGCCAACCCCCCAGGGGTTCTGGGGGAGAGAGAGGACAGAGGAAGGAATTAACTCCATCTCTGCTTGGCTGCAGGAAAGCCGTGGGGGTGTGGCTGGGGCTGGCAAATCCCAGCTGTGGTCCACAGGGTTTGCCAGTGGAGGGTGCAGGGAGGGGACAAAGGGAGGAATTTGCCTCAGGGGCTTTGGCAGGCCAGCATCTGTCCATGCCCTGCCCCTGTTCCGGCTAGAAAGCAGGGGGGAGGGGCCAACCCAGTTCACTGGAGCAGAGCTCTGCCCCACCCAGAGAGCATGCTGGGATACTGGGGGAGTCTGATTTAAGTTAAACCAGCAAGGGGTCTGAGACAGACATTGCATAAACTGGTTTGAGTCCAATCAATTAAGCCTGATGCTACATTCAACCAAGTTTATCTCAAACCAGTTCAGCCATTTTCAAGCTGGTTTATGTGTACTGAGTGTCTGTTCTGTTATAGGTTTAAACCAGTTTCTGATCATGTAAACTGGTTTATGTGTAATGTCTGTCCCTAGCCCTAGTTTAAACCACCTAGGACTGAGTTTTGAGATAACTTAGCTATTATGTTTCCTTCCATTCCAGTCCCACCCTTCCAATCTCAGTTTTCCCCCACTCCCAAATCCAGTCTTCACTGAGCATCCATGCCTCTAGTTTCTTGTTTCCAGTGCCCTAGTCCACACTGTCCTGCTTACCCCTCTTCTGGCTCCTCAGCCAATCTTTGTTTCTTCCTCACTCTTGCCTGTGTTTGTCCCACCCCATGCACGTTCCCTGTCTACATTGGTTCCCAGTCTCAGGTTTTGCTCCATGCTTTTCACCCAGTGTGTGTATCTGTGTCCTCCCCACATATCAGTCTCTTTACCCAGCCAGTCCCAGCTCTCCCCCATGCTCAGAATCCTCATTGGATTTATTTTCCCATCCTCTCAACTCCTTTCACCTACCCCACTGGCTCTCAGTCCAAGTTTCCTTGTCCAGCTATACCTAAACTCTTCTGTCTCTTCATCCAGTCTTAGCCCACTCCCACACTCCATACCTTATGCTAATTCCCCACTCCTCTATGAACTTCCAGCCCCATTTCTGCCACCCTTTAAGGCATGTTGCTCCAGACTATTTGCCCCCTTGCCCCCCCAAGTCTGTCTTCTGTCTCCTTTGCATTTGAATCAGGCAGCTTTCTCTACAACTACAAGCAAGGAAATGGTCTTTACTGTACTCTTTGTCATACTCAGACTAAGACCCAGCTGGTCGCAACAGCCCAGAGCAGGAACCGTAGAGAAACTCTTGTTCTGAGCTGAAGCATAAACAATATAGAAGCAAGCATAAGCAAAGAAAGAGCTCTGCCTAAAAATTTTTCAAGGAAGTCAGCTTGAGGCAGATGACTGGCACAGAAAATCTGAATCCAAGCAGTTCAAGTTAGGCAAATGTATCAATATGAGAAAGCAAGGTCCAATATATGAAAATATGGTCTGATGGCAAGTACTGTGTAATCATAGCAGTGAATGCTTTCAGTCCTATCTAGCTTAGGGTCTGAAAGTGTTTATGGCTGATGGGCTAGTCATATCAATAATGCGACAGAATACTGGGCTAGAGCTGGTGGGTTATTCCCCTTTTAAAAATAAATCCCATTTTAGTACAGGAACAATGCATTCTAAGCAGGGGAAAGATAACATTTGCATTCAGCATTTTTCCCATGCAGAAGGTGACAGCACAGGGAGATAACGCTGTAACATTCAGCATTCTAATTCAGTTTTGTGAGTAGGTATTTATGAGTTAGTTATTTGGATAAGCATCTGGACTTCTGGATGTTTGTGTAAACTACAGCAATAACATTTAGGTGGCATCTTGTTTTAAGAAAGCCAAAAACGTAACACTTATGATCATGATACCACCACAATAGAGCAGAGCTCTTGGGGGATGAGAGCCTTACCTTTTGTAATAGTAATTTAATTATTAGATCATTCATTGGGACTGAGAAAATGCTCCTGCATATTTGACTTGCAATGTTATAAACCCACATCACATTGGGTGGGTTGATTCTGGTAAAAGCACACAAGATTCCTCGTTATGTTCTCAGCAGCACTGCTTACGCATTTTTTATTCTTTGGTCTTCCAATATATGGATAAAGCAATATGCAAAATGCCTTCAATATATAAATGCATATGCAGTAAAACCTGCACAGAAGGTTTCTGCATAGAAGAATCACCTCTATTCAATCACTATCTTAAATGTTTGGTGTAAAGCATACTCGAGGTATTGAGTACCAGTTTGTTTAGCACAGTAGGAGTCAACCTACTTGGCAGTAGTGCCACAAATTAGACCTGCACTCTCCCTGAATGTCACTTAGATCCCCTTCCTCTGTCTGATTAGCTGCTCTGCTTTTTGTCCCCTGTTCTATGCTCCCAGTCTGATCTCCTGCTCTGCCTTCTGCTTCCTCCCCTGTCCCTTGCTGTGCTGCCTGTCCCCTCCCTGCTCTATCACATGCCACACACACAGTCTGCCCATGCCAGAGGTTGGCCATCCCTGACTTGGCACTTTATGAAGGACTCTCTGCTTGAGAATGAATGCCTGATGATCCATGAACTGGTCACTTAAGGCACTTTTCACTCCATAAAGTTGTCATCTTTAAAACACAGGCATTCATTTACCATCTGAAAGTAAATTAAATGACATATTTCAAGTGATGTCTTTTGATATGTAGTACACTTCAGCAATGCTAACTGACATGGTTTACCTAAGCAACTCTGTACCATCCTTTACATCACTTACAGCACGTAAATCCCATTTTCTAATGATGATCACTGAACACCTGAAATTGGTTCACACCACAATGATATGTATACCTTAGCCCTCTCATTACAATGGGCTGACTGAAACACTTTGATCGTAACACCTTTACAATAAGTTCAAGCTACATGCAGAACTGCATCTATACAGTACTATTTTCAAAGCTGTATTTACAATGATTACTTTTGTGGCATGGTTTGGGTGGCTGCAGAATGAACAGTGTCCTCAGCTCCCCAAAAAGCAATAACATCTGTATGCCATATTGCAATATCATTTATAGCCTACTTGTGCTGCAGAAGAGTTACAGAGCTAATGACTGGTGGTAGCTTGCTAGAGCTGTGAATCATCTACTGCCTCCATATTTTTCCCTCATATATGGCTCCCACTTGTACTTGTGAAGGGCCAATGAGAAACATATATTGAACTTAATTATGGTTTTATGTGCACATAGCTATTAGTGACCCACTACTGAAAAAAATTGGGTCTGTTGAAGGGGTAATGTTCCTTGGAGGGCTATAAAGAGAAAGCATTTGATTACTGGTTGCTTGGTAGCTGGGGGCAGAGGTGGGACATCTTGGTGTTTCTGCTCACGTATCTTTAATTCTATACATAACGTTCTCTTTAAAAGCTTGTATTCTCCAAGTTACCCCAGTAGGTGGCGTTTGTGTCTTGCTGAGAAACTTGTATTGCACTAATACCTAACAATTCTGCTTTTCATTAAAATAAAATTAAATTATGTAAATTTTCCACCCAACATTAACTTATATTGGAATCACTTCTTTGCTGTCAGCAGTATGTATATCCCTTTTGTACTCTCTTCATCAGCCGCTGTTTTGGAATCCTTAAATAAGCTGGAAAGTCAACATCAGCTCCAAACTCAACACTTGCTGCTTAGATATAAGCAATAAAATGAAAATGCCAAAGTAACTCCCCCTCTCCCGAAAAAAAGCACAAAAACAAGAAACAAACAAACGCATTTCTCATAACTTAGAGACCCAGAGCAGATTCTCTGATGCTGCAGAACTGAAGAGAGAAGACATTATCACAGCAGGGTTGCCAAACACCTATATATTTAATGCTGTAGTCATTCTGTGGTGAAAGGTAGTTATTTTAGCAATCGGCTACAACTCCCAGAGTACTGGAAGCAATACATTTCCATATAATGTTAAAGCTTTTTTTAACCTACTTAACCATTTGATTGTAGCACTTAAACCAATCAAGGACCACTCTTCATTTGCTAACAGACAGAAGAGAAGAGGGATAATCATCCTATTAAAGAAACAAATGACTAATCAAAGGATATGTCACAGCAATTAAATTGTGCTAACCACTGAACTGATAGAGAAGGGACTCCATTTCAGTGTTTGGTTAGTTGGTAAAACTTTGAAAGAAATGGACAGTTCCCAGTTAGCTCTACACATGTAGTTAACACACAATTGAAATTATTTGAAAGAAACAGTATTTACCTTTCTTAATAAAGCAATCATTTCCTTTGACCATGTTGCTGTATACTGAACACTCACAGTACTGAAGAGTTGAATTAAAGACTCTACAGGGTTACTGGAGTGGATGTCATAGGGCCTCTGAAGAAAGAAAATCGAAATATGAAAATATAAATGCTGTTCTTTTCTTTGAAGACCACTAGGGGGAAAACAATGTTCCGAAATCACTAGAATATTAGACAGGAAAAATACCACACCCATCCACGAAGAAGTTCATATGCCATCACTCCCAATGACCACCAATCAACTTCAAAGGAGTAGCCTGTCCCACCATTCACAAAGGAGTGAAAAATCTCTGGAGCTATAGAGAAAGACAAAAAAACAACATCTTATACACTGCCTGCAGGATCTATTCCCATTTCAGCTGCATATTTTGTGAAAAAGTTAGTTTATGGATGCTATAATTATTGTGACAGGGGCATAGGTTGTAGCCGTGTTGGTCTAAGGACATGGGCAGACAAGGTTCTTTGGGTGAATCTGATACCTTTTATTAAACCAACTTAAATAGTTGGAAAACAATTATTAAGCCAGCTTTCAGGTTCAAAAACCCTTTGTCAGGGTAAGGAAGTTTCAGCAGTTGGTGTGTGCTCTTCCTGGATGGAATGAAAAGTAAAGAAGCCAGAGACTGGTCTGGTCTACCAAAAGATATCAGATTCACCCAAAGAACCTTGTCTGCCATAATTATTGTTATACATTAATAATAGGATCATAGGAAAGCAGGGCTGACAGGCACCTCAGGAGATCATGTAGTCCAGGTCCCTGTTCAAGGCATAAATGGGACTTTCCATGACAAATAAGAAACTAAACCTTTTGATCACAGAGTTTTGAATTTCCCCAGACGTTAATAAAGTCAAGAGAAACTGAACAAACTCAGCAGCTCTCAGGAATAGGTTCCAAGTTAGGACAAGAACAACAGGAGTCAATTATAACACTGGGGCATTGGGAGGAGGCTGCTCGCAAGCAGCGGGATCATGAAGAACTTTTTAGGGGGAAAAATTCACATATATCAAAATATTCTGGGTGTTGGATGCAAATCAGAGATTGCAAATGGTGAGCATGCTTCAAAAGTAAAATATGGAAATAATGAACGATCATTGTATCTTACCCATATATGGTTTGGTTCCAGCTAACGCAGTGGCTCTTTCACCATCTCTGATTATTGTTGCAATATTAAAATCTGTTAGGTGTGCATGACCTTAAAAGTAAAGTGTGGTTTTTTTAAGTAATTAATAAAATAAAAAGGCACTTATAGAAACACTTTACATTCTTCAGAAAGCATTTGATTCTAAACAGTTCAAAAGCTTCAGTTTCCGTTAGTATGAGTACAACTGAACAAGAAGCAGGTAATCACAGGGTGCCAGAATTAAGCACAGAGGGAATGAAAGGCCCAATGTACCATCACAAAAAGTATGGGCAAAAGATTAGAAAGCTTTAAATCTATTAGTGTATGTGCCTTGGGGACCGCCATTCTAGATTATCTCACATTTTTCATCATGAATATACAATAATGTTCTAAATCTTATATAAAGCAGTGAAGATGAGGAAAATATGGTACTGAGGTCTTGCCATAACATCACCAATAGAAATGATGTTTCCTTGAATCATTTTAGTGACTTTCTATGTAGCAAACCATTTTAAAAGAAACTGGAACCAACCTAGCTGACTCCTCACTCAACATGTCAAATAAAAATGTCTAGATATGTTTTCCCTATTTCCACATGGTTTATTTGTAATCAGGACCAAAAACAGAACTTAAAATAATACTGTGAAAAAATGTCTTAGAAAAGCTCATGAAACCATCTATTCTTGTTAGAACTGCATCCCAGTCTTGTACAGCCAAGAAGTGTGAATTAATTAGGTAAGCATTCAGCTCCCTCCAAGCCTTTTGACATTCCAGATCATAAGATTTTTTTAATGTTATTATAAAATCTACTATGTACTTTCCTATACAATTCATACATTTAGACAAGTATTTTTCGTTGCTATTAAGAATTGACATATAGGCAAATCAAAGTAAGGGCTGCATTTATTGCCTGTTGCTGATTTTCACTGTCTTGCCCACCACTCAAGTGAAGAAAGAGAACGCAGTCTCCTGGTTGCGGTGGGTACCATAAACCAGGAGCCTCAGGATGTTTCTGTTTATAATCAGGGGCCTAAGTTGCAGCATGGCAACAGGTTTTTTGCAGCCCACTTATGATGTGCAGAGCTGATTTTCACAGGCATTTTGTGGTGGCCCCACTCCTCACCACTGATTGACAGGATGTTTTCACTTAGTATACCTCACTACTGCTTTTTGGGGGGTTGATTTCACAGGAAATTGTGGCCATTGCCAGATTTCCCAGTGATTGTGGACAACACGGTTTTTCACAGTTTCTGCGAAACATGTGAAACCACAATTTAGGCAGGTCCCTATTTATAATTTCTGCAGCTTTAATCATGCATGGGGCAATACAACATGCTCAGACAGGACCAAATATCTTCTTCCCTTTCCTTGCTGTATAAATCAATACAGCTTAAATATTACGTGGCTTGTTGCTGAGTACCTAGAGAGAGACTTTGTTTGTGGTTTAAGCGGGCTGGCTGTACCATATCCCTCCCTTTTTTTTCCTGGCATAAGAGGCTGTTTGATAGCTATATGAATTATGCAAATAAGAATGATGCTGCCTGCCCTGCAAGACCCAAAGACATCGAGCTACGTGGACAAACTGTCAAGCATATGATTAAAAATCATCATAAGCTCACTGGTCAGTTTGCATTCAAGTGTCTTCTTTGGATCAAAAACACAGTATTTGTGAGGGAAGATGCAATACTCTCTATGAGGTCCTTGAGAGATTTCAGTACAGAGAAAAACAAGACCTCACCACACTCCAGTTTAGCATAACAGACTTTTTGTTGTAGTGAACCCCCACTGTTCCTAAATCCTTAGCTCGGATTGTACTTCCTGCGTAAACAGGGCTGCTCTCTAAAAGAGGCTGGCTACACGCCAGTCCCATCTTCCATATCCATATTGCTTAGGTGGCTATTCATAGATTACCTGTATAATAACCACATCATATTAAAATGACCTTAAAAGTAGCATATTAAAATTTGTAGTCAATTCATTTAATCTGTCACAAGGCAAATGAGAAGGATCCGACATGAGATGCAGCAGGTCAAGAGCTTATTTCAAAACTTGCCTGAGGAATTGTAACTTTCAAACCAAGCTAGAAATTTAGTTCAAAGAAAATCAGTCTTTTTTTTTTTTTTTTGGAGGCCATTTTCAGTCCTGTATCTGCATATCCCCATGGATATTTATGCAGATTATATGCATGAATCAATAGCAGACTGTAGCCTATTTGGACCTCTTGTTTCCTCCTATTATATCACTTTTTTCTTATTTATAAGTTTTTTTTCAGTGCTTTATGAATTTGCACATTGGTTTCCAGTGAACTTCCAGGTAAAGCTTAAGTTGGTGGTTTGAACCAACATACACCAACATGTTTTTAGTTACCCAAGAGATTGCCCCCCTTTCTCTGTATTATGAACTGCCACAGGTGAAATAAACAGAGGCATTCAGTGGAGCTTCCTCAATATAAAGCTGCTGGGAGTAAGTTCTTAGTGCAGGGTAGAATTTAATTTCCAGTTTGTTAGAGCCAAATTTGTCAACTTGGTGAACAGGCTGCTGTAAAGTCCCCCTTTTCATGTTTGCTCTAAGGCTGGTGGAGAAACTAGGCTCATAGGCATCCTTTTGTTTATGATCTTGTTGCCATTTTTAATTTGGAGCACAAACTTCCAAAAGGCTGGAGCGGATAGGTAACTTTAGTTGTATTTCTAAAATTCAGCATGAAGTATCCATACTTCTTCTCTTGACTCCAAGGTTCCAAAGATGAAAAGGCAAGTATGGTATCTCAGTAACCTATCATGGAAACACATACTGAACACTGTTTATTAAAACAGTACAGTGGTAATACATCTGAGTTTGAAGGTATTAATATTAAAATCTTCGAAGAAAAAGTCACATACTTTTATGGTCTTAATTTATAATAAACCTATTTAGGGCTTCATTCTCTACTGTCTTGAATATCTTGTGTGTAAATATAAAGTAATACTAATAAAAATACTACCAAATCAGAGCAGGGGTGTTATATGCATACTTTGTCCATGTATTAAAAGAGCCCACGATATGCACAATATCACACCTATAGAGCTAGACAGATTTTGTTTGTTCTCACCTTGTTCATCAAGGAGAATGTTGTCTGGTTTTACATCTCTGGAAAATAAAAAGGTTATATGTGAGATCAACTCATAGCTCATGGAAGAAGCAACTCAAAGGAAAAACAGAACTATTGCTTGTGACTCAATAATTAGTGTAGAAGAATATAGAACAAAATAACCTAGCCTGAAAGAAAACATTCATAGCATGCACCACCTCTCTTATATTGATTAGATAAATACTTTTTGTTTAATCAAGTGGAAGGGCTGGAACAAAACTTTTAGACCTTGTTTATCCAAACCTTCTCCAAGAATTAATACTTGAAAGATCATTGTGAATAATTCTTGAGAACTCACCCAAATACTTGTCCATATTTACACTGACGTAAATTTAAGTGATGCCGATTGTTAGCAATAGAGCAACTCCAAATTTTACACCCAGTACAAATGAGGGCAAAATCCCTTTTTGTCCAGCAGATGGTATAGCCAGGTTCATTTTAAATAGAAATTGGTCTCTGAATAACAAATGCTTATGATGTTGAGATTCTTGTTACACTATAATCTAACAGGGACAAATTCCCCTTGAACTTAAATGTAGACCCCAGTGAAGCTACACCAGTTTATACCAGGTGAGGATATGGCCCTGCCCTGTCTAATGATCCTGACAATCTCAGTTATCTGTACCGGTTTATTTAAATGCACGGTTTTCAACAGCTGAGAGGTAACAGATTTTGCTGTACCTGTGAATAATATGCTGACTTCGTAGATAATCTAGAGCTAGTGCCATCTCGCAGATATAAAGTTTCACTGTTTCCTCTGTAAACTGAACATTTTGCTGAAGATGATATCGTAAATCACCACCTAGGAGTAAATCTACTACCATAAACATGTCCTCTTCATCCTGAAATGAGTACCTACAGAAAACAAAGATGAGTTAACAACAGTATATCACCCTGCAACTTCCACGGGTGCTACAAAATGAAGGAAAAGTTTTTGGTGTCCCCCCCACAATTATACAGCACCTGTGAAATAATAACAACCACAAACCTTGCATTTGCCCAAGTAATGTTACAAACATATGCCAGCATCAATATTTACATTGTTTTAATTATGCACACATGATTCAAGATACTGTTTCGTTTTTTAACCCAAGATTGGTACATTACGTGTGGGTGAATTCATCTGTTGGATGTCATCCTCGTTTTGTAGCTGTTACGTGTCTTTCCATGCAACATTTCAATGGAGCAACAATCCTAATTAAATTCATACCACTTGTACTGTCCATTACTATATCTAAAGCTTTTATTTGACTTCTATATTTTAAATAACTTTCTTCCTAATATAATCAATACTGCATTGGAATAATGAGCTGCAGGCCAAACATAATTATCTGAAGAAGCTCTGTGCCATTAGTTCTAATGAGCTGATATTGAGTAGGTTACCCAGAGCAATTCTCTCCTTTATTATATAACACAAGGCCAGCATTAATGGTAATTCTTTTTCCTTGACCTGGCTTCTCTCCACCATTCTAGTAACCTCTGGAGACAGTGAAGGATCTATGATAGCCAGAGGAGAACTGCCCAAGTGCAGGAGTGATACAGACCTCATAGACTCAGTATTTTGCTGCACCTCCTCAAAGGTTTGTCCATACAGCTCATGGCTGTGTTGGTTCTTGGGTACAAAACAAGCCATAAACTGGGAAAAGCTGTTATAAGTGTAGCTTTTGAGCCTTCAAAGTTATATCACTAATATTTTCACTGTTAGTCCAACATTGAGAGGGCACCTAGATTTTGTAAAGACTTTCCGATGCCCACCCTTCCTTTGTTATGTCTGTGGGGTGTTGCTTACAGAATGTGTCCTACCCAGTTGGCCAGACTGTCCTTGTGTTATACAATATGCAAATCCATGGGTGCCAATGGAACCATAAATGATGCGTAAGCGTTGACAATGGAGGGATACAACTCGATGCCACTGCCACCCCCACCACTGCTGGACACTGGCTCTGGCTGAGCTGTAGCCCCATGCCTCTCTGTTAATGCAGAAGTTGCACCACTGCTGCCGCCCATGGGCCTTGGCTCCAGCTGGGCTGCAGCCCATCTGCCATCAGTGCAGACATCGGGGGGGAGGTCACATGCCCTCTGTGACTCCCCCACACATCACATATGAATAGAACCTCACACAGCCTACCCCAGGGCAACTTGAGGGCAAATGCCATCAGATGTTACCAATACCTGTTACTATTTTTTTTAAACCTTCCAATGTACATATATCTCCAAGTAAAAACAAGCAAAGGGCTAATGTTAGGACGTGCTCAGTGGGAATGGAGAGTTATTTAAGTGCATTTAGCATATTATGGGAGGAACTAAGCACCACCCAAAGTGAGGCTCCATATTTACTTAGCTGAAAATAACATAAGGTTTCTAGGGTCTAATTTTCTGCTTGACCTTACTCTGATCTCTTGGATCGTATATCCATGCTTTTGCCAGCAGAAATAACTGTGGATGAACCTTTGCATCCACGCTTTTATTTGCAAGTGCTGTTTAGATCATTTTGCGTTTCCACAGCTCACCTCCTTTTGAAATTGTGGGTGCCTAGGTCTGAAAAGCAAGCCTTTAGGTTATGTGTATACTGCACAATGCAGGGCTGGATAAAGATAACCAGAGCAGCACAATTAATTGGCTCTTCTTTAAGGCTAGCATTGTGCAGGATAGACCCTGATCTCTTTTGTGGGTACCATCAAGTAAATTATCTAAAAAGCACCTGAAACTAAGTGCAGAATGGTTAGATTTTAGGAACACAGGGTATAAGGCAGGAAGAGACCTCTTGGAACAGTGAGCCCGGGCTCTTCTTTTTGCAGGAAAACACGTAATCCTGCCTATGGATTTATAAAGATCTGCATTAAAGTTCACCAAGGTTTTTTCTCCCACTACTTTCATTGGAAGGATGTTACAGAATTTCATTCTCCAGGGGTTAGAAACCTTCTTATTTCTGGTCTAAATGTATTCACGGCCAATTTAGGGTATATTCTTCTGCACTTATATAAAACTTCTCTCTCTAATGTTTGTTCCCAGATGTATTTATACTGAGCAACCATATTCCCTCTCAGCCTTCATCACACTACACTAAGCAAGTCAAGCTCTTTCAGCCCCTCTCATATGACAGGCACTTTGTTCCTCTGAACAACCTAGGTAACACACATTCTCTGTTCCAGTTTGAACTGATCTGGCTTGAAGTGAGTGACCAGAACTTTACCCTATATTATCCTGTATTCCAGATGAGGGCTTACCAGTTCCTTGTATGATGACATTAATACTTCCCAATCTGTGATGTAAATACATTTATTGATACAACCTGGAATTGTATTAGTTTTTTCCACAACCACATCACATTGATAGTACCCAGTCATGCTGTGAAACTGTAAAGCAGATATTCAAAATCTAGTCCATGGTTTCATTACTGTACTTATTATGTGTATTGTAAAAATTATTGTTAAGTCAAACCACTCACCCAGTGCTGCACAGTTCCCAATTACCTTTCAGAAATGACTCATCTCATTAAGAAGGATACTTCAGAACTCTTCTCAAGAGCCTCATTTCAACCTCAGACTTTTCCTCAATGTAGGTTTATCTCAATGTTTCACAACTGAAATTTCTCAGAATATTTTGAAAATGAAGTACTGTATTTACTTGAATATAACATGACCCCCATAATTAGATTCCGTATACAGAACATTTACAGGTGTGTAGGTTGTAGCTGTGTTGGTCTAAGGACATAGGCAGACAAGGTTCTTTGAGTGACATTTATGCATTTATTATAATTTTCCAGGTATAAAATCTAATTATTATAGGTTCACTTTCAATTTGTCCCCTTCCCACTGCTACAACAGGGAAAATAAATCTGGAGAGTCAGATGAGCCCCCTTGCCCTCTGACCCCCCAGCTTCTTCCTCCTGCAGCTCTTTCCAGCCCCATCTTACTATCAGACCTTGCTCTCCCTGAGCACATAGAAGTGAGAGGCAAATCTGAAAACACTTATCTTGAAATAAACATATCTGTGGTAATTTGCATACAGGTACCTATAGACTTAGTTCATCCAGAATTAAAGCATTTTACCTTTTTTGAAACTGCTGCAAGTTTTAGCACAGGTACTCCATAAACATACATTTAAGCAGCACTTTGTACCTACTTTATGTATAGTACAAACTATGCATGATATTAGCCTAAAGGCTCCTAATTTACTAGATAGTTCACTGGGCTGGACCCCAGCTCAGCTCTGCTCAGTATGTCTGCATACTTCAGATACACTCCCTCCAAAGGATCCATCTGCTAATTAGCCCTCCCCACTTACGACTGGGACTGGGTGTCCTGGGATCCTCCAAAAATGTGAGGTGCAGGGCACCTTTGTCTGGCTCCACCTCATGGCTTCACACTAATCATATGTGACAGGCTGAGAGGGGGTGAGAGAGGGATTCTGGGTGAAGTGTTTGGGACTTTATTTAGTGATGTTTGCCAGACATTTAAGGCTGGAGAAGAAACGAATTATTGGAAATGGGAATGAAGGCATATCTCAGCTGTCAGAGTAAAGAGAAAGTTAAAAAATAGTCAATGCAGTGGCTCACCATTACTTGAAAAAGAGTCCGTGCTGAAGGAGACTGCATGCAAGGGCCACTACCATATATCTTATTCAAATAGGCTGCACTAGGCTGTCTTTGTGGTAGGTTCTCATCAGCATCTCAGCCTTTTAGTTAAGATCATGCATTTTTGGTACCAAGCTTTGCCCCTCCTGCCTGGTGCCAGTTCCCTCCATGCGGACCAACTGCCTGTGTGTTTTTAAGGACCAGACTCACACAAATAAAAAGGTTCCCATTAGTATGTTTGCCCTATACAGGCTGTGTGTTTTATAGCCATGCTCAGTGTTGGCTGTATTTAATCAACTTCATAGCTGGTTTCCATTACTGAGCACATGCTGCCTTTGGCAGCAATTTAATGATAGACAATGTATTTAAGGAAGTTTCCTTGAACAGGAATATAAGATGAGGGGCTTTTTCCCCATGCTGATTTGGGGGGTAGGGGACACACCTCATTTTGTAGTCAAGTAAATATAGTAAGTGAACATATGTGCCAAATTAACACATAAAAGAACAGAAAAAGGAGCTTTGTTTTTTGCAAAAACAGAACGGTCTTATAAAACCTGTAACAATTTACTCCTGTCAAAAGCTTACCATACTTTGGACGTACCCTAAAGGCATTTTCAATGGTTATATTTGGCTGCAGTTTTTCTTAGAGAAACTGATGAATCATGAATTGCTATTAATCTAAGTATGTCCTAGGAGGAAATGTACACCTTACTAGATTTTCTTTAATGAGCAGAGAGAGGTAGTTAGCCATGTAAGTCTGAAGTCCAACAGAAATCCTGCAGGGTAGATTTGCATCCTATAGACTAACTAAATCAGAGCTATGTATATAGCATAAGCTTTCATAAGCCCAATCTCCTTTAACACGTGCTGTGAAAACACATACATAGACCAGTGTATACAATGGAGAGAGCTTTTGTACTCAAATCATTTTCTCTGTTTTATACATTGCTCTGTGCATGTCCTTCATAGCATCCAATGAAGTGAGAGGTCATGAAAGCTTATGGTATATGATTCTATGATTTAGTTAGTTTTTAAGGTGCAAACCTGACTTCTGCCATCTTCTTAATGACTACAGCACAGCAATTTGAAAATCTGCAGTTCATAGCAATTGTCTTGACTTCTTCAGTCTACTACCTAAGACATTATTCCTTGACTTCATAATTTTGTTTTTTTATTGTTAGAATTTCAGGAAAAAATATTAACATGTCCAAAGTGCTAGCACTGGCTAGTGAAAAAAAATATTTTGATACAAATGTTCCCAGCAATTCTATCAGTGCTGATTCTGCCTGTCCTGCTATTAGCTATATGAATCTTCTCTAAGGGAAACATCTGTTAATCATGCTGAATCCAATATTAACCCATCATTTCTCTATTAACCCATCCATTTCAGCAGTACGGCACTGACATTGCTTTTGTCTCCCTTTCTTTTTGGTGCATTGTAGGGTGTTCTTGTTGTTATTGCTTTGTATGCCTTACAGTTGTAGTGTCTAGGGGTTTGATGTGGGAAATTTTTAAGACTGACTGTCTAGGTCCAGGAAGCCTCTTCCCATTCTACATCCCTACATACTTAATCCTGTTGTGTGTCAGGTCAACAACTATTAAGAGGGACTGATTTTAGGCTAATGTACATATTTAATGACAAAAAGTAAATATCCTGTCAAGGGAAAACAATGTGTATTACTAATGTGCTTCATTTGTTTTTGACATGTCATGTCATTTTTGTCCACCCATTGCTTTCAAAGTGAATGTGGTCTTTATTTTGCCATCACACATACATTTCTGCTGTTATTAAGAGATGCAATTGTGTGAATGTAATTTGGAAAACTGCTGGACTGGAAATATTGGCTACCAGTTTTCATCATACTCCCCAAATTGCAGTTGTAGAAACAGTGGTTTTAGACAAAGATATTTCATCATTTGAAAGAATATACTGTGAGCAACAACAAAATGTGTGAAGCCACCTGGAAAAAATAACTGCAAGGCAGAAGTTAAGCAAACCGATATCAATGTTTAGGCTGTATAAAGATACCACTCTCCTTTTACCTATTCATCCCCTGTCCCAGTATGGTACTCTTGCTCTCACTGCCTTACAAACTCCCAACAGGTCCAGTTCCTTTCTAGCACTCAGCCATGGATGCAATCTTCCCCACTATCTACAAGTAAGAGCTGCGGATTCATCAGTTGGTCCCCGAGATCTTCCAGCAACCTGCTTTACTCCTTTCTAATGCTCTCTTTAAAATGTTTTGATAGCATGGTCTTGTTTTTGTACCCTGCCTGACAATGAATCTTACAAGCACTAATGTCCAAATGTACTCATAAGCCTAATCTCTGAACATGCAAAATTTTAATTCAGCTTCTGGGACTAAAGTGCAAAGACGATAGCCCTACTGATCCCTGAAAAACAGGCTATGGTCTGTCTGAGTGTGGTGGACAGACAAAAGTTTCAGCAGGAGTAGCTTGGAGAGCTTAGATGAAGGAGAGAATCATGTAAAAGGCGGTAGAAAAGCAATATCAACACAGATATGCTTCAAATAAACATCACCACTATCATACTCGTACCATACTCATCCCAAAGGAATTTGTAAACCTTTGCCATTTAATGCATCATTTTCTATAATCTGCAAATAAATTTGAGTTCCATAAAACTTAATAATGCAAATAAGTCAGAGTAATACAAGAATGCACTTTTAATTGCCGAATTGAAAGCATCATAATATTTTATGTTTACAGTGTGGCTTTCAATAATAAATGCTGTACATCTGGCAATTCAAATAGACTGCTATCATGTTTCAGAAGGAGAATGTGAGCTGAACGTAGTTTTAAATTTGGAATTTGTCACTACTACGAGCAGTTCTAACTTGATGGTGTGGCCATAGGTAAAGATTATGAAAATACCAGTTTGCTGAACAAGTGGTAATGATTTCACTTTTTTTTTTTTTTTTTTGCTGTGATGTCCCTAGAACACACAAATAGTTTTAGCCCATAAATCTTTTGAAATGCAGCTTTGTCTGGATGCTTTTCTTAAAACGTATGTACTTTGTCACTTGAGCAAACCTAGTTTATCACATATAATTCACCAGAGAGTGTCAGAGTCATCAGTGTCCTCATGTAAGTGTAACTATCTGTTTAATTAAATCTTACCACTTGAGGTGTTTAACTTCAAGCTTATTTTCTAAACTGCACCCTAACATGCTTTACCTTAGATTATTATTACCTTAGATTATTTTAAATTTAACTTGAAAAGTGGTCGCTAAGCAATGACCTGATTATGGAAGATTTGAAAGAAAACTTACTAATTTAAAAAAAATCTCAATCTTGTAAGATACAACATGAAATGCATTTTAAAATGAACTTAACAATCAAACCTCTTAAGACAGATTTCCTGAATTTTCTCCTAAGACATCAATCACTGAGGGGATAGAGCTATCTCGCTGGATTTCCTTACATGTCCTCTTGGGAAAAGCACGACAACCGACAGCTGAGTGTCACAGCAAAATGCACATGAATACATACAGTCATCAAAAAAGTGTACATCAGAGAAGATATTTACCAGAGATTCACCAAGAATACGTGTTCAATTTCCTGCAGGATCTCTAGTTCCCTAAACACATTTCGAACTTCATCTCTTTCAATGCATTGCTGTTTGTTCATGTACTTCATGGCATACATCTTCTCAGTGTCTCTCTTCTGCACAATACAAACCTAGAATCATAAAAAAATATTGTTAGATATTTTACTTGCTCTTTTATCTCACTGAAACTTCTTGGACTCACGAGTGTGCAGAATTCAAAGGAAGTAAAGACACCTTGTCATATAAGACATTGTTAATTCAAGTATTCCTTAGACATAGGCCTGTGGGAAGTTCTGGATCTAAATGCCTTGTGAACTTTGGAAGGGGCTTAAATTCTGCACTGGACCCAGAATTCTTTAAACCATTCATCTTGATAATAGGGCAAGCCACCATCACACATCCAAACCTCCCTGACCTCTGGGACATTCAAAATTTTACACATTCACATTCTGTTATTATGTAAGGTAACTAGGCACTCTCCACGCAGCCATGTGGCTGGTGCCCTGCAGGTGATGTACTTCTGGGATAGGCATGTACTTTTTCCTCAGTAGAAACATTTAGTAAGAATACTGCCCTGTTATCCAAAGGTTGCAATTATGAATGGAGCCAATTTTGTTTTAAGCACCCATGGTAAATGCCCTCCCTTCACTAGTGTCTCTTTTTAGTTTAGAAGTTCTTTCACTTCCCAGGGCTGAACAGCTTAGCATTTCCAGAAAGCCGACAAAGATTCAAATGATTAATTAAAAATCAAGGTACATTGCAAATAAAGTAGAGCTGATGATAAGATGGAAAAAAATAATATGGAGAGCAGACATCCTCCTGTTCAGCAAGAGTTAAATGAGTACATTGATTAAATTGATACATTCTGATGCCCAGTAAAGTAAAAGCCTTGAACTTTTGGAGCTTGTTTTTCCTTTTGGCCAGGAAAGTCGAGGATTTCAGAAGCCAGTCTCAGCTGGCCAGTAAAAATTAAAATGAGAGTCCTGGGCATGAGTTGTGAAATAGGAAGCCCTAGCAGACAGAAACATTGCCCTAATAGGTTATCCTGATTAGTGAAATGGCCATTGAAAAGGGAGTTGTTAACACCTGTGAAGTAAAGTAAAATGGGTCCTAAATGGGCCATTGACTCCTTAGTTCCCGCTGGTGTCCTACCCCAACCTCTGCCTGCAGCAAGGGGGCAGGGAGGAGGGGAGGGAGGTGCGTAGTTTCCTGGATTTCACATTGTCCCATATGGTCACCCTGGCTGCTTGCAGATGTTAAAAAAAAAACCCAAAACATGCTTTACTGGAAAAAGCAGCTGGAACCCAGCTCTGTAGCATCTATAAAGATTGGGTGCTTCACTGGGGCTGTTTGGTGCTTTTAGCTAAATCAATCAGCTATTAGATAAAAGCACAAAAACAAGCTTCACTAAAGTGATCTTTACAGATGTTGGGTGAGCCAGACTGAAGTAATGCACAACCTCTTCTGGGCATGGGTGGGGCTCGGAGCAGGAATGTGCCGAGTTTAAAGTGCCATTTTGGGAGGAGAGGAGGGGATTTACATCTGCAAGCTCACCCTAAGATTAAACCCTTTGACTGAAGATGTTAGCATATCAGACAGCTTTTGTCTATATTGCCTTTGAGTTTAAACAGATGGGCTTCATCTTATTCCTAAATTTCTTTCTTAATATTAACTGTATTCTGCATCCCACATGAACTGTGGACAGTGTGGTTTCAACCTGTCACAGAATTTATAAGAGACAAATTATTTTTTTAATTGGGCAACTTTATAGTTGGGAGAGACATTAAATAAGCTTTCAAGCACAAAATGGCCTTCCTCAGCACTTGGTGCCTGGAAGTCAGTCTAACATTTCTCTGAACTATGCAGTTGGTTAAAAAAAAAAAGATATCAAATAAATATTGCTGCTTGCACTTTCCCTTCACCACCATGGCTACAAGGATACTTACACCACTACTACAGCATGTATAGGTAGCATTCTGTTTCTTATGTTCTAGAAGAGCATTCAACATATTTCTCATGTTTCTTAATGGCAAAACGATTAGGTTCCTATTATCAGAAGAAAAGATTTAAAAGTGCATTGCCATTATATTGTTGATGTACTAAAAACAAGTCTCCTTTAATTCTATAAAAGTAGTGTTGGTGTCAGGCTCTGCCCTAGGCACCAGAATTTAGCTACCAGACAAATTCAACATAATTAAACAGTTTGCACTCTTTTTAAAAAAATGTACACACTTCAATGTACATTCAAGCTCTCACACCTCAAAGGTGAAAAAAAGTAGGTTCAAGTGGTTTACGTTATGATTTTTAATGCACTTGGATAACAGTTGTGAGGCGCAGGCTACTTTCAGAATGGAAATATATTTTCGTGAAAAGTATTCTTGTGTTTTTATGTTTTTTCTCCCTTTGTCTAACACTGATACTTCCTCTTGTGTAGAATGCATTCAGTTACTTAATATTATTTGGAACATGTGCTGACCTCCAAAGTCCATTCCAGTCCATAGTTTCTTTCCAATGAATTTTATTACTCGTAGTCATTGTTTGAAATAGTGTATATTCTTGCAAACAGCATAAATAAAATGCACACCTTGTTTTTCAAAGTCAGACTAAGAAAAAGGTTTTTCCTTGAACACAGTAGTATGTTTTTTTTCCTGCCCAGGGAAAACATAAGTAGCTGCAGTAAGAGGGAGAAAAAAAAATTGTGCTGCTCTGTTACCCCCACTCCAACCCGCAAGATGCTGCAGGTACTGCTGGTTGAGTCACATTGCCCAGTACCTTCCTCTTCTCAAGCTGGGCTGGGTGGCAGTCAGCAGTACCTGCCAGATCAGTTGAGGATCCACCTAGCTGACTTAGCAGGAGCTTCTGCCCTGAAACCCAGGGCTCAGCTGTAATTTAGATATACAGCAAAGCCAAATCCTGGCTGCTGGGGCAGAGGTTCCTAGGGAATAATTAGCATCTTCTGCAGCATGGACCTGTTCTAGGGGAAAGGGAAAGTAATGCTGCCCAGAGGCAGTGAAGTGAGCACTCAGGAGTCACCAGCAAGGGAGCCCCACATGCTTACAATAGTGCCTCTAAAAACAGGCACCCTTATTCCAGCAACTGATTTTGGAAAAAAAAGATGTGCATTTATGCAAGAAAATATGGTACTTATAGCATCTAAGAACCCTATTCATGGACCCAGGACCCCATAGTTATGGACCTAAGTCATGGCAAGAAAACAGGTTTTTTGTGGCCTGCTTGTGGCATAGAGAGCCAATTTAACAGGCATTTCCTGACGGCACCCTTGCCACTGTTTGGTTGTCCTTCAGCTTCCCAGGTTGTCTTGAGCTACCTTTCCAGCTGCCCACAATCTTTGTCTCAGAGTGTACATAACCGGAGGGCTCTCTATGAGGCTCTTCTTCAGCATCCCTTCCCTCCCTCACTAGATCCATTAAACTGCAGTGGCGGTGTCCATACATTAGTTCAAAGGGTGTGTATCCCAAAGACAAGCCTTACCATGAAGAGTCATGGTGGTACTAAAAGGTCCCATCTCCAAGGAGCCTGTGGGCACAGCAGCGCAGCATGTTTTTTAATGTACCATTAGAGCATTCAACCAAACCATTAATCTAAAGATGATAAACTGGGATCTTTAAAATTTGACACACAATCCTTAAGACATGAGATGTAAAATTGGACCCCTGATCAATAACTCTCTCCTGGGAAATCCCCACCTTTGCAATCCATTTCATAAGTTCCTTTGCTACCTTTGATTCTGTGACCGTTCTCAGAGGTACAGCTTCAGAATACTGGGTAGCGTAGTCTATCGTCACCAGCAGGATACCTGGCTGAGCTTTTCAAGAAAGGGCCTCCTACATCCAGGGCAATGCATGAGAAGGGGTCAGCGATGATAGGAATCACCTGTAATGAGGCCTTAGGAGGTTTTCTGAGGCTTACCCTTTGACACATGGCACACACCTTACAAAACTGGTCAGTCTCCTCATACATATGAGGCCAAAAACACCAGTGAAAGAGATGGACCTGTCTTCACCTTACCCAAATGTCCCTGCAAAAGATTCTTATGTGCCAACTGCACCAGGGGTACCCTAAATGGCCGGTGCACCATTATCTGGCTATCTCTTTGCCTTCCCCTCCACCCTGTTTGATCCTATACTAGACTCCCTTTCTAATCTCACACCAAGGTAGCTGATTGCAGAGATCAGAGTGGATTGCCTAGTGGTCCTAATATGCCAAATACATCTCAACTATGGCTGGGAAGGCTTCTCCCTCTCTTTGGGTTTCTCTAAATTGGGTGCTGCTGGCCAAGCCCTCTAAGTGCAGGATGCTTTCTGCCTCCCTTTCTTTTTCTTCCCTAAGCAGCCTTACACTGCCCGCAGGTTGGGTTCAAATTGTATCTAGGATGTTGTATATTTCTGGCCAGCCCCTTCCCAGGACCATCAGGTAGGGCAAGTCTGGAGTGAGCCCTACTGGCATTTCTTTGCATTTTCACCCAGACCCTCTTTCAGGTATATGTCAAGGTCCTCCCATGCATGCAGATCATCCTTACTGCTATGCTGTTAAGGGACTGACCCCAAGGCACTACATCTGTCCACACCAAGGTCTGGGCATGTCTGGTGTCCACAACAGCTGTGAACATTTGCCCTGCCATCTTCACCATGACTGTACGTTTTTCCTCAGTATCTTCAACTTGTCATTTTTCCAAGGCTACTGTCCATCATTTCCACTTGTGAGCTCTCTCATGTGGTGGTTTTATTCCCCTTCAGCTCCATCCTGAACTCACGGGGCCAGGAATATGTCTGTTGGACATTGGAGCAGTTTTGGGTGATGTGTCCCATCCTCCCACAGATGAGGCCTGGGGTTGGAGATCTCTGCAGTTCTTTCATCTCCTGCTGCCCTCTTTACTATAAATCTCGGAGGCTGTTGGTCCCTCCTGCCCTGAGGCCTTTATCTTATGGTAACTCCCTTTGCGCACTACCGAAATCTTCCACCAGTAGTAAAGCCTCTGCTGACATGTTCGGGAGGTAGCACTTAACCTATTTCTGGGTTTTTTATCTCTAGGTCAGACAAGAACTGGTCCAAAGGAATCTGGTCACATACCTCCTCTTTGGAGGTAACTGCAGGCTTTAACTATTTCTCCATGACATTGGCCAGGTTCTGTAATAGGACTCTTGGGGATTTGTCCTCCTTCTTCATCCAGGATATCTGCCGATACCTCTAGGGTGTGATGTCAGACCACTTTACAATTTCATCTTTAACTTTATCGTAATTCTGCGTGTTGATCCTGGACATCAAACAGTATGATGCCTGGGATTGGCCAATGAGGAAAACTCCTAAGTGTCCAGCCCATCTGGTCCTATCCAGTTTGGAAGTTACCACGGCCCACTCAAATGTCTTAAGAAACACCTCCAAGTCATCATCCCACATCATCTTAGGAGTCTTCAACTCCTCCCCTTTCAGCCCACCCTAACCACATCCAGAATGACACTGGATCTTGTGTTGGCTGAAGATACTGCTGGCTGTTATTGTTTAATGAATAAGGTTTATGAGTTAGGCTCCTTCATCTGGGATTTCTGAGTCCATCCTTAAATCAGTTCCTTACAGGCTCCAAGGTCCCTCAATTAATAAGCACATTCAGAGTCTGTGATACATCAAGTCATTTCCTGTTCCTGGGCTAATTAATCTCAATCAGCCTATTAAGGGTCCATTAGACAATCAAATCGAAATCAGTTCATTCCAGATTCCTGGGTCACTCCAACTAAATCAGCCCACACAGGATCCATCAATTAATCAAAAAAAAAAGTATGAAATCAATTCCTTCCCAGTTCCTGGGTCAATCAAATTACCTCAGTCCTTTACATGTTCATGGGTCAATTAACTGAAATTAATTCCTCCTTGATTCATGGATCAGTCAGCTCAAAGTCAATTTTACTAGGATTCCTATCCTGCCTCAGCTCCTCAGGGTCAGGATTAATGCTTTCCTTCTTGCTGCCTTGCTGGCACATTGAGGGGAGCACAACCCCTACCAAATGAGAGGAAAAAGAAAAAAGGAAGAGAGCAAAAAGTCAGAGGCATTGCCCTTGACTCTCAGACCCACACATGTTGGTTGCTGTCCTGCTTTCCCTTGCTTCTGCCAGCTTCTGATTCCTGTATCCACTGCTTCAGTCTCTCCCTGGTGGTCCTTGAGTGGCTCCTTCGTATGGCGCATCCTGAGTTCTTTCAGTGGTCCTCAGACCACCTTGGCCAGTGACAGTGGGCTGGCTTGCTTCCCTTGAGGTTGTATGTAGGACACTCTCAGCGGAGAGGACCTCTGGCATCCCTCTGCTCTGCTGGCTGCAGTTCTCTCCAGGCTGCCCCTCTCAGGGGCCACAAATACTTTTCTTGTGCTCCCTCCATGAATCTGAAGGAAGAACACTCTACAAAAATGTGGCGGCACACTCACCACTCCAGCTAGGTTTCTCTCAGCACCTAAGGTGAGTGCTTCTTGTTCAAATTTCTCGGGGCTTTTGTCCTGCCCCTCTCTCTTTCCCTTACAGGTGCCTTCACACAGTCTACATCACTACCATTTTTTTTGCCCTGATCCTAGCTGCTGATTGGCAACGGGTTCCCTCTCTGTTTACCTTACTCTGATTTGTTTTTTTTGGTTGAACCCAATGCAAGTTTTCCCCATGATAATGGAAAACGCTGTTTTTTATGGTTTCTATGAAATCCGGGAAACTGTGATTTAGGTAGGTCCCTATTCATAGTGTAGGTCTCAGATCAAGCTGTGTAACAGCAGTTGATTGCAACAATGTGTGCATCTACAATTCCAGTGTTGGATTCAGTGGAAGCTTTTTCAAAAGAAATAAAAATTCTGGAAGTACAAAAAGGTAATTTTTATATTAGAACACTGATCTTGATGGGAAGTACAGAAACACCCAAATATTCATAAACAGCAATATAAATTTAAAGAAGACTTAAGCTATAAGAGACTGATCTTATCTTAAATTATTGTATATAACCTGCCCCACATGCAGCGCCCCATTGACTTCAGTGGGAGTATTATACACCACAGGCTTCTGAGACAGTGGTTTTAAAGTAAGGAGCTTCATGCATGCAACAGCCTTCACACATTAGACAAGTCCAGGACCTAGAAATTCCATCAGTGTAAAATGTTAAATTAGCCAGTTAAATCTATTATTGCCTGACCAAGAGTCATGACTTCTTGGCCTAGATATGTTTTTCTAACAACAGATATGATGGCAGCAATTTCTTGTATCAAGAGATTAATTTGTTACATTTCCCCCAGTGCTTCTGAACAATGCAAAACCAGTGGGCTTGACTGTGTTTCCTAGCTAATTTTTCCTTTCAAATATTTCCCTATGATTCTTCTGCATATAATGAAACTTTAATTATCAAGGTAACTATTTTTAAATGAGCTAATGAAAATTCTACATCTGGTATAATTATGTCTGTCCTCCTTTAATTATCAGACATACTTCTGATTACAATGCAGTGCACATATTTTCCAAAAAAAAAAGGAAGTTCATTCATACAGCTCCTTATCTGGAACAAGAGACTGAGACTGACCTCAAGGTGATTTCACATGACTCACTAGAAAGAGAACACTCATATGACATCTGAAGCAAACAAATGGAATGAACTTCATACATTGGGGGAAAAAGCAGAGATGTAGATTAAGACATTACATTATTTTACACTTTCAAAATACCATGTGCCAAGTGCTAATGGCACATAATACAAAATCATCAAGGACATATTTCAGCAGGAAGGTGACAACATAATATTTGGTTATCATTAGCTCAGTAAAAACATTACAATTAGAGACATAAATCTGAAATTATAGGTATTAGCTTTTGATTGTCAATATGTTTCCCATTGAATAAGGATATTATGCATTTAAATATCTACACATACTTAGTTTTGTAAAGTTTAACTTTCAGAGGGCTTGTCTTCAATGAAGCATTTCTCTGAACCATAACTCCAGTTTTGCCCCTAACTCAACTCCTATGCAAGCATAAAATCTATTGGGCTAAGTACAGACAGGCAAAAGGCCAGAGTCTGAATTGATTCAGTCTTTGCAGGTTAATCTAAACTGTGTGGACTGAACCAAGAAGCAAGTGAACAGACATTCACTTTTGAGTCTGGAATTGCAGCCACATGCCTGTAGTGGCCCAAGCCAGAAGCTGTGGGGACACTAGAGCATGCCTCCCCGCTCAGCTGGGAGGGGTGAGGGAGGTTGCAGGGGAGGTGCAAAGCATCCTGGGATGCTGGGGGACTGTGAGTTAACTTGAATCTGAAAGGGATCAAGAACTGATTTAGCCTAAATCAGTTAAGTCTGATACTATATCCATCCAGGTTTATCTTAATATAGTTTCGGCCATTTTGGAAACTGTTTATGTGCATAGAATTTCTGTTGTGTTACAGATCAGATTTGAAATAGTTTCTGATCAGTCGTACCAGTTTATGTGTAATTTCTACCCCTAGCCTCGCATACAATTCCTGTCCCCTTTGTACTACCTGACTAGCACAAAAAGCTTGATCTCAACTGAGAATCTGACCCTTTCAATTTTGATAACACACCCCTTCAGGAGGAAAGAGTTTGTTTTTTAAGTGTACTGTGGCCACATCTACATGAGACACTGACTGCACAGTCATTACTGCACAATCATTTAGCATTTGTATAACAAACTAAATATTTGCGCAGTAACTGGAGTTACTGAGCAGTAGTCACTTCTCGGTGATGCTGACTGAAAAATTCCTTGTTACTACTGGACAGCAGCATCACATCAGCTTCATGCTACACAATGCTACTGTGCAGTTGTAATGAGCTACCATGCAGTCAGTGTCTCGTGTAGACACAACCTGTATGTGGTTGTCCCAAACCACTCTCCAGCATATTCAAACACTTGCTTTTGAATATTCTTGTTCTTCCCTACTTCCCAAGATGAATATCTGGGATTTTTCAGGCTGTTTCTCTCTTTATAACCAGGGTCCATTCCTACACCCTAACCTGAACCAACTCAATAACTTGCAATTGAATAAGAGCTTACCTTTTGGAAGAATGAGGACTGTTGATTTAAAGACTCCAAGCAATGAAACATTTTCCACATGTTTTAGTAATGTATTCTGGTAATGAATTTCCCTTCCTGGTAAAAAATAAGGCTTATATTCCGTTTGAACTAATAAATACAGGAATCGGTCTCTCACCCCAGGACTTGGTGAACTGTACCATCCCCTACACAATAACTTTGAAGATTTTTTAAAAAAAACAAAACAAAATAAAACAAACTCCAACCAGCTCAGAACTGCCAGAGAATATCTTTAAATAATTTAATCCTGATAGGAAAACAAAAATAAAAACAAAACCCCATAAAACCAACTGCCTGGTGTGAATTTTATAACTTACAATAATAAATTATTTTAAGTACAAGAAAACACACAATATTGTCTATAACAATCTGAGACTGTAATCTTATTGCCAGACCTTTAATAAATGTTACAAGAAAATAATTTCAGTCTGACCCCTTATAATTTTTTTGCCCGTACGGGGAAAAAAAGTGCTTATAACCCTCCAACCAGAGGAATGATCATTGTGCTATAACATGGGCAAGGTTGTGTTGTATTATGTAGTCCAACTGCGTACTAGCCATAAAAATTATACATGCACCCACCAAAAATTTGTTTGATTTCAGTTTGTCTCATTAGGATAGAAGAGCATGGTTTTCTAAGATTGCCCTTTTAAGGAGGAGGAGATTTATTCCAACCATCATAGAGAAGCCTAAATTATTGTTTTGGATTCGCAACTTCTTAATGCACATTTTTGTTACATTAATTTTCTTTGTTTTTTGTTTGTATGAGGAAATCTAGCACCATAGTGTAATAAATGAGTAAATGATGAAAGCTGCTCATACCCTGTAATCATAATAAATAAGTTTTATGAAATGTAATTGCACCAACTAAATACAAAATCATCTCAGTTTCAGGCTATCTAGAAATCTTTGTTCTCGGGCTTTTTGAAAATGTTAATGTGAGTGAATGGGAATATTCTTCATTTAGCCAGCTCTTAAGGGCATGGGGGTGATATTTGAATTCTGTCAACTACATGTATTGGGGTAATCTTTGCTTCTCACTCCACCTGAACAACTGCTAACCTCTGAGCTAGGTAAAGACATTCAAAAATCCTAAAGCAGAATCTAAGTTTTGTGGTTTTCTGTAAATGGTGTAGTTTAGATGGTAGCGACTAGACGCACATTTGCCCTTTGGTTAGGGTGGGGGAGGAAATCCTAGCTCAGGTTCTGCCATTTTTAAACCAGTCTATGTGTGCTGAACTTCTGTTCTGTTAGGGGTATAAAACAGTTTCCAGTCACTTATACCAGTAAAAATGTAATGTCTGTACCTGGCCTTGGAGTCTTTCTAATGAAGTCTTTCAATTTACTGTGAGGGGAGTAGGATTGGGTGCCTGAAGAAAAAAAGAGGACATTTTTCCAGCACTTTAGTTACTGTTTTCATAATTTTAATTCCTATGGTTATTAAGAGGGGGCTTTGATGCTGCTGTAATTTATGTCACGGGCTAATTCAATCCCCAGCTACTGTATCACCGGTGGGGACAAGACTGTCCTTGTTGTCCCCACATCGATACAGTAAGAATCCACCTTTAAGATTTCCCTGAGACCACAGATACATAATACACATCAACTACTGAACCCCCACATCACTTATTTTTTTCTATTTTTCAATTCACAGGTTGTATCTCTGGAAGGAGAATAATACAGCATTTACTTGGGAACCAGTTGAAGCATAACATTACGTATCTTAAAATTAATTTCAGATTTATTATTCCAGTGTATCTAGATGAGGCTATTTTGTCTTCATTTATCCAAAATGCATTCCCTTTTTGCAGAAAGGAAACTTTTCAGTGGTTAAATATGGTCATTAGAAAAATTGTGTGCAATGCTGCCAGATTCACAGAGGCAGGGATCAGCTGGTAGTATTTTGCTCAAGACATGGCATATAAAAGATATAATAGAGTCCCAGAAACCCTGAATATTCAGCTGTTGCCAAATGGTTTGTATATATCTGCCTTCACTTTTATTCCATTAAAGGGATAAAGAGTTTAGAAATTACATTTACCATTCAGGAGAGAAGATACACATTCTCATCTTCCATTTATAGCTCATTCAAAAGGACCCTGGACAATGACAATGCCTTGTTTTCCCATCTACAGCTGACTGCCCATTTTCATATGAAACCAGAACTCTCCATTCTGCTACATACGTTAGTTTACCCACGTAAAGGAGAAAGACAGGAATCAATAACCCTTGTAATGTTAAAAAGGGAGTTCATTCTCTTCTTAGCAAATAGTTATCTTTCTTCCTGGATAGTTATTTTTAACTCTTTCTTCTAGAAGAAAGGGCATATTGTGGGTAGGACCCACAAATAAAACAGAAGTGTCTCTCTTTATGCCACTTCTCCTACAGTTTGTCAAAACATCTTTGGAGTTGTTTATGAATCCCTTCTGACTACAACTGGGGTCCGGAAAAGATTTGCTATTAAATGTACAATAAGGGCTTTTTTAATACATAAGAAAAAGGAAACCAGAAAGAGAATTGGTGGAAGCACTGGGTGACCAAAGCAAAAAAGGTGCACTCAAGAATGAAAGGGCTATAGCAGAGAAGCTAAATTAATTCCTTGCATCATTTTTATTGTAAGAGATATTGGTTATTTCACACACCAGAGCATTCCTTCCTAGTATGCTAGTCTGAAGTTGGAATGCACTGAAATGATAACACAAGAAGTTTTAGAAGAGACTGATACATTAAATACTAGTAAGTCATCAGGACTGGGTGGCATTCACCCAAGAATTCTGAAGGAAGTCAAAGATAAAGTTGCAGAACTGTTGGCAATACAATAGTATGTGACCTGTTGTTACAAAGGGCCTCTCTGCCAGAGGACTGGAGAGCAGACAGCATAACACACTTTTAAAAAGGGCTCTTGAGGTGATTCTAGGAACTACAGATCAGTGAGTCTTAGTCCCATCCCTGGAAAATTGGTAGAGTCTATAAAAAAAAGGATAAAATCAGTAGTCACAAGGACAAATATGTCACTGGGAAAGAGTCAGCCTGGTTTTACATAAAGGGAAATCCTGCTTCACCAATCTACTGGAGTTCTTTGAGGAAGTTAACAAGTACATGCACAGGAGGGAATCTAGTTGACATAATATATTTGGATTTGGAGCTCCCTCATCAAAGACTTGAAAAAGAAAAACCCTAAGTTGCCATAAGATTGAAGGGAAGGTTTTTTTCATGGATTGAGAGCTAGTTAAAAAAAGAAAGCAAAGGGTAGGGCTAAATGGCCACTATTCAGGATTGAGAGGGTCAGCACTGGAGTCCTGCAAGGATCTGTGCTTGGCCTGGTTTGTTCAACATTTTCATCAATGACCTGGGAATGATGTGGGGGGTGCACAGTGAAATCTCCAAGTTTGCAGACAATACTAAATTATTGTGCTTAGTCAAATCCTAAGCTGATAGAGAGAACGTGCAAAAAGATCTCACCAAGCTAAGTGAGTAAGCAAAAACATAAGAGGTGTACTTCAAGTGAACAAGTCCAAAGTCATGCACGTGGGGAAAAATAACCTCAATTATGCATAAACAATACTGGGTTCTGAATTAGCTGTATGCCTCAGAAAATAAGTCCTTGAGTCATTGTAGATAGTTCTCTAAAAATGTGAGCTTTAATGTACAGGAACAACCAAAAAAGTGAATAAGATCTTGGGCATCATTAAGAAGGAAATTGAAACCCAAACAGAAAACACAACTGGGTTACTGTACAAATCCATGATGCACCTATATCTTGAATGCTGTGTGTAGTTCTGGTCTCTGCATTTCAGATGTGGCCCATGGAGCCTAACAATCTGACCCACAGGGCTCCCCACGGGTCAGGAATTTGGCAGGGGGGAGCAGTGCCAGTTCATATTGCCACCCCTCCCTGCTACTAGAATCCCAAGCCTATGCGGTGTGTCAGAGCTGGGCCACACCCCACCCCCTGCATGGCCAGATAGGCGCTGGGCTAAACCCCCTTCCCTCTGATTGGCCAGTGTGGGGAGGGAGCAGAGGGGCGGGGCCAGCCCTGCTCCACTGCAGCAGACAGGACAGCTCAGCCCAGGGCTGCAGAGCATGCTGGGATGCTGGGGGACTCTGGTTTAATTTAAACAAGGAAGGGTTCTGGGAGAGAAGTTCTGTAAACCTGTTTGACCTCAATCAGTTAAGTCTGATACTACATTCAACCAGGTTTATCTCAAACCAGTTTCAGCCATTTTGAAACCAGTTTACGTGGACTGAACTTATTTTGTGTTATAGGTTTAAACCAGTTTTTGCTTATTTAAACCAGTTTGTGGGTTACTTCTGTCCCTAGTCCTTATGTTCTTGCAAATGTTCTTATCTCAGCTGAGGATTTCTTCAAAGAAATAAGGATCATACAGAAGAAAAATAAGATTTAGTGAGAATGCTATTGTTATATGTAATCCTGATTGTCTGGAGAAGGTATGATTTTAAGAGAAGAGAATTCATTTAGTTTGAAATACATTTTATACTATTTGAGTATTTACTGAAGGTGTTACATTATGTAAAACATCTTCCAGATGATTAGCGCACTTAAAAAAAAGACTAAGCTTCTTAGCACTATATATGATTTTTTTAACTGCACTATTTGCTCCTTCATTTGCAGGTCAGGATTTAAAAGAAACTCCATTTCAGTACATTCAGCATGAACCTATTAAGAAGATTGACAGACCATTGTTCTGAGCACTGGACTGTGAAATAAGTACACCAAAATTCAACATAGGCTGCGGTAAATTATGTGAACTCTTTATTAAGTTTTCCCATCTGCAAAATGAGGATAACACTTACACCAGAACGTTTGCAAAGTGCTTCCATCCTGTATTCTAAATGTCTCAAACACTTATGTGAGTTACCCCACTGACATCACGTGAGTAAAAGGACCATCTTCTATAATAAAGTAGTCTCAAAACACTGTGCATTACATCACCTTTATCACAAGAAATCAAAGATTTATGTTTAACTTGTTTGATTTTGATTTTGGGCCTGAAAGATTTAAGTAATTAATCTAGTTTCTTTCCCTATGCCAGGAAAGAGACTGCATCACTTTTCTTTGCTACCTCTGATGCATCACATAACACAACACAGCTAATTTCACTGATTTTGCCCTTGAAGCTCTCATGGCAGTTTTTCACTGTCAGAAGTTTTCATTTTCTGTTGTGTAGAAGGTAAATCCACCCCATTAAAAGTTTTGGTGACAATCAACAATGAAAAGATGTCCAAATGTCAAGTAAGCCGACGCCATGACTGATGCGTAGCTGGAATAACAATCTGGGAGTATGTTAACATGCAGATGAAGCTGTCTGACTGGCAGAGAGTTCTGTTGTGAAGACTGAAAAATTTGAGATGATAATGTCAGGAAAAATGCAAAGGTCCAGACTGTATGCGTGTGGCCCTAAGAGGAGAGCACTCAAGGAGCCTCCCATACCATGTATCCCTGCACAACTGCAAGCTGTACCACAGCTACACAGGATGGGCACTGCACTAAGCCAGCAACAGCTGCAGCATAGCCTTACCTTAAGACTGGGAAGAGTAGGGCCCCATACTCTGTGCTGGCCAAAAGAGATGGTAGGGAATGAAGAGAAACATAACAGCATCTAATTAGTGGGGTATTGACAGCATTCTGCCTTCACGTCCAGGAGCTCCATTTCCTGCTGTGGCAGGGAAGCTCTACATTGACCTCAAGTATGGACCAGTGCCAGAGAGATCTAGGAAGTCAAGCAAAAAGACTGCCATCCAGCAATGGGAGCACTGCAGTGTACATTCCCTTAGCTCCCTTAGTGTTATTCTAATGTCTGGAAATCAAAAGGGAGGAACAAAGCGGGTGGGTTTAATTTTCCTTTTCTGCAGACAAAAGCAAAGCCTTTAAAAGCTGAGCAGCTGGCCTGGCTCTAAGACTATTGTTCACAAAATGAGCTCACTTTTTCTGATAGCTGCTGATTGATGCAAGGCCATCATGCAGACTTTCAAGCACCAGCTTATAACAATGTTTGCTTTACAAACATGAAACAGAAGCCGTAATACTGGGAGTGGGATAAGTCTGAAAGAGCTGCATTTCACGTCTCACTGTTGTATACAAACCCAGCCCTGGAAGCTATCTGTGGGTTTCTAGTTCTGTCCAGTGAGCCAGCAGGACTCACAGGCCTAAGGAGGACCCAAATGTCACTTGTGCTCGAAACCAGCCCAGAGTAAGAGTTTGGTGTAGAGGCCTAATGGTATCCCAGAGTTCTGTGTGGGTGGAAAGACTTTGCCACTATACAGGGGATGGAGGAGCAATAGCAGAATGTCAAATAATGACCTTGTCATTCCTAGTGTAACTTCTGCCCAAGATTATGCTGCTCCCTGCACAATGGTGAAACATAGGATAGCACCAGATGCTGCACTGCTGACAGCAACTATTTTTGTGCCCATATCACACCCCACAAAAGGCAATGCCTTGAGCTGCTGCCACTGGTTGCCTCCCTCAGTTATGCTACTGACTGAGCTACCGAAACAGAAAAAAGTATGATTTCCAGTTCCCATTACAATTGTGACATGAGTTGGAATATGAAAGAAATGTTGGTGTCCAGGTGCAGATTCAGTTTTCCTTCATAGAATCATAGAAAGTTAGCGTCAGGGTTGGAAGGGACCGCAGGAGGTCATCTAGTCCAACCCCCTGCTCAAAGCAGGACCAATTAGATCATCCCAGCCAAAGCTTTGTCTAGCCAGGTCTTAAAAACCTCCAAGGATGGAGTTTCTACCACATCTCTAGGTAACCTGTTCCTAGTGTTTTATTACCCTCCTAGTAAGAAAATTCTTTCAATATCTAACCTAAACATCCCTTGCTGCAACCTGAGACCGCTGCTCCTTGTTCTGTCATGTGTCACTATTGAGAACAGTCTAGCTCCTCTTTTGAACCTCCCTTCAAGTAGTTGAAGGCTGCTATTAAATTCCCCCTCAGTCTTCTCTTCTCTAAACTAAGTAAGTCCAGTTCCTTCAATCTTTCCTTGTAAGTCATGTCCCCCAGCCTCCTCACCATTTTTGTTGCCCTCCATTGAATCTCTCCAATTTGTCTACATCCTTTCTGTATTGGGGGGCCCAAAACTGAACACAGTACTCCAGATGTGGCCTCACCAGTGCTGAATAGAGGGGAATAATAACTTCCCTTCCTCTATTAGCAACACACCTACAATGCAGCCCAGTATGCCATTAACCTTCTTTGCAGCAAGGGTCACACTGCTGGCTCGTATTCAGCTTATTGTCCACTGTAACCCCCAGGTCCTTTTCTGCACAGCTGTTGCCCAGCCAGTCAGCCCCCAGCCTGTACTGGTGCATGGGATTGTTCTGACCTAAGTGCAACTTTGTACTTGTCCTTCTTGAACCTCATAAAATTCCTTTTGGCCCAATTCTCCAATTTGTCTAAGTCACTCTGAATCCTAGCCCTACCCTCCAGCGTATGTGTACCACTCCCTCCAGGTTGAGGTTATCGGCAAACTTGCTGAGGGTGTACTCTATGCCATCTTCCAGGTTGTTGATGAAGACATTGAACAAAACCGGCCACAGGACCAACCCCTAGAGCAATCTCCTTGATACCAGCTGACAACTAAACCTCGAGCCATTGATTACTACTCTCTGAGCCCGATACTCCAGCCTGTTTTCTATCCACTTTACAGTCCATCCATCCAACACATACTTCCTTAGTTTGCCTGCAAGACTATTGTGGGAGACTGTATCAAAAGCCTTGCTAAAATCAAGGTACACCACATCCACCAGTCTCCCCACAAAGCTAATCATCTCATCATAGAAGACAATCAGGTTGGTCAAGCATGACTTGCCCTTGGTGAATCCATGCTGACTCTTCCTAATTACCTTCTCCTCGAAGTCCTTGGAAATGGATTCCTTGAGGATTTGCTCCATGATTTTTCCAGGGACTGAGGTTTGTAGTTCCCTGGATCCTCTTTTTTCCCTTTCTTAAATATGGGCATTATATTTTCCTTTTTTCCAGTCACCCAGGACCTCTGCTGATTGCCTTGAGTTTTCAAAGATGATAGCCAATGGCTCTGCAATCACACCAGCCAATTCCCTCAGCAACCTCGGGTGCAGCCCATCCAGCCCCATGGACTTTTACATATCCAGGTTTTCTAAGTAGTCCCTAACCTGTTCTTTCACCTTGAGGACTGCTCACCTCCTCCCCAAACTGTGCAGTAGTCTGGGAGCTGACCTTGCCTGTGAAGACCGAGGCAAAAAAGACATTCAGCACTTCAGCCTTTTCTGCATCCTCTGTCACAAGGTTGCCTCCCTTTCCCTGTTGCTCCTCTTGCTACCCCCTTACTTGTAAAAACCTTTCTTACTACCCTTCATATCCCTTGCTAGCTGCAACTCCAATTGCGCTTTGGCCTTCCTGATTTCATTCCTGCATACCCAAGCAATGCTAGTATATTCTTACCTAGTTATTTGTCCAACTTTACACTACTTATAAGTTTCCTTTTTGTGATTTAGTTTTCTGAAGAGTTCCCTACTAAGCCAAGCTGGTCTTCTGCCATACTTGCTAGTCTTCCTGCACATTGGGATAGTTTGTTCCTGCACTCTCAGCAAGGCTCCTTTGAAGTACAGCCAGCTCTCCTGGACTCTTCTCCCCCTCAAACTGGCTTCCCAGGGAATTCTGCCCATGAGTTCCCTGAGTGAGTTTAAGTCTGCTTTTCTGAAGTCCAGGGTCTTACTCTGCTGCTCTCCATCCTTCCATTCCAAAGGATCCTGAACTCAATCATCTCATGGTCACTGCTGCCCAAGTTTCCATCTACTACTAACTACATTCCCCACCAATTCTTTCCTTTTTGTGAGCAGCAGGTCAGGAAGAACATGACCCCTAGTTGGCTGCTCCAGCACTTACACCAGGAAGTTGTCCCTAGTACTTTCTAAAAACTTCCTGGATTGCCTGTGCACTGCTGCATTGCCCTCCCAGCAGACGGCAGGGTGATTGAAGTCTCCCAGGAGAACCAGGGCTGGTGATTGGGAAACATCTCCTAGCTGTTCGAAGAAAGCCACATCCACCACTTCCTCCTGGTCTGGTGGTCTGTATCAGACCCCCACCAGGACATCACCCTTGTTGCTTTCCTCTCTGACCCTGACTCAGAGACTCTCAATAGACCTATCTCCAACTTCCAACTCCAGCCCTGGAACATGCTCCTCCCTCTCTGCTGCTAGGTTTGCATATCTGTTCTCCAGATGAATGACTGCAGGTAGAGGTGAAGATCTCTGCTTGCTGCCAGAAGTCACAAGCCTCCAGCTTCCACCCTCTTGGGTGTCCGTGTCCTCTCTCTTCTCTAGCATGGTGTCTAGCACTTCTTCCTCCACAGTCCCAGAGATCTCCTCCAGCACTGAACTGATGAATGCCTCATGGCAGAGGATGCTTCAGAGACTTGCCACCCTTTCCTGTAGCTCTCTTGCCTGTTCCCTGAGAGACACGACCAGGAGGCACCACTAGCACCGCAGGCATTCCCTGACTTGGCTGTCACTGGAAGGAACCTGCAAGCTGCAGTCCCCACAGTGCCAAACCTGGGCCTGGGGTAAGCATCGATGGTGACTGGTCCTGCCTGGACAGAAGCCTCACAGGTGCCCCCCACTGACAATTTCATAGAACTTGGTGTAAGGAGCATCAGGAGTCCCCAAAAGAAATTCTTCCTTGCCTTCTTCTCTGTGCTCATACCATAAACTTTGTTGTTGTTGTTCTGATTAACTTGGGATATTTTTATCTTGACACAGGGGAGGGAAGGAGTGAAACAGGACACATCAAATGAGAGAAAGACATAGGAGTCCTGCTGATGTGACAGGCATCGGTGGAGAAGCCCTGCTGACATTGCTAAGATCCCTTCAAGCTGGAGCAGCTGTGGCAACAGAAGAGGAGGCCTCTCCTTCCCCATCAGAAGGGAGGGAGGAATGGGTCCAAGCTCTGGTGGGGAGCAGGAGCCAGCGACAGGTCACAGCTCCTGCTTCCACACCCAACCAGCCAGCCAACAGTGCCTGCAATGGGAAGTACTGGTGCTCCCTGCTAGAGACAGACTGCGAGGAAGATAAGCCATGGGTCTGAACCTCTGTGGCACTTGTTATGCTCTTATGTTCTAAAAGCAAATATTTTGGATTTCAGGCATCTGTTCATAAGACAGATCAAATATTTGAGATTAATTGTTTGATCTCTGCTGTATAAAGAAATCTTTCTTTTGCTTCTAGAAATATCAGATGTCATTCCAAGTAATAGAACTCATGGGCCTAAGCTTCCTTCAAATATTACTGACACATCTGATGTAGATTCCCATAATTGTGTTCAAGAGATCTTCCTTCTGTTTCTGAAATCTGAATAGAGGTTGTCTGTTTTTGAACCTTTTAATGACTTCTGCCATCTGTATACATAGGAGAGGTTTATTGACTTCATCAAGCTTCAGTGTTTAAACTTAGATTTAACTTATTTTGTTTTTAGAGCAGAGGTCAATAGCTAGCACTGGTAATCATTTTACCTTTGACATTACACACTTCAGGACTGCATGTTAATGAACCAAAGCCAAATTCTGCCCTAGCTTGCAGGAATGTCAGTTCCAGTAAATTTGCTGTTAGGCAAAGGAAAATCTGGATTCTCTTGGATTCTGATGGCACAATACACATAGTAGGCTCCAAGATATGGAAAACCTCCACAGAGTAGCATGGCTCTCAGGGCACTGTCTATTCCCTGGAGCTGGCAACTACTGCCAAATATGGGGGATACTGGCTATGCAAAGAAATGGCTAGGATGCCTCTGCAGTGCATTGATTTCAGTGACAGAGTTCAAAGAGACCCCAATGGTTCTGTATTTACTTGAATCTAAGACAAGTCCTCCCCACCCCCACAATCGTCAGAAGGGGAAACCCCCCTTGTCTTAGATTAATGTACAAAGGAGGGAAGGCAGCTCTTGTGGCTCTGACTCTGGCCCTGAGCCCAGGTTATGATGAGTGTCAGACCCACAGCAGCCTCCTGCCCTGACTTTGCTTGTCTTCTACAGCTTCTGCCCCACCCTTCCCCCTTTCCAGGTGCAACTGTGAGTACAGCTCATCTCAGGCCCAAGCTGCATTCCTTTCCAGGCATGGAACATATACAAATTAGGCCTGTGTTAATATTCACTTTGGATTCAAATTTGGCCAGTTTGGGGGACAGTGATTTCATTTGATGATTTGAATCGTTGCCCTGAATCAGTTCAGCCAAATCTGATTTGGAGATTTGGCTGCCGCTGAATCGGTCAAATCTCTGAATTGAACTGGCCCCATCCCCCATCCACTCTCCCAGCCCCGTCAATGGCTGCCCTGCCTGGCCCCAGTGTCCTGACACTTAAAAAAAAGTCCCGTACTCACCAGCTCCTGCCAGGCCAGGGGGGCTATCCCCGCTGCCACCCACTGCGTCCCACTACCCTGCGCGGCATGGGGGAGCTCTGTCATGACTCCCCAGAATCCCTGATGAGCGCTGCAGCAACCAGTGAATGCAGGGCATTTTTTTTTTTTAAAGTGCCAGGACTCTGGGGCCGGGCAGGGCAACCATTGATGAGGCTGGGAGAGCAGGCAGGGGCAGGGGATGCTCAGGGGGGCTGGGAGACCAGGCAGAGGATGGGGCCTGGTGGCGGTCCCCACCATGGTCCCCTTCCCCCTTCTCAGGCCCCACCCCCTCCCCTCCAGCCCCTACTTACCAGCATGGAGTCCGGGTCCAGCTCCCTATGGTGGCAAGCAGGGACTTTCTGAATCTCCTCTGAATCTTTTCCAGATGGATTTCCAAATTGATTTCGGATCAATTCAGACCTTTTTACTGGTCTCCTGATTTGACTGGGATTCAGAGATTTCGCTGCGAAATCAGGCTGAATCTCCTTTGAATTGAATCAGCAACCGAAGCTTCGACAGCCCTAATAGAAATTCTGTCCCCTGCCTGGCCAACCAACAGTGTTGCTACTTCTGTATGGCCAGCAGGGGCTGCACTTGCATGTGCTGTGCTCCAGAAGGAAACAGAGCCTGAGCAGAATCTGACAGTAAAGCCAGGAGCTGGGGGAGGGAGGGGAAGGGAAGGAGAGACACTGAGGAACAGAGGGAAGGGGTAGAGATTGTAGGGAGTGGGAGGGAGGGCAGAGACTGTAGGGAGCTGGGGGTGGGAGGGTGCAGGAAAGCAAGGGGAGGTAGTGTGGGGATGATGACAAGGGGTCACCTGAGCCCCCTAGCTATTGTTTTCCCTGCTATAATAGTATGTGTGTGGGAGGGAGGAGGTAATTTAAAACAGCCCTCCAATAATTAGATTAGACCGGAAATATTATAACAAATGTATTATTTTTCCATATACAGAATCTAATTATTGGGGGGGCTGTTTTAGATTTGAGTAAACATGGGACTTCAAATAGTATTTCACACACCCTCTCCAGGTGGACCCTCCATGCTAACATTCCTTTCTTTACATGTGCTTTCATTATGATATGTAGCTGTAATTGTGGTTGGGGCATCAATTTCCATCCATTAAAATTGAATCAAACTCAGTGATCTTAGTAGAGGCATAACTAGCAGTTGAGAAAAACCCAGCTAGAAGAAGAGGCAAATGCTATCAGTGTTACAAGCCCTGGGGATTCAAAATCTCCAACTGCTGCTGGTACAGAGCTGTCTGTCTAGTCCTGGTTGTTGTTGTTGCTGCTACAGCAGTGCTGTTCAGTCCCTGCACCTGGCTGCTGCATCTATAGCCACGGTATAGTGCTGCTGCTTCCACAGCCTCATGGACTTCCCAGGGAGCTGCCATTCTGGTGCCCTCTCCAAGCAGACATCCATTCTGGTGTTCTGCTCACCCACACTTAGTTATGCCACCAGATCTTAGGTCAGATTTACACTGATGAAGGCAAAAGCTGCATTTGTCCTTTAACCTTTGATCAAATGGGAAGTCAAAGGCATCTCTGTTGTTTCATGATTTCTGAATAAACAGATTAACAACCAACAGTACACTATTAAATTGGTATAACAGCAAAAAATAGACCTTTTACAGTATGGATAGCACCCCCACCCTTCATAACAGAGAGCCTGGGGCATCCTGCTCCTTTAAGATAAAAGCAACCCAGCCAGAGAGCACAGCAAGCTAGGCAGGGTGCAGCAGGTGCCAGTTGACAGGACAACAGGGAAAATAAATGAGGCAATTAGCAGGCATCTGTAGGCAGCTTGCTGACTGGAAGTGGGCAGGGCCTTGGGAGCATATAAGGCTGAGGCTTGGGCTAGCAGGCTAGTCTACCTCTGCCAGCAGCAGGGTTAGGAGCTTCTGCCCAGGAGGGCTACCCAGAGATGCTAGACTGACTGCTTTGCTGCCTGTAGGAACAGTGAGGCTCGGGGAGCTCACAAGGAGCCCAGGCTGGGAGGTATGCCAGCACAGGGGATGAAGGAAGGTTTGCCCTCTTAAAGGGGCAGAGGGCTGCTTCCACTGTTGCTGTTTATGTTAAAGCCCAGGGACTTATGTTTATGTTACAATTACACCAGGGTTTGGTTTGGGACCATTAGGGCAGTATATGGAGATCCCATTAGTGCCCAAGGGACATGCAACTGCCTTGAGACCTGCCCAGGGCAGGCTGAAGGCTTGAGTGACTATTGAGCCCAGAGATGTACAAAGTGTAAGGCTACAGAGCTAGACAGGGGCCAGGGGCATAGTGTATGAGAAAGGCACAGCCACACAGGGGCTTGGGGCCTGGCAGATAGGAGCCATAGGCCTGGTGACAAGAAGGGATGAACCAGAGTTAGTGCCTCAAAGCCAGGTCCAACACAGTAGGCCCAGGTTAGAAGGCCAAGCCAGAGTAAAGAGGTGGAGGCTGGGGAGACTGAAGAGAACAATGATATTGTAACACCTGTAAGGCTTGGGGTGTGGTGTAGGGGAGGATTGGAGCCATGCAATTATCGCCTAAGGCTTTATGGCTGTGCCATTGCAGGGCACCTAGTGAGGGGGCCTAGGAACCCCAGTGGGGATCTAGTTGCACTGGGGCCATGCAAGACCCATGGCAAGCCTCCTTATTACTATTATTATAATTACTAGCCAGTTGCCAGTCAGGAGTGATGGGGGGTGGTGGGCAGGGATGGAGCACTGTCACCCACCACCACGCACTGTCACCATCTCCCAGGAGCACAGGGGCAGAGGGGTGCTTGCCCTGCCATCCACTCCATTCCCCTTGGCCAGCACCCTATGCCACCACTGCCTCCAGGGAGCAGGGCCAAGGTGGGGTGGGGGGCGGGGGGCAAGCTCCACCTGCTCCACTGCCATGACCTCTAGGGAACAGGGTTGAGGGGGAGGGGGTGAAGCCAGCACTGCTGGCCTTGCCCTCCATGCTCCACCCCCAACATGGAGGTGCTCCACTCCACTGCACTATCACCACTGCCTCCTGTCTGGAACGCTCTTGGAGCTCTCTGATTGGTGGTTTCAGTCAGCATTGTGATTGGCTACTGAGACAACCAATCAGAGTGTGAATAAAGCATTATGGACAGACAAACAGACAGACTAAGTCTTTTATTGTATTAGAATTATTATATTTATATCAAGGCATGGCAGATGAGAAGGAAAGGCACCCTAGGGGCACAGCAGGGCATAGTTGTGCTACACCCCCAATCACTATGTCTGAGTACCCCACAGTTCAGCATTAACTAATTAGGTCAGAGCCCAGGATCTGATGTGGGACCTGGATCAGGCATGGCTGGGGCAGGAGAGATGAATCCTCAGAATGGCTAAAGCTGAGGAAAATAGGAGGAGTGACATGGCCACGGATTCTTCTGCCCCAGCCAATAGATGCTCCATGCACTCCTACTGCACAGCATCCCTACATCTCCTGCTCACTACTCCATACTGTGGACCCCTATTGGCTCACTCTCTTGTAAAGCTAGGTCTTCATGACAGCCTAGCTTTTCATGGGTTGGATTTTCCCTGGAATTAATTCTAGTTTTGGTCAATATCACAGTTTCTTCTCCCTCTGCATTAATTTTGACTTTGAAATAGCTGTAAATTTATTTTCCTATCAGGTTAATGAACCCTATATATTACCCTAGTAGTAGTGAATAAATGCTGATTCAATTTACCTAAAAGCCCTTACTGTATGTTGTTTATATTTATGCCTTCTTCAAAATTTTCCTCTGGACTAAGAGACCTCTGAACTTACTTCCCATTTATAAGCATATGTCATAGATTCAATGCAAGTCCAGACCAATCCCTGCCTTTGAAATGTACACTGATACTTTCAACAACTTTACATTTCTATAGGCAGCACAGGTAGTGAAGCACATAGTTAAAGTTATTTGATACTTTCCACTATAAAACTTTATTTTCAATTGTTCTTAATGTTGCCATTTTTTAACTAATTTGAGATAAAATGTTATATAGCAAATGTCTACCCCAGGGAGAATGTTTTGGTAAAAAAGAAACAAATATCTCACTCATTTCTTGCAGCTTACTAAATCACACCAGGAAGTCTTATGATAATGGCTTAACTGCTCAGTAAACATGATAGACATTAAATTAAATTATTATTTTTTAAATTGCTTTCAAATTGCATTCTAATTTTCACTAAGCTTTTTAAAAATACTTTCTATGTGTTATCCCTTCCTAGACAATTGTCACATGGCTTCAAATAGATTTTTTTCCCCAGCAGGTGCATTCTACAGACACAATGAAACTGTCCAACTATATGGAGAAAAGCTAGCTTTGAAAGGGAATGAGCTTTTAATGAGCAGAAGCCAATGGAATTGAAATGGTGACACCAGCTCCTACATGAACTAAGGACCATCTTGTACCACATCCTTTCCCTTAAAAGTGAAAAACAAGGTGCATTTATTCATCTCTCCCCACTGTCTTATAAAAACATCCAAGCAGGTACAGTTTTAAAACCAAACAAAAAAATATTATACCACACATTCTACTGTGGAAAAAAAGAGAGAGAGAATACTCATGGTGAATGAGTGGATGTTACTCACATGATTTAATGCATTCCTTGATGGTGTGTTGATACTATGGTGATGGGTGCTATAAAATCCTGGATAGAACAATATTTACATTATTATTGTATTTCTATTTAAGCCTGGATTCTGGATGATATGATATATGGTTCCCCCTTTATTATAATGAGCGTTGTTATTGGCTTGAAACCTAGAAATAATAAAGAGATAAATAGCCATAGGCACTTATATGCATTAATGGGTTTGGGATGGTTTAAGAAAAGGAATCTTCACTGCAGAAGAGAGTCATCTTGGCAGTCTCAGGATAGATGTGTGTTTGGCTTTGAACATGCACCATTAATGTCACTGGGAGTTTTTCCAGTTCCTTAAATAAGTGTAGAATCAAACCCTTACTGCATACAAATAGAAAACAACAGAGGGACTACCTTCTGAAATCCCATTAAACTTGTAGAGCCTCCTTTGGAGGGCTGTATCTAGCTCTGGTCAAGACAACTTTGAGAAAGATACAGTAAGTGGTAGAAAGGAATTAGTCTGCAATATGGCTATATTTCAAGAAATCACTTAAGTATGTACTTAAATTCTATCCTGATCTGTGACAGCACTTAACTGCAAAAGTTTTAAATTCCTTTGGCTAAGTACAGGCATTCAAAAAGCCTGAGCCTGAATTGATTCAGTTCGGAGATTAGTCTAACCTAAGTAGATTGAACCAATTTGCAAGTGAATAGACACTCACTTTTGATTCCAGAAATGCAGCCATGTGCCTGCAGTGGCTCAGGATAGAAGCTGGGGGGCACTACAGTGAGTTCTTCCTTCCTTTCTCAGTGGCCAGAAGGCTGGAGGGGAGCTGTGCTAAGCTACATCCGCTCCAGGCTCTCTCTGGGAGGGGAGAGGAGGGGGAATCCTGCAGGCCAGGGTGGGGGTTTAAAGCCCTCCCCAATCATACTGTCTGCCGGGGACTGGCCACACCCACCCCTCAGCACAGCAGGAACCCTAACCAGGGTGTGCCTGGAGGGGGAGGAGAGAAGCAGCCTCTGTCAGGGGGTCTTCAGCCCTCCTACCCGGACTCATGTGCTGGCTGCTCCAGCGGCAGGAGTGGGGCTTTGCCCTGACCCTGGTAGCCTGAGGGGAAGGAGGAGTTTAATCCCCATATTGTGGGGTGGAGGCACAGGCACTGACAGGCTTTACTCGTACACTTGGGGCCACAGTGGTCAAACGCCAGTAGCCTGAGGGGAAGTGAGGGTGTTTAATTCCCCCATTGCAGGTGGCAGCAGTGCTGGCACCAACATGGCGCTGGCTCCATCCCATGCTGAAGATCCCCTCAGGCGGGGCCTGTGCCAAAGCACCTGAGCCAAGTCCCTCACATGAGCAATGAGCAGCACCCAATGCCAATGCGGGTCTGGCCACAGGGAGAGGGCAGGGGAGGGAGGATGTGACCTGGCTGCAGGTGTGGAGGACAGGTGGGGAGGAGCCAGGGCTAATCACAGAGCCTGACTCATGACCGCTTCCTGCTGTGGCAGTGCGGCCCAGGCTGGAGTGGGTCTAGGGGCCGGGGGTCAGCACCCGCCACCTCCCACCTCCAGCCCTGCATGGGGACCATGGTTGTCTCTCCTGGCGACAGCACAGAGAACCAGCACAGCAGACAGAGGTGAAGCACCTGTCACCTGCTTGTGGCGGCGCCGTATCAGAATTGGGCACCATCCACTGCTCCTCCAAGGGACTTGGACCAGGTGTTGCCATGTAGGCTGTGCCTGAGAGGATCTTCAGCATGGGACAGAGCCAACACTGTGTCGCTGCCTGCAATGGGGGTTTAAACCCGCCCTTTCACTCAGGTCTACTGGCGTCTGGCTGCCATGGCTCTAGGTATACCAGCGGAGCCTATCAGTGCATATGCTGCCCCCCTGCAATAGGGGGATTAAACTCCCCCTTCCCCTCGGCTTACTGAGGTCTGGCCATGCCCCTGCTCCTGCCACTGGAGCCATGGGGGGAGGTGAGGTTGAAGATGCTTGGCAAGGGCTGTTGCCCCCCTTCCAGGCAGACCCAAATACACTCCAAAGCAGGGTTTTGCACCCCCAGCTGCTTCTCAGCCAGCTGGAGCAGTGATAGTGCACAGCCCAGCCCAGGGTTGCAAAACATACTAGGATGCTGGGGGACTGTGATTTAACTTAAGCCAGGATGGGATCTGGGACAGACATTCCATAAACCAGTTTGACCTCAAACAGTTAAGTCTGAAACTACATTCAACAGATTTATCTTAAACCAGTTTGAGCCATTTTGAAACTGGTTTATGTGCAATGAATTTCTGTTCTATTACAGGTTTAAACCAATTTCTGATCAGTTAAACTGGTTTGTGTGTAAATTCTGTCCCTAGCCTTTGACTTTAATGGGATTTAAGGAGATGCTTTAGTGCTGTTCTGAATAGAGTTGCTGTTTCATAGTTAGTCAGAAGGGACCTGAGCAGTCCGACCCCCTGCCATGGCAGGAAAGAATACTGGGGTCAAACAACCCCGGCAAGGTGATTGTCAAGCCTTGTCTTAAAGACCCCCAGGGTAGGAGCCAGCACCACTTCTCTTGGAAGTTGGTTCCAGATCCTAGCCACCCTGACCGTGAAGAAGCGCCTCCTGATGTCTAGTCTGAATCTACCCTCTGCCAGCTTGTGACCGTTATCTCTAGTCACTCCTGGTAGTGCTTGGGGGAACAGGGACTGCTGGTCCCCTCTGACTAGTTTATAACAGGCCACTAGATCCAGGCCTCAGTTGGGGCCTATAATGAGAGATTATACACAGGAAATTATTTAAGATACTCTCTCTCTTCTTTTTAATTAAATAATGCTGGCTATTCTCTATGTGCCCTAGGAAAATGCAGTTTGTCAGATGCACAAGTAAAAAAAGAATATAGCAGGTTTAAGATACTTTACTGTTAATTATTCATTATATAGGCTGCTGTTATAAAAATACTTTCAAAGATTTATTTTTAACTAGTTCCTCCCACTTGGTCCATCAGTCTTCTAATATGTCAGCTGCTAAACCAAGGCAGGTAGTAAATTGTTCTGTTTTTTTTTTTTCTCAGTTCTTTAATTCTTATCAGACACACTGGATGTACTTGACTGACTGGAATTAAATGAGTATTTTACTTCCTGCAAAGTAGAAGAGTAGCAAAGACTTGGTTGAGGTAACTGAGATTATAATGGGCAGCCTGGAAATGTACCTTTCCTTATTATCTTGGCAGGATAATGAAACCAAAGAATCACAAATGAAGAATGAAAGAAAAATCTACTCACCCAGCAGGGTCAGGAATTTCCTGTCAAAAGGATTTTTGAATAAATAATTCTACAAAATCAATCCATTACATGGGAAAATGGAATTTTTCTCTCTTTAAAATGTTTTCCATTAGGTAAATAAAAACAAAATATTTCAATTTTGGTTACTTCAGCATAAATATATTCAAATATCCTGAAATGTTTCTCTGTAAGTCATTTCTAAACAAAAACTGAATTTCTCTAATGAAATACTGCCCCATAGAAGCTGTTGTTTAAATCGCTTTTATCTTAGACACTTTGCCCAGATTATAACCCCCATCAAGCAACTGGAACTTTGACTAAGTTGGGTGATACATCAAAGGAGGTACAATCTGAAGGGAGCCTCAGCCTAGACTTGTAAGGCTTAAATTGTAAGTTCTTGCACCATGTCTTCATGAACTAGTTGGCCCACCTGGTTTCAAGCCAGCTCCTGCTCAGCCCACCTGATTGCCTCTGGATCCAGCCATCTCCTGATGCCCTCCTTCAGCCACCTCACCAGTGCCTGCACTTCTGGTGACAGTGGCCTGCCCCAGCCAGGTATATTGATCCCCTAGAACTTCTCCATTTGGTTCTCCAGTCCCCTCACTAGGGGGATCACCTGGCTGAGGAGGGCATCACCAGCACTAAGGGTCTAGGTGGCCTTCAGGAAGGGCTTGAGGACCACCAAGATCTGAGAGATGGTACCCCACTCAGCTCAGCTGTTCAGGGTGCCGCTGATCCGAATTTCCCCAAGCAAGGCCATCTCATGGATGACCTTCTGTTGCTCCACCAACCTTTCGAGCATCAGGTATGCGGAGTTTCACTGAGTCTCCACTTCCTGCATGATTTTGTGCTGTGGGATGCTCAGCTCTGCTTGTTTCTCCCACAGCATCTTGCCCCACTTGATGCTGCGGTGGAAGTAGCCCATCACCTTCCTGCACTTCAAAATCAGCTGGCTTGTAGCAGTAGTGGTGGCGATGCCATCACCGGCAGCCCTGTCCCCCTCCAAGGCATCCCTCACTATTAGGTGCACCTTGTGTGCCACACAGCGGATGCCAACAAAGTTGGCATCACAGACAGCCTTGACCACATTGACCCCATTGTCAGTGACCATGAAGCTGTGGGTGAGCCGCATGGTGCAGGGGTGCCCAATGAGCCACCCCTACACCATGCAGTTCATGGCCCCCATGATCTCCCTTGCTGTGTAGGACTCATCTTCCACCTCAGCTTCCAGTAGAGCCCTCTGATGGCCTAACTGACATAGCAGCGCCCTGTGAGGGAGAGGTAGACACAATCACCACCCTGGCTGCTCCAGGTGTCAGAGGTCAAGTGCAAGGCTACCTGCGGCCCTGCCTTGCACAGCTCCTCCCTCAAGTGCTCCCTGTATGCCTCACACAGGGAGGGCACCACCACCCTGCTAAAGGTGGTGCATGTGGGTGCTCTGTAAAATGGGGCCAAAAGTGCTACAAACTGCCTGAACCCCGGCCGCTCAACTAGAGAAGGGCTGGCTATCCAGAGCAAGCATTTCCCCTATGCTCTGGGTGATCTCGCTCACCTTGGGAATGTGCCCCCCTTTCTGTCCACCTTTCCCTCACTGGTCCATAGTTTCATAGTTGGTAGGGTCAGAAGGGACCTGAGCAGATCATCAAGTCTGACCCCTTGCCATGGCAGGAAAGAGTACTGGGGTCAAACAACTCCGGCAAGGTTTTCATCCAGCCTCCTTTTAAAGACCCCCGGGGTAGGAGCCAGCACCACTTCTCTTGGAAGTTGGTTCCAGATCCTAGCTGCCCTGACAGTGAAGTAGCACCTCCTGATGTCTAGTCTAAATCTACCCTCTGTCAGTTGGTGACCATTTTTTCTTGTCACTCCTGGGACTGCTTGGGGAAACAGGGACTCTCCCAATGCCTGCTGGTCACCCCTGACTAGTTTGTAAATGGCCACTAGAACGCCCCTCAGCTTTCTCTTTTGGAGGCTGAACAGGTTCAGGTCCCATAGCCTCTCCTCATAGAGCCTGCCCTGCTGACCCCTGATCATGCGGGTGGCCCTCCTACGGACCCTCTCCATGTTGTCCACTCCTGAAATGAGGTGCCCAGAACTGGACGTAGTACTCCAACTGCAGCCTGACCAGTGTCGCATAGGGTGGGAGGATCACCTCCTTGGACCTGCTTGAGATGCATCTGTGGATGCATGACAAGGTACGGTTGACCTTCCTGACCGTGTCCCCACACTGTTGGCCTATGTTCATTTTGGCATCAACAATGACTCCAAGATCCTTTTCTGCCTCTGCACTGATGAGAAGGGAATTCCCCAGCCTGTAGGTATGTTCCTGGTTCTTCCTCCACCGGTGCAGTACCCTGAACTTGTCAGTGTTGAAACCATCCTGTTCTCATCCGCCCACCCCTGTAACCTGTCTAGGTCTGATTGCAGCCTATTCTTCCCTTCTAGTGTGCCCACATCCCCCCACATCTTAGCGTCATCTGCAAATTTGAACAGGGTGCTTTTTACCCCCTCATCCAAGTCACTGATGAAGATGTTGAACAGTGCAGGCCCAAGAACTGAGCGCTGCGGAACCCCACTGCTCACATCCCTCCAGGTAGAATAAGACCCATCCACCACCACTCTCTGGGTGTGGCCCTCCAGCCAATTAGTGACCCATCTGACCGTGTAGGTATCAACACCACAGTCTCCTATTTTTTCAATGAGAATGGGGTGAGAGACAGTGTTGCAGGCCTTCCTAAAGTCCAGAAAGACTATGTCCACCGTGACACGTGCATCCAAGGATTTGGTGACCTGGTCACAGAAGGCCATCAGGTTGGTCTGACAGGACCTGCCTCTGATGAACCCATGTTGGTTGCCCCTAAACACAATCTCCCCTGCTGGACCCTTGCCCAGGATAATTCTCTCAAAAAGCTTACCAAGGACCGAAGTAAGACTAATATGCCTACAGTTTCCTGGGTCCTCCTTCCTCCCTTTTTTGAAAATGGGAACATTGGCCCTTTTCCAGTCCTCTTGCACATCGCCAGAGCACCATGAGTGCTCATAAAGCCCAAGGTGGTCCAGCGTGGCCTGCCTCTGCTTTGGGGAGAAGGGGGTTTTGGAGCGTGTAGGGGACTTCGCTTTCAGCACACTCACACTGGTGCCAGAACGAGCAGGAAGAAGGGCAAGGAGGTGCTGCCTCCTCAGATGCAGCAGTATCACTGTGGTGGAAAAGTGTCTTACATCCTTGCCATAGCTCATGTGCCTTTGGCAGTGCTAGCAGATGGGAAACCTGGGATCATCTGCCACCTCAAAATGCTCCCACACTACACTACTCCCCTGCTTCTGGGTTGAAGGTGAGGATCCTGCTTTTTTCCACTGCTCAGCAGGCTGAGGCTCAACAGCAGGAGGAGCCGACTCAGCTGAGCCACTTGTCTCCACAACTTCAGACTCCTCTGAGGTGCTGCCTTCCGGAGGAGACCTGGGTCTAGGGGAAATTTGAGGGGTGTGGAGCACAAACTCTGATTCCCCCTCAGTCCCCAGAATTGCTTGAGCCAGCACACTCAGCATCCCTGGTTCCAGCTCCAGCTACTCCTCTGGCAGTGGGAGGCTCACACTGAGAGATGACATTGGGGTGGAGGAGATAGTGATTCCACTGCTGGTTCCCACTTCTGGACTGAGCGGAGGTGGTGCAGGTGCCGGGACGTCAGGTGCAGACCCACCTCCTTGCTTCCACTGGCAGCACGGATGTCATGGCTGCTTGGGAAGAGAATGCTTCTGTGTTTAGGGGTAGGGGGACTTGCAGCTCTAGCTCTCCCTCTATCCCCTCTCCCTCCCCTGCCAGAAGACTTGGCACCTTTCCAGCACGCTTCATATTGATCTTTCCTGTGCTGCAAAAAGTCTGTGTGTATGTGTCAATCCTTTTGTATTGTGTGTTTTATTCCCTCTGTTGCATGCATGCACTGGACTCTTCTTTGATTGTTTGCTTCAGTGTTAGGAGTATTATCAAAATTGTGTGCTGTCTGTCGTCTTCTCCTATGAATATCTGATATTTCTTATTTATATTGTGTATGTGTGTGCAATCTGTGCGCCTCCCTGCACAGTGATGGATCATGCTGGCAGGGAAAACACAGCTTTCTTTTTTCAAAGTTTGCAAAAAATATATATAAATTGAAAGGAATTAATTGACTAGTAATAGTAATTGAATAGCTAAGCTAAGATGAGCTAAATCCTACCCAATCCTTTCTAACAACAAAAAGGAGCAGGTAAGTTCAACTACTGAGTAAAGCAAGCAAGCTGAGATACCTGAGTCTGAGGGTTCCTTTCTCACACAGTGCCTGAGAAGGAACAAGCTAGGAAAAGGCACAGCATACCTCCACACAGAGACTTTTATGCTGTTTCTAGGTCTCTCCTCCAAGACACTGTCATTGGAAAGGCAGCCAGAGAGAAATCCTTCTCACTGGCCACCTACACATGTCAGTCTTCCCCCCACTTCTTTCACTTTCAGCATCTGAAGCATCCAAAGTATTTCTGAAGTGCTTGGAAGCTTCGAACCACTTCTGACAGCTTAACTGAGCCTGCACTTCACTCCCGGCACGCTGCTTCAGATGCTGAAGCGTCCAAAGAGGCCCCAGATCCAAAGCTTGATCCAAAGCCTCACACAGTCCTACTGACTACCAACCAGAGCCAATGACTTCAACCTGTAGGCTGCCTTTACCATTCCCTGAGGAGAAAATGAGGGCATCACAACTTTCAGCTCCTATAGGTTAAAGCACCACAAAAAGGGAAATGCAGTTTAACAGTGAACTAACTTGCAATTAAGTTGAGATGAAATGTCCTGTTTGGAAATGCCAACACAATTTTAAAAGAGAATTTCAGCTTTTTGTTCCAACCTGAGACTAAATAAACGTAAAAATATTAGAATATTTCATTGGACAGAGAGCCTGAATTTCACTTGACTTTACTCAGGCAACAGAATCCACTGTCATATAAAGTCATATTCTCTTGTTTCTTATGTTCCCTTTATCTGGATTTTATGTCCAGCTATGCTCTCTGTCTTAGACTGGAAATGATTTGGATTAGAGATGGGCTTTAGTGTCTGCACAGCCCCTTGTAAAATGGGGCCCTAGCCCATGATGGAGGCTTCTTGGTATTACTGCAATTCAAATAATAATAACAACATTTTTTGTCTTATAATAAACAAGCTATACAGTGAAAGGCCTTGATTCTAATCTAATGTGTATTAGATTTACATTCATGTAACTATTAATTGAAAAAACAAAAAACAAAAAACAAAATTGCACTTGATATTTATGACCATCAAACCTTTATATTGAATGTCAAAACAGGTGTAACATGTCATGTTTCAGGGCAGAAATGAATTGATGCTACGGTCACAAGGTTTGTAGCTTCACAAGGAATATCGCACAAGTTTAACATCAGTCAAATCAGGAGGCAAGAATATCTGATCTGCTGTGGTCTGTCTTCTGCACCTTTGTCTCTGCCTTCAGTAGCATTTACTAACTTGTTTGGACTTATCCAAATACTTGAGAAATAAAATGGAATCTTTACTGTGTATGACTGATAGATAAAACTACTATAAGGTGCATAAGGCACAATAGAATATCTTGGAATGTGTTTTAACAACCTTTGCAGCTGATACCCTTGTAGTTTTGATGAGAGGTTAGGCAATGGATTTCTATAGGATGGTTTGGATAGGGATGATCCAGCCTGAGGCAGGGGGTTGGACTGCATAACCTCTTGATATCCTTTCTAGCCCTGCTTAAATACAGTATTGTGCTCAGTCTGGCAAAGCATTCTAGTCCTGGACCAGAAAAACACTTATTCATATATATATATACTTAAAGTACATGTTTAAATTTTAAAAACTGGTCTAGTACTCAAGTACTTTGCAAGATCAGGGCTCAAGTACATGTACCCTATTAATTTACACTGTAAAATTGCCTCCAGTTGCCATATGCTGGATGACTCTAGGAGTATTTCAGGAAGCACCATGCTAGATAGTTCTTAGACTTACATAAGTTTGGTTTAAGAACCCAGATCTGGAAAATTTATACTGCTATTTTTGCTGTTAAAGCTATTCAAGGAATTCCTCCTCCCTATTTTTGAGTTCCTATTACTAAGCTATTATTTTTGACAAATGCCTTTAATAACAATGAAGAAATATTCCTTTGTCTGGTTCTGCTCATCAATATAAAGGTAAAGAAATATGAGGGCCCACATCCTCATCCAATATAAACCACTAATATGAATGAAGTTTTGCTGATTTATGCCAGGTTAAATTTCTATCCCTAGATAGTCACACACACCTCAGAACATCCTGTAGTTACTTGCTAAACCTAGATCCCTGAGACAGTTATGACCCTGAAAAAAATCCTATATGAAGTTCAAGGCATGTCTACGCTACTTCCATTTATCTAAAAAGCACATTCTGCCCAATGAAACTGTTTTAGAGTGGACCAAAGTATATGCCAATAAGCAGGTCCAAAACATAGAACCTAAATATGTGGCCAAAACCACGGTACTAAGGCAGCAGCTTTGCCTAGTTTGGGATTTGGGATCCTTCCCGACGCCGAACACAGTGGAAACCTAGTGTGCTGGCTGGCATGGAGACAGTATTGACACAAATACTGAGATACAGATAAACTGGGGTGAATTCTTTCATAAAATGAATGTTCATTCCAAAATTTTTGGGAGATCCAAAAGCTAATTAATAAGAATACTAAAAAGTCCTTAAAGCCCTTAGGTATTACCTGCTGAAAGCAGTTCCACTCATTACTAGTTGTTGAACATTAGTGATACTGAGACAGATACTGACACTGAAATAGTATGTGACTTTGGCCCGTCTTCATTCACTGGAAGAAAATAGGGTTTCCCCCCCATATCAAACTTTCATTATAAAGGACTTTCTAGGAATGCTTTTTCCCATCAAATGTCCTCACCAGTAGTGTTTATGATTTATTCCAGACTTACTTTGGAATCATTAGGATGAAGGGGCAGGGAGGGAGGAGGAATCTAAATAAATGCATCTGGAAAGTTTTGACAGAAGTGGTAGACAAAAAAAAGACAAAAAATAATGAACAAAGGGAGAATTTATCCAAAAAAAGATTTTTAGTTTCAATGAATAGTCATTTTCAAGTGATAGTGCGGTTATGTGCACCAGTGCTTTCCATACTGCAGATCATGATGATGATGATGATGATGATACACTACCAAAGGAAATTGTGGACTCTTCATCACTGGAGATGTTCGAGAGGAGGTTAGACAGCCACTGGTCAGAGGTGATCCAAGCATAGCTATGCCTATGTTCTACTATAGATATTTCCTATGCTTCTGAGCCTTAGTGGTTGCCCCTGCCTACCCCTTTCTGCTAGATGTGGTAGGGTGATTTATGCCTTCCTCAGAGGTATTGGGTGTTGGCTACAGCCAAGGCTAAGAACTTTGATTGGAGTGTGCCAATGTTCTCGCTGGAACCAATTCTGGCTAGAAGGGAACCAATTCTGGTTAGAGGGTCTTGCCTTCTACTCAGGATCAAACCAATCACCATATTTGGGGTCAGGAAGGAATTTTACCCCATGGTCAGATTCGTATGGATTGTGGGGGGTTTGCTTTCTCTGTAGAACAGGGCGTGGTCCTCTACCTGGGATCTCTTGAGTATATATTGACATCACTTCACAGAAGCAGGACACTGGCTGCTGTGGTTCCCCTGCTTTACTTGTGGCAGGTTAGGGTGTTTAGATCTGTGTTGTGTCAGGGTTGACAGTAGTCTTATGTAGAGTTTAGCTTATGGTTTGGATAGGGATGATCCTGCCTCAGGCAGGGGATTGGACTGGATGATCTTTGGAGGTCCCTTCCAGCTCTACTTCTCTATGTCTCTATGAAGTTTTACATGTATCACTACAGTGGTTAGGTGTCCTAAGTCTAGGTCCAGTTTTGCTAGGTGTTGTACAGCAAACAACAGGAATTCCCCTGCTCACATAATCTTATTATCTAACCATAAGACAAGTGACTAACAAAGTGATTAACACAGGCAGGCAGAGAATCTAAAATATTATATCTGAATATTAACATAAGCTAATGATTAGAAGTAAATTGTTGTCCCTGTCTTTGAGAAAGTGTTAAATGTCATAATGTTTCCTACAGTGTTCAGTACTATACTATAGCAAAACAGAAGGCTCTCAAAATTATGGTAAACTGCTTTAAGGACCAGTATTCAAGAACAGAGACTTCCTCATTTAACATTTATCAAAAAATTACTAGACGTTCCATTTTTGTTTGTGACCTGCAAATCCTTTCACCAGAAGAAAAGCCAATAGGGGTACTTGTACTGCAATTAACACAGCTGCAGAGAAGATATAAAAACATGCAACCAAGGATATTAACCACATGGAGGCATCCATCTGAACTAGTAGCTAGAAATAATAAGTTAATTTGAGGTCCATCCTAAAATGGTTACTCATATCCACTGGCAACTGTACAACAGAGACAATTACATATCCTGCCTATCCTTTGCACGTTAGTATGAATAACCAGAGTCTTGATATTGCATCTCCCATGTACCTGGTAGCATCCCAGCATGCCAGGGAATGAATGCTGCTATAGATACAGACTTGGTGCTCCTTGCCCCCATGCTTACAAATGTGGGGAGACACTGGGCATGCCTACATGCACAATTAATGCAACTGAATAAACTCCGGCACAATTTGAGCCAGAGTAAACTAATCCCAATGTCACCATCTACCCATGTGTTCAAGTGCAGTAATTTACTGTGCTGCTGGATACCACTTGTATCTGACAGAACTATCCAGCAGTGCAGTAAATTAGTCTACACAAACCCAATTGCTGTGCATGTGTAGACACTGACGTTTTACTGCACAATAAAGCACATGTGTAGATGCACCCACTTGGAGGTAAAGTATGACTAAGGCCACAGTTCTGTGACTCAAGCCCTTGAAGCAAATGGTCCCCTGAGTTAACTGCCCTGGAGCAGCTTTCAGCAAACAAACAGCAAGTGACTACATTAACTCAGGAAGACCTGAACTGGAACTGGGGTAAAATTTCCTAGGTTAGGGCTAAGTGGCTTCAAGGGGCTGAGTCATGGGCTCAGCTGCTTTCCTAGAGAACCTGAGGTATGCCATTTTAAGTTTCCATGGCATCAGGGAGATGCAAAGGAGGAAGAAGGGAACTCAAAAAATCTACTTTCTGATTCAGAGCAACAATGTGCTGCACTACTTAATGACTGGACCTGCAAATTTTTCATATTTTAATGAATTGGTCAATTTCACCATTAGCTCTTTACCTAGAAACAACGACGATACTCCTGGAGCTTCAGCAGGGTTGCAGCGTAACTGAGAGGATAATTTTGTCAATTATGTCAAAGCCATAAATTAAAAACAATTACTAGCTGCTACTCAAAATGTAATGAATGGGCTCTTATTACTTCACCTAAGGTGAAACCAAAGGTAATTAGCTTTGTAACAACTTGCCTGTTGCTTGCCTTAAAGCAGAAGTTGATAACAGTTATATGCAGTATCAGCTGCACTGTTATTTAAAAGCAATCTATATTACTTTGTATTATGATTGCATTAATAATAACTAAAAGTAAGTCCTTCAATGGTAATTAATATCTGTGTTAGCTCTGTAATGAAAAAGATAACATTAATTGTACTAGAGCTCAATAAATATTAAGGATAAAAATATCCTAATCAAAATCCTTTACAAAGCAAACCCAAGCTAATGAGGACTAAAATAACAACAAAAAACACCCCAACCCTATTCCCTCAATCTTTCTAGTGAAATAATTAAAATATCAAATATTCACTAAATGTACCAAGAACTAGCCAATATTTACATAAAGTGCTGTTAAAAAAACCAACCCTGTACCTACTGTCTACAGAAGTAGTTATTTTGGTAATCTGTATGGAGGTTGTTAGTAGGCAGCCATTGATCTTTCTGGATCATTGTGTATGTGTGAAAGGCCAACCAGACCTTCAATGCCTTGGCAAGAGAATAGAGTGGTGGCTGCCCAGACTTTTCATCCCCCCTTAAACTATTGAGGAAGAAACCAAACCCCAGACTGAGTCTGGACATTTGGTGCCTCAATGGCTGCAGTTATGTGCACATCCAGCAATCAAACCCAGGTCACCCACATGGCAGACAAGGATTCTATCACTGACCCACAACAGCAAGGTTACCCAAGGTTAGCAGAAGTGGAAATATGAAATTCAGTGCTCAGGTAAGGTTTTTAATAAAACAACCCCACTGTGGAAGCCAATTTATATTTCTGTGATATACTTCATTTATTGCTTGCCTTTAACGGCCTCATTCACCTACAAAATGCAGCTGCACCTCAGACTAATTTTCCCAAATTCTGAGCAACTGTTTCAAGGTGTTCAGCTAAATTTTAGCAAAGTGGGTATTTAAGAAAAGGTCACAGCAAGTCTTGTGTTTGTACATGGAAGCTTTCCTTCCATATGAAGGTTGTTTTGCTAAAGCACAAGGATACCAATATTCTCAAAGCCTGCTGCTACTGTCTTTTTCTTAAATAGGGAAGTTGTAAGAAGGATTCAACTTGTTCCCTGCAACATTGTGAACAAAGTTAATGCCTAGCTGTAGCTGACATGTAAGAGATGGCAATTGTGCCAAGGTTGTAAATGTTTCCATTGCATTCCCTTGTTTATGCTATAGTTAGAATGCTTATCAATTACTGCCAGCTAACAGTTCCCAATGGAGGATTGTGGTGAAGGACATGATATTCAGTCTATAAATAACATGCTTCTTCTGGAACCAGGAAGCTTAATTTTCTATGTCAGCATTGTTCAGTCTGTGGACCATAACCACATTCTCATCTGAAGGCATGAGAGCCTGTTTCCAGACCTTGTGATAGTCCCCCACTGGCAGACTTTGCTTGGCCAGTCTAAGCACCCATTAATCAGTGGGTCAATTCCTCAAGTGTCTTCCTGACAGGTTGCAGCAAATTGTGTCTCCTATGAAAAGGTACAAGAACCAGTGAGACAGATATGGCTTGTGTCTACACATGACTTTTGAGGGTATAGGTGCAGATCAACATTAGAAACACCCAGTCTACTTAGGGGTGACACTGGACTGTACACTTAGTTACAAAAAGCACACATTAAATACCAAAGCCAAGGTCAACACACAAAACAACATTGTGCATAAGCTCACAAGTTCCAAGTGGAGGGCACATCTGTGCACTACTGCCTTAGCACTTTTTTGTTTCTTTGTGGCTGAATATGCCTGCACTACCTGGGGATGCTCAAGTGACAGTAAACATATTGACACTGCCCTAAATGATACGTACAGAATTAAAACTGGCTGCTTAAAACCCATCCCTGTTCCCTGCCTATATGCACTATCTGGCATAGCATCTCTTTACATCAGGAGGAAAGTAGCAGGCAACATTGACCAGCACGTACAAGAGTCAGATGACCACCACCCACTATATGGGCATCAACCAGTGCACTGTCATCTCTCATCATCACTGAGAAATGGCTTTGTGCCTTCTGCCATACCACTGACCACATCACCAGAATCCACTGGAACGACCCTTTGGAAAACAGAATGGGAGAAATTAAGCTAGAAAGCTACTGAATGAAGAATTACCAAGTGAGGAGTTAGCATCCACCTCCAACTACAAATGGCATACATGGCAGAGCCTGAACAGATTGAGAGTGGGTCTCAGCAAATGCAACTTTCTCATGAAATCATGGGGCCTCTATACAGCTGACTAATGTGTTTGTCAGGAGAAGCAAGTCATAGATTATCTCCTGAGATGCCCTGTGGTACCACAATGCACCCTACAAGATCTGGCAACACCAACACCAGAAGCAGTGGCCTGTGAAGAATACTGGGAACAAACCATATAGAAAGCTTAGATTGGAGACATGACAAAGAAGACCACTGAACAGTTTTAGAAGGGTCATGCAACTGGACAGAACTTATTACCTGCAGTGACTATGTCAGTCAAACTAGAGTATTTGTTTAAAAGTTGGGTTTAAAGTAATAATTTAGCTTTCACTTTGAGTGGAATAGAGGTGGGATGACAAGATGCTCACAGTAGATCTGCTACAAAGTGCTATGACCTGGATACCACATGAAGAATTGCTGAAAACCCCCCACGAATCTCACACCGCTGGTTATGACATATCACCCCTCCCTTGAACCCAAACGGAAAATCCTCAATTTCAACACATACTAGGAGACCCTATCCTTAAAGAGATCTTCCCAGAACCACCCATCTTATCCTTCAAACAAGCACCCAACCTCACTAACCAGAAGCAAACTTCCTCAGGCCCAGAACACACTGAATGGATCCAGACCATGCCATGACAAGAAATGCAAAACCTGCCAACACATCTCCACCACCCCCACAATTACTATACCCCACAACAGAGCCATCAGGATTCCTGGATCTTACAGCTGCACCTCCAGAAATGTAATATCTCATCCAATGCACTAAATGCCCTGATGGAAAATATGCAGGAGAGACCAAACAACTGTGCACCAGAATGAACGCACACCAGAAATCTATCAAAGACAGGATACCCAATTACCTGTGGGAGCACATTTCTCACAAGAAAACCATTCTCTCTCCAATCTCTCAGTTCTGATCTTCAAAGGGAACTTACAAAACACTTTTCACAGACAAGCCTATGAACTTCACTTCATCAACCTCCTGGATACAAAAAATCATGGACTAAATATAGACTTTGGATTTATGCTATGTTATAACCTGCCTGACATCTGACTCCCCAGGTACCTCTTCGCTGTTTACCTGCTACATTCATCCCCCTTCTCTCTCCCCCAACACCCAGTCTGTCTCTTACCCACTGACTCCTCAGTTTATACATTCACTGACTGCCTGTCTTGCCTGCATACCAGTCCAGCCTAGCCTCTGGGTTCTTTGATATTCATTCCATCCAGGAAGAGCACACACCAACTGCAGAGGCTTCCTCAGCCTGACAGCCTGTGGGGTCCCTCAAGGCTCTGTCCTGGGACCCATACTGTTCAACATTTTCATTAACAATGTGGACATTGGAGTCAGGAGTGGACTGGCCAAGTTTGCCGATGACACCAAACTTTGGGGCAAAGCATCCACGCCAGAAGATAGGCGGGTGATCCAGGCTGACCTGGACAAGCTCAGCAAATGGGCAGATGAGAACCTCATGGTGTTTAACACCAAAAATGCAAGGTTCTCCACCTTGGGAGGAAAAACCTGCAGCATCCTTATAGGCTCGGCAGTGCTACGTTGGTTAGCACTACAGAAGAAAGAGACTTGGGGGTCATCATTGACCACAAGATGAACATAAGTCTGCAATGCGATGCTGCGGCTAGTAAAGCGACCAAAATGCTGGCGTGCATCCATAGATGCTTCTTGAGCAAATCCCGGGACGTCATTCTCCCCTTGTACTCGGCCTTGGTGAGGCCGCAGCTGGAGTACTGCGTCCAGTTTTGGGCTCCACAATTCAAAAAGGATGTGGAGAAGCTTGAGAGAGTCCAGAGGAGAGCCACGCGCATGATCAGAGGTCAGGAAAACAGATCTTACGATGACAGGCTGAGAGCCACGGGACTCTTTAGCCTGGAAAAGCACAGGCTCAGGGGTGATCTGATGGCCACCTAGAAGTTTATCAGGGGTGAACACCAGGATCTGGGGGAACGTCTGTTCACCAGAGCACCCCAAGGGATAACAAGGTCATATGGTCACAAACTCCTGCAAGACCGTTTCAGGCTGGACATAAAGAAGAATTTCTTTACTGTCCGAGCCCACAAGGTCTGGAACAGTCTGCCAGCGGAGGTGGTTCAAGCACCTACATTGAACACCTTCAAGAGTAAATTGGATGCTTATCTTGCTGGGATCCTATGACCCCAGCTGACTTCCTGCCCTTTGGGCAGGGGGCTGGACTCGATGATCTCCCGAGGTCCCTTCCAGCCCTAATGTCTATGAAAAAAAAAGGGTTTTTAAACCCAAAAGCTTGCTAAGTCATTTTTTTTCCACCTATTTAAGTTGGTCTAATAAGACATCAGATTCACCCAAAGAACCTTGTTTGACTATGTCCTTAGACCAACATGGCTACAACCTATACCGCTGTTTGATCTTAAAAAGCCTTTACTATTCAACTCATCATACCCTGGGTTCTAATAGCTTTGACTGTTTCCTTTCATTCATATGAGTGCTTACAAACTCCATTAGAATAGGTGGAAATTAATTCATTAGGTGATGAAGATGGGAATGGGAAATAATGACATGTAGAAAGGAAGGGCAAAGAGATAAGGAGCAGTGCAGGGGACAGGTGTATAGATATTTAAGACTGATGTAGAGCAAAGGCATGAGACTGAAAAGAATGGATATGAGGGCCTGTGTGAAGGAAGGAAAAAGGATGGGACCAATTAAAGCACATTCAGTGAGACAGATAACAATAGAATCAATCAATGGTGGAGCAGAAAGCTAATTAACCCACAATGGGCAAGCCTGCTTGAGATACTTACAGACTAATTAGCTGTGCAGTAAACATCTCAGCATCTACACATGTGCCCCTATTAGGCTGTGTAAACTAATCTACTCTGAAGCAGGACAGTACTTGTAAATACTAAATAGTAAATACAAGTACTATCTTGCTGCAGGGTAAAAAACTCTGCAGCAGTGCACATGTACATGCTGCTGCAGCTAGCTGGTGCATGAAAGTGCTACAATACAGAGGGTGCCTGCCGGCTAGCCCCACACTGAGAAACCCTTGTGCCCCTGCCAGCCTCTCTGCAGCACGAGCTTGCGGGCAGCAGCCCCAGGTTTGCAGACTGCCTCCCTGGACCTCTGCCAGCAGGGGCTGCTCCGACATGCTGTGCTCCTGGGCACCTGTTCAAACAGCAATAAACTCCAATTGATTGCTCCCAGGCTCACATTTGTATAGCATGCCTGGAAGCAATAAACTCCACAGTTTATAGCTTCACATTAATTTCATGTGCAGATGCATTCATTTTGTCTGTGGTGTGATGGGGTTTAGCAAAACTGCCTGATAATCCAGGAGGCCTGATCCACAGAGGGTGGGAGATGTGACCTGCTGTGGTAAAAGGAGAAGCTTATTAACTTCTCCAGCAATTCCTGAGGGGTGGGTTCAGCCTTAGAACAGAATTGATGCTGTGGGTGGTATAAGAAGAGCATAAAAAGCAAGAGAACTGTGTAAAACTTCTTCCTGCTTTCAGAGGTTGTTGGTATGCAGGAAGCTGTGGGACTGGTGCTGCCGAATGGTACTTGAGGAGAGAAGGGGAATTTCAAAGCCTGTCCCAGAAAAGCTCCTGTGGTATTGTATAGGAGAGTGCCTGCATTGTGAGATGGAACAAACTGCCAAGACCTATTATGCCTGGAGAGTTTCCCAAATTGGACAAAAAAGGAATGGATGGGGGTTGAGTGAACTCCTTTTAGAGTGGCTACTGCTAGAGAAAGAAAATTCAATACAGGGATGAGCTGCTTTCACTGAAATCAAAGGTTTAGTGGGATTGGCACTGAATGATACTGAACAAAATTCTAGCTACCTCCTCTATCCTCTTTGTGCTGGGTGGGAGGTAGAGTAGCATGGTACCTGGGGATTCTCCTGGTGAAGGAGAAACCTCCAGATGATGTAAAACCAGCATAGCTGATTCCATACCACCAGCTTTCTCTCAGTAGGCATAGGAGTTGCTGGGAGGCTTGGGAGAAACGAGGATGTTGAAATGCAGTGATCATCGTCTTGTAGAGATGTCTCCATGTGTCTGTTCTAGCCAAGGTGATTTCATTCAATATAAAGGATTGGACTGGGATCAGAGTACTGGAAAGATAGGTTCCTAGAATCATTTTCCACTCTTCTAAGCACTGAACTGGTCTGCGCTATACTGCACTAGGATCCGGTTTGATCCTCCCCCCCACACACACACTTTTTTTTTTTTACAGATATTCAGAGGGAGGGAGAACTGTCTGTATAGAAGTTCTTGAAGTCTTGTGGATGAAAACAGATACTTAAATTACCTGCAGAGATGTAATTGGGCAAGCTGAAATGTTGGCTTATGCACATTTCTTATACCACAATACATTCCAAACATGCATAAAACAGGATCACATTAATTTAAGAAGAATTCAATATACAATAAATAAATCTGTGCAAGATAAGATGTTGCAACTTAACACAACACTTTCATTTCATTTTTATCTACTTGGATAATCAAAAAGATTTTCCAGGTTTTGTCTGTTACCAGTGAGTTTACAACCTTATTTATCTGTAAGACTGAGTATTGAGGACTTGCAAAGAACTTTACATTTTATAAAAACAACCCCTTACCAAGACATTGATTGTCCTTTAAAAGTGTGCAAAGTGATGGGGAGAGAAGCCCAAAGCATACCACTGTGTAAGAAGAGGGGATCCAGAGGGGAACAAGCTTCTCTACTCTTTATATTGGTGAAAAAGGAGAAATCCTGCAACACAGAGTGTCATTTGCATAGGCTACCTACCTATAGCTCCTTTAGGCCAAGTTCAAACATTACACTTTTACCGGTATCAGTGATCAGAAACAGGTCTATACCTCTAAGAGAACAGAAATTCGGCACACAAAACCAGTCCATACCCATAAAAGAAAAAAAGTTTGGCGCACACAGACCAGTCTAAGATTTACCACCTCACCAAAGGGCAAACAAGTGTTCTGTTCACTACTGATCTAAACAACACCACTTACAGAAAACCACATAATTTAGATTGATTCTGACTTGTGCTTTTTGAATGTCTGTTCCTAGCCTTAGTGACATCTAATGGTCCTCATACTAAGACATGTACTTAGAGGTTCAAACAGGTCCTGGAGGTATTCCAAAAAAGGGAAAGCTCCTTTATGGCTCATAAGTAATTTCTTTAAGAAGCTAACACTTTGCTCTGTTTCCAAGGAATCTCCACAGCAGAGATGCGTGCAATTTGTTTACCCAGGATCTTAACAAATTTGGCTTAGATTGTGGTACAAGCAAACAAGCCAAGGAAAGGGCTGTGTTGGAACTACACCCAGACCTGTAAATAGTAGGGCTGTGTGAAATTTCACTGGCCATTTCATTTTGACACTGTTCCAACTCATTTTGAGGTCAAAACAGCAAAATCAAAATGAAACAAAGGGTGTCAAAACAGCCTCAAAACAAAATGAGTTTAATTAAAATGTTTCGACTTTTGAAACATTTTGACCATAGCGCTGGGGATGGGAAGTCAGCTCCAGCCAATCTAGCAAAACATCAAAACAGAGTTGAAACAGCCTTACTGTTTCCATGAAGCAAAATGGAACAGCTGTTTCGAATCGAAATGAAATTTGATACGAAACACTGTTCCATCCAAACCTCGAAACTCAAGGTGAAACAGAATGGTGCTGTTTCACACAGCCCTAGTAAATAGACATTTGGGCTACCACTACTCACAGATCTAAACTCTGTTTGGAGCCGGTGGTCTGGTAAGTCAAAGCACTAAAGATAGTCTTACCAATGTGACACTCCCACCAGACTTATGCTAAGGTTACTTGGAGGCTATTTGCATATATAATATTGTGTTTTCCCAAGTTGTGGTTATGCTCCCTTTCTCTTAACAAAAATTTCCTTGTTTGTACATAGATTAGTGACCGCTGCTGAGTGGAGAAACCCAAGGAAGATCCATTCATTTTGCCCAGATTTCTGGGTGGGTGCTCAAACCTGCCTAACTACATGCGAACAAGGTTCCTGGATATAGTTAATCCAGCCTGTGTTGCTGCCATTAATACCTGGAAGAAGGATTACATCACTCTATTGCCCACCTGTACAGGATGTAATCACAATCTTGGCCTTGGGACAGGACAGAGCAAAATTAGTGTTACTTCTGAAGCAAGATGAATCAAAGGGAAGACAGTGCAAGAGCTGAAGCACTGAAGTTGATTCAAGGGAGAGAAGCACATAAAACATTCACTGCACCTCCAAAATTGACCTGCAGAAAATGCCAATGCAACTCCCTTAGCTTCTGGAAATGATGCCCTTCTGCCATCAGCCAGGCTTGTAACATCAAATCCAAATATGTACTATGCTCACATATAAAAGGGAAGGTTAAGATATAATGAAGAGGCTTCTTTTTTAATAATAGGATCTTATTCTGCTTCCATTGCAGTTAGACACATTGTATGCAATAATATTAGATTCTGCTCTCAGTTATCGTTGCTCTATCGCCTTTTCTACTCAAATTCATAAGGGGTACATTACTGTAATAGTATGTGATACTATATAAAAACATACTTCAAAGCAATAAAAAGATTTGCTTATGCACCTTAGCTAATCAGAGCTTTGTTCTAGGAGCAGTTTTGACAATAGTGTCACTGGTAGTGTTTTTCTCAAGTATTATCTCTAGTGCACAAAGGCCCATGTAAATGAATAGGACATCTGCAGCATTGATTTTAGTCGCAATCTGCATAAACAATATTAGATAATATGCAATGTTGTAAAGCAAGCCATGGTAATAAAAATACTTCCATTGCTTCTGGGTGTGCTAAAACATTGCTTCTTTCTATATTATTTTTATCTTGTGGAGTATACTGAGCCATAAGCCATTGCACTTGAACTTTGTGTACAGTATTAGGAAACACATGCAGAGCCAGATTTAGCAAAAGCTAGCACAGAGTCTGGCACAACAGAAAAGATAGAGAGGGGACAGTTAACAGTGAAACAAGGTGGCTGTGCTTTGGGAAAAAGCTCTGTAGGAAGCCTCTACTGTCCAAAATTCAGAAATCACTGGTCAGGAAAGAGGCTAGTGACTACAGCAATGTAAGGAAGGCCAGAAAATGAAATGAAAAGATATGCCTTCTAACCATTAATTGGCTTGGGAACCTTAGCTATAAAAAAAAAGTTGTCCCCAGTTTACTTAGTGGAAAGACAGAAGCATTTCCCTCCTTTGAAGGAAATATCATCTGAGGTGCTGGAAACATCAATACGATACTCAGGTAAAATTCACACTGCTATAGCGAATCTGGTTTATAATTGGCACAGTGATAATATTAGAACTTTTGGTGTAGCTTATATTATGATTGCACCACTCTACATCTCTATAATTAGCTCTAAAAAGAGAGGGAGAGAAAGAATTATATGTTAGGCTTGGTTCAAGATTGCAGAAGCAAGGCAATTCAGACATAGGCAGATTAACAGGTAGGGATCAGGCCCAGGCCCAGGGTTCCCTGGATGGCTGGTTCCCTTTGGAAATGATGGATTTCCCCTTGCAGGGTGGAAACATCCTAGCCTGCAAGGGGTCCTGCTTGAGGCTGCCAGGAGCAGGATGCATGGGATACTGTATGCATGTGCATGGCTGCACGTATGCACGTGGCCAGGAATACAGCCAGGCAGCATGGAGAGCAACAGCCTGCAGGTAAATGTATGGAGGTGAAAGGACATAGGGGGGGTAGACTGAGGCGGGGCAGGCTGCTCACTGTGGGTTTGCGGCTCTCTGCTCTACTGCCTTTGCCCTGAGAGCCCTGCACCAACCATGTGTCTCCTGCCCACCTGGCAGCAGTGGATGTGTCGAGTTGTGCCTCCTGCTGTCAGGCAGGCAGGGAGTGCACAGCCCGCGCAGGGCTCCCAGGGCAAAGGCAGCAGGGTGGAGAGCTTGGAGCCCACCGCAGGCAGCTCACCTCCACCTTTACCTCGCTCGGCTCTGTCCACCCTAACCAGGTCCACCCAGCTGCCCCCATTGGGCATGGGGCATGGAGGCCCACCCTGCCTTTGGCAGCAGCTGCACCAGGAGGGGAAAAGGCCCCTCCCCCTGCTAGTGGCCAGGGCCCCAGTAAATCTTAATCTGCCCCTGAATTCTGAGCTAATGCCATCACTCTTATCTTAGCTCACTGTGCTTTATGTTGTACCTCATATAGCATTTAAGATGACCTCTTTACAAAATACTAGGGTATGTGGACACTACAAAAGGGTGACTCATGGACAAAACTGACTTGGTAGCTGTAACTGTGGATGTTGATGGTTCTGTGTGCCTAAGTCAGATGGCTAATGTTTATTAAAGTACATCTCTGTGTGTAAATGCTGGAAATGCATTTATTTCTTTCATATGATTAAATCTTTCTATAGTTTATAAATGTCATAGTGATACAGTCTACATTTATATAGTTAACACCATTTGTTATTTTTCTACTTCATTAATCAAAGGAATACAGTAAGAATGGGCAGAGAAGTAGCCTCAGAAGGCAGAGGATAATTAGAAAATATAGCCTATTTCAGGGACTTGCAAATCTAGTCTCACACTAGCAATAGTAGATTATACAGTGGTTATGTAATGTGTGCATATAGCTAGGGCCCTACTGAATTCATGGTGAAAGTGGGCTATGCCATGGCTCCTTTAATCTTGCAGGTTCCCCCATTTCCCCTCCCATTGCTTGTTGGTGAAGGGGCCCCACTTGAGGCTCGCTTCGGATCAGCAGGGAAGTGAAAACCATGGTTTTAAACACAGCGTTGTTTTTGCCTCCCCACCAGTCAGCAGCAAGCAGCGGGGCCACCAGGGCCCCTCAGCCAATCAGCAGCAGAAGGCAAAACCAACACTATATTTAACATGGCAGTTTTTGCCTCCCTACCAATCAGGGACAAGCCACAAATGGGGCCCCTCCACTAATCAGCAGAGGGAAGGGCGGGGGTGCACAGGGCAACCTGCAAGATTAAAGAAGCCACAGTACAGCCCACTTCTGCCATGAATTTGGTAGGCTCTATGTATAGCCAACAACATAGGGCTACCAGTTCAGGCCTGCAGGACATGTAAAGGGTCATAACTACTTTGGGCCCCCTAATGTCTTGACCAAATATTTTGTCCTACAGGACACAGATATACTTGATGCCCAGATATGGCTGAGACATGCTTTTGATACAGAGGAGAAGGAGAGGGTAATGTGTCAATGACATCTGCTGTTCCACAGTCCTTGTTAAAAAACTTTCCCTGTCCTTGGCTTAATTCCAAGCACTCCAAAGCCCACAGGATAATTACTGATATGCTCTGGCCTCACTTCTTTTCTCTAAAAATACCCCTATGTCAGGGCCCTGAAGGGAGGTGTTACATACCCAGCTATTTGGGCTGTGCAAAGCTTTGGCCCCTGATTCAATTTGTCAGAGATTTGGCCCAATTTGGTGGCTGAGTATTCCAATCCAAATTGAATCAGAAGACCCTTTAATCTCTCCAAAGCAAATCAGAACCCTCTGAATCAATTCAGAGAGATTTGGCAATTCAGACATAGACAGAGCTTTAAATGTTTTTTCTACATACCTCTAGGTAGAAGGTGGCTTGTGAATGCCATGATGCTGGGGCACATGGAGCATCCCACAGAAGCATGAGGCGCTCCCCAGAGCACTCAGCAGCAGGTCCAGAAGTGGACCAGAAGCACTTCCGGTCCACTTCTAGGTCCGCCGAGGAGTGTGCTGGGGGGTCCCTCTGCATCCCGCTGGTTCAGTGACTGGTGCCTCCTGGGCCTGTGGGGGCACTGGGTGTCCCCTCACAGCCAATCACCAAGTTGGGGAAAGGCGTGGTGGGGGATCCCTGGTGTGCTCCCCAGCGGACCTAGCAGTGGACTGAAAGTACTTCCGGATTTGCCGCCAAGCACATGGAGGGCCACCCCGCACTCCTGTGGGATGCTCCATGTGCACCAGCACTGCAGCATTCACAATCTGTGCTGGTACCATGAGGTATGTAGAAAAAACTTTTAAAGCTGTGTCTGTGTCCAAATCGCTGAATCTCTGAATCGCCATCAAATCTTCAGATGTGGATTCACCAAAATTGAATCGGGGACAGTGATCCGAATCAACCAATCGAATCACTGTCCTTGATTCAGACCAAGCTGGAATCCAAATTGAATAGGGCCAGCTTCGCGCACCCCTACCAGCTATAGCTGTTTTGTATATCTGGAGATTACCTTCTAACAGGTGAATCTACAGCTCTGTAACTTCATTTATAACTTCTTTTCCAGAGTGCATGTGATACCAAATACTAAGAATGTGTCCAAAGTTCTGACCCACACTTTTTGTGCTAATATCCTAAATGCTCCAACTTTTTCTGATACTCAAAGGTTTATTTAGGTGAAATGTTCCCACCATTATGAAGCCAGTACCTTTTAATACTTCCATCAGAGGCTACTAATTGCCAAAACAGGAGTGAATAGTCTCTTCCTCAAAAATATTGTGGGCAAGTCCTGAGACTTTTGAAAAAGTTTTTTTTTGGAATCCAACCCCATACCAGTCAGAACTACCTTACAGATAAGTCTCAGCACCAATAAACTCTAATATTCTTTTCAAGCATACATGTGACACAATACTAACTACATGGGAGTTAAGGAAATTAAAAGGCATATAACAACAATGATCAGCATGAGATTTTTGCATTTATAAAATCTGCATGAAGTGCCAAGTTACCAACATTAACAAATCTTCTTTCAAATATCACTTTGGTTCAAGAGTTCATAGCACGTTTTATTTCCAAACTTTCACCATGATTCATTTCTTGAAGTATTTCCCAAGGAAACATACGACTTTTCTTTCTCTTGTTATGCTTTAGCACAACACTGATGAAGGAATGGCTCATTAGAATGTCATAAATCATTAAAATATGTCCAACAATTTACCATTTCTGTTTGTTGCAGTTAAATCCTAACAGTTGCTGATAAAATTTCCAAATTATTCTATTTTATTTTATGTCACTTATTGTCAAAATTCAATGGCTTGTACTATACATAAACATCTCCTCTGACCTGGAACAAAACTTCATCACTCAAGCCTGGACTTCAGTGCAGTGTACAGTACTAACTTGACAAGTGATTTCTTACCAGCCATCTGGGCTAGATTATTACCTGGTGTATATTGGTATAGTTGCTTTACAGCCAGTGGAACTCTGACAATATATACCAGTTGACCACCTGTCTTCTTGTTTTCATATGCAGCATGTACAGAAAGCAGATTTCGCATTGGCTCTGTTTGTTTGAGAATATGCATTAAACTAACTTTGTACATATATATATATATGTACATATATATACATATACACACTAGCCAACTGCTCATCAAGAATGCCCCCCACCCTGCACTGCAGCAGTGGGTGAAGGGGAGGAGCTGACCTGGGCCCGATGTGGGGTAGGACCAGGCCTGAGGGTGGGGAAAAGCTGAGCCACCATGTTGTGGGGGGGGCAGTGGGCACAAGCTGACTTGGCAGTGGCAGGGGAGACAGGAGAAGCAGGCTTTTGGGGCTGACGCAGGGGAGAGGGGGTGGGAGAGGAGTAGGCCCGGACCCTAGGGGGTAAGGAGGCCCACCCCCTGCTGCATTGAGCCGCATTGGGATCAGCCTGCTGCTCCCCTCCCACTGCTGTGTGGGGCCTGCTCCCCTTCCCATGTCAGGCCTGAGCCCACTCCTCCCAGTCCCCCCCCCCACCACTATGGCACATCTGCTCCTTCATCCCACCCTGCATCAAGCTCGCTCCTCCCCCCGCTGCTGCTTGGTGGGCCCTGAAGGTGGTGATGATGGAAGGGGGAGGGGTGGGCTGAGGCCAGTGCCAGTGGCCTTGTTCCCACCATGGCGTCCTGACCCCACTGCCCCCGGTGCCACCATCATCTCCACGAAGCAAGTGGGGTAGGGCAAGGCCAGCTCTGGTGGCCTTGCCTCCCCGCTCTGCTCCATCATTGCCACCTGAAGGGAGAAGGGCTGTGCTGGGCTTGCCCACCCCCTCCATCCCCTGTGATCCCACTATCATGGTTGTGCATTGCCACCTGTCTGAACACTTCTTCGCACTCTGATTGGCTGTTTGTCAGCCAATCAGAGCGCAAATAAAGCATTACAGACAGACAGACAGACAGATTAAGGCTTTTATAATATTAGAATATATATTCAAAACAGATCCTATCATTTTCCTGCTGTTTTGTAAAATGTCATCTAAGACAGAATCAAACCTGAAAGCTAAGATTAGCTCAGTAAAATATTTCATTAATATCATCTGTGTGTGGTAAGCAGGGAGTTCACTTCTCTTTTTTTTGACATCTATAATTAGGGACCTACTTATATCATGATGAGACAAAGGGTTTTTTGCGGCTTGCTCGTGGCACACAGAGCCAACTTTGAGTATTTTGTGGCAATCCTGCTCCTTGGCACTGATTGGTGGAGAGGCCCTGGGGGAGGAGGACTGAGGGGATGGTTGCCATTTTGATTGCTGACTGCCTTCATGCTGCCCCACCTGTTTTCACTGACTGGCAGAGAGGCCCCAGCAGGGGGAGGAGGGACAAGGAGACAGCTGCCATCTTGTCTGCTGGCTCCCAATGGGGAACCAGCATTTTATTTTTAATAGTTTTTTTGTTGATTTTGTGAATTTTGTGGTGTCCATGAAATCCACAAAAACACAGATTTAGTAGGTTTCTATCTATAAGAGAACTGATTCCAATTTTCCAAGGATTTTTGAGGGGATGGAAACTAGAGAACATTACTCTTAATCCTATAGTGTTATATGGTTTAGAATAAAATTCTGTGGCTTCTGATTAAACGTTCATGTCTCAGTTTAATATGTTAAATGTTACATTAAGGAATTAATATTTAATTAGTGATTAAGCACCATTTTATGTAATTCATTCTTGGTTTTAGCTGATTATTTCACTTGCTGGGCAGTAGATATGCTAACTACTTTAATTCATGAGAGACATGAATAAATAGAGGAAACGAAGGATATGTCTACAATTTTGTCCACAAAACTGTAAAAAAAAAAAAAAAAAAAGAAAAAAAAAGGAAAGGAAAGGCTTCCCATGGATTTTGCTGGTATTTCTGTTTCTCTTTCCTCTCTTTATCCACCCACATGCCATATTTAAAGTTTTCATTTCATAAGAAGTGTAGGCAGAAGACACATCACCTTTAGTACATTCTTTAAATAAGATTATGGTTAGATTGTCCCTTTGGTCACAGCCTTGAGTACGCCTACTTAGTCTGAAATAGTCCAAACTGGGTGACCTTAGGGATCCACTGCATAAGCCATATGTTTGATACAGGTTTTGGAGTGGGCTGAAGGCTTGCTTCCTACAGTCATGAAACGAGCTTCAGTTTGGGTTAAAACATTTGTCTTTGGCCAGAGGCAGAGTTCCTTATGGGAGGACTTCAATGGTGCTGTAGTTTGTGTTATAGTTTTAATTATATTAAAAGAGCCCCCAGAGCCTTACACGGTCTTATTTTTATTTAAATAGAAATACGTACAAAAATATGCCACCCTGTAATAGCCCTCAAAGGCACTGTGACTCAGTTCACTGAGTCACAGTTCAGTTCACTGAGTCACAGTTCCTCCGCCTCTTCCTGGCTCCAGAAAGGTAGTAATTTGCTTCTAGTCTACACTAGTATCAATTTATGACGCTCTCCCTGCTCCAGTACAGCTGGACTGGCCAACTAACAAAGGCAAATGTACAGCTAAAGCTCTCTCCTCTTCCAGCTTACCAGCTCCAATTCAGTAGAGTGATGTAGCATTACACCAGGCTCTGAAGCCTTTTATATACAGTACAAGGGCAAGGAGTGAGTTTTTCTCAATTGCACATGCAAAACATTTCCATCCGTGTATCGTTTCTATTACTGTATTTCACTGTATTGGCACACAGTGTTCCAGAAGGTTTTGGTAAATCATTTACTAGGCATAATCTTTCATTTATACACGCAATGAGTTTATGTACTGTTGTATAAAGCCAAGCCATTAGTTAGATGTACAATAAAACCTGTGGAACTCAGAAATCTAATTATTTTCAGTGAAGAATGGTTGGGTTTAATTTTTTATTATCTCTGAACATAAATTAATGTTGAAGATTTCTCTGATACTAAGGCAATAACATTCATTGGACCATTAAGAACAACACCATTGTTCATCTTGAAAGGTTATTGCCAGACAATGGCCTTGAAAGCTCTACAGTCTACATCCCTATTTTCTACATTCCACATGAAGTCTCCCCTCAAGATATTGAAATTTGTGTTTTTATACTGAAATATTTAATTTTTAAAATAAATGTATACTGACAAACTATTTGACTAGATGAAAACAATAAAAAGTAGGGGATTTCCCCCCCCTTTTAACTGTAAAACCTAGCATGAATTAAATGCAATCTACCACCAAATGGTATCCTTACACTGGATAAGGTCATCAAGGTATCCATAACAATGATCATGCCACTCATTGCTGTATCTATGACAGCAATAAATTATGCAGTGAAGTCCAGCTCAGACAAGCTTACTGCAGCTCCCTTTTGGTTCACTAGTAATAGATGCTGCCTGTAAGCCATGGGGACACTCCAAACTCTATTGTCAGTTGGGTCTGCCAAGCCATGGTCAGAAATTAGAACAAGTACAAGGAGCTATTATCAGAGTCCTCAAGTCACTTGCTCCATTTTCTATGCACACCGTGTAATGTTTACTGCCTTGGAGAATACTATATTTGAATCTCCTCTCTTGGCCCAAAGTGTATGGTTCTTCCGAATGCTCATTTTATGAAACTATAATTCTGTTTTCATATTTATTGTTTACACACACTATACTAACTTCCAGTTTCTTTTTCCTTGATGGAAAATTACTGTAAACCCCACCAGACCTATCAGCTTGGAACCAATATGGATTTAATTTCTCAGCTAAACCTTTTACCTTATGTCAATATTTGCATCACTCAAAATGGAAAATATCTTGAATACCAGGAACAAAAGAATAGATTGAGAAACTATCACAAGGTAAAAACATGACAACAATGAACAAATCTGACATGGCTCTTTGATTTCAGCTCCTTGGTTAGGACCCACTTAACATACTCTAACAACATCATAGCGCCTGTAGCAGAATTGTGATTTTTTTAACAATTGTTTCCCATTCCTATAGAAAATATATATATATATTTAAAAGTCCCAGACATCAGCATTCTGATAAATTTCTAACATGCTTTATGCTTGCTGAGTAGACTTAAATTCTACCCAAATTCAGCAAATACTAACAACAGGACTCAACATAGAAATCTAAGTTTAAAATCCATGTAATGCTTACTGCTAAAGACTGTATTTTTGTCATTGACTAGGTATTCAAAAAGCCCAAGGTGGAATCGATCTAAATTATGCGGTTTTCTGTAAGCAGCATAATTTAGACCAGTAGTGAACAGAAGACACATTTTCCCTTTGCGGGGGTGGGGGAAGGTGCAAATCTTAGTCTGGGTTCTGCCATTTTTAAATAAAACTCTGTGCTGAACTTCTGTTCTGTAACAGGCATAGATCAGTTTGGTGTGCCAAATTTCTGTTCTGTTACAAGTATAGACTGTTTCTGAACACTTAGACCAGTAAAAGTGTACTGTCTGTACTTGGCTATCGTTTGTCAGGAAGTTAGTGCTCCTGAAGAATGCCAGAGTAAAAGCCATGGAGACTGAGTGCTTTCCATTCAGCAATGAAGTGCAAGATGTGCTCAGGTCCATCTATATAGGGAAGAGGGTAATTCCATCTCCATGCCTATTAAATTCTAGTTGCCACTACCTGCCTTTTCATCTCTAATGCCCCTGGCTAGTCACAGTTTTTTGTTTGTTTCTTATCAGACACTCTGGTGCTCCCAATGCCTCTTCCCATTCCCTATCTTCTCTGAACCCCACCTAGCTGGCTTTGACTCTCTTCTCAATGTATTATAATGCCCCTGACAACAATCTATATTCCTCATCTTGCATGCTGCCTCTGCAAATGGATCATATTGAATATTGGTGTACCTACAATGAATGGGTCACATAATTAGGACCAGATGAGAGACTAACACAGTGCTGGAGGGGATACTATTTTTACAGAGCCAGTAAGTAAGGTTGTGTAACGTGACCTCTGCACTAAACCTGCTAAATAGCACTTAATTATACTTCATTACTTAAGCAGTAAAGAAAACAAGAACGTGGAAATTAGCTTTTCAGTACTTAAAAAATACCTTAAGCATTCTATAGAGGAAGGGGTACTTCCCAGCAAAGCCACTATGCAACTATGGAGTTTTACACTTCCATTAATTAACTCTCCTCTGTTACCTAAAGTCATCAATCAGGTATTCATATTAAAATAAAAAATTTTCCATTTAGCATTTTAGAAGGGTAAATTTGCTACTAACCTCTACCGATTTGAATATGTAGCACATCTGCCAAAGGAATACAGTTGAGTACCCTATTTCTTGTTAACACAATGCTAAAATCTGTCTGTACCTGTACCCACACTCCCACTGACTTTAGTCCAAATTCTTTCATGGTGACATTAGCACCATAAAATTAAGCCTACTCAGCAAGCATAAAGCATAACAGTATTGTTACGCTAAGCAACACTGATATGCTTACTCCTTTTAATGAAGCCTTTGTGTTAGTAAGTGACCTGAAACAAACGTAGGGATTGTTAAATCCAAGCTTGAAATTCCACTTTTAATGGCATTTGTTAACATTTTCTTAGCTGCTGAAGTAGTCCTACAAGGAGAGTACCATTCCTCCTATCCCTCTGCGTGGTGGCTGTCATATATGATTTTTAGGGTGACTGATGGGTGATGTTAAAGCAGAACTTCTTTCCCCTCTAGAATCTGGCATTATTATACTTCAAGAAAGACTCTGATAGTACAAAAATGCTGTTTTATTTATCCTTGAAGTTTATGTATGCTTTCCAAAAATGTAGCTACTCTTCTAAATTTCACCACTTCCCATTCTGTAACTCTTCTGGAACTGTGAAATGATTAGTGCTATCTAAGAACCTATTCTACAGTTTCTGGCATGGTAGAGAAAGAGAGTGGTCGGAACGAGATTTCAAGAGACCACTATTGCATAGCATAATGCTCATGGGAGAACTAGCTGAACTGTTTAACAACTGTACCCCAGAATTGAATTGATGCCAAATGAATTGACTTTCAAATACACTGAAAGTAGTTCTTGTCTAAATTCCTGTTTTTTGGTTTCGTTTTTTGTTGTTTTTTGGACCAGTCAGAATACTTATCTGCATGGAAATAAGAGTGTTTCATTAACACTCATGGGGTACATCCAAATGAATGAGCACACGCAGTTTGCAGTGCCTCAAAACTGAGGTGCCACAAACTGCACATGGCACACAGGCAACCATTTGCTGCATTGCTAATTTGCCGTGCAGTGCCTAAATTTGACACTGGGAGTGCCTAAATTTGATATTGTGGTGCCTAAATTTGACACTTGGCTGTGGTGTCCTGGTGGGAGAGGGCAGAATAAACCTCCTCCCAGCTTCCTTTGCCTCAGGGGAGTCATGCCAGGCCTGCATCTGGCCATGCCCCCACCTCTGCTCCAGCTAGAGAGCAGAGGGTGGGGCCAGGTCTGCTAATTGGAGTAGACAGGACAACCCAGGACTGAAAAGCATGCTGGGATGCTGGGGGACTCCTTTGGTTTAACTTAAACCAGGAAAGGGCCTGGGACAGAAGTTGCATAAACCAGCTTGCGCTCAATTAGTTAAGTCTGATTACTACTATATTCAGCCAGGTTTATCTTAAACCACTGAACTTCTGTTCTGTTACAGGTTTAGAGCAGATTCTGATCACTTAAACCAGTTTATGTGTAACTTCTGTCCCTAGCCTAACTGACTCTGCCTTTAGCTCAGCTAGGTGGTGGGATGGGACTGGGGCCAGCCATGCTCTGGCCCAGCCCCAAACCCTGCCTGCCTGTTCTGGTCCCAGAAGACAGCCTCCCCCCACATAGCCATATCCCATCTGCCTGACTGGGTGTACCCTGCCCGTGCGGGTTCCGGACCGATCCCTATGGAGAGTTCACCTGCCCGTTCTGTCCAGTGCCCCTGGCAGTGGGTGCAGGGAGAATGGACCGGGGTGCCTGGATAGCAGGGATGGGTCCAGTGGCAGTGGCAATGACTGGCAGTGACAGATGGAAGGAGCCATTTCTGCAGGAGCTGCTGGGAAGTGAGTTCGGGTGCTGCCCCACCCCAACACTTTTTTTTCTCCTTTAGGGTGTTTTTAGGGGTCAAAGGTAACAATGACAGTAACTTTATTTCAAATGGTGAAGGCAATGACAACACTAACTAAAGGATTCTGGGTGTTTATATCCAGTTAATATTATGAAGGCAAAATACAATTGAATTCAAATCTATTTATTTTTGCCTTACTAAATTTCAGCTCTCAGGAGATTTATAATACTGTATAGTTACCGAAAAAAAGAGGAAGGTAGGCTTACTGCTTTCTGGAAAAAAAAACAAAACCCAGCCGATTGTTATTGTCAAAGAACAATAAGAATAAAAAATTACAACGTTCAAGAAAAGACATGTTTACAATGTCTGAGATAAGACTGTAAGGTCTATTTTGCATTCCATTCCAAAACAGGAAAATTCCCTGGTAGTGCAAAAATAGAAATAACTACTTTTTAAAAAGCTAGAATTTAACAGTATTTACATTCTGAATCCTGAATGTGTTTTCCCGATACTTTCTGAACATCTAGTAGTTTTTCCCTTTTCATTAGACATATTAAACATATGAATATATCTCTTCAGTAAATTCTTCCAGAGTGTGGTTTTTGCTTTTTTGATATGATAGTTGATGCTGAAATATTTACAAAATACTAGAAAGAGTTTTTCCATATATCTACCAACCAAAAGTAAATAGTATCAGAAATGTAGTGCTGGAAAGGATCCCAAGAGTTCATTTAGTCCAACATCCTGCAAGTATGCTTAAACAATCCTCTGCAGATGTCTGACTAACCTCTTAAAATTCTCCAGTGAAGGAGATACCATTGGAATAATACTCATAATAATAATAAAATATTCTAATAGAATATTAATAATCCAACACAATTTAAGTTGCTTTTATTGGCAAATGTTGGTTTGGGGTTTTGGGGGGGTTTTGTTCTCCTACTTGATAAGCACTGTTGCATGTGACACTTTAAAAGCATTTTTAAAGTTGTTCAGTTTCTCAGTGCTTGTTGAATACAACTTTGGGTATATACATATGTTCAGAGAGAGTAGGGGGAGGTTAGATCCCATGAAAAATGGCTACCCAATCTAACTTAGTTTGCCCAGGCATGGACCTTGTCCATAGATCCCTAAATAGGTGGATGTAAGTGCAACCTTTACAAAAATTCAGAACAGTTAGATCAATCTAAAAATGACTGACTGCACCCTGCCCACAGGGGTGTTGGGCCAGTCTCCATGGAGACTCTGCCCACCCGCTTCATCTGGTGCAGTGTGTAGCTTTGAGGAAGTCTAACTTAGATCAGATCTGCCAAGAACAGTCTAAATTAATTTCTATACAGTTCCCAGAGCAGCTAAGGGCTGGGAAAGTCCAGCCATTGGCCCCAGCATTGGTACTGTGCTTTCCCTGCCTGCCCCGCTGGCATCAGGCTGTTTTTAGCCCTCCCCTACCCCCTCCACAGCCACTCACCCCATCCCCAGATTGACAACCTCCTGCCTCCCACTGTGGCAAGGTCAGGATTGGGGGGAGGGGGGGGCTGGTTCAAAGCCTCCATCCCACAAGCCACTCCTGGTGCTGGTTCTACCAACTTTTGCTGGTGCTGGGAGCCGTGGAAGTAAGTCACAGTGAGGGAAAGAGAGAGCAGGATCATGGGGGTTGGTTTGCCATGGGATTTGTGTGGAGAATGGGAAGGGCAGGGGGCTGAAAATAGTCCTTTTTCCTGAGAGGTGGGAAATAGGGCCCTGCCATTCCCGCAAGCCTACCACCAGACACCACAAGCTCCCCTGATCCTGCCAAACTCTCCAAATCCCAACAAACCTTCTGTGGGACCTGCTAGCCCCCTGATCCCTTCAGGGCTAGGGACAGAAATTACATATAAACCAATATAAGTGATCAGAAACCAGTTCATATTTGTAACACAACAGAAGTTCAATGCACATAAACTGCTTTCAAGCTGGCTGAACTTCTGTCTCAGATCCGCTCCAGATTCAAGTTATCTCTCAGTCCCCTAGCATCCCAGGATGGTGTGCACCTCCCCCACAAATCCTCCTCAAAGGGTGGGCAGGGTAGCTTTGCTCCAAGCTGCCCATTTCAGCCAAGCAGCAGGGAGGTGTGCTGTAGTGCCCTCTGGCTTCTCGCCTAGGCCACTGCAGGCATCTCGCTGTACTTCTAGAATAAAAAATGAATTTCTGCTCACTTGTTTATCAGTTCAATGTAAGCAGTTTGGACTAACCTGGAAAGATTGAATCAATTCAGCTTCAGGTTTTTTGATGATCTGGATTTAGCTCAGCAGACTTTGCTTGCCTCCCCCCACTCCCTCTGCAGAACTCGCTAGCCCCTTCAATCCCTCCCATGGACCCCATCAACACCTAATCCCCTCCATGGACCCCACCTGCTCCTCCGCTTCCTCGATTCTTCCCCAGAAACTGTTTGCCCCTGACCCTCCCCTGCCCCCCAATTCCCCTCCTACAACCTCCCTCATCCTGACTTACCTTATTGGGTGGTTATTTTTAACCCTATCTTACTTCCCCCTAGCTTCTGTAAATGTCTGTGCATACCGTTTGTAGACTGTTCTTCAAGGGTTCCTGTTTTTCCCATTAGGAGTTTAGTTAGGTACTAAAAATGCACAACTTGCTTTTTTATTTTTAACTGTGATTCCACATGCAACCCAATATAGTAATATTAATTTTTTTTTTTTTATATTATGCCTTATTCTATATAAATCCCATGAAATGACTATGCAAGTTAAAGGAAAGCCCTTGGTTTAAACAGCTTTGGATTAGGTTTCATGTAAGCATAGATAAGGAAAATTTCATTTCTCAGGCTGGTTAAGACTCATTAGAATCAATGACTGTGCAGTTACACTACAAATATGCTTCCATGCTTTGATTATGACAAGCAAATACTACATACCTCCTCAAGTATGGAAATCTTGGTTTAATTTCCCATGTGTTTTTTCCTTTGTTTGCAAGTGAAACTGAAGTTGTGTTATAAAAATAACTTTATGGAGCTTTTATTCAATCCATTCTAAAAGCTCTTCTGCTTTTCAAGTGCTTTATCTGTACACCCTTTCCATGGCAAAGTTAACATTGACCTATTTCTAATTTGCATAGTTGAATTTTTTGGTAGGAAAGCTTCAGCATTCATCTTAATTTAAATGAATGTGTTCTTTCATTACTCTCTTATTTCAATCTAGTACAGTTATGTATTGAAAGGAGTGAGGTTATGGTTTCTGTATTTTATAAAAGGCAAGGCTGATACAAACTCATAAAATAGTATGATGCTGGATTCAAACTATGCTGCTTTACCTTGACTAGAAACCTAACTTCTCAGAAAAAAACAAACCAGTACATTTAATACGAATGGATCATGGTATCCTTCTGAAAGCAGATATTTTGCCAGAGCCTAATAGGGCCCCTTTAAAGACTGTCCCCATAGTATAGCTTTATCTAGTTGCCTTCTGTATGTTGCAAATGGAGAAACTCTGGTTTACACTGCCAAAAGGACACTGCCTCTTTGATCTACTTATTCCTTTGTCATCCTAAAGCCTTGCTTTACTGAGCAACAGACATGTCATTTATAAATTATTTGACATTTAAAAGGTTTAGGGTGTAAGATCTCTAATTTAATTTCAGAGCTGATACAATAATCTGACAATACCTTGAGGAATAAAATAAGACATGGATGATTTAATAAAAAACTGTATCTTGGGATAGATGCTTTTCTTTTGATGAGAACTGCTAGCTACCATCAGGGATACCAACTTGTACAGAAATAATCTCAAGACAATTAAGCAATGAATTTAAACAGACATCCAGGAAGTAGCCCCAGTTCCCAGCAGGGAGGTAAAAATATGAAGAGGAAGAAGCCTGAGATCAGCCCAGAAAGGGAAGCCTTCATTTTTTTTTGTGGAACAACTGACCCGCATGCATTTTGGTGTCTGTAGCTTTCCTCAGCTTCCTAAAAAGAGTCTTTTTTGGACACTTGATAATAACCTCATTTCTCAGAACTTGCTATTTTTGGAACAAATTAAATCCCATGGACCAATATTTTCTTAAACTCCCAATGAGATGAACTCATTTTCATAAACTGCCACATGCTTGGCAGAGAGGAGAAACTGCCCACTTATTGTCTCCTCCTCATTGTGATTTCCAGGAACACATGTAATAAGAGAAACTTAGTTGCAATTCCCCCCCTACCTTTTCTAGCCATGAAAAAGAGGATGATTATAACCATGATGTTCACAAATTCCAGGCTGAGAATCTATGGCATATTTCTTTTTTTGTTGTCTATTTTGCCCTTCAGAGTAGAGAAAGATAAATCCTGATAAAATACTTATAGTTTGAATAAAACATTTAATAGAGATATGGCTGTATTTATGACAAATAATAATAGAGAAAAAGAAAGAGTAGGCACACTGAAGATGAAAATAAGTACAATAAAGAGGTAATACTAAGTCACTTCTCTCCATTTCTGACAAAACTGTCAAAGTTTGTTAAGAAGGCTACATGAGATAAAGAGGCCCTAACTTTTATATGAGCAAATAGATTTAAAAAATGATACTGTATGTGCATGTATTAGGAAAGGACTTCACAGGTTCAAAGGGCAACTTTGTGGGCTGAATATTTTGCTATACATGTTCTGATTTGTTCCAAAACAGATTTTAAAGTCTCAGTGAATTCTTTATAGCAACAGAATGTTTGATAAGAATTAAATGAAATTGGCCCGATTAGCTTATGAATTTTGGCTGTTGCTACTGAGATTTGACTGCATTATTTTGTCCATCTCTAAACAAATATTTGTTCCAGACCTATGCTGGACTTGGTTAAATCAATATTACCAGAAGACAGTAAAAATAAATGTCATGCTACTGTAAGTTAAGCCAGCACAGAAATTACTTTTATGGACAAAATGCAACCACTTCGTGTTATAACATATGTTTCTAGCTGTGTCTACCATTGCTTTTCCCAAACCAGTTTTCTCAGGAAACAATGGTATTATACCTATTAGTTTATGGTGCTCTATTTTGCAGTACACTTGTCCACATCCCTCTCACATCCTAAGGCTAGATATGTTCCTTCAAATGTACAGTGGGTTTTATATTGTCAGAATACTTTCATTTTTTATCTGTGCTCCAAATATTAACAAGTAGATTAATCATACTGTTGCAAACACAGCTCAGCAATACTTTGGTAAAGGGTTTCAGTAACATCTTCTGACAGCACCAGCATTTAATTTACATAAGAGATCATTATTAAAGGCTGAGTGGCGGTCAAATGTATTTACCAATATTTACCCTGTAGAGCACTAAGATCTTTTAATCTTTGTTAGGGTATAAATAGATGTCATCCTTGGAGTGGAATCAACTGTGCCAGGATATGTTCCAGTGTGACATGCCCTAGCCCTGGATGCAGATTGGGTACACCCTTGAGACACCCTCCCGGAGCGCTTCCATAGCTTGGGGTGCCCATCTGCTACTAAATCCTTTTTGCTGTCTGCTGCTTGACCACTGAGAACCAGCTGAGGTGCTCCAGAGGCCACCTCCTTGGCCTGTGATGCCTCAGTCCTACTTGTCTTGCTCAGGCCTTGCCAACCCTGAATAGGGTCATAGCCCTATCTGGTCATTTGGTCATAAACAAGTATCACTGACAAAGTGGTTTGTAAAAAGATAATAAAAAATGATATATTATAAAGAACACGAACTAGCATAAGAAATCAGTAACCATATGTTGAGATACAGACTGAGATATAAGTAAACAAACAAAACAAAATAGCAGAACAATAATAGCAAACAAAACAATACTCTGTTCTTACCCTGTATGTTTAAATCCAAGGAAGTAGTCCCTAGCCAGCTTCAACAGGCTGAAGAGCAAACCCTGCTTTTGACTTTTAGCAAGTTCTCCTTTCAGCTTGCTTTTCTCACACTGCCTTGGCTGAGAGACCACAGTCCACCTTGTATCTTGGAAGAGTGAAGACAAAGCCATGCTCTCAAGGCAGGCTTAACTACAGTTGCTTATCTGGCTATTCACATACCACATTTCTTCACATCTAAGGGGCTCACATTATACCAATAACTTCTTGCCACATAAGGGTACATATTTGCCAGAGCAGAAATCTTTCTTGATCCAATTAAGACTAGGAGCATATATGCATCCTTTCAGACAAAGATTCACTAATCCAATACATCCTGTTCAAGATGTTACTTCATGCTACAGATTTTTCTTTCAAAATGTAAATTCCCCATTGTCTAGTCACTGCCTGGCTCTCCTGTATACCAGGCTGATGAGTCAACAAACCCCTGTCAAATGCTAATTCTTAGCAATGCAAAAATCTAGAACATAGATTCATAGATATTAGGGCTGGAAGGGACCTCAGCAGCTCATCGAGTCTGACCCCCTACCCTGGGCAGGAAAGAGTGCTGGGGTCAGATGACTCCAGCCAGGTGCATGTCTAGCCTCCTCTTAAAGACCCCCACGGTAGGGGAGAACACCCCACCTGCCTTGGAAGCCCATTCCAGTTTCTGGAAACCCTTACCATAAAGAAGTTCTTCCTGATGTCTAACCTAAATCTTCTCTCTGTTAGTTTGTGGCTGTTGTTCCTAGTTACTCCAAGGGATGCCTGGTAAACAGAGACTCTCCTATTCCTTGCTGTCCACCCTCCCCGGTGAATTTATAGGCAGCCACAAGACTGCCTTTCAGCCATCTCTTGTGGAGACTAAAGAGATCCAGGGCCCTCAATCTCTCCTCATGGGGTTTTGCCTGCAGGCCTTTAACCATATGAGTGGCCCTCCTCTGAACCCTCTCGAGGTTATCCACATCCCTCTTGAAGGGTAGCACCCAAAATTGGACACAGTACTCCAACTGTGGCCTGATCAATACCACATAAAGGGGAAGTATCACCTCCTTGGACCTGTTTGTCATGCTCCTGTTAATACATGATAAAGTGTGGTTAGTGTAACCGATCACTTCATCACATTGATGACTCATGTTTGTCTTGGTGTCAACAGTGACTCCAAGTTCCCCTTCTGTTGCTGTGCTGCTGAGAAGGTCCTCCCCCAGCCTGTAAGTGTGCTGGTGATTCCTTCTCCCTAGGTGCAACACCTTGAATTTGTCCTTATTGAATTGCATCCTATTCTGTGCTGCCCGCACTTCCAACCTGTCCAGAGCCACTTGCATTTGTTCCCTACTCACTAGTGGGTTAACTTTACCCCACAATTTGGTATCATCAGCAAATTTGGACAGAGTGCTTTCCACACCCTCATCCAAGTCACTGATAAAAACATTGAACAGCAAAGGTCCAAGGACCGAGCCCTGTAGGACTCCATTGCCCACATCTTTCCAGTCATACCTTGTCATGCATCCAAAGATGCACCTGAAGCCAGTCCAGAGAGGTGATACTCCCCCTCTATGAGACTTTGGTCAGGCTGCAGCTGGAGTACTGCATCCGGTACTAGGCACCGCACTTCAAAAGGGATGTGGCCAGCCTGGAGAGGGTTCAGAGGAGGGCCACCCACTTGGTGAGAGGGCAGCAGGACAGGCCCTATGAGGAGAGACTGAGAGACCTGAATCAGGCCTGAGGAGGCTGAGGTGGGACCTGGTAGCTGCCTACAAACTCATCAGGGGAGATTAACAGCAAATAGGTAGACACCCTTTTCTCCCCAGCACCACCTGGGGTGACAAAGAACAATGGTAATAAGATGATGGAGAATAGGTTTAGGTTAGAGATCAGAAGACAATTTTTTACAGTTAGGGTGGCCAGAATCTGGAACCACGTTCTCAGGGAAGTGGTCCTCGCCCCTACCTTGAGCAAATTCAAGAGGAGGTTGGATGATCACCTGTCTGGGTCTTCTGAACCCAGCATTCATTCCTGCCTGTGGCAGGGGGTCAGGCTAGATGATCTGATCAGGTCCCTCCTGACCCTATCTACTATGAAAACTAAGCTAATTTGCCACCCACCTGACTGTGTGATCATTTACATCACAGCCTCAGTTTATCTGTGAGAACAGGATGAGATACCGTATCGAAGGTTTTCTTAAAATCCAAGTAGATAACATCTACCTGGATTCCTGCATCTAAACATTTTCTGACCTGGTCATAAAAAGAAACAAGGTTACTTAGGGAGGATCTACCTGCTATGAATCTGGGCTGGTTCCCCTTCAACATTGTTTTTCCCACTGGACTGCCACAAATGTGATCCTTAATAATTTTTTTAAAGGTTTTCCTGAGGATAGAGGTGAGACTAACCGGTCTACCAGTCTATAGTTACCTGGATACTCCTTCCTCCCCTTCTTGAAAATAGGGACCACATTGGCCCTTTTCCAGTCCTCTGGGACATGACCTGAGCACCAAGAGTGCTCAAACAGCTGTGCCAATGGCTCTGCTATGACATTGGCCAATTCCTTCAGCACCCTTGGATGAAGATCATCTAGGCCTGCTGACTTAAATGTATCCAGCCCCTCCAAGTGTCCCTTCACTAAGTCAGTGCTAGCAGTTGGTGGGCTGGCTTCCCTTTTGTGCCTGTCTATGATCCAGTTGGGAGAGTTGTCCTGATCCATGTTCAGGAATACAGAGGCAAAAAACTCATTGACGAACATAGCCTTGTCCCCCCATCTGTTACTAATTGCCTTAGTTTATCCTGTAGGGGTCCTATGCTAACTTGTGCCTTCTTTTTACTCCCTATATACCTGAAGAAGGACTTTTTGTTATCTTTGATTTTTGTTGCCAACCTAAGTTCCATTTCTGCCTCCCTGCAAGTGCAGGCCAAGTAGGTATATTCCACCTTGGTAGCTGCCTGCTGCTTCCACAGCCTATATGCCTCTTTTTTTGCCCCTAGACTTTCCTGGATTTCCCTGTTCAGCCAGGAGGGTTTATTGGCCCCTTTGCCCCCTTTCACACACATTGGAATTGTCTCCATTTGCACCTGTAAGATTGCTCCCTTTAGGAACAACCTCCCTTCCTGAATTCACATCTCACCAATCCTCCTGTTCTTCAGTGCCTCACTAACTAATCTCCTGAGCACACTGAAGTTAGCCCTTCTGAAGTCTGCCCTACTGGTTATCTGTCCCACCCTACACTAGATGGTAAATTCAAAAAGTCCCCATAGGTAAGAAATAAACTTCATTTTTGCACAGAGGGAGCTGGAGATGGAAATTCTGTCCCTCTGGGTCCATGAGTATGTCTCTGTGAGTCATTCTGAGTTGCTCTTTGTTGTATAGATCAGGTAGGATTCCTTCCCTGGAGGTGTCAGATGGCAAGCAGGGAGGTTGAAGGGTATTTGAGCCCAAAAGCTTGCAGAAAAAGACATTTTTTTTGCAATTTCCTAGTTGGCTTAATAAAAGGTATCATTTCTGAACCAAGGGGGATGACTTGGTGGGCAATCTACTGACACAAGTGAACATGTAACATTTCTGAACCAAGTGTTCTAGATTTTTGCATTTCTTTTTGTCTCTGACCAACATGAGTACCAAATACCTCCCTGAATTCTCAACAATTACCTCTTCTAAATGTGAATAGTTGGGGGCCACTTAAATTGATCATTAGCTCACAAAACAGCCTTGAGAATAGTATAAAGATATATCAAAATTATATTGGTATCAAATACTACAGTGCATACAGATAAGAGAATGACAACACTGAACTCAGCTTCACTTTAGCTATAAATAGATATTAAGTGTCACAGGAGTAAGTCTGCTTTAGAAGAATATCCACACATGCCACATGCTGAACCACAAAGGAAACTTTGTTTTGGGGTGAATCCATGACACCCAGCACAGCTGATCTGCTTCACTGGGCAGCACAGATAGAACCTCTTGTTCTGAGTTGGGCCATGGCAATACAATACACACACCTGGGGACTCCCCTGCTGGGGGGGATTTCTGGAGTCATGCCTCTGCAAGCAGGAAACCTAGGCAGGCACTCCTAGGACTTCAGGGGCCTGATCCTTCAGGAAATTCCCAGGGCATTCAGGATGGGGCCCCTTAAGCCCTGGGATTAGGGACAGACATTCAAAAAGCTGGAGCCTGAATTGATTCATTCTTTGCAGGTTACTCTAACCTGCCTAGATTGAATCAATTTGCAAGTGAATAGGCATTCACTTTTAATTCAGGAAAACCAGGCACATCCCTACTGTGGCTCTCAGGCCAGAAGCCAGGGGGTGCTAGAGTGTTCCCCCTGCTGCAGGGAAGATGTGCTGGAAGTGCATGGCCAGCCCCAGCAGTAGCCTCAAGTGAACTGGCAGGGAGGGGGTTTAATTCCCCCACTCCCTGTCCCATTGTCATGGACCCAAGCCAGGGTCTGCCTGGCGCTCCCCCCTCACTGCTGCAGTGGCTGGGGTGGAAGCATGGCCAGACACCTGTTGGCATGGCCCCCTGAGGCAGAGGGAGAAGGGAGGGAGTTTATTTCCCACTCTGCCCCTGGTGGACCACAGACAGGGTCTGCCAGCCCTGACTGCCACCTCCACTGATCCCTGCCTGCACAAAGCAAGCAGCAGAGTACCAGACACCAGAGGGAGGGGAGAGATAACCCTCCTCCCTGCCCCCTTGCCTATGCCAAATGGCCTCTGGCCATGCTTCTGCCACTGACATGGCTAGGAAGGAGCAACCCTGATGGGGCAGCACTCCCTCTCATGCTTTCCTGGGAGCTGAAGCCTCTTCCTGGAGTGGGGCTGTGCTGTGCTGTGCTGTGCTGTACTGCTGGCGGGGTGGGGCAGAGCAGGTCAGGCAGAGCTGCCACAGACTGTACAGGGCAAGTGGCTGCATCAGGGCTCAGAGGGGTGGCCATAGCCCCCCAAACTCCACCTAGCACTACTGCCACTCACCTCATGCAGTCTGTGGCAGCTCTAACTGCCCTGCAGCATAGCCCCCTACCAGGAAGAGGCTTGCACTGCTTGGAAAACCATGATGGGCTGCTGCCCCCATCACAGTCCCTGCCCCCACGCCATTCCAGAGGCTGGCTGGCATGGCCCCTTAGGCAGGGTAGGGAGGGGGATTATTTCCCCCTTCCCCCTGGCATCTGGCAGAGGGGCAGGGAAGGGGCTTATTCTGCTGCTTGCCCCACACAAGGAGCAATTGGCAGTGGCGGTTGGGGCAGGCAGACCCTGGCTGTGGTCCCCCAAGGGCAGAGGGGGCAGAGGGGACCACAGCCAGGGTCTGCCTGCCCCAACCCCCGCCTCAAGGGGCCATGCCAGCCAGCATCTGGCTGCGCCCCCACCCATCACCGCAATGGTGAGGGGGGAGACCCTGGCCGGGTCCATGCTGGTGGGACAGGGGGGAGGAAATTAAACTGCTTCCCAGGCCAGTTCACTTGAGGCTACCACCGGAGCTGGCCACACCCCCACTGCTGTAGCAGTGAGTGGAGAAATGCTTGGCAGGGGTTGCTGCACCCCTACTTGTCAGACCCTGCTGGGGTCCATGCTGGTGGGATGGGGGAGGGAGGGGATAATAAACCTCTTCCCTTCCCCCTTCATGTTAGTGGGGGCTGGCATCTGGCCACACCCCTGCCCCTGCTCTCCTGTGCTCTGGCTAGTGAACAGAGGGGCAGGGCCAACTCTGCTCTGATGAAGCAGAGAGCATAGCCCCACCCAGGGCTGCAGACCATGCTGGGATGCTGGGGACTCTAGTTTAAGTTAAACCAGGAAGGGATCTGAGAGGGAAGATGCATAAACTGATTTGAGTTCAGTCAGTTAAGTCTGATACTACATTCAACCAGGTCTATCTCAAACTGGTTTTGGCCTTTTTGAAACTGGTTGATGTGCACTGCACTTATGTTCCTTAATAGGTTTAAACCAGTTTCCGATCACTTAAACTGGTTTATGTATAACTTCTGTCCCTAGCCCAGGAGACCTGAAGCCCCAGATAGCCTCTGGGCTCCCCATGCTTACCAGTCATAAAGCAAACAAATGGCTGCTGCATACAAGTGGTACAGGTTTTTACCACCTATTGTCATGGCCACAATTCTGGGCATTTGTGGCATAACAAAGGGTATGGGCATCTGTATACTTGGGTTTCTGCCTCTATAAAAAAGTTTATGGCTGCCCAAAGGTGATGGCTGTTTCCAGCCTTAGAGACTGTGCTCAGACACCAGAATGAGCAACAACATTATAAATTACTCCAGAAAGAGATCTAGATGAATGCATGAGCCAAATAATGCAATATATGCAATGCAATAGAAGGGTAGAGTTTAAGACATGTGTTTTTCTCAGACAGATGCAGGGAAGCAGATTTAAAAATAAAAATGACCTAGAGACAGCCCTTCTCCAAGAATTCATCTTATGCCAGCATGATATGTACTGCTGTTTTAAAGCATATAGACCAGTGTAGGTATAAGATGGCAAGTTATGCTTTCATGTAATAAGATATTTTGAGGTGTGCCATTAATGAAACCTTTATGTCTGTGTCCCAGGGAAAGTACAAGAAATGGACCCCGAAGGGCCAAGGAGGGACCCTGGGGGATAACACACTCCAGGAAAAACATAACAAAAGAAAAAACAAACAAAAATGCCCTACCTGCTGCAGGAACCGTGAGGGGACCTGCACGGCTCGTTAGCCGTGGGTTTTTTTAAAGTGCAAACAGCTGGAAAGAGGGGGAAGGAGAGCCATCACAGAGAGATAAGAAGGCAGAGGGGGAGGAGAGGCTGAGAAGGAGCACGGAGGAATTGTCCCCAGGACCCATCATAGAGGGGGGAGTGTGTAAGAATGCTTCTCACAGGGCAGGAGATTGCCCTGGGAAGCTTTAAGATAAAGACGCCGTTGCCGGACCAAGGAAGAATGAGGTGGCCAGGCTGCATATTACCCTAAAGCCATGGGAAGAGACTACAGAAGGATCTCTACAGGCAGAGCCCGGCTCCTGAGATCTGTCCAGGTGAGATGTGAATGGCCAGATACCAACTGAGACTGCTAAGTACTGGATTGATGACCCGAGAGAGAGTCCATAGGAGGAAGGTCATTACACCAAGTCGGAGAGGACGTTGAGGGTCGGTCTAATATATTTCACACTAGGGGAGAAGAAATAGGGGAAGAAGGTGGCACTGCAGGAGTAGTCGGTGGTGGGACTGCACGATTTTGGGGCATGCAATAACTAAGCTGCCCAAGAGTAGTAATTAGACGATCTCGGGAGTTGTAGGCAGTTTTGTTATTAGCTTCCTTTTTTTTTTGTCTCTGTCGCTTGTTTCGCTTTTGTAAAAATAAGGTAGAGGACAACGCAAAGCCTGGGACACTCCAGGTGGTTAGGAAGGTCCTGTGGGGCATAGGACAGAGACGGGCAAGTAAGTCCATACCCTATAGCTTAGGCTTGAGTGAGACCCGAGATAGGATCTCATAGAGGGAGGGCAGGCTGCAAAAGAAACATCAGCACTCCATCGTGGCTGGGTTTAGGGCGAGGTATAGGGGAGGTTGGAGCCTCGCGAAGATCATGGCCCTGAGGCCTGGGATAGTCAAACCCCGGTGGTCGGACCCCACCACTGACAGGGTCATCAAAGTTGTGGCAGGCGGGATTGGGGATAAGACTGCCCAGGGTGAGACATCGACGCCCTGAGACCATAGGGACAGAGCGAAGAACCACCATCCATATCCAGAGCCAAGCGGCGAGGGACCGGATGATCGAGGCCCAGTGGGTGCAGTCTGCAGTCAGAATAGCAGCTGAATGAAAGGTGATCAAACAAACAAGTTATACAAAATTAGAGTAATTTCATAGAGCAATAAGGCTGGAAGGGACGAATTTAGTCCTGAAGTGACATTATGGCTGACGTAGTTCCAAAGAGCAACAGAGATGTTTTCATAAAGTGCTGGTTGAATAGAAAGAAGGTAGGAGGAAAGAGTATTTCTTTGATCTGGGTGGAGATCAACCACTTCAGCCACCTGTTTCCATTCTCTGGGCCCTCCTAGGTCAGTGATTTACACAGAGGAAAGGAGCAAGCAGTGAGCAATTCAAGCCCATATCATTGCCTATCAGCCCCCACCAGCTCCATATTCTCTTGTAACGGTAAGAGAGATGGAGATTATATTACTTTTCCAAGGTTACTTTTACATCCTCCCTCTATACTAAAAAAGCATCCCTTTAACATAAAATGTCATCACTTGAGAAAGGACAAAGGGAACAAGGTCTCAGAAATTATGTAGCGGGGCCTACAAACTCTGAACCTACTGAAGAAAGCCATGAATGCAAAGAGGACTTCATGGAATTTCTTGGCTCCTGTGTAAATTGCTTCCTAGAGATATAATTGTAAAACTATATCCTCGCCTTTTCCTCTCTGCAGCTAACGGGGCAAGAAAGTAAGGAAACAGGCTGTTTCAAGCAGAGGTAGTTTCTGTGTCTACTGTGTGAGACTCTTCAAGAGAAATGCCAGGCTCAGCATTAATTTTACATGCCATGTCTTTGCCCTTCAAGTGTAGGGGCTGCTTCATACCAGTATACATTTCCTTTCTACAACAAGAAAGAAGTAAAATAATTATGGTGCAGCTATACATTAGAAAGCCATTGAAGGTCTCTGGAAACGCTGTAGTGAATTACTGCATTTTCTTTTCATCTCCAGAGACCATTGCCCCGTTTCTTTTAGTGCAAATTCAGGCACTCAGCTGCTACAATGATGAGAATCAAATTAACATCTAAAAGGTAGCATAAGCAGCTATTCCAATTGAATCTACTGATGATGCATTTGTTTATACCACATGGCTAAATTTGAGTCCACATGTTCTAGTTTTGGCTGACGTCCAGAATAAAAGTGGTTTTCACACAAATCTTTAGTAGACACTTGGCCATAATGTTACGAAGTGATAAGACTAGTTTCTGCTCAGGAAATGTCTAGCATACACTGTAAGGGTATTGCAAGTTATCAAAGAAAACCATATTGTCCTTATTACTGTTCTTTGCCAAAATAAATTCTGTTGCTTACGGTGGAGGATTCTACATGCTGTTCAGAGAAGAGGCTTGTATGTAGCAATTACGACAATGCTTACAATAAATAGTCAGGTCCGAAAGTTTTGAAGGATACAAGTGTGCCTGGCAGCACTGCCTTTAGTTAAGGATGCCCAGCACTTCTTCTCAGCCTGTTTTCAGGTGATTATAACTTTGCCATAGTTTAAGCATCTATGCTGAATTTTTCCATGTCAAGTCACCGTTTCTAGCTGAATTTTTTGGTGAAATTTCAGCTTAAAACAACTAGCAACTAAAACTGATTAGAGTTCTGCTTGACTATATAAAGCACTATAAAAATCTGACCATAGTTGTTTATACTTAAGTAGATACTTTTGACAAATCTGGCCTTAAGTACATCCAAGCCTTGGTTCTCCATGGGCCAGATAGTAATATCACCTGATCTCACAGCAGTGTCCTGATGATATCTTCATTAACCTTTTTGGGCACTTGGAAAGTAGGGTGAGAAACCATGAATAAATTTATGAGGACAATAATTATTAATTTTCCATTCAGCACAGAGTCTGGATGGCCTTAGTTTGAAAGGCCTGGAGCTACACTGTCTATGTGAAGCATAAAACAAAATATTGATCTTTTGACCTATCTACTGACTGAGTTAAAAAAATTGCGAGGAAAAAATAGTGTGGGACCATAACAAAGTATGTGCAGCATAAGGTATATGGAGAAGAGAATCAAATTAAGGCTGCCAAGGTAACCTTAATTCCCACTTTTCATAGCATCTGAGTGCTTGGACCTTGCATGCTTAACACTATTTGAATGTAATTTCCTTAGATGCAATATATACATTTAAAAATACCAAAAAGTAATGTACCCTGATCTCCCAGCTGATCTCCCAGCTTTGGTCAGGAAACAAAAAGTGCTGGAGATTTCAAAATACTTTCTTTATAAAATATTTCAAGACCTATTTCTCAGGGGAAAATGGTTTAATGTCTAAACATTTTGATGGTCTCTATAAATCATTTTCTTAGCAAAGTAATAATGTTCCATTTTGTGTAATTCCATCAACACAGCTTACCAGACAGACCAGGATTCATTTCTCTGCAAAACTTCTGGAAGAAGGAAGAAAGGCAAGTTCAAAACAAGGAATAAGGAAAGGAACAAGGACAAGAATGGTTTATTGGGATCTCTTTCTGTTTTGTTGTAGGGCATAACAGACACTTATTCATTAGATCTGACTTACTGGTAATTTATTCAACCACCTGCTTAGGAACCCCAGAAGTGTGGGAAAGGGACTTTCTCAATATGGAGCCCATTTTAGATGAGCCATATTTAGGAAGCAAATCTATCTAGAATAAAGGTTTGACTTCTGAAGTGACCTTTAGAAATAATTTATATGACTATAATTATGACTATTTATATGACTTTATAATGTGATATTCTTTGAAGCCTATGAACCAATCTTATAAAAAGAAATTAAAAGAGGGATATTAAGAGAAGCAGCAAGGCTCCTTACTAGCCCTGCAGCTGCTATGTATCCACTTTAAAATGCTGGTGCTGGTCGTAGGGACAAGAAGGATGAAATCTATTTTTTTCCTGAAGGTTGTTTCAAACTGTTACTGTTTTGATGAATGACTGTCTCTGTGAAATTATTGCCATGGTGTGTTAAATAGTTTAAAATCTGAGACAGACCCACAACAGTCTCATGTAAAATGGACCATCTTATCACAGACATAAAGAGTACAACAAAAAGCACATTCCTGCAAACCCAGGCTGACTTTTGTAAAACTTACTGAAGGGATTTTGAAACTCAATTAAAATTAATTGGGACTAGACCCTATGTATGTTACATGGCTTTGAGAAGTCTACCCATCATGATTCCTTTGCATTCTTGGCCTAATTTAATTTCATTTGGTTTGTTTTATATGAGTAAGCTCTTTGAGTCTGCAGGAGCAGGTATAGTTAAATCCCTGGTGCTGAAGTGTTGAAGGTAACACACAAGCAAATCATTAAAACATAAGAAGGTTAAAGCCTTGGTGCCAATGAAGTTAAAGGGCGATCTCTCTAACTTTGGTGTTAAAAAGATGTGGGTACAATGGGGAACTCTGATAGTGTAAGCTTACGGTGTTTTTAACTACAGTTCTTAACTGTTGAGAAAAGTCTACAAGCCGTTCTGTGTTTACACAAGTCTATTGTTCTGCTGCATGGAGGAGCACAGTGGTGAAGCGGTTAAGGCATCTCTACAATTTCAAAGAAATGAATTCAAGTATTGCTTTGGATTTGTGCCAAAGGCCACCCTCAGTTAACCCAGCTGTAAATGAGTACCAAGTTGTTAGGTACCTGGAGAATCAAAGGTAGACACACACAATGCTAGACACATCACTCCCCTGTGTGCCATTGGCTATAGAAACTGATGTGCCTTAACCAAATGCTTGGGGAGACCTTTGACCTTGTAATGCATGGTAGTGCTCATATTATGGGTGCTTTTGTCACTGACTATTAACAGACAAAATACCACTCGGAAGAACAATGCTTATTTTCTGTCCATTCCTTTTACTTGTGAATATAGTGGAACTGAGTATTCCTACTAAAGCAACAACTTAAGGACATGGGGAGAGAGGCATGGAGAAAGAACACGCTATCTAACAGTTCTTTCCTTCTGCTGCTGCTGTTGATTGATGGACAATGGGAATGACTACAAAGGGACTCTTTTAGATATACCATATACACATTTCCATGCACTCTATGGAGCTCTCTGCTTTCATTCACCTATCCTGAAAATGCAAAAGTGCATTTGCAATGAATAAATTTTGTGCTTGAGTGAATGAAAAATAAATTCCTAGCACATACACAATCACTTCATTGGCAATAACAGCCCCTGCTTTAATGTTCCATGTGGTACCTGAGGTAGGAGGAAAGGGGGGTGGAATTACAGGAAGTATCCTACACCAGTCTCTTCTTGTCTAGTTCTCAAACAGAAGCAGAGAGTAAAGCAGTGCAGAAGGAAGCCAGAGCGGTGAATATAATTGTGGTTCTCAATGAGAAGTCAGTATAGAGTCAAAATGTCCTGCTCTTTGGTCCTCACAGGTGGAAGGTATCTTATTAAATTCAGCAATGCCTGTAGCACTTTTTAGTCTTATTCGTGGCACTCTAGTCAGTTATATCATGTCATATTCCTGCTGTTTTTCCTGAAAAACCTCCCAGTTGATTTTTGCAGTTCAGTCTGCTGCCTCTCTCTCTAACATCAATAGATATTCCATGCATACTTCTTCCCCTTCTCCTGCGTCCAAGACTCTTTGGTTCTTCTTTTCACTGTCACAGATTCTTGTTTGGCCCTTCTGATCCCAAATATTAATGTTTACTTCAAAGCCATCTGCCGTTCAATAGAAAACATACTCCTAAATCCATAACAGGCCCTCATCAAAGAGCTGGAATTCAGATACAGAAAGCACCCACAGCAGATGGCATGTGTGCCCTACATGCAAAAAAGATGTTGCTAGAACCTAGTGTTGAAAAAAGTAACAGCGTGAGGCCAGGAAGACTCTGACTGGCTGGTAGCCAGTTTGCTTTGGTGTAAAGTTTGCAATATGTGCAGAAAGAATTCAGCTGAGACAAGCTTCTACTCCATGGCTGGACAAAAACGCATCTGGGAAAGCTGCTTCTGCCTCTAGGCCAAAAGGATCCTGCTTGGAGTCTCCTTTGCGGCATCCCTGGAATGTGCATACAGCTAATCCCAAATCATTTGAGAGATGCTGTTAAGTGATTAAGTCTGCATGGGTGGCTCTGCTCTTTTCTTTCTGAGAGAAACCAGATTGTAGGGAAGGCAAATTGCTCATCAGTCATTCAGACTTTCTCCTCTGTATTTCCACCAGGATCTCTTTTGTCATGTCTTTTCTGCAGCATGTACAAGATCGTTCGGGAAACAGGCAGGAGAGGCTATAGTGCAATCCATATGGGAGTGACACCTAGCACTACATCATTTTTTGGCCCAGGTTGTTCAGTTGGTGAGCTTTCTTGATGGCTGGTTATTGGAGCATGCTGAGAGCTAGCTGTGCTTGAGGCTTTTAACCCAGTTAAGGCAGAGGTGGATGTGGTTCAGGAAGACAGCTAGAGAATATGAGAGAGGTTTGTATCTTAAGAGACCCACAGAAGTCAGATACCTAGATGAGGTGTATATTTTTAATATACTTATCTTGGTACTGTGTTTACCTTATAATTATCAAACTACATCCAAATCTAAATCATTGATCTGAAATGCTACTTAGGAATTATTAATGCAATAATTAGAGATACATTATTTATGGAATCCACAAAGAATTGGGAAACTTTAATTTTATAATGAGCTGTGGTGATTCAGGGCACTACTATGTCCCAGTGAGCATCAGCTTCTGCTCCCCTTGTGCAGATGAGGTAGGGGTAGGGAGCTATATTAGTGGCCCTGTGGCAGGTAGAAAAAGAAAGAAAATGGAGCTCCCCATCTGCAGGTCCCAAGATTTTGCTCTTAGACAGTTTTCTTGTTGCTCTGCAATCATATCAAAGTATTTTACTGTCTTGTTACAAACACTCACCCTTGAGGAAGGGACATTACTGATGATGATGCTCTTATCAGTTTCCACACTTACGTGAATGTTTTAATTTATTTCTACTGTTACAGGACTGCTCTAGGGAATGAAGCTCAGCATATCCACTTCACCTGCACCATGCCCAAAAACAGAGGTAGCAGGTGCCTTAGGGTCCCACAAGGGACTATGCTCAAGAAAGAGAGCTTACCCACATCTACTCAACAGGGGGCTAAAGCAACTACATTGTCTCAAGCTCACAGTGTAGCATGCACAGAGCAGGTATGCTGCACTTCATGTGCTCCTAGTGCAGTACTCTGATTACAGATGTGCCCTCGGTGACTTTTTTGCAGATCACCCTATGAAACACAAAAAAACAGCTCAGGGCAACTTCAACTTCAGTATTTTGGGCACCTGAAAAGAGTTATCTCAGTCTTCCTGAATCCATGGGCTTCGTATTAGGGGAAAAATATACAAGTCTCCATCCCCTTTAACATTTTCAGGAACTACCTAAGCCCCATTTTATAGATGGCTGAGCTGTTGCAGAATATGTCAAATAAGGAGGAAAATATCTTCCAGGTTCTTTAGTAGATTCATGAAATATGTTCATGAATAGATTCATGAAATACGTTTTAAATGACAATGTGATTGACAATAGTAGAACATCTCTCCTAGTCTGATGGGGAAAGATGAACATTTATACCAAAAAGAAACTTTATAAAACAGTTGGCTACAGTTATTCCTTGCATGTTACTGCCATGTAGCCAGCAGTTGCATGTGTACAATGGACCATTGGAGTCAGAGCCCCCTTTCCTAACTACTAGACTTTTCTTCCTTTCCTGGTTTCCTTGATTTATGGGGTCTATTTTTATTTCTTATTTATGCTGTCTGAATAGTGTATTTAGCAGAGTGTCACAGCCAGGCTGTTTAACCAGTTCAGTCATTTGAGATTATATAACCCTGTTGCCATAGAGATGGCTATGTGCTTTTTTATCTTGCACTGCATAGGCGTAAGGTGTAAACACTCGGAACTTGCATACCAGCCATAACTTATCTGGAACGTGAAAGATCTAGCTCATATTCTTAACTTACATGCCACTTACAAATTACTTATAACAAGTTCTTCAAGGCTAGAGAAGTAAAAGAGAAGTTGGTTTGTGTCAAAGATTAACTGTATTTTTTGTTACAGGGAGACTACAGACACGTAGGATTTAGTTTGCGAGGAGGAATAAACCTGATTTGAGAGAATGAAGCTGATTTGGAGAAGTTCAGTGCTGCAACGTGCAAATCAGTTGGTAGCCAACTCTTTGATTACACAACCAGCTTTCCAAATTGATCTGTGGTGCCAGGAAGCACATTCCTGCTTCTGCAGCAGAGCTTGTTCTGCATTGATCACTCAGGATAGTGGTTTAAGAAATCCAGTATACCCACAGACCAGTACCCCTAAAAGCATTTAGTTCTTATCAGTTTCTGAGTAGTGGTATTCATGGATAATACAGTTCTTGAGCCTATTAGTGCCATCCTCCAGCAAGAGAGTGTTCTTCTGAAAATGTGTGTGGGGGGGGAGAGGGAGAGGAGGGGAGGAGGTGTTCCACTACAGGATTTCCTTGGGCTACAAAGCCCCATCAACTGCATTTAACACTTCCAATAACTAATGCAAACTGCAGTGTAAAAGGAATAACTAGAGATTGATATTGGACCACTGAAATCAACTGTGGTCTTCTCATTGATATAAGAGGAAACACGCTAAGTTCTTGGCTTCCTAAAGAGAGGAAATCATACCACCGTATTTTCTGCTTCTAAAATTAGTGTGGGAGTCTCATATTTGATGGTGACTGATCCACCATCACTCCCCTTCATTTTCAATTGCCTCCCTTAATGCTTGTGCACCTCGCCTTGATGTTAAGCTGAATAATCAGAGGTGAGATATTTGTCACGGGCAGCGAGTAGGATGACTCATGATCTTCCTTTACAGGGCTCCTCCTCCCCTACATGTCCTTACCCATATGAATATTGACCTATGACTCACTCTGGACTTCATCCTCCCATGGACAGGGTATTGAGGCTTAGTTACTGACCTGCCATCTGCTTAGCGGCTACCTGATTTACTATTTACTGCAGTTGCTCAATGATTTACACCTCCAGTTGGAGTCCTCCACCATGTCATCACCTTTGTCTCTCAAGCTACATTAATTAATGTCCCATCCACAGCTTGATCAATCATATCACGTCAGATTAGGCCTATTACTTTCTTCTCAGTTGATTCATCCTGTGGATACTAGATGACTAAGTCCATCTGTTTTCTACTTATCAATTTTCTAGCAGTCTAATCAGCTACCTGGCTTACCAGCTAGGATCTATATTGCTCATCAGTTTAGTAGATCACATGGAGGCCAGTCTCTGGTTTAAGTCTATTGGGCAGGAGCCCATCACACACTGGCCCATACCTCTAGGTGATGTTCAATATCATGGGCATATACCTCTTTAAACTTTCCATCTTACCAGTCCTGGAAGTCTTTCCCTTCCTGAGGCTTCAAGCATTTTGGCCAGGGGCTGTCTGTAGGCCCTCAGTGTCCCACTTACCTTCACTCTGCCTCTGGTCTGCTGGCCTGGCTCCAGTTGTCAGTCCTGCAACTCCACACACTTGCACAAACTCTCCCTTGCTTACACTTCCACCTCTCCAGGGCACCTCTCTTTGTGCTGGCGCAACCTTATCTTCCAGCCAGGCTCCTCCTGGCCAGTAGGAAACAGCTCTGAGTTTCCATGACCCGGCTCCTCTTGCATCAGGCATGGAGGCAACCATGTCTGCCCAGATACTGGCATCTCTGCTTTCCCTGCCACACCACCATTCCTTTACCTCCTAATGAGTCTCCCAGTGTGCTCAAATCTGGAGAAATTCTCTGGACCATAACAGGGATTAGGATCGGTGCCCCATTACAGTTAGCAAAACAACACTTATTTAAAATGTAAATGGCAAAATGACTATTCCCCAGAGTTATTTTTAATAACTCAAAAACGTGTAGTCCTACCCTGGTGGAATGATTTTGATGCGTTTCTTTAACACTTCTGTAGCCCTCAAGAGAGTGACCATTAGTTTCAGAGGATGGGAAATGAACAATTAGTTTTTAAAATGAGTTTTAGTACTGGGGCTAAAGAGGTGAAATGTGATACACTGACAGCCCCAAACCTACAAATCCAATGAGACTGTTCAAGGTATCTGCCACTAGTACAGGTTGTAGAAATAATAGAAACAGAAGTATGTAGAGATCATAGGAGTTCTCTATGATGACTTATTTTGACTTATTTTACTTTGGACTTGTTTGGGAACGGATCTTTCAGGAAAAGGCTCACTCCTTAGTGTTAGACAATATGATGAAAGGGCGGGTTACCAATCAAGCTGCAGCAATATTAAATCAAATTTTGAGGCATGATGCTAGTACTATAAAGTACTGTATTTATCCAGAAAAGTAGTAGAGTGTGCATAGTAATGATGCAGGCTTTCAAATACCAAGTTACTAATTTGCTTCAACCCTCATGTGTTCCAGAAGTAACATCACTAGGGATGGGAGAATATCTTAGTCTTCATGGCCATTTGGTTTTTGGCTTCCTGCTGAGACTGATTCTGATTAGTGCCAACTATGTGATAGTTCTGGCATATTTTTACCTGTCTCTGAGAAACAGGACTACAACTACTGACACATTCCACAAAGGCCACTGACCAGCTATCAAATGACAAAGACCTTCTGGAAAAACTGATCAAGATCAGATCTGAACCAGTGACCTAGAGATGAAAGGCTCCATTATCATCCTTATGAGTTCTCTATTTCACAGAAATGATTTACATTGCATGTACTACTTGATGTTTCAAAATGACTGTAGGGCTTGAGAGATTCTTTTCTTTCTTCTTATTTAATGTTAGCCTTCTATAAATGAAAACCATTTGATATTTGATATTTCATAGCTGTTTTAGTGCTGGAGGAAAAGAACACTTGTTTTGAAATGGATCTCAGGGGAAGCAGCTGGTTTTCTCACTGACTGGTAAATGTGAGCAATGCTTGTAAAGTTAGCTAATAGCCAATACATTTCTTCCCTGTCATGGACAATGCCATTGGGAGACAGGGGCCAACAACACAGGAGGTGATAGTAAGTAAAGAATAGAGCAAATAACACAGGAACATTCAAAATACATTTGTTCTTCATTTTCAGTGAGTTCATACTGTTATCCCTGGTGACATTTAATAATGATCCCAGAATATGCTATATAAGTAGTATTTAGGATCATAAAGCCAGCACATCTTGTGGTACTATGGCTAATTCTATGACATTATGAGTTAGTTAATCCTATCAGGAAATCTTGACTCACAGTCCCTAAGGTAGTCATCTTGCTCCAGGAAGAAGCATAGGCTGCTTTAGAAAAGCACATTGGTGTTGTTGCTTTGTTCCTCAGTCATTACAAATGACATGATGCTGAAGGAAGTGAAGACATTACGGATAAAAGCTAGAGAATCTGTCTCGATCACTGCTCTGCAGTTTTATAAGAAAAGAGATGCCTTTTGTAATAGCAAATTCAGGGCATTATGGATCAAGGGTACTGGAATGGCTAATGGATTCATATTTCTAAATGTATTAACTAGTGCAGATTTCTTCACAGCAATAAAATACCAAATGTATTCCAGCTCTTATGGCAAATAGCAACTTGGAAAGAGAAAATGACAGTGTCAACAGAGAAGTAAACAAGACCTTTCTCTACCAAATCTGCATGCACTACCAGGGAAAGTGCATATTTCTGAATGACTGGAGTATAAATTGAATGGACGTTGATTATTTTGTAACAGACAAAAGAGAGAGATTGACTTGTATAAACCTAGCATCATTCATACATATTCTCCCATTTTTCAACATTTAAGTGAATTTATTAAGTGAACTTTAAACATTCAGCAAGCAATAATATTGTACTGCAGTGCATGCTTTCAAAATGATACTTTAATTCTCTCTGATTTTGTCCTTCAGTTTCAATGATCAGCCAGCAGTGGAACCCAAAGGCAGATAAATGGAGCACTTGTGAATAGGTACAGAGTGAAACAGAGATAGAAGACCAGACTCTGCCACTGTTATTCTATGTATAATTGTTCTGAAATTAGTGGAATTAACAATGTAATCCTATGATGATTTAATTCAATGAAAATGATTCCAGTGATTTCAGTGGGCTTTGGATCAGGTCCTATTTGAGGATATCGATATTATATGAGAAAAGGAACCAGAATCCAATCCAGAGAAAGCATTAAATTAGAATACTCATAATCTAAAATCTGGCATAGCTGTTTCTTTGTAATGTTGCCACGCCACCGCCTAATCACTGACCTGGAGAGTACCTAAAGTAAGCTCTGCTCCCCTCAACTCACCTGCCACATCTTGGTGTTAATAGTATTCTAAGGACAGGTTCAGTGGTGTCAGTACAAAGGTCCCCGCTAGGGGTACCCACGGTCTGGATGTGGTTGACATTGGAGCTCTGCCTCCCCTACACCCTGGCCACACGCCAACCATCGGCATTGAGACGTTGAAAACACTTGCGGCACCTCCACCCTTGTCTGGTCCGCCAGTGGTCGCTAGCTGTTGTCTACCTCTCGGTGGGTAGCTGCACTCATCTATGTGGTCTCTTTGGCCCTGCTTGGCCATTTGCCTGCTCTCAGCTCTGAGAGCCAGGCTCAGGACTGGCTCTGGTACCCTGGCCTTGTGGCCTTACTGAATTCAGTCAAAAGAAATAGTATGAATAAAAGAGAAAATAAAACTCCTCCTTACTGGAGGGACTTATATTCCAGGCTCAATAAGGCCCTATGGATGAGTGCATCTTACCCCCTCCTTTGATGGAGAGACCCTAAACAGGACTGTAGCCGTTGCCTCCCCTTGGCCCTGATAGGGCTTTCCTGCCCTGAGCTATGTGGGTGCTTTTGACCCAGTGCCCAGAGGCCTCTCCTGCCTTGGTATCAGCTGGCCAGGAGGCAGTTCCTTCCTCCTTCCTGCTGGCACTTTGAGTGCCTTTTAAATTCCTCGTGGTGGCCTGCAGCTGTCGTCATCAGCTAGGTGCCACCTAGGTGCTTTTAAATTGCAGTGGTGGCACTGTGCATCTCCACAGCTCCAGCTCTCCCTACCATGAAGGTAAGTTTTCCCCAGGACTCTCTGCTTGGCCTGTTCAGGGTTAGCCAGGGATCCTGGGATACTCGGGGGTGTGTATGGTCCCCATTGTCACAAATGCTCTGAATTAGGCTGGATTTCTCTGAACACTTCCTCACTCAAATAATTCTATGGAATATTCATGTGAATAGGATGGAGCAGACTGGGGAGCTTCTGGAGAAATGGTGGCTGCCTGGTTCATAATCAACTTCTCCAGTGCTGTTCATGGAGTGGTGAAGTTCTACATCCCCACTGCTCAGGACTGGATATGATTGCCCTTACTTCACTTACAAGTGTGACATTCCCAGCAGAGTCTGGCACTGGATAATAAGAAAATGTTTAGCTCTGTCCTTTATAAGCACTGTTCTTTAAAAGCTGTCTACTGCCATCAAAACTTTGAAACATGTTTTTGAAGGAACAGTTCTACTGACTGCTGTGCAACATAATATTTAGAATTCATTTTTAGTTGAAGTTTTCCTTTACTTTTTCACTGTAAATTATTTAGCAGAATATTCTGTTCTATAATTTTACTCTAGCTTCTCTCAAAATAACTGAGCTAAGTCAGTTCTTTTAGGTTCTCTACTTCTTTGGTAGTCCCCAGTTCTATCCTTACAGGAGAGGCTGTACTTCAGCACTTTTTTTTTAGAAGTTTCTAGAGAAGCAAAAGCAGCACCACATTATTAGTGAAAGCAGAAAAGTAGTAATAGCAGTGCCCATGACTTGTTGAAAAACACCTGGGCATTTATAGACGTGCTTGCACTGCAGTGCTGGGCACTTTTAAAAGTGCATCAGTGCTGAGAAAATGGTGGCAGCACACTTTTGAATTAAAACACATCGGAGGTGTTTTCGTTCAAAAGTCCACTGCTGCCATTTTCTGCACTCTGATGTGCATTTCACTGCTTATCCAACTACACGTGAAGCAGTGCAGTGCATGTCAGCTTGTGTGTGGAGCAGACTCAATTAATCTAGTCTGCTCCAACTCACCGGATCTCTGGTGCATCATGAGATGAAAAGGTATGTGTATAAATGCCACATGCGTTTAGCACAATGGACTTTTGATAAGAAATGATTCCTCCCACTTGGCTGAGGGCCCACCCCATGGACAATATTCACACCTGGGAATTTCAATAGTTTTCACTGCTGCTGTGATGAACTAAGAGAGATTCGTGGGCTGTCTAGTGAAGATATGTACAGCGCTTTACCACTAAGGCAAAATTCTCTGAATTAAGGAGGAAAGGGAGTCTTTGCTTAATATGGAAGAGACAGTAAAATGGGCTTCCTTCAGCCTTATTCCCAAATACTTGAACTCATCATGGGTGAGGCCACTATTAGGCAGAAAGCTCATGCAAGGCTTAAGCCTGATGGAAATTTTTCATGACCTTTTGTTACTCCAGATGAGTTCTGCTTTCACACTATAGATCCTCATATCCTTGGTGGACTGATAAGTGTCCCAGCAGCTGGAGTCTGTACAGCTGAGAGCTATATACCTCTCAACTATGCCGATTTTACACCACTATAATTCCACTTATGTCATCAACATTTATTCTGATTCACACCAGCATGGGAAGGGAATTAGCTTGAAATGTTGTGACATTGTTGGAGTAGGACCGGTTCTCTCCAGATTCCAAGTGGAGTGATTGCCTTCCCTTGTCTACATTCCCCCCTGCAGGTTCAGGTACTGACAAGACACTACTTGATTTTGCGAGGCAGATTCTGGGTTGGTTGAGCTTCAAAACAGCTGGTTCCAGGGAGAAGAATGCCCACTCATGAAGCTGCACCCACTCCCACCATACTGTTATGCTGAGGAGGAAAGGAAGAAGTTGTGTAAAGCTGCCTTTACCTCCCCCAGGGATCCTACTGCATCAAGGGAATTCATACCGCCCTATGACAGCTTTCCAGTTCCTCTGTAGAATAAACAGTGTAGCAGTCTGAAGATCTAGCTGGCTCCTTATTTTAAAACCATTGCACAGCGATGCTAGTGCTAATATAACTGCTGGTGCATCATATTCCAAAGATGGCAGCATTCTGGTGCTGGGAGAATAGAGTCTGCTGTGTGTATTATATATGCACAGATGACCAACACCAAGGTTGGAGAGGGAAGTGGCACATTAGATTATCCTTTCTGCCCACCTGCTACTACAGGACTGTTCCCTACCTTTCCTGGTGCTTGATCTAATCTAGACTCAGGGGATGGGAATCCCCATTTTTCTGTGAAAGACTATATGGATGGGCCAGATTTTTCTCCTGATATTCAGCCTGACATTTTTTTCTCAGTTTCTTTCCACTGTTTCTCTTGTAGAATCCAAGTTTTAATTCCTTAAAGAACAAAAGGTGCTACTGGAATCTACTAAGTCCACCTTGTGTTTGAGCCTCTCATGGGAAAGAGTTTGAGTCTTAAAGAAGAGACCATACATAAATGTAAGACTGAGAAATGCCTTGGGTCTGACTTCACAAAATTTTTCCTGCAGGAGGTCACCTTTTATTAAACTTCATTATAGTCAAGGAGAACAACAGCCAAAATATTCAGGGTTTTTCAATCATTTCATTGAAATCAAAACCTGGAAATGATTTTCTGGCTTTTCCTTTAGAAAATCCAACAATTATAAAATTAATCCAAACAAAAAAGAGGAGAAAAATCTACATTCACGTTCAAAAGAGACTCACATGAGAACAGATGTAACAGTATCTTAAAGGAACTGTTTTTGTGACACATCTACAATCTCGGCCTTTGTAACCTATACAAAGTAAATTAAAGCTTTCCTATATTCAGCTGCAGGTCGCATGAATTATTAAAGCTATGAAATCAGAAGATTAAACTGCTTCTGCAAAGCAAACAATGTTAAATGGGTAGCCTTCTTCAGTAGGGTCACTCTAAAAACCATCTTCTATTGAACTGATGCAAAATCTACTGCAACCAGCTCGGCTAAATTCTCTTCCACAATTTCTTATGATTCTCTAAAAAGCAACTGTGCTGAAATAAAAAAAAAAATGCCATTCTATAAAAAGCATGGACTTGTGCAGGAAAATATAGTAGAAGTAACAGGAATATTCTGAATGTGTCAAAAATGAAATATATATCTGGATACACTGCATATCTGTCCAGCATCAACCTTCAATAATCACTAAATATGTGAACCTAGCTTCACCAATACACCTGTGGATAAAAAAATAGTAGAGTTTCTTTCTCTTTCTGCTTGCATTGCTTAATAAGGTTGGTTTCTGGATGACAGGGTTTTCTGATTACTGGGGAAAAGTTCATGTTTCCCATTTATTTTTAACTTAAATCAGTGTAAGATCTTTATCCTCAAACAATATTGTGTTACCATTCAGTTCAACATTTCAAAATGTGAGAGTAGTAAAATAAAATGTGTAGGTGGCTGGCAGCTACTGGTGACCACTTTGATCAGCTAGAGTTTTGTTTTGTCCAAATACAATCATTTTGTTGCCTCCATTTCCACTCCACCTATCTTGCTTAAATTGAGACCTCATGGGTGAAATGACTACAATTGGTTGGTTTGTTTGTACAGTGCTTAATACATCAGGGACCTCTACATGATACTGCAGGACCATTATCTTCATCGCTACTACAGCAACTGGAACAGTAGGTTCAGGTTTTACTGACAGTAAAACAAATGGATTTATGACTTGGTAACTATACATAGATATAAGAGAGCACATTTTCCATAATAGCACCACCATCTACTCCTATCAGTTGGTGTGGGAGAGTTTGTATAACCTAACAAACATACAGTATGTAGATATATGGACTATGGGCTAAGTTATGTTTAAGCTCATGTGGAATGAGGCTGTAAGAATATAATAAAAACAGTATTTGTTCCAATATCTATAGCTCATCATTCTATTTAATGGTTAGAAGAAAAGTCTGTGAATCAGCTCAATAGGTTTACTTCCTAGAACTCCTCTGGCTCCAGGAAATATAGATTTCATAGACATTAGGGCTGAAAGGGACCACAGGAGATCATAGAATCCAGCCCCCAAGGGCAGGAAGTTAGAGTCAAAGAATCCAAGCAGGATAAGAGTCCAAACAATTCTTAAAGGAGTCCTGAGTTGGATAAGATGTTTAGGCTCTCTAGGTCCCTCAGTTTACCCATCTGTTCACAATAATGTACATCTCACTGTTATATAGTGCATCCTAATGTAACGTTTTGAAACTTGTTGAGATTTTGGATCAAAGGTGCTGTAGAAATACCATAAATTATCACTGGATACATATGCACATTTGTGGGACCCAGTCTAGGATCATGTTGCTTACTTAAACTGCATGACTGTAGATCGGATCAGAACTGCTTGAGGAGCCCACCTTGGGGTAGGGAAAGGGGCATGTGGGACCAGTTTTCTCTTGTTTCAGTTTATCAAATGTTTCAGTGCCATCAATTGGAAATGCAGAAGAGAAGTGAAATTACTCTGTGAACATGTTATAAGAAATGTGTGTATTGTTTACTATCTTGTTGTATAATTATAAAGTTCATTTATAATATGTTTGACTTCTAAGACAGCATATTAGACTGGTAAAGGGGACATACATATAATTCAGCACCCAAGAAGAGAGATACAGCTAACAGACCAGTGGTAAGACCCAATTAAAACAGAGACTAGGTCTACAATGCAGGTTGCAGTGCAGAGTAAGAAAACCTGAGCTAGCTATAGCAGGACAGAGCTCCACAGAGAAGCAGGGTAAATCAATCTATTGGAAGCTCCATGCTAACATGGCTAAACTGCTTTCAGTACCCAGTCTAGCTTCTTTAAAGCTGGCTTCAATATCTATACACTACACTACAGAGTATAGACTGCAGTACAGATGTGTATAAACTGTACCAACAAAGGAATGGCCGCATGGTGACATTATTTTGGATAGATCCTGATGCATGCTCAGGCTGATTGGGAAAAACCCAGAAAATTGTACATCAGGGGCCCAAAACCCAAAACCAAACAGCTTCAGGGAGACAGGAGCTTTCTTACCCCCAATTCCCAGTGACAGTTGGCAACATAGACAAGGAAAGAGGAGGATCTGAACATATGAAAGGAATAGCAGGTGTTTTAGTTTGTCCCTGTTGCATAAAAGAGAAGCCTATTTGTTTTCGGTAAAGCAGAGAACAGAGGAGGTTAAACGCATGTATAGGTTGATTGCCATTTTTAAATGATCCTTTTCCAACTACTAAGTAAAAAAAAAAAAAAAAAGACATATTTCTTTACAAAGTCTGTTAGAGACTATCACTAATCAGAGGTTCCCAAAGCTGGGGAATGCAGGCACACAGAACCTAGTCAGACCTGCAGCATTGTCAAGCAGTTAGCAAACATGGGGCAGTCCACTCAAATTTGGGTCTAAGAGTATGTCTATACTGCAGTCAAAATGTGATGGAGTGCAGCTTCTTTAGAGATATCCAGGCTAGCCTGGATACCAATAGCAGCGTGACTGCAACAGCTTGGAGCTTACTATGGGGCTGCAGAATCTGCCTCAGGCAGTATCCATTCAGGCGGCTACCCGCAATGAACTCCATTCTGCCGTGTCTACATGAATGTCAGACCCAAACCAGGTAGTTTAAAACTAGTTAAGGTAGATGTACAAAAGCTGCAGTCACACCACTGAGTGCAGCATATGTGGACACACCCAAAGGGGGAAGGACTATGAGATTCCCAGTTTAGAGGCCTAACTCCTGAGAAGGTGCTTTCAGAAAGACCACAAGGAAGGCTGAAATACATCTCCCATCATAACTATGACAACTTTCCTGTATATAACACTCTGAAATTGCTGTAGAAAAGATTGCTCTAATTCACAAGTAATAAAAGGCCTGCCACTTGCCTTCTCCCAAAGAGAGCATCTAAACAGAGTGAAATGGACAAGTTGATCTGCAGGTAACAATGAATTCAGTTCTATTCCTGTATTGATAGCAGCAGAGCTCTCTTCTTTTGATCATGGTTCTCTCTCTCTCAGAACAGCATCTTCTTGAGATCTCACCTTGAATGGATACTTTCAATTTTTCCACAGAAAATTGTGCATCTCTCAACTTTCTAAGTGTATTAAAAAGTAGGGTTGTTTTTTTTTAATCCCCTCTCTATAGAGCCTGACCATTATAAAAACCTTTTTACTACCAGATACATTCCACAAAATCATAATGTGAGCTAAAAAAATTATACAAAAGACTCACCAGCAAAGAGAGACAGAGACATGTGCCCAAATCCATGGGAAACCTATCCATGAATGGCCCTCTGGAACATTTCATTTCAACATTGTCCAGTAGCAGGCTGACCAAGATTTCAATTTGTGATGAAGAATTCTGAGACATTATTATGTCTTTTGCAGCCATGAATCCAGAATAATAAAAGAGAAGTTTCCAAGTTTCCCTTAACGTAGCTAACTCTTTTTCACTTTAAAACAAAGAAAACAGCATAGGCTGGTTCAGATTGAATAAGGAAGCTTGCATGAGGAAAATGGTCCAGGGGAAAGAAAATGAACCTTTGACATGTTCCAGAGTGGTCTTAGCTATTAAGGATTTAAGCCAAGTTAAGTCACATTTTTAAAGCCATTGAGGTGCTTGAAGATGTGCATGTGCTAGGTGGATCTTCAAAAGCATCTAGGATCTAGCTCTCATTTTGTTTAAAGTAACTTCTCTTTCCAGCTGTTGGCCAGAATCTGATGCTTCATTCTGGAGACCTCTTCATGGCTACAGTGTCTTTCCTTCATCTGAGGGTTCTTCCCTAATTAAAATCAGCTCAGTCCAGAGTCAATGCAAAATAAATTTATTTGTATACATGTCCCAGATAACATGCATTATGCACATATAAAATTATATAACTTAGGCCATTTATATGGTCATTTACATTTCTTGATTTCTGTGGATATCCTAGACCCTCAGGGCAATTTAACTCGTCCCTAATAAATAGCACTAAGGTGCTGAGAATGAGAATATCTGTCCTGTCAGGTTTTTTCAGAGACTCTAACTTACAGTATGAACCTTATTCTAGCACATTCACATTTCAAAATGAGGAAAATTATTTGCACTGATAAAAGATTTTTGGGTCTGATACTGATAGCCAATTTTTAAGGAAGCATACCAGCTGATACTGATCCGATACACAGCTCTTTAGCTTGAAGAGCTGCATCCAGCTGGTAAATTTGGTGTGGTGGAAAGGGAAGGAAGCGGGGTGGTGGGGCAGATCAAGGCCCCTGCAGTAAGGGAGGGAATGGGGCTGGGGCAGGGGCAGGCACTGATCAGCTGGGGTGGGGAGGGACACGGGACAGATCCACAAGTGGCTCGTCCAGGGGGTGGGGGGGCATGTGCCCACCAGATCTGTGCAACGTGGGGAGGGTGTCAGTTGCGGGCTGGTGCCAGGGCCAAGGCATGCACGGGACAGAGGCATGGCTTGTCAGGGCGGCATGGGAAGGGAGCAGGGGTGGATCCTGCCACTGCATGTGGCTCGTCCCGTACTCGTCCAGCGGTTCCCACTACTACTACCACCACTTGTTCAGGAGGGCATGCGGGAGTGAGTGCCCCCAGAGCTGACTAGGAAGAGCCTGGCCCCAGCCTGCCCTGCCCTACCCTGCGCAGATCCAGGGGTACACCACTCCCCCGACCCTCCTGGATGAGCGGCAGGAGCCTCCCCCTCTTTCCTGTGCCCCTTCGATGAGCCACACCTCCATCCCGCCCCAGCTGGGCAGCCCCTACCTCAGCTGCAGCCGCAAACCCAACCCCACTCCCACACCGTCCCTCACCATGAGGGCCTTGATCTGCTTCCCCACACCCCTTCCACCACACCAGACTTGCCAGCTGCATGCAGCACTCCATTCTGCCAGCTCTGCTCCTCACCGCCTACATGCTGCACTGCGGCTGTGCGCACACACGGACATTTACTGGACAAATTATCAGCTACATCAGGCCAATTTCTGATGCAGATAATTTTCTTTATATCAGTGCTGATTCGATATCGGACTGATGTATTGGTGGTGCACCTCCAATTTGGACCTCGTGTGCTATAATACAATGCCTGTACTGAAGACTGTACAGTCCTAATAGGCAGGCAAAGGGCGTGAGGAGAAACAGGCATAGAAAAATCAAGTGACTTACCCAATTTAGATAGAAGGTCATTGCTAATGCTGGAATAGAACCTAAGTCACCTGACTGTTAGCCCAATCCCCTGTCCACTAGACCTCACTGCTTTTTCTCAACTGAGTCACAATTCATATACAAGCACCTACAGTTCATAAGATAAATGGTTAAAAACCAAAAGAAGCTCTAGCGAGCTTTAAATATAAAATCTGGAGGGTAGCTTTATCCTATACATAATTATACATGACCATGGAAAGACTGTTTCATGTTGAATAGATTTTTGCTTTACCAGGGCAATTCGGCATATTGACATAATTATCAAGAAAGATGATAGACGTGTGACTCAGTACAGCATGTTCTTAATGATACATATAGAACTCTGATGACTGATTTGCTGCTCTGTGTTTGACTTCATCTTTCTTTAAGCATGAAGAGCTAAAAAAAGAATCTCCAGCATGCTGCAGCACTTGCAAAGTCAAAGAGGTATTGCCCAGGGATAAATGCCTTCTTCTTTTTAATTCTATTTTACATGGCCATCTATAAGTTTATCGGGGTGACCACCAGGATCTGGGGGAACGTTTGTTCACCAGAGCGCCCCAAGGGATGACGAGGTCGAACAGTCACAAACTCCTGCAAGACCGCTTCAGGCTGGACATAAGGAAGAATTTCTTTACTGTCCGAGCCCCCAAGGTCTGGAACAGTCTGCCAGCGGAAGTGGTTCAAGCACCTACATTGAACACCTTCAAGAGTAGATTGGATGCTTATCTTGCTGGGATCCTATGACCCCAGCTGACTTCCTGCCCTTTGGGCAGGGGGCTGGTCTCGATGATCTCTCAAGGTCCCTTCCAGCCCTGATGTCTATGAAATCTATGAAATGTTACATGTGATTAATTAGTTTTCCAATTGCCTGTTAGAATCAATCCCTGTTTCTTTGATGGTGTGTGATTCAGAATAGAGGGTGCAAAGTCCTCACATAAACAAGGCTTGACAACTACAGACAGGAACTTGGAAAAAATGCCCCACTGATTCCCTAGCCCCTTTCCCAGTGTATGTGGAAGAACAGAGTGAGCATAGGGTCATTCAGGCAGTGCATACTGGAGGTTGTATACAATAAGGATATGAATGGAACATCAAATGATAGCTTCCTGGCTCAAAAAAGAGGGAATATTTGTGTTTCACAGAATCCCCATTTCTTCTTCACTCCCCTTTCCCCTCCCCCCAAAACATTAAATTATTTCAAACCAATCCCTTTTCTTCCCCTCCAAAGCCTAATTGAATTTTTGCTTGTATTTTTGTTCAGTTCCTGTATGTATGAGTCACTAGGGTTAAGAGTTCATGCAGCTTCTCTTGTGAAGTGGTTGGAAATCATAAGAAGCTGACACTGAACTAACAAATTATCACCGCCCCCCCCCCAGTTTTGCTTCAATAGGTCCATTCTCCCTGAGTTCCTGACTAGTTCGTTGCCTTTGAAATGAGTCTCTGTTATGTGGCTCTGCAATTTCAGTATTTTTTCGTTCTCTATTTCCGTCTTGATTGAGACAGAGACATTAGTTAAGTACCTCAAATACACTGTAGTATTTAAACACTTTCATTAGTTAAAGCATTTATTGTACTTTTACTATTCAGTGATAATCAACTTTTACTAAATTAAATTTTCCCACACTTTGCTAGCGGAAACTGATAGTGGCATATTCTGCTGCCTGTACCCACAAATTTTGTTTTACTACTCCCACATTTTCAAATGTTGAACTGAATGGTAACATGACCTGACTGGAAATGAGTCATACAGTTGGGCCAAAGATTATCCTATAGCTCAGTGCACAAATTATATAATAGAATTCCAAGACTTATGAAGCTTTTACCTTCATTTACCTGATTATTTTGTGTTCACAAAAAATAATGTTTTCCAATTTAAATCTATTAATTAGTGGCCAGCACCAGATGAAAATTTATCAACACTAAAATACCCCCAACAAACTACTGGCTGTGATCTAATTATGGGTTTATAAAAACAACACTTTTCCTTGCTGCTTTGTCCTCATAAAGCATATCATAAATCAATTTCCAGGATTTAATATGTGCCCTTTCCTCTGTTGTAACAATACTCAGCATCTAATTAGGGTCTTTTACACTGGTTTTCTTCTCTTGCTAATGCAAGATTTAAAAAATTCCTTTCAATTTTCTGAACTGAATGATTCCTTCTAGTGGTTCTGGACTACAGCTTAACTCTTTTTTATAGGGACCAGAATATTTACAGCCAAGTCAATCTAGTACCAGCCTAGAACAGAAATGACTAAAGTTTGGCCCATCAGCTAAATGGGACCCATTTGGTGACACAAAGCAGTTCTCTTCAACTCTTCACTATTAAGTCTTACAGTGTAGTGCTTACTCTAGATACAAGGCAAAAGTGTGCAATATCAAGATATAACACTAGTAGGTTCAGACTCTGATTTCTGTTACCTTATTATGAATGTAGTGTAACTTCACTGTGGTCAGAGGAGTGAAAAGATTTTCACTGATGCAAATGAGATCGGAATTTGCCATGTAGTCCATATGGACTATTTATAGGCTAGAACTAATAAGCTCTATGAGTCATAACTTCATGTCCCAAATGAAGGCGGGTTACAATCTGCTCCATTTTATGCAAATTATTTTAAGTGCTGCTTATCACACTCTAGGCCAAATGACAGTTCAAACTTTGATTGAATAGATGATAGTTCAGTTCTCATTTCAGGTGCATGGGCCCCCACCATTGGTGCAAAACTCAATAGCAAATACAAACCACAACGTGAAGCATCTAAGAATTAAACAGACCTAAAGTTTCTGTTGTGGCCTAAGTGAAAATGCAGTGTTACATAGCCCTGGAATTTCTTGTGTTCTCAAAGCTTTGGTAATGCTTTTGATGAGCAACCTGGGCAAGATTACTGATTACTGGGTGTGGAGAGACTGCATTGCACAGTACAGCTTGTGTGACATGGCTGTAAACCTGACCCAAGGGAGAAGCCACGCTCATTTCCCCCCCCCCCCCCACACACACACGGGTAAATCTGCAACAAAATATATTAAGACTAGGTGATTGCATGTTGCACTTCCTCAGTACTAGCAGCACAATGAGGAAGCAGAGGCTGACTGCAGAAAAACATTACAAGTAATGCTCCTATGGCATACCTTATGGCCATGTGGGTCAATGTAATTTACAGTCTCATTCTCCCTGGCCCTTGGCATACCTGGGATGCAACACAGAGGAACCAAAAGGCTACTAAGATCAGTTGTTTAATGTCCTTCCACCTTATAGATATTTAATCATCATGGCTAAGTACAGACATTCAAAAAGCCCAAGGCAGAATCAACCTAAGTTACGTGGTTTTCTGCAAGCAGCATAGTTTAGATCAGTAGCAAACAGAACATACATTCACCCTTGGGTTGGGGGACAAATCTTAGATCACCATTTTTAAACCAGTCTATGTGTGCCATACTTCTGTTCTGCTACACGTACAGACTGGTTTCTGATCACTTATTCCAGTAAAAGTGTAATGTTTGTACCAGGCCCAAGGCTCCAAATAAGTGCATGGAGGTGACAGTAGGAGACAGAAACAAGTCCAAGAGATGCGGTTTCCTCTTGATGATCCTAATTCATACCAATGGGAGTTACCAATTCTAGTCCAATGTGAATCCCAGATCTGCACATAAACCTGTTGAGATTACTGTGTCACATATTGTTATTGTTAGCAAGTACAGTTATCGTTCTTTGCCTCTTTTGATGCGCTCATTCACAAGGTTAACACTGATGAAGCAAATTGGAGGCAAGTGCTACCACTGTAACCACACATGCTGCTCACTCTTCTCACAAAAGCAAACTACATTTGAAAGGCAAGGACATAACACATCATATACCCTGGCAGCAGGCGTTGATGTTAAGCTTTTCACAGCCTACAGAACAGTGAATTGCTCAACAAGGGAAAAATACCTGTTAGCAATGTTATTTAGTGTGCTCTTTAGGGGCAGAATTGAAGACATAGTCAAAGCCTCCAGATGTAAATTTTGGAGCAAATGTTATAGATTTTGACACTGGCATTTTGTTTGCATAGATTTTCTACCTAATTCGAGAAGAATCATCATCAGAGGACATCTTTAATAGCTACTATCAACAAAAATGTAACGAGTGTTTCAGCACTTTTGTATCTCTAATCCCATAACAATTTGAGGGGCTACATCGATAAAATTTCATCCCTGTTTTTAATTCATATACTTAGTGAAACCTGAATGTTACATCTACCTATCTGGCAATACACACTGAATACATGTAAAAGTTACACAATGTTTTCAGGTAGGTTGGACCTTTATGTTCAGAATAAGTTATTACCCCCCCCCAAAAGCCCCTTATCTTGATCATTTTTCCTTGTTGGGAATACTGCTGTATCTAGGCTTCTAGTAACTAAGCAGTGAAAGAAGGACATGGTCAGAACAACAGAATGTTATTTATGCTTCAATTTCCCTGGCACGCGTTCATATAGTTAATAACAGGCTCTTTCATTTGACATATACTTTAAGAATTAAGAAAATTACATTAAGTGTATCAAGTAAAATCTTCTGACACTATGGGAGATATTTTAAATATTAGATCTACTTTACCCAACACACAATAGCTTCCTAAATATATTATTCTCCAAGAGCATAACTTAATCATCTATAATTACCCCAAATCTTAAAATAACATGATAAGTAATACTTACTTTTGAGATTAGGAATCTGACACTAAAATGACAAGATTAAAATATCACAGATGCAATATTAATAAGCACACTCTACATTATGGTCTTATTCCACCACTTTACATATTTTACTTATAACGGCTTTATTTTTATGTTTATTATTTCTTTGTCTTGCAGTAGCGTGTAAAGATCCAGCCCTACTGTGCTGAACAACATACATGAGTGTAAGAAAAGATGATGGCCCCTGACCCGATGAACCTCCAGTATAGTTAGAATGTGGAAGACAACAGATGAACAGCAAGAAAGAAAAGTTAATAGGGAGATGGGCACAATTGTCATTAGCAGCAGCCATCAAACACTAAGTACTGAAAACTTCAGAAGACTTTCTCTTCAGGCAGATCTTCAGCTAGTGTAAATTGTTTTAGGTCCCCTGACCTCTGTAGAGCCCTGATAATTTTACCAGATGAGTATCTGCTCCCATGCTATTTTATTCATTTCCCATGGTTTGTATCTTTAGATTTGAAACGTGACATTTTATTCCCTACAAGTTTTCTTTTCCTTTTGTTCTTAAGTGATGCTATACATTTAGCCTATCATTGAAAATGTGTCTAATTTCATTTAAAAACCACTCTTTCTACAACTTAAATAAGGGGTGGATAAAATACAGCCTGTGGGCCAGATCTGGCCTGCCAAAGGGATTTTATCCAGCTGTCAGCAGGTCCCTTGGCTTTGCCTGGTTCTAGCATGGGGAGCAGCCCAAGCCATGGCATGCATATATGGCTGGTCCTGCTGCAACCAGGAACACAGCAGGGCTTGGGCAGTGGGGTGGCCAGACCCTATTTCCCTGAAGTGGCAGCTCCTTCTGTTTGTTGCGGCCACTGGCCCTGGCCCCACTGCCCGAGTACCCTGGCCTGTGTGTCCCACATCCACCACCGGGGACCACTGGATGGAGTGAATGGGAAGGGTCTCCATGGAGACTGGCCGGGGACACAGGCAGGCAGGGCATGCCCAGCTGGGTGGATGCGATGAGGCTGCACGATGGCAGGGAATGGCATCCAGGAGTGGGACAGGTGGGTGAGTGGGCCAGGGCCAGGATCTTGGGGAGGTAACAGCATGGGACCAGAGCTCTTAGCAGAGCCATGATCTGCTGCCTACACGTCCCCGCAATGGGCACGAGTTCAGTGGGCAAGGCTGTTCCAGGAGCAGACTGCGGGTCTGCCCTGGGATCTGGCTGTGCAGCATCACTGCCCCAAGATCCTAGCCCTAGCCCCATATTGTACCCAGATGCCACTCCCCACCACCCATGCCCCATCCCATCTGCCCAGCAGAGTGTATCCTAACTTGGGTACAAGCCAGTCTCTATAGAGATCCCAGGGCCAGGATCACCAAGTGGTGACAGTGTGGGGCCAAGCTCCAGGACAGAGCCATTTAAGGGGTTTTGGTAAGCTGCTGCAGGTGGTATTGACCCAGCCTGCAACAGCTCACAAAAGCTCCCTAAGTGGCCCTCCAGCCCAAATAACTGTCCACCCCTGACTTAAATAGTATGCCACGCAGGTTCATCGTAGGGCCAACAGGAGTCCACATGGGTGGAACGGGCCCTTAATGTGTGGTAACAATGGAATGGATGCTTCTTTGTGTCTCTTAATTAATTCCCAGCAAAAAGCACAAAACATTTTAGGAAACCAAATACTGGATATTTTTGTCTTGCTGTTTATTTTGGTTTTTTGGATCTATGAAATGTCTGTAATTGTGTGTGTGTTATGTAGCTTCTCATCAAGACAGTGGTTGGTTTTGCATTCCAACTGCTTTCTCTATACTGTCACAACTTCCAACAATTAAGGAATCAATACTTTTTTTTTAAGTGCTGTTAAGTCGGTTTCTGTTTCTCACAACTTCAACATTTAGTCTTTTAAAAAAATCCTAGAGACCCATTTCTCTGTCCTGAGTCCCAACACATTAATTTTTAAATGTCCATTTTCATACAAAGACTAGCACTTCCTCAGTAGCAGGTATGAAGGCTACAGTCGCTAGATTTGATAATTCTGCCAATGTGCTAGTATCACAACTACTGCTGCTACTTTTGCTCTTCCCTGTGTGGCAGGTGCCTCTGTTGAATAGAGGAGACCTCAGAGGGCAAATGCCTTTAGGACACAGTAAACTAACTGCAGCAGAAGAAATATGAAGCAGCAGCAATGAAATAAAATGTCAGCTCAAAGGGAGAGGAAAGATGCCCTTAATACAAGGACAAAAATACACAAATGTACTTTGTAAATACTACAAAGAAAATAAATAGCACAGAATACAAATGTCAAGAGAGAGAAGCACACTGACACAAATTCAGGTCACTGTGATTAAAGCAGCAAATAATTATCTTGGATGGAACATAGAGATATGCTATAAACAAATTTAAAAAAACCCCAAACCTTATCAATTATTTTTAAAAAACAGTATATAATTCCTAGTGCTGTTCTGACTTTTAAACACCACACTATTTTTATTATTTTGCAAAATAATGAAAAAATAAAACCTTTTATTCGACTAGTTCCTAAGAGAAATATAGTCCAAAAGGCCTCTAATACCATGTGACTTATTTTGACCAATCATAACCAAAAAATTTATCATGGAAACAGAAATATTAAGATATATATTTGCCATAAAAAGGTACAATTATCTTAATAGTTAAAAAAATTCTATGATACTTGAGATATAGCTAAGTTTTTCACTTTAAAAAATGTTGAATTTTCATGGGGAGACCAAGGATTAAAACAGGAAAATAGTAATGAGTGAGACTGTAGTCATGATAGCCCAGGAAATACGTGAGGGGCAAGGATTTTTGTGGATAGCCTCTTTTATTGAACCAATTGCACAGTTGGGATACACTTAGACAAGCTTTTAAAGATAACACAGTCAGTGCATTATTCAGAACTGAAGAAGAATTCATTGCAGATAAAAGCTTGCCTAAGTCTATCCCAACCATGGAGTTGATCCAGTAAAAGATATCATCCACAAAAATCCTTGCCTTTCATGAAAGCCAACAAAACACTTTCTTGAATAAAAAATTGCCAAGTTACTGCCCAGTCAATCTCTGTCAGCATCATTACTTTTGCTATATGAAACAGTATGCACATAATTTGTTTCAAGTTCTAACGCACCTGATAAAGCACATAAGCAGGTTCAAAATATTAGCTTACCTTGCCAAAGCTTCCCTTCCCAATTGCTCGGAGTATCTGGAAGTGGTCAAAGTTCACTATTGAATAAAAATAAAAATGAGTTTTACGTTCTAATTTCCAGGTGATTTCCCAACAAGTTCTTAAAATTAAATGTAAGAGAAAGTCCAAGATATCCAATTGAAACAACTTATCAGTATTTCATCAGTTGGACAAGTTATTGCTAACACGATCCATATATTCTACAGAATATAAAAAAACATTGATTATTTATAGAAAACTAAAGGAAACAGCTCTTTTTATCAGACTGAAGTTTGACAGATTGCCTTGTGCACCCCGTCTCCCTCACCATGATATCTAATACCTTCAATTTTCTTACTCTTGAGGTTACTCATTCCAAATTCCTGGATTTCTCTTACATTGCATATTAAAAAATAAAGCTGACATAACTAGAAGTCAAATACTAATCCGTCCAGTGAATAATACCTTCATCCATAAGCAACCCAACTGGGTTTGTGACCCACTTCTGGTGTGGGTAGAATTTTCAAAGAGTCACAACCTGCTAGGATAGGTACTTTACAGATATGACCACTGTAATAAATAGGAATTAGATGAATTAATTTATGCATTCATATAAATAGATTTGATACAGTTTGAAAAAATAACAACTGTAAACTATAAAAAAAAAACAACCAACCCCAAAGAGTGAATGAGCAGTTGTGGTTATGGGCAGCATAGAAAGGAGAAATTCAGGGAAACATCACAATTAAGTAACTGTAAACTCAAAGTCCTATTGTCAAATAAACAGTTTTTGTATATTAAACTTATAGGTGGCTCTTGTCCTTGCTGTTACTGCACACAAAGTGTGCTGTCACACTGCATAGGCACAGGTCAGTACTGCCTATGCATACCCAGCAGCCAGAGTGGATGTTACTTATGCTATTAAAAAGCCAATGCTGTGAATCTGGGCCATTGACTTCCATTTGCTTGATTTGTATATCCATCTGTATTTTGTATGTTGGTGATTCCAGAGTAATGGGCAAACAGAATGGTGTAGATATAACACTTTAATTATGTGTTGTGTTGCCAAATCAGCAACCACTACAAACAAAAAAAATTACTACTAACCCACTGCTGTGATCTCAACAGTTTATCTCAAACAAGCAAGAGGCTGGACCTGATGACATGCAAGGTCCCCTTCAGCCCTCACCATTATGAAACTATGAAAGGATGTTATTTAGTCCTATCTAAAAGATGCTATATAGTCCTATCATTCTATGTAATTATGCAATCCCTATTACTATACATCCCGAGTATCTTGCTGATATTAATAAATGTATCATTTATCATGCTACAAACAGGGAGCAAAGGGTCCAGTTTACCAGTGGGGAACTGAGACACAGAGAAGTTAAATGACTTTCCAAAGGTCACACAAGAAGAGTATGGCAAAGCCAGGAATTTAATATCCCGAGTTCCCTCCAGTGCCTTGAAACTCAATAAGCTTCTTTCCTCTCTAAAGGGTCTAATCCAAATGCCATTTCAGTCAATGGAAAGGCTCTCTCTGGTCTTGAGTAAGGGATCTCCAAAGATATGATTTACTATTAAACAATAATTTTTTTTTTATTGAAAAACTATATCAGCTAAAACCCCTGCCTAGCCTATATCCCCCAGAGCTGGCACACATCTGGCAAGAGATTCAAATTGTGCATACTCCAACAAATCTATTTTTTACACATCCTTCTGTAAGAAATTGACAAGAATCCAGTTAGACTAAAGTGGGCAAGTTTTAAGCCCACAAAATACGTTTTTGGGTAATTAAAATAAAAGACAATGCTCATGTTCTGAGAAGCTCCTAATGTTGCTTCAGCAGTAAAACTTCCAAAGACTTATTTATTATGAAAATCCATCATTCCTAATGTATTAAACTGAGATGCTGTGTTTAAAAAAAAGATATATTTTTCTTTATCCATGACTACAAATGAGCTAAAAGGTACCTTCTACTTTATAGTCAAGAGACAGCTCAAAATATGCACATCCACTATGTATAGCTTGAACCAATCTGTAAGGAAACATTGTATTTAATCAATTGAATAGGCAGTATTTATTTACTAAAAGCACAAATGAGGTTTTAGGAGCTACTGCTCATTTTTCTTCACTTGCATAAATTCCTTATAGAAAAGCTATGCAAAGGGGGTTCTAATAAAGAAAAAAAAAACAAGCTGCAACATTTTTTAAATCTCTGCTAGCAGCATATTACTTTTTGTGCACAATGCATATTATTTCTAAAAATGACAACATATCTCTACAGAGTATGTGATTATCCCTGAAATAGAAGTCTTAAACTTGCCTGGAACAATTATGTATGCTCTGGAGATTTCACTTTTTTGTGAGTTGACAAGAGGAATCTGTCTTTCACTAACAACTAGAATATCTTATTATTTTGGGATGATTTGTACTAGCCTGAGTCATGTATAAATGCTAGTGAAGAATTTCATGACACATACTCCCAACAAGCAAGGAGATGACAGCTGTTGCCTATTCACAGGACCATATTCACCCACTACATTGACTTCAGTGTGGCATAGTTTTGACATTCACAATCTGTAAGTACAATAATGGTTTTGGCTTGACGTTTCACTGAAGGAACCTATGGGGGGAGGGGGTGAAGCTGAAAACTTTTCTATAAATGATAAATTAAATTGAATGTAGCAAAATAATATAACTAACTTTTTGATAACCTTGCAGATAAATACTACCTCTATGGGTTGAACTTTCCCAAAAGCTACTCAGAGCCTTGTAAAGCAAATAAGTTAATTGTGCGTGTTGACTTTTCTGACAACTTATTATCAATGTCACCTTTTAGTTAAGTGGAACTGTAGAATAGAAAGCTTTCACATTTGTCATGAGAGGCAAGTGTCCTCCCTATGAGATCCTTACTGGCCTCAACAAAAAAACCCTGAGTCATCAATGAGATTAATATACAGTGTTTTTGATGACTTTGGCACAGGCTGGTTTTTGTTTTAATTTCAAGGAATGCACACAAAGCAGAGGAGTGTCAGGTTGTGATGCTGCTGTTGAACTTAATCAAACCTTAGATTATACAATCCGCCCAAAAACATGATGCTCTCTTCTGCTTCTCAACAATGATTTAATAGCAGATGCGCCAGTATGCTATTTAGTAACTGACATCCCATGGTTTTTACAAAATCTGTTACATTACCAAGTGGAACTGAATTCACAGCTTCTCTTTCCCAGTATGTAAGCTTCAGCCTATGCTATTTTTTTTGTACATAATTTTTAAGCACATGGATTCTTAGGCATCAATTAAGTGTGTGTATCTAGGACTTGGTCAGGACTATGAAAGTTTCCCCATAATTTTTATGTAACTTTATTTCTCTAATTTATTCAGTGTTTATATGATACAAGAGCTAAAAATATGGCAAGTAAAAATACAGCACAGTCTTGTTCTTATGGCCTAATTAGTAGGCATATCACAATATCATAACTTGATTTAGGGGTTTGCTGGGACAAGGACTGGCTAGAGATGGGCCTGAGGCAAACAGCTCTGAATCCAAATGCTTCCACACTGAGACTGTGCTAACCCCACAATGGATCTGAACATCCCCATTAGCCATCTGAGACACAAAGCAGATACACAATGCATGTTTACACCTAATACTGCAGGGTATTATGGAAGGACCCAGCTCCTTTTAAAAGAGTCTACACATAGAAGCATAGGCTCTGTGTTGGCTAAATTATCCTGCACCTCAATATGGCAAATTGCTATGACTAGACTTGATTCTAGTACCCAAACTAATCTGTTTAAAGTTATCTTAAATATCTCTATACTACACTGAAGGCATTGTGGGACAGATCAGGAGTTCTGTAAAGCACTGTACTATAGAGAGGTATAAACCCTTTCCCAATCATGTTGGTGTTCGGAGTGAATCATAGAAAAGTAGCCTTGGTATGGACCTCAGGAGGTCACCTAGTCCAATCTCCTTCTCAAAGCAGGATGATCTGTAATTAACTCACCCTAAATAAGTGGGTGTCTAGCCTGTTCTTAAACTTTGGGAACAACTCCCTCAAACAGCTACTAAGCACAATGCCCAAAACATTTAAATGCCCTTTTAACTTGCCATAGGTTAAGCAGGGGGATGAAGGCAGTGTTGATGTCCTACTACTGGAAGGACAGGAAGTAGTTTGTTAAAATATGCTCATGAAATCCAAGAAAGAAAATAATGCCTTCCCCCAAACCCTACTATGGAGAAAGGTGAAAACTCCCATAGTCCATGCCATTTGACTATGGGATTCATTTTTTTCCCCCAATCTCAAATATAGTGAATAGTAAAACCCTGAATGGAGGAGTCATTCCTCTGGGTTTTCTAATTCCCAGCAGGACTGGCAAAATCCCCACCCAGTATTTCTGAGAGAGTCAAAAAAAGAAAGAAAAAAACAGATCTCAGTAGCAATCAAGAAGGGGGAAAATTCCTTCCTAGTTCTTTGTGGGAATGAGCACAAGCCTAAAAACATTAGTTAACCAGACACCATCTATTCCACAGAGAGCTAGGGATCACTAACACACTCCATGTCGCATGCAAACTCCCTTTCTGTCATCCTACACCAGGGGTGGGCAATTATTTTAGGTGGAGGGCCACTTAGTGAGTTTTGGCAAACTGTCAAGGGCCTCATGGGAAGCCTCAGGGGGAAGGCCCAGCCCCACAACCCCGCAGGGGCCCAGTGGCCTGGTGGCAGCTCGCCCCCCCTGGCCCTGGGACAGGCAGGGAGGTTGCACCAGAAGCTGGAGTGGAGCCATGGCCACTTTTCTGTTTCAGAAGCTTCTGCTGCTTCCAGGAGGCCAGGGGCCCCAGGGAAACTCCTGGCTGGCACCAGGGGCAGTGCAGGGGGCTGCGTGAGGCTGCTGGGGGTGGCACAACCCAACAGGGATGTGGCCCAGGACAGGGAAAGCCCGGGGAGGCGGCATGGAAGTTGCATCCCATGCTTGAGGCTTGGGATGGCAATAGCCTGGCTGCCCCCACCCCACGGGCAGCCCTGGTGCATGCCGCTGCCCCAGGGGGAAGGCCCAGCTCCCCCCACCCTGCAAGGGCCCAGCAGCAGCTCACACCTTGGCCACAGGACGGGCAGAGAGGCTACACCAGGAGCCGGAGCAGAGTCACAGCTGCTTTTTTGCTCTGGAAGCTGCTGCAACCTCCCTGGGCTTCTGACACCCTGGGCTGGGACCCTGCCAGGTCACAGCCTGAGGAGGCAACCCGTGCTCCCCCCAGGGCTGGCCAGGATCTTCCCCAGGACCTCTGGGCTCTTCACAGCTGCAGGAGCTTCTGGAGCAGAAAAGCAGCTGTGGCCCTGCTTCCACTCCTGGTGCAGCTTCCATCTTGGGGCCAGGGAACAAGCTGCCACTGGGTCCCTGTGGGACTCACCGGAGCCTCCTGTGGTGAGGGCAGCTGGGTCACTGCTGCCCCAAGCCTCAGGCGCATGATTCAAGTTCTGCACTGCCTCCCTGCACTTCCCGTGCCTTGGGCCAAGTCCCCACCAGCTTGTGCCACCCCCAGCAGCCCCAGGTGCCCCCTGCACTATGCCCAGTGCTGGACAGGGGGGCTGGGAGCCAGTGACAGCCAGGCAGGAGCCTGGGGTGCAGCTGGCTGGGCTGCCCCAACAGGAAGAGAGGGGAGCCACCCCACTCTGGGCCCCACCGGCACTGGCCCCAGGGCACCAGCACTAGCTCCTGTACACCCCTTTCCTCCCACCCCCCATACCCCAGCCCCAGCAGCACGTAGCCCCGACCTTGCTCTTACCTGAGTTTCTTGCTCTGGCACAGGCAGGAACAGCCCCATGGTCCCAGGCCAGAAGCCACTGCTAGGCAGGGGCTTCTGCCTGGCAGGGGCAGGGCTGGGTAGGCCCTGCTCTTCCAGGGGCCTGCTGTGGCTTCACCTGGGTCCTACTGCCCCTGGCTCCTGTCATTTTTGACAGGAGCCACAGGCAAATAAATATAATTTTTTTAAAAAAATTTAGGTGCCCCACGAGCCAGACAAAATGGCTAGAGGGCCGGATCTGGGCTGCAGGCTACATTTTGCCCACCCCTGTCCTACACCCTCCATAACTTAAACTAGCTCCTTTAATCTTTAATAATTAAGCTGGTTGTGGAGCTCTGCTTCATTTTCCTGCTACTGAATATGGTACTCTTTTGTTTCTACCTGTGCTGGGAGAATGAACAAACTGAAGGTGCATTAAGGGGTAGCCTGCTCCCAACACTGAGAAGGAAGGGAACAGGGCTATTCCCTTTCTGCTTCTTCTGGACACTAGCAACTTCAATCTTGTTTATTTTTTTAGGGAAGGAGTCAATTATATTGCGTATTTATTTTCACCTATCTGCACACTTGCCCAAGGATCAATAATCTAACTGGCTTTTGACAGGGGGCCGGATCTCATGTCGGCCTGCTCCCCTGTCTAGGGCAGTCTGCCCCATCTCACCTGCAACAACTTGATGTTCCCCAATAGGATAAGTGGGAGGCTGCCCATTTACTGCCCTAATGCCAGGAGGCACTATCCATGGCTCTGTACCTTCCCTACACTGTGGCCCATGCCTCGCAGATGGCATCCAGATTACTGGCCAGGACACACTCAGTACTCTTCTGGGCCTCCTTCACACTCACTCCACGTGCCTCTCACAGGGGACTCTAGCATACTGCCCATCACTGGGGCACTCTCTATTGCCTTGCTCACTCAAGCAACCCCCTTTAGGCCATCAGGGTTGACTACTTTCACTCCGACTTGGCGCACACAGCAATTTTGGTTCACTCAAGCTCCCCTAAGTCTACGTGGCCTTTCCTTGTGCCAAACGTTGGGCTGACTCTGCCCCTAACCTTGCACTGGACAACTTGATCCTCATCTTACTAGTGGAGTTGGCCCATGTACTGCCCTTTAAGCTGTTCTTGCATACTCAGTATGCCCCTGGTGCAGTCCTTCAAGCCACACTTAGCAGCCCTACTTTGCACCCCACACATGCACAGTCTTTTGACTGCCTCTCAACACTAGCCCCCTCAGGGCCTCCAGGGTCTTACACCCCTGCTGGACTCTGATGTTTCTCTGCTAGTGTGCCTGGCCCACATTTGCTCTCACAATTATCCACCAAATGGTGGGGGCCAGGCTTGAAGCACCCCCTATCCATCCACCTTTCACCAGGGTGGTAACTGACTTGGTATTTCTTGGGAGCTGTTTTGCCATAAACAGTCCTGCCAGACCCCCCTTCCCTGGCAGGGTGCAGTTTCAGGTCATGCCCAGGACCAGGAGCCTCCTGCCATCTCCATAGCTCCTGCCCTTACCTCCAAGATTTTCCTTAAGTAGTAGCCCATCCAGATGATATTACTCCCTCAGCAACTGGTAGCAAATTGCTGCCCCAGTCTGTGTGAGCTGGGTCCTAAAATGGGTGCTCTAATCAAGCACCTGCTGGCTGCCTGACCCTAGTCCTTAAATTGGCAGGCATCCAAAGGTGCACTGCCACACTGCTCTTACTGATCTGAGCAGCTCAATCATATAAAAACACCCTAAAACTTGGGTGTGTCCAGGCATGAATTCAGATTTGAACTCTGCAGCTGCTGTCCATCTGTTATGAAACTAACAAATCTTTCATTATTCAATGTCCAGTGACTTACACCTGCCCTATATTCTGGAGAGCAGTTAGAAAAAAAAAGAGAAACAAAATTCAAATTACTAATTATTATGCACTAATTATGCATTGTTTATATAATTATTATAATGTATATATTATAGTATAGTTCTGAGATATGCTTATTCACAGGAAATAAGTCTTTGTATAAACAGTTTATAAACTGTAGCTCTTTACAATAACCTAACAAAATGTACAGTGCCTTCTGAAATCAATGATGCTATCTAGGAAGATAAAAGAAGATATTGGGTATAGATTTTTCTCCTCTTAGGAATACAACAATGTTTAGCTCACTTAAAAAAGCTTTCTCTGTGCCAACAGCTGTCATAAAACTGTATGCATAAGTGTTTGCATGTAGTGTACTAGCGTACACTGTTGTACTAAATTTAGTTAAGGAATAGAAAGAATCAATCAGTGAAACTATTCCAGCCTCAAATCCTAATTTACTGAACACATAAGCAATATCAATAATCAAGGGCTTTAAATACAACATTCAACTTCTAAGAAAGCCCTAACTTTCAACAAAAATACTCTTATGTGAGCCTCCTGATAGAAACAGTGAATTTAGCTAGCTGAGCATCTGTCACCACATAGGGGTTTGAAAAATTATTGGGCTTTTTCCTGTGTGTTATTCTCCCCCAACTCTAACTTTTTTCTCCTAGGTTTTATATACTTCTTTTACAGTTCTCTCCTGTATGTCCTAGGCATGGTTATGTCATAAATATCCACAATCATCTTTCATAGTGGTTGTTTCTTTTCTGTTAGGCTGCTGTTTCTTTCCTGTTGTCTTGGACTGCTATACTAAACCCTCTTTTAACTTATGCTGCCTTGGGTTATAAAAAGGACACCTTAAGCCAGAGGTGGGTAAAATAGGGCCTGCAGGCCACATCTGGCCTCCCAGACGAGTCCATGCAACCCATGGGGCACTTTTCTATACCAAAAGAATTATCACTGGCCCTAGGACTCACTGCCCCTCTAAAGCTGGAGCCTCCATTCAGGAGGTGTGGCTGTGGTTGCTAAGCAACCAACCCCCACCCTCGTCTGGCCTGACCTGCCCCCAGCCACAAGCTGTTTCCCAGTGGCTGTTTCCCAGCCCACCCTCACGTGAAACTAGAAATTCAGGTAAGGGCTCCATCAGGCTGGGGTTCAGAGACTCCTGTTGGGGGAAAAGGGGTTGGGAATGTTGGGAGCCACATGCTATGGGGCTGGGCTGGGCTGGACTGGACTGGCCCCACAAGCTGGAGGAGTGCAGGAGTTGTGTGCTATGGATCTGCATTAGGCTGGCCCCACACATTGCCACCACATGCAGCCGGGGCCCTGGGCAGGAGTAAAAAATGTGCACTATGGGGCCCAGCAGGCTGGTTCCACTCACTGCCACCATATGCATCTGGGGAATCTGGCAAGAGGGCAGAAATATACACTATGAACTGGGTGGTGCTGGCCCTGCTTGCTGCTACTACATTCAGCCAGAGACTCTAATGGGAGCATGCAAATGGGTGCTATGGGGCCTGGCAAGTTGCTCCCACTTGCTGCCACCATGTGTGGGGCAGAAGCTGCATGCTATGGGGCCAGATGGGGCTGGTCCTACTCACTGCCACCAAATGTAGCTCCGCGGACTCGCACACTCCAGGGACTCTGAGGACACCCCCTTACCCTCCCACCATACCCCCAAACACACCCACACCCTCCCACAGTCCCCACACACACTCCCACACCATCTATACCCCCACCTCCACCATACCCACACACTGCAACCTCAAGCACATGCCCCAGGCCCCCATCCCTGCACACTCACACATACACCCATCCCCACATACCCCATCTACTATACCCACACCCCACCACATGCCCACCCACTTCCCAACCACATGCTCATCCAACAACACTCCCCCTTACTCCCCACACACAATATACAAGAGTAAGATAGTATTTTGAGCTATTATGCAAATACCTCTGTATACACTATGCAAACAGACATAAATCAAGACTTTTTAAAAAATAAAGTATCTTATAGTAGATGTTTGATTTTTTTTTTAATATATGATTTAGGTTTTTTTCTGGTTCCATAGTGGTGCACACCACTCCAGAAAGGAGTATTTCCAGGGCAAGGGGAAGGACTTCACGTGGCAGGGTGAAGGAGTGGTAGTTCAGGTCCCAAGATGGCGACCAGGGGATGGGGTACCTGTCAAGGGACAGGGCTACCCTTACAGCCTTCAACAGCTCACCAGAACTCATTAAGCAGGCCTCAAGCTGAAATAATTGCCCACCTCTGCCCTGAACTGTGACCCACTGACTTTGTGTTTACTTAGTGGCATTACTTATGCTAAGCATTTTGCTAAGGCAGCTTTCAGGCCTACATACACAAAAGGAAAACAACTTGAGAACCCCTTCAAAATTTGTCCCTAAAAATCTTAAACTACTAAAATCTCAGATGTTGCATTTGCAGGTTTAAAATCATACTTTGAAAGGAACTTCACTTTTCTTTGCCTTTATTTGTTAGCTGTTTGTGTGCCAGGCAAACAGTATGGACAATGAAAATAGGATAGTCAGTTTCACTTTTAGTGCATAGGTAGTCTTTTGTCAATATCATGTTCAGCTACAACAATGCTGCATTGACTGACTGTGTTGTAAACAATGTTGAATGAAGTTCATCAGTGTTTAAAAACAACTATTTCCAGCTAAATTAAAAAAAAATCTTGGTATTATTTCCCTTTTAGCTGTTGTAAAAGCTTGTTTTTCAAAATCAAAATGTTGGACGCCATTTGACCTGCCAGTGACCTTTTAAAACTATAAGCATCCAGTTTCTGGACTACTGCACTCAGTTTATGGGCAACTAGTGTATATTTGTCTAACAGTTGCAGATATATATATAGATATAGATAATAAATAGATATGCATGTGTGTGTGTATATTCTACTTCATAACATAATATTAAACAGCTACAATAATGCACTCCAGAGGTCCTTTGCATTACATAAAGATGAAGAGTAATTCCTATATGTGCAAAGACTGTAAATGTTTGATGATCCTTCCGAAGGAAAGGTGATTGATAAAACAATAATGTCTTTGATTTTTACAAGACAATTTGACAGACCTCTGCAATGCCCCTGAAGTTATTTTTCTATTGCACGCTGACATAACCATAGGAAATTAATAGCCTATTTTCACCTGGCCATCATATTGTATTATGGTTTGCTAACATGAGAAGAAATCATCATACAGTAATTCTAGAACCATAATTATTGACATAGAAACATTAATACATGGCCACAGTAACCACAATTTACTGCCACAGGATGTCATCAGTTTCTACCAGTGGCTGGAAGAGTTACAGCTACTACATAGACTTAATTACCTACCTCTACATAATTCTAAAGGAAAGGGCTATATCTGCAAAACTGTGAAGCATTCCACTGAACAGACAAAGAGAGAAAGACAACTAGGAATGAACCCAGGTGGAAAATCACTTGTGGTGCTGCAGAAAAATTGGAGTCAAGACAATGAAAAAAAGCATAGGCGGCCCCAAAGGGTGCTGTGGAATTGAGCTGGGTCTCTGTGGTGACCCAGTAGGGGTTGCTCCTGCACTGAACCACCCACCTCACTGTGCCCAACCACCTTCCAGGCTCTGAGCGCCTCCCTGGAGCACACCTGCTAGCCTGGGGATAACACAGCCACCACCCAGGGTCTGGAGTGATCCTGGCTCTGTGTCCCCTTGGAAACACAGGCCTAGTAGCCCTTGAGGGTACTCAGACCACTTCAAGAACTTGGGGGGCTTTCCTTAGTCTGAAGCACAAATAATGGTCTCCCTTAGTCAGCTGAACCAAGGGGACCCCAAGGCATAATCTAGACCCGCTCCCAACAAGTCTTTCATGCTAGGTGCAAAGGAGAACTGTCTTGATTACAAGGAGTGGGTTTGTAATAGGATACAGGGTACAGCAATACCAAAGAAATCCCATAGAGCAAACTGGCATGGCTGGGTAGCCTTTGATCACACATATGAGTTACTGCATGCTATATATCTAGTTAGACCTCAGGTAGCTTACTCACAAGGATCATCCAGAGGCAGGTGGAGATTTCCTCTGGAGGCAGGCAGTTCACTGATCATGAGTTTCAAGAGAGAGCAAGTGTCAGATGGTCCAGCTTCTCTCTAAGTTTTCATCATGGCTACTCCCCCGCCTTCTGGGCAGTCCCTAAATTATATAGACCTTATGATCTCATTTACCTGGTCCAATGGAGGCCAGCACCTGTTGGCTGCCAGCCAACCAATTTGAAATGCATCACTGGTTGGGCATCTAATGTTAGTTGCCCCATTGGATCTCTCAGGGACCCAATACTGTTCTTGTTCTTTTTTCTAATTCCCATGTATCTTAAGATGGACTTTTTGCTGTCCTTGATCCCTGGTGCAAGCCTAAGTTCAGTTTGTGCCTTGGCTTTTCTCGACCACTCTCTGTAGGTGTGGGTGAGTGCAGAGTAATCCTCTTTGGTAATGGTTCCTGTTTTTCAGCTGGTGTAGGCTGCTTTTTTGAGCTTAATGAGGTCCAACAGTTCCTTATTCAACCATAGGGGTTTCCTTGCTCATTGACTGCATTTCTTGTGAGAAGAGATGGTTTGCCCTGTGCTTCAAGGATTATGTTTTTGAGTGATGATCATTTCTCATGTACTCCCTTTTCTGGGGAGATATGGGCTCTGATTGCCTGACTAACCAGTTCTCTCCGTTTGCAGAAGTTGTCCTTCCCAAAGTTAAGGACTTTCATTTTGCTGAGGGATTTGCCTGCTCTTCAGTGAACTAAGAAGGTGACCAAATCATGGTTGCTGTCACCAAGCTTCCCCTCAATCCTCAGATCACTCACCATGTCCTTCCCTCTGATCAGGACCATATCCAGCAATGCCTTTCCCCTAGTTGGCCTATAGACATCTTGGGTTAGGCAGAGGCCATTGATCCATGTCAGAAAACTATGCAACCTGTCAGATTTGGCTGTGTGATTATCCCAAGAAATGTCAGGAAAGTTGAAGTCTCCCATGATGATCAAGCATTGGGAGCATGCGCCTTCGACCAATTCCCTAATGAATTCCCGATCTAGGTCTTCCTCTTGGTGGGTCCCTAGCAATGATATATGCCAGAGGTGGGAGCCTGCAAGGATAGGGTGAAACAAAATCCTGGTAGGCATGGAAATTGGCTGAAATGAGAGAGAGAAAGAAAGAGAGAGGAAAGAATGAATGTGGAGTATTGGTTTGTAAGTGATTAGAAAGTGAGGGGAGAAGAGCTGGAGGTACCTGTTAGAGATGGGAAAGCAACAAATAATAAAGCATAATTTCCAGTCATCAACCCCTCCTCTCTTCCCTTGCCTTCCTACAGGCCTAGGACTTGTTTAATAGAAGGCTTTTACTTTTGCATAATGCCCCATGTGGTATAATAAACCACTTTCTCTTATTTTGCTTTCTTTTATTTTCATTAAAAAAGGAATGAGCATTACATTTGGGTTTTGGTCCACCACATCTAACACTAAACTGTTTCGCCCATTCTCATGTACAGAGAAGATTACATGGGTGAGGGAAATGGAAATGCAGTATACTATGACTGACAGGAAATTCAAGTGAATATTAATGGCCCAGGAATTCAGGGGATGCTGGCAGATAATAAAAGAAATTAAATACATAATATGAACCCACTGTTAGAAATGAACCACTTAAAGCAGTACAGAATCAAACGTACTATTAAGAATCAACCATGAAGTCATCTTAGAGGGGGCATGTTACTGCACTGTTAGAAATGAACCCTTTTGGGTACTATGGAATAAACGTACTATTAAGAAGCAACTGTGCAGTTGTTTTTGAAGGAATAAGTTATTGGCATTGGGTAGAATAATGTTTGCTTTGGCCACAACCCATTCTTAATTAGTCCATGGCTATTACAATAATCTGTTTCTTCAGACAATGTGCACTGGAGCACTACTGAATTGCACGAAAAGTACAAATCCTGCATCAGTTCTGCATTATAAGCTTTGCAAATACTACTTTATTAGGAAAATTAAGCTTCATTAGGATAGCATCCCAAAGAGGCAAATTGGCTATTCATTAGTCACTCAGCTGATCTCCCATTTGGTGCAGCTTTGAACACACTGAGAAGCCAACAATATTTCCTCAAATTGAAAAGGCAAGCATTCTTTCTTTCACATGTTTGGCTTTACAGGCAAATAATGCAATTTTCGTAAGATGTGAAACTTTTACAACTGCTAAAAGTGTATCAAATAACCAGCTAGCCTGAGGCTGAGGTTCACTGAAAAGCACTGGGTTTGGCTGGAGTCCAAACTGTGAAAATCTAGGAATGTCTGATAAGGATCTAGGCCAGGGCCTGGATATCAATGCCCTACAGGCCAGATCTGGCCCACACAACCACTAGATCCAGCTGGCAGATGTGGGGTTTGGTGGCATTCAGTGGCAGGGGACTTCAGCTGCAGGCACTTTCCCTCTGCCACCATAGACATGAGTACTGGGTGTGGTGGCCAGGTCCTAGCACCTGCCTCTGACTCAGGGTGGATCATTCCAGCCCACAACCAGGAAAGGTTGTTTACCCCTGATCTAGGCAGAACCAATTGATCAGCAAAGCAAGTTAATTTATGACTGTGGCACAGCACGTTTGGGGTGCCTGCCACTTGAGGGTTCTCAAGGACTCTGAGGGGAGCATGCTTTGGAGGAGCAGCAGGGGAAACCTCCACCAGGAACCATTTTAAGGGGGAAGGTGTGTGGCAGGGCACTATCACTGCCTGCCACTTTAAGAGTTGAGCCAAGCAGCCAGGAGGTGCCTGATTGTGGTGGCCATTTTAGATCTCTGGCTACCCATATAAACATGGCAGTTCACTGCTGGCAGGCCAGGCAGTAATATTGCCTGACTGCAAGGCTCCATAACATCCTGGAGGAACAGGAAGGAGCTGTAGGGGATGGCTAGAAGGCTCCTGGTCCTGGGCATGACCTAAAACTGCACCTTGCTGGAAGTGGGTGGCCAGGTGGGAGCCCCCAGGAAATACCAGACCAGTTACCAACCCAGTGAAAGGTGAGTAGGGGTGCCTTAACCCCAAGTCCTCACCTTTGGGTGGGTTTATGTAACATCAGAGGTAGTTGGGGCCAGACATGGCTATGGCTACCTGAGCCCACTGGGGAGGGAAGCCCTGTATTCTCAAGTGAAGGGGGCAGTGTGGAGCCCCAAGCAAGGGAAGTAGGCCTAGGTATGTCTCCAGATGCCTGAAGCTGTAGCTTGGGTCAGAGGCCAAGTAAGGGGCTCAGTCCAAGAGACAGGGATGAGTCATGACCCCACTAAGTCCTCCGCTGCTGGGAGGCTAAGTGTGGGTCAAAAGCAAGACCTATAGTGAAACACAATATCATGCTGCTCCGGGGGGGAGTGAGAGTCTCTGTGAGACCCTGGAGCACCTGTCATGGTGTGGAATAAGAATGCCCGGTGAGGGGCAGCCCCAGAAAGGGGGTGGAGATGAGAAGCCCCAGTGCAGTGAAGTAAAACCAGAAGGCTGAGACCCTTTGAGAGGGGGTGGAGTGTGAGAAGTCTTAGTGAGAGGAGGGTGGTATAAATGTGAGTGTCTGAGGCCTGAAGAGGCCTAAGCTTGGTCTGGCAGTAAGCCGGGAGCACTGTGTCATCTGGATGCTATCTGCAAGGCTTGGGCTGCTGTGTAAGGGAGAAAAGGAGCCACAGAGTGCCCCCTTGCATTGGAGCAAGAATGGGCAGCCTCCCACCTAAATTAACAACTTGATTAATTACCAACAAGGCATGGCAGGTGATACAGGCGGGTGGTGTGCCCAAAGGCAAGTGGGGAAACTAGCACTGTGGCAAGTTGGGCAGCCTCACTTTGCCACAATGACAAATATCTTGAGGTAACTAGAACATGAAGTCCTCACCATTGCTGCTTGAAGTGACCTCTATCAATGTCTAAAAATAACTAGAGGTCAGCTCTCAAGACATTCAGAATTTTAAATGGTCTCAGATGCTGCATTAAGCTATATTTTGAAGGATGTCATACCTCTACAAAATGGTTTTTTGTTGTTTTTTTTTTTTTTTTTATAAATGATACATTTTATACCAGAACCACTGACATAGCCATTGAATAGCCATTAAGGTACCTTGTCTTTAGGTTTTGATTTTAAAAACAGGAAAAACTTCTTCACCTAAATCGATGGATCATTTAACTGGTTAGTGGTCCAACTGATTAATCCTGGAGATGCTAACCCCCCAAAACTGACTCTCAACATAGTGTCTTCCTCAGGGCTAAGTACAACCAGTCAAAAAGCCCAAGGCTGAATTGATTCAGTCTTTGCAGGTTAGCCTAAGCTGCAGAGATTAAACTGAGAAGCAAGTGAACAGATGTTCATTTTTGGCTCAGGAAATGCAGCCACATGCCCGCAGTAGCTCAGGCCAGAAGCTGAGGGGTACTACAGCATGCCTCCCAGCCTGCCACTGAAGCTCCAAGGCTTTTCCCTTGCTTAGGTATTCTAGCTGGAGGGTGGGGGTTTAAATCCCCTACCTGGCCCACACCGGACTCCAGTCCAAGTCTTCCAGGGGGCAGGGGGAACAAGTTCCTGCCAGGTTTCTGCCCCCCACAACTCCCTGCTCAATGGGAGGGGGGAGAGGAGTTGGCAGCCCCTGCCAGGCTGAGGAAGGGGTGGGTGGGGAAAAAATACTGGCACTGAATTCATAAAAGCCTGAACAAGAATAGCTCTTTCTCTGAAGTGAACATGTATTGAACACAGCAATTTGCAACCTCAAGCAAACAACAAAGAACAACCAAAAATCTTTGCCTAAGCTAAGATACAGCCCACTAGAACACAGTGGGCACCTGTACATGTGACAATATCACAATGTATACATGAAGAACATTTCCCTTTGTGTGGCTTAATGGTGTCATACATTACATGTACGTGAGTTTTGGGAGGTTTAAATGAGTTTGCAGCATCCCAATATAGTTTAGTTTGCAATGTTGCAACTTGGAACATTACAGCCATTAGTCAGCTTGCCCCTCCTGACTGCGGGAGAGGCAGATAGTCTCTACAGAAAAAAAGGATCAAGCCCTTAGCTACTTCTGCCTTCAGCAGGCTCCTGCAGCTGGCAGGATGCCTGGGGCAACCTGGGAATGCAGCAGCTGGCTTGCCCATGGGCAACGTGGGGAAGCAGCAGGAGGGTGGATGGGTGTGATGGTAGCCAGAGAAGGCAGCAGGGATGGTGCACGGGGCACCAGGCCACCTCGGCATGCTGCTAGCTTCCCCAAGGCCACCCAGGCTTCCAGCGACCTGTACGTTGTCCCCACCACCTTCTCCAGCCACCAGCACAGCCAGCTGTCCTCCTGCCTGCCCACACTGCCCCAGGGCAAAGCAGCCCATTCTCAGGTGGCCCCAGGCATCCTGCCAGCCACAGGAGCCTACTGAAGGCAGAAGTGGCAGGGAACCTGATCCTTTTTTTCTGAAGAGCCTGCCTGTCTTCCCCATGACCAAGGGGCGAGCTGATAGATTAATGGCCCTGGCTGCAGGAGAGGCCAGCAGGCTCCACCAGACAAGAAAAAGGATTGGGCCCCTCACTGCTTCTGTCTTCAGCAGGTTTCTGCAGGTGCCAGGACAATAATGTATATACAGTGACAGAAAAATAAAACCCAGCATCTCAATTAAAAACTCAGTTTCAATTTAGGGGGCACAGAATGCAACTCTAAGGACCTTATTCTTCATAATTATTATTATTACAGTAAAGCAAATAATAAAGTTGCATGTTAGAATTTCATTCTTAAATGCAATAAGTAGGACCATTTCTTAAGTGTGACTGTCACCACAAGACTTCTGGATTACAGTTAAACAAATACCATAGCAGGTCTTAGGTACCAGAGAACATCTCAAGCAAAAGTTCAATAGGTTGCACATACAAAAGGCTCTGGCATATGCTCCTCCCACATGCTGTTAAATAATAATGCAAGATATAGATGGGAACAGACAAGACAGGAAGCCACAAACAAGTGGACTATGTTTATGCTCAGGGATGGGGGAAATAAAGAGATGTGTGAAGAGTGAACGAAGCAGAAGAAGGAGAAATGCAGGGTTTTAAGAGCCAAAAAAGGAGCAGACAGGGACTCTACAGGGGAAAAAAGTCAAAAGAATGGGAAATGAAGGTAGAGGAGGGCATGGAAAAGCAGCCTAGGAGAAGTTAAGTGAAAAACATTAAACAGAAAGCTGGGTTATCTATCAGATCCAATCTGTGCAGGCTGCATTTGGTTAATATGTGTTTGGTTAGTATGTGTCCCGCACAACTCAGCTGTACCCTCCCATCCACCACACCCCATGTATGGTACTCTGGGGGACCAAGAATCTACATGAGAAGAGTCTGATCACAGCTAGCTTGTTTGAAAAATGCTCTAATATAAAAGTCTCTCTAATATAACTCTTCCAGGTCTTAGGTCATCCTCAGATGATTCCAAGAAAGCCATGCACCCTGCAGATTTTTATCCTAGGCCTGGAGTTCCCCTGTCCCACTTTAGGTATTTTGCCTTTTAGAGAGAGAACCTAACACCAGTGTTCCCCTCCCCTTACCTGTAGTCCATTCCTGATAGCAATACTATATGACAGCTTGTGTCACAAAGAAATCCCCCCCATCAAGTATTTAGGAGGCTAGAAGCAGCCTTACTGTCATCCCCCATAGGATGCTGGGGAAGGGAATATATATCTCCCCCCACAGTGACTACTATCATGGCATTCAAAGACCTCAGTTAAGCCAGGACAAAGTCAAGTGAACCCCACTGAAATCAGCAGTGTTCCTCTTCATTTGTATCAACGTAGAAATTTTTGTTTGGGCCAGATGTTTGGTTGATGGAAATTGGTGCACAGCTGCGTCTCTTAACACCAGCTGTAGATCTGATCCTAATTAATCATCTACATAGCATGTTGTTAAAGATGCTGTGATTGTATTAATTGTATCACTTCTCTGCATTTAGCTATGCAGCTTCATTTCTCACTCCCATCTCTATTAAGCTTTATAGGGTTTCCAGCTTTATTATAGACTGCAGGTGGATTAAGATTTGAGCTTTGTGTATTCCACACGCTGTATTAAATGCAACTGATGTGCAGTCTATAGTGGCAGCTAAGTGTTGACCTTGGAGCTGTAAAGTATTAAGCTTCACAAGGCTTAGAGTTTTTATGGAGCTTTAAGTAGGTACAATTAAAGTTTAAATAGATTTCTAAATAATTCCATTTTCTATAAAGTATAATTGATATGATGACATGAAGAAAACCCAGGGATGTAGTAAGAGATATTGGGAGACTTGGATGGTTTCTTTCCATGGAGACCCTCAGTACTGACTTTATTTCTATCCAAGGAGCCCCTTCACTGTCAGAGTTTATTTTAAAAGTTATTAAGAATATTAAAATAATATTAAGACCCAATTTTTTTATCAATGGTGGGCTAGTCTATATGTGCTATTAGTGCTATAAAGGTTTACTGCACAGTAAAATACTGTTCAGTAAGCCTTTCCTGGGACCACATCTACATGTGCTCCCTGTTGGAAGCAAACCTACTCCCAACAGGAGCAGCCTGGTACAGGGCTAGTCCTACCCTGCTCTGGCCCCCTCTAGCACAGCCAGGGGTGGGTCTAGGCTCCCCCAGAGTGCTAGCCTGGGGGCTGGCAGGGAGCATGGTAGCTGGTCCTGATGTGCGTGGTTCCAGGAGATCTCTGCTGGCTGCAACAACTGTCTCTTGGCCCATGCACATTGGGAAGGGTTCTGATGTGCATGGGGCCAGGAGACAGCTGCCTCTGCAGAGCTCTCCTGGCCCCATGCATATGGAGGCAAGCCCCATGCCCAGCAGGGCTTCTTCACACAGCTGAGGGCTGCCTGGGAGCTGTCTTGCTTCTGGGGCAGCTCCCCATGAGCCTCCAGCTGGTCAGGGAAATCTGAGCACAGTCCAGGGCTGGCCAGGAGCTGTCCCACTCTAATTAGAGTGGCTTTTGGGACATTTTAATTTAAAGTGCCCTCCTCTACTCCCAATCCCAGAGCAGGTGTATAGGTACTGTCAATGTTTACGGGGTTTTTATAGGGTGTGTGGAACTAGAATTATTAAGAGCAAGAAGCAAATTCTACACTGCCTTTGTGGCCAAGGAGAAGGCAAGATTCAGGGCATGGGTCAAGCTTCTGTTGGTGTAAACCAGCATTATTGAAATCAATGGTGTGGCACTGATTTGCAGCAGCTGAGAGTCAGGTGCTGGGCTGGTGTTAACCATTCCACAGTGCCTTTTCATCTGCACTGTTTTGTTTTTCAGGGTAGCTCTGTTGACAGTTCCTTTGCTCCGAGTTTCTGGTTCCAGTTCATCCCCCTTCTGGTGTCATTATCTTGTCTGGGATTCCCTGCACACCAAGTATCCACTTTCTTGCTGCATGCTTTAGTCATCTCAACTTCTTTTAATGGGTTTCCTAAATACCTGCTGCATTGCAAACTGGCTTGCTGGCATACATGGCTCTGAACTGCATGGGTTTTTTTTTTCTTTGGCAATTTAAATATCTTTAAATATGTTAAAGGTAAAAGCACAGAAAATAGGCCATCTCTCAGTCTCTACTCCATCATCAGGAAACCTGAGGTTAAAAGTAGATGAATGAAGTATAAAGAACTGTCTTTATTGCTATAGGGGTTGTTTAATAGAAGTAAAGACACTTGCAAGAGCCCTGAAATTCAAGGAGCCCAGCCTCCACATTTCAAAGGCTATACCACACAAACTGCCAACACCTTATGTTGGGCCAGCATAAGACAGAATATGGCAATATTTATTAACAGTGAAAGGAGTCATTGTCTCAAAGGTAAAGAAGAGAGTAGATTATAATCTCTGTGGCCAAGAGAGGGTTTTGTGGAAGACAGCATATTGAATCTGTTTGCAGAGTAAAGGAAGTTGTGATCTCTTTTAGCTATGAGTTCTTTGTTCTCAGAAACTACAAGGGGAAAATGTTAATATTGTTAAAATCCTGTTGTTGAAGGTAAGAATGTCCTTTGCTGTCAAATAGACCCCAGCTTCAGTAAGTGTTCGACACAGAAAATATAACTGCATAAATGTAACTGTCATTTTCCAGCTAGAATAAAACAAATTTCATAAGGTAAAATTTGGTAGATGGCAACAATAGAAATCAAGACAGTTCACTGAGTTATACTGATTTACACCAAAAGAAGTTCTGGCCCCAGATATACTCAAGGAAAGGTTGAACTTTGCAAGAGGGTTAAGATATATAGGAGGATATTATTGGATATTTTGCTGTCTTCCAGAGTACTGCTAATACTCTAACTCTGGCTAATATTTGAAACAACTTACATAGAAAAGAGCATGAAGTATTTCGATAGCAATACAAAACTCTATGATTGCATGGGAATAATCCCCTCTACCCCGTTTGCTTTAATTATGACTCTGGGCACTGACAGGCAAGTAAGAAGTATATTTGCCTTTGACAGCTAGTGGGCATGCACTGGATGGAGCTAGCAATACTGCAAAAGAAATTTTCCACTAGGTAGGAAAGGGGAGCAGGGAAGGAAATGCACTGCTTTGACAGTACTCTACTAGTACTGTATCCAGGCAGTCTCCAGATTCAGTCTAACTCTAATAGAAAACTATATGACATAGCCAGCAATAAGGCATATAACTTGCGAGTGCCAGAACTATGTACAATAGTCAATCATTAAATTTCCTGACTGAAGGAAGGTCAGAGATTAACATTATTCAAATATTTTTCTCACCTTTGCCTCAGCATTTGGCAAACAAAAAAGACCAAAAATGTCTTAAAGACTCTGAGACAAAAAAATAATTACTTTCCCTGTCTTTTATTGAAAAAACGGTACTTGTTTTAGTACAATCTTGGATGTTGATCATTAAATGACACTGGCAAAGTAGTTATTTCCTGTGTACTTCCCTGTTGGAGAGATGGGCAGAAAAGCTGTATCCTATCACTCTGAGCACTCTTCTACTATATTTTAGCAGATTAGTTGGAGTCAGTTTGACAACAGTTTGAGGTCCATTTTCCTTTTAAAAGGATGCTTAATGGGTGTAGTAAAGTGAATCTTCCACAATGAATTATTTAGATGTAACCACTGGGCTAGATCCTGAGCACAAGTACACATTGAGGTCATTCCAGTTATGACATTTCTCATGATATTTACTGGTGTAAGAGGCCTCATCTCTACAAGTGTCCCAAGCGGAAAAATCAAGGCTGTAGAAAATGATTTTGGGCATGCTCTGGGGCAGCAACTTCAGCAGAGTTAATGGATTTGACTCCCTTCACCTACAGGGATGTAGGTTGGCAGTTACACCATTGAAATCAATGGTATTAAATCTGTGCAAGTGAAAAGAGAATCTGGCCAACTGGGTCTGACTTGTGCTGCTTTGCTGCATTTCTTTCATGCTCATTGCCAGCTCAGCCACCTGCTTGCCTGGTTTGTTTTACAGTATAATTACCACTTTTCTTTTCAAGGCACCAGTAATTATTTTTCTTTATCTCCACATGGTCTTTACCCCCAAATGAAACAAAAGGATCAGGAAGGTTAGTTAAACCATTTAATTCTGGGATTGCTCTATCATAATTACAAAGTTGATTTTCCAGCAGTGTAAGAAAACATCCATAGCAGAAAAGGAAAAAGAGGTAACAAAACTTTCACTCCTATTCCTCTTCTGGTTTTGCAAAGCCCACCATGCAGTTCTGCATTATGAATTAATTATATTCGATCTCTTTTCTTTGTTTTTTCTACACCCAGATTATATATGAAGAGGCTTTATGGAATATATTTTCAATGGAAAGAAGTGCCAGTATTTCTGTGCAAACCCACTGGATTTGTGCAAATGTATTTTCAATTGAGAATTTATGGTCTGATCATGCCTTAGTTAAGTCAGTGGGTACAGGATCCAGCTTTTAAGATCTAAATGCCCTTTGCTGTGCTTATTTCAGAAGCTGATACTACTGACAATTTTAAAGTAAAATGCCTGGACAAAAGTGCTTTACAAATTACTGTAAGGAGCACAGACGAAAGGAATGTCTCCTGCCAACCTGGCCATGTTTTATACAATACTTAGTCTTTAATTCTTTTTTCTTTTCAAGCTAAAAAAAGAAATCACTTTAATTATTTAAGTTCAACCTTGCCCATATTTAGATAGATGTGAATCAAGTACCTGGATGGTCAAAAAAAAATTTAAAAAAGAAAGATCAAAAGTCCACCCAAACCTACCAGCTTTGCATGGTTAAGGCACATTCATTTCTGTAGCCAGCAACACATAACTGAATGATTTGGATGCCTTTGATTCTCAGGCCCAAAGGGGCAGGTACCAAGTTACATTTATGTCACCTGAGGGTAAGGAGCTTTTGGCAAAGACCTGGAGCAAACTCATGCCTCTGGAGCTGTAGCAAGGCATCTTCATTATCTAACCACTCTGCTCTGACATGAGAGTTGAGGGGCTGAGAAGTACAGCTCAGGTTCTGTGAGAACTGCCTCTAGGTACTAAGGGATACATAAAAAAGAGACCCAAGTAACACAACACTGAGTGTTACAGTCACTTCTCTGCACTGAATATGAAACAGTGATTATACAAAATGCATGTTTTGTCCTTTTCTATTCGAAGAGGATCATGACATTTTGGTTTCTGTGAACATGTGAATGGCTGATCATGCCAATTTGTGCTTTGAAATGTATATAGCGCACTGAGCAAGAGATGCCACTTTGGGTTGCTTGATCAACAGCAGACCTGCTGCTGCTGCAAGATTTGTGCTGTTTGCGGTTCTGCTCTGCCTCAGCAGTTCTTCTCCACTCATAGATGGCAGATCCATATGGATGAGGCTTTACCAGGTGGAACAATCATAAGCAAGATCTTCCCGAGACTTTAGGTCAATGTTTCAAGGATGACTTGAGGGAGTCCTTGAAGCATTTCTTCTGGCCTCCCTGAGACCCCTTTTCCTCCTTTAGCTCACCATAAAAGATCTTGTTTGGCAGTTGCTCTTCTGACATCTTGGTGACATGGCCTGCCTATCTCATCTGTGATTTCATCAACAGAGTGTGGATGCTTGGAATGCCTGCCCAAGTAAGAACCTCAGTGTCTGGGACTTTGTCTTGCCATCTTATTCTCATCAGTTTCTTCAGACACCCCCTGGAAAGCGGTTCAGCTTCATAGCATCCAGGTTTCACTTGCACTCATCAGAACTGGTAACACAATGGCTTTGCAGACCTTCAGTTTTGTTTGCTGATTGATGCCTCTGCACTCCCACACATTTGCATGTAATCTGCTGAAGGCCATGCTTGCTTTAGCAATTCTGGCATTGGTTTCATCATCCATGTGAACTGCACATGAAAGTGTTCTGCTAAGTTAGGTGAACTTGTTTACTGCGGGGAGAGTTTAGCCATTCACTGTGATGGTAGGCTCTATGTAAGGTTTTCCTGGTGCAGGCTGGTGCATCACTTCTGTCTTCTTAGTGTTGACTGCGAGACCAAAGTTGTCACACGCTGAAGAGAAATGGTCCATACTTTGTTGCATATCAGATTCACATTTAGCATTCAGGGAACAGTCATCAGCAAACAGAAAATCACAAACAGTCACTTCCTGTAACTTCGTCTTCACCTGTAGTCTCCTCAAATTGAAGAGTTTGCTATCAGTCCAGTAACTGAGGTCATCCATGTCATGAAAGGTATCTGTAAGCATGGCAAAGAACATTGCCTGTGGGCTGGAGTCAACGTACAGTCCTACTTGACTCCACTGGTGACTGGGAATTGATCAGATGCCCCACCATCATCCACAAAGTGAGCAAGCATGCCATCATGGAATTGTCAAACCATTGTGATAAATTTCTCCAGGCAACCAAATTTTGCCAAGATCTTCAAAGGTCGTCCCAACTGACAGTATCAAATGTTTTTGTGAGGTCAATAAAAGTCATGTACAGGTTGGAGGTCTGTTCCTGGCATTTATCCTGAAGTTAACAAGCTGCAAACACCATGTCTGTGGTCCTATGTCCTTTCCTAAAACCACACTGACTCTCATGCAAGATGTTTCACACATGCCTGAGACATGGCACGTGAATACATTGCAATGTGTTCAGTGTGTTGCACAAGGCGATTCAACAGAATTCTGGCAAGGATTTAATTGGCTATTGACAGCAAGGAGATGCCCCAGTGGATATAGGATTGTCTATCGGCTTTCTGCTTGTACAAGTGGACGATGGATGCACCCTTATACTCCTGGGGTATAGTACCTTGAGTCTACTTTGACTGGAATAGTTCAGTCACTTTCAAAGCCATGTGTGAGCCTCTGGCCTTGTAGACTTCTGCTGGTATAGCATCTGCTCCAGATGCAGGTTAATTGTTTTCACCATCTCAGAATTAGAGGTTCAGCAAGATATATGGTAATGTCTACCTGGGGCAGTCAACCAGTTGCCTCAGTAATAGATCATTGTTGATTGAGGTTGTTGAAGTGTTCTGCCCATCTCTGCAATATATTTCCTTTATCAGTGAGCAGTGTGGTGCCATCGTCACTCAGTATTGGAAAAGTTCCTGATTACCATGGCCTGTAGACTGTCCTCAGAGCATCATAGAAGTTCTTCATATTGTTCCTGTCTGAGTAGGACTGAATCTCATCTACCTTGTTACTCAGCCAAAAGTTTTGCAGAAATGCCACAAGTTTAAGTTTCTCTGAGTTTGCCTTGGACAATCCTCTTGATACTGTTGAAGACTGCCTTCTTAGATCTTGAAGTGATGTCTTCTAAATAGGCCTTATGGAGCTGATGTTTCTTGTTTAGTAGTCTCCCTATGTCAGTCTCATTTTCATGAAACCGATCTTAATGTTTACATATGGTGGGACCGAAAGTACTGGATGCAGACAAGTAGACAGAGTCTCTAAGGGATGCCCAATTTTACTCGATGCTATTGGAGCTTACATCAATTGTTACTAGTTAACCGGGCAGTTCTTCAACAAATGTTGTCTCATACTCCTGTTTCAGTTTGAAGACATTGAGCTTTTTGAGGGGGTTTTTTGCCTTGTGGTCATCTACTAGGATGTATCTGGTTTTTCAGCTTGGAGACAGTAAGCCTGTGGTCAGTCCAGCATTCTGCACTTCTCATGGCATTTGTCACTCTGACATCCCATCTGTCTCTTCTGATGATGATGATGTAATCAATAAGATGCCAATGTCTGGAGAGTGGGTGCATCCAAGACATCTTGTTGTGGTTTGGCAGACAGAAGATTGTGTTGGTGATGAGCAGGCTGTGTTCAGTGCATTTCCTCAGCAGGAAGAGCCCGTTGCTGTTGCATTTCCCAAGGCCATTTTTTCCAATGATGCCTGGCCACGCTTGTTCTGTGCCAACTTTAGCATTAAAGTCACCAAGGATAATAAGGCTGTTTACCTTCAGCACTTCTGTGATAAGAAACTCCAGATCTTTGTAAAATTTGTCCTTAATCACATCTGGGTTGGTCATAGCAGGCGCACAGGCACTGATGATATTTCTACATCTTTGCCCAGACAATGCAAGTCTCATTAGCATAAGTATGTCATTCACTCCCTTTGGGAGATTTCTAAGCTTGATAACTAGCTGTGTTTTGATAGCAAACCCATCACCAGGTCCATGTCATTCTTCTTTGCTATGGCCATTCCAGAAGAAGGTGTAACCAGCTACTTTTTCAGCTAGGCAAGTTTCACTCAGGGCCATTATCTGAATGTTGAATCTGGCCAGTTCTCTATGAACTAGAGCTGTTCTTCTCTATCTGCTGTTGTACAGTCCACTAACATGCACATATTCCAAGCACCAATGGTGAGTGATGTCAACCTTTCTTTTTTGTCTTTTTATGTGGTTTTTGGGTGTTATAGTGGAATCCTATCAGCTGTGGTATGCTGACCAGGGTTAAGGTAAAGCAGACAATGTTTAGGGCACCTTTTCTAGCTGCCTTCTCATACTATGGAGGTGATCAGTGTGATCCTAAATAGGGCTCCTCAGTCACCCAGGGGACTGCCGAATTCCACTGCTGCTTTGGCCCAGTGAAAAGTGACCCTATGCCCTGAGCCACCTGGGTGCAGGACAGCAGGCACAGCTCGCAATGTATCCACACCTGCACTTTTGCTGCTCACCCATTGCCACAGGTCTTGAGTGTGTCTATGGGGGGGATATAGACATGTCATGACTTGTACATGAATTGGATTTAAGTAAGGGAAAATTGTGCAGAGTCACCTCACACTCTTGTCCAGGCCTGTCTGAATTCAGTGGCATGACAGAGTTGAGATGTCTGGATGCAGGATGGTCACAGGTCCTACAGCACATGAACTGATGCCCTGCACTGTCCACACAGCTCTTGACATCTGCCTTCACAGCTGGGGATATGAGCATATTTGCTCAGCTACCTGATCAATGTTAGGGGTCAAGTGTTGTGCATGCCCGTGGCCCAGGGTTCCCCAGCGGTCACACTCGGGGCTCCGCCACTCCTGCACCCCGGCCTCACACCTCCTTACGGTGCTGTCAAGCTGTTAGTTGTCTTGCTCTAGGATTATTACTGAAATAGGGGCCAGCTTCCCTTCTGCGACTGAGACTATACCTACTACCGGTCTAATGCTCCCTGGTCTCCCCTAGAACTCAGGGAATAGATAAGCATAACACAAAACACGAAAAAGGCTCAACACAAACTGGGCATACCGCCCCTTTAATTGCCCCCCCCACACACACCTTACAGAAGCCCCATCTGCTTCATGCCTAGGCATTCAGTTCTAGCCCCATTCCCCGGCACCTCCCGGTCCAGCGGGGTCTGCCGTGGTCGGGGATACCCTCTGTAGTACTACAGGGTGATCCTGGGTCTCCCTGCCAGTCACCTCTGCAGCAATGCTCCCGCAGCGTCCCTGCCTCTTCTTTTCCCCGTCCAGGGTGCTTCTCCTCTCGGGCTCTGCTGTTCTCGCTGGTCCGAGTGGTGACGGCGTTGGGAGCAGCGTCTCCCCCTTCTTCCTGCCTCCTGCAGCGTGTGCTGCCATTTTTAATTCGTGCCGGCTGGCACTCTGTGCTTGCGTCACCGGCCAGCCACAGCTGTATAAACAAGCAGCTGACGAGCCGCGCGGGTTTCGCCTTGTGGTCTCCCTTCCCCGGCTCAGGAGTCGCCGGTAAGTATCTCTGCATCCCGGGACACCTTGTCATTTGACTTTTTGTATTTTGTGCCTTTTTATATTTCACCAACCAGTCTTGTTTGCTCTTCTGCTTGTGTTTTATATTTTGTTAACCCTGTCTTTTGTCAATGATTGTAAGTGTCTAACCTTTGTTGAATCCTGCCCCCTTGGGGCATTGTAGTGTCCACATACCCTTTGATTTATGCCTGTTATGTTCCCAGTATTGTTCCCTCATTAAAAGGTATATGGTTAAGTCCCCATTGGTGGTCTGGCTCTGCCTATTAGGGGAGGAGAGTCCCTACACCTCCTGCAGTGCTTGTGCACCTGCTTTGATCCCTTCAATTGGAGAGGGGGTACCTCTTGGAGTACCATCTGGGTTACTCTCTCCAATTTGTCCATATACTTTCTGTAGTGCACACATACTCTAGATGTGTCATCTGGAGAACTGTGGGAACAGACAAACTGGGAACAGACAAACAAGCATGGTGGAAGGTGGAGCATTAAAGGGGGTTGCTCAGAAAAAGATCAAAACTGGCAGGGGGAGAGCAAAGAGAATATCAGACAAGTCAGAAGGATATAGGAGGTCAGGAATTGAATGGCAGAGCACTTGAAAAGCATTATGGTGGCCCTAGGGAGTACATAGATAGCATCTGTGTAGCAGTGAGAGCTCAAATAAGGCATCTCTGTCAATGGAAGCATGCAGAAAGCATCAACAACTGCACATAGAGGTCTGTTTACTCATGAAAAACTGTCTTAAACAGAGCTTTTATCATAGTCACATAGGGTCAGATCTTAAAGTGGTGTAAATCAATGTAGTGCTAATGACTTCAAAGCAGCCAACTAAGAAGTGCTTCAGATGATTGTTAATCTTTATGAAAATGGCAGGTTGTTTTGGAAATGGAAGTAATTAGTTTATCCCTGTAAAAACATATAATACAGGAGAAACATCAGTCATTAGTTTCTCCACTGATACTTCCAGCCTACCTATCCATGCTGATGGTGTTCTGATAATTGTTGCCTAGGATGCAAAGAGAACAAGATCACCAATTTGGTTTTATGGCACTGTGATGGGGGCCCTTACAAGGCCTCTTGAATGTCGGCCTTCCCACCTGTCTAGGGCAGCTTGCCCTCATTTTCCTGCCTCGTCTTGCTGTTACTACAATTAATGTAAAGTGTGGGAAGCTGCCCATTACATGCCCTGATGCCTAGGGCATTATACATGGATCTGACCTTCCCTATACTGTGTCCCATGCCTCACAGATGGCATCCATATTACTACAGTGTCTCACACTGTGACCCGTACTCTAGAATCTCACATGGGACTCTCGCTCTCCATTGGAGGTCTCAGGCACTGCCATTACACTGGGCTCCAAAATCATACCCCCTTACTGGGACTCACTCACTCATGCCCTCTTGATGGGGTTATTCTTTCGTCCTCTCACTGAGGCACCAACTCACAACCCCCCCTGGGGTTAACTCCCTGTACTGCTTGTGGGGCTAGCCTATGCACAGACCTTCAGCTTGCCCTTGTTGCCCTACTCTGCATACCCCAATGCAGCCCTTCAGGCCACCTCTCGTGACCCTACTCTGCACTGATATTGCATAGCCCTTCAGGCCACCCTTTTAGCCCTACTCTGTGCAACACATTCTCTTACTATGCCCCCTTACTGGGGCCAACACTCTGTCCCCTCACTGGGGTCAACTCTTCCACCCTCTCACTGGGGCCCTGGGGTCTTGCACCCTACAGGCTCAAGTGTCCTAAGATGTGCCTGACCCAGCTGCCTCCCTACTGCCCACTAAATAGTGAGGGATGGGGCTATAAGGTGCCCCTTACTCACCTGTCACTGGGGAGGCAACTGGCATGGCATTTCCTGGGCACCACCCTGCCATGGGTGGACCCACCATGCCATCCTACACCAGCAAAGTGTAGTTTTCGGTCATGCCCCAAAACCAGGAGCTTTCTACCATCCCCATAGCTCCTGCCCTTACCTCCAAGATGTTCTGAGCAGCAACACAGCCAGGTGGTGTTCTTCTGGCTGCCAGCAGCAGACTGCTCTCTAAGCCCTGAGGGCCTGAGTTAAACTGGAGGGTGGTCCACCCCCTCCTCCAATCACACGGCCCTCCTGCAGTCATGTGACTGCCTCATCAGGGCTGGCCTGCACCTGCTGGCTGCTCTGCTGCCACTCTAAGCCCTTAACGTGGCAGGCATCAATCAACCATTCATGCAGACTGTACTTTTTTTTTAAATGTATTTCATTGCTTCCCTGTTGGTTGGGCAACTTTTGAACTCAAATCTTAGAGGAAATATGTTTTGTGTCACATTACAGTGCTCCTAAGCTACAGGTTATCCCTATAGTATGAAATCTTATGATAGAAAATTGTAACATAATCATGTGACTTTTCCATCATGCCTTTAGATTGCAATTAAACTTTCCTGAATGCCAACCACTAAAATTCCCTATCTTAGGAAAATTTACTTTAAGTCTACAAAATGATTTACCAAGAAATGTTGGGAGTACCACAAAATTAGTAATACACATCTGCTAAATGTTTCCTATTTTTTCCAACATATGTTATAAAAGATAAATGGATAATTTTAGATGTCATATAAAATATTTAGTATGTATTATGCTTACTGCCATGCTGCAACTATTCAAACATCTATTGAAGATGCTGTGAAAGGAATAAAAAAGTTGTAGGCATATTCGCTAACAGAACTGGAAGAAATTTGTCATCTAAAGCTGTCTTTGGCAATAAGTGCAAATATGGCAATACCAGCATTTTATGTGAATTCTATCATTTTCTCTGACTTTTTCATCTGGAAAAAAATCAAAATACAGTTCCAAAACAGGCAAAGCATTTTGCATCAACATTTTCAAAATGGTTTTTTGGGGAACAATTTTTTTCTATTTTATTTCTGGATGTTGAGAAAATCAATACAAAGTGTTTCCATATCCCCATTTAGATATGGCTTTAAATAGAGCTGGCTAGAAAATATTCAATCAAGTGTTGTTGGGGAAAAAATATATTGATCAAAGGGATTTTTTTCACAAAAAAAATTTTACTTTCAATTGAAAACTTTTTAATTTATCTACATTTATTCACCAAAACCAAATATTAAAAAACTATCATATTTTTGGTAGAAAAATTTCAGTGTTAAATCTGTTTCAGTGTTTCTAGTTCATAAGGAGATAACTAATAAATCCAGGATGATTAGAACTCCCTGATATATTCTTGTGCTACTAGTACAAACATGAGTCACAATTAATTTTCATCACTGGGCATACAAATTCAAAAACATACTCCAAAATTAAATGCATCACATGGCATCCCAATATAGGCTGTTACTTAGCAAGCTTGTGATTAAAAACAAGGCTTAGAGCAGATGTGGCCAACCTGAAGCACAGGTGCCACAAGAGACATGAGCAGCCTCTGTCTGTGGCATGTGGCAGACTAAGGGGATGGGCAGGGAGCACAAAGTAGAATAGTCTATCAGACAGGGACCACAGAATAGGAATCAGAAAGCTATTTTGTAAGGGAAAGGGATTGAAGTGGCACTCAGACCAGGTGCAGGGCTAAATTGTGGCATGCCTGCCAAAAACGGTTGGCCCCACTGTCCTAGATCATATTCTTTGAGGTTTTGGAATACATGTCTGTAGCACATCTAGCACAATAAGAAGCCATGGCCTGGGTCTTTTTAATTAGACCACTGCTGATTCAGAGGCCTTTAACTTCCTCAAGGGCATTTAGGTATCTTTTGCATTTTAAACTCTGATTTGCTTGTTTTTCCCACACATATTTGCTATATACAGAGATACATAGTGACTATCACAGTACCAATAAAATTCCATCTCAGCATTGATAATAAACATTTTTCTATACATTCTTCTAACTGTATTTATAAAACATAGTGTCTCTTTAAAACACAATGTGGCATATGATTAGTCCACAAGATGGCTTCATTACTGAAGTATTATTATAATGACAAAGCAGAGGACTAAGATATATCACTCTGGAAAGTTATATGCTGCAGTTGTGCAACGTTAGAGTTGTTTCTATAAGATATTCCATGTGGGTGTATTTTTAAAACTGAATTTGAAAAAGATATTAAAATTATGCAATTGACAGATCAACAACAGGTTTAGAAGAGGATGCCACCATGGAACCTGAGAAGTGTTATGACATATAAAGCAATTCAACTAAAAATAAATTAGATTTTAAAAACTGCATTTAAATGTGTGGAACTGATCCAGTGCAAACACACTAAAGCCAGCCAGTTCAGAGCGAAATCCTCCCTTGACTGGAGCCAATGGCAAAAACTATATGGGAGGATCTAGAATTTTGAAAGGGGGGTGCAGATGGTGAGATGCATCATAACAGCACACATTATTCTCCATTTAAAATAAATGAAAAGCTTTACTAATATGCTAGGGACCTAGGGGTGTAATATTAAGATTAAGGTTGAAGCAAAACCAAATATAACTTCATTGGAGTGGGTTAAAAACAATCTGCGGAGCTGTGAAATAGGAGCTTCATTACCAGGAGCAGCTAATAGGCAGCAGAGTTACAGAACAAAGAATAGCTTGATTGGTGGAATGTGAAGACAAATTCAATATTAAGACCATTAAAACTGCCTGTCTTGGACGCATATCAGCCCAGCCTCTGGCTTCTTTACTATTCATTCCATCCAGGAAGAGCACACACACCAACTGCAGATGCTTCCTTAGCCTGACAAAGGGTTTTTAAACCCAAAAACTTGCTAAGAAGAATTTTTCCAACTATTTGAGTTGGTCTAATAAAAGATATCAGATTTACCCAAAGAACCTTATCTGCCTAAGACCATTAAAAGAAGAGAAGGTCATTAACACCTGTGCAATGAAGAGTTTAGAAGGGATCGGGTAGATCATGAAGTCAAGTAACTCCCTCAGCACTGCCTGACTAGAAATGCTGCTGCCACTGCCAGGCAGCTGGTTTTAAACTTTGGGTAGAGCAGGAATCAAAGTGGGGAGCCAGTGCATCAGTGCACCCTCCTTG